>NC_138028.1:86635013-87835013 GCF_964106645.2 Podarcis pityusensis
CCATCCATCCAAGCAAGCAAGCAAGCAAGAGGCATTGTCAAAGCAAAGGCACATTCCAGCCAGGCAGAAACAAACATAGAGGGTGCAAACCAAGGCTGGTGAAGGGTGTGGCCTGGAGAGAAAGTGTGGTGGAGGAGTTGTGGCCAGGGCAAAGTAGGTCACATTTGGCCTGCAGGACTAAGATTCCTGTCCCAATATGACTCTTAGTACTTGCAAAGCATGAGAAATTCCCCCTCCAAAACCTTGCACTGGCTACAAATAATGAGACGTTTCATTGGTAACGTCTGAACAACATCATCACATGTATTTTGCTCTTTCTTCAAGGAGCCCTGTCAACATGTTCATTGTGAATTGATCCCAATTAGTTTGCACTGCAGGGAGAGTAGATGATGTTGGCTACTTAACAAGCGTTCATCCTGATTTGTTTGTGGGAGAGATTAGATGATGTTTGTATTAAAGCAAGTGTTATTCCACACTTTCAAGTGCCTTTTCCCCATCACTTTTCTTACTGCAAAATGTCCAATCTTTTTGGCAAGAGGGTGTGTTGTGCAATACCCCTCAATTCAGGGGTGTACTTACCTAAGGGTAGGTCAGGTTGGCCCTCGCCAAAGTGACAGGTCCAGTGTTTGCAAAATTGGGACTCTCCACTCTGGCCTGAAGTGGCTATGAGCCCACCTGCCTATCCACAGACTCCTTGGGCTCCTCCTCCACTGCTCTGGGCAGCCAGGTGAGGCACACTACCTTCTCTGTGTGACTTGGCAGAGGAATCCTGTCATTGGCATGGGCTGTCACAAGGGATTGGGGAGGGGACAGACACACCAATACATCTCCTTGACAAGGGCACAAGGGAGCCTATGTACATCTCTGCCCCAATCAACTGTAATGACAAAACCTTAATTTTCCAGTATGTAACAGAATAGTGATGATCAGAAGTGCCCTTGTTTTATTAATTTATCATGTTTGGAGTGGGTCACTCCCACTCTGATTGGATCTTTTATACTTGTTTTCATTTTTGCCCTAAGAAGTACTGTGATCCACCTCTTTTTTGCTTTGCCGGAACTTCTCCCACTTCTGTCTGCATCCATGTATCTGCCAAGAGAGGATAGCACTTCATCTGATTAAATGCCACAGGACTCATGTTTGGTTTTACTTCAAGGGTGCCTGCAAACTGTCACTGTGTTGTAGGATGGATTCAAGCACAATTTGGGTTTGCACACCTAAAGCGGATTAAGTTGCCCTGTTGTCCTAGTGCAATAAATCTACTTAAAGACAAACAAGCCTTTTGTGGATAGGAAAGTGTGGAATGATCAGGATGAATGCTCAATAAACAGGTTGTCTGGAGGAGCCCCAGTAGACTAAAATAGCTGCTACCTGGAAGTGGTTCACAGTTCAACAGTATTCTCAAATATGCAATGGGGCAGCTTATTTGTGTTTCACCACTGCCCCCTGCTGGACATAACCAGAGCACTTTCTTTCACAGAAATAGCAAGCAAGTTTGAGCCGAACTAGGTGTTGCCTGATAAACACAGGCTGCAAAGCCTAAACAGGCTTTAAGGAAGAAGAGGCAGAAAAGCAGTTTTTAGGAGGCAGAGTTAAGAAGCGGAGAAAGTAGCACAGCTTCCATCTCCTGCACTATATCTTAGTGCAGCTGAGACATGTGAGAATTTGTAAGTGGTATAGATTGCAAGCTAAATCCCCCACCCCAGACCTCTGTGTTCTCTCCTGAAGGCTTCTAGGAGGCTGCAGATAGCTGCCTGAGCAGGCCAGTGTCTCCCTCCCTCCCTGTGTCACACTCACACAAACAAACACTGCAGGGCAGGCATGGGGAACCTTCTGCAGCCTGTGGTCTTCATTCCCTTCCGCACAAGCTTCCAGGGGCCACATGCCTGGTGTGAGGGAGACAGAGACACTTTCAGTAGCACTATTACGGACCAGGTTGTGTTTGCTTAGGGAAAGCACTTTCAAAAGGTGGTGGTGGAGGAGGAGTTTGGATTTGATATCCCGCCTTTCACTCCCCTTAAGGAGTCTCAAAGCGGCTAACATTCTCCTTTCTCTTCGTCCCCCACAACAAACACTCTGTGAGGTGAGTGGGGCTGAGAGACTTCAGAGAAGTGTGAATAGCCCAAGGTCACCCAGCAGCTGCATGTGGAGGAGTGGGGATGCAAACCCGGTTCACCAGATTACGAGTCCACCACTCCTAACCACTACACCACACTGGTGAAAGCAGGTGTGTGCTTCTAAGGCCATAATAAGGGCTGGACATTGTCAGGTGCCTGCCAAAGTCTACACCCCTGCAGAGGGGACTCATTGTTGATTCCTAGAGTCTCCTCCTTTTTGCTGTCACTGCCTGTTTGTCTACCATCTCTAAGTATGCAGGAAGTGCCTGGAGGGAAAAGATGGGTCATCCTCCTCCACTCAACTTGTGCTTTCCCTCTGGGTCATGAGCTGTAGACCCATAGAGAGAGAATGAACAAATGACCATTGGCAATGTGAGTGAGAGAGAGGAGAATTGAGAAAGGTGGTATATTGTGAGCATCCACCCCCACCCCCCAAAATCTGAGGTTGGTACTAGGTTCCTGTCATGTTTCCAGCTAGGTAAGAGGTTCCTTTAGACCAGGAGTGGGCAACCTGTGGCCTTTCAATTGTTGCTGAACCTCAAGTCTTATTGGCCCCAGCCAGCATGGCCAATAGCCAGGGATGGTGGGAGAAGTTCTATTCCTACAACATCTGGAGGGCTGTAGGTTCCCTACCCCTCCTCTAGGCTTCTGGGTGTACATAGCTCCCCCTGGATGAATGAAATAGCTTGCATTTCTATTGTGCATTTCTCCTGGGATTTTCAAAGAGGGTTTACATTTCCCCTCCCATATATAAGCAAAGCCTCGAGGCTGGAACAGGATCCCATCAAGTTGCCTCTTGTGCAGGGCACAATGTGTTCTTTTCTGCCCCTGTGCTTCATTTTCGGTGGAACTTTTCCTTAGGAGCACCCGTATGTCTTGTGTCTTCTTCTCATTTTTTATAATCAAGAACCCCCAAAAAGGAACCAGAACAAGTGCTATTCCTTTTTCCCCTCTTTTTGCATTTTACCATGAATATATTTAAGAGTAGGTCTTTGAACATTATCACACACACAAACACAGAAACCTGAAATGATGTCCATTAACCTGAGAATGGGACAAAAGGGGATGAAATCATGAAAGCAAAGGAAGGGGCAGAAGCAGTCTGTTTTCCAGGACAATTGCTATTTTCTTGACTTTAGCTACCATCTCAGTTTTTCCGGCAGGTTTTCTGGTGTCCGTCATATCCTTCTTGTACACTGCTTAGAAATTATGCAATTAAATGGTATATAACTTATTGAAATAAAAGAATCTCTGTATGCCATTTGAAGTGCATTTCCATGCTGAACAGGAGCCATCAATATGACTTTTAGAGTTCAGAGGTCAAAATGCCAATAACACATGAGGTTCATGTCACTATTTGAGCCTCTGGTGGATTTCTCTTCCACATGGAAACAGAGGAAAGGCATTTGTAAATGCAAATGAACATTCTGGCCAATGTAGCTTTAACTTTTTAAAGCACAAGCCTCTTTAAGTTTCATGTGTGCCCTGTTGATAATGGTAACCATTTAGTGTCTCTCTTGGGTAGTTTGGGTACGAGATTGTGTGAGACGACACAGCTGTACTGATAAATTTATTTATTAAATTTGTATACCGCTCTGAGATCTGCAGGTATAGGGTGGTATACAAATGTAATAAATAAATAAAAATATGTGTTTGGCCACAGCTCCCACCCGCAAACTCTACAGTGTGTTCAAAGCAACAGATCCTGATGTTATACATGTTAGTTCCCTATTTTAACTGCTGGTTCTAAGTATGTTTTAAGTATTGTTTTTAACTAGTTTATATTACTTGTATTATATAATGATGTTCTTAGATGTTGGAAGCGACCTTGAATCCCAACTTGGGAGAAAGGTGGGATATAAATACATTTAATAATGATGATGATGATGATAATGATATTGATAGTTACTTAGAGTGGGCAAAGAATGAATTTCATTGAATATTTCATTTCCATTATATCGCCTCACTATTTTTTAAAATGAAACTTTATACATTGACAACTTTTACCACACTTGTATTTTGGTGCTGCCTACATGGAAGCAGCAACTCTTGTGTGTGTGTTCAGCATTAAAGGATTTGGTTTGGGGGCAAAGAGGAAGCCCAGCTGGGCTGAGAATTAGGCTGGGGCTCATAGAGGGGTTTTTGATGCCTAGACTAGTTTGTGAGATCAGAGACCTCAGGCTGAAATTCTTGGAGCTTGGGGAACACCATGCCACATCTTTTCAAATATTTGTGTCCTCCTGCTTTAATATTAATTCCTGTGGGTTAAGGAAGTATCTGCAGAACTGCATTTTGAATAGGGATGAGCCAAAACTTGGTTTTGTCAGCACTTCGGGTAATAGCAAAAGAATAAGAAAAGAAAAGAAATCCCTCCCCCTTTGTGAAAATGTCCATTCGTCCATTTCAGCTGCCCTCAGTTGGCATCATCAGCCAGCTAAATCTGATGGCAGCTATGTAATGTATTCCTGTTCAGTACAGGATTCCTGATAGGATGAGATTCCTGTCCATGTATCTAATCCAGGGAAGATGAAGACACTGAAGCTAAGGGAGTGGACTTCGTGTCCAGCAGGATTTTAAAAGGAGGAGGAGCATTTCCCCACCTCACAAGGATGCCTAACTTTGACCTAAAAGTCTATCTCACCTCCATCATCAACCTCAGCTGAGCTGAGCCCATGCTGGTCCTTACGCCTGTCCATGACCAGACTTCAAAACATACAAAAGCGTTCTGAAGCCATTTCAATATAGTGGGAGAGGGGTTTGAAAAAAAGAAAGAGAGAAATTGGGGGCATTGCTGAAATGTTCTCTACAAAATGAAGGGCCCTGTATTCAATGGGGAGGGAGCTCACCCCCCACAAAATGCCCCCTAGATCATCCAACGCCTTTGCTGAGATCCAGCCCATCTTAAGATGTCGTCTCAATACAGTGTCCCTCCCTGCTGCACACAGTTGCCTCCTTGGTCAAAATGGGAAGTGTCTTAGGATGAAATCTGAGGGCTGTCCCTTCTCTCCCCATCCCTCCCCCTTGCCCTGCAGTGGTGAGAGGCCTAGTGGTAGTGGCTGTTCATGTTGTTGATATGGGAGGTTGCCATGGCACTGAAGGGCGCTGAAGGCTGCAAGCTGTGGCTGGGGTACAGAGTGGGGGTAGAGCCTGGCCAATAGGAGAAGCTGGTTGGAGTCACCCCCGAGGCCATGATGTTGAGTTTGGAAATGCCAGAGAAGGGCAGGGGTGCCTGGAATTTGTAGAGGGTATGGTCGGGTGTTGCTGGCTGGCAGACTTGGGCCAGGCCCTGGAAGTCAAACTTGTAGGCGTAGCGTTTGCCGTGGACCTTGGTCATGATGTTCTTGTCATAGTAGTAGCGCAGGGCCCGGCTCAGCTTGTCATAGTTCATGTTGGGCTTGCTCTTGCGTTCCCCCCAGCGCCGGGCCACCTCGTCGGGATCCAGGAGTTTGAACTCTCCATTGGTGCCCTCCCAGGCGATGCAGTTGAGATTGGCACGATCAGAAAGCAGCTCCAGCAGAAATTGCCACAACTGGATCTGCCCACTGCCTGAAAAGCCAAAAGAGGGGCAGTGAGAAAGGCCCATCTTGAAGGAGCAGACCTGCCACCCTCACATAAACATAGGAAGCTGCCTTTATGCTGACCCACACATTCTTGTAGCCCAGGATTGCTGCTACAGGAGTTGTTAGAATAAAGCTTCCATGATATTTGACTCTTGGCCATGGGCAGGTGGACTGGGGCTGATTAGAAACTGGAGTCCAGCCGCATCAGGAGGGCATTATGTTTGGCTTCCCAGGCCACTTCTGAGGGCCAGACTAAATGTTATGCTAAACACAAATGCTGAAGACACCAACTAGCCACTAGATCCATCTCTACCTGGACAGTCTAAATAAGTAAACAGTGATAATGTTTTTTCTTAGCTGCCCTTCACCAGAACGCTCAGGGCAGATTAAAACAGTCATATTAAAACAGTCAAAACTAAACAACACCCCCAGTAAAACTCAACATCAATAATCCTTCCAGTTAAAAGACACCAACATCAAAACTTCGGATTTCAAGGGCCAGGGTAAAGAGATGTGTCTCCAGTGGTCAATGGAAGCTGTAGAGAAGTGGTGTCAGATGCATCTCTTGGGGCCATCACCAAAAAGGCTCTGTCATGAGCTCAACCCACTCACAACTACTGAGAGCAACAAAACCACCAGAAGGCCCTCCTTCTGCTGCTGTACAGGGAAGATGTTGTTTCAGATATTTGGGGCCCAAGTCTAACATAACTTGAAACACTTTCCCAAAAGATTTCTATCCCCAATGGCCTGGAAAGCAACTTCCAGATTAAAACACAAGTAAAGGCAACAACAAAAGGAAATACAAGCAACAAAAGGGTTGGGGGAACCTTCAGAACAGGCTTAGGGGGAGGCATGAAGGGAGGGGGAAGAGAATAGGGGAAGGGAGGGCAAACCTTATTCTGCTCCTGCATACCCAGCTTAATGCTATGTTGAAATCCACCCACTGACTGCTGTGTTCCTTTCGCTGTAAATCCTTGCCATCCTTCCTTATCATTTGGACATTTAAAGGTAAACAAAAGGTACATCAGACTCCTGGCTGAGCCAAAATATGAAGCATCAACTCTTTTCCTATTTCCCCCTTACCCATAATTACTAACCAATAAGTTTCTATGACCTAAGGCTCCCATTAGAAGAGCTCAAAATATATTGTTGCATGCCACCCCAATCTCAAAGAGGTGCAAGATTTCAGGGGTTCCAGGAACTTACCCAGGGTCCCGTTTCCTTGGAATGAGGGACAGTGGAGACTGTGGTATCCTTATTTACACATATACACAACCAGAGCTCAAGATGAAGGGGCTTACAGCATTAACACTCCAAGTGGTCTTGCTTCTTTCATAGACACAGTCTTGGAATCAAGCATGGCTCTCACTTCCTTGCTTCTGCCTGCAGCCTGCTTCTAGCCCAGCTCCCTCACATAACTATGGATATTGTCCTCCCCAACAGCCAGGTAAAAGAGGGGGCTCACCCATTTACCCTCTGGCACAGAACAGCTTTCTTTGTCAGACTAAGGACCATACTTAGGTGATAACTATGGCCCTTGCCTGGCTACTGGTAATTCAGCAATAGAATCCTCCATTAGATTTTAACCCTTGCTGGATCCAGGAATTTGAAGGGACTTAGGCATTATATAGCCTAACCCCTTCCCCCAAACTCACAACAATATTTTAATCCCTTTCCCATAACCACTGTCCCACCCTCAAATATATAATAATACTCTTATTCCTCTGTGTCTGTTAAGAAAGCCAAATAGCTCACACTGTTGACTGCTTTGAACTCTTCAGAGCTGAATCCTTTGCATTTTCCCAGTCACTCCAAAACCTTCCTCATTAAAAAAAAATAATGTATCCATATTCTCTTTCTTCTCTATATACCTTCACTAGGAAGTGAATCCATTCTATATGAGATGCAGTGCTTTTAGGTGGGTGTATATTGCAGAATCATTACCTCTGTGTGTGCAGGTTTTCACAGCATCCACATGACATCATTGGCATAAAAACACCAGTTCGTATTTCCCCCTATTTAATCTGGATTGGAAAATCTGATGTTTTAAAACAGCCCACCTCCCCCCCCCCATTTACCGTATCTGAATGAGCTGTTTGCAATATTAAGCCCCCATCCAGAAGCACCCTAGGATTTAATACTCCAAGTAAGTTTGCAGTGAAGATCACAGCCTTACACTCATTTGACCGTTGTGACCAATTAGATACAAAGAAAGCGCTATAGAGTATTATGGTTTACACAGCTTGGCACACCTATTGTGCTGCTTCCTGCTAAATATTTTTGCTTTGTTTTTTAAGCAAAAATTGTATAAAAAATATACAACTGATACATTTATTTACTACAGGTAAACCTGAGAAGCTGCTTTGTCTGAACTAATTTGAAGGAATGGAGGTCAGAAAATGAAAAACAAAACCAGTGCTCTCTGTGTTTCTAGATAGTCAGAGAGGTTACATTACAATATGCATAGTGAACACAGACATATTTCATATAACTAATTAAATAAATAAAATATCTGAATCAACCTTCTGTATGTGTACAATTATGGACTCTCACACTACTAATGATATAATTTTTAACTTTACTTCTTCCAAGACAAGAAGAGCTGATTCACACAGCCATATGTGTCAGCTTAAACATTGACAAGTGACTGGTTTGAGTGCTATTATAAAGTGACATAAAATATTGTTCAGCATTTGACCAGTGCTAGCAGTTCCACACATGCATGTCCTCTATTGATGTTGATGTCCTGAACAAATGGTTCTGAAATAACTTCTGATCTTAATCATTGGAAACTAACTTTCCTTTTTTATTGTAGTCTAGAGAGGCCTCCTCTACACTTGCAACAGAATGAGGCGGTAGACTGGGTGATGGTAGAATAAATGGTACCCATTTCAGATGCCAGGTAGGAAAATCACATTTCTTAATCTTTCCCTGTGTACCCCCCCCCCTCAAAGAAACCCACCACACTCTTTTGCAAGTAGAAAACTAGAACAGCAGAGAGGTGGCTGGGCTAAAACCTTTCTTCCTGAGCTGCTAGCTTTCTACTTTCAAAGGGCTTTTTTTGTTTTCCTTAGGGGAATGTTTTAAAAAATGACTTTCCTCATCTACCCACAAAATCTTCATTCTGCTGCATGTGTAGGCCAGGCTACAGATAAAAGATGAAACATTTCCAGAGGGGTAACCCTGTTAATATGTGGCAGTAAAATCGACAAAGGGTCTGGAAGCCTCTGGAAGACTGAGTGTGATATCCAAGGTTAGTGATACTCAGAGCAGACTAAGTGAGATCAAGGGGCCACTGGAGTCCATTGATTTCAGTGTGGCTGCTGGAGGATCACTAAGGCTGGCTATCATCCTAACGCAAGCACAAGCATTCATTGACCACATCCCACTTCATCAGATGCTGAGCGGATTTTAGCCCAAGAAAATATATGGCATAATAAAACTTGCTAATCTTTAAGGTGCCATAAGGAAAAGCGTTGACAGTTTTAACCTGTATTTCGTACTTGCTGCTGAGGAAACCAGTCGCCCAATACAAAAAGTAACTTAAGCAACAAAGATTTGGGGGGGGGGGCACAGCTGAATCAGAGGGGCTAGGGAACCGGTCCTCCAGATGTTGTTGCATTCCATCTGGAGGCCAATGGTCAGAGAAAAGGCCAGCAAGGCCAATGGTCAGAGAAAAGGGGAAGTGTAGTCCATGCAACATCTGGAAGGCTATAGCACATTTGAAGTCAGATAAATGAAACCCGGAAGAGGAAAGAGCTTTTGTCCAAGCGCTAACCCTCCTCTTCACAATTCTGAGTTCCAGGTGCGGAAAAGCGTGATCCATTGATTTTGGGCTTTTAGGAGAGGGCGACCACGTACCAGCCTCTATAATGTTGTAAGGGTGCACGCTCTTATAAAGGGAATAGAACGTTTAAAAACCAAGACAACCGCAGTTGATTTCCAACACGTGTCGGGTTTCTAATGTGCTCTCTTACTTAAAGTGGGTATGCTTGCTAATACACACTGTTACATATACGCAAGTGCTTGTGTAAAACCCCGTGCGCCCTAGATATAAACCTAAGGAGCATGACTGTTCAGCACTTCTAAGGCGGAGTACTTCGTACCCATCGCCGTGGGACTACTGCCTCATCTTAACACTGCAATCCTCTACAACACGCCTGCTGAAATTTCTGCTCCTCAGAAATAAGCGTCGTTGACTGGTCAATGAAGTTTACGTTCGGGTAAATGTGCATAGGATTCCCCCTAAAACCTCGCCTGCTCCCCGCCCCCACCGCTGTTGAGATCAACCGGACTTCAGATATCAACTCGTCAAATCGTGATTGTGCCCAAAGCTATTTAGAAATTACGCACGCTGTCAACTGGTGGCAGACTGACTTTGCAAATAGACCGAAGGGCGGAGTCCATTGATCAGGCAACAGCAAACGAAACTACCTTGTGGAGGGAAAATATGTCCCCAAGACCCCAAAACTTTATTCCCATCTTATTTCTCGAAAAAGCGCTATCTCTCGCTCTCTCTTAGAAAGGAGAAACCCTATCCGCTGTGTTTTGTTGATCTGCAACCTCGAGATTCAATAAATGAGCAACGTTTATTTTCAGCCCACTGTCTTAAGCGGCGAAAATAACATTGTTTATCTAAGAGACTGCCGTGGACGCCCTTGGGGAGGTCAAACTGGTGGCCTACATCTTTCGCCTAGCTTTTTAATCATCTTTCTGGTTTTCTTCTGCTTTAAACTGGTGGGTTTTTAATATTGCAGTGCTTGTAATTACTGTCTTGGCGACAGAAAGGCGATTCATAAATACGTTTGACATATAATGATGTTGATGTACAGTATCACGCTTTTTTTGTTTTTGTTTTTTTCAGGCTCCCCTCTGCGGTAACCGATTTTGTAGGCTTCAGTCCTATACCCACTGACGTGGAAGAAAGCCACTGAATTCCGTGGGATTTACTCCAAGGTGAGTTACTATAGGAATGCAGCCTTACTTTTGGCTAAGGATGCATAAATTGCAGGTGGAGTCGGCTCTAAAGGAAGCCTCACTCCACATTTCTCAGCAGATGAATCTGTTTACATCGGGTTTTGCCCCCGCCCTTCTGCATTATAGCATTTTTTGTGTTTTAATGGTGCTTTTAAGTTTAAGTGATATCGTAATGTTATTTAATATATTTTATCCAATATACATACAATGCCCCGGTGAGGAAAAAAATCCAGATACTGTACTGGGATAATAATATTGATCTACCTTGCAAGGCAGTTTTATGGATTGCACCAACACAAGCTAAGGCGCCTGAAGTATTTTGTACGCTCTACAGTGCTGTATGCAAAGGAATTATTGGTTCCGCTAACGTTATTCATATATTAGGCACTATTGGTCGAATTTAGAAATATTTATTTACTCTCTTTCCGGAGTCGGTACTTGGCCGGTTCAAGAGGAACTATTTATTTTGCACTCGGGATGTATTGAGATCTGTCCAGCGATGCACCGCAGCGCAAGACACGCCTGTTGTGGATTTTGACATTTGTTGAATCCCTTGCCAATTCCCCCCCCCCAACCATGAATTCCTCTCCTCTCCCCCTTCGGAGTTGTATTTGGGGTAAGAGATGTACATAAAAATTGGTGAATGCACACCGACGAGTTACTTCGTTTAAGTTAAATAAAATAAGATTTCTTTAAAATAATAATAATTTTGGCTTTATAGGGTTCATTCATCATTTCGCCCTTTTGCCAAACCCGCTAGCCCGTGTGGCATCGTAGTTAGAGCGCTGGGACCTGTGAGGCCAGGATTCAAATCTCTACTCAGTCAGCGATTCTCCTTGGGCCAGTCGCTTTCTCGCTCAGCCTAGTTTACCTCTCAGGGTTGTTGTAAGAATAAGACGAGAAAAGGGGAGAGCTGTATAGGACACTTTAAGCTCCATGGAAGAAAACTGGGGTAGAATAATTGTGATGGTGATGATAAATAAATAAGTTGACACTTCTGCGCCTCTTTTCCCTCAAACCTGCGATTTTGAGATGCTATAGATTATTTCTGCTACTGTTGCGAAACTGGATTCCGTAGGAAATGGGGTGTGAAAAATGCTCTAACCAACTGCGCCTAAATTGCTCTAAGCAGTCAGTCTGCGCCACCCAGGGACCATCGGCGCTCCCACCTGGGAATTATGAACGCAACACTCCCGCTCCTCTAAGCCCGTATTTGTGTAGCAGCTATTGGCATTAACAGGTTAAGAAAGAAGTTGGTTTCCTCGACTGTAGTCCAGATTGGGAGTGACATCTCGTTAAACTCAGGGGATTTACTACTTCCTAGAAAACCTGCCTGAGAGATCCCGCTGAAACGAATGCCAAAGGCTGGTCCTCAACTGCGCCAGAGGCGCGCATCGGTGGGAACCGACCGATTGAGCCAAGAGGGACGTGGATCAGTAGCAGCTGTATCGGGGCTGATGTTAGGCTGGGGTGCTAGAGAGTCTCCCCGCGTTTGTTAGTTTGTTTGTTTTGTAATTAAGTGGCCCAAACCCCGAAACGCAGTTAAACAGTTACTGTAGGTGTGTTTTGAGTCAGTGGTATTTCAGCGTATTTAATACTTTCAGAGAGAACGGGATCCAAATTCTGGGGTTTAACTGGGCTGCTTGTTTCCTTATCTCCAAGGTGAGAGAAAGAGTCCAACGGAGGGACTGAGAATTTCGATGTGGTGCAAGAGACGGGCGTTGGGAATGCAACTGGTTCTCGGCAGCGCCATTCGGACAGAACGCTTCCTCGGGGAGAAGTCTTAGGAGTGCGGCTGTGACTTTGTTTTCACCTTCTTATAAGAATAAAAATGAATCGGCAGCCAGCCATGATAATGCAGAACTCAGAGCTGCTTTTCGGCTAAGTTCTCTGCTCCAGAAAACAGCCTCATCTTCTTTCAAGACGTCTCCCGCAGCTCCTTGCCGAAAATGCCCTCGATTCTTTCCCTTGCTTTCTGTCCCTACCACCTTAGGCAGGGTTGCCCGGCCGATCAGAGCCTGGTTTCTGGGGAAGTCTCCGAAAGAAGGGAAAGGGCGCTTGGTGGCGGCGGGGTTGGGGATGTTTTTGGTGCCGGGTCTTGGAGGGCAGAAAGGAGATTTAATAGGACCCCTCTTTGCCCAGATGGGCTTGCCACTAAAATTGCAGTACTGTGTATTTAAAGAGGAAGTTTTCAAGCTACACAGAGCTGGGGGGAGGGGGAGCCTTGCCTCGCTCCACGCTCCTAAAGCTTGAAAGTGTTTTTTCTTTAAAAAAAATTCACTGAAACCCGTGAATTTGAACAACGCAGTAGTCAATCTTGCCTGAAGTAGAGCCTGGTGCAATACCAAAGCTTACTACTCTGCCAGCAGCCTTAAGGAAGGGTGCCATTTTTCCTTTCCGTGGCAACCTGCTGGTCAAGATCCCCTGAAGTCCAAGGCAGGGTCCAGCTCTCCGCGCAGTTTGATCCCAGCTAGCACCGATTTCGGGAGGCGCAGAGTGTTGAAGGACGTCTTCGCCGCCTTAAGCATTTGAGGAGCAGGTTCCCTTGACAGCGATGGGAACCTAAAGCAGAGGTTTTGGAGCGGCTGTAGCTGCTCCCGCTTGGCTTACAGAAGGTGCTGAGTTCAATTCCTGTCATCTCCAAGTAGGTCTGATGAAGACCCTCTGGCTAAAACCCCGGAGAGCCGCTGCCACCCACGGCAGGCGATGCTGAGCCAGACAGACCAAGGATCGGATTTCACAGAAGGAAGTCGATATTAATTCCTCCTTTCTCTCTCTTTTTATTCAAAAAAAGTCAGAGATCTCATACGATTCCCACACTTCATTATTTGGGGCTTTGCGCCTCCAAGTGCTTTAGAGGTACAAATCAACCAGCGCACACCCTAACCCTACTAACTGCATTATTACTGAAATGATAGATATATCAGGAAGGTTCAAATCCTGCCCCGGGCGAGCTTCTTGTTTTGCACCCGCAGCTGATTCGGGTACGGCGTTGCTTTTGAAGTGGTTTTGCAACAACCACACATATACACCATCGTTTATTTCTAAGGTTTTGGGGGCCCACTCAACTTTAAAGAGCGTTTGCTAGAGAAAAGAGGGTGCGCGCCTTCCTATAAGGCGCAGATTTCGAACCCCTGAAGGGGAGACTTCGTTGCATTGGATGATGCGCATCCTCTGCTTAGCGTCAGGTGCAGAAGAAGCTGATGCGAGACAAGCCCCCCATTGGATATTTAGCAAATTTGCCCTCCGAAAAGAACCTACAAATTGATCGCCCTTTGCAACAGACTGCCTTGAAAGGCGCCCCAGTAGCCCACCCCCCCTTTTTCGGTACTGTCCGGGAAGGCGAGGAAGCGATGGTCTTACCTTTTTGGACTCCCGGCCCCAGCGATCCCCACGCCTGGCTTTTGCCTTCTTTGAACAAAGTTTCCCCAACTGGGTCTGCAAATAAGATCAGCAAGAAGAGAGACAGAGGGAAAGAGAGAGGGGGGAAATGAGCGCAAACCCAAACCGATCCCGATCCCCACCCAAGAATCTCCCCGTAATTGGGACTTGATAGAGGGGGCGGGCGCGTTGGACAAGTTCCCTCTCTCTCTCCAGAGCGAGCCTGGTTGTATTTCAAAGTCCCCCCGCCGCCCGCCTCTGCCGCTCTGCCTCGCCCCCCCCCCCCCCCATGCCAAGCCGCTATGAAGCCAGGAAACGCGTCCAGGAAAAAGGAAATCCGACTTCCGATGGGAGCCGTCGGGGCAGCTTTAAAGAGGGACGGCGAGAGAGACGGCTCTGCGCGCCTGCTGAAGAGCGCCAAGGAGCGATCTTCGTGGAGGGGGAGAAATGGCAGTTAGGGGAAAGGAGCAGGAGAAGAAACGGGAGGCAGAGGTGGGAGCCTCGGGTCTGGGCTGGGAGGAAAGGGACCGATCCACCACGTGGAAAGCTGCGGCGGCGGCGCCGGGCAGCCCTCGCCTTTGGTCCCTGCCCTACCTGGCAGGTACATGTTGAGCAGCAGGGTCCGGGCCGCGCCGCGTCTCATGGCAGCTCTGCGCCCACCCCGCGCCCGCGGGGGGTATTATTGCCTTCGCCTGGGGAAGATGATGGTTGTTATTATGTATTACGGTCCCCACCCGTCGAGGCAGGGCGCGGGATGGGGAGAGCGGCGGCGAGGGTGGGGGCAGTCTCCAAGCAACCTGCGAGGGGCGCAGGGCCTGGGCGCCTGCAATTTCCTCTGCGCTTTAATTAAAGGCGCGGCGCGGGCGCTTATCGCCCCATCGGACTTTAATAAAGTTCCCCCCGTTAAAGATCGCCGTTTCTATGGAGAGAGGCAGCCGCGGCCCTCGCATTTTCCGCCTCCTTAACTCTTTGCAAACACACAGCGCCTGGCCTGGCCCTCGCTCGGCGGCGCTTCTGCTCCAGTGCCTCTGAGCCAACAAGGAAACGAGCCCCGACGGAGGCCCTAATGGGCCTTTAACCTGAAAGTGATTCTGTGCCCCCCCGCCCCCCACCCACAAGCGGAGCCGCGGCGAAGGTGCCGCATCCTCCGTTGGGGGGCGAAGAGACCGGAGGGACCGGATTCCTTCCACCACCCGCTCCTCGCTATGGAGCCTCGCCGAATCAGCCAAAAGGCTTCTGTCGTTTCCCACCTTTGCTCGCAAGATGCTTTCCAGAAGCTGAGAGGGAGCACAGCAAGGCAACGATCTTCCCTGATATTTGTCCTCAGTACCAGCTGCTCAGAGGTCGAGCATCTCTGAATGAAGAGGTTCCATTTCGCTGCCATCGGATAATCTGTTAATCGACTCGCCCACCCTTCTGCAACCTGGTGCCCGCCAGACATAGGAGCCAACTCTTAGGGGCCAAGGTCCCTTTGGCCCCAATAAAATATTTGAGGGGGTCAGGCCTTCCGAAAGTTGGTGTGCATTGCCGTTCAAATGGTGTGCATGCACTGCATCATGTGATCAGTTATGTGGGGTGGGGTTTAGCTGCAACCCCCCCCCCCCCCATATTTTATTCAGATTGGCTGTCACCCCTGCCACCAAAGGTCTTGGGCTGCCTGCAATGTTGACTGGGGCTCATGGGAGTTGTGGCCTGACAAGATACTTCATCTAAGATTTAGATGGTACATTCACTACTTGCTACTGCTATCTCCCCCCCTCCCCGAAATAAACTAATTGTATTTGCATGTATAGTCCAATGCCTCTCAATAACTCTGGTGGAGGAAAGCGATTCCACCTGCCCCAATATCTATACAATAGTGAATCAAAATTGTATATATGTTAGTAACTTAAAACAACAGTAGTAGTAAGTAGATGAATTTCCAAAGGGATAGCCATGCTGGATAGTTGCATCTTGAAGACCAACACATGGTAGCTTTCAAGGGGGCACTCTTGGATGTGTCAGTAACCCTCTTATAATAGTGCATTATAGTAGTATTTCCTTCCCCACCTCTTGCATCACTCAGTCACAATGAGTTCCACATGTCAGCCTACTTGAAGGAGGTTTAGCAGGAAAACAGTGGGGCGGGTGGCATTATGTGAGCCAGGTTACGGCAGGGCTCTCTTTTCCTTTCTGAGGGCTTCTTCTTTTCTGGGTACAATTCAGAGTGTTGGTGCTGACTTTTAAAGCCCAAAACAGCTCCAACCCTGTATACCTGAAGGAGGGTCTCCACCCCCATTGTTCAGTCCTGACACTGAGGTCCAGCACTGAGGGCCTTCTGGTGGTTCTCTCATTGAGAGAGAAGAGGTTACAGGGAACCAGGCAGAGGGCCTTCTCAGTAGTCACACCTGCCCTGTGGAGCATCTGCCCCGCAGATGTGATTTTTAAAAGATGTCTGAAATTTTTTGTGTGTGTATTGATGGTTTTTTTTGTTTTGTTTTTGTTTGTTTGTTTGTTTTTTGTAGGGAGCCACCCAGAGTAGCTGGGGCAACCCAATCAGATGGGTGGCATATAAATTGATGATGATAATGGAAGGAGCTCTTTGGAAACAGGGCCCTCCTAGGCAAACATGATGGTGGTGTCAGTGCTAAGGTTACTGCCACAACTATGGAGCCGAGTGAGAAGTCTATCCAAGACAGCAGATTTTGGGTGATGGTGGTGAAACAGTGTTGCTATTGGCAGTGGAGGCTAAGGCAAAAGGGGCAACACCCCACCAGCTTCACTCTTCCCTCAGCCAGCCTCCACCTGCCTGCCTTCTTACTTACAACCAGCCCAAGGGAAAGGGGTGATGGCTGTCAGCTTTTCCTTCCTCTTTAGACTCAGTATAGAACTTTGTAGAACCTGGCAGGAAGAAGGACAGTGAGAAAATGGTCCTACCTACTGTTGTCCTCCCTGTCTTCTGCCCCGCAACTACCAATGAGCACCAGTTGCCACTGGCTTCTGGGGAGGGGCTGCCAAGGCTCTATCCCAACCTGGTGCCCTCCAGATGCTGTTGGACTCCAGGCCCAGGAGCCCCAGCCAGCACAGCCAATGGTCAGGGGTGATGGGAGCAGTAGTCCACCAGCATTTGGAGGGCACCAGGTTGGGAAGAGTTTTCTACAGAAACGTGGTTCGAAGAGTGGTTGATGAATGCAGGCTGGAGTTGGCAAGTTTGATATGCTCTCTGTCAAAATGCCAAAGAACCTCTATCCTGTCCCCTATTAGAATACAGAACCACAGTCTACCTTTAATTTGGGGGGGGGCAAAATATTTATGAATCAATAATCATCATATCATGCACATGCACAAAAGTTGGGCATTACCTCCTCAG
This sequence comes from Podarcis pityusensis, assembly GCF_964106645.2. NCBI lineage: Eukaryota > Metazoa > Chordata > Lepidosauria > Squamata > Lacertidae > Podarcis > Podarcis pityusensis. The sequence goes on from NC_138028.1 coordinate 86,652,398, forward strand.
GTCCTGTCATTTCCCCCAGGTTCTGTATACTGTACCTTGTCTGGGCAAGCAGACAGAACAGAGACATCTAGTGGCTAAATAAGGGGAAATGCATGTATTTCACACTGTCAAGGCATCAGAAGGCAGCAAGAAAACAACACGTGGTCTACACTCTTGTTCAGAGAGCTGAAAGAAGGTGGGGTGGGCAGATGAGAGATCTGGAAAGACCAATGCCTATCTGCTTCCTTGCCTTTCCCTTTTGAGTTCTTACTTTTAATCTCAGAAAAATAATAGCAACAGGCCCCCTTGCTATGAAAATTGCCCTTGTTGTTTTGCACACAGGATCTCCCTCCCCATCTTCCATCACTACAAGCAAGTTAAATCTCACCAAAGTAGGAATCAGTTTGCAGGCCAACCCAAAGGTTCTCATTAGCCTGCAACAAAATGTAACTAGAGGCTTAAAGGACAGCTGTCATGAACTGGGACACACTGGGGCAAGCTGGGGAAGGGGAATTTGGTGTAGGAAGTACTCACAGGGTGAAGGAGGTTGACAAGGGCATAGGGGTCAGTGCACAGGATCCAGAGCAGCAGGACCCATCACCAGAGTCAGAGGGGCCCCTGGCTCCACAAACATGGTGGGCTCTGAGGCATAGGGAGCAGCGAGTGGGGTGCTGCAGAAGGCTGAGGCAGGCAAGGTTTCACAGCCCAGTTCACTAGCTGGCCAGGTGGGGCTTGATAGCTCTGGGAGGAGGTGTGTGATTCCTCAGCTGGAGTAGGTTTGAAAAAGATGAGGGTCACATGCCTCGTCAAGCCCAGATGCTACATGCAGCATACAAAGGGCAGCAGAGTTCTAGGGCTGTGTCTGTTCATGTTGATGGATCTCAGCTTGAAGGCTCTAGGATTTCTGTGCTTAGGTTTGGACCTTGGACATGTGGATTGACACTGGACTGGGGACTACTGACTTGCTGCTAGGTAGGTCAGGGGTTCAAGACAACAACTGTATAACTGCTAGCGTGCTCATAGCCCAGGCTAAGCTAAGATGGATGTTTGATTTAATATGGTGTTTGGTGCAATATAACATCAGTGCTGGTGGGCCACTAATCTGTAATCTCATGACATTCCTGCGTATGGACAATGGGTCAGCCATGGCTGGTCTTCTCTGGTGTCTTAATGCAGCCTATGCAATGGAGGGGGTCACAGCGCCACTGTTGGCCATTGGCTTAGGGTTCCTCCACACAATCTGTTTGTTGAGCGTTCATACTGATTTGCTTACACAAAGTTTTCATGGAGGTTACACTATGTTCAGTCTCATTTTGATTTGTTTGTAGATATGTTTCATGACAGTGGGCATTCATCCCAATTTGCTTGCAGGGTGCTCATGCATCTTACTGTTGTTCATCCCACACTTTTCAGTGCATTTTTCAACCACTTTCCTAACTGCATAAAGTGGATCTGCTGTCCTAGGGTGACAGAGGGTTTGAATCCTTCCTGAAAAATAGGAACAGTCTGGAGGCATGCTTAGAATTGCTTGCTGCCACAGAAGATCTGAGTAGCTTTGGGCCAGTTGCTGTTATGGGGGACTGGAATCATTTGAATTCCAAGGCCCATTAGCTGGTTTTGGCAAATTAACACTGTGATGTTCAAAATAACAATGCGATGTTCAAACGACACCTTGTCAGGGCAGCTTAGCTGAACAGTTTGTGTGGGAACAGGCTGCTGTGTGCTGTATATGTGGTGAGACAAGAGATTTGTTATTGCAGGCTCCCTTGCAATGTTTTAATATGTCTAGGGCAAAAATTTCCTTTTCCCTTCTCATATATGGGCATAATGGACATCCTTCCTTTGCTAGGAACCTTTCGTCAGAGATCGCCCCCGGAACAGACACGGCAAGCTATGTTAATGGGTCTGTGTGGTTTACAAGAGATATCCTTTCAGATGTTGAGATGGGGCCTGCTGATATAAAGTATCAGAACCTCTTTAAGAAACTGTTGTCAGATTCAGGAATCTCATGTTAATGCCCTCTGTTAATGGTTTTCTGTACATGCAAGCGGACTGGGAGGTGGCATGCCTCTGAACATGTGCAAAGTGTCCTCTATTCACCTCTCTCTGTGTGTAGAAAAAGATTAGGCTGGGTTTCTTGCACAGAGGATGTCCCACAGGCAGACAAGCTCTTCTGCTTGTGGACCCTAATGGAAACATACTCATTTGGAAGTGTCTGGGGTTCAGGGCTCAAATATCCTTGGATAACCAATGCTGTAGTATTCCAAGGTTTCCATTTCATCGGTTATTGCTGTTACTATGTGTTAAGAGGCACTTCGCCTCTTCCCCATGCAGTGCTAACACTCCTTTTTAAACACTGGGATGGGATGCTTCTGAATGGGAAGTTAAGTGGATCCTCTCCTGGAAGGTTGTCCATAAGAGAATGGGCTGAAAAAGTTTCCCTATCCCAGGTATACAGAAACCATTTGTCCAGGTCATCCCAAATCATCTATTTGGGAAGCCCGACAGGCCATTCACATCCTGTCACCCCTGAGCGGACATGGGGAACCTATGCACCCCTCTCCCCGGATGTTGCTGGACTGCAGCTTCCATCATTCCTGACAATTGGTCTTCTGGGTGTGGCTGATGGGAGTTGGAGTTCAACCCGTCTCTGCCCTGTGATCCATTGGTCCATCGTGTTCCACAGCTGTGCCATCTTTATGTCCTGCTCCATGTTCTGGCTCAAGTGCATCTTCTCCAGCTTGCTACATTTGATCTTTCACAAATGGAGGGCTCTCCTTTCATGCCCCAGACTTGCTTTAGCTGCCTGAGTCCTATTAATCAGCCGCAGGCAACTGAAAACAAGCCCAGCGCAGGTAGGATATGTGGTGTAGATTAAAGATGGTGGAACTGGGTTCTCGATCCCCCAAAGCTTTCCACACAGTCTCTGGAGACATAAAAAGCAAAGCAGCAAAGGAGATGTGAGATAGTGACAACAGCCTCCCTCCCTTTCATGGTGGCAAATACAATAGTCTGGCTTGTAGAGCTGGTGTTGCGCCATATATTTTTTTTATGAGGCTCCAGTTACCCCATCAGGAGGATCTACGTTACCCTGTTTAATCCACTTCTGAGACAGGTGGCTCAGGAGCAGGAATGGGGAATTTGTGGCCCTCCAGGTGTTGCTGGACTCCAACCCCCACTGGCCCATCAGGGAAGACGGGAGTTGCAGTTTAGCAACCGGTAGAGAGACACAAGTTCCCCATCCCTTTTCTGGGGAGAAACGTCGAAAGGGCTAGAAGGGTCATTTACCCACAATGAGAGAGGGCAGAAGGTAAATCAGGATCTACCAATAGCTTTCTGGGTGCTTTGCATGAAACAGATCACAAAGGATTTCTGATTCTCAGTAGTTTAACTATAGCAATGACCAGTGCTTTTTTTCTAAAAAAAATGTTTATGGGTACTCTTTTTGACTCAAGAAAATCACCATTTTATAGTTCAAATCAGGGAAAATAAATACAGCAAATGGACAAAAGTATAAAGATTCACAAAATGTTTAGGGGTATGTGTACCACTACGCACCCCCAGAAAAAAAGCACTGGCAATGACTTTCTACCAGGCTGGGTTGCTGAAACAAAGCTTGTGGGGTGGGAGTGAGTGGGAAACCAGGAACAGATTTTTGAATGAAAGAACCATGAGCTCCATTCCTGGGCTGAGACATGCACTCAGAGGTGCCATATCCCTTAATTCCAAGCGTACTGTATGTCCAGCACAGCCCCCAGTTAAGCCATTCTTTTGCACTTTACTTCAGTTGGTGGACTTTGAGGTTCCATGAAAAAAACAAAGTGGATCCTGCAAACTTGAAATCTACTTGCCAGTGCTGTGGTGCAGCTATTCCAGAGCATCTAACCCCTGTGCATGCTGTGAAGGAGAAACACAACTTGGGGCTATTAACTGTTTGCATTTGGGCACCTAGGTTGAGTAAGAAACAGGGGGAGGAGGAGAGCTACCACCAGTCTAAAATCAGCAGACTGTGTGTACTCTGTGTGAAAATTGAAAATCTGCACTAAGGTAGATGTCACCAGCCACCACCCCCCACCCTGAATTCTACAACATGAATAATCAAATGTGCATATATTTGCACATTTGCATATTCATATTCTGCTGGTTAGAGAGCCTCTCTACCAGTGCAAATCCTGCTCAATGCTCCACAAGGCTTCTAATATTTTTCCAGGTATTGCCCACTCAATTTGTAGCCATAAGGGCTAGAAAAACAAATAAAAATAAATTGGTGCCTGCATGATGAAAGCATGAAATTGCAGGCTATACAAACAGCCTTGAAACATGTACAGTAACAATAAGCAGGGAACCTTAATATGTGAGTAGTACATTTCTCTCTCATCTATAGATGACCATGGTCAGTCCCAACATTTCTGGGATCAGGAAAAGCAGATCCCTCTCTTCAGATGATGTGGCTTCTAGGCAAACATGCATTCTGGAACCTCCATTTTGAAAGCAAATCACCTCTATGTAGGTGGATAAAATGGCATATTATTTCCCTTTTTTATCCTTGCCAAAATCCCCAAAGGATAAGCTATACAGAGACAAACCCAACACAGTAAATCTCATAGCTGATCAAGAGCTGGAACCACACTCTTTCAAACACACTGGCACCAGCCTGGCTGTCTTCTTAAAAGGTAAAGGTAAAGGACCCCTGACAGTTAAGTCCAGTCGCGAACGACTCTGGGGTTGCAGTGCTCATCTCGCTTTACTGGCCGAGGGAGCTGACATTTGTCCGCAGACAGTTTTTCCGGGTCATCAGTGTTAAGTCCTAACCTCAATTGGATTGCGAATTTGGACAAAGGACAGGCTGAAATGCTTTGGATCAGGGAAGGCAAATAAACAGAGCAGGTTCCAGGGACAGGGCAGGGGGAGATATTTTAGGGAGTGATTTTTAGACTGTCCAAGTGTAGTGAAAGGAAATGATAAATGATACAAGCTCACCCAAGTGTATTTTGTGTGCACCCTTTAAACCATCATCTCTGCCACCCTGATTCTGCATTCAGTCACAAATCTGTGATGGATTGAAATCCCCACATCCCCACTTCTACTCACATATGGAAAAGAAATCTGTCTACTCCAATGATGAGTACAGCCAAGTTATGAGGTTCTAGCCATAGGCTGACCTGTCTATTCTCACCAGCACAAAACAGCAATCTTGTGCCCAGAGACCCTGAATAGGTTCAAGTTTCCCATCCCTTAAAAAAAACATAAACACAAAACTTCTAACTCCTGCATGAGGCTCTGGAGCAGACGCCCACTGCATAATCTGCCCCCAGCTTTGTTTCGACTTACCTGTGGGCCTGCTCAGGGAAGAAGCTGACGTGGCCCTGGCAAGGAAAGCCTCAGGTATGCTACCTGCTTGCAAAAGGGAGGGAGGGTGGACAGCTGAGCTCCGGTGGGGTGGGACGTTCTGTGTGTGAAGGAATGTTTGTGCATAGGGAGAGGCCTGTAGCAAGCACTTCCTTATTGGAGGCAGGGCAGAGGGAAAGTGCTAAGGAGCAGCCCACATGCGCCCTGTGATTGAAAGGGCATGTTGAGTAATGCAAACGGATCTGGCTGCCACCTGTTTTCTTGGCAAGGCTTCTCTGCTTTACTTTTAGCAGCTGCATGACAAATAGACATTGCAGCACAGTGTCAGAAACTCGCTGAATTTCTGCCTGTATGCAGTTGTTCACAGCATAGGAGTTCTATCAGAAAATAGGTGATTACCCCATAATACGTGATTGCAAATCAGAAATCGGAAGAATCGAAACATGAATGGGTTGAGGCCGTCTAATTATTTACGATGATGGAGCAGGGAAGCAAACAAATATGCAGGCCATTTCAATTAAGCACATGCTTAACTCTTGTCAGCCAAGGGGACTTTGAAGTACTTGAACTTCATTGGACTGTACCTGTGTGGCATTCATTAGATTTATTAGATATTTTTGTTTTATGTTATGTTTTAAGTTATTCTTATTTTTACTATGTATTTTGTGGTTTTTATGTTGTAATTTAATGTTGTGAACTGCCCTGAGATCTGCAGGTGAAGGGTGATATACAAAATTTAATAAATAATAATAAAAGTAATTTCCAATACTAAATTTTGCTATGCTCCTCTAGCTCAAGAGGAATATGTAACTCCATATGTATATGGACTCTAGGAGAGGGGCAGCTCTTAACTGTGGGGATTGAGCCTAGGATCCTTGAGGCTGGAGGGTATTTCTTCAAAGCCAAAGTATGAGACAGAGTACAGACCTAAGTTCACATTTATAGCAGCTGCAGGACTATAGGCCTGGAGGAAGGAACCTCAGGCCCAGGGGCTGAATGTGGCCCTCCAGGCCTCACTATGTGGCCCTTGGGGCTCTTGCTAGGCCACACTGTGTCCCAGGTAATGCTACTCATTGGCCCTGCTCCACACCCTCTTCAAGTGCTTTTGTTTAGCCAGAACATGTCATTGAATTGCGATAATGCCTCTTGTTTCCTGAAAAGAAGTGTGTGCTCACAGGTGCAAACTGCTTGTGTAGCTTACTGTATAAAGGAAAGACTCACATCTGTTGCTCTGGCCATTTTTGCAACTGCCCTGCACCCACCACTGGCATGAAGCCCCCCAAAAGTTCCATGAGAGACTGTAGCCCTCAAGCTACAGAGATTCCCCATCTTTTCCTTCAAGACCCTTTCTTGAGTTTTTTCCCCCTGCACTGCACAGTAGTCCAGCTTTTCCAAACCTGTTTGCATGGTACACGAGGACAAGCTAAATATTGGCCACATTCACATCTTACATTTGAAGTGCTACAGTACCACTTTAAACAGGCATGACGACTTCCATGGGCTCAACAACTTTGGTTGCTCAAAAGCTCAACAGCTTTGCCAGTCCCCACCCCCAACAAAAATCCTGGCTATGCCCATGATGACTTCCCACAAATTTCCTCTTCCCCCTGGGAAGAGGGGATTGGTTATTGAGCCACCCTGGGGATTGTAGCTCTGTGAGGACAATAGGGGCTCCTAGAAATATTTGAGGAAGCCATGGTGATTTAAAGTGATGGTATAGCACTTTTAAACGTGTAGTGTGCATGTGGCTGTTGTCAGAGAGGTGCAGTATGCTCTGAGCAGCTGGAAGCTCAAGTCATGCTTGGAAATGTTATTGCAGGTACGCCATTTCAGAGCAGCGGGTGAGGGGATTCATCAGGGTGTTTTGAGCACATCGAAGGTTAAATAGCATATATGCTGTGTATTTTCAGAGCATATCCAGTACTGTATATATTATATATAATCTTCAAGCTGTAGGAATGTTATTAACATTGGATGAACAGGCATCCCCCCCTTCTTTTTGAAGCAAGGGGGGTCTGTGCCTTTCTCATGCATATGCTATGTGGATCAGTAAGTAGAACTAGTGATCTCACCACAGGTAATAGGTCCCCCAGGACTAATCCTTGAGTCCAAAATACTGTTTGTGGAAGGGTTGTCAGCCCCTGGTTTTTCCTCCCTGTGTTACCACCCCAGAGGAGTTAATTAATCAATCATGCCCAGTTAATTGCATGATTACCGAGTGAAAAGTGCATTCACGTGAAAATTATTGCTCTTGGACATCTGTGGGTACCACTTGAACCCAAGGTACCACCTGTGTATTGTCAGCGAGGGCAGATTACTAGAATCCAGAGAAATGTGGGACCTGGAGATTAATTCTGCAAGACAAGCACAAGACTCCGACCCTTTTCTGAGTCAGGAGATGGGACGCTCCCCCCCCCCCCCATCAATCGATGCAGAGGAGGGGCTTGGTGGGAATTGGTCCCCACCTTCTCCTCCGGTGAAATGGATCGAAGCAGAGGGAGGGGACATTTATTGTAACCGCCGTGCAATGGAAGGGAAGTCCGGCTGCTAGTGTTTCCCCCACTTCTGGGTGGGTTTGCTCGCTGCAAACGAAAGGCGTCCAGTGCCGGATTCCTGGGCGGATGTGGCTGACTCTGAGAGGTGGAGCCTGGCAGTGTTTTGCTGGAGGGAGGAGCCCCAAGCAAGCAAAGTCAATTCAGTTCAAAGCAGCTCTGTTGGCAAGGGTTGTTTATGTAAGGCTTGCCAAGGTTCACGATAAGGGATGTTTGGAGAGGGAAAAGGAGCCATGCACCTATAATCAGACATGATCTTTTCACCAGGGGCCACACCTGAGTTTCTTTTCATTCAGTGTTGCAAAAATGGCACAGATTTTGTGGCACCTTGCAAGCTGACAAATCTATTGTATGGCATGAACTGTCCTAGAGTCTGCAGAGGCTCATTACATTCCTGAGAACAAATGTCTTGCCAACATGGGCTTGCCAAGAGTAGTGACTACTAATTCCTGGGATGCCCAATTCAAGACCAACAAACCCATACAGAAGTATACCTAATAATCTTCTTTGTCCTGGAACAAATGAAGAAATAAAAAAGAGAATCCCTCTGAATGCATTTTGCATTTTATCAAGTAACTCCAATAACCTTAAAACACTGGAATTAGGGATAAGAGACTCCACATCAGAAGGAAAAAATTACCATTTTACAATTCCCACCCAGAGCCTGCTTTCTCTTTGACAGGCTTTGACAGTATGCTAAACTGTTACCTGCAGTGACCAGTAGCAGCCCAGCATGCTAGGACTGACAGCAGGTCATGTATTGGTTCCAAAAGCGAATCTGAATATTAGGTGATACACTGGATAAGAAAAGTCAATAGGAGTCAAATTGGTAGCTGTAGCCTAGAAGGTGGAGGGAATGTTCATTCAGAGAATAAGATCAGCTGGTATTTCGTGTTTCTCTTTCATTTTCTAGGGCACTTCCAGACCATCACTATTTCTGGCTGGGATGCAATCATATACAGTGGTACCTCGGGTTAAGAACTTAATTCGTTCTGGAGGTCTGTTCTTAACCTGAAGCACCACTTTAGCTAATGGGGCCTCCTGCTGCCGCTGCGCTGCCACTGCACGGTTTCTGTTCTCATCCTGAAGCAAAGTTCTTAACCCGAGGTAAGCAGAGTCTATAACCTGAAGCGTATGTAACCTGAAGTGTATGTAACCCGAGGTACCACTGTACCAGCAAATTTCAGTGGCACAGTTAGAGTTGCACCACAAACCCACTTCCCCCCCCCCAAATCAGACCTTTTCCCAATAAGAAGAATTACAGGAAAGGGTGGGATAATACTTGCTTTATGCTCCCTCAAAACAAATCAGGATGAATGTTCAAAAAACAAATTGTCTTGAAGCAAACCTTGTTTCAGTTCCCAGTTAAGGTTGCCCACTTTAGCCAGCCTGTGTAGCTGTGCCTTTAGCAATAGCTTACTGTATAGAATTGGCAAGTGAAATGAATGACCTTCTGATTTCTACACACCAATCTGCTAGTAAAGCAGACCACTGGGGGGGGGGGGTGTTTGTGGCTTTTTTGGAGTTGACAAGTCTACTTCAAGTTTGTGAGAGTCTTGCCCACTTTACAGATGGTGGGTTGGCTATGAAGCAGATATAGTGTTCTATGAAAGGACTTGTGTTGGTTTAATTGGTTGCTCACTTTTGAATTCAAGTTATGTGATATGTCAGTGTTGCTGTTTTGATTCTATCTGCACTCTTTGTTGCATAACTTGTCATGGGTCATGTAACTTAGGAAATAACATCCAGAGGACAGGACTAGAACTAATGGATGGAAGGTACAGGGAAGCAGTTTTGAGCTAAACCTCAGGAGAAACTTCCTAATGGTAAAAGCCATTTAACAGTGGAGCAGACTTACCTAAAGAGGTGGTGGGCTTTCCTTTGCTGGATACATTTAAGCCAGGTATGGGGAAGATTTGGCCCACTGGACTGATGGAGCTCCCATCAGCCTCAGCAAGCATGGCCAATGGCCAGGGATTACGGGAGATGTAGTTCAGCAAATATCTGGAGAGCTAAAGGTTCCTGACACCTAATCATAGCTGTCAACGTTTTCCTTTTTTTAAGGGAAATTCCTTTATTCTGAATAGGATTCCTCGCAAGAAAAGGGAAAAGTTGACAGCTATGCACCTAATTAAAGCAAAGGCTGTCAACAATGCTCCAGTTGCATCCTGCATTGTAGACAGGGGTGGGCTAGATGACTTGCAAGGTCTTTTCCACATTTATTGTTTTATGAATAGATTCTGTTCACATTTGGATCAAACCTTTGGCTCGTATCTCTCTGTAATTGGGCTGTACCAAAACCTGTATTCTGAGTAGCTGAGGGGGGAACCTCAGACTTCTCCATTTCCATTGCGAGGGGTGAGTGAGCTATGTCTCCACAGTCACAAGGGGAAGAAAGGAAATGAGTCGTTGTGCCTTTGTATAAGGATCCCCAACTAAGGTTGCCAACTTTTCAGCTGGTCTCAGTAACTGTGCCATTAACAGCAGCTTGATATGCGCAGGCATTACAGATAAGGTTTATCTTCATGCTGTGAAAAGCTTCCCTGCCAGATTTCTGAATGTGAAGATGCGGTTTAAAAACACAAGCACAGACCAGACCACTTTTTCTGATTGGTTGGCAATCCTACTGTGGCTCAGTTTTAGTTTCCTTCTGGTGTAAAAAAACAAATGTTTGTCTGTGCCTTGTTGAGGCTTTAGGGATGGACCTTCAGTGTGTTGTTCTGTGTGTCAGAGACAGTGAATTCTGCTTAGCTTTCTCGGTTTGTATGCCAGCAAGTAAACCAACCAGCCTGCTGGGTATAAATAATAATAATAAAAATAACAACAGATGCACAAAAAGAAAGATGGCTTTGGTAAATGCCTTTATTGGCTACCAGGTGCAGGTCTACTGCCTGGCGGGCCCTTAGGCGCAGAGGCAGGTGTGGGGGTGCTGGTGGAGTGCAGGAGGGCCGATGCTGCTGCTGCTAAGACACAGCTCAGTGCTGGACACGGCGGATGGACTGGATCTGGTTGGTGTGGGCCTGGGTGCTGTATTCGCTGTACTTTTTGTATTCACCATTCTGTCTGTCCCGCTCCAGGACATATTGGTAGCCCCGGTACCCTGGGTATTGATATGCCACCCATCTAGGGGATAAAGCAGAACATTGGCAATACAGGCACTTCCAGCCCCAAAAGTATATCCTACACCGAAAAAGGGATAGTTCAGCCCCCCTCCCACTGCTTTTTAACCCGTATCCTTTCGGGGGTCCACTCCTCCTCCAGCAGCTGTTACTGATCAACTAGTCTCAAAAGGATCAGGATGCAACTGGGGAAGGAGACCGGGAGCCTGGGCTAGTTTCTCTTTAAAAAGGGAGGCAGCTATGGCAATCCCAAGATTGCTCATGGTTCATCCAGCTAGCTGTGCTTATCGGTGTTCTTGGCAAAGTAAGAATGAGGTTATGGGAGGATCCCTTTCACAGAACCTATGGGGCGGGTGGCCCTTCCAACTTCACTCCAACTCAGAAGGCATCACTTACGCTCCAGAATTGACCTTGATAGAAGCCACCTCCTTGTTGCCCCAGCCCATGGCCTGCAGGGATGGATAGTCGTCGCTGAGCTCAAACTTGCGTCCTTGGAAGTTCTCTGCCTCATACAGGGTCACTTTGCTGTCACTGTGGTTCTGCAGCATAGGTTAAAGTGGAGGATGATTTGGTGTGGGACTGTCACAGGCAAAGACTTTTAATACCCAACAGATAAACCACAAGTTCACCATGAGTTGCCTAACAGATGAGCAAACACACCATGGCTTATTTCTCCAACATTTGTGTTTTTTTCCAGCTGCCCTAGCCTTGTGTCTTTTGGAGAGTGTCTGCAGTGAGGTGGTGAAACACACCATGTTTATGGAAGGGTGCTAGAGTCACAGATAACACCAAGCCATAGTTAAAACAAACCAAGTGTTGTAAGCCAATAATAAACCACAGTTTCATATGGTGATTTGTTGGCAGTAAACAAACCATAGATACTGCTGGGCAGGGTTCACACGTAATGCTAAACCATAATTTAATAAACTATGACTTAGTGTTGTGTGCGAACCAGGCCAGTTATGACAGAGGAAAGGAAGAAAGCCAAGATCCTTGAATCTAAAAGAACACCATTTGCTATTCCTGCATTTTTATCCACCTTCCCTTTCAGCTCTCCTTTTCTTCACTTTCTTCCCTTTACTCCTCTGTGGCTAAGCCACTGTCCTATTGGCAGGTTGGATTGCAATGATCAGATTGCAGTGGATGGTAGGGCTCCTCAGGCCCTTTTCCTGCACAACCAGCACCTGCCAAAATTCCCTGATCTGTACTATGGACTTGCTCCCTTCTTCCCTACCCCCTCTAATGCCAGTCCCTTCAACCATGTGAGGTCTCGTCATCCTCTGGGTGATGCCACAATGTTTATATTTGCTTCCCCTTATGACTGGACATCTGCGTGGCCCACCTCCCTTCAAAAACCTTTTGAAAATTCCCCCTTTTCCTATAAGGCTTTTGGCACAACCCCTCTTAGTCCCCATCCCCTACAAAGCCTAAATGAACTGTAGACATATACTGTAAACTTCTCAGGAGCTGGAATCTGTATTTTGCTTGACACGCTGTAAAACTCTGTGCACAGTGGTGATACTGCATGTGCACACAGACACACAGACACACACACACACAGAGAGAGAGAGAGAGAGCGAGAGAGAGAGAGAGAGCGTGCAAAGGAGTTTTATCATTCATTGCCTCTGGTTTCCCTAGATCAGAAGTCAACCGCCTGTGATCCTCCAGACATTGTTGAACTCCAACTCCTATAATTCCCAGCCTGCATAGCCAGTGGTCAGGGATGATGGAAGTTAAGAGACCAGTAACACCTGGAGGACCTTGGGTCCCCCATCCCTGCCTTAGATGTCTGTGCTCCTTCAGCCTAGACTCTGGCTTACCATTCCTATTGCACAGCTTTCCTTTGCCTCTCACTTGGGCATCCTTGGGCACTGTATGTGCTGCTGCCAAGCAGCTGTTGGTGAATGACTGTCAAGCATCTTTATGGGTCTGTCTGTTAACATAGTCCCCAGCTAGCAGAAAAGAAAGGCTTGGGATTCTATCTGTTATGCAACAAAAACCCTCCCGGCTTTCCAAGTGGTCAGGATGCATAGTCTCTCACTATCCTGCTGTGGACTCAAGGGGTTAAAACTGAAACTGGGCACAGCTGCATCCCCCCTCCCCCCTCCCCTATCACCCATTCCTGCAGGCTGCACTCCGCCAAGTGATCCTGCCAGCCAGAAAGGAGATGATATCTCACACCCCTTTATTAAAGCGCGGACATAATCTGACTGGTTGTTATTAAAGCCCAGAGATGAGGACGTGCAGAGATTTTAAACCCCGGTTAGGAACAGAAGCAACTGCTCTTCAAGATGGAGTGATATGCCATACTGGCTATAGCCTGTTTGGAGCTGGTACTATATATTTGTCCTAGGAAGCCTGGCTGACACTTGCGAAAAACAAAAACAAAAAAAACCTTTCCTTTTCAATGCCAACCTTTCCCACCCTTGACCAGCTTTCTGACTTTAATGCTAAAAAAAAAGCACCCCTCCCAACTTATTCATTTGTCTATGGAAGCTTTTTAATATATGCCACTCCACATTCATTCATTTATTTAGTTTGCTTCTGCCATTGAGGCAGCTGTTTGGCCCCAAAGCCATGTGCCAAACTGAGCTGTGTGTCTCCCCTTCCTGCCCCAGCACCGTACAGTGAATGAACACCTGGTTCCCCCCATGGGCATGCCTTAGTTCAGTCCACTCTGCTTATGGATTGGGACACTTTTAGACAAAAAAGGAGTCCAAAGCATGTGGTTCATTTTAGAGTGATTTACCGCCTTGGCTTGCAGGGTGTGTATTGTTTGTCAAACAGCATGGGCCTCTTATTGATCTAGCCAAGGGACTCAGCCTTCTGACCCAGAGATGCTGCCATAAAAGCCCCAATGCACAGCACGTCTGCAGAGAGCGATCTAAATTCTTCATTCTCCTCGATTTCACTCATTTTAGTGAAAGCTAGGAGAAGGACTTGGAGGGAATTGTTCTACGGCAGTGATTTTTTTCTCTAAATTTGAAGGTGGCAACCCTAATCTGAGCCTTTCATTGGTTCAGATTAGGGTTGTGGGACCCCAGACCCTGATGAAGCTTTGAACAGAAGGGAAGTATTGTCTCATCACTGCAGGACTAAGATGGCGAAAACCAAAATGGGAGCCACTGTAAAAGATGCAAGCGCCCTCTCGACATCTGGACCTAGCAATCCTGTCTGAGATAAAAGCTATTTCTTCCCCATAGCCACCCTCATTTGTGAAAGGTCATGAAGATAAGCAGGATTGCAACCGTGTTTGGCCCTGTTCTCTCGAGTATATTGTTAACTGTTTATATGTGTCCCTCCCCTCCCCTGTTATTGAGTCACCATCTGGAGAATGGGCTCCCCAATGATATAGGAGATGAGATCTCCGCAGCTTCTCCAAACCCCTTTCCCCCTTGTTCCTTCTGACTGCAGTTATCGCCCTCATTCAACACTGAGTATAATTTTACATTTGCCCTGAGCCCCTGAAAATAAAAAGGTGGAAAACAGGAAGAGTGCCATGGTTTTAGTTGACTGACAGGAGGTATACAGAAATCCGCAACAAAAGAGTTCTGATGAAGAACTCTGTATAACTCAAAAACTTGATTGCTACTGGATTAACAGCACTTCATTTGTCTCATAAAAACAATCACCTTCACCTGTTGTGCATCTGTGGGATATCAGCTTGTCAGACAGCCTGTTAATTTCATTTCAGCTTTGTTAATGTCACTCCCCATGGCAATTTCACTGAAACCACCTTTGTCCTTGAAGACTCTTCTGTCATGCTTCCACTTAATTTATTACAGGCAGCAAATGAAATTGGTATGTTCTGGAAGTAGCTTTGGTTAGAAGAGTGCCTTTCAAAGAGATGGTGCTTGATCAATGAAATATGGTATTGTTGTTGTTGTTGTTTTCCACCACCATTTGGGGATCCCTTTGCCCCACCAGATAGTTTTGTGTTTCCTTTTACTCTGTGCTCTCTGGAACAAGACCGGGAGGCACCCTTCTCCATTGGGGATTGGGTCCCTTTCAGGTGTTTTTTTAGAGCCAAGAGAGTATATTATTGCACTCACAGCACACTTGATAGTCCGGAAGGAGAGCAGGTGTTCGGTCCTGTAGCCACTGTTCCCACTCCAGGCCTCCCACCGAGGGTAGTCTCCTTTCTCCAAGATGAATTGCTGTCCTTGGTATTCAGGGTACTCAAACCCCACCCAGCTGTAAAGATGAGAAGAGAAAGAACGCAAATGATGGTAGCTTCAAATTTAAAACTCACAATAAAATTTAAAAATCAAAATCAAATATTGCTCAAACCATCCAATAACTGCCTGTGAAACATTATGGGGTGAAAGACTGGCAGAAGCCCCCAATGGAGTTCGTTCTCTCTCTCTCTCTCTCTCTCTCTCTCTCTCTCTCTTTCTCTCTCTCTCCTCTTCTACCCATCAGCCATATATATCTGTGGATTCTCCAAGCATGCTGCTCTTTTCAAGCCAGCTTTGCAAATATTGCTCAATGGACACCGAAGCACTTACGGGCCACTTTCCACCTTGATGGAGCGGATCTTGCGGAAGCCACGTTCCATGATGCTGGGACACTCCATCAGAAACTCACAGCGCTTCCCCTGGAAGTTTTCTTCCTCCCAGACGGTTATCTTGAATTGACCCAGGGTCTCCATGTGCTGGCTGGTCATGGGCAGCTCTTCTACTATAGAAATGCAATGTTTGTGGGTTTTAAATGCTTGTTTCTGGTGGTGATGGCAGCAGCAGGGTGGGGTCAGCCCTGTCCCCCTGCACCACCCACAGAAAATCCAAAGTACACCCTGTTAGCAGCTATCATGGAGTAGCATCAGCAAGCACCATGCCATACAGTTAAATGAATGGGTCATGGAGAAGAGACAGACAGTAGCATCTGAAATGCTAGAAAAAGTAAGCAGACTCTGAGGAGGATTATCTTGCTAAGTGATGAATTGTACAGGCCAAGAGAGTCCATGATGCTCCTTTTCATCTATTCCTCCCCAATTTGTCATCTCATTTTACTAGCACCTATCCCTGGTTAGTTTGTACAATCGAGCACCCCCCTGTCCTTGCTGACCAGAGGCTGGATTCATGCAGATGGTGGAGTGAGTCAGTGGAAAATGGGTGCCTACACACCCAGCTCTACCATTAGACAGGGCGATGCAGCTCACCCCAGGGAGCAGGTTTGAAGGTCCTATTAAAGGGACCTTATTTCATTTTATATTATACAGGGTGAGTCCTTTAAAAGAGGCCCTGTGGATACAGAGTACACATGTTCCACGGGGCCTCTTTTCAAAGACTCACTCTGTACTTTCTGACTCGGGAGCCAAATATATTGGGTCTTTTCTTTTTTCTTAAACGGAGCCAAATCTCATACCTTCCTTTAACCTATAGTTCAGTCAACATCTGCAAGTTCTCATAGGACTGTCAGTCCCCATGATCCAGCTGTATTCCTGTCTGTTTATGAGGTATGTTGTCTGGAGCTGAAGGGAAATCCAGAATCCAAGTGACAAGCCCCCTCCCCTCAATGGAAGAAAAGTTTTTGGAAAGCTTTCTTTACATTTTCATTACACACAGCCTGGTGCCAGAATTGTGCCACTAGATTTCTGCTGGCCCCTTCCATCTTACCTTATAGTGCACACTTACTTATACGCACACCCTTCAGTGCTGTGTTTGACTTTCCTGCCAATGCATTCTAATTGTTACTTTTAAAAGAACAAAAGAAAAAAGGATAGCCCTGTTGCAGTTGTGGGTCATACAGAATTCTAGAGGTAGATGGGTCTGAAATGCCATTCAACATAGCCCTCTATCTAAAGGCAGGACCAGTCATTCAACAACAACACCCATCAACTAATACAATCGAGACCACAGCTTGCTGCCAGCAAAGAGCAGGTGCATCAGGAAAGGTGCCGATAGAACAAACATCTCCAAGTAACTCATGAAAGCAAGCGAAACCAGTACAGAACCATACCCTGGAGGAATGTGCTGAACCTTTCCTGCCCAATTCATCCCCTTTGTCGGTTGACCCAGAAATTATGAGTTGAAGTCCTTGCAGAGAAATCTTTCCCCAGTGATTCTCCAAGGGAAGGAAAGTATATAGGGAAGGGGGAGACACTCAGTTCCATTCACATTTAAATTCACATTTTCCAAAGCAGTTATCCTTCAATTTTGTACTTCTCCCAATTTTGCAATGCAATTCTCAAAGCAAACAGTGTTTACAAAAATGCATGTATTTGGGGAAAGTGTGCATAGAAACGAATATGTATGCATAATGCATAAAAATGCATTATATTAGGGGGAATTGCTAGCAAAAATGTGTACATTACTTAAAACTGCATCCAAAAGTATGTTTTTGGAGAAATACGCGCTAAATCCAAATGAATTTTTATGAGAATTTAGGGAAATAAAGCACAAGATTGCTCCAGAAATATGAGGAATCAAATTTAAGACGGGAGAAACTGAGAGAACCAAAACTGATAGGTCCTTCCATCCCTACCAGGATACCACACATAAGGACACAGGGGGTGGGCCACTGGGGCTGTTTGGGGAGGGCAGGGGGCTGGTACTTACTTGGCTGGCAGTGCACGGAGGCAAGAGTGGTGGTGCTGGGCTGGGGGACCCCAGCAGCATTATATAGCCTGGCTTGGCCAAGTGTCCAATGACTGAGCACCAATAGGTTGTGCTGAGTCAGCAGTGGCAGCTGTGGGAGGTGAAGCAGCCCAGCCCCAGCCCGGGCTGTCCATTCCTCTTACCCATCATGGCGAGATGCCTCTCCTCTCTCCTGAGGCTAACAATGGGAAGCACTGGGCATGTTTGCTTAGCAGCGGAGGGACACAAAAGACAAAGGCCCTGACGTGCCATTTTTCTTTCACCCGCCAAACAATGCCTCTGCTCAGCCGGAGGATTAAGAACACGGCCCTTTCCCAGGACATTGCACAGGAAAGGCTGACAGCCATTACACAGGACAGAGAAGCTACCCCTGGCGCCATCAGGGATGGCACTCTAGAGAAATGCCTCCCTCTGCCCCAAGTGCCTCATACTTTCCTGTCCCTGGCATCGTGCCCCTCAGAGTGTGAAACCTTACTGAGCCTACACATCTGGGGTGATTCAAAAGCCCTCAAGTTAGCTCCAGGTTTTGTGACTCAGATTCCCCCTCTTGACTGTAGTTTCCTTCTCAGAGCTACAACGGGCAGCACCCTGAACAAACTACAGTTCCCAAGTTCCTTGGGGGGGGGGGATCATGTGTTTTAAATGTGTGTTGGATATGCTGTAAATGTATGGTGTGGGCCTGCCACACCAAAGCAATAAGAATGCACATTTCTGCTTTGGCACCCTTTACATTTTACCCTGATTGCTATACCACAAGGGTGAGGAACCTGCGGTCTTCCAGGTGTTGGTGGATTACAGTTCACATCCTCCCTGACCATTGGGTGTGCCGGCTGTGGCTGATGGGAGATGCAATCCAACAGCTGGTGGCTTACAGGTCCCCCCAGCCCCTGTTGTACCTAGATGGGGTAACAGCTGTAGGGAATGTCTACTCCAAAGAAGTAGATAATAAGCAAGAATCCACATCTAAAGTAACCTGGCGGCATATGTCAACAACTAATAGGTAAATGCCACAAAAACATGTTATTTCCCTTTAAGAATTCTGGGAACTGTAGTGCACAGTTACAATTTTCAATCACCCTTAGCAAACTACAGTTCCCAGAATTCTTTGAGGAAAAGATTGTGCTTTAAAAGTATAGTATACATGGAGCCATAATGTGTGCACAGCCTTGTGGGGTTGCGTTCCAGCCACAGTGATGATACAGTACTTGCCTTGCACAACAATGAAGGGCTGTCCATTTGTATTTCAGAGTAACCTCTGTGGGAGCCACACCTGCTTCAGTGGCCTCCCAGCCCATTCTATTCTTGTAGAAATCCTTCCACGAAAATCCAGCACTCTGTTGTGGTTGTTGAGAATCCCACCCTGGCCCACAAGGGGGTGCAGAAGGGCAGGGATTGTTCAGGGAACTGCAAAAGAGAAAGACAATGGGTAACAACTCACTAACTGAAATGAATCAAAACTATTTCCCACTTGCTTTCCCCTCCTGATATTCTATACCAGGCTTCCACAACCTCGGCCCTCCAGAAGTTTTGAGACTACAATTCCCATCATCCCTGACCACTGCTCCTGCTAGCTAGGGATCATGGGAGTTGTAGGCCAAAAACATCTGGAGGGCCAAGGTTGAGGAAGCCTGTTCTATACATTATTACAGTTCTGTTTTGGTAGGTTTAGATCAGGGGTCAGCAAACTTTTTCTGCAGGGGGCCAGTCCACTGTCCCTCAGACCTTGTGGGGGGGCCGGACTATATTTTGGGGGGGGGGGATGAACAAATTCCGCGGGCCAGATTTAGAAGGTGATAGGGCAGGATCTGGCCCCCAGGCCTTAGTTTGCCTACCCATGGTTTAGATGTATTATTGATCTGTTTTTCACCCTTCCAACTCCCCTCTCCTTCTCTCAGGTCTTCTGAAGATTGTTACTCTGTGGGTTCTATTGTTCTATATTTGTACAGAGCTTTGTGCATATTAGGTGCTTTCATAAATGACTAGTTATGATGTGTGTGTAGTTTGATGGGGTCATAGAGAAGCTGTGATCTTGGGCTCACAGTTATCACGCTAGCCAGTATTTTCCCCCTTCGGTTACATTTTGGCTTTTAACCGGCTAATTAACTGATTCCTCTTAAATATTCTTACATATTAAATTAGGCACTTCACATTTATAAAGATGAGTGGGGTGCATATGTAAAATAAATACATGGCAAACCTCAGTGAAGTTGCTTCTCTGAGGAAGCTGAAGGCAACTTAGTACCTTTTAGATGTGTAAGGTGACCCATGTGACTTCAGCATTTCTGAGATCCAGGCCCATGAGGCAGATGAGGCAACCGCCTCACCTGGAAGGATCCATATGGACTGCAAATCTGGCCTCCAAGGAACGCTTCACTCACCAGTACGGCAACGGTGCCAGCGGCAGCTGCAACATGCTCCTTGGAAGACAGATATGCAACCTCCTTGGCAGCCCTCCCCCATGCTGCCTACACAGCAGATCTCTCTTGACTGGTCTCCAACTCCGTTATGATCATTGTTAATCTTTATTTCCCCTTTTTTTCCTGATGTAGATCTTCACTCGCCTCTTTTTTGTGGCAGGGTTTGTGTGCCATTATGCGTTCGTCTCCTCCAAAATATGGGTTGGACTAGCTGACCCTTGGGACATTTTCCAAATCTACAATTCTATGGCTCTATGTATTTTGTGTTTTTATCTTGTATTTTTATGCTGTGAACCGTCCTGAGATCTTCAGATGAAGGGCAGTATTCCGATTATACACGTGTTTGCATACTTGTGTATAATCAGAACACTCACTGAAAGCCCGTAAACACCTCATTCCAACCCTGCCCCATTCTGCCTCCTTTTGTGATGTTTTTGTGATGTTTTCAGGTCGCTTCCAGGTTTGGCACAGTGCATGCGATTGCAGTCGCACACATATGAGATGAGCCTAAAATGGTCGCTGGCTGTATACAAATTTAATAAATAAATAGTTACAAATGTCAGATTGAAGCCATGCATTCTGATGTGATGTGTTTTGTGGCCCCACCATTTTTATACTTTCATAGTCATTCTATAATTTACTTTGACCCCTAAGTTGTTTATGGATCATCAATGTGTTAGGAATGGCTTGGGTGAGTTGAACCTCTTCCACGCTAGGAAGATGAAGGATTAGACGAGAAGACCACAACTGCCTCCATAAGGAAAGTGGGGATGAGTCTCAACAGTTGTCCTGTTTAACTTTGCATCAAGGGAAAAGAGAAGGCACCAATATGCTCCCCCCCCCCCCCGGCATCCAAAGGTGATTCAACTCCTTAATGCTTTGGAACAATTGCATCTCATGCCCTTCTGCCAGCTGTTCTATCCTCAACAACTGGTGCTGTCTCTAGGGGATCCTAACTAATCTGCTAGCCATACTACAAGCAAGAGAAGAAGGGGGGTATTTTGTTTCCTGTGTTGAAGTTGCTGCCTCCTATTGTTAGCTCAAGGCCTTCTTCTTCTGCTGCGTAAGTTAATTTGATCTGTCAGGTCCATTCTATGCAGCACTAAAACAGATAATGTCTTTTGTTGTACCTAGCAGGCATGGTCAGTAAATATCTCTTCCTTGCAAGGTTTTCAGGATAATTTGGACCTCAATATTGATTGGCTGGTCTACTTGCAAGTGGTTTCCCTATTTCTTCCCTCCATGTCCTTTACTGGCTTGGGATGCCCAAATGCCACAGGAAGCAATGGTTTAATTACTCCAAATGGCCCCACCCCACCCCAGTGACCGGCCTTGAAACTTCCAAAGCAAAAGTGTCTCTATTCTGTAGAGTTCAGTTGTCATTTCCTGAGTCCTTCGCACCCAGGCCAAGGCCAAGTAGCTTGCCATGTAAGAATAAGAAAAATTGCACCTCCCGAAACAAGTTATTCTATGCTTCTGTTGAAAGAACAACGTTGCATCCAGTTACCCTACTGGTATTGGTGGAAAGAATGTCTGTGGTTTGTATCTAGAAAGCTTGGCTGATCTAGTTGGTGAATTAAATGTGAGCAATCATTTCAGTTAATACACCTCTAGAGTACCTACAAAGAACTTGGCATCATTATCTTTGATTCGTTTGTTATAACAGACCAGAGTATAATTAGTTTGTTGAGCTACGGTAAATCGCTGAGTAACCAAACCTTCTATTTGACTTCATTAAAAGTGACTGAACCAATGAAATCACTTACTTTCACATCATGGGACCAACCCCCAAACCAGCCACACAATTACATCCACAAATTAGGTAAATGTTGAATAAGGAACCAAGGCAATAATAAATCCTACCACTTGTTAAGTGTATGATTGAGTAAATAGTGTCAAGCCGAGTCTGCTGGTTCTTCTGCAGATTTCCAAAGCGTGGGGCACCAAACACCTTCCCTTATTTTCAGCCCCTCTAGGTGGAATAATAGGAAGGCAGGTGAGCGATTGCATAGATTTAACAGACTGCAGCAGATCCCTCAGTGTGGATTCCTGGTCCCCACATGTGTGTGACTGTCCAGTACTAGGGAGACAGTTTTGCTGCAGCCACATTTCCCCCCTCCCTCCCTGGAGCAGATGGAAGCAGCACCAACCCCTGTTTATCTTGCCACCCGTTGCCTGGTGCACTGTTTGCTCCGAGGACCATTTCCTGCTGCAGGCACAGATACAGCTGGGTTTATTTACCAGGTCTGGCTGATTAGATCAGGAATAGCTCCCACTGCCTCTCTTCTCCCTCTTCCCCCAACTCACACTCTCTCCCTGCTTCTGCCATCTGATTTCACTAACAAATCATCCTGCCGCCTTAGGAAGGAAATGCAAATAGGGCAGGCAGCCTGTCATTTACCCCAATGCAGCCAGGTGCTAAGGTGGCAGGAAAAGCATCTCCTTCAGTAAGAGCTAGGAGATGTCCAGGCCACTGAATCCATTCCAAATACAAGTACACCACCTGTTATTTATCACTTTGGGTACTGTGGACCAACAGGCAGTACTGGCAGCATTCTGGACAGGGCACTCTTTTTTCTGACACTCCTTCACTCCAGCACAAATGTTCTTGAACCTTAAGCTTAGGAATGACCAGTTGCCTCTTTCTCATGCACTCACTTGCAAGTTTCTGATCACTCATTGCTTCATCATCCTCACGGGTTGCCTGATCTGAAAATCCCAAGAGGGCAGCAAGCTCCAGGACCTCTTGTGGAGAGTCCCCATCTTCAGTCTGTTACCTCTATAGTGCCCCTTTGGACCTCACTACTCCCTTTAGATTTCCAGATCTAGGCAGGTCTTTGCATCTTTAGGAGCTTTTCCATCATATTGCAGATATTAAAGGGACATAAGCCACACCATACAAAGGTGGCAACCTTACATCTAGTTTCCAAAATACCTCTGCCTATCCACACCTTTCCTGCCGTCATCTCACAAGCTTTTCCATCCTGAACCCCTTAATGTTAGATGTTCTTCCAAGATGTGAACCATATAACCCTTCAAGTCATAACACTAACTTTGGCTGTATAAAGGTGGCGAGGAAATCCAATGTGAAAAATAAATAAATAAAAGGGCACTATCACAGCAACATATGGACATGTATGCAACACCAGTATTTGGAAGGGACATGATGTTAAGGGAGGGCCAGATTTCTTGGGAAGACCTTGCTTCTCAGCTTTCTGGTTGGCTTCAGTCTGCTTCATACCCAGTTCTCCTTGTACCCAGCCAAACTGATACCCTCTTCCCTCCCTGGACTGAAGATACTGTTTAGCTGATTGGTTTGTTCCTTGAGTTGATGGAATGTTCGTGACCAGCATCATCTGGTCAGGTTACCTTGGATCAAGTTCAATTCTTGCAGTCTGAGAATGCAGACAAGCTGCTTGAAGGAGGTTGACTAAGTGTCCTTTTAACCCTTGCCCATCATGGCTTACAAAAGGCAGATGAAAGGGTGTTGCTGGGTGAGTCCACTGAGTTATGAATGCCTTGTCGCATGAGGGAGAAGGTGCCACTGGTCCATAAGGAGGCAATGGTCCATCCCCTTCCCAAGAGGGATTCCCCGGATACAGAGGTACTGAACAACTATTGTCCAGTTTCCAAAAACAAGTTGCATGATAGTGCATGAAAACTGCCTTTGTCACTCTGTTCAGTCAATTGCTGCAAGAGATTTTACTTCCAGATTTTGTAGGTGCGTTACAGTATAAAGAATAAAAATATGTATGTAGTGCTTTTCTAGAAAGCCCAAAGCACACATACAGTACATCATTAATGATGCCCCTGTAAGGTAGGCCAATATGATTAGCCGCATATTATATAGCTTGAGGAGGATAGTAGTTCACCGAAGGCACCCACTGAGTTCTTGACTGAGCTGAGCTGTTTGCTCTGAGGGGCATCCAGTTCAAAGCTCATGCTCTTACCCACTCCCCAGACGTCTTTAGGAGAAGGATCTTTTGAGAGGAAGGCTCTGAAGGGACCTCTGAAAGGAAGAGCATCAGCTTAATGTTTCTCTGTATTTGGACACTGGGGAGACACACACACACACACACACACACACACACACACACCCTTGCCCTTGGTACACAGTGTGAAAGGAAACAGACCTGCTGATATCCTGAGCACAGCTTCTCCCGCCCCCGCCCTGAACATCAAGTTACCTGTCTGGCCTCTGATTGCTATGGGGACTAATCCACCTGAAAGGCCACAAAAGACCAGCCAGCTGTTACCACACAGATGATAATGTCTCAATGCCTGGCTCCCGGGACTGAATAAGGGTCTCTAATTGATGCCACTTCCATAGCGGAAGCCTCCTAGCTCCATAGAACTGTATAGCATAGATAGACCCTAAACATATGAACTCACAGCAGTGACACTCTATGAACTGCTTTGTTTAAATAAATAAAAAGTGTGCCACCTCTCTCAAACGTGAGGCAGTTAACAACAGTCATAAAAAGTGAGATGGAATTTCACAGCTAAAACAAAAACAAGGACTTGGGGGGAGGGGGAATTAGAATGCCTATATCTAAAAATTACCCCAAAAATATGTGCATTGCATTTCTCCCCCCCCCCCCCGCATGTCAAGAGAGAGGGAGGGACACAACTGGATTTCTTCCTGTAAACTTGACCAGTATGTTGGAGCAACCACTGTGAAAGTCCTGCTTCCTTCCTCAGTATCGAAACTCCTCAGCAGGGCCCAACAAGAGGGACTTTAACTGGCAGCGGTACAGGTAGCTTGAGAGATGCCCCAAATTAGGAATACAGATTGGTAAAACTTTTTATGTTGACGTGCAGGGAATGTGCAGATGCTTAGTGTAGTCAGAGCCAAAATTGAGCAGGCTTATTCCTTTTCTATTTCCCTTTCTGACACCCCCTTGTCTTTCTTTCTTTCTTTCTTTCTTTCTTTCTTTCTTTCTTTCTTTCTTTCCTCCTTTTTCAGCCCTCTCAGTGATCTGTACAGGGAGGGACAGATTGCTCTTGCTAGAGGTCTGATCACTTGCAGAGCTTTCCCCCACTTCCTCCTTCAGCTTATCCCCCCCCCCCATCTCCACTCTCCCTGAAGGCAACAGCTATGTGTGGCTTTGGGGTCCAGGTTCTGCACCCTGTCCTAAAATACTGGTGGATCTAGAGGGTGCAGGCTGGAATTTGTGTGTTGTTTGGATGTGGACATCGGAGGTAGCATCTGGCTATAGATTTGCTAAATGTGTGTGTTAATGCATGTACAAAGGGTAGCCAGATGTAAAGATGGGTAAGACTCCTGTATCTTGAAATTGCTGTATATAAGAGGGGATGCTCACAGGTATAGATTGTCACTTAGGAATGAAAATACAACACTTTGAAAAAAAGCAGCCCCAACTGTTGAAAGAATAAGTATTACATTACTCAGATGTAATAAAGGACCAGGCTTCCATATTTCTTCATAATTTTGTATAATCATAATTGCTATCCTGCCTGTTCTAGTGCTTAAAGTGGCTTGCCACAATAAACACAATAGAACCTTACTATTAAAACAATCTCACGTAAAAAGAAAGGCTCCAGAACAGAATCATTTAAGGTCGTCAGCAGCAGCAGCAGATCATGTCAACAGTACTTTCAACTGAAAGTCTTAACAAAGTGGTTTTGTATTTTATCCTTAAGGCAAGGAGGGAGTCAAATAGGGAAGTTTAGCTAGTGCAGTTGTTCCCCTCACTCATGCAGCACTGAGAAAACAACCATATACTGAAATGTCTTCTACACAACTATTAAAAATGATGGGGGCCTTGGATAACGTTTCTGCCAAAGCCTTAGGGTTACCAGCTTTCTGAACCTTTAACAACAGTATGATCTGCAGATACCATGGACTGCAAGAAGATCAAACCTATCCATTCTGAAGGAAATCAGCCCTGAGTGCTCACTGGAAGGACAGATCCTGAAGCTGAGGCTCCAGTACTTTGGCCACCTCATGAGAAGAGAAGACTCCCTGGAAAAGACCCTGATGCTGGGAAAGACTGAGGGCACAAGGAGAAGGGGACGACAGAGGACGAGATGGTTGGACAGTGTTCTTGAAGCTACTAACATGAGTTTGACCAAACTGTGGGAAGCAGTGGAAGACAGGAGTGCCTGGCATGCTCTGGTCCATGGGGTCACAAAGAGTCGGACATGACTAAACGACTAAACAACAACAACAACATGATCTGCACAATTAGCTATCTCGTTGCTCCGGAAAGTTGAAGTCAATTTGAAGTCCATGTAGTTGCTGAGGGATTCCCTCCCTTTCTGGCCAGTTATTGGCGACCCTATGCGAAACTCGAAATAATTGTATAGAAAAGGGAACTTCACTTTGTTTCAGCTGGGCACCCTTGTTGAAGCCTTGTCCTCTATTATTTCCTGATAATACATTACCTTGTAGTCAGTAAAGGATGGTTTTCAAAGGGGGCTTGGGTTGGGAAAATGTGGTGTTGGTGTTGTGAAATTGATGGAAACGGAATAATAATAAACACCCTAATTTGTGTTGGTAGCAGAATATCTACAGCTTAGGGAGTGAACGATTTCCATCTTCAGTGGTCGGCCCTGCTGGTGGGAAGAATCGGGGCAACAGACTATTTAGCAGAGCAGATAGGGAAATTTCTCGTCACATGGGGATCTAAACCTCTAGTGCTACCTGGCCCAGTTGCTAGGTAGCACACTTCCAGGGGAGGGGCCTTTTCCCCTACGGTGATCATGGTAACACATGGAACCTCGAAAGAGCAGCAGTTTTTGTTATTTTCCTCTATGATTACCACAGAACCTTCAAAGATTAGAAGTTGGGAACAACCACTAATCAACAACCATTAGTAGCAGCAGTAATTAATAAGGGTTGAGGTATGGATATTTCCTACTCCCATCCCTCCAGAGCTTTCACACTCACCATTGCCTTAAAAAAAAATCTTATCATGCTTCCTGGCAGCTGCCTTGGAGATTGTTGTGAGGAAGAAAGGTAGTGTAGACAGGGCTGTGACACCATCACCTCTCTCTCAAATATACAAACCTATAAACTATGGCAAATATAATCTCCCCAGATATTTTTCTGTTATGATGCATTCATCTTTCCTTGGCTCAGCAGTCGGGGTCACTGGGTGTGGCAGAGAAGGAAGGATGTTGGTCTGACATGATCATCAATGATCAGCAATTCCTTCTCTGCCCTTCTTGATCCTCTTTCAAGCCCAGTAGCCTCTATCTCCATAGTGGTTCTTTCACTGGACCACTGGCCTCGACTGTTCCCATTGTACCTCTTTTCCTGGCCTGCTGGACTCCTTGACCCTCATTCTAGCCAATGGCCTCTGACACACTACCCAAAGAGAAGCTCTTCCTGCTGCACTAGCCTCTTGGCTGTCCATAGCATCACTTTTCCAGGCCCACTGGCCTGATTCACTGCCTCCATTTCTGGTCCTTTGTTCTCTTTGCCTGCCATGGGGCAGGACTCTCTTCCTAGCCCACTGTCCTCAACTGTCTGCAGAGGGATCCTCCTCCTGGCTTGCTGGCCTCCTTGATTATCCTCTTAGTGTCTTCTTTCTGGATCCTGGCTTCCTCTATTGTCCTCAAACCATCTCTTTTCTTCCTTGACCGTCCCCTCTTCTGCCCGCAAGACAGTGTCTTTCGCTGGCCCACTGGCCTTTTGACTCCTTCCCAGAGGCACCCTTTTTCTAACTTCTTTTCAATCCTGCGCTAGTATCTGTGATTTATGTCAGTCTCGCAGATCTGTCTCAGTCCACTAAGTCCCATCTAATTCCCCAGCAATACGGAATAAATTTGTGACTTCACTCCTTGGCACTTATAACTTACTGTTTTCACCATTTCTTTGTACCATATATGCGATCTGCAAGTTTGAGGTTTAATTATAGGGTCATTCAAGATAAGCTGCAGTTGTAGGGTTTGCAACCATGCTAATTCTAGACTGTTTATAATCTTTTGGCTTTTTCCATATATATTGAGTACAAACTCTGAGTTTATCTACATTATGGACATAAGCTCACTTAACAGCCATTTGGTCTTCTAAACAATATATCTGTCATTTTCAATTAAGCCTAGGAGTAACAAGGCAACTATTGGATAGGATTGAGGTTCTCATAGGGTCGCCAATAACTGGCCAGAAAAGGGGGGGGGGGAATCCATCAGCAACTGCTTAGACTTCGAATTGACTTCAACTTTCCAGAGCATGGAGATAGCTGATTCTGCAGATTATACTGTTGTTAAAGGCTCAGAAAGCTGGTAACCCTATGGCTTTGGCAGAAACGTTATCCAAGACTTTGTGTTCTTAATAACTTTGTCTGGCAGAAATCAACAGGTAAACACTTCCCAGCAAGGAACCATGAAAGCAGAAAACGTTTTGCTTGCAGTTTCTGCTTCTCCAGCAGCTCTTAAGGGTGCACAGTGCTTCTGCCACTAAAATATATAAAAAGGCAATCCTAAAGTGTGGAAAATAGACATGGCTTCAGGGAGAGAATCTGAGGGATATTCTGCAGTGCTGAACAATCACCATTGATAGCATCAGCAATAAAACTTGCCTCTGATAGCTCATGAATGAAACCCTAGCGGGTGGATCTGTCCCTCCTGTACTTGGTGACGATTGTGGTACAGTGAGAACAGAACATCCTATTGCCCGAGGGTGCCCAGACAGACAGCTGGGTGGGAACAACAACCCTGCCTGATAGAGGGGCTGAATATTTCATCCTCATTCAGCCACCTTGTGAGCTCATGCTGACAGGTGAGATTTAAACCAGCAACATTTCAGCTTGTAATGTTCTTAGCTCCTATGCCACATGGTTCAATGGGAGCTTTTTCCCCCCTATGCAAATTGCAGACTTGCACACTTCAGATCAGGATCATAGCATGGAGCAAAGGATTAAAGTTCCCCTCACTTGCACTGAAAACTGGCCTGGCCTTCTGCATTGCCTATTTGTGTAAAAATAAAAACAACCTAAGCTAAAAGGCACAGCTCTAACGTTATGCTCTAGTTTAGCCCCTACAGTTGCTATGTGAATGTACCTTTTGGTTTCAAGCTTATAAAATTCCTAAACAACTGGCCCAGGGTTATAACTGATTTTTAAGCCTTGTAGCCCAATCCTATGCATGCTTACCTAGATAGTAAAGATAGTGCCCTTTAACGTTTTGTTAAAATTGGCTGCCAATTGGTTGACAACTTGCAGAGGCCAAACTAAAATAAGATGTTGGAGATCCGGGTCTGAATTACTCATCATTTCATATTTTTTTAAGCAGCTGCTGGGTCTGGGCCACTTCCAGCACTAACAAAGCAGGGTGTTAACCCATTCAGCTAATGTAAAATACCACCAGGTGATTTTCTGGTATTTTCCTTCACCAGAAAGGCAGCCCTTATTTAGGTTCAGGATGGAAGGGTAAATATTATTATCTAAATCTATGGTTCCCAACATGGGGCACAAACCCCAAAGGGGGACAATTTGATTTTTAAGGGGAGCAATTTGAGAGTTATTAACAGTTAATGGCCTTTTAGGCTTCCTCCCCGTGAATAAGAGTTCACTTTTTTAATAATAAGAATTATATGTCACGGGGGGAGGGGGGACAGTGTCAGGATTTTAGAGATGCTTAGGTGGCACATGGCCAAAAAAAGGTTGGGAATCACTGATCTAGATCCTTGGTCTCTCTCCTGCCACCCAACTCCTCAAAAATACATTAATATGAGACCAGTTGTCAAAGGTGGATTAAGTAGACTAGTCAACAAACAACATATTTAGTTTGGTTGACCCCCAACATGGTTCATTCCTGCAGCCACTCCTTGTCTCCCAAACTATTGTCTCATCTCTTGAGCCAGGACATTGTAGGTTGGAACCTAGGAGTCCTGGTTGCAGTCCTTGATTGGTTGGGGTTAAGGTGACCTGCTAGGAATTGAAAAGATATCAAACACTAAAGCTTCTTGCCCAGAGAGGTGACTGCCCAGAGAGGTACTGGAGTGGGTGGGACCACTAGAGTGAATTTCATCACCCCTGCATGGCAAGCTGCATCTGCTAAACAATTTGTGTGTGTGTGTCAAGAAGACCTGTTAAACACACAAGCCTTTTCTTCCTTTGTATCTTGCTGCCCTATGAAGGACTACCTGCAGCTACATTTGCATCCCTGCTTTCTGTTTGCTCAGGGATGCATCCACAAAACATGCTGCAGTTAACTCCTAGCTACCACATCCTGGTGCCTTACCCTGACAAACGGGAACTTACCACTACCCTCCCATTCCCTGTCTGGGCAGGCTTTTTACCCTGACCCAAGATACAGATCAAAAGTCTGAAAAACACAGGACAACTTGGGTCCAGCCCCTGCCAGCACTTCCTGTACTTTGAAAAGACGTAGAGGAGTTTGACTAGGTGGGCTTCTTTTTAAGGGCTGGGAAGGGCCGGCACTAGAGTCCCAGCTGTTGTGCAAGGATGACGTGTTGGCACCACCCCTGACTTCACTTCTATTATATCCAGGTTAAAAAACAAAACCTTTCCTCATGAGGAGCTGTGGCAACTAAAACAAGGGACAGCATAAAGTGCAGAAATAAAAGAGCAACATATTTCTTTGGGACTTTGGCAGCCCTACCTAACCTCTCTCCATGTCCAACATTCCTTATGACTCGGTTGTTGCATAACAGGATCTCACTCTTATCTATCACACTTTCATTATTAAAAAGTCACTAGTGGGCAGGGGAATATCATGAAACAGTTAAAAAATAAATACTTTCAGAATGCTTTCAGGGATGAAATGCAAGGAAAAATCCTGAAGAATGATATTTGGGTCTTGGAATTACAGGCAGAAAAATTGATAAAGTTAACAGGATGGACTTTGGTTGAGATTTGTGAAATGACTTTAGTGCATAAGAAAACAAAAGGCAATGTAAGAATGCCAGTGAGTGCAGGTTGCATCTGAATATAGTTGTGTTTAAATAAAATCTATGTAAATGAAGTGTGGTGTAGTTTTCAGGGTGTCCTGGTTTTTACTTTTTGAAACATGGCAACCCTAAAATAAATGAAAGCTCGAAACACTTCCAATTGGCAAGGAGGGAGGCCTCCTAGAATGCATCTGATAGATTGAGGAGAAAAGAAGAACTGATCTGAAGGGAGCAGCCCTGATCTGTGCATATGGTTGCCACCATGTTAGGAACCAATATTCTATGCCCTTTGCAGTTACAATGTAATAGAAATTTAACAAGTACAGCTGTCATCATAATTTCATTTCCATGCAAAAAATAAATAAATGAAAAAGGCTTGCCTGTTGGACGCCTACCTGCCAAATAGCAATTAAAAGAACAGTCTCCTTCCATAAAAAACAGATGGCATCCCATTTGTGAAGAAGCAGATTTGTGTTCTCTTAAGCAGTTAAAACCATACATGGTTCAAGTGAGAGAGAGAGCTTAAATGTGTTGGTCTGTCTACAAGGTGGCCGCTTATATATCACCAAAAAAGAGGACACAGATTTGCATAGGTAGGAAAAATATTGCCATAAATAAATAAACTTGTCAAGACAGTTTTAAACCGGTGGGGTTAAACTGATAGCAGTGCTGTTTGAGATTATAGTCCTTACCAGGGAGTAAGCCCCATTGAACTCAGTGGGACTACCTTCTAAGGAGACACTCTTTGTATGATGCCTAGGGGACCTGGCTCTCAATTATCAGTTTGTTTCAACAAATGGAGACTGGCTCAAAACACTTAGGTTCATGGAGCAACCTTTTCAGATGAGTGTTTTTAACACACACACACACACACACACACACACACGGGCAGTTTATCATTTTGTGCAGACTGTATTGGGGGCTTTGCTATTAGCATATTTGAAGTGACCAACAGCTTTTTATTTCTTTTTGTTTCTTTTTCTGAATAGTATTGTAACTGCTATTTTCTAATACCCACCTGTTGAGCTCTGACTCACTGCCATTTCTGGGGAAGGAGAAAATGTTTTGTTTGAATGGGGTGAATGAACTTCCTGAGAAGGTTTAATTATACAGATGGTGATTTTCATCTAACCCATGAGTTTGAAAGGGGGGTGTCTCATTTAAGTGGTACCCATTAACATGTAAATGTTGATACATATGTAAGTGGTGTTTTTGCTGTCTTAACTGCAGAACTGTTACCATGGTGTTCATGCTGTACTTTATGGTAATTTTCCTCTTAATGAAGGAGAAGTCTTTCTGCCTCGTAATACTAGAAATCAAAATCAGGGCCATTTTATCTAAGCTGAATGCTGGAAAATGCTTTTATTATTATTAAAGATTTTCTTGATGTACAGAAGTATGTGTGATGTCTCTCGTATTTTTTCCATGTAACATTTTTACAAATCAGTTTCATTTGTTGAGATATTAGGGAAAAAAGGGGTGGAGGGGTGGAAGATGGGTGGGGTTGGGTGACGCTGTTTCTGTTTTGCTTAATGTATGTAGGGTTTGGTGTCAGCGTTGCTCGTGCAGGTTCTCTGCTGTTCACTTGTGTTCTTTTGATGGTGAGAGAGGTTGGGGTTGGCCTAGGGTGTGGTTGTTTGTTTGTGATTGGCTGTGGTGATCTTTGTTTTCGTGTGTGAGTGGGGTGGGTGGGTGTTTTGGATCAGGTTAGCCATATTGATTTGTATGCTGTTGGTGAATTATTGTCATTGTCTTGTTGGGCTGTGTATGTGATAAAGGGGAGCCATATGTGTATGTGATAAAGGGGCGTCATCTTCTGTTTGTCCCCATTTCAGTTTATTGGTTAATTTTTCTAGTAGGGCTGTTTCCCATACTATTTGGTACCATTGGTCCATGCTTACTCCTGACAGGTCTCTCCAGTGTCTGGTTATGGTGTTTCTGGCTGCTGAAAGTAGGTGGGTTATGAGTTCTTTGTGGTGTAAGTGGGCATTGTTGCCTTGGAAGACATTTAAGTAGGGCCAATTCTGGGGTGATGTCTAATACCTGCTTGGTTATTTTACATATTTCTCGTATGGCTGTTGTCCAGAATAGTTGGATTTTGGGGCACTCCCACCACATGGAGGTATGTGCCTGTGGAGGTGCACCCTCTAATGCTGGAAAATTCTGAACAAAGGAAAGTACTTCTTCACACAGCATGTTGTAAAACAATAGATTCTGCTGCCTCAGGATGTAGTAGTGATGCCCACAAACTTGAATGGCTTTAAGAGAGTATTGGACAAATTAATTGAGGATGGCTATATTTCTACATCCATTTGTTGTGGCAATATGTCTCTGAATCAGTGTTAGAAATCAGTCAGGCACCAGGTACATTTTGCAACTAGTACAGGTCCAATTGCGACCATGTGGAGATCTCTAGATGCCAGATTGGCAACTGGGGGAAGCAAAATGTCACTTAGAGAAGGATCTGCAATATTTTCCTTGAAGCTTGAATTTGTTTTATTCTTGATTGTTTGGTTTGATGTTTTAATGTGTTGTAAACCGCTTTGAGATTTGTTTTTTAAAAAAATATAAAGCAGTATAGAAATGAAAAGAATAATAATAATAAACCTCACTACAAAAAAAATCCCCAAAACACATGCCTAGACATTCCATTGTGGTGACCACAACCTATATTTAAGGTGCCATTTGGCAATTAGATTATATATCTGATTTTCTAACACTCCTGAATACTTATTGCTGGGAATTATATGGGAAGGTGCTGTTGTGTTCAGGTCTTGCTTGTGGATTTCTATAGGCCACTGTGATAACATGATGCTGGGCTAGATAGACCTTTGGCCTGATCCAGCAGGACCTTTGGCCTGGCCTTCTTATGTTCTTGACAACATGTCATTTTAATATGTAGATTAAATAGAAGTGCAGAGTAAAGGTCTATGAATGCTCTCCAGTAAGGTTCCAAACTCATTGCGAGGTATAATGTCTGTACTATTAATTGGTATAAGGCACCCAACCATGTTGCCTTCCAGATGTTTTGGACTATGATTATGGCCATGCTGGCTAGGACTGATAGGAGTTGTATTCCAATACAACTGGGGGGCAACAGATTGAGGAAGGCTGCAGCAAGGTCCTGAGTCGTCTGCAACTTCTGTACTTTCCAACCTGTTCTTCCTCTTACACCCCTTCCTTGCTGGTTTTGAGTTTAATTTATGGTTCCTGATGGCCACAGAATAGTAGACAGGAAAGAGGATAGGTGAAGGGATTTGTGAAAGAAAAGAGAAGGCTGTGTGGTTGCTGTATCTTCTCTTGGTGTAGTGAGGCAAAGTTTTAAGCACTGTCTCCAGTCGAGAATGCTGGCAACCCTACTATACAGTGTGGATACCATAGAGCTAATATCCTGTGGACCTGCATTGTGACCAGTGAACCAAACCCGGTAGCCAGTAAATATGATTTTATAAGGAGTTCTGCCAGTTGGATCATACATATTAAATCTCTGAAGCACAAACACACTCACCAAAAAGAAACTACTTGGCCAGCTTCTGTGCCTGTAACAGCAGCTTGATCGGGACAAATCAGCAAATGAGGCTTTTCATGGCATTGAGGGAAAATAGTATAACTGACTAACATCTGCACATCAAGTTATCTTAAAAGCACAGTTACTGGGGCTGGTGGAAAAATTTTCTTACCAGGCAGAGGAAACTTTCCCCATTATTTGATGCTGGAAAAAGCATCAATTTGCTGGATTTCTGTTTGTTACCTAGCGGTTCAAAAGCAGAAAAGCCCTGCCAGGTAAAGATTGGCAATCTTCTTTTGAAGAAGTTCTGTCAAAGCTGAGTAATTCACATGGTTGTGATTGCTAAAATATTCATGTGTGTTCTATAGTCAAAAATTGCTTATTGGTGCATTTGAAACTGATAGTTATCTTGTTTATGTGTTTGAAAAAAAGGGCTTTGGGGGAAAGCAAACCTTTTGTAAATGCAAATTTGTCCACATGAAGATGTCTTAATATATACAAAAAATTGGTTGATTTCTAAAGTATGATTTTTGCTGCAGGGTACCTTTTGTTTAGAGCTGAATTATGTCTGAAACAAAAACAAAATATCCAAGATGGAAATTAGGGTCAACAAACCATTGTTACCCACTTTTGGTTGGTGAAAAGTTAAAATGTTAATGCAACTAAAAAAAATACAGTACAGTACTTGCTTATTCATTTAAATAGCTGGGATTCAAGGAGAGCATCTGGAAAGTGCACAATTCATGGGCAGCTATGATTGTTCATAGTAAGGTCCCTTAATTCAACAGATTTATGGTACAATCTATGTCATGTATACTCAGATGTAAGACACATTAAATTCAATGGGACTTGGTCCTTGTCCTAGGTTAGTGTGCATAGGATTGGAGATTTGGATAGTTAAGTTCAAAATGTGATTCCTAAAACTCATTTGGAGTCTTTACTGGAGTCACTCTTCCTCATTTTTTACCATAGCAGTAGCAGCACTTTTCTTACATAGACCACATAAGAACTGTTGCCCTCTTTGGTTATCTTTTCTCATCCCTGGTGATAAGCAAATTTATCGCTGCACCCTGGCTATTCCCAAAATAGCAGGCTCACAGGCAATTTTTATTCAAAACTGAAGCTAGGCTGTGTTGGCTCTCCCTTCCCGGATGCAAATCTCCTCTCCAGTTTCTGCTTGAGGTAGCAAGGACTGATGTGAAAGATAAAGTTACTGGGGACTAAGAAGAACTCTCCCTAGCTCACCCTGCAATTCTTTCTCTCTCTTGTAACTTCCAAACTTTCAGGTAAATATGGAGGAGATGCATCCGTGCTCCAGTATCTAAGGTTTCCAGAGGAACTGTTGCTGGAGATTTCCCAACTGGAAGGCAGAAGTTTTCTTTGAGCAGCCCACAACTGCATCCCTTAATATTAATCTGATTCGGTATCCATAACATAAGGACTGGTGACTGCTCTTTGAACCTCACACAAGCACCCTCTTTCAGTAGCCCCCCCCCCCGGGAATCTGTTTCGGTGAAAGGCGTAAAACTCATATGTGTTCATCTTCATTCCACTCTGTTTCCTCCCCCCATTACTGTATGGAAAGCAATTCTTTTTTGTACTACAACAAGGCTAAAGAACACAGTATCTGCGTGATGACAATTTTTTCTATGTATATGACAAAGCAGCTAAAATAGCCAGCCAAGAAGATCCAACCCAAAGTGCTCATAATCGAGGACAGGAGTATGTGGATGAACTAGCATTGGGAATGATGGGCGCAGTGGAAATACTCTTAAAAGCCAGATTAAAATCCTAGTTTTGCCACAGAATCCCTTTGGGATTGGAGCGCAAACTGTTTAATTTCCGCTTCAGTTTCTTTCTGCAAAATGAGCCTAATGGGACTTGCAATTAGTGGGAGGTCAAAGGCATTAAAAGAAGGTAACAAGAGTGGCAAAATTCAGTTGGTCGATAAAGTAGTTAGAGG
Organism: Podarcis pityusensis; assembly: GCF_964106645.2. NCBI lineage: Eukaryota > Metazoa > Chordata > Lepidosauria > Squamata > Lacertidae > Podarcis > Podarcis pityusensis. Next base: position 86,688,766 of record NC_138028.1, read on the forward strand.
ACAAAATGGGCAGCAATGTTACAGGTGTCCTTTGTAAACTGCATTGTCTTTCTGAACATACGATTCCTCCAAGTGCTGGCAGCCTTCAATAAAACCTTTTCCCAAGCATAGCTGCTGTGTAATGCAAGACAAAGATGGCTGACAACTCACTTCAAAATATCCCATTACAGCCATGCTCAGAAAAAGGCTTGTGCTGGCCAAGCCAAGCCTTCTATAAAGTTGCCTAGGCTGTCTGTGGCTGTTTTCCTGGACAGGCTGTATTGCCAAGTGTAGCTTACTTGATGCAGAGGCTGGGTGTTGAAGCAATAGGAGGGCACAGGTGTACAAGGCTCTAAGGATGCACATGATGCCCTGTGAGCACACAGCGCATGTAGGTATGTATGCTACATGCATGCCACCCATTTCCACTGCGCAGGCATGCCATGTGTTTGCAGATAGGCTGGACCTGCCTAACGCGAGCCGAACGAACAAAACATTCACGTCAGGTCTTGTGCGTGGGGCTCGACGCGAGGCAAGCACAGCAATCGCCTGGGGACAGGCTACTGGAGATGTGTGAAGGAGCCCATTCCTGCCATGTCATTCTGCCACGAAATATGCCCCAGCCGCCACATGGGATCCCAGTCAGAGCATCATCTGGAAGGGAACTCCGAGGTATCTGTGGAAGAAAAAGAGCTTATAGGGAAGGGAAAGGAAAGGAAAGGAAAGGAAAGGAAAGGAAAGGAAAGGAAAGGAAAGGAAAGGAAAGGAAAGGAAAGGAAAGGAAAGGAAAGGAAAAGGGATGGTGGAAGGGAATGGCAAAATAAAAGAAAAATGGGGGCAGGAGTAAAAAATACTTAACAATAAACAAATTAAAGAAAAGGGGCCATGTCTGGCAGGCAAACAGAACTAAACCCTCAGATTTAGTATGGGATAGGTTTTCTTTGCCTTTAATAGCCAACCGTTTTACAACAGTACAGTGTAGGACCGAATGCTGTCTGGAGAAGGGAAATTCCAGATTCCGTTTCCTCTGACTCATGAATCACACAGGGTAGCCACGTTGCTGTAAGCAATTAAAAATAATGACAGAGGGGAGAATTTTGCCAAGCTTAACTTCTCTTCCCACCCTGATGGGAGAAGCTGCATATGCTTAAATTCTCTCTTGTTGGCAAAATTATCGAAGGCAGAGAAGTGCAGTGCTGAATCAGGCAAGCCCCAGCAGGTTCCCTTTTCTCTCCCACCCACTTCCCCAAGTACCTGGGATAGTCCTGGGGCACAGCAGAAGCCCCTGTGCATTTGAGGTGTTGAGCCCCCCATAACAAACCCCCATTGGGGCAGCCTCCAGCCGCCAGTCTCCTCTTCCCAGCGCCCATCCCCCCCCCGGCATTGCTGAGCAATAGCCTGGGAACATCTCACCTGGCTCCAGTGACACGTTGGCAGCTCCAGGTGAGGGACTCACCTTCCCAGCCGAGCAAGTGGAAAATGAGGGTGATGCTGGCCCTGCGGTGGCTTTTATAGGCCTGATAAAAATAGCTCTGGCTTGGCAGGCAGTAAGGGGGGCCAGGGCGTGGGGGGCTGCATGGAGGAGCCCGAGGGCTGGGTTGTCACCAGGAGAGTGCCGTCTCCCCTGCACACCTGTCATGGGCTCTGCATTTGCTCAGGGCAAATATTGACACAGCAGGGCAGGAAGGCAAGCCAGGCATGTGGGGTGGGGGGAGAGGGGGGCATCAGGAGCCCCCCAGATTAGCACCAGAGCCCTTGCTAATGGGGTTGATTAGAGCCAGCAGCCCGGGCAACTCGCTGCACAAAGAGCAGAGAGGGGGAGGGAAGGAAGGCAATGCTCATTAAACCTTCCCTGGAACAACACCAGCTGTCGCTTTCCGCCCACCTGCCTCTCTCACTTCGCTGCCCCAGGGCGGGCAGCGTGGGGAGGGGGGAGGGAGGGAGCGCAGTCCCGGGCAGGTGTATGGCACTGCTGGGAACACAGGAGGAGAAGGGAGGAAGGAGGGGATGGGCATGGCCGAGGGAGGGACGTGTAAAACGTCCACATCCTGGTTCAGGTGCAAGGGGATTGGCAGGTGCCAAGGAGAATCGGGCTTGAATGTGCAGGTTTGGGAGGGAGAACAGGAGAGGAGGCTGTGCAGAGTTCCCTTTGTCACACCGCTGGCCCTGGAAGGCAAACCAGAGGGAAGCTAGGTTGCCCATTTGTGCCAGGCAGAGGCCAGCAAATTCAAATCAGGCCTAAGTGGGAAGAGTACCTTGAGTGCACTGTTGAGGAGTGAGAGGCTGGAGAAAGTCACAAACTGAATGTAACTCAGCGTGGTGTTTATACACGCACACACATGCGTATGTTACGCACAGTTTGGAGACGGCCGAGCAAAAGAACTGCACACAATGTACTGGAGCTTGGGAGGTGACTGCTTGGGCTTCTGCTGGAGAGCAAGATTCAGTCTTTGTATTAATCCTTTGCCTAGTCCCTTTAATTATATTAAAGTGCTTTTTACAGTTTTCATTTTGCTATGATATATTCCTCCCATTTTACATATTGGGCACCAAGGTGAGAGGTGTACTTCCTGAAGGTCCACCCAGTGATTTCATGCTGATGGACTCATGCTGAGCGGACTTGAACCTGTACTACACATCTACAGTCATTCTGCTTGGACAAAAGTCTTCTCTCCTTGGGATCCCTCTCCCCTTGGTCTTCTGTAAACAACATCAGCATTGGCAGAGCCACCGCTGAAGTCAGTGGGACAGAGTTCTCTCTATGGAAACCAAAAAGGCCATGAGAATGAGATTTCTGTTAGCTATCTGAGCCCAGGGACTTGGAAGAGAGTGTTGAGTTCTAGTAGTTAAGGCAGCTTTATGTGACTGAAAGGAAACATTAAAGCTAGTGTGTGCGTTGCCTGTTCTGGGAATGCATTTCTGGTTCCATGTTGCAGGGATTAAACTATACTCCCAAACTGAGTTAATGGATGTCATCTAACGAAACAGTATTTTAGCTTTTTAAAAAAACAACCCCTAAAACAGAGGTCAGCAAGGTTTATCTTGCCTGAGCCGGATTGGTCCCACAGAGATCTCTCCCACGAATGAGCATGTGCCCCCACGATTTTTGGTGTATGCACCTGCACAGATGCGTTTTTCAGCGTCTGCGCAGATGCGATTTTTGGTGCCGCGGAAGCGAGGCACTGCGCCGGTTTAGCGCAGCACGTGAGCGGGCAGCTCTGTTCAGGGGCAGCTCATGGGCTGGTCAAATGACCTCTACAGGACGCTTCTGGCCCATGGGCCTTAGGTTGCTGACCCCTGCCCTAAAACAGTGTTGGTGGTTAAGGCCCTAGGGCTCTAAGGCAGCCTGCAGTCAATGTGGCTAGGGCTCTGTATCCCAAGAACCCACACTGAATGGAGTCTCTCCAGGTAGAACTAGAATTTATCCAAAGCACAGGACTGCTGCCCAAAACAGCTGCCACATCTGGAGTTCATTTCCCCTGTAATATTTAGTAATGATACCATCATACTGTGCATTCACACACACACCCCTTGATCCACATCGTGGGGCAATGGACATGGGACCTCTGGCCTTAAGAGGCATTCCTGTGTTTTGCATAATGCCTAGTTCTCCCCTTTTATGCTATGCCAGCAATGAAATTGTAAGGTTGGAGCGGACTTGTACATCATTTAGAGTAGCCTGTCAGAAATGAAACTGAAATTTCCATGTGCCAGCAGTCCCATAAAACAGAAGGGCGCAGCCTTTGTTGTAGACTTTATGGTCTTTATAGCGGAGTGTAGGTGCATCTGATGTCCATGAAAAGCTTATGTCATAATTTGATATTCTTTCAGATGCCACAAGATTCTTGATTGTTATTGTAGTGTGTGTGTGACAGCCAGAAGTGCCTGTAGGCTGTAAGTATAAGAAGGAAAGTAGAAGGAAAGCAATTGGGTGTGTGGGTGGGTGGGTGGGTGGGTGGGTGGGTGGGTGAAAAAGATCGGTAGGAATTCAAAGAGGTTAATTTTTCATTGAATTTTGCCCTTTTTCCAGGATGACTTGACATTGTGTGGTTTTTCTTATTTAGATAACACTTACAGGGTGGACAATGCTTTACAATGTTACTTGATTTCAAGACGAATGTGTGCTGTTACTCTTGCTCCCATTTTGCAGCTGGAAATCTTAAGGACAAAGAGATTAGTGACATACCTAACACCATACAATGGGTTTTTTCCTACATATTTTAGAGCCATTCTCACTCAATTTTCTTGTCTTAAGTGGCATGTTAGTTTCACTTTTGAGGGGACTCAATTTGTACTTGCAATATAATGTGTGCAGTAACACCAGCAGCACTGGTGGGACCAGCATCAGTAGAAATCCAGGTGGGTGTTTCTTTTCTACATAATTACACAAAACATAAATTGAGCCATAAATTCAATATAAGGTCACGGTCTCTTATAAATCCTTGATTTTCAAATGATAGACAAAAAGGTGATCATTTACTTCAGAGCTTTCCAAGCATTCCATCTTGGTGACACACTTTTTAGATATGCATCATTTTGTGACACAGTAACTCAGTTTTACTTGCAAACCGGAGGTTAAACTACCTTATAAGAGTGTGGGGGGCATTTGCATGACACTACTACACACTGCAGCTGACACACTAACGTGTTGTGCCACACAGTTTGGAAAGCTCTGGTTTACTTTGTTACAGTAGAACTACTGGGGCGGAAGGCAGTGAGCCCAAACAGTAGGTGGAACAAGAGACAATGGTAAGCAGAGCCAACTAATTCTTGTTTTGTCCCCTTCTTTCTCCCTGCTGAGTTCTTCAAGGACAACACGGGCAGTCAGTGTCACCCTCTGGAATGGTTCTAAATAAAAAGATAGGCAGGTGGGGCTAACAGAAGACAGGGCTTTATTTTCCTGAAGGGGCCAGCCAGTGGCCACTGCATTGCATTTTGTTGGAACTGTCATGAACAATACAGGACATTCTAAAGGCCATTTTCCTTTTCCCAAACAATTTACCTGTTTTTTTTGTTATATACCAGGGGACATACCATGTTCTCAAAAGATTTATTAAAGCAGCCCAGGCATGATGTTCCATCTTGTCTTATGATGTTCCATCTTGTCTTACTGATGTTCTTCCCCATTCCCCCACCCCCACTTATAGCAAGGATGCCATAGAATGACACCCTGTCCTAGCCAACAAAACCGGACCCTTATGCACCAGTTGCCTGAAGGAAAGCAACATCATCATCATCATCATCATAAGCCTGCAAAGAACAGCCTGCCAACAGGTGATCCATCCACTGCTTTTGTTCTTTCTCTTTTTCAGACCAACAATGGAGAGATACAGCAGGTGTTAAATGTTTAACAGGTCTGAGGATCACACCTGGCCCAAAGATCCCCCCCCAAAGGCTGTCAGGTGGGAAATGCACAACTGTTGTACTCCCTGCTTGTACCTGGTGGTGCTGGAAAGAGCTGCTCCTGGTGAAATTTGCCTCTCAAATACGTCTTTGTGCCTGAGTTGTCATCTTAGATAGAAATGTGCAGTAGCTGTACTGTACATGCAGAATGATATCCAAGATGGCAATGTCCTCATAAGACATGGATATCATCACTGATTTTTAGCATTCTGACCTTAGACAAATATTTGGCAAGACATTTTGTGGTAAAATGAAATAGGTGTGTGTTGTCCATCTAATGTCAAAATTCACCAGGTTGTCTTGTCCCATTCATTGTTAAAAGCAAGACTATGAATTGAAATAAATATTATTTTGAAGTTTGTTTTTTTAAAAATGAAGATAACTCTTTTATATATAACACATATGTATTGATGTGGATATCATTTTAAAACATGTCACTTGCATCAAGAATGACAGTGGGATAGCACCAGTTATAATTCAGATCAGAATCCACACACAGTATAATTTAGGAAGGAGGACATTAATCAGTGACCCTAACTGGTTAAATGATGCTACTATGTGTTAGAAAATAGAGGGTCCCTGGCTGGGCAGCAACTGACCAAGAAGGATCTGGGCTTCATGCATGTTCAGGTCATTGAGTGTGGAATTATCTTTTTAAAGGACCAACATTCTTCATGATGCTCTCTGTCAGTTAACTTTGTGCATCTGTTCAAATGGGTCCTGTAGCAAGAACTATAGCCCTACTGATTATAAATGTTTGTTCCTTTAAACCAGTGATGGCCAAACAGCTGTTTTGGGGCTACAATTCCCATCATCCCTGACCACTGCTCCTGTTAGCTAGGGATGATGGGAATTGTAGTCCCAAAACAGCTGGAGGGCCAAGTTTGGCCATCACTGCTTTAAACAAAAGAGGGGTGTTCCAGTGTAGAGGGGGAAAGATGGGTTTTGAATCTGGGGAACCAACAGGGCACCAGGGAATAGGGATAGTCATTTTCCATTGAAATCAGGAATGAGGATCTAACCTTTAAAATTCATTACAATTGCTTGGGGGGGGGGGTTGATTGTCATAAGTGATGTCATAGGCACATGTGCCCATGACGATTACACAAGAACACACTTCAATTAATAAAAAAATATTGCTTATAGAGTGAGGGTAGGAGATTTGCCAGCAACAAGAAGACTGTGTACTGGTAAAACCGGTTTTCCCTGTTGCAGAGCCTCAGTGTGAAGGAAGGACAACTGTGTTCCACAATCAAAACGCTCCAGGGTGGGGTGATTTGCCAAAAAAACCTGGATGTCTGTACACACCCCTTTAACAAGAGGACCAACGATGGACAAAAGGCTACTCTTTGAGAAACAGTATGTATGGGGGGGGGGAAGGATATTCAATTGTGCAAAGGGTCTGGGCTTCTGGTGGGCATAACCACTGATGGAAAACCAAGCAGGAATGTGCACTATGTGAAAGCAACAGTTAAAATGAACTAAATGTTACTGTACATTTTAGGAAGTGTATGAAAACAGTGGAAGATTTTTGGCTAAACACGTCACCTCATGTTAGATACATTCAAAATTGTTGCATGAAGTTATGAAAGATGCTCCATATATGTTGGTTAATCTTTTTCTTTCTCAACACGCTCCCACATTTTGTGAATTATGATCCTACAAAAGCTGCAACATTTTTTTTGCAAGCTGGAATCCAGATAGCACAAAACTGTTGTTGTTGTTGCTGCTGCTGCTGCTGCTGTTGTTGTTGTAGTAGTAATTCACAGGATATTAGACCATAATCTTCCAAAATTTCTTTACATTGTTAGTCTTTTAATAGTAGAAGAGAGTAGAAAACAAAAGCAAATAGGGGTTTGTCTTCGTATCAGTGCATGTTCCTGTCATTGTTCCCCATTACATAAATTTTGTACAAGACAAAGCAGAATGGAACTAACAATTAGACTGTGAATCCTAAAACATTAAATTTTTATCATGGTGTTTTATCTCTTCTACATAATACATATTTAAAACCTTATCCTCATAATCTTGATTTTTTAACCATATATCCAGAATCAATTTATCAGGGGGTAATTTGTGTATTGATAAACCTTTACACATTTAGGCTATGATCCTGAGAGCAAGTTCCACTGAACTCAGAGGGACTTACTTCTGAGTAGACATGCATTGGTTTGCTCGGTTTACAGGCCTGTGGTAATAATAATAATAACAATAATTTATACCCCGCCCATCTGGCTGAGTTTCCCCAGCCACTCTGGACGGCTCCCAATCAAGTGTTAAAAACAGTACAGCATTAAATATTAAAAACTTCCCTAAACAGGGCTGCCTTCAGATGTCTTTTAAAGATAGGATAACTGCTTATTTCCTTCACATCTGAAGGGAGGGTGTTCCACAGGGAGGGCGCCACTACCGAGAAGACCCTCTGTCTGGTTCCCTGTAACCTCACTTCTCGCAATGAGGGAACCGCCAGAAGGCCCTCGGTGCTGGATCTCAGTGTCTGGGCTGAACGTTGGGGGTGGAGACACTCCTTCAGGTATACAGGACCAAGGCCGTTTTGGGCTTTAAAGGTCAGCACCAACACTTTGAATTGTGCTCGGAAACGTATGAAACATGGTTCATACACATGAGTAAGTTGTTTCCCCTCTCAGTACATTTGAACAGAAGTATTTTTATAATTCTGTGTTTTTGTATCTCCAGTCACAATTATTTCAACAATGAAGAGCCACTCTTTAGAACAGAGAATCAAAAATGAATGAAGCTTGGGTGTCTAGGGGATACTACAGGGCAAATGAGAACTAAAAGCAGTGTTGCAGTGGGTGGGGAGATAATAGACAAACTAAGAAAGGTGTGTTTTCCCGGAGGGGGGGAGGAGTGAATAAGGTAGGATAGTTAGTCAAGGCTGGGAGTCAGATTGCCTACAGTGATTGCATCATGGCTTGTGGGGTTGCCAGCTGACCAAATACAAACACATTCAACCTGGCCTGCTCTTGTGCTTTTTAACTGTTGCTTGATGTGTGATGTGTAGAAGCAGCTTGTCAAGGTAGAAAGCCAATCATTTTCACAACCAACATCTGTTCAAACTTATGTTAAAGGCACAGGAGCAAAGGTTGGTGTCTAGCTAATAGCCTTTCCCCCCAGATTGGGCGAGGGTTTTTTCCTCCCCGAGAAACTATCTCATGGCAAACAGGAATTCCAGTAGCAATTCCAGGAAGCTAGATTGCTGGCAAGGCACCAGATCCTGGCTGCATAAAGCACTTATTTGTTTCTTATTCAGCATTATGCTGCTACAATAGAACAGCACTTTGTGGTTCAAACATGAGTTGGTTTATTTTTGTGATCCTGCAAGGGAGTAAGCAAGACAGTCACAGGGCTAAACCTGACTGCCAAGTACAGTGGTGCCTCGCAAGACGAAATTAATCCGTTCCGCGAGTCTCTTCGTCTTGCAGTTTTTTCGTCTTGCGAAGCATGGCTATTAGCGGCTTAGCGGCTATTAATGGCTTAGCGGCTTTAAGAAAAAGGAAACAAACTCGCAAGACGTTTCGTCTTGCGTAGCAAGCCCATAGGGAAATTCGTCTTGCGGAACGACTCAAAAAACGGAAAACTTTTTCGTCTTGCGAGGCATTCGTCTTGCGAGGTACCACTGTAGATGTTAATTACATGACTACAATTAATGTGCACTTTTCTTTTCAGTTATGTACATCAGCCAGGAAGAAGCTTGACCATGGGACCATGTGGGGAGAGAGGGGTGAGTTTAACTCTTCAGCTTCCTTGCTGCTGACCCAGGCTTAAAAACAAAAGAGAGAGAGAGATGTTTCTACACTTGAAATGCAAATAGCAGCTTCAGAAAGGCATTTTTGGGACCAGGAATGTGGCAGGAAGGCAAAGTGTTAAACTACTCTCCACATCTCGCAGGATCCTCAGACTGTGACTGCTATTTACATAAGGAGGGGGAAGTGCACAGTAATTGCATTCACACAATTATTGTCATGTTCCTTTGGCCCTGAAGCTCCTCAGCTTGGAGGCTCCATGCTCAGCTTCCTTTTGAGGGCCTAGCATGGTGCTGCTTGCCATCACATAATGAAGCTATGGCATAGCTTGGCTCTGGGGCTCTCTCTTGGGTTTAGTTAGTCTCCCTCTCAAGGCAGCTAGCTAAAACAGCTCACAGAAAAGAGAAGCAATGTGCAGGCTAAAGAACAGAGCAGAGGTGCTTTACTAATAACAGCGAGGCCTCGAGCAGCCAGCCTCCCCAATAATTTAATCACATCAGACCATATTCCAGTTCACGTGTACGCAACCCATGGCTGCTCTCCATGCAATGCACCAACCCCTGCCCACCTTTTCCACCAAGCTTCAGCCATCACCTGCACAACGGGGAAGATACTGCTGTTCCCAGGCTGCTAAGCAGCATGGACACGGCTGCTTTGGCCGCATCCTCTCTAAGTGTTTCCAATCCAGCCATGATAGATAGCTGCCCCTGTGCTTTCTTTCTCTTGCAATTCTTCCTAGGCTGTCTCCATTTGACACCTAAATACTACCAAGTAGCTAATAGAGCTGTTGCCCTGGTTTGAAGATAGGTAATGATACCCAGGAAAAAAGAGCAGCCCTATATATGCCAAATTAAAGCCAATTCAGACTTTCTGAAATAAATTAGCTGCAGTACAAATACTTTGTTTTTAAAAGGCTTATGGGCTCAAGTGTTAAGTCCCCCTTCTAAGGTGGCATGAGAAGTCTGTGATGGCGAGAGTTGTTGAAGATATTGCTGAAGTAGCTACTTGAGTACTGACAGTGTGGAGGGAACAAAAGTGTTTATTGTTGAACAAAACTGCTGTTTGAATCAAGCCACTGTTTTCAGTACTCTTCTCATGCTGTTTTAGTCACAGGAGCCTCTGCTCCAGAAACAGAAGCACAATATTTGGTTGCATGGAATTTGTCATCCTGAAGGTATGTCTGTACATCATGCCCTGTCACGTTTCATTTAATTTTTTTGCTCTCACCAACCTTACAGAAACCTTTGCACGTGCCCTGTTCATACCCATATCTTCCTCCTAAAATTGCATGTTTGGAAATTGGGGGAGCGGTTGCTTTTCTCAATAAATTCTGAATTTAGACCACCACACATACCCCAATGATTGGGGCCAGGCGCCCATGAGAGGAGATGGTAAAATAAGTTAAAATCTTTGCTAAAAATGAACAAGGCAGCTCTGACAATTCAGCATTGTCAAAAAAGGGGGGGGGGGAATGTTGATCAAGGATGATAGCCATGACATTAACCTAAAGAGATAAGGCAAGACTACTGTCCACACCATTCACAGAAAAGTTTATAATTCTATAATGAGGTAAAGCTTTTGCACACAAGACATTGCAGTGAATGGTGTACCCGTTGGTTTATTGTCAGTCTGCTGGCTGGCTGGTTGCTGCTTAACAGAGAACACAGGATCATGCTGCCTCTCACACTTCAAATTCTTTGTTCCAGTTTTCATAGATGCTTGTGTGTGCTAGAATACATTTTGCAAATTCAAAAACAGGACACTCAAAAGAGATCTTTGAAAGAGGCAAATCAAGCTGCTAGGAGAGTATATTTGGTGATGTTTAGAAACTGGAACACACTGCTGTTACAAAACTTCAGAGCTCTGTGGCTCAAGCCCGACAATGTATAGCATTCTGAAAATGTTTGTGTGGTGATCTAGCCTTAAAAAAAAAAACACCTTCAAGGTTTGCAGACCTCTAGCTCCTGGAAACTTAAAAGGAATGACAGAATGAGGAGCCTCCCATAAACGGCCTGTTTCTTAAACAGCTGCGTGCTGAGGCTCAGGCCACCCCAGTTGGCCTTCCGTCAAGTTTGTATTATTTTAATCTTGGTTTGTAGTGTTCAGAAAGGCTTTGTGGCTTGCATATCTGGTTGCCAGGTTTCATTATGCAGGAATCGTAGCAGCAAGGAAAAGTGCACCCTGTGCTGTCCTCTGCGGAGGCTGGAGCGCTGACAAACTAGACTGCACTGCCCCTTGGTGGAGGGAAAGTTGAACACTTACAATACAAGAGGCTTCCCAAGATGAAAACAAAGTCATCTTAATTTGAAAAAATAATCTCTCTCACACATGGCACAAGTGAAACCACTTCTGCTTGGGTGCAAACCAGAGTTGTATTTTGAAGGCTGCATGATAAAGATCCCGTGCTATTATTGAATAGGGTAGGGTCACATAGCTTTCTCTGCAAGTCACTTCTCCTTTGACCCACCTCCAAGAAAGCAGCTTTCCAGTAGCACCATGGCTCCTACAGGGACTAGCCAGATGTGAATACTGGACTTGTGTGGTACCAGAGTTCTCCAAGCCCCTAGGGGGGCAAGATGATGTGCCGCTGCCCTTCAGAGTCCTTGTTCTCTCTGGAGGCACAGGTCAGTGGTGCTGTGGTGGGGTGGAGCAGAGACGGTTTGTGCATTGGAGCAATGGGACTGATGGTTCTGAAATAAAAAGCTCCATTTCAGTTTTTACAACTTCATAAGACTAAAAAAAGTATTCAAAAGCCCCAGGTCCAGTTTCTGACTTTAAAAAAGCATGGCTGGGCATGTTCTTTGCTAGAGACCTTGGGAAGATACCACCTAACAGGATCCCAATGGCACACTTCTCATACCTTCTTCCTTGATTTCCTTGTGTAGCAGCAGGTACCATGAGAACCTTCTATTCTGACTGATGCACCCCTCTCCAGGCTTAACCTTAGTGGATTCCTTACTGCTTTTACTTCTTACCATTCTCCTCTGGCCAGCAGCAGAGTGTATGCTGGCAGTGCCAGGGAAGCTGCTGCCCACTCTCCTCCTGCCCTCTGCCACTGGATCATGTCTGCTACTGCAGCCAGGCGTAAAGCGCCTCACAACCAAGGAGGGTGGGTGGCAGCATTGCCACCACCACTTCTGCTTTCTGCTGCTGGGTCAGAAGTAACCCACCAGCAGAGCTGCTGCCACTGGGCACAAGGAGTGCCACAGCCAAGGAGGGTGGGTGGCAGTGCTACTGCCCACTCACTTCCTCTCCTCCCCTGGACAAGCACCACAGCCAAGGAAGGAGCCTATTGTGGGGTCATCTGTTTGCGCAGACCTCTCTCGAAATTGCACCTGAGGCCACAGCACCCACAGCACTCAACACACTCCACCTCTTCCTCCCCCAAGCCTTCTTTCCCTTTATTCACCATCTCCTTTAACTTCAACCATATACCCATTTTCCTCATCTTTTGTGCTTCCATTCCGTGGCCATTGAGCAAGCCAATCACACCACAAGGGGAGACACTCAAAAAAGGAAACCAATAGCATACAAAAGAAAAGATGGACGAACATTCCAACCACAAGGGCATAAATGACCCTCTGCTACTAAGCTTTCATAGTTACTAAATAGGCATCAACCAAGTTCTTCTATCCTTTTGTTCTAGGCTCATACAAAAATGAAATAATAAATTATTATTATTATTATTATTATTATTATTATTATTATTATTTCATACCCCGTTACTCACTTTTGGGAGAAAACAGTAGGGAGTGCAATGATTCTGGGTCGTGCTGTCAGCACTACCTCCCCACGACTGGCCTCCACCAGAACGTTTCTGATGGTGTTTTCCAGCACCATCTCAGTCAGATTTGAAAATGCTGGCAACCTTTAGAGAAAAGAGCATTTCAGTTATCCCTGTCCAGGGAAGTTGGTGTTTCCAAGCATGCTTACAGAATGGTACTACAGAATGGTACTACAGAATAGTGCCCACCCTACTCGCTACCTTTTTAATAGCATAGTTGACAAGTTGGCAAAGTTCTAACAAACCAAAGGCACACTGCCCTGAATGAAAAAAAGCTAAACCAGTTTTATTGAAAGGGTGTGTTCACAGACAGGACAGATGAATAGATGAATCCATATATAGAACTGAATGTCTATGATGGGACTCAGAAAGTACCAGCACACACACACCAGGCTAGTAAATGTAAGAGAGGTTCTAGGCTGAAGCTTAGGCACAGATTCATTGCTTCTCTCTAATACACTGGAATCCTTCTCAACTTCAGAGTAGTAGGATCATCACTGTGATGGATTGTATTTACTTTTTCTCTTAGATGTCCATAGAAGTCAGGGGTTGCTCACTTCTATGGGCAAAAGAAAAGCAACAGTCCTGTCAGGGAAGGGAGTAAACTTTGTCCCTTGCTCAAGTATGTGCCAGACTGCAGTCTCATTTCTTTCTCCCATAGGAATGTATTTGTCCCTTTGCTTTCTAAAGGGAATATACTGGAGTGGAGGGAAAAAACCATCCCTCCATCTCAGATACTGATGGGCTCAACATCAGGGATGAGGCCAAGTTTTGCACTACCTCTTCAATGTCTCCAATTACAGCTGCTTTACTTTCTCCCACAGACATGAATGGCTGCTTTTGGCTTTTGTGGAGGAAGAGAAATGCGTCCCATGATATAGCAACAGGTACTTTGATAGTGCAGAATATAACCTAAAATGTGTCGCTTTGCAATATTTTGAAATTTGGAATATTGTGACAAGAGTTAGCATTTTAAGGACATAGGTGAGCCGCAGGGACATGGAATGAGTGACATTCTTTTAAATATTTTTTAAGTCAGGACACTAGCTCAAAAACATTGTTGAATCCTGCCCATTGTTCTGTGCATCTTTCGCATTATGTAAGTATTGTCACCAGAGTATAGCTATTTTGCTGAGAACCCCTACTTAGATATGCCCCTCAATTTGGCTCACCTGATAATGGTTTCTTTCTGCTCCCGGAATTGTTCCTTCCGAATAATGACACTTAGACTCTCTTGAGCTTCTGAAGTTTCTGTAGGAGATCTCTCTTGTACTCCTCCAGCATCTTCATCTTCTGCTCTACACTTAGGGCTAAACTCTGGGGAAGTTGGTGTTGTAGAGGTACCACCTGGGCTGTGCTTTTGTTTGGCTGACTCCTCACTCCAGAACTGGCAGAAGTAGGGTGTGGGCTCTGCTAGGCTTCTGATCACTGCTTCCTGGAACTGGCTTTCCTCCAGCAGCCCCCTAGAATGTCAGGAGAATTCACTTTGGAATGAAAGACAGAGCTGGCTGCCTTTGTCACACTGTTGCCCTCTGCCCCCAAACCCTGGGCATATGAAAAGCCAGTGTACCCTTTAGACTATCCAGGTATACATCCAAAGGGATACGTGTAGGAAAAAGGTATGTATTGGAAGTCTTCCCTGAATATAGGTTCCCCCACATCACACTAAATTAGTAAAATTGCCTGCAGTGAGATGTCATGGTGAATTATCAGCAAGAAAGCAGAACAAAAGATGCAAAAGCTCAAAAGACTGCCACTCCCCATATGTACTGACCCCAACCCTGTGATCATCATTTGAGGCCCTTCTTCATGTGCCTCCTTCATAAGAGGTCTGGAGGGTGGCAGCACAAGAATGGGCCTTTTTTGTGGTGGCTCCCCATTTGTGGAATGCTCTCTTTAGCGAGGCTTGCCTGGTCCCTTCACCTTTTGGCACCAGGGAAAAAAATTTCTCTTCAACCAGGCACTTGGCTGGTTAACATTTGATGGCTTTTTTAATGTGTTTGTGGGAGGGAGGTTATTGGTTTGTCTTTGTTTTATGTATTTTGTATTTTTCTGTTGTGAACCACCCTGAGATCTTTGGGTGAAGGGCAGTATACAAATTAAATAATAATAATAATCACCCTATGTCCACAATTGATTAAATCTTCCCTTTCCTGCAGGAATTTGAACTAATTTACCTTCATGTTACTTAGTCACTACAGTGAAGTGGACTTGGACCAGGACGACCTGACTTTCAAATCTCCCTTCAGTCACGAGGTTCACTCTGTTGCCTTGGATAATGCCAAGTCTCAGCCTAATCCACGCAAGAGCATAGGAATCTGCCTTATCCAGAGCCCATGTGGCTCATTATTGACTGACTTGCAACAGCTCTCCAGAGTTGCAGACAGGAGTCTTTCCCCAGCCCTTCCGGGAGATGCCATGAATTGAACTTGGGACCTTTTGCATGCCAAGCATGTACCCTGCCACACCCGTTCCCTATGGCCTTTTCCCCACCTCATAGGATTACTGTGAGGACACAGTGTGATAACACCTGTACAGTATTGCTGACCACCTTGGAGGAAGAGAAGGCAAATGTGACAAATGCAAACGCCTAGCCTTGCAATTCTATGCATCTGAGCAGACTGTTATGAAAACATATTCTGCCTTTGAACAGCAGGATTCTGGTTGAGGAGCCACCCACTTGATCACTGTCGACAGCATGTCTGTCACTAGCTGTGCCTCCTGTTCCGTGCAGCTTGCTAATGCCATCATACTTGGAGATTCACTCTTGCTCCTGCTCCTGCTCCTACTCCTACTCCTGCTCCTGCTCCTGCTCAGAGTATTCCTTCTGATTGTCGTCTTCTTAAGTTGGCTGGAAAGAGGACAACAAGGAGAATTAAAGTGCCTTGTCAAATGATACGAGAATGCCATGAACCACAGGGTATCTAGAAAGAAGCCAACAAGATTTTTGTCCTCTGGCTCAGTTTGTTAAATTTCCCCACAATCCCCAGCAGTGGATTGGAAGGAATCAGATTCACACACTGCTTTTCTCAATCCCAACATACAAATGTTAAGAAAAACAACATGTAAAGCAGCTTTCGTAAGAGTGAGATTTACGCAAGATTCACAATTTCCTTATGCATTGGGTTGTATTCAACTAAGTCCTACCTAGAGTAGATGGTGTAGACCAGTTGAAATTAATATGCTGGTCATGTTGTAAAGCAAGCTTCCCCTGAACTGAACTTGTGATTTTATTATTTTAACTTTTTAATTGTTATGATTTTTAATTATTGGTGTTATTGTATATTTTAATAAAGGAAGTTTTAGTGTTCTCTATTTTAACTATGGATTGATATTATAGTTGTAAACCACTTAGAAGCCATCATGACATATCAGTATTACAGTACAGTGGTACCTCGGGTTAAGAACTTAATTCGTTCCGGAGGTCCGTTCTTAACCTGAAACTGTTCTTAACCTGAAGCACCACGTTAGCTAATGGGGCCTCCTGCTGCCGCCCTGCGATTTCTGTTCTCATCCTGAAGCAAAGTTCTTAAGCCGAGGTACTATTTCTGGGTTAGCGGAGTCTGTAACCTGAAGCATATGTAACCTGAAGCATATGTAACCCGAGGTATCACTGTATATAAATTAATAATAATAATAATGTCCATTAACTTCACCAGGTCTACTCTGAGTAAGACCAGCATTGAATACCACCAATTGCTTTTTGAAGAAACCATTTTGGATGCCTGTAACAAACAGCATCTCATTTATTTGTCTTGTAGGAGAATATACAGAGAACCAACATCTCCCCTGGGGACCTGAGGACAGGGCAAGGCCTTACCGGAAAAGGAAGTGCTGGGTCAGGTCATTAGGGAAGTTGACCAGGTAGTCATCAGTTGAGTGTGACCTGGCTGTAACCCCCAAGTGCATGAGGAAGGGCTTGGGGGGCTCCGGCTTCACCCACAACCTGCTGGCATCTTTGTTCCTCGTGAGCTTCCTCTGGCTGCGGCTGGCAGGAGGGTTAGGCACATGGATGTTTCTAATGGGTGGAAGAGTCTGTTGGGGTAGATTTTAAAAGGTACTCTTTAATGAGTGGGTTGGAGCCCTCCAAAGCCAACCACCACTATGTATTTTGTGTTCTCATTTTGTATTTGTATGTTGTAAACCACCCTGTCTTTTTGGATGAAGGGCAGTATACAGATTAAATAACAACCACCACCACCAGAACAAATCTGCTTAAAAGACAGGTTGGGGTTTCTCTCTGTTTTATACACAGTTCCAATTTTCAGCCTTCATCTTGGTTCTCCCATGAATTAGGCTGTGCAAAGGCCTCTCTCTCAAACACAAATGTGTGGAGAAAAGAATGGACTATATATAAAAAATACAGTAATTACTCAGAACCTTCACCGCACCATTCTTAGGGGCTCAGTACTGGACTTAGAAGTACCCTCAAGCTAAGAACCTGCTCCTTCAGCAAAATTGTGATTCCGGTCCAAGCACCATATATATATATATATATATATATATATATATATATATATATATTCTGAATTTTTTTTCTGTGCTGCTATATCACAAAATATCAAGGTAGCATATACTGCTCAAACATAAAACATCATTTAAAGATGAAATTAAAAATTCAAGAATACAGATAATCAGTAAGGCTAATCAAAATTAAACAGCTCCAAAGGTCTGTTGGCCCAAGTAGTCTTCAAGAGGCCCCTGAAAGTCAAAAGCAAGGATGCTTGCAAAATCACTGCTGAAACACAGTTCCACAGCATGGGACAGGCAACTTCTCTGGACAGAAGAACCACCCCAATACCCTTATCCAGCCCATTACCAAAGTCAGGCACTCGTTTACCATGCAGAGAAACAGAACTATGTGTCCTCAGCATATTGATGACAACACACTCCAAAACACCAGATGACCCTTCTCGGTAGTTGCTGTGCCCAGGAAGCCTGCTTGCCACATTGTGGTTCGACTATATGACTATTCCTTTCTTAAGGAAAACTGATTCTGTAGGCTGGAAGCTGAAGCTGTTTTTGCACAGCACTGATTGGCTGGTAGTGGTAACTTTTGATCCCATACCTCCCCAGAGCAGTTTTGCAAATTATACCACCACCGCCCCACACACAAACAATACATTTTTTTAAAAAAATGTGAAGAGATTTTGGATTGCATCAACATTTAAATAGTAGTTCAGTAAACATTTTTAAAAGGCAGGCAGCTCACCTAAACCACTGGGGAGCAGGGAGTAATGGGACACAACTACAAAATCAGTATTTAAAATGGACTATGCAGTGCAGTGTAGTGGAAAGGCAGACAGAAATCTGACACATACATCAAAGTGGTGGGGACTAGCTCTTGTTTTTAGATAATCCATATGCCCCCAAAATGCACTTTTCCTGATCATCATACTGGATTGCTACCCACCCTGCAGCAAAGCATTTTCAAATAATACAGAAAAGCTGTACAGTCAAAACAGACCCAACAAATGCTTTGATAGCAACACACAATTATTCTGTGTGCGTGGGCACTTCCATTCTGTCACCAAAATGCCAAATTCTTAATCAAGCATCCTAGCTCTGAAATAAGAGCCCCATTGGTTCACTGCCCTATCAGTCACCCTCAGAAATCTCAACATATTCCACTTCAGAGAAGGTAACAGTCAACTTATTACCTTGTATTTCCGGATCACTGGATGTGTGGCAGAAAGCTTTGCTGACGCCAAGTTTGAAGCCCCCTAAACAAAGGGAAGAAAGTCATAGTAAACATAACCATGATGCTGTTACACAATGACATAAAGTAAGATACTCAATGGTGCAAAGTAAAGTATATGCAAATGTTTATAACAAAGCCCTGGCAATTTTGTTTGTTACTGTAAAAGAGCCAAAGGAAGGTGCAGTTTTGAGCAGAGGGGAGCAACAGTCAATGGAGCAGGGGCTCAACCCTTTCTGTACCAGCCATATTTTCCTCAAACTGCTTTGCCCCATGTGAGGTTCTAGATGGATAATCTGGAACAACATAGGGGGAAATTCTTCCTTCCTTCCTTCCTTCCTTCCTTCCTTCCTTCCTTCCTTCCCTAATGCAATAATAGTCTGCAATTTGCAAACAGAATGAAAATACAGAGTTAAAAACATAGCAATCACAACAATGTGTGTAAGAGATATCGAGGAAATTGCCTACAGAGAAAAGGTTCAAAATTCTTTTCTCCCTTGCTCCTCTTCTGCTAACAACAGCCTCCTGAGATTCCTCTGCATTTTTGAAAAGGCATATAGCTGTGCTTCATAACATGCCTTTTCATATAACATGTACAAGTACACTAGTCAGGGAGCTGTAATTGGCTGCAGCTGCCTGCTGAGTGTATCCTAACCAAAAATCCAAGTTTGCCTTCACGTAACTTGTGAAATGGCCTTGAATTTCTGTGCTGAATGGCAGGAATTTAGTAAACTTCTGTGAAAATCTGCCAACTCGTGACACGGTTTGCATAAAACTGCAGAACAGTTATGGAACTGGTTCCCCCCTCTTTTTCTTAATGTGCTCCATCTAAAAGGCACCTCCAGAATGTCAGTATTTTGTGGGAGGGAATCAAGTGCATAGCAGAATGTTAGGTTTTTGCCATTAAAGTGGATGAAAGCAACACATCCACTTAACAAACCCCAGACTTTTTGTCACTTGCAACGTGATGGGGAAATGTGTTGTAAAGTGGGATGGACAAGCGCCTAACAGGAGCACATATAAACACCCTGCAAGCAAATAAGGATGAATGCTCAACAAACAGGTGGTCTGGAGGGGCCCTAAACATCCTGGCTTTATTTTCAACATGCAAATTAGCATATGTAGATAGATGAGGACAGGTGCCAATGCAGGAATCCTGACAAGTGTTATCATCAGAAGAGGAAATTTGCAGAGCATTGTATCTGACATGAATGAAAAGAAGATGAGTTTTTATGAGTGTGAAGCAGGCAGATCTAATACACGGGGACAATTCGCCTGGAATTTCTCCTGTGCAAGTTTCACTGAAATGAACAGTTGTTAATTAGGTTTGTGCAGGAGAACTTCCCGGGGGCTTGTGTCCTGGGTTAACTAATGTGAGGAGGATGCCGCTTGGATTTTCCACCTCAAGTGCTGCAATGTCTTGGGCTTGCCCCACAGAAAGCAGCTTAGTTGCTAATAGGTTCTTAATATCACTTTTGTCTTCCCCCGATTTACATTTGGAAACTATATGTGGGAAAGCAACCAGAAGATGGCTGAAAATACATACCGTATTTTTCGCCCTATAGGACGCACTTTTCCCCCTCCAAAAATGAAGGGGAAATGTGTGTGCGTCCTATGGGGCGAATGCAGGCTTTCGCTGAAGCCTGGAGAGCGAGGGGGGTCGGTGCGCACCGACCCCTCTCGCTCTCCAGGCTTCAGGAAGCTATCCGCTAGCCGTGGGAGACGCAGCTCTCCCACGGCTAGCGGAGAGCTTGCCGGCACCCAGAAGCTTGGGGCGCGCTGAGCTCAGCACGCCCCAAGCTTCGGGCTTCGCGCAGTGCTCCGCTATCCGTGAGAGAGCCACGCAAAGTCGCGCGGCTCTCCCATGGCTAGCTGAGAGCTTGCCGGCGTGCTGAGCTCAGCACGCCCCAAGCTTCGCGCAGCTCTACGCTAGCCGTGGGAGAGCTGCGCGACTTCGCACAGCTCTCCCACGGCTTGCGGATAGCAGCCTGTTCTGGGGGCTGGGGTCAGGGGAAGCTCAGGCTCAGCCCCGCACCTGGAGGGGAAATAATTTTTTTTTTCTTTATTTCCCTCCCAAAAAACTAGGTGCGTCCTATGGGCCGGTGCGTCCTATGGGGCGAAAAATACGGTATCTGTAAAGTCTGAATACTCAAATAGCTTTCTCAATTGTGGGACTCAAGTCTCATTTGTGCCTGACCAGTCCACCACTACAAAGATTCATATCTTCACTTAAGTCACTTTTTGCCCTACATGTGCTTGCAAACCACCAATAGAATCATGTGATGCAGGTGTCACTTTGAACAGAAAACCCATCCAAAGAAGCTGTACTGTTCTTTTTTCAGTGCTAAAATCTCCCTCTCTGGAAGGCCAACTTACCACTGGAAACTGTTTTAGGTTATTCTGTGTATCCAGGTCTTTCTCTGTGATGGTGAACTCCACAGCCTGGCGCGCCTTCTCAGCTTCCCATTCTTGCAGCTCTTTCTCATACTGATCAAGTGGGTGCTGGGTAAAAATCTACAGGGGACAAACCTATGATTAACTCAGCATTCTGCAAGTTTGCACTCCTGCTACTTCAGTACTCTGAGATGATGAAAAACTTGCTCTCCCTATAGACATATGTCTTCTAAGTATGAATTTCTAACAAAACTCTGACTTTATTTTCTGACCTTATACACCAAATGTGTGGAAACAATAACTTGTCCAACCAATCAAAGCAAAGGGTTAACCGGGATCTCAAAAACCTCCCACCAACATCTCAGTAAGATTTAGAATTCTTAGTTAATACACAATCAAAGAGGGAACAAGGTGGTTGCAGAGCAGCAACTACAAGTGTTTGGACCAAGGACGAACCTCAACTGCAGCACCCTGAGAAATTATGAGGGGGGAAATTGAGCCATGCCTGCTCAACAGCATCCTTGTTTGTTGTATTTGTCACCTCATACAGTAAGTTTCCTAGGTGATATGCAACTGTGGTACTATAGGAGTAGGTAATGTAATTGGAGTCAAGTATATTTCAGTAATCTAGCAACATCCTTGGCTTTTGGTGTTCAAAGAAGTAATGATCTAAAGTACACACTAATCCTCACCTCACATATCAAATCTATGTTGTAGAAGCATGGAATTTCACCAGCATACAGTGTGAGAACAAATGAGACGCTCTCCCCAGCCTGCACAACCCCAGTCTCTGGAATAATGTCCATTACCTTGAAACAAAGAAAGTGGTTGTCAGAAGCATTAGCAGTGCATAATGGATCCCCACCAGAACGTTTTCAGGGCTATGGCTTCTAACCATTAGGAAAGGAGGCTATGTGGCTTTCAGTACTCCAGCATCACAGTGGGAGAGGCCACAACACTGCCAAAGGGGACCAAGAGCAATCAGACAGATGAAGCTCACCACCATGGAATTGGAAGTCCCAGTGTGCCAAGAAAAAACAATGGCCTCATTCTCGGAGGCATTGTTGAGAAAAAAGAGTCGGCTGCATTTACTGTAGACTGGGATGTTGCCAAAACAAATCCGGGGATGAGATAAGTACACCGTCTGCAAAGAGAATAAACAGAGGGTGATCCCCTATCCTAACAAGATGGGATCTCTTGTCTCCCCCTTCCCCACCCACCCCTCCCAGTGAAAGGAAGCTAGCACAGTGCTACCAGTGACAGACATTTAAGCAGCACTATATGCATGAAACATGTCTTAAAAAATACAGATTAATGGTAGCAGCCTGTTTCACAAAACTCTCAGCTACAGATGCAATCCAATTACAACAATGCTTTCCTAGTAGGAGGCATCCGTATGGGAGGATTGTGAAAAGACTCCTAGTGTAGCTGAAGCAAAGGGTTAATTAGGATCTCAAAAACCTCCCACCAACATCTCAGTAAGATTTAGAATTCTTAGTTAACACACAAATATAGGTCAAAACCTCAGTACTTCAAGGGGACAACCTTCTGTGCTCATCCAGTTCTCCCCCCTCTCCCAGTTCTTTTCTACCCAAAGGGGAAGAAGAAGGTCATGGTCGTAGCAACACATGCCACGTCTGCCCCATTTCCTACTTTGGCCAAAAAGAGATGGCTCTACTCATCCATCACCACCACTGCATCCATGATGAATATATTTTCAGAGAAAGCTTAAGCCTCATTGGAGAAAGAGCATGTGAGTCTTCAAATAATGTTTCAGGTGTCACATGCAGAACCTCCCTACTGTTGAATATATAACAGATCATACTATATAGTCACATTAGACTGACTTCGCCTGTTTCAACATTGGTAAAAGGCTCTACATGGTAAGGCCTCTACACTAGAGTTATAAAATTTGTAAGCAGCAATTGTGGAGATTGGTTGGGCAGCATGCTATATCCCTGCATCAGCGCTGCACCTTGCTGCAGCTGCTGGCTCTGGCATTTGAACTCTATCATGCAATCCCAATCAACCCCTGTGGCTTCCATTTACAAATGTTGCAGCAGTGGCATGAATCTTTCAATAATACTGAATTGTTTGGTTTGGTTTTTGAAGTAATCACACCACACTTGCAAAATCTGAAGCTGGCCATAGAATTCTACCAAAGGAGCATCATGTGTCATTCCAGAGATGACTGAACAAGCAGCATTCAATTCTCAAAAAGCAATGATTCATTTGCAAGTTACTTTCTTGCAGTGGTCAACAATCTGGGTTTTGCAAAGCCTAGCGCTACTCATCCTTACTTGTGGGCATATCATAGTTGATCAAGGAGGCTAACATTTTAAAACAAAGCAAATCAAACAGCACCAGAAAATTAATAAGAAATCACAAACAAAATGGGCCACAGAAGTGGAAATAAAATAGCATTACTGAGGCTCTTGTAATCTGAATGCATGTTAGCAAGACAACAGCACAGGGCAAATTGAACAGATGGTTTATCCAGTAAAAAACTGCTGGTTCATATCACAACATAAAGTTCTTCAAAACATGCAAACCCAGAAACATCTGCAGTATGATAGGAGACTACTATTACATGCCTGGTTCTTGAAGAAAAAACAACACTGATTTTGTGGTTCGTGGACCACAAGTTGCATAGGCCTGGTTTAAATTAACCAATTGCACAAAGATAGCCATTGCTGTTTGGGTGAGAGGAGGATCACACAACACATTACTCAAGAGGAAACAGGACTACACAGAGAAGTATAGCTCTTGCGGTGCCAAGGGCTCATACAATTTGAAATCTCTGTTCTACGCCCTCCAACGTTCTTCCATGCTAGAAGCACACCATCCTTTGATACTTACCAGGCCAGGCACTGTTAATTTGGCAGAACCTGGTGTTGTCGCAGCACAAACCACTTTGTCGAATTGTGCTGATTCACCCATAACGTGTGGATCGAAGCCTATACCTTGGAAGGTAATCAGAGCAGAGTCCCCTTCAAGGATGTGGATAGGTACCTCTACCTAGGCAGAAAAACGAAACACAAAGCTGCGACTGGAAGGGCTCTGGTTTTACTCTGGTGCTCAATAAGAGTCAAAAACAGCTTTGTTGGAGTACAGCAGCTATCTTGCAAGTTAAATCAGGGAAAGGATGTTCATGTCAGAGCCCAAGGGAAAAGCAAGGAGAGACAGAAGCAAAATAGGCCTGTTACCTTTTGCTGGGAAATGTTCCAATCAGATTTCAGTCGGTAGTTCAAATCTAAAAACAGAGCTCATAAGGCTCACAATCTCTGTCCTAGGAAGGCAAGTGTGCTTTTTACATGCTCAATGATACTCTTTTCTATTATTTTACACATGCCAAAGATGACCACTGAAACAGATTTCTGGATTGAATTCTCCAAATTAAGCCCTGGTTGTGCATGGTTCAGAGTCATTTTAATCAATTTTAGTGTTTTTGATAAGCCACTGTGCACACAAACCAAGAGTTTCTCCCCACTTTTAGGGCTTTCCTGCACCATTGTGGCCTTGGGCAATGACTGCTCAGTTGTTTCTCATTTGTTAATCTCCATGTATCTTTCTGCAAGGTTGTGTTGCTTTGCAGCTATGTTTTTCCAGCAGTCACAATGCAGTCTTTTGTAACTAATGAAAACATGACAATAATTTTCACGGATAGTATGCTTGTCACTGCTGTAATTGTATAGAACGTGGTTGTGTGGATTTTACGTCCACTCACTAGATTTTGCCTGAGGCATAACCAGCGGTGTATAGCCCAGCTCTTCCTTCCCGTATTCCCCAATTTGTACATTTTAAAAAGGGATTGTTGTATAATTCTCTAGTGGCAATTAAGGATATCAGAAACAGAAACAGGAGCAGAAATTGCCACAATTCCCATGTTCGCCCAAGGTAAGGAATGAAAGTCAAGGAGGTGAATACAAATGGCCCGGCGAGTGTTGGTACCTCTGACACCAGGAGGGGGCGCTGGTGTGTGGGCACCTGGTTCATGCCCCCTCCACCCACACCCGGGGCCATGGCCCTTCTGGCAGCCCTGATTAAAAGTGTGTTGGCGCCATCGCCGAATGGCGGACTCCCTCCGAGCTCCGGAGGGAGCCTGCTCGGCAGGGGCTGGGTCCTACCGCACCGGCGATGCGGGGACCCTTAAAAACCACGGCCACGGAGGCCGTGGACATGGAGACTCGGCTGGCACCGCTAGCGCCCTCCCGACTCGTGAAGGAGCCTTTTTAAAGGCTACGGATCGGGTGCCGGGGAGAAGCGTGGTGCTTTGAGTCCTCTGCTATCCCTGCCGAGCGCAGCCGCATGCCATCCGGCGGAGAGCGCTGACTTCTTCCATTGAAAATTCGGACTTCTTAACAACAACCCGTGAGTAATTTGGAAACCGGGTTCAAAAGGAGAAAAAAAAAGAATTTTTTTCGGATTGGACACGAGCGGGGGGGGATCCAAAAAGGAAGTCAGTCCCCCCCCCTACTGTAAACCTTCCAAAACAAGGACGGGGAAACCAAGGTCCAAAAAGATTTGTATTGCCGATAAAAACTAAGAATTCCACGATGGGGAACTATAAGAACTGTGCTGGAGGAAGAATTGAGGGAGAAGAAACGTAACCCCCCCCCCCCTGGGAACCGGGGTGATTGAAGAGAGAGCCTGGTGAAAAGAGTCGGAGATTTTGACAGCTGTCAAAGTAGCTGTCAAAGTCGGAAAGCAGAGAGGATTTTATTATGAGAACTTTGCTGGTTAAATTTGTTACAATTTGCTATAACTTGTTAAAATTTGGATACAAAATGGCGAAAACATGGATAACAATCGGACTTTTGGACTAGAGAAAACAAAGTTACAACAATCCCCCTAGAGGAGTTTCGGGACATTACAAAGATGGTCGTAAGTGGAAAAATACCATTGGAATTTTACAGGACTGGTTATCTTCTGGGAAAGCTGCAAAACGGAAATAATATTTTGTCTACAGGGTGTTCAGCTAAAGGAGACAATAGAATTTTCTATTGAAGAAAGGAAGGGACTGAACGCAAGTTTTTGTTCCTGAATAACAATAATCCCTGCAGAGTTACTAAGCTTCTGAATTAGAACGTTTCAGCAGCGGAACAAGAGGAAATTGGACTACAATTTGGAAAGAACAATGGGGGGAGTTTTATTAATAGATCTGAAGTTAAGTGTTTTAAAAAATAATTATAAAAAGAAAAAGCCAGCAAGGAGTTGGGGGAAATAGGTGATTTATGGACTTTAAGAATTCCAGGCGGATAACATGGTTTGGTGGTCAGGGGGAAATTAAACCGGGGACAGGGGGGGGAGAACTAAAATCCAAAGGCTTGTTAACTTCTTTTTTTTTGAACTGGCTCTTTTTCATCTATTATACTTTTTATTTCTTATTTCTGATATTTCTATTGTGTGGGGTGTCCTTATCATTAAAAAAAGGGAAATTGTGGAATGAAAATGGGGTGGGCCCTGGGAGAGAACTTTTGTCTTTTATTAAGGGTATTGATGAGGAGTGTATAAATTTTAAATTCGAATAATGGTCTAAACAAATTAAGTTTCAATTAGAACTGAGAGCTTGTGGAGCCAACAATATGAAAGAGGAATATGGTAGGGGTGGGGGAAGGGGGGAGTCCCGGAAAGTGGATGTATGAAAATAAGGCTTTGAATGTATTTTAATCCTTACTTTCTGTATTTTTGAAAATCTTAATAAATATCATTTAAAAATAAAAAATAAAAAATAAAAGTGTGTTGGGAAGCATATCCTGCAAAGGCTAAAATGCACCTGGAGCTTGTTTTGGCTGACTGTGCATAAAAAGCTCTCAGATAAAAAGGTGTTGGTCACATATCAAGTTTGCATTCTTAGGAATTCACACTGTAATGCAGCTTTGGGGCAGCAATGGGGGCTGAAAGTTGGAAGGACCAAGAAGCAGCTGCCCCAGCAGGAGTTATGCAGCAATGAACAATATGGGAATGTATTAGAACTCTTGTGAATAAGGGCAGTCAAAGAAGATAAGTTCTAATCAGCTAGGTAGGAATGCTATGAGACACAAACTCCCAAAGGAAAGTGCTTGTTCTTAAAGGTGCCAGCCTCACCGAGTACATTTTGGCTTCCAATGGTGAAAAGATCCATTCCGTGTGTGCTGTCAAGCCTGGACCAATCTCTCCTCTTGGATTCAGGCAGACAAACACCCCATGCTGGTAATTTTCTTCCTGTACTTTCATCAGAGCATCCACTTGGATTTCATACATTGCAGTTGTGGCACCTCCATTGTACAGTTCATAGATCTGCAAGAAGAGAGGGGAAAGACTGGTCAGCACTGGCTTTCAAGATGCTCACATGGTCTGGTGTGGCTTCTACTGGGTCTTCTGATATGTAGTCCCTATTAGAGGAAACCTAAGCCTGGCAGCTACAATCTTAAGTGTTATTCCTTAGCAGAATTCCAAAGTTCTATATCAATCTGTGCCAGCAGTATTTTCTCAGAACGCTTGGAACAGTTCAGGAAACGATATGAGAGAAAGATTCTCTTTGAGGTATTTTATCTACATCATTCTCTGCTATGTGGCAAATGAAATGGACTGGATGAAATCAGGATGAAGAAGGTTCTCCCACAATATGTATGCAAGAGACTGGATCAATCAATGTGTGATAAATGAGCATGTAGTGCCACTTTTCCCTTATGTGGACTGTTGAGTGCAGTCTAACTGCTGGGCACAAAGGAAAATTAAATGCAGGAGCAGAGGGGGATTTATAGAGAAATATCAACAGGAAAAAAGTGAGGTCCTGAACCCTTGTGTTAAGTGATTCTCCCATACAAATACTCCTCCAGCAGTTCTCCACCCCCTGTCAGACATTCCAGTCTCTGGGCTCATCCACACTTCCACTTCTCCTAGGCCTAGAAAGCATGGGTCCATGCAGTTTTCAGCTTGTGTTGTGCCTGTCAGACCCAGAGGGTCTGAGTGGTTTTCTGTTTGTCCCGCCGCTGTCTGAGGGAAAGCCCTCTCCTTAGCGCTGAATCGGAGCAAACATCAATATACAGAAAACCCGACTGACGTTTGCTCTGATTCAGTGCTAAATAGCAGGTTTTCCAGGAGAAAGCAGTGAGACAAGCGGAACGCTGGATGAACCCTCTGCAGGAAATGAATTCAAATGGCATTGAGTAGCTGCTGAAAAGGACAACTGGTGACCAGTCCTCCCCTGCAAATGTCCCTATGCCTGCCTTGACCTTAAAAAAGCACTAGAAAACCCATGCTCACTTTATAGTTTGTAACATCACTCTCGCCCAAAGCATGACGTTTCTTCTGCCACCTATCACCCTGTTACTTCTCTTTTTTTTCTTTTACTTTTTAATTTGTTTGCACATTTTTCATTTACAGTCAGTTATAATTATTCCAATTACATACATCATCTAACTCTTCTCATCTGGACTTCCCAACCTATCTTTCCTTGACATCCGAACCCAGTCACTTTAGTTTGCTGCAACTCCTAAAGCTTTCCAATCCTTCCCCTTCTTTCACTCTTTGTTGTGTTTTCTAGTGTTCATATATTTAACCCTACTTGTAAATTTATATTTATACCGCTTATTTTTAAATACTCCTCGTTGTTTCCACTTGCTTAATACTGTTTTTCTCTTTGTATTTCTTATTTTGGCCATCATCGTGGCGAATTCTACATACTCTATTAGTTTAAGCAACCACTGGTCTTTGGTCGGGGTTTTCTTCTTCTTCCACATTTTAGCATATAGTACCCTTGCTGCTGCTGTTGCGTAAAGGAAGAGGTTTTTTACTTGATCTGGAATTTCCTGTCCTATTTTAGCTAACAGGAATGCTTCTGGCTTCTTGGGAAAGGAACATTTAAGCATCTTCTTCAGTTCTTAGTAAATCATTCCCCAGCATATTTTTTTTTGCAAATTCGCATTACCACCACATGTGGATTAACGATCCCTCCTTGTCTAAACATTTCCAACATAAGTTGGAGCCTCTTTTATACATTTTAACCAGTTTGCTGGGCATTAAATGCCATCTGAAGATCATTTTGGGGGTGTTTTCTCTAATTGTGTAACATGCTGAGAATTTTGTTGTGTTTTTCCATAATTTTTTTCATGCTGATAATTCTAAACTAGGTAAAGGTAAAGGACCTCTGGACAGTTAAATCCAGTCAAAGGCAACTATGGGGTGCAGTGCTCATCTTGCTTTCAGGCTGAGGGAGCCAGCGTTTGTCTGCAGACAGCTTTCCAGGTCATGTGGCCAACATGACTGAACCACTGCTGGCACAACGGAACACTGTGACGGAGGCCAGAGCGCACAGAAACACTGTTTATCTTTAATTCTATACTGTTCCTTCTCTTGGGAGGTACCTGCCTTTACAGATCTGGACCTTTGAATTTTCTTTTCTCCTCATTGCTTTACAACATTCTGTTGGGAGGGTGGGGGGGCGGTGGGGGAGAAAGACTTTTGATGCCTCACCTGTTTAGGAGGGTCATAGGTGCCAATAGCAATAGGCGTGAACATATGCTTGGTTGAAGTGAAGTGAATGTATCGGCACTCCATTTGCAGGGTCACACCAATAAAGTTCAGCTGCAGATGCAGAATAATTGTAGGGGTGGGGTGAGGAATAGACTTAGTTTGTACCATGCAGATCACAAACACACGGATTACAAAAGCAGAAGACACCTTGTGCTTGCTTCACTCAGAGGGGCCATACAGAGGAAAGTGTAACAGTATGAAATGAAGGGTCTTTCACTCTTACCCTTCGAAGATAGTTGAAGCAGTATGACTTCAGGGAATAGCCTGGCAGCATTGTCAGGAATTCTCCTCTTTAACTCTCCCACTGAAGAGAGTTAAAGAGGAACTAAAGAGGAACATGTAGTTAAAGAGTTTCTGGCCACCTGGCTGAATAGGATGTGTGCCCCCCAGCTGGGACCCCTGCACTCAGCTGCCCCTCTGGGCAGCCATCAAGACCTGTGCCAAATGGGCAGAGCCAAGAGAGCCCATCCAAGGGCTTTGCACAAAGGCACAGTTAAGCCTTGTGTTTTCACAGCCTGCTCAACAGGCTGGATTTTCAGCTGACAATGGTCCCTGAAGTGGGGCAGCGGGGAAAAGAAAAATAAAGGGTGATGGGAACACAATACTCTCACAGGAAATCTTGGGCACCTAGTTGAGGTTCAGTGGGCCATGAGAAAGGTGCCCACTGGAGCACAAGGTGACTTTGACTCTAACTGACAAGTCGAAGGAGAGAGAGGAAAAAAACAGGGAAGGCAGGCAAAGTTCAGAATTTGAGGACAACCAAATGCAGGAAACACGAGTGGCATAAGGGAAGATGGCATGAAGTAATAAAAGGACTGTGGCTCATGTTTCTGCTTGGGAGGAATGATGTGTCCCACAGCCCTCCACAAAGTTATCTAGTCAGAATGTGAGCCAAAAGTGAGGTCTCTGCGCGAAGGAGGAGGATTCAGAGACCTGGTAATGAGAGGATGCTTCCTAGAAAAGTGCTTGCTGAAGGGAAAATTCTGCCATCCATGTGGCCTTACTGTGCAGGGAGTATAATAGTAGAAATAAAATATGGCTATGCATGAAGAGCTATAGTTCTAGGACAGATTAAGGTGTGAATACCTGAGGCCTGCAGGTATAGGACAGTATACAAATTTAATTAACAATAATCAGTGCTTTTGGGGGGATACTCAAGAGTACGCACTACTGGCATCACTCTTTTTTTGTTGTTAAAGTGTAGCACTTACTATAACAACTTCATGGTGAGTATTCTTCTAGAAAAAAAGCACTAATAATAATAATAATAATACCAAAAGGCATACTTTGTCCCTCCATCCAAGAGAAGGCAGCTTCAGGAAACAATGTCTCCTACTGCTATACCATTAAAGGAGCCTGACTGGCTCTAGGAAAGGGTTTTAGAAATCCTCACCAGTGAGGACAGTTTCTGAACCTCTCAGCCCAGTATCGTACCAGAATTTCTCGGCCATGGGAGATCTTCAGCAGGACTGGAAGCCGATCAGTGCCAATGAAATCATGTCTGGCGGGGGGAAACAAAAAACCAATATCAGAAACACACGTAGATGAAACCGTTCCAGACTTTTAAGCAGGAGAATCCTGCCTCAAACAGCAGATTAGCGACAATACATTTACCTGCTAAGAGCTGAACTGTTGCATAAAGTGCCAGAAGGACAGATATGTCCGGACAGATATGTTCACCTAGAAATGCCTTGTTTTCTACAAACTCAGAGCACTGAAAAATTGGGCCTTGGGGGAAATAGAATCCATGCAGCTGTTGGCTTTTTCATGGTGCAAGGCTATGTTAATGAGGGTGACTTTTTCTGCCTGGGTGTCACACTTAAGACAACCTTGATAATGCCCAAGGACAGAAGATGGCATACTCAAGGGGCCCTTGTGCTGGTGGACGCTAATTAGGAGTTGACCTTGGCGTTTGGGTTTGGGATCAATTTCCACATGGGGAAGGAAGGAACCACTGCATGTAGGTACCTGTAGGATAAGTGTATAGCTTGCTCTTGCCCTGGAAGAAGCTTTCCTGCCTTGGGGGAAATGGCAAAAAGCTGGTTATCCTGGATCCGCATCTGATGCAGCTCGCTGGGGTCAAACTCTGTGCTTTCTGCCCAGTATTCCATTTCAATCCTCTGGTCAGAAGGAAACAGAAAGGCCCTGGGAAGCAGGCAGAACAAAGCAAAAGGCATCACTTAATATTGGAAACCAAAAAGAATCAAGATATGAAAACCAAGAGAGCAGCCTGCCTTATGGTCACATTGACAAAGCTCCCCAACCCTGAGCTGGGCAATAGGCATAAAATTTAAATAAACAAATAAACTGCTGCACCCAGGAAAAGCTGACGATGGCCCACCTAGTCCAACTTCTTGCTTGAGAAAGTAATTGAGAGCTAGAGTATCCTCAGCCTCCTAGGTATGAGTCTGCCATTGCAGGGGGTTGGACTAGATGTCCCTTGGGGGTCCCTTCCAACTGTGCAGTTCTTTGATGCTATGAATATCTCTAGCAATAGGGAGCCCATCTGTACCCTGGCCTAGGCCATTGGTTCCATTGCTGAACTGCTCTTATTGTTAAGATGCTTCTCCTAACAGACACAATCAGTCCCTGTCTTTACTGTGCATGTATTTAGTTCATGGAATCATAGAGCTGGAAGGGACCCCAAGGGTCATCTACTCCAACCCCCTGCAGTGCAGGAAATCTCTAAAGCCATAAACATTTAGTTGTGCCATACAGGGGGCCAAGGAGCCCTTTGGGACATAAAGACCTGCAACCTGGCCACTAGCAGTCCTTCCAACAGAGGTTTTGTGTATTTGCATGTTAAAGAAGCCAAGTCCTATGTAAGTTCCTGCTAGGGTGGGTGGCTGTTCTAGATGCCTGCCATCAGAATTCTACATGGCTGTCCTAACTATTCCCTCCTTCGTTAGGGCCAGGAAGTGAGGATTGCTCACCAGCTCACGGGTATCCCCCCGTTGTTTTGTAGCATCAGCACAACTACTGAGGGCACACTTCTGACTGGAGCTGCACCGAAGTTGAAATCCAGCATGACAGGAGTGTAAACTGGAGGGATTAGCCGTGTGCTTCAAATGAAAGAGAAATAGGATGTGAGAAAAATCCATGAGGAGGTGTTCCATGGTGGGGCTGGAAATCCCAAGTCTGGCGCACACTCACACCATATTTCCTAGCACTTGTTTGCCAGAATAGAAAAGGGAAGGAAGTTGTTGTTTCAGACTGTGAGGAAATCAGGAGTACTGTATGCCTGTGTATGAAACAGAAGAACTAGGGGTTCAGGATCTGGCAGAAGATGAACTATTCTTACCTATGCCTGGTAGGCACTCTGAAGGTGAGCTCCTGTGGTGTTGGATCTACCTCCAGATACTGGTTCAGAGCCTCCAAAGAGAAAAGCCGCCAGAGAAACAGCTTACTGATGCCACTGGCACTTCCTGTCCCACAGGCATCCGTGATGCAGATGGATGGATAGACACCTGTTGCTGTCACCTGGCAAAGCGGCTGCTTTTCCCCAAGAGGATTCGCGGCTTGCATGGGGAGACAAAACAGACTTGCAGACTAGGCATCATAAAAGTAAAACTTTTATTATCATTTTATAGATGTTAAATGTCTCCCTTTCCTCACATTTGTGGACTGCAAATCTCCCTCAAGGCTGTGCTACTTCTTGCAGACTGTGTGTTTTTCTACTGCATAAAATGCTTTTCCTAGAAAGGGGGCCACAGCTAGAGGATATCTTATGAGAGCAGACGCTCTTAGAGTCAATCCCCAGTATCTCCAAATAGGAAAGACCCCTATCTGAAACCTAGAAGCTACAGCACCAGATGGACCAGTAGTATGATTTCTTTCCCCAGATAATGCTGAATTGAGCTTTGTTCTGCAAGTGTCACCAGCACCTCCTGGCTATCATTACTGACAATTAAGTCAAGGGAGGGCAGATGTCAAGCTTGTGGGATCTACTTTTTGGGGAAGGGGTGACAAGCCCCTGAGGTTTCTGCACCATCCTTCATAATTTCTCCACTCCCTGTTACAGTTTGGGAGCCTACAAACCAGTTTGCATTTTGGATGAACAACAGAAGGACTATTCCCTTCTCTGTTCAGTCTATTACTGCACATAGAAGTCTTGGGCATTTCTGTCAGTGAAGTGGATTTATATGAGCTTTCCACAAATGACTAAAGAGGGTTGGGGTCCACACTTTCTTCGATTGTGAGAGAAAGCCCTCAGGTTTAACGAAGGAGACCCTGAACCCCAATGCCAGATATTCATTTGAGGGCAGAATAGGGGAAGATAGAAGCAAATAAGATAAAAAGGGGAGCTCTCTTTCTGCCTCACAATCCCAAAATTTAAGCTAAACCTTCTATTACCACATCACTCATTCCTCAGCCGCACAGGTTTTCTATAGGTTTGATGTGTAGTCAAACAGATGGAGCCTTTTCATCTGGTGTGGAACCTCTCCCTGCTGAGCCCACCCCATTAATAATATCCTTGGTGTGAGGCTGCTTTCATACTTTCCATTTCTCACCTTTGGGAGTGGAAATGGCATAATAGATTGTCCAGATGTAGTGCAATTGGCGGGTCGGCCTAATAATCCCGCGTACAAAGATCTTTCCCCGAGCAGGAATTGTCCCTTTGTAGTGGTCAAGTTCTATTGCTGTGAGGAGGAAAGAGAAAAAACAAAATTGTGAGTATGGATGGAGAGAGACTTTAGGCAGCTGCAAAGCACAAGAAATCTGTCTTTCCATTAAATACCTAAGGAGTCACTGGCAACTTCTTCAGGGTCACATGGTCCAGTGATCAACTGCTCCACACTAAGGACGTATTTCAAGCAGCAGGCTCCGTTGTTAAAGAAGGCAAATTCACATGACTGTGTGCTGCCAACCAGGATGTTGCCAACAGCTACCTGCTCTTTTTGTCCCTGCAGAGCAAGCACAACACAGGAAGTTTATTAAGAGACGCTGACAATGGGTATTCCATGCAAATAAATTCTGAAATTTAATACACTGAAGGGAAAGAATAGCATCGGGGGGGTAGGCCAAGGGTCTCATTAGGATTGCTATTCAATCCATCACTGCCAGCAGCAGTGGGGGTTTTTCCCCTGGTGGAACCCACCAGAACACAGTTCCAGGAAGTTATTTTTGTCAAATCTGCTCACCTTCCCTGGTGGGTGCAGCTATTTCCCCAAGCAAAACCCTCTTCTCCCAGCCTCTTGCGTGGCCTGGGGGCAAATCCACACACCAGAGCAAAGCAAGGGCTAGGGCACTGCTGCTGAGCATGGCCAAAGGGTGGACAGAGGAGCCGCTCGGTGCTCTGCTGTTCTGGATATACCTTGCAGTGTTGCTTGGCGAGGGGAGGAAATGCAAGCAGTCCTCCATTTTCCCATCAGAGAGCACAGCAGCAAGCTGCAGAAGGGCAGCCATGGGGCAATGTCACTCATGGAAGGGGCGAGCGTGTGGCAGGAAATGCTGCTCTGCCAGCAAAGGTCAACTGTGGGCTGGATGACGGCAAAAACAGTGGGCACTCTTAGGAATAAGAACCTCCATCCTGCTTTGCACAGCCATTCCCAAAACCTGTTGGCCTATTCATTGGTGCCTAGTGATGATGCCAGCATTGGAAAAGAGCAGTGTGCCTCTGACAAAGTACAGAGTGTTCACCCTTCGACACACACCCCCCTCCTTGCAACTGAGCAGTACTTTTTTTCTAGAAAAAACCGCACTGGCCAGCAGGTAAAGGCTTAGTAGCACTACCAACTGGAAAGGATATGTCCAGGCTTCCATAAATGCCAGGTGTCATCTGGGTATGCTTAAACTATCAAGCTCTGTGATTGGACTTCCACCCTCTTCCAACATGGTCTTGATTACTTCTCCTGCCCCGTATGCTGTCACTTACTGTTAAAGTGCCCTGTGATCCTTCGCCGATAACCCGCAGGATATAGTGGGCAGTCTTTGGGGTATTGTCTTCCAGAATCTCTTGCTCTCTCCACACTATCACCCAACTCCGCAGAAGGTATTTGATTTGCTCACTGGGAGTGAAGGTCCATGTCTGAGCCTGAAATCGCATACAAAAGAGAAGGCTGAGCGGGGATTCACAGCACTCTGCCTTTCTGGGATGCAGCATCTGGGTGAGCCAGTTGCTAGGGACACAGGAGAACCCACAGGGAGAACCCAACTTCCTCTCCTCCCCACTGCCACACCCAGAAGCATGCAGGGATGAGTCCATATATCTAACAAAACATTTGTCTTGGCACTGGTTTCACATTTATTGGTATCTTTGGCTTGGCCCAAGGAGGACTTTGCTATATTTCAATGTAATTGCTTCAGATTGCTTAGTGGAAACAGTGACCAAGGTCTACTCACCAAAGCTTCATTGGGCAATATAGTCCCTTCAGCAGGCTGTACAGATAAAAGGTTTTTGTCTGACTGCTGGATTTTCCACCTGAAGAGCATGGGTAACCGGGTGCAGTTCTTGATAGTGAAGGTGCGTGAGGAGGAGCTGCCCACATATGTGGGTTTGAAGTACAGGCAGCCATCCCCTTCTAATAGCAAGACCAGGGGCTCAGCGCTGCTCTGAAGGTGGAGCTCCTGAGGAAGCAAACATCAGCAAGAATCTTCAGCCAATGTTGAAAGCCACAGCACTTTCACAGGAAAGTTGAGCTAGGTTCTAGGCTGGCATGGACAGGCCTGGGAAAACTGAGACAATACACAGAAGGAGGCACAAGGGCAATGCTGCCAAAATAATTATTTCCATTTGTGAAGTTCTAGAAGTGCCGTTAAACAACGGTTTTCAAGTGCAAGGTAAACCATTATACTGAACCAGGAACTGCATGAAGGTGTGTGCATGGGATGGCGTATAAACATCGTCTATAGCACCTAGATTGAGCAAGAATAGCCTGGCAGATGTGAGATGCAGCACTCCAAATCTCCTCTTCACCCAGGAGAGAAACAAAGCAAGCTGCCACTGTGGTTTAATTCTCTATCTTCATGTCAGTTTCCAGCCTGACAATTTTTTGGCAGGCTAGAAACTTTTGGAAGCTTATTTAAAGAAGGCTGATATAAACAAAACGTGTGCATGTGCTGGAAGGCCTTTCCTCGTGAACCAATTTTCCCAATCATTAAAGGCGACGTAAGAAGCACAGGAACATAGGAAGCTGCCTTATACCGAGTCCAACCATTGGTTCATCTAGTTCAGGACCATTCGCACAGACTGGTAGCAGCGCTCCAGGACTTTAGACAAAGAATCCTTCCCAGGAAGATATATGGGACTGATCTTGCATGCAAAACACATGCTCTACCTCTGAGCAACAGTCCCTCCTCAATTCATGACAGCTGTTATTCATATATTACAGAGGACGTAGGAGCCTCCTCTAACAGAGCACTTCTTTTATGTTTTCATAATAGTTAAACCTGGTCCATGGGGTCACGAAGAGTCGGACACGACTAAACGACTAAACAACAACAATCGTTAAACCAGTTATCTTGTACATTGGCTGTGATCACCATATAGAATGCAGTCACTTAAATGTCACCAGAGCTACCAGTGAAGTGATGGCTGGCCACCTGCTTCCAACCCATCAGCAGGTTATTTTGCCTTTTGAAGTGTTCTTTGCTAGCAAAGCCTCAGCTTCCCCAAACAGCTGAGATCCCCAAACAGCAGTCGAACAAAATATTTAATCTAGTCACTAGAATACTAGTGCATCACCTTTTTATGTCCATGATAGTTAAGAGAATACACTGAAGACATTTGCAAGGTGTTTGGGCAGAAGGAGAAGGAAGTAAACAACTCCCACCTACCCACCCGAGGACTTTTGTACAGAAATCAGCTGACCACATGGACCTACAATAGCAAGGAGCTAAGTAACAAGAAACAGCTTTCCTTTCCTCATGGTTTATCTAGTTTATGCTGCACTGCATCAGAAAACAGTTTTATTTGATGGATTCTATACATTATTGGGGAGTTTTAAATCTTGCCTGACCTAAACTGATAATTTTGATTTTAAGTATTACAGGTTGTCTTAGGACCTATTTTGCAGCTGATAAACAGAAAGAAAAGCAAAAATAATTTGTACTTCAACCTCATTCAGCCCATGTGGAAGACGACCAAAAACCATACTACTTTTAAAAAATAGGGTAGATGTAGTTTCCAGTGCATCAAAGAATTATTTATATTTATTACCCGCCCTTCATCCTAAGGTTCCAAGGAGGATCACAATAATTTAAAATACAACATTAAAAACCATTTAAAACAAATTATAGTCACACGAATAGTGTGGCTCCTCAAAAGAATCACCTCAAGTATTGAAGCGTCAAACTAAAGAGATTAAAAAATGGTACTGCTGTGGGCTGAGTGGGTAGCCATTTTTTTTAAAGGCTAAACAAATGCTCTCACATTGAACTATTACAGCAGGGGTGTGCTTAGCCTCCAAATCATTAGAATATTAAGATAAAAAAATTAGGGGTCACAGAATTGTAGAATTGAAAGGGACTACCAGAATCCTATTGCAGTCCAATGCAGGAATCTTTTGCCAAGCGTGAGGCTTGAACCCACAACCCTGAGATTAAGAGCCTCATGCTATACCAACTGAGCTATTCCAGGATGTTACAGACAGGGTGAAGGGGTATGTCCCTCTTCACCATATAGTGATAAAATGGGGCAGAGAATGAAAGGAAGAGTCTACCTCTTCCTGCCCCTACCTGGGTGAAGGAGGGCCAGAAATTGAACTGCATGGACAAGATGTGCTGCTGTATAGATGTTTCCACTGGGCAAGTTGAGAGGAGAACGATCTGGTGAGCTCCAGGTGCAATATACCCACAGTTGGGCTTCACTAGGATGGAAGGACACTTCTCCCGGCTTAGGCTGAAGCTTATGGCAGTGCTACCCACGTTGGAGAGCAGCATGCTGCGATACGTTGTGATGTTTGGGCTCACCGGAGGGAAGACCTAAAAGACAGGAAGAGGTTCTGGTTGGAGGAATAACTCATCTGCATTCTTCTCTTCTTAGCATCTCTGCCTTGAATAGCCAGTTGGGAAAGGCTGCACTTCTTCAAAAGACAAAGAAAACAACGAGGGCCACAAAAAATGCATAAAATCTGACTCACTTTCCAAGATCACGTCCATGAGTTTAACGTTCCTATCCCTTTTATTGGCTGGCATAGAAGAACAAAATTAAAATCCCATGCATGCACAGCTACCCAATGATTACAATCCTGGAGTCTTTTGCAAGCTACACCTGTGCAAAAATTAACCTCATTTTGGAAGGGAGGGGGGTGATTCAGAGGCGATGTACAGATGCACATGCAAAGGGAAGTGTGCACACATGATTCTATTGTGGAGTTACCTCAGCTTCCTGCCATACTCTCACAGGACACACACTCGGGGTTTTTGTCTTGCTTTCCAAGCACCCTGCCTATGTATCTGATCAAACATTTGTTCAGCACTGTTTTTAAGCGGGGGGGGGGGGGAGTTTTAAAACACTTTTATGCTTTAAAACCTGCTCTGGGTGTGGGTGGGGGAGAAGATTTATTGATTGACATAAGGGCTGGCCGATCAGCACTGTGCACAGCCTTTTCAAGTGCAAATTGGAAGTATGGGTTTCCCCTGAGCTTAAATGGACTAAAGCACAAGTGTGCATCCACAGCAAGCTCACCACTCAAATGTTGTAAGTCTGTACACACCCAAATAGAATTAAAGGAGGTATGGTTTAGTTCAAAAAACCAGGCTTGAACAAGTGCCTCCTGTTGTAAAGAATAGGAAAAATGGCCTCCTTTGTTATTGTTCCCATTTTACAGATGGGCAAACTTTGACTCCAGAAATAAAGGGAGGGACTGCAAATATGCTTTTACCATACTTTAAAACTGGCAGGTATTTCCCCTTGGAGGTGGACCCCTTGTTGACCTCTGCTGTCACTGACTGGGTTGAGGCACCAGCCGAGACACGCTAAGCCAGAAACTCTGCTAAGGAGAAAATAATAATTTCCCCCAAAATAGAAGAAGAAAGGGAAGAGATCAAGAAAGCCACTCCAATTTCTACTTTATCAGGAAAGTACACAATGCAAGGCTCTGGCTAGGTTTGTAAGTACACCAAAGCAGAAAGAATGCTGGAGTGACTGAATGAGCCCTCAATCCAGTATGCCTAGATCAGCAAGTGCTCATCTCTGTGGCCACTGGGTGTCCTCGTCATGACTTTCCAAAATTTGTTCCTTTCTGGGAAATGGAAAGAATAGAAACCAACATCTCATTATTGCAGGGAAACAAAAGAAAGATTGTAAAACACATTGCAGACGCACAAAACTAACAATGAATCCTTTCTACTTTGCAGGCAGTAGATGAGAAACACCCCACCCCAGAAGGCGAAGGCTATCCCTCTCACCTTGTGACAGTCCAAGTCGTACTTGGGGATAAAGTGCTGCCGCCCAGGTTGAAAAGTGTGTCCACGCAAGGAGATGGCCAAGTCCCAGGATGGGCACATGGTGATGGGCTCCTCAATGTTGTTGAAGTTCCGCAGCACCTGCCAGCAACAAACAAAATATTATTAACTTTAAGATTTGTTAGTCGCTTTAACCTGCCAAAGACAAGCCAAAGTGACTTACAACCAAACTAGGGTATGCTGGGATCTCTCTGATGAGCAGCACGATACAGCAGGACTTCATCTGTGCTCTACCTTAATGCCCTGCCATGGGGTTCCAAGCCAAAATTTTGTATCAGAAAGAGAACAAAACTGCCCTTCAGCAGGAATCCCATCACTAATCATCATTTCTGTTTTTAAACCTGTTCCCTCTTGTCTTCTCAGCGGATGTGGCAATTTAACGTTTTGCTAGAGAGCGCTTTTGCCAAAAGGTTCTGTACTAGCCAGCCAGCCCACATTGTGATGATTGAACCATGTTTTTTTTTCTTGCTGTCCTCATGACCAGGGGAAATTCCTAACCCGGGACAATGGGACCATATATTTAAGCAAATGCACTTTAAGCACATAGCTTCGCCCCAAGAATCCTGGGAACTGTAATTTGTTGGGGGCGTGGGTATTCTAGCTCTGTGAGGACGGAACGACAGTTTCTTAGGAGGAAGTCATAGGCTTTAAAAGTGCATTGAATGTGCTTTAAATATATGGTGTGGATGTGCCGAGAATTTCTGTGCCATAAATGTCAATGCTTTGGACACCAAATTTCTACTCACCTTATAGAAGGCAAAGCCCTCCAGTTCAGCTGCATACATGGAATTGAGCAAAGAAGGCTTGAAGGTGACATGGAAAGCCATAGTCTTCAGAGGTGGGATGTCACAAATTTCTGGGAGCACTTGAAAAGGACTATGTGGCTTGTTTGTCCATATAACTGTGATTTTTCCCTTTGTGTGATTGGTCACACAGAAAGGGAGTGGTTGTACCTCTTGAAGCCTTGCACAACAGCCAAAATCATACTCCTTGATGCTAAGGCTAACGTGGGGAGGAAACACCGTGAGGTCACTGCTTACACCGTCATGGAAATATTCAACCATGGGCTCAAGGGCAGGGTACTCTTCAGGAGGTTTATCATCCAGCATCTAAAAGGGGGGAAAAGGAGAGGTGTATGCCTAAACCAAAGACTAACATCTTACTGAAGACAACATTCAGTCCCCAGGCCTGAGCTTCCCATCTCTGCTATACTCAACAGAGTGCACTCTGGTACTTGAGTAAGCACTCAAAGTCTAGCAACTGTGATCACTTGCAAACTCAGCATGGGCACCAAGACATCACCGATTCTGTGGAATCTACCTCCAGGGGTGCAAAACTGAGTACTGTACCTCCGGTGGGAGTGTGAGAGCTCCGGTTTCATCCACCAACAGTTTGCCCTCCTTCAACATAGTGCCCAGGATGTCCGGTGGGAAAAAGGTCAGTCCTCTGGCCATGTGTGTCTTGTACCTGGTAATGTCGCTCAGTCTCAGAATGTTTGGGTTCATTGTTTCCGAGTGGCAGGTCCCAATCAAATCTATGAATAATGGATCCTGAAACAGCAGAGACCACAGCAGAGTCCACTTCATCTGCATTCTTTTCAGGAATATAATTTTGCAACTTTCACCCATTAATATTAATATTAATATGTTGTCCCAGGGACCCTTTAAACATTATCCCTCCCTGTCCCTCCAGGGGCGCTTTTCCATAAGCAGCTCCCCCACCAACTATGGAAGCCTTTAAAATCCAGATGTGAAAGGGCCAATCATGTGGGATCTGATCACAGAATAAGCTTCTCCTTTGGTTTCTGGGTATTGATTCCATGAGAAAGATCGACCATGTGGGTGGTCATTTAAACATTTACTCCAGCTGTACAGGAACTGCTCACAGAAAAATAGCTCCGGTGTGGTTAGGGTGACATTTAAAGGGATCCTCAGTCAAATTTTCTAGTTATCGTCTCCTGCTTTTGAGAGCTGGACTTTGTTAAAATGAGAAAGATTACACACTGGCAGAGGCAGTGCACTATATGCATTTGTTTTAGTATTAGTTTCCCAACCTTTCTACAAGGAATTGCAGTGAACAAACCAGTAAATGAGGCTGGGAGATAATGACTTGTCAGTGTTCATCCAACTGGCTCAGAAGCTAAGCTGGGATGTGAATCTGTGTTTCCCATGTCCACACTCAGCACTCCAGCAGCTATTCTGTGCTGGTTATACGTATCCACAAAGCTTTCATTTAGGGGGTAGGATGCTCTGTTCCTGTGCATCCAACCTCCATAGCAAACACAACCAAGTTGCTTCCCCTTACACTGGTCATCACAGCTGATAGACCACTGCAAAATCAGCAGTGTTGTGCATTCTAGACAGTTGCCTTCTGTTCTGAGAAGAGGGCATCCTAAGGGAAAGCTACAGAATTCTTCTAAGCTTGCTTCATGCATTCTTGCTTTTATGCTACCACTTTGAACTGGAAATGCAGGAAATTGCCTTGGGAAGATGCTCTATCCTTCCCTGCATTCCAAGATCAGCCTGAAAGCCAGGTCCTCTTATCTACACAATTCAACACAGAGTAATGACTTAAAATCAAAACCTCTGTTCATAAGAGGGACAAGAGCTATTGAGCAGGGGGGGGAAGATGCAGTAGGTCAGGGCTTGAGGTCTAGGCACACATTACAGGGGTATGGATGTTAGGGCTTGAATAAAATGCTGTGCTTCTAGGTATGTTTAAGAAAAGCTATCAAAGATGTGGAAAATAAGGCATTGGCCTGAGAAAGCCTGAGCATTTCCATGTAAGGATATTTGCCTGATAAAGCACAATCACCAGGCAAAAGAGAGGGTCCTGTTCTCTCCATGAAATGGCATTCAACCACCCCCTGCTTGACTGGGGCACATAACCAACAGGCCTGTTTCAATGGAAGATGTATCCTAGCCCTCTTACCTGATGATGAACAAGGCAAACCACTCGTCGGTAGAAAATTATTGGGTAGGTGGGTTGGAAGGTGACCTTCAGTGTGGTAGTGGACATCCCATCCAAGACCCCAACAGGACGGTCAAAGGAAAAGACACTTTGCTTGCAGTCAATGTTAAACTGATAGTAGGCTGGAACATCAGAGTTATTGGTCATCTCTAAGGGCTGAACTAAGTACTCTCCAAGGTTAATGCAGCTAAAGTAGACAACGGGGTGCTGAAACGAAATCTCAGGACCTGGAATGACAAACAAAGCCAATTTTCACACCATTGCTGCTATTCAGAAAGGAGGCTGTTTTTAGTTTTTGTATACCAATAGTTCCTAATTCCCTGCCCTCCAGGGTTGGTTGTTATTATTGTTGCTATAAAAGTGGTTGATCCTCATCACCTATCTTCATTCAGCACTGCTCCCAAATATATAGACAGTCTCACTCACACAGCGGCAAGAAGACATGCACAGAGCCCCACTCCCTCTACCCAGATGGGGTCAGACTCTTACTGCTAGGATGGCAGGGCTCCTTTTGCTAAAATCTCAACAGACAGGAATAGGGGTCCAACCCAAACAACCTCTGGTTGCAACTTAACTATAATATACAACAACTCACAACTCTTCAAATGCAAATGCTATTGCAAAGTAGCACCAGCACAGCTTTGAAATCTCTGGACAAAATGTTTTGTACATGCTCAATATCCAGCAAGGTACCATAACCCAAATCTGCTGGAATCAGGAGCAAAACACTGGTATATGTGCTTTGATGAAGCACAGAGATGCAAAAGGGCTCTCACTGCCTTGTACCTTTGCATGAACCTGTCACCTTCAGCACAGAATGGGTGCTGCTCCCAGCAGGCAGAACAGTGAAGTAGTCCACACTCTTTACACCCACGGTGTGTGGGCTGAACCTCACAGGGATGACTGACTTCCCACGAGCTGGAGCAATGTTTTGGGTGGTGTCACAAGAAAAAACACGATCACGAAGCACTACTTCCTTTGCTCTCTCAATCCTGAATGGGGCACTGACCTGCCGAGAGACAGAAAGTGTTATACTTCCACTCACTGAGGAGAGAAAAGCCTACAGCTTAGGCCAATCCTCTAAATTGGCAGTTTTTTATTCTGATGGAAACTTTGGTACATTCCCACACAAAACACTCATAATCCCCTTTGAGTAATTGGTGATGCATCTGGAGACCAGCAGTCTTAGCTTCTGAGACACTGTATTGCATGAATATAGGAATTAAAAAGAAGAAGAAGCCGCCGCCTTTGTGGTCCTGTGCCTATAATGCCAGGGAAACTGCAGACAGAGACCAAAGACTTCAGCAGAATGGAAACTCACTAGCATCTGCCTGCCCTCTCTTTCAGGAGAGATCCATTCTACAACCAAGTGTCTCCATTAAATCCTATGTCCAGGCTCCTGCAATTCTTGGCAGCTGAACTCTCTGCACAGACTATAAATTCCCCTCAAAATTCCCAAGCAAAGGTTGCCACCTACTGTGTACATCTAGAGAAAACTTCCACATTGTGCAGATGCTTTCAGAGTGTTGCTGGAAGCGTGGAATTCAAAGAATAATAACTTAAAATAATTTATTATGGCAAATGTAAAGTATGCAGTCAATGTTTACAGTTGCTGTTTACAATTAAGTTGACACAATTTCAAGAATGGCAAAAAGTCTTGTCACGATTCATATGGCAGGGGAAAAGACCCAGGATAAAATTTCAACTATTGACTGATAAGAAAGAAAGAGGATTCTCGGTGCCAAATTTAAAGCTTTATTATGAAGGATCTTGCTTGTGTTGGATAAAAGATTGGATATTATTGGAAAACACGGACCTGCTGGATCTAGAAGGGTATAATAATGGATATGGATGGCACTCCTATTTATGGTATAACAAGGTGAAAATACATAGAGGATTTGTAAATCATAT
Organism: Podarcis pityusensis; assembly: GCF_964106645.2. Classification (NCBI taxonomy): domain Eukaryota; kingdom Metazoa; phylum Chordata; class Lepidosauria; order Squamata; family Lacertidae; genus Podarcis; species Podarcis pityusensis. The sequence continues at coordinate 86,733,596 of NC_138028.1, forward strand.
AATTGGGGTGCTTTATATGTTCGGGCAAGTAGCAGGATTTAAGTTAAATAAGAGCAAAACCAAAGTGTTGGAGGGGAAATTAAATAATGAGGAGAAAAAAATCCTTCAGGAAAAGACAGGCCTTGTTTTTGTGAAGAAAGTGAAATATTTGGGTGTAAATTTATCGGTAAAATTTTTGAATTTATACAAAGATAATTATGAAAAATTATGGAATTAAATTAAGAGAGATCTTGAGGTTTGGTCAAATCTAAAATTGTCATTAATGGGCCGAATATTGGTGGTTAAGATGAATGTATTGCCAAAGATGTTGTTTTTATTCCAAGCTAATCTAAGATGTTTTAAAGATTGGCAGAAAACACTGTATAAATTCATCTGGTAAGGGAAAAAACCCAGAATTAAATATAAAATATTAACAGATACAAAAGAGAGAAGGGGATTCTCCCTGCCAGATTTGAAGATATATTTTGAAGCTGCGGCTTTCTGCTGGATCAAGGAATGGATTCAACTAGACAATGCTGGTGTGTTAGATTTGGAAGGATTTGACAATGTATTTGGTTGGCATACATATTTATGGTATGATAAGATATCGGCTCATAAAGGTTTTAAAAATCATGTAATGATAAATCTTTATATAATGTTTGGATAAGATATAAAGATCTCTTAGAAGGGAAAACACCCAGGTGGCTTTCACCAATGACAGCAAAGGAACAGAAAAAGCTGAATATGGAGAGTAAATGGTTGAAATATGATGATTTATTGTTGGAAGATAATGAAGGATTTAAATTGAGACCATTTGATCAAAGTAAAGATAGATTGGATGGATGGTTACAATATTATCAGATTAATGAATTGTACAAGCTTGATAAGAAAACTGGTTTTGCGATAGAAAAATCCAAATTGGAAACGGAATTGTTAGACAACAATGTTAAAAATCTCTCTAAAGTGTATAATTTATTGTTGGAATGGCATACAAAGGATGAAAAAGTTAAATCTGTGATGATTGACTGGGCAAGAGATGTTGGACACAATATAATGTTGGAAGATTGGGAAAGGCTGTGGAAGAAAGGGGTTATGTTTACTGTATGTACTGTATTAAAAGAAAATATTACGAAAATGATGTATCGATGGTACTTAACCCCGGTGAAATTAGCAAAGATCTATCATACAAATGATAATCTATGTTGGAAATGCAAAGAAAAAGAAGGTACTTTTTATTATATGTGGTGGACGTGCCCTAAGGTGAAAGACTTCTGGGAAAAGATTTATAATGAGTTGAAAAAAATGTTGAAAAATACATTTATTAAGAAACCAGAAGCCTTTCTTCTTGGAGTAATAGGACTGGAATTGTCCCAAAAAGATGTTAGATTGTTTTTGTATGCTGCTACAGCAGCAAGACTTTTATTAGCCAAAAACTGGAAATCGCAAGAAATACCAACAATAGAAGATTGGCAGATGAAGACGTTGGATTTTTTGGAGCTGGCTGACCTGACTGGAAGACTCCGCGACCAAAAAGAAGAGGAGACACAAGAGGATTGGAAGAAATTTAAAGAATATTTAGCTAAATATTGCAATGTAAGATAATTAGAAAATACTTGGAAGTAACAAATAGGCTTAGGGGTAGAATAAGAATATGTGGTAGTAAATATTAATGATTTGAATAATAATAAAGGAGAAGAGCTTAGTTAATGAAAGGCGTTAATATTATTAGAAATATGAAATTGGAGAACTGTTATACAGGTGATATAATGAAATTCAGATAGAGGGGATTCGAGGAAGTCAGTTACCAATGTTAAGAGATTTAGGTATTTGAAGTAATAATTTTCTTTTGTGTTTAGTTTATTGTCTTTGTTGTGTGTTTTGTCATGTTTTTTCTTTTTTTCTGTGTGAAAAATCTGGAAAATCAATTTTTTAAAATTGGGGAAAAAAGAAAGATATAGGCATGTTGTAGGCACTGACAAAGCAGAATATGGACATGTCCTCTTGGGCACACATCTAGGTCATGAGAATATATCTGTTTGAAAACTCAAGGATCAACTTATCGTACCACAGACACATTGAAGACATCCACATATTTTTCTACAGTGCTGCCAGCAGCAACAGCACCAAAGCAGAGCACATCCCGGAAGTTTCTAAGCCTGGCATCTTCACACGAGTCTCCTGGCACATTCACCAGCAGGTGGGGATATTTAGCTGCAGAAAATAAAGATTACTTTTAAAAGTCAAAGGTGGAGGCCTTCCTACACTGAAAACATATTGGTTTGGGCATTTGCATCACTGTGTCAAATATCTAAACTGAAGCAAAATCATTCAGTGACCAGTAATATACCTTTTGAACAGTTCTCAGGCCATGAACCTTATATTCAGGACAGAAACCCTCTAAATTATGGATCTTCAAGAACAAAACACATGGAAATGAGAGACATTGAACTTCCTATAATCATGAAATGAAGCAGCCTTTATCCTTGTGCAAGATGGGAACTGCCTTTGGAAGAGCATGAGGATTAAAATGGCTTTCTCCATGGGGCCTTTTGGAGCTTGGAATACTATACTATATTTCATAACAATTGTACTCTTCCTTGAATGGATAGCTTAGGGTATCTAAAAATGTAGCAGATACTATGATGATTTCTAGCAGGCCTTAGTTATAATTTTAGGAAGCTGCACATAAAATAAGAATATGTGGCAAAATTAGATAAATTGCAAGTGGGGCAAGCGAGTGAGAGAACAGGTGAAAAATGAAGTTCAGATTAGAGATGTTCTCAGCAACCAGGAACATCTGAGAGCTAAGACCCTTTGCAAAACAGCAGATAGGACCTTCTATTACAGGACTCCTTTAGCTCATGGGGTTTCAGTGTTGCAGGTGAACCCATAGGCAAGAACATAGATACCCATAAAACCTAATGTTATGGCCTACACTACCCTTTTGCTTTAGAGTTGAAAAGTCCTCACCAACAGCTTTCAGCTGGATGGCCTTTTGCTCCGGAGTATCTCCAAAACTGCATATTGCTGATATGTTGTGCACTTGAGCCATCTCAGGTTGAAATATCACTTTCATTGTGCACTCTTCGCCTGGATCCAACATGCCACGAGAAGGAAGAATGCAGAAAGAAGGTGGCACCTCCCAACTAAAGCATGTCAGTAGTTCTCTAGAAGAAACACACACTGTAAACCGAGGATGGGGAACCCCAAATGTGGCCCTCAAGGCCTCTCTGCCTGGCCCTCAGGACTCTCCCCAGGCAATACGACCTCCAGAGCTATACCTCTCACGGGCCCCACATTGCACCCTCCTTGAATGTTTTTGCCTGACTTGAGTACATTCATGAACTACAACAGTGATTCTTGCCTGCCTAGGTGGAGGATAAGAGAAGGATATTTGGGGTTGAAGAAACTAGCCTGCTGTACAAAGATAAAATTCCTATTTATTGCTCTGCCTACTTTCGCCATAGGCTCTGTCCATCACTGGCTCTCAGGAGGTAATGTGGCCCTCAGTCTGAATAAGCTTCCCCACCCCTGCTGTAAACTAAAGGCTTTAGAGCAAAATAGCTTTTCTCAATATCTCATTTGACAGTGTCTTTCCACAATATCCCAAACAGATACCCTTTGGAAAACTTAGGGGCACTCTGTGTCTCAGCAGTAGTAGTATATGGAAAGACATGATAGCAATCTCCAATGGCAATCATAGCAGGAGTGGGTCAGCTGTATGAATCCCATCCTAATCCAGTTGAGTAAACAGCTTTAGAGGCTACAGACAACAGCACTCACCCATCATTGTACATGGTAAAGGAGGCCTCTGTAGAGTCATAGACAGCACATTCAGGAAGCTGGATACTCTCTTGGAAAAGCAAATCAAGGTGCGGTAGCTTGGCTACCAGAGGAACAGAAAACTCTCCTTCTGCCTTTTCAAAAAGAACACTGTCTTCATACTCTTTCTGCATAAGAAGTGGAGAGAGAAGAGGCTCATCTGGCTGAACTCCATGCCAAGTGCAAAGAACAGGCAGGCAACCTCTACATACACAGAGCAGGAGTTACACATTCATGCATTCCAAGAGATAATAAAAGGACTGACTGAGCATGAGCAGCTGTGCTATGCTATGATTAGGTCCATTTAGTTCAATTATTTCTGTCCCACATTTCAAACACTTATTTTTTTCTGAACAGCTTATGTAACAATATGCAATGCAAAAAGCATACGGAAACAGCAGCATTAAAAACCAGCAGAAAAAATAAAACCAATACAAACAGCAGACTCAGTCATAAAATACCACGCAGATTTAAAATATATTCAAATACCATCTACAAATGGTAGACAGAGGGCGTATCAGACTTCCCAGAGAAGGGAATCTACGGCTGTGGTGCCACCTCCACAAAAAGAAGTCCTGTTCCTTGTACCCTCCAATCAGATCTTAGCCAATGATGGGCCCTAGAGTCAATATTTAGGCATGATTACATAAGGGACGCGGGTGGCGCTGTGGGTAAAACCTCAGCGCCTAGGACTTGCCGATCGCATGGTCGGCGGTTCGAATCCCCGCGGCGGGGTGCGCTCCCATCGTTCAGTCCCAGCGCCTGCCAACCTAGCAGTTCGAAAGCACTCTTAAGTGCAAGTAGATAAATAGGGACCGCTTACCAGCGGGAAGGTAAACGGCGTTCCGTGTGCTGCACTGGCTCACCAGATGCAGCTTGTCACGCTGGCCACGTGACCTGGAAGTGTCTGCGGACAGCGCTGGCTCCCGGCCTATAGAGTGAGATGAGCGCACAACCCTAGAGCCCATACGGGCAGGGGTACCTTTACCTTTACCTATGATTACATAAGATGCAGACTATCCTTAAGATAACCTGCTCCTGGGCCAAATTGAGCCCAAAAACAAAAAATTCCCCCATAGCCAGTGGCGGAGAAACCCTCTCTGGCACCCAGGGCAGGACACCGAGGGGCGGGGCAGGATGCCCAGTGGCACATGTGCAACGTCCGTACGGACTGCACAGCAGCCCATGCAGAGACCCGTAGGGACAGCGTGCACGAGCGGCAGCCTGTACGGACACCACACACAAGTAGCAGCCCATACGGACGCCGCGTGAGCGGTGCCCATACTGAATGTGCACGCGCCCTCGGCCACTTTACAGCTGGGGGGAGGCAGCAGGCCATCTTGTCACACACACCCCAGATGGCACCCAGCACGGCTCACCCCCCCCTTCGTACGCCCCTGCCCATAGTTCATTAACTGCAATATTTTGCCACTTTGCTGAAAAGAATATTTTTACTGTGCTCAAGAAATTCTGCCCTGCTTCCCCCAGATTTGAATTCCTTTCTGTTACTGGAGCGGGAACTGCAAATCAAATCAGAATTCATACATTTGTGACACCAAACAATTAACAAGTTTGGGCTGCAACAGGAGGTGCACAGGGAAGTACATTGTCTCACTCTTCACATAGGCTCGTAAGTTCAATTGTCATCAACTTTCCTTGCCGGCCAAGTCAGAAGAGGATACAGAGAGAACACTGCTCTGATAGATTGGTGCTTTTGGAAGAGAGGTAGGTATATCTCTGAACTGCTTTACCTTTTCCAAAGGGCAGAAGATGATGGGCAAAGTTATGGACATCCCAGGACTCAGAATAATTGGCTGTGGGAAAACAGTATTGAAGAAACGAGTTGTAGGAGGCCTGGAAACAAATCAGAACAAAGTGACCATGGAAAGTGGAGATGGAGGTGATACAAAACAGAACAAAAAGCATGACTATGAATATTTAAGAACTTTTTAATGTTTTTTTTGTATGAAACAAAATATATAACATTGTGAAAAAGTCAAAACAAATTTTGCACTGTCAGATTTAAAGATACTTAATATGCAGGGGGAAATACTTCAAAGAGAATAGTAATAAAAAAGTTAAAATTCATCACCAAATAAAGACTTACCTATTGCCCTGGAATTTTTAGTGTTGCATTGTAACGCAGCCAGTGCTGTGGTTTCAGCAGTTTTTATCATTAAGTTAGTTTTATTATTTATGGTTGTTTTTATGTAATTTTATGGAATCTATCTTAGGGCAGGATACAAATAAAAGTTTATTTTTATTATTATTATTATTAATATTATTTCCTGCCCTGGGATCCACTGAAATGAAGGGTGGGTTATAAGCATTTTAAATACATACATACATAAATACTAAAATTATGGTGAAAACCAGAATTGTTGAAAAAGTACACAAAACATCCACCAAATAATGTGAAAAACCTAACAAACCATGCAATCTGTTAGAAGTTGCCAGTAGATAAATTATGGTGGCAACACTAAGCATATTTACTTGGGTGAAGTCCCACTGAAATCACTGGGAGCTACTTCTAAATAATCATGTCTAGGATCAGGATGCAGTTGAGTAGGGTTTGCAGTGGCCATCCAACATGTACACATTTGTGCAATGTGAAATATCAGCAAAGTTTTACTCAACAGAATAGGGTTGAGTGGCGAGTGGTAAATGACTACTACTGCAGTGGAAAGAAAATGCAAGGCAGAGAAATGGCAGCTCCTTTCGCCTCCTACATGGCTTACACACCTGAACTTCAACTTCTGGGGTTTCAAACACACATTTCTCAAAATGAGATGTTTTGTGAATTCTTTTCCTAGACACCATCCTTGCCAGGTGAGACTATCAGGTACTTCAATACCCCAGAAAATATTCTTGGTTTTTCTTGCAGTGAAGAATGAAGGCTTCTTCCGCACAGACACCACCAGCTTCTAAAGAAACAAAGAAATGCAAGTTGCCATGCTGCTCATTACTTCATCAGAAAGTATCCACGTGAGCCCAAAAATTTAACAGGAGAAATTATGCCAGATGAGCGCCGCAACCCCAGAGTCGTCCACGACTGGACTCAAAGGTCAGGGGTCCCATTACCTTACACTGGAACAGATAAGAAAACATTGTTTTGAAAGTCCTACCCAGCTGCATAGAAAGTTGAGGTAATTTTAATCTGTTTTAGTATTTTAACTTTTGTATGCTTAAGAGTAAGGTTGTGAATGTTTCTTGATTTTATTGTTTTATCTTTTTTGTAAACTGCTTTGATGTGTTTTATAATCAGGGTATAAATTTTATTAAATAAATAAAATGTCAGTGGAAATTACTCACAATTTAAAACTTAAAGGCAATGAAAACTCTATTATCAGCTATATAGCACAAAGATTACTCACCTGCTTGGTACCACCACCACCACCAAGTCTCTGAAGGGGGTCCGAGTTGGCTGTGTATCTGTGCATATGAGTCAGCATCTTTGCACCTGAGAGGGCCAAAGAACATCTCAGTTGTTCAGAAAATTGTAGAACAGCAAAGCTCCTGGTGACAGGAGAAGGCTGTTCTCTAGGGTGAGAATCTGGCAATAATGGAATTATGGGACCGATTACTCCGTTCCACATAAATTGAAAACAAAACATTTAAAATAAGTAATCTCATGCTTCTGTTTGGATGGGCGTTGCCAGGTATTTTAAAAACTCATTCATATGCAAATTGGTGCCTTAAGTATTTTTTGTGTGTGTGCAAATTAGGTCACTGAGCAAATAAAGATGCTGGTTGAGCTGGGGTCTCCCTGGCACTGTGCTTTGAAACATGCCCAGCACAGCGCCTTTTGTTTTTCATGGGTACTCAATGGTACGCAGTACCGGTACCTCTTTTTTGTTGTTGTTAAAAAGTGTGGCACTTATTGTAACAGCTTCATAGTAAGTAATGGCAGGGCTCTCTTTCTAGAAAAATAGGTGCCCAAGAGCATGTAATTTTTCACATTTTTAAAAAAGGGAGTGAAGGACAGGAGATCTGGAGCGCACAGCCGGTGCCACTAAGTGGAAGGAATATCCTGCTTTCGGTGAGCCCTGCTAAGAGGGCGGCGGGAGTGTGGAGGTTGAGCGTCCTGGAGCGGGTCCCGGGTCCTACCTAATCTTCACCTTCCCACAGCTCAGGAGAGGGAAATCCTAGAACAGGCGAAGGCGGCACGAGAGGAAGATCAAAGCAGGCGAAGAACGCGAAACCGGCGTTGCTACAGCAACGAGACGCGGAAATGGCCTAGCCGAGTAACTAAGTACGGCCGCCGTGGAGGGACATTCCTATTACAAAAGGGCGTTTGAGGGCCGTCCCGGGAAAACGAGACCAAGGTGTGCGCGTCGTGAATGGGGCAAGCCGGGAAGCCGCAAGTCCAGGAGGTTTAGTTAAAAAAGAAGAAGGAAGGAAGGAGATCAGACCCCACCCGCTCCGCTCCCCGTACCTCATAACGAAGCTGGCCTGTAGAGAGAGCCCTCGAGCAAGAAGTGGCATTTCCCCTCCCCCCAAAAAGTGGCTTCTTGTCCAAACCGCCGCCAACTTCAAGAGGATTCTGTTCCGTGTAACCCCAGCATTTATTAATTTTTGCCGGCTGCGGCTCATTGAACTAGATGAGCAGCTGTTCCTTAGCCTGATCCCGCTCAGGTGCTTGAAGAAGCGGGTGGGTGTGTCGCGGGCGGAGCGGGGAGATCTAATGATCTTCTAAAATGCTGTGGTCCTCCAGATGTTTTCACTCCCAACGCCCACCAGCCCCAGCTAGTATGACTAATGGCCAGAGAGAGACCATGGGAGTTGTAGTCCAGCAACATGTGAGGGGGCAAAGCTGGAATAGATTAATGGTTTCTTGTTCGTTTGGTGTAAGATTTTGCATGGATGAAGGAATAAAGGGTAAAGGGACCCCTGACCATTAGGTCCAGTCGTGGCCGACTCGGGGGTTGCGGCGCTCATCTTGCTTTATTGGCCGAGGGAGCTGGCGTACAGCTTCCAGGTCATGTGGCCAGCATGACTAGGCCGCTTCTGGAGAACCAGAGCAGTGCACGGAAACGCCGTTTAGCTTCCCGCTGGAGCGGTACCTATTTATCTACTTGCACTTTGACGTGCTTTCGAACTGCTAGGTTGGCAGGAGCAGGGACCAAGCAATGGGAGCTCACCCTGTCGCGGGGATTCGAACCGCCGACCTTCTGATCGACAAGTCCTAGGCTCTGTGGTTTAACCCACAGCACCACCCGTGTCCCGGGATGAAGGAATAGATACAATTACATCATAATGGGATTAAATAGCAGTGTGACAGTACTTTTTTTTAAAAAAAAATCCTTCAAACTGAGAGCAATAGTATGTATTTCCATAACCAGTCCTTTTTTCATATGATATTTAACCCCTAGATCTCACTCCCAGTGTTTGGTAGATATTAGGTGATAAAGTGCATAAACAAACCATACAACTTACTCAATACCTTGTGTGTCTGATGCATAGTCATGAGGTTTTCAAATTCCATTTTGTCTCATACATGGCCATATTTTGTTACAAAACTATTGACTATATTTATTATATGTAAATATTGGGAGATATACTGGAAGTGCACACTGTGTGCAAGAGACAGTTTTGCGGGACACAGGTAGGGAATTCAAAGATGGGATGGGGAAGAGGGTTTATATACCAGTTTGATCTCTGGGTTGTAGTCAGCCGGGTCCTGCTCAGAATAAACCCACTGAAATTAATCAACCTGAGCTGGTCATGTCCATTAATTTTAATAAGTCTACTCTGAGTAGGACTAACATTAGCTACAACCTTTTGGCTAATTAGATTACCCCTCCCAAAAAATGTGGCAGCTGTAATCTTAGTCATTCATTGATCAATTCTAGATGTTTGCTGCAAAGCTGGGTGATAAAAATATTATCAGCTTTTGTTCACCTGACAAAAACTACATTGGGACAAAAGTCCTTTTTTAAATTTTATTTTTCAGTTTAACAACAATAATCATACATTAAAAAGATAGATACATACATATTTATTTTGACTCCCCTTCCCCCATTCCCTGGTTTCTTATAAAAGAATTTTTAAAACTGCATCTCCCCCTTAACACCTTTAACTTCGTTACTCTCTGAATTTCTTTTAAATTAACCTTTTAACTGCTTCGTTTTTAAATTAATCCTGCTAATGTGTTTAATTGTTCCTCAGTCTATATTAAAAGTTCTTTCTTCTTGACTCTTCATTCTTCCTGTAAGTTTTGCCATTTCTGCATAGTCCACTAACTTTGCCTGCCATTCTTCCTTAGTTGGGACAATATCTTCTTTCCATCCCTGTGCAATACATAAAATTGTTTATGTATGCAATTTTTTTCTCGTCTTTCGGTATCTCTCATTGGGACAAAAGTTCAATAGGCTTAAAAGCCAATAGCTGCCCACCCCACTCAATATGTCCCTATGCCATTTGAAGGCAATAGGTGGACTGTTCAGTATTCTTGGTGTAATCCTTGATGCCTCCTTTTCCATGGAGGTGCAGGTTACAGCAACAGCTAAAGTGACATTTTTCCATTTTTGCCGCATTAAGCAGTTGGTCCCTTACCTTTCCCGCCCTGATCTGGCCACAGTGACCCATGCGACGGTCACCTCCAGGCTTGACTACTGTAATTCGCTCTATGCGGGGCTGCCCTTGAAACTGTCCCACAAACTCCAGCGGGTGCAGAATGCTGCAGCGAGGCTCCTCATGGGGTTCCTGCCATGGGAGCATATTCACCCAGTGCTTTACCAATTGCACTGGCTCCCGGTGGAGTATAGGGTCAGGTTCAAGGTGCTGGTTTTGACCTTTAAAGCCCTTTGTGGCTTAGGGCCCTCGTATTTACTGGACCGCCTCTCCTGGCATGCCCCACAGAGGACCTTAAGGTCCATGAATAACCATAATTTAGAGGTCCTGGGCCCTAAGGAAGTCAGACTATCCTCCACCAGGGCCAGGGCCTTTTCAGTGATGGCTCTGACCTGGTGGAATGCTCTGTCGAAGAGACTAGGGCCCTTCAGGATTTAACCTCCTTCCATTGGGCCTGTAAGACAGAGCTATTCCACCTGGCTTTTAATTTGAATTCAGCCTGATTTTTTATTTCCCTTCTCTTCCCTCCCCCTCCCCTTTTATGAAGATTACCCGCTCTGAGACCCCACAGCTAATTCTCCCCTGGCCTCCTCGCTGGCCCAAGTAGGACTCATTCAGCCAGCTAGCCCTGGTGACTATCTAATGCTTATTAGATGGATTTCCCCCAAATTGAATTTTGAATTTTATTGTTATTCATGTTTTTATACTGTACTTTATGCTGCTTTTACAATTAAGTGTTTTAAATTTGTTGTTAGCTGCCCTGAGCCCGGTTTTCTGAACCGGGAAGGGCGGGGTATAAATAAAAAAATATTTTTATTATTATTTATTATATTATCCAGCATCGTCTCTCCCAAAGGTACTCTTGGGAACAGTATTATGTTAGAACATATCCCAGATCTGTTCCTGAAAAGAGGTTTTGTTCTGATGGCAAATGCACAGGCAACAGTGTCCAGCTTCCCAAGTTCCCCATCCTAGAGAGAGATCCATGGGATCTAGAAACACCCTTGCCAGTGCCCTTGGTGTTGTAAAACTGCATTGGTTCTGAGATACGGGGAGAAGGGTAAAAATGTGTCTTTAATGGGGTATGTCTGTTTACATTCTGAGTCATGCAGCTAAATGACCATAAATCAACCCTTTCCCCTCTCTCTTCAATACCACCTCTCCCCCCAAACTGGACAGGTGCCCAGATGCAGCAGAAACAATCTCATAAATAACAGCCACTAAATAACATGCTTTGTGCAGCGGCAGGGAGCCACAAACAAACTCTGCATGAGCTGAATGCCACCATCCATCACTTTAATGGGTGTACTCTGGAAATTAAACCTGTCATGGCCCATCAGGGGGAATGTTTCAGCATGTGACATCCTGATAACACACACTTCTTCCATCTTTTTCTCTGCCTCGTGCCACCTTCTCCATGTGCTTCCACTTAACCTGTGACCTTTGCTACTCCGAAGCTCTGGTGTCAGATTATGAGGTCAGTTCTAAGGATGTGGTAGGGCTTGGCTCTTCTATCAGAATTCATGGGTGCTCATGTGCCTGAGGGGGACGCGGGTGGCGCTGTGGGTAAAACCTCAGCGCCTAGGACTTGCCGATCGCATGGTCAGCAGTTCGAATCCCCGCGGCGGGGTGAGCTCCCGTCATTCAGTCCCAGCTCCTGCCCACCTAGCAGTTCGAAAGCACCCTTAAGTGCAAGTAGATAAATAGGTACCACTTTATAGCGGGAAGGTAAACGGCGTTCCGTGTGCTGCTCTGGTGCCAGTTCCTCAACCTTGGCCCTCCAGATGTTTTTGGCCTACAACTCCCATGATCCCTAGCTAGCAGGACCAGTGGTCAGGGATGGTGGGAATTTTGGTCTCAAAACATCTGGAGGGCCAAGGTTGTGGAAGCCTGGTGTAAAACGATCAGGGCTGCATTTCTTCACTTCATCCGCTGTGTGTCACTGTTGCTCTGTGCCTCTTATCTGTTTGTAAGGAGCTGTACTAACTAGTTAATTTTATGGCTCTACCTTTGAGGCAGGCCTTCCTAGGAAGCTGAAGGCAATAGTTAGGGAAGTTCTTCCCCTCTCCTAAGATGTAGTACAGTATATCCCTGGTTCTGATGTCATTACCAAACCAATGTCATTAGCTGCTGCTGTTGGCAAATGTAATGTTCAACAAAATAGTGTGAGGACACAATGCAAGTTGTGCTACATATTACTGAAGGAGAGACGTGGCTTTTAACTGAAATAAAATCCCTCATCTTAGAAGCAGTAGCAATTTGTATTCCATACTGTGGTGTACTCTATACCACAGAAGGGTAGCTCTCCAGCCATAGTGATCTGTTCTCAAGACCCCAGGGCCAAACTGTGATATTAATTATGTGGCATTCAGCAGCTATTTCCTTTGGGGGGAAGGCTCCCATTGGCACAGGAGAAAATGGTTTGATTCTCCCTCCCGATTTCCTGCAGTTCTGATGCTGGTCTGATCTCCTTTGCCTGATATCTATATTGGGGGGGAGGGAGAATGCAAAAAATGTTGATTGCATTCCTGCAGGTCATGTGTGCTTTGGCCCTTAAGATATGCCTTGCTGTATTGGCTGGAGGCTCGCCCTGTCCACCAATCTTTTCAAGAATCCCAGCCCTATTAGCAGCGGAGACACCAACCTCTGCCCCACCAACCTCAGGTTTGAACTCAAGCTGCACTTGATACCAGCCAATGCAAGTGGGGCTTCAAGTCTTGATGATGACTTTAAGGCCCACTTGGACTAGCTACACATTGGAGCGCCTGATGTTCTGAAGCAGAGTCAATCCCAGCAGAGCCTGAAGTCACCACTGATCAGCTGATGGATGCCTGCTTTAAACCTTGCTTTCAGCTGGGATCAAGTCCACTTGGATGCTCCAACTTGGAACTCAGAAACTCTGTGAATACAGAACTCTGGAAATCTGGGAATAGAGATTGCATAAAGTCTAGGCTAGATGGGTAATTGAACAGTTGACTCCTGGTGGTACATGTTGCCAAGTGTTTAGCAGGATGCTTGTGAAGAAGGAAGTCTTTATTTGTGGAACAGGTGAAGTACCAGCTGATGAATGTTTGTGGTTGGATGACTAATGAACATTGAGGTTTCTGAGGTTTGTGACTCAACAGCATGACACAGGTAACGATTACATCTCTTACTGAACCATCTTTTGTTATTCTGAAGGCTTCTAGACCACACACAGTCCCTTGTCAGAAAAGGAGGTACAGAGCAAAAATAATATTTGGCTTGCATGTGATATCAGGATGGATGTGTGTACAAACACAAACACACTTAATTTTGATTTGCCCAAGGTAAAACAGTTTCAAGTCTCCCCACTGGCTCGCTCTTGAGGGGCTCTGTCTCAGAGTGATCAAGATATGTAAGAACACCCAGCCTCTTTTATTTTTGCACTTATATTTTAAGTATCATTGTGAGAAACTAATAAACATTAGAGGTGGAGAAAATATGACTAAATTATGAATATTGCTATAGAGGGGAAAGAATGAAACATTGTTTGCCCACAGCTGTTCCTTCCTCTATGTCAGATTTCTACATGCAGCCACTGAGTTCCTCACCTTTTGTGTGAGGGCATGGGGCCTTGGAGTGCAAACATACTTTGCCCTGTCCATATAGTATTACATGTGTCCTCTTACTTTGTAGAGCAGGAGTACCCAACATAGTGCCTTTGAGATGTTATAGGACCACAACTTTTGTGGGATATAATGTACTGAGAGCAGTCAAGTACAACATTCCTTGTTTTCCTAGAGTGGACATATAAGGGAATATTTGGTCCAGCCAGTCGAAACTTCCTGTTCCTCCTGGCCTGGAGGACATTCCTTGCATGTGACTAGGGGGTGAGCATAAGCTTTCCAGACCTGGTAAAAGGACAAGGCATGCTGCCTCGCTGCCCCTCCCCTTTTCCATCTTCCTTTTGTCCTGCAAACTTCCCAGACTGCTAGCTGCAGTCATCGGGTCAACCCACATGTGGGGTAAACCTGTTTGTATATGCTTGTAACTTTAAGCCTTAAGCCTGCCTTCAGAGATCACACTGTGCTCTGCCTGACCGTGAGTAAACTTTCTTTTTATTGTTTATGAATAAGACTGTGGTGTCTTTATTCTTTTAGGAGGGATTCAAGGGGTCTTACCAGGAAAATAGTAGAACACATTGCAATGTGGGGAATCCAGATTGAACTGCATATTGTCTTAAGAAACTCACACGAATTTGCAACTAGTTTTCTGCTGTGTAAAGGGGAATGCACTCTGCTAAGTAAAGGAACTTGCTAGCGCAAGTTAGGAAGGATATTAATAAACAATATATTTTCTTCTGCCACCCTGAACATTCCCAGAACTTCCATCATTCCTGATGACTGGCACTGCTGCTTAGGACCACTTGGAGCTGTAGACCAAGAGCATCTGGAGAGCATCGTGTTGGCTACTCCTGGCATAAGCAATATAATATCTGAGTGAAAGCACAGCAATACCTGTAGAGTTGATATTGATAACTCATTCCCTGGAAGACCACACACATGGAAAGTCAGCGTATTAAGTAACCTAATCTGCTTCCTACTTGCAGCCTGATCTTATGCATGCTTATCTTCCTGGCATCATCATACGAGCACCAGAATGTACAGTTTATAACCCCCTAATGGTCATAAAAGGGGCTTATAATTCCTACTACCTGGGTTACTATTGCAATCCATCTTCCATGCAGTATCTCTAACCTCAGCATGTTGCAAATGGCTCCTAAGTACCTCCCCCAAACCATCCATTTCAACTATTTGTGAACGTGTCAGGTTCTGGACCAGTTTTTCATTACCTCCAACTACATGTGTTCTTTTTTTCTTATTTCTCCAATGAGAGGGATTCTACCCAGGGGGCTGAGATTCCCTCTTTTGCTCACCAGCCAACATTGTGGAGACAATATCTAGAGCCCTCTCTCTTCCTCATTAGCGAGGGCTGAAGCAATTAAATTGCAGGGTGGAAAGGTTCTGTCATGAAGGGTTTTGTCAGAATACATGGATGGGGAGAAAAATGCATTGAAACCACAGCAAAGCAAATCGCAGCTTGCTAGTATGCTGAAGTAAATGCCTTTATACCATCGTGAGGAGAATCCCAAGGCGCGTGCTTCCCCTCCCTGCTCCAAATACACTAATAGAACAATTACAAGATAAATATATTCCAAACACACATAAGTTAAGTGGCACAGTTTCACCAGGGTGCCAGCCCAGGCAGAGTCTTTTTAGTCTATGAGCAAAAGGAGGGCACCGATCCTTTTTCAGTGATCTAGAGTTGGTTGCTGGATGACCACCACCCCCGCCCTGCTTGTTGGGCTTATGGTCCACTCATAGCAACAAGTTCATCTCCCTGTGAGTAGGGCTTCGAACCTCCTCTTCCTCCTCTGAGCATGAGGAATCTGGGCTGTAGCTGAAGGTGTCAGCACTGTGGCGCAGGAACTGTGTGCCAGCACTGTGGCTGCTGCATTCATCGCCACCGCTCTCCTCTTCCTCCTCCTGCCCTCGCCCTTCTCCGGACAGCAGTTTCTCGGAGGCCTTGCTCACGCCCCTCTGTTTCTCAGCCTCAGCTTGTGACACCTGCTCTTTGGCCTTCCGGCTGCGTTTCCACTTCATCCTGCGGTTCTGAAACCAGATTTTCACCTGCGTGAGATGGACAGACAGACAGTGACAGGTACTCTGTTGGGAGGAGATTTCTTCCAACACTCTGGCATTTCCATTCTTCTGTCCTAACCTTAAGACCCCAGATCAGCCTTTTTCTCAACCTGCTTGCCCTCCAGATGTTTTGAACTGCAACTTCCATCAGCTCCAGCCAGCATGGTCAGTGGTCAGGGAGGATGGGATTACAGCCCAAAAACACCTGGAGAGCATCAAGGGGATGAAGGCTGCTCTAGATATTCCCATTGTCTGTGTCACTGTGCCTTCTACTGTTCCCCATACGTGGAACCATACCTTAGTTTCACCTGAACCAGATTTACTCCCATGCCATAACCTATGACTGATCACCTCCTCTTTTTTTGATAACAAGCTACCTATTTTTGCTGCACTGCACAGGAGTTACTTGCTTTCTGTACATTTGTGTAGCCCATCAACGTTCACCACAAGATTTCCTGCAGTTTTCATCTGGAAATTTGTAAAGCCACGGGCCTTGCCCTTCCAGTGTTTATGCTGGAATGTGTGTGATATACACCTAAATATATCAATAAACCTAGTGTGCTCACAGTTGATATTGTTTACAGAGCCCCGGGGTTTGGTCTATCTGTTTATTGCATGATATACCAAAGAAGTCCTTATGTAGTTTTCATTTCCGTGTGGTGATTGGTGCAAAGATCTGTATGGGAAAGTACTGGGGGAAGAGGAGAGTTCCCTTGACTGTTGCAAAGGCCATGCACCCTCTCCCCCTCTGTGATGTACCTGCGTTTCAGTCAGCATCAGAGACGTGGCCACCTCAAAGCGCTTGGGCCTTGATAAGTACTTGTTGATCTTGAACTGGTTCTCAAGTTCAAGGAGTTGCTGGCTGGTAAATGCTGTTCGGGGTCGGCGGCACTTGCCCATCAGGCCAGACTGTGGGGCAACTGAAAGGGAAAAAAAGAGTCAGGGAGAATAAATTTGACCCAGAAGGATGTTACAGGGGGCAGCTGCATAGTAAGTGCAATTTGTTTTAAACTGGTTTAATATTATATTTTAAAATTGCTGGATGGGTAATAAATCAGATTGTTATTGTGGAAGAAGGAGGAAGAGGAAAGAGGAGGAAAGGGAGGTGGAGGTCTGGGCTGTATCCTTAGCTAGAGAAAGAAGGGAACACAATACACTTTTTAAAAAAAAATCATTGCCAACAGAAACAAACTAACCAGCATGTTTATGGAGCAGGTTAAAAAAATAACCCTACTCATGGACCATTGTTTGGACAAGTAAGAAATTCCTACTCAGCCCCAAAACAGCCAGTGGACTGGGTGGGGACCAAAAATGAAGAGTGAGGGCAGAAAGTCATCTCCATTCTTCACACCAGCCTCAGGGTGCAACTGCACACCAATCATCAGAGCATCACACTCCTTCCCTTGCCCAGTGGCAGACAATGCTCTCTTCACTGGGGTGTGTGGGGAAGCTTTGCTTAAAGGTGCTTATGGGAGCACCTTTCTTCTGCAGAACAAGCCACTTCTTTCTGCCCAGAGAAGTGAGATCCAGTGTGGTGTTCTGGTCAGAGTGTTGATCACCTTGATAACCTTCTTGTTACTAATTCAATTTGGCTGCTTTATGTCATAGCAAAGCCAGTTCAGAGTGAGAACAGAAACCATTGCCCTCACTCTAGGCAAAGACTTTCATCCCTGTTCAAAGACAGTCCTCCAAAAATCACCGAAAGACTGGTGATTTTTTTGCAGGGAATAGAAGTCTCTGAAAAGAAAATAAATGGACCTTATTCTGACTCGTTCCTAGATACCACACCTCTAATTAATTCCACTGGAAACATACATAGATCCAATAAGGAAATAACACCTGTGGTAGTATTCCCTAACCAGCAGTGGCATTTGGTGCTGTATATGAGGCCCAGCAGACGCTGTGAGGAGACATAAGCTAGACGCATGGAGCCCACTGCCTTCCCTTCAAGTAATGATTTTATTGCCTCACTGATATTAACCTGCTTGATATGTTATCAGTGCTCATTTTAACAATCACAATCAATTCCGTTGGTGAAATTAAACCTCCTTTATTAGCCTAAGGTGTATTTAATTACCTCCAGCTGTCCTAAGGTGGTGATAAAGGCAGCCTGACTCCACAGAGGCCTTAGAGCGCCTATCTGACTAATGAACCTTTATCAGAGCAGCCTGCTGAATAGAGGAAGGAGGGGGGAAACTGAACAAAAGAAGCTTTGAGGGAGAGCGTTTGCCCCACACAGGCAGAACAGGAAGGGTGCTGCTGATGCCCCTAATTATCATCAACTTTATGGGCTTCCACCAGAATTAGCTTTTACTGCCCTTCACTAAATAGAGAACAGACTTTCAGTGGTGGAAGTGGGCGAGGACAGACAGGTACAGAATGCCAGGAAAACATTGCGGGAATTCTATACAAACATGCAAGTTGCTTTGATCGCAGCACACATTGAAAACAAAAGAGGTGGGTTCCTAGAGGGAAACTCTCACACCCCTGAAAAGACAATGTGCTGCCCTCCCATGGACTACAAATCCCATCATCCTTGACCATTGGTGATGCTGGCTGGGGATGATGGAATTTGTAGTCCAAAACATTTGGAGGGCCACCACATTGGCTATCCCTGTCACAGCAACATAGGAAGCTGCCTGATACTGCATGGGACCAGTGGTCCATCAAGCTAAGTCCACACTAACTGGCAATGGCTTGCCAGAGTTTCAAACAGGGTATATTCCCAGTCCTACCTGGAGATACTGGGAATTGAACCTGGAATCTTCTGCATGCAAAGCAGTTTCTCTACTGCTGAGCTATAGCCCTTCCCCATACTCTGAAACATATCTCCAAGCCCCAGTTGTCAACTAGGCGATGCTTAATTTGCAGAAGCTGAGTTAAATGAATGCCTCCATGTAAAATAAGCTAACCTGTCTGATCATAACCATGAAGGTATGTATGCATGGCTGTATCCAGCAAGGCATTTTATTTGGCATCTGCCTTTGGATTGCTTTGTACTTTTGAATCTTTGCTCCTAAGGATCTGTGTCATGGGGCTCCTTGCTGCTCTTGTATATGCCAAGAAGATGCTGAAATTAAGTTATGGGAACATGGGTAAGATTGCCTCCTGATTGAATTCCTGCAGCAAACTCCTAGGTGGTTAGCAGGAGCTGTCTGGAAATTCCAAGGCATTTCAATATTAAAAAAAGTATTTCAACAGAGTACAACATTTCAGTTTTCAGATCGACCAATCGACAAAATATAGATATTGTAGATAATTTAAGGATGACGACCCTAATCTGGCTAAAGTTAGTCATGATTAACAGCCAGCCCTATTTATGATCTTGCAAAAACCATTTATTTCAGTGGGCTTAGACACACCTCACCCTAGGAGTCGAGTTGTAGGTCCATTGAAACCCATTGCTTGCAGTATAACTCACATCTTAATTAACTTGGACTGAAGTGTTTGTACATTATGTACAAATTTAAGCTGAAACAAAATGCGGAAAAACATGTTCACATTTGAAGATGCCTATTTGAATGTCACCGTGCAAAGGGAAGGTGAGATCACAAGTCAGAGTGAGAACCTACAAGGGCAACTGTTGTCTGAAAAAAATAAAATATGCCAACAATCTAGATGTACAGATGCAAATGAGGGCAGGGGGTGTTTTCCATGGATGCAGATAAATGCAGATGATTTCCAGGAAGAGGAGTAGGAGTGTGTGTGTAAGTGGGTGGCAGCAGTGGGAAGTCATGTTTCACCAGGATGTCATGTTTTATTTCCTCTTGTTCATATTTTGAGCATTCGTATGAAATTAAATACACTCCCTAGGTGTTCTGCAGACTGGAGAAGTGTCCAGCTTTCTTTCCCTTTATTCATCTTTCATGTTGGAGAGCAGCACAGAAACATTAAGGCAATTTGAACAGACCCTTGCAAGGCAGTTCGAAAGGAGCACTATCAAGCATAAGGAAAAAACAAAAACAAATGTTCCTCAGATAATGATAAAGTGGAAATGAATATTCATGAGTATTCAAAATTCACTAGAATGTCCCATTTCACTTGTCAGTTTTCTCATATCTGTGACTTAGGCTGTGATCCTGAATACACTTACTAGAGAATAAGTATTACTGAACTGAGTAAGAGGCACTTCAAAATGAACTTTCAGATTATTTTTTAATTTTATTTTTTGATACCATGGGGTTGGGGTGCTATTTAGATTTTCAGCCTCAGATGTGGGGGCGGGGGGGAGGTTAACAAAAACGCCACAGCAAGACTCACATCTTTTCACATGGAGCCAGGATGTCAAAGATGCTCCTGTGTTCTGTTCAAACAAATGTGAATTACTACTAAGATCAAAATATTCTCCTGCTTTTCCCCTTTTTTATTTGCCACTGCCCATTACCTCAGGTGCTGGAAATGTAGCAAATCAGCACCTTATGCTTAACGCAAACTGTTAATACATAGACTTTCTATTGGCCCTTTGTCTGTGGAAGGAAAGAGAAACCCCTCCATATTGAAAACAACAACACACCTGCTTGCAATATGCTATTTTTATTGGAGTTCGTCGTTATTAAAATATTAAACTCCACCCCACCACACATCTTCTCTTTTAATAATCATCTCGATCATCTAGGCATCTTTGTTTCTCTTTTATTCTTCAGGTGTACAAACCAAAAGTATTTTAAACACAGCAAGAACGAGCATAAACAAAGGCTTTAAAGGGGGACAACTGATATTAGTAACTTGCTAAAATTTCTCCTGGAGAGTTGTAAATTTACGGTATGTTGTGAACCTCCCTGAGACCTACGCATGTAGGCAGGTATGCAAATTTAAACAAACAACAACAACAACATGTTTAAAGTGTACGTTTTCCCGAAGCACCTCTGCTTGTTGGCTGTCTGCAAGTTTTACAGTAGCCGCGCAGGACAGGACACACCTTGGCATAATAATGGCTGAATGGCCTGACTGGGTGTGCCAACAGGATGCCAAATATGCCAGCTGGGACGCGCGATCTTCTGGAGGCTGCCCTGTCCCTGTGGAAAACAGGAGCTCGGGCTGCCTGCGATGCTACCACTGTTTCATGGTTTTGCGCATTTGCTGTTTCGTTTTTATTTTCCCGGTTTGTATTATTGATGAAACGTTCACCTTCAGAGGGCTGGAAGAGAGCATCCCCCAGTTATCAAATGGGTGGCCTAGAGAAGGGTAATCCGGGGAGGCATGTGGCGTTAACATATCAGAGTCGAAGAGCCCAGCAGCAGATATGTTGCGGAGAAATGGTACTGGGCAATGAAACACTCATATTCCCTGAATTGGATTATCTTGGAAGATCAGAACAGGGGCGAGGACTTGATGACAGAACAGCCCACAACATTCGGCACAGTGCAGCCAAACCGAATGAGACAGTCAGGCACGGGCTTCGCTTTACCAAGTTGTAATTCATAGGAGCCAATCGGGCTTCACTGCTGCTCTCTCCACGGAACGTATCCGAGTTGGGGATGGCGCGTGCCTTAGATGCGGATCTAGGTCTTGTTTGCTTTGAAACTGAAAATTTGGGGTGCATATTTTCAGGAGAGGCCTATGGATACATGCATGCCCACAGTTTCCCCTGCTGCTAGCTGCCAAAGAGGCTGAGCAAAACAATACAGAAATAAGTAAGTAAGTAAGTAAGTAAGTAAATACGTATAACTACCGGTATATCAATCCAACACGAAAACTTGGTGGGTGGGTGGAGAGAGATAGAGATAGAGAGAGAAATAGAGGTGTTAGAAACGCAACATGGGATTGCGCTATGGATTTGCACACGGTTCATACTCCTTGCATAGCTTCTCCTTTGGGCACTTCAAAGACAACAACAGTGTGATTATATGCTCACAGTTTACGGACGTCGTGTCGTCGTCGTCGTCCCCACCCCCATCTCCTTGCAGTCAAACACTTCTGAAAACTGCGTTTGATTCGCTCCCGATCCTTTCGCGCTGGGAAACCACGAAAGCACAGCTGAGCGCCTGGAGGACAAACCTCATGCGCTTCGTCCTTTCCTGTTTGTGCGGGTGAGGAGGGAGGGAGCTACGCTTCAGGAATCTGCCCAAGGGGGACCTTGACGAGGTCATTTTCTTAGCCAAGAAAGCCTTCTCTCCTGACGAGCAACGCGATCCATCCGATGCACATTTACTGGAGAGTAAGTCCCATTGATTCAACCGAACCAGGGCTCACTTCCAAGAGAGAGAAATGCGCTTCGAATGTGCTTTAAAGGTCTCGCGTGCACGCAGCCACAGGCTGGCAAGTCCAGGTTGCACAACTGACGTTGATTTGGCGCTCTTGAGACAAGCCTGCTTCGCCTCCTTTCGTCCGCCCCCCAAATCGGATTTCAGGGGATATGAAGGGGGTCGGGAATTGCACTGGAAAGCCTTGGACAACAATTCCTTGAGGCTAGGTCCAGGCAAACAAATCCGAATGACAAGGTCGCCCGGAAGACCATTCAGCAACACAAGCGACCCAGAGCCGCTTTAAAACCGCACCGGCTGCGGCGTTTATAATGAAATAATTAATACGCAGGTTTTGGCCGGGGCGGCGGCGGCAGGAATCCATCAGCTAACTGATTTGCTAGCCTCCCAAGGTTGATTGTTGACAAGGATGCCCGTAGCTACGCAGATGACGCAGTTTAGGATGGGAATAAACTTCCCATTTTAAAATCACAATTAATGACCATATTAAATCAAGGGAGCGATTGATGGGTGCATTCAACCTTAATGTACGGAAGCCCCTAATGCACAGCCTCTTCAAAACCACCCACATTTTCTTTCTTTTCTCTTTTTTCCCTTCGTGTTTGAGGAAGAGACACCGTTTGGGTTAGAGCCAACACAGCGGCAGAGACAGAGCTAATCCTAACTGGGGGAAAGGGGGAATCGGCGCACACGTGGATCTGCAGCTGAAAGGCACGTAGCTCAGTTACGCTGCTGGATATTGCTTTTTTTCGTATTTGTTGTTAATTTAAGTAAAGTAAAAATGAGACGATTTTTTTAAAAAATGGCGCACATCTGCTGGAGTGGAGCTGCGGTATGATGACCCGACACGGATGAACAAAAGGTCTAGAAAGAAAGAACGCTGCATATTGAGTTCAGAGGGACTTTAAATATCCTTGGAGTGTTCAGAGTCTTACTAAATACCAGGAAGAACTTTCTGACAGTAAGAGTTGTTTGACAGTGGAACGGTCTCCCTTAGAAGGTTGTGGACTCTCCCTTCATTGATGGTAGATTTTAAGCACGGTATACAGTATTGGGACAGGGTGATACCTGTTCTCCAATCTTTTCCCCGATGTCGTACAGCTCTTGAGACAGACAGACCACAGATTAAGTGTGGGACTTACTTCTGAGCAAACGTGTACAGTGGTACCTCTGGTTAAGTACTTAATTCGTTCCGGAGGTCTGTTCTTAACCTGAAACTGTTCTTAACCTGAAGCACCACTTTAGCTAATGGGGCCTCCTGCTGCTGCCGCCGCGCCGCTGGAGCCCGATTTCTGTTCTTATCCTGAAGCAAAGTTCTTAACCTGAAGCACTATTTCTGGGTTAGCGGAGTGTGTAACCTGAAGCGGATGTAACCTGAAGCGTATGTAACCCGAGGTACCACTGTACAGGGTGGCCTTCCTAAGCGCCTTTATCCAGAAGCGGCAAATATCATGGAGTTCACGAGAACCTTAGCGATGCCTTTACTGCTCACACTGATGGCGTTTTCACACACGCGCACCTTGCTCCCTAAGTGCAGCTTTAAAATAGTGGCTTGCGTGTATGAATGAATATGCCCCCCAAAGTGCAGAATAAATGGAGTCTCCTTTCCGCGGGTAATACCCAACGGTAGTTCTAAGTAACTAACCTAACGTCCGTTGATTTCGCTAAGTGTACTCGGAGTATGAATTAGTAGGATATTACCATAGGCATTCAAAGGGCAAAGAGTCGGAATGTCTTCCTGTTTGTTTCCAGGTGATGAGGAGCATTTCCCAATTCCATAGCTACATCATTGGGGGCAGTAAGAACCGGGCCAAGACTGAGGCTTTGACCATCCTCTCTGAGGCAGAAGATAACCCGCGCGGATGCGACTTTCAGTTGATCGAGCGACCATCTCGGAAAGTTGTGGTTGTCCATTACATGATCGAGTTGTCAAATGGCCCAGTCACACGTGCATGGCAATCACATGGCTAGAGCTCCCTGTCAAAGCTTTCTTCTCTTTCCCTTGTTGAGTTATTCTCTGCGCTTGCGAACGAGACTCGCAAGCGCGGAGATATGCGCAAGGATGACCAGAGATGGAGGCTACAGGTTGGCAAGGCGGCTCTAGAGTCGAAGATTGCCTAACTGCGCCGTTGCCAGATCTCGGCGTTTCGTTCGCCCCTGAAGGCTCTTTGTAGTTGGCTGGTTGGCTACCTAACCAGTCTTCTGCCGGGTCTTACTCCTTTAATGCAATAAGCCGCAGACACTCGTCTCGCGTCGTTGACCGGCGAACAAGGCGTGAAACGAGGCTTGTCCTTGCGCGCTGGAGCAGGACAATTGCTCCGGGAACAATTTCCTCTGATGGGAAGTGGCAGCTGCGGAACTACGCTGTCACCTCTTCCTCTTCCTCCAGATCTCCAGCTCTGGGACCCTCCAACACCACCACCCGTCACGTTCCCGCTTGAAAAGAGTGGGAACAGATCGGCCGATGAGCCCTGGCCATTATCTTTGGTTAGCTTTGGTTATCTTGCATGACCAGATAATCCAAAGCGGCATGCGCAAGATCCGGGACGCTACCCAAATGTCCAGGCAGATAAAAATAATCCCCCCAAAAAGGCAAGAAGCCGTTCACCTTTTCATGCCCCCAAAGGGCCCATTCATTCACACGTGCACGGCAGGTGCTTCGCTCGCTGTCACAGCTGAACGTGTGAACTGCCTCAAGCTGAAACCACTGAGTTTAAGGCGACGCCAGTCAATGCTCCTGCCGGTTGCCACGTAGACGCCCGTGTTGCCAACCGAGTGATGAACCTGGTTTTGTAAACTCAAGACCATCTCTGTGATTTAAATCGTTGCAAATAAGAGCTGGTAGAACGAAGGAGGGCAATCGCAAGCGCCACCCTGCTAACCTGGGGATCCAGAGACCATGATGGCAGGACAGTCACCACCACCACATCCCCGTCCCGATCAGCTCCCACAGTCCAGGGGACCAAGGGCTACTGACCTCTGAGAGATTAAAGATTTGAGCTGCAGGTTTAGTGGCCAGGTTGTCTTATACCGAGTTAGAAGTAAGTCCCACTGTGTTTTCAGCCTGACAGGACGACCCTCAACCTCCCTACCTGGAAGTAATCCTAGTTGAACTCGAGGAAACATATATTTTACGTAAACCCACATAGGACTGCACAGTTAATGTTGCTTTCTGTCTGCTGTCCGTGGCAAGCGACATAGCGAGCTACAAACACAATGAGTTAGAACTGAGAGCAGAACCACCAGCACCACCGGCTCCCTCTCGCATAAGGCTACCCCTCTTGGTATCCCAGCTCCATTGGGGGGCTCAGGTAGCATGCGCTCATCCCTTGCAGACACAAACCCTGTCATCTGACAACTGACTGCAACCTTTCCTTCTTGTCCTGCTACAAGAATCTGGAGTATTCATGTGTGTGTTTTAAAGGACACCATAAAAATACTCCAGAAAATAATAATTGAAAATGTAAAGGAATGAGATGGGAGAGAGAGAGAGAGAGAGAGAGAGAGAGAGAGAGAGAGAGAGAGAGAAACAGGAAACCAAAGTGGTTTATTGAGATACTGGATCAACTGATCTCCAATTTTAAGGAATAGAAGTCTGATATTTGGGGCATATCTATCTTACTACCTGAAGACAAATTTTAGGGGCATGGGGTTTTTTTCTATGTTGAGATCGAGCACAGAATTTTAAACCATTCGCAATCATAACTAAATGCACCGCCCTATTAAATGCAGTTAAAATACTACCGTTGAAAATGAAACAGTGTAACGTTAATATCGACCGACGTATTAATTGATGGACCTGTCAATATGTTTTATTAATCCACTGCACAATTAATAAGGAATGCTTTTCAGTTGATAACCGATTCAGTGTTTAAACGAGGTTTATCAAGGTGTTTAGTCGCTGCTGCTGCTTTTCTTCAATGGAAATCCCCATTGCTTTCTCATTTGGCTCTTGGCGACCAGACGCTGGCAACACCTCCCCCCGCCCCCTTCTTTACTGAAGCGCAACTTAATTTTTTTCGAAACTGCGAAGATTCGATTTCTTTTGTATAGCAGACTTTCTGAAATGTGAATGATGGAACACTTAGCCTCTCAGCCAGTTAGGAAGCATTATAAAATCGCCTAGGTTTTTAAAGAGAAGCCAGTGGTCAGAATGAAGCTGGATAGCTTTGCAATCGGCATCTTAAAAATCTCCGATAAGGAATACGGAATGTCTCTTTCACACTCTTTCACACCAACTATTTAGATGGGGCGGGGATAGCCATCACCACCCATCTCACACACTTGTAAGCTGCATTCCGAGAAAAAGAGCCTAGAAGATGAAGAAACAGCGCAAAAGCTGCCTCTTTCTTTCTTCGCTTGTCTGCGTCGCCTGCTTCCAGCTGACAAGACAGAGACATTCTTTTTTTCTCCGCCGTTGGTAACAAATTAACTGCACCAGCCCTCCGCCAGCTCCAGCCTAAGTACCCGGAGACCTTGGGCGGATTAAAGTTCAAAACCTTTTACAACTTCCCCTGCCCGGGGTCGAGTGATTGATGTGGGAAAACTTGCCGGCAGGACAGCAGGGCTCCAGAGGTGGCTTGGCTCAGCTCAGCTCTGCCCCCACCCCACTCCGTCACTATGCCTTAGAGCCAAGTTTGGGTGCAATAAAATATCACAACCGCAGTTGCCTAATGCCTCTGAACAGGTGAATCCTGCCGCGGGGAAGCCTGGAGTCTTGCCCTAGTCGATTCCAGGCTCCTTCATAGCTCCCCTCTCTGTCTCCTAGGCAAAAAGGCGCTCGGGTATGAAGCACTCCCAAACATAGACTGTCTGCATTCGAAGCGGTGTCTGGAGCGATTTAAGCAAAGCACATTCCATCCATCGGCAGGAATAAATACCAAAAGCGGGTGTTCGACTTCCAGTTGCCTAAATGTAGTCTTTAGGATCAAAATATTACTATGGGGGAGTAAGCCCTCTTGAATTCAGTGGGGCTTGCCACTGCCTAGACACGTCTAGGACTGCACCGCAAAATGCGCTGAGGACCAGAGAAGGCCCCTACGGAAGGCAAAGAACATTCCGCCCTCTTCAACCAACCACTTTAAGACAGCTGGCTATTTTCATTCAGGAGCAGTCAGACCTAGTTATCACAACAATAGAAGCGGGTGGTAAATTTTCCTCTGGGCACTACCACATTACACAGAGCGAGGACTCACATAATTAAACACTGTCCCAGAACGACACACACACACACACACACACACACACACACACACACACACACGCAAGGACGTACTTGGGGGGCAGGTTCAGTAACGTAGCCGGAAATATATGCCTAGTTCTCTCAAGCATCAGATGGGATGGTTATGCCCAAACTTACCTCTGGACTGTACCATTTCCAACTACCCATTCCGACAGGTACGACTGCATGCTTCTTATGACAAGCCGTTCCCTTCCCATATCAAACTTGATGTCAGGAAAAAAAGATTTTAGCCTAGCCTTCTCCTTCAAATTCTTATTTTTCTATTTGTAGAAGCGTCAGAAACAAATGACTCTCCGTGAGCGCGCGAGAGAGTTCAAGGCGTTGTTGCTAATGAGGTGGTTTGCTTTGTTTTTAAGGTTTTTAATAGTATTTTAAAGTAATGTCAACAACTACTCTAAGTACACCTGAGTTCCCCTCCCAATTTATTATTTAATTTTATTTGTAAGATTGCTTACCCTATCTTCACCATGAGGTTCCAGGTTAATCTTTAACAGCCTCTGAAGACTGCCATTAACCCGCCCATTCTAAAATCTGACTCAATGCTCCTTTTTTGAGAGACCAGAATTCTGGCCTTAGGCTGCAATCCTATACACATTCCCCGGGGAAGAAGCCTCGTTGAATTTAATGGGGTTTACTTTCGAGTAGGGATGTGCAGGAGGAGTGCACCGTTATTCCCTTTTTTCTTGACAGCAATTCCCTTTTTTCTTCACTTCTCTCCAAAGCAAGATTCCTGGAACCACAGTTTAAATCACTTTCATGTCTTAGACACTTCTGCTTAACTGGGATGTAGAAGTCGTGGGACGATATTGTAGGGAAAAAAGCTAAGCATTAAATCTGCGAAGGCTTACTTGGGAATCAGCCTCACTGAATGCAGTGTGGTTTGGTTTTGAGCAACAGGAACACATAAGAGCAGGCTGAACGTCACGCTGATGGGGGCTTTGGGGGTCACCTAGTCTAACTGCCAGCTCAAAACAGGAACCTAGAGTTAGAGCACCTCCAACAGATGGCGGAAGCGCCCAGCTCGAAGACTTCACGAAGGAAAAGCCCCAGTTTTCCCCTCTCCATGACAATTGGCTCCAGTGTCGAATTGCTCTTACCATTAAAAGGTGTCTCCAAGTGTATTTCTTTCAATAACCATTTTTTAAAGCTAGGAAGAGCTAACATGTGTCATTTAGATTAGGTTGCGATGAAGGAGGATGTTAAACGTTTCAAAATATCTGTTAAGAACTTTTTATGGGGGGGGGGGGGAGGACACAGATACCAGTCTTTTCACTAGGTAAAATTGGTCGGGGGAAAATACATCCCAAAAGTTTATATAAATATTCCGTTCTTATCAGGACGTTATTGGGAGAGCACTATGGGTTCAAATAACAAATCCAGGGTACAAGTACTCTAGGCGTGCACGCCACAGGTGCGGTTAATAATTTTGCTAAACTACATGAAAAACCAGCTTACTTCCCCCCCCCCTAAACTATCTTAAACTATAAACAGAATCCACGACTGTGGGCAATTCATGCCTCAAATGGTAGAGGCTGAAGCTCGGTTTTGATAAGCAGCGCGTGAGGGCAGGTGGGGATGCTGTGATGGACTTAACCCATTTGTCGAGTCCTGTAGGATCGGATCAAAGTCCCGCCGTTCAGCACCCTAAGTGCCCACAGCACTTCACCAGACGCTTCTGGGAAGGAAATCGCCTTCCAGAAAGTGTCATTCAGAAGCACGCAGCCATCGTGACTAGGAGCCGAGGACGGACTCGTATCCTTTTAACCACCTGGTAAGCCAGCGGCGAGAGCCACATCTTGTGACAGTGATTACTGTCCACAGCCACAATGACAGTGATTGCCACTGCACACCCTGCAATCTTTACCTACAGTTTTTGTTTTGATGGATGTGTGTGTCGTTTTTAGCCTCTTTCGCTTTTAAATAACGTCTTCGCAAGATGCCATGACCTTTTCCGCGCGCTCCTACTACCTGCCCAACCGAGAAGCAGAAACGGACCCCTCCAGAAGTAGAAATGGATCAAGAGGAAACGCGCAGTTAAGGAAGGTCGCACTATATACCGGAATGTGTTTCTTTTCCCGGGCGTAGCTCATTGGGCTCCACCAGTGGCCCTGGAGAGACTTTCGCCATGCGCCCTGGGCGCACGGTGTCCTCCCGGCTACCGGAGGCTCCGGAGCTGGGGTCTTACTCACCGTGGAAATCGGGAAAGCGGGGGGCCATGATCCCCGCGCGAATCCAGTGCTCCAGCGGGACGGCCCCGGCGACGGCGGACGCCTTGAAGTGCTCCGGACCCGGCTGAGGCAGGTGGGGGAAGGCGGCGCTGTAAGCGAAAGCAGGGTGCTGGCTGGCCAGAGCCGAGATCGGGTAGAGAGGGGGCGGGTACATGGCGGGCAGGCCGCCCAGTCCCGGAGGGGGAAAGTTCAACAAGCCGGGCTTGGGGATGAAGGCGGCAGGAGGCAACGGGGCCACCATGGAGGGCGCGCACGGCGAGGGCGTCTCGTTCCGCGCGCAGGAGCCCGGGCTCCCCGTCGAGCTTTCGGGGGAAGCGCTCTGCGCGGGTCGCTGGGGCTCCTCAGCCAGGAGGGCGTCTATGCGGAAGCTTTGAGATTTCTCCATGGCCTTCTGCATCATGGCCCCCTCTCCCCAGGAGCCTTTGGGGAAAGCGGCAAGCCCCTTCGGCACGCCGTCGCAAGGGCGAGATCTCCTCCTCTCAGCGGCCAGGCAGACTCCAGGCTCCTTCTCGCGCGGGGTCGGAGGCTTGGAAAGGCTTTCGCTCCTGCACGCGCACCTGCTCGCCCCCTCCTCTGGAGCCACTTCTCCTCGGTCGCTCCTCCTTTCCCTCCCGCCTCCGATCTCGCCTGACACGCGAGGCAATTGTTTGAAATCTCCTCCCCACCTGTCTATTGGCTCCCGGCCCTTTTGTCCATACCGCTGCGGATCAGGAGCTGCTGCCCAAGTCATGAATAGCACACTTTGGAAGGCAGTTCTGAAGTAGCCTGAATAAAAGGGTAGGCTCACACCCAGTGCATTTACTGCAGAACCCGTCAGGCATGTCCAAAGTCCGTTTCGGGGGCCTAATCCGGCCCGCCAGTCTGTTTAATCCGGCCTCTGTGGCAGTTTATTTCCTGGGGTAAAACCCTAAAAAAACCCCTCAACTTCAACCATTAAAAAAGCCCAACAACTTCAATCCTTATAAAAGGTTAACAACTTTGGTTGGCCCTTTGGTCGGCCCTCACGGTCCTTCACTTCATCAAATCTGGCCCTCTTTGAAAAAAGTTTGGACACCACTGCAAGGCTTACAGAAATAGCGGTGGCTGCTTTCAGAGGATACGGTCTTGAGAACCATCGCGGCCCCTTTCACAGGGTAACATGGAGATCACCCTGGTTTTTCAGCTGTTCAGCTGGAAAATAGGGGCCAATCCTCCTGCACTGGTTGACAATACATGCTGAGGACTAGTAACTTGTGGGCTTATATTGCAAAGCTACAGTAGCCCCCCCCCCCCCGCCAGCCTTCTGCAAAGCCTTTTTAGGACAGAGGCTAATTCTTTGACATGTGGCCACAGTATTATACTCAAGAACTGTTGTCCCGGTTGCTAGAACTAAACCGAGGGGCGCCCTTGTACCCCTGGGGAGGTCTGTAAATGTTCCTTTATAAGAGAAAGACACAATAATCTCAGTCTCACGGGACCCTAATTCTGCGCATAAACCGGCCCTGTTCCTTCTGATGAAGAGCTCTGTTTGCCCCCCCCCAAAAAAACTACCAATTTAAACTGGTTCCACAACCACAGAGCAAGGCTTTTTACGTTTTTTGCTTAATTTGGTGGCAGATTAGGAACACGCAGATAACCAACTTGTGTTCTCCATTGCCTCTAGAAAACGCTCAGTGACACTCCCAAGATGAAGCAGCCGGTTCCCCAATGGTCTTGACTCTCTGCGGATGCGAACACCGGAGGAAGCAGGAAGGAGGCAGGTGTTGGGGGCAGGGCACAGCCCACTAGCCCAGTTCTGAAGTCCCAGCAGAAAAAAAGAAAGTGGATCCTTTTCCCCACTTCTGGGAGAAGAGATGTCAACTCAAATGCATTTCATACTATAAAACTAAAATGTGTCTTCTATTTGCCAAGATGATTGATTGATAGCTATTCCGCGCCCAGAGTCCTTCGGGTGCCTGATATTAAATAAAACTATTTATTTATGTGCTGTATTACTCCGTTGGACTTGTACCCTTCCTAGAGCTCAGAACCGAAAGAAGCATTCTTCACAGCACATGCATTTTATACTGAAATGTTAAATTTACAACACATGACGCCCACAGAACCCCAATCACATAATAATGAATCAATATTAAGAAATAAATTTGTCCATGATGCCCAATGAGATTCCATTATCATTGGAATATTAATTATATAATCACCCCTAAATTCATATTGCCCCCCATATAGTTGCCACTGAAGCAGCAATGTCCTGTTCTCATTGGACACAATGGGACTTACTTCCGAGTAAGCAAGATCTTAATACAATAAATCGGTGGTGAATTCCAGTGCATTGCTTTATTTTATAACTATTACTATTGATTCAATCTGTTTGCAGTTTAACAAGGGCAGGGGTTACTTTCTTTCTAATTTTTCAGTTTCGCAGAATCGCATTCTATCCTGTTTGCCGAAAGGACTTCTATCATTTGTCTTACATTTATATTTATAGAGAGCATCGAAGAGTGTATAAAATCAAGATTTTAATCGCGGTTGCAAGCTAAACACACCAACTAGCAATCGGTTAGCAATCATTAGTCCCGGGACTCTCCGCCCAGTTTGGGGTAATAATATAGTAAATACATTGAGATCATCGTTATATTAGGTCGTGAACAGTCATTTTTGCCTTCTTCAAAGCCTATACTTGCCTTTTCCCCACCTATCCCCCGTCTGAAATCCTGGAGCCGGTTGCGGGATGACCTATAGGTGTCCTCACCTGTTTTGTATATCAGACTTTGCAGGAAGCCCCGAACAATTCAGCTTTCTTTTGATATCCTTTCCCTTCCCTTTCTAAGTTTCTAGTCCTTATGTGAAGGATGCGTGGAATCTTTTGGAAGAGCAATGAAGGACAGTTGAACACACTAAATTTCATGTAATATTCCTTTTAAGCTCCTATTTATTGGGAGTTAAAAATTAAATATGGTGCTGCTATTCAAAAGTGGAAGTTTAATTTTATATCAATGCGTTTCATGTTTCACTCATATTGCTTCTTATTTTAACCTTATTGGCATATTCGTATCGGGTGAAGGTAATGTCTGAACAGTTTAATACTTAGCATAATTTATTATCAATTTTCTATGTATTGGATGGTTTTAGATGCGTAGGATATTTTATTTATCCTTCCTCTTCTTACTTTTGTAAGAATGCAAATACCTATTTCAGCAGAGTAATTTCACTATCTGTGTGCAACTTATCTTGAGAAGCTTTTAGAGACAAATGAGGGAGGGACTGAAATGAGATCAGCAACCCTCAGTGCATCAGTCTAGAACTTGAGGAAAAGTCAATGCAGGTTTGTTCCTAAAAAACGTTTAGGAAACTTGGAAGTTCCTCTCACTATCTAATCTTTCCCACTGCAGACACATCAGCCTCCAGTGCAAAGCTGAATTCCATCCAAAAACTTCCAACATAAACTGTACACATGGCTGAAAAACCCAATTGCCACCTGCATATTAAAGTTTTATGGGTGCACCTAAATGCTTTGTGTATTCTCCCTAAAACCATAATGTGTGAAGTGACACTTAATGGATTGTCAATCACTTTAGACCAACTATATTTAGGCTTTAGATAAAGGTGGTGGATACACCTATGAATGAGTTCACAATTTCTTTAGAGATGGTGGCCAATGAGCAAGGAAGTCTCACTGGTTCCATGCTGTCACTTCCCAGTATGTCACTTTCTGTGAAGTGCAGAATGGAAACTAGCAGGAAAATGCTTGTTAAAAAGGGAGCAGGGAGTCATTTGGTAGAATTCAACCTACATGGAGGTGCAAAATATTTTCTATAGCCCCTCACAGTGGGAAAAATCCAAGCTGGCTTTAAACCAACATTTCCCTCCCTGTCTCCTGCCACTGGCTAAGGCCATAAACATTTGGGGAAACAAGCTCTTCATAACAACAGGAATCAGACAAACAATTAATTTTATCCTTATCTCTCCTGGGGGTAATTTAGCATTTCATATACACATTTTTTTCCTTCAAGGGAGAGAAGTGGTTGGATCAAAGGTTAATGATCCCCAGCGTCAATCTAAAGTCAACAGTTTGCTCTGCATGAAGGATCTCTTTAAACAGCAAAGGAAGGCCTTGCTGATTATGTCTCAGTGGGAAAACTGGAGAGAATGGAAAATAATGTGGAAAGCGATCAGCAGTGGAGGCTGGTCCGTTAGAGTGAATGGGGGAATACCCCACCAGCCTTCATCTGCCTTCAGCCAGCCCCTTCCTCAACAGATAAAGCCAGAGCTTTGAGTAAGGAGTTGTGAGTTATGTGAGCCAGAAGTGGGAGGCAAAAGAAGCAAGAAGAAAAATAGCAGGCAGAGCATGATGGTTGATGTCTATTGAAATCCCGGGCTGTATTTATGGGAGAAGCAAGACCCTCTTGGGGTGATTATGCTGTGAAACCCCTCCATTGTAGGCTCAGGTTGTATATATGCACAAATAAACGATAAAGACAGTCTCTGCTGGGTCTCCTGTCCAAAAGGAAACACAAACCCTGGGTAAGTGGTCCTGGAAACCCTGTAATCTTGGAGCACTCAGAGATGGCAGTTTCATACAACCACAGTTTTTTCCAGCTGGAACTCAGTTCTGGCCCCTCTCAGGTGGGCGCTGTCGCCATTATAAGAGAAAAAGGGAGGCATTCATGGTGAGTTCCAGCACCTCTTTTTCTAGAAATATAGCGCTGCGTACAATAATATTAATTGGGAGGGCAGTTTGGAAGCTGGAAGATCCCTAAGGGAATCATTCATAGAGCAACTCATTCCAGTGGCCACCTGATTTCATAGCCAACATTTCTCTGCTTGACAATTAACTTTAACATGCTGTCTTTAAGAGTCCAGGGCAATGGGGAGGGGTGAGTGGCAGACACAATCCTAAAAGGCAGAAGCTAAAGCTGTACAAGTTCATACTGTAAGGCTCCAAGCAACGATTAGGCAAACCTCCCAGAGAAAAAGAGTATGTCTACTCCTCCCATCATTCCTACTCTGCAATGCCAAACAGGGAACTCTGACAGCGTAGCCCACGTGGCGTGCTACACTTGTTATTGGACTCTGATTCCCAATAGCTACAGCCATCATGGCCACTGGTCAGGAATGATGAGAGAGGTAGTCCAGCAATATTTGGATGGCACCACATTAGCTATCTCTGCAGGACATTCTTTGGTCACACACATGACTATAAATCCACTGGAGATTGGTTGATCTGCATTTGCTGAGGATTAAATCTACCGCCAATGTCTAATTGGCCAGGTGCTAGGATAAGCCATAGCACAGGTCTTCCTATTTAATGTTATCAGTAGATCTGAGTCCAGGAAACCCCAGCTGGGACCAGGTGCCCTGGAAATCCCACAATCTCCTCTGGCAGTGGAAGAGCTGGGCCTAAGACTAGGGCAAGGGGTCTAGGCAAGGCTCAAGACAGAATAGAAGAGCTGGCTGGAAGGGGCGGGCACCAGTCAGTGATAGATGCCAGCAGCACTGATGAGTTCAGAGTCTGCAGGGCATTAATCAGACCCAAATCAGATTAAGGTGTCCAGGCTCTGATTAGCTTCATTTCCCATTGAAGGAAGGTGCGAGTCCATTGCCATCCGTCACAACTAGGCTGACAGCTCACTTGGCCAGCAGCAAGGATGCATGGGTGATTAAAGTCAGCAAAAGAGCAAGTGTGGTAGCATTTCTACCTGCACACCCAACTAAAAGGCAAGGAGAATTGGAAGAGGTTTCACCTGAATGTGAAGGCCCTGGTAATATGAAATAATTGGCAATTTGGGAAGGTTAAAAAAGAGAAGGGTGGGTGGTGAATGATCAAGGTAAAAGTGAGTTTCCAGCTAGATATCAAAGGTTAAATAGGACACCAAAATCAGATGGAGATAAGAGGTTCCTTCTTTTGTTCTCCCGTTGCTCAAGGCCATCAACAACAAAATATCCAGTAAATCTGTTAAAATAAAACTTTAAAGCCACTATAAGAGAAAACAGTTTGAGAGTAATCATATAAAAAACGTTTACTGCTTGGTCAAAGGGCACCAAATTTTATACACAAAAAGAAATACTTTTTCCTAACCTCATCCACCTCATTGAATGGGAGAAAGAAATGCAAGAAACAACAGAAATTAAAAATGATGGGTGAAAAGGCATGTTGGATAGGAAATACCATCCTGTCTCTTACCCACCCAGCACCTTTTAATATGCCACCTAGCATCTTGTAATAATCTCTCTCTTGAAGCTACGTACCTTTTAATGCCCTTGACCCCCGGGGCCATTAAAAAGGACTACCTTTTGCTATGTACTTGAGTAAGTTTTCTCAAAAGGAAAACTTTTTGAGCCAGGTCCTTGTGCTTGAATGGAAAACTGCATTTAGTGCAGAATACCTGCAGTACAATTGCTGACAGAAGTGAGACCTTGTCAGCATATAATACCTGTGCTCAGATGTCTGCACTGGTTACCAGTTCGCTACTACTGGGGCAGGTATATTAGTATATAAAGCCCGTAACAACTTGGGACCAAGTTTACCTGAGAGACCACCTTACCCATATGTGCCCACTCAACCATTTTAATCTGTAAAAATGGCATTGATACAGGTACCGCCTAATAGCTATTCTGCATACGTAAGAAAACAATCTTTTAATGTGGTAGCACCTATACTTTGGAACTCCCTGGTTATTGACATCAGGCAGGCGCATTCACTGTTTTTGGTGTCTGCTGAAAACATTTTTGTTTAGACAAGACTACCTAGCTATGTAGAATGTTGATGTCTGTTTCCATCTGTTTTTAGTTTATCACTGATTTTAATTTTTCTTGAAATGTTTTAAATTGTTGTTTAACTGATTTTACTGATGATTTTATTGTATTATTCTTTTTGTAAATCACTTTGAGTTTTTTTATTAAAAAAACAGTGTATAAATATTACGAAATTTTAAAAAAATAAATGGGGGGGGGGACTGATGCCATTTCCCCCTACTCTCTATCTTTGCTACGGACATGACCCCACACCCTTCTTCAGAGAAGCTTTTCATTAGCACACTTTTCCACTTGGCCTAGCAGTTCATTAAAGCCAGAGGGGTTTGTTTGAGGAGTAGCTTCATTAAATAAACAGTATCTTTGAAGAGTGGGCTGGTTAGGAGGAAACCTGCCTTGTTTACTTTCCCCATTAAGTCTGTGTGCTGGGAAGGGTAGTTCTTCTCCCTGCTTTGTCAAAATAGTTTGTGCTCCTCAACCACAGGCCTCCTTCCTCCTACTCCATCCTGTCCTTTAGCTCCCCCATATCTTCACATCCAAGTGTCTCATACGGATTCCCTTCTATTCTTCCACTGCTTATTCCAGATAGAAGATCACAGTAGCAGAACTTAGGGTGGGGGCAGAACAGCCAAGTATGTAAACTCTTTTTCTTTTCTTTCAACACAGCATCTCTCATGGCCCTCCACAATGAGCTGTGGGCAGGAATCTGAGTCCATTGAAAACATTTTGCTTACATGAGATAAGGTGCATAGTATCCATCAAGTTATTTTGGCATGTAAGGCAGAAAATCCCACAAATGCCTCTCCCCTTTCCTGGTAGCAAAAATACAATAATAATACATTAAATAACTAGCAACTTGCTGTCCTTTCATGGCACCCAAAATCAGCTGCCTGAGACAGCTGCCAGACTCTGCTATACTGGTCAGCCCTGCAAATAGGGAATAGGGAATTTCAGCATTTGTGACTTATTCTTACATAGAAAGTTTCCTTTTCCTAAACTGTTCATGCAGCCCTGCTTCAAATAAAGACATGAGAAAAGGGGATATATGACGAACAGCCTGCACCCATATGGGCCTGCCTGAGCTTTAGGATCTGCATCAGAGGTCCTGTTCATTGATTTGCTATTAAGAGCTATTAGATGGACGCATACCAGGGACTGTAGGAAAATCTGCAGTCAAAGTGACAATCATGTTTGCTAAATAAGCATATGAAAGGGTTAAGGCTCACAGAGTTCCTGCATCCTGTATTAAAAGAACTGGCAGATGTGATCTCAGAACCACTGGCAGTTATCTTTGAGAATTCCTGGAGAACAGGCGAAGTCCCGGCAGACTGGAGGAGGGCAAATGTTGTCCCTATTTTCAAAAAGGGGAAAAGAGAGGACCCAAATAATTACCGCCCAGTCAGTCTGACATCAATACCAGGGAAGATTCTGGAGCAGATCATTAAGCAAACAGTCTGTGAGCACCTAGAAAGGAATGCTGTGATCACCAATAGTCAGCATGGATTTCTGAAAAATAAGTCATGTCAGACTAACCTGATCTCGTTTTTTGACAGAATTACAAGCCTGGTAGATGAAAGGAATGCAGTGGATGTAGCCTACCTTGATTTCAGCAAGGCATTTGACAAGGTGCCCCATGATATTCTTGTAAAGAAGCTGGTAAAATGCGGTCTTGACTATGCTACCACTCAGTGGATTTGTAACTGGCTGACTGACCGAACCCAAAGGGTGCTCATCAGTGGTTCCTCTTCATCCTGGAGAAGAGTGACTAGTGGGGTGCCACAGGGTTCTGTCTTGGGCCCGGTCTTATTCAACATCTTTATCAACGACTTGGATGATGGACTCAAGGGCATCCTGATCAAATTTGCAGATGACACCAAACTGGGAGGGGTGGCTAACACCCCAGAGGACAGGAACACACTTCAAAACGACCTTGACAGATTAGAGAACTGGGCCAAAACAAACAAGATGAATTTTAACAGGGAGAAATGTAAAGTATTGCACTTGGGCAAAAAAAATGAGAGGCACAAATACAAGATGGGTGACACCTGGCTTGAGAGCAGTACATGTGAAAAGGATCTAGGAGTCTTGGTTGACCACAAACTTGACATGAGCCAACAGTGTGACGCGGCAGCTAAAAAAGCCAATGCAATTCTGGGCCTCATCAATAGGAGTATAGCATCTAGATCAAGGGAAGTAATAGTGCCACTGTATTCTGCTCTGGTCAGACCTCACCTGGAGTACTGTGTCCAGTTCTGGGCACCACAGTTCAAGAAGGACACTGACAAACTGGAACGTGTCCAGAGGAGGGCAACCAAAATGGTCAAAGGCCTGGAAACGATGCCTTATGAGAACGGCTAAGGGAGCTGGGCATGTTTAGCCTGGAGAAGAGGAGGTTAAGGGGTGATATGATAACCATGTTCAAATATATAAAAGGATGTCACATAGAGGAGGGAGAAAGGTTGTTTTCTGCTGCTCCAGAGAAGCGGATACGGAGCAATGGATCCAAACTACAAGAAAGAAGATTCCACCTAAACATTAGGAAGAACCTCCTGACAGTAAGAGCTGTTCAGCAGTGGAATTTACTGCCAAGGAGTGTGGTGGAGTCTCCTTCTTTGGAGGTCTTTAAGCAGAGGCTTGACAACCATATGTCAGGAGTGCTCTGATGGTGTTTCCTGCTTGGCAGGGGGTTGGACTTGATGGCCCTTGTGGTCTCTTCCAACTCTATGATTCTATGATTCCTAGAGAAGACAGGTTGGTGTGACATCATATCTCTTACTTCCTGTGGCAGGAAATAGGACAAAGGATCTTAATCTTTTCTCCTTGCCTCAGTCTCTCTCTTCTTTCATACCAGCAATGTGAACACTCCATTTTGGAAACTAATTTTGTATTTTGTAACTAAGAAGCATTTTCACCTGCATACTGCTTTGATATATTTGCTGCCTGCATTGAAATGTAAGTAAACATTTTTTTGCTTTTATATCTGGTACATTCTAAAATGTCTTTTTTAAAAAAGTTTTTATTGTTAAAATAATTCAGCATTAATACACACATATTGCGAATATACAAACATACATTTCATACAATCCTTAAAAATGTTCAAACATACCTACACTCAATCCCACAGATAATTCCTTTGCCCATCACTATCCACCACCCCTCACCCCACCTTTGTGTTAGACTTCCAATCTACTCAATTGCAATTTCTTTCCACTTCTATTACTTTCTTTCACACACTTTAACCTAATTCATGCTTCTTTTTCTATTACACATTGTTATCCATCTTATTTGGTATTCCAGTATTTAAAACGGAACTTGTTTATTCTAATAGGAGTTCTGATTTTTCAGTATGGTTTTGCAAGTATCCTTTAAACACCTTCCAGTCCCTGTCTATCTTCTTTTTTGAGGTCCTTCCAATTTCTCCCATTGTTTTGGATATATTGTAGCACTCCATTCTAAAATGTCTGGAACATTCTTAGCAACAGGGACAGAGAAGGGAAAGGTTAGCAGACCACAAGTAAACTGGAATAAGAGGTGTTATTGTCTAATCCATAGTTTCCAGCAAGTTGCAAAAGCACATGTGTTTTTATTCTGCTAAAAGGGTTTCACAGCCTGTTTACTCTCATATTTCTCCCACACACATGGGACAGGAGGTTTAAATTTAAATTTTCAGATTTAACCCTCAATTCATCCACATCAGGGACAAGGCTTTTTCAGTGGTGGTCCTGAACCTCTGAAATATATGTGATTTCATTGTTGTTGGTCTTCAAGCAGCCCTTTAAAACATTTCTTCTCTCCCTCCTTTTAAAAACAAAAACTGATAACTTTTAGTAAGTTGTAATACAGTGGTACCTTGGGTTAAGAACTTAATTCATTCCAGAGGTCCATTCTTAACCTGAAATTGTTCTTAACCTGAGGTACCACTTTAGCTAATGGGGACTCCTGAATCAAAGTTCTTAACCCGAGGTACTATTTCTGGGTTAGCGGAGTCTGTAACCTGAAGCGTCTGTAACCCGAGGTACCACGGTACAAGCTTTGCATGAATCTATAACATTCCATGTGAAATAAAGATGGAGGAGAAAAATATAGTAAATTCCATTTACAGAAGATGGAAGGAAACAGAAGACAAGTAATAAGCATTTGTGATTCTTTGTGGTTGCACATTATTTTGCACTTAATTATTCCACTCCATTACAAACAATGACCATTTTTCAATAGAGTTTTTGCTTCCTTGCTGACATTCTTGATTTCTCTGTTTTTGATTATGTCTGTCAACTTTAGCATATCTCATGTCCTGTTCAACCATTCTCTTAATGATGGGGAATCTTTCTCTTTCCACTTTTTGCAAATTGGCATTCTGGCAGCTGTAAGTAAATAAATAAGCATTTCTATTTTCTCCCCGTTTCCTTTATTTTTTCATGTTACCAAACAAAATGACTAATAGGTCCTGTGTTAAATTATAACCTGCCATTTCCCCAATATTCCCCAGCAAAATTTCTTAATAAATGTACATTCTTATCCTCCTCACCCTATCGCCAACATTTGTCATCTGCTTCAGGACACATAAATGCATATCAAAATAGATGGATATCAAGACATTTCAATTCCTTGATGCATTTGGTTAATTTTTTTTAAACAAGAAAATAACTTCAAAAAGTTTTTGAAAACTGAGTTTAACCTACAAACATTAGATGACAATAACGTCTGTAACAGTACATTAATGAGAGAATTGAGATGGTACTATGATGAGGCATCAAGGTTTCTGAGTAGAAGTCCAGTCGAGGAAGGTCTTTCAAATGTTGTATTAACCAAGATCAGATCTCCATGGGTTCACGGTGGATTATGGTTACTTTCTGAAGTGGAAGCATATTCAATAAAGCAATACCACACCCCTGGAATGTGTCTGATTCTGCTCCTTTTCACCTGGCCACATCCTGATACCAAATTTCTATTACATCTGTGTGTGAAGTTTTCCATTTTTTAAAGCAACTGTTAATCCTGAAGTTATTGCTACTGTTGTTGTGTGTTTTAAATTACAGTGGTACCTTGGGTTAAGAACTTACCGTAATTCGTCCTGGAGGTCTGTTCTAAACCTGAAATTGTTCTTAATCTGAAGCACCACTTTAGCTAACGGGGCCTCCTGCTGCAGCCGTGCTGCCAGAGCACGATTTCTGTTCTTATCCTGAAGCAAAGTTCTTAACCCGAGGTAATATTTCTGGGTTAGCAGAATCTGTAACCTGAAGCGTATGTAACCTGAGGTACCACTGTATTGCAAACTATCTTGTGAGAGTAGTGTGCCCTGAAAGGATTAGAAATCCTTTAAATATAGTAACTAACTACAGCCTCCTATGGAAATGGAGGTTATCATCATCACATTGCAGCACAGCCAAGAAAAGAGAGCAGAGGTGAAGCCCAGCAAGATGGATGGATGTACATAGAGACATAGTCAAGGCTTATCCTGCACAAAGCTTATTCCCACCACCACTCCAGCTGATAGCACACTCCCCTTCTTCATTCCATCTTAATGCTCTTTTCATTGAGTAGACCCTCCAGCATGGGCAGGAGGAGTTGGATGAATCAGCCCCCTTTCCCACGACCTTGAGCTCTAATTAATGTCAGCTCATTAAAAAGATAATGGGCATTTATTACTGTTTCTCTGGCTTCTGATTAACCCACTTCTCCCTCCAACACTGCCAAAGGGAGGTGGGTAGCTGCTTCCTCTCAACCAGCTTAACCCTGAAGCAGGTGAGATTGACACCCATCAAGAAGCAGTGGGGAGTCTGGCAACAAAAAAGCAAGGGGGTGGAGGGAGCCCAGCTAGTGAAGTTGCCCCCCACCCTGTGCATGATAGGAATAAATTGCACCAAAGATAACTATCTCTTTTTGACAAAGGAATCTATTGTGAGCAAAACTTCACCTGCTGAATATTTGATTGTTTATTCCGTGGGTTGACAACATGGTGTCTGTGGGCACATCCACACCTACAGAGGCCTT
The DNA here is from genome assembly GCF_964106645.2 of Podarcis pityusensis. Classification (NCBI taxonomy): domain Eukaryota; kingdom Metazoa; phylum Chordata; class Lepidosauria; order Squamata; family Lacertidae; genus Podarcis; species Podarcis pityusensis. The sequence goes on from NC_138028.1 coordinate 86,776,029, forward strand.
CCCTGCCACCCCAGAATCCACCCTCTGCTGAAATTAGTCTTTAGATAGTCCTTCTATTGCACTCAACAAAAATTTCATTCCTAACTATCAGGCCCATGCAGAGCTTGTCTGAGGCCGTCAGGAAGAGCTTGTCTGAAGCTTGTCAGGAGTCTAATTAGAATAAAATTATAAACTTAAACAACAAAGTAGCCAGTCCCTGGAGGGTGCCACCATCCAACTTAGCCCTCTGAGGCCAGGAGCAAGCATACCCAGCTCCCGCCACCCCTGCCACACAGGCCTGCTAATTGTGGTGGCATGTGTGTTAAACTTACTTCTGCATCTCTGTGCCCCCACAGAAAACACTCCTCACTACAATTAGGGCTGAGAGAAGCCTTATACTGGTGCCAACAGAAGGCTTTTTTTTTACACAGCCCAATTGCAATGGAGGAGGGGTGGTTTTTGGAAATCAACTGGTGAAGGTAAGATTTAATCCCTTCCTTGCCCACAGTATTTATTATTATTTTTTGTATTTTTAAAGTCTAATTGTTGGAGGGGGGCATCTTCTTGGAGATTGCCGTTGGATAGGGAAATGTAACTCTTGCCTCCCCATACATATATTCTCTTCTTGCCCTCATTATGCTTGGAGAGGAAAACAAAAACATTTTTTCAAGCCTAATCACTGTCACAGTTACCTGTTTGTGGTGTGTGCCTGGTGCAGTGTATATATGCTTGTGTGGTTGCAATATGTTTGTGGCGTGTGTACAGTTTGTGAGAATTTTTCACTTCAGCCACCAAATAATTTGATGCTCCTGGCATACTCTGCACTTTGCCATTTGCTGCTCTGCCTCAGGTAGCAAAATGGCTTGAGCTCTATAAAAGGTAAAGGTAAAGGGACCCCTGACCATTAGGTCCAGTCGCAGACGACTCGGGGATTGCGGCACTCATCTCGCTTTATTGGCCGAGGGAGCCAGCATACAGCTTCTGGGTCATGTGGCCAGCAGGACTAAGCCACTTCTGGCAAACCAGAGCAGCGCACGGAAATGCCGTTTACCTTCCCAGACAGAGGCAAATCAGGAGCCAAAAGCCCTGAGGCTGACACCATCTCTCTTTTTTTACGAGTTTATTTTCTGTAGCTTAACAACAGCTGGATGTGGCTGCTAGACATGATGGCTGCATTCTTCATCCACTGTTGGAAGACAGTGTGCTTCTGAATACCAGTTGCTGGCAAGTGCCAGGCTTCCCACAGGCATCTGGTGGACGGCTGTGAGAACAGGATGCGGGACTAGCTGGGCCTTTGACCCCATCCAGCAAGGCTCTTCCGATGTTCTTATCATGATAATCTCCATTAAATGAAAAGCTGAGGCTTTTGATTTCTGCATACCAAGTGGAAGGGAGCTTATTTGTGTTTCTGGCCAGTTGGCAACCCTCACTTGTGGTCCAGGCAAGAGCAAGGCGTCCCTTCTGTTCCTTACCCTGATGAAGCGAGACCCTCAAACGACCTTCCCTTCCCTTCCAATCCAGGTGCCATCGTGTGGGTGTGAACGCCATAAATAAAGCGCCGGCTCGCTTCTCCCCCGGCAGCCTTTAAGGCTAATGAGCCCCATTATATCAATCACTCCGCTTAGCGCGGCTCTATTAGCCGGAGCGGTGGCGGATCAATCAGGCTGAGGACTTCACCTCGTCACGCTGACACCTCTGAGGCGAGGGCCACGCCGGGCGCTGCTCGCTTATTGACTCCTTGCCTAGGGAATAGATTAAACAAATTAAATTTCTGGGGCGTTTCGGATCGCCGCCGGAGGGGGCTGCCTGCCTGCGGGGGAAAGGAGCGAGGCGCACGGCTGAGGCGCACCATTCTCGCCCCGTTTCGTTCTCTAGCACTTCTCCCGGCTGCGTGACAAGCAGAAATTCAACAGGTGAAGCCCCATATTGGCACGGAGGGGTGGGTGTTAACGATTGGCCTTCAGCACTGGAATCATCGTGTGTGCGCCTTGGTCATGTCAGGTCACCTAAATGAGACAGGGATAGGCTAATCTGAAAACTGGGAAACTCAGAATAGGGTTACATATTGATGGGTGCTTAGATGTGGAGGGGAAGCTGAAGTTCAGCCCCCCACATAAAACTTGGGAGTCGATATGACTGGAACGGCATCCCAACCTCTCGGAGTGAAGGCCTCTGTATGCTATTAGGAAGCTGCATGATTGCTTCTGCCTTGTTCTGTTCATGGACCATCGGGCTCTATTTCCATTTCCCGAAGAAGCGTCAATGGGCAGAAGACAGAGCTGTACTTGAGAATGAACGTGGCCTGGGTAAACATAGGTAAAGGTACCCCTGTCCGTACGGGCCAGTCGTGACCGACTCTAGGGTTGCGCGCTCATCTCGCTCAAGAGGCTGGGAGCCGGCGCCGTCCGAAGACATTTCCGGGTCACGTGGCCAGCATGACGAAGCTGCAACTGGCGAGCCAGCACCAGTGCCGCACACGGAAACGGCGTTTACCTTCCCGCTATAAAGCGGTACCTATTTATCTACTTGCACTTAGGGGTGCTTTCGAACTGCTAGGTGGGCAGGAGCTGGGACCAAATGACAGGAGCTCACCCCGCCGCGGGGATTCGAACCGCCGACCTTACGATCAGCAAGTCCTAGGCACTGAGGTTTTACCCACAGCGCCACCCGCATCCCTAACTCTGGATTAAAATCGAGACGCGGAATTTCCTCTAATGATCCTTCAGTACTTTTCTGTGCCGGACAGTTATTTGATTCTTAAAAGGCAATGGAACCGGTTAATCTGGCCCAGAAGCCTGGAAAGAGGTGGAGTTCACCGTCAGCGCTCTAGATAGTTTGTCTGTCTGTACAGTATAGAGAAGCCAGAGTGGACAATAAATGCAGCATGTACTCCACACAAGTTGAAGAAAAGACTTGGGGTTGGTCACTACCAACCTCAGTTGTTTTTTTTAAAGAACTCTATAAATGCCATTGGAATAACACTAATCTAATTTGCTAGGCTGTTGCAAAAATGAAAGGGAAGGGTTTTAAGGCACAGAGATGTGAGCTGCAATCCCACTCTGCAATGAGGGTTTCCTGGGTGGCCTTTGGCCAAGTCGCAACCTCTCTGTCAAATTGATGTGAGGAGTCAAGTGGGAGGGTCCTGCAAATGCCACTCTGTGTTCCTTGGAAGGAGAGCAGTTCAGAAGTATTGTTGATTCATAACAATGGGTGCAACAAGGAAGTGAGAGCAGGAGGCCTCTGTACAAAGCAGTTCTGGATGTGGAATGTGAAGGAAGATCCTGCTAGTCTTTGGAAACCCAACAGAAAGTTGTGAGGTTAAAGATGAGGGACTATGAATCCCAGATACAGGGTGGAAGAGGTTGGTGTTTCAATGTAAATTGTTTTTAATATTGTATTTTTATATTGTGGTGGCGCTGTGGGTTAAACCACAGAGCCTAGTACTTGCTGATCAGAAGGTCGGCGGTTCGAATCCCCATGATGGGGTGAGCTCCCGTTACTCGGCCCCTGCTCCTGCCAACCTAGCAGCTTGAAAGCACGTCAAAGTGCAAGTAGATAAACAGGTACTGCTCCGGCGGGAAGGTAAACAGAGTTTCCGTGCGCTGCTCTGGTTCGCCAGAAGCGGCTTAGTCATGCTGGCCACATGACCCGGAAGCTGTACGCCAGCTCCCTCGGCCAGTAAAGCGAGATGAGCGCTGCAACCCCAGAGTCGGCCAAGACTGGACCTAATGGTCAGGGGTCCCTTTACCTTTACTTTACCTTTTAACCAGCGCTGACACCTTATGGTAGAAAGTGGATAAGAAATAGATAGGTAGGTAGATAGGTCATCTAGAGCAGCAAAATGCTTAAAACTGGCTCAAGGGAAGAATCTTTTGTGGTCTTCATAGTTTTCTGGCCACCTCTGTTATTCCTGTCCTTTTTCCTAACCCTTTCACCACCACTATGGTTTCCTAATCCATGCCTTCCCCTATTTCTTGTGTTCTTCTTCCCCAGTCTTTAACAACATATTCATAGCTGTTCAGTGTGTTTGTTAGGGTTTTATTCTTTTTTGGGGGGGAGGGGTTAATTCAATACACCCAAATGTCTGTTTTTCTGCACCCACATATTTCTTTTATTTCACAGCACAGAACAGATGTATTTAGTTCATTCACTTTCCCTGCCAATGCCCCCACTCTATGCTAAGTCCTCATTCTTAGCATTTGCCAAAGGAAAACACAGGAGATTTTAATACACTCATGCATTGCCATTACCTCCTGTCTGCAAATGTCAACGCATTCCTGTTCAGTCCTTCAATTGCCTGTTTATTTAAAGGAATGGTCCCACCTTTTCCCAGTGGAATAGTGACTCCCACGAGGTTAGTGAGGAATTAGAAATAATTTAATTTCCGTCTCTTGACAGGTGCTTTGAGCAGAAAAGCCTCTTGTCAGGAAGCAAATCCATCTTGCTGTGGACTTACATCAAATTTCATTCACTAATTAGAAAGTCTTGCTCCCCCTCACCTCCCCAAGCCCATACAGCCCTGCCTGCCGCCTGCCCCTTCTCCTTGCTCACAGCAAACCCGGCACCATTATGAAAATAAATTGTTCCATTAGCCGCATTGTTGCTGCAGTTGGGTCCCTGATGCCGTGAGTTATTAGCTGGGGAGGGTGGGCATTTGATTAAGACAAATGATTTATTAAGGGAAAGGGCACTGATTAGATTTGACTGCCCCCCCCCCCGCTCCACTGTGTAGGCTGTCAGCCAATTCCAATTGTGTTTCTCTCTCTCTCTCTGTCACACACACAGACACACACACACACTCCCCAAGGAGTCATCCACTCGAAGGTCACCAGGAGATGGCTGTTGTCGGCACCGCAAGCACATTCATTGCATATCATACATCGGAAGAAAGAACTACTTGTTGATTCAGCCAGGTAGGCTTCAAATCAGGAACCGTGGGCCTCTGAATGTATTTATTAAACACAGATTTTCTACTTCAGTAGGGATGGTGATTTTGGCCCACACAGGGCCAAAAGAACACCAGGCTACTGATTCCCTTGGTTTTGCTGCAACCAGAGGAAAATGCTATGCTTATCTCCAGCTCACAGGTGAGCAACTTGCAACCCTAGGGCTGCATGTAACTTTTAGACTAATTTCATGGACTGGCAAGAGGTTAACCAAAAAAGAGGGGGGGGAGGGTGGCAGAGAGATAGGAGCAGCAAGCTAGTGGCAGAAAGAGAGAGTAAAGGGGGGCTTTTTCTCTAGCCCCACCTACTTTGGGATCCAGCCCTGCCCACTGCTAGTACGCAGCTCTGAGAACAAAAAAAATTATTACTGTTGCACTGAGATCCTGCCTATAGTCCTCTCATAGGGATCTAGCTGGCCACTGGACTAGATGGACCATTGGCCTGATCCAGCAAGGATCTTCTTACATTATTGAGGTTGCCTACCCAGTCCCCATCTTGCTCTAAATCAGGAATAGTCAACCTTTTTATACCTACCACCCACTAATGCTCCTTTCTTGATGGTAAAATTTCCTTCTCAATGGAAGGAGGATTCAACTTGTGCCATAGAACCCTCTACCGCCCACATAGAATCCTGAAACACCCACTAGTGGATGGTAGGGACCAGGTTGACAACCCCTGTAGTAACAAGCTTACAACTAAGCAGTAGAAGTAAGATGTGATTATAGAGATAGAACTTTTCCCACAAGGGACTGTCATACTAGCTGTGCCCCACCTGGGCTAGAGTAAAGGAGATTTGGGGTTAGAAGTAGTTTCCCCAAGAAATCATTACTTTCTGCCTCTTGAGCCAAACTCAAAAGAGCTGGTCTCTGAAGGTCTGCAAGCCCCATACTGTAGGCCCTTAGAAAATTAAAACTTTGTGTTGTTCCAAGGAGGAAATAGGGAGCTTATTTATTTGAGAGAGGTTTAATGTGGACAGTATCCTGTTTATAAGGGACTGTCCATGGTACTGAATATTTAAGAATAAGAAAGGTCTCTGCTGTGACCAGACTTGGATAAGCAATAGATAAAGCTGAAAGTGGTAACTAGTTCTCAATTCCTAATTCAAAATAGAACTGTATTAACAGCCTGAATAAGGTACTGAACTTCATATGTGCCTGTCCCCCAAAATAAGCTTTGGGTCGCCTCATATCATACATCTCATTGATCAGAAGAATATCCCCTTCAGAACTCACAAGTAATAGCTCTGATCAAAAGTGCTATAACCAGCTAGGAAACAACTTTAGCCTTGTAATAATAGCTGGGGGAACTTCTGCAGATGTTGGTCTGTAGGTGTTGTTGGACCCCAGCTCCCACTTGCCCCAGCCAGCATAGCCAAAGGTCCAAGACAATAGTATTGTAGCCCAGCAACATCTACAGGCTACAGGTGACACATTCCTTTTGTGAGGCATCAGAATTCAGAATCCAAAATACTGGGTTTCTTGGAAGGAGTGACATAGGAAGCCCGTTATGTTTAGCAACAGACTCCAAGCCAAGTATTGATCCTTCTTTGTTTTGGCTTTAAGCTACTTGGATTTAGTGCTTTCTCTTCTATTTTTCATTTAACCTAATTGAAAGCTCAGAATTGTGGATGGCTCTACCAAAATGCCATCTTTGCTCAGGGTGGGGAACCTCTGGTTCTTCTGATGTTGCTGGACTCTCCTAATCTCTGACCATAAGCCATGCTGACTGGAGCTGATTGGATTGGAATCCTGCAGCATCCAGAGTGCCACAGGATCCTCACCCATGCACTATATTACACTGATCATGTTCATTAATCCTATACTGGAGTAATTTCAAAATGAAGCTGAACCCAGTCGTGTTCCCTTCCTTTCTCAGCTCCTCTACTAAATCCAGTAGCACCCAATTTAGGATGGTGTGGGTGGATCTCTTGTACAAGGGTGCCAAGGGGCACAAATAATAATATCTATATTTTAATATGGGTGAGGGGGCACACCAATTTTTGTCCTTGCTCAGGGTGCCATATTACCAAAGCCCACCCCCGTACCCAGCAAAGCATTGCTTGCTTGTAGCTGATACAGAAGTCTCACTGTTCCTGCCCCCAGCTCTCTTTCCAAATCCTGGTAGACCCCACACAAACATCAATATCAATTAGACTGATTGAATCATTAGTGTGTGACAGGAAGCAATAGTGGCAGCAGATCCCTCTCCCAGCAACCTCAAATCCATTTCATGGAGCTCAGAGTGAGCCAGTCTGAGTGGATTCAAAGCTGGCAAAACCCTTTTCTCTCTTCTGCCCTCCCTCAAGCACTGCATATTGCCACACTGAAACAGCCAAGTTCAGCCAGAATTTAGGAGAAGCACTGTCCCTTGCCTGTTCTTTCTCAGAGAATTGTGAGGAGATGGTGATATCATCAGAATAGGTTATATCATCACAGGGAGCAGATTGCTTTGTCAGGCACTCTGGACAGAACAATGGAAAAGGAGGCTAAAAGGGGCAGTCATTGATGTTCAAGTAATAGCTCTTATCTTTTTGGTCATAATGAAGAACCCCATGAGAGAAGTAGTAGTGGCTGGTGCCATTGGAAGTGGTAGGGCAGAAGGTAAAGAGCCCAACAGTTGATGGATCCAGCACTAATGATTTGCAGAACCATCTAATTCTAGTTTTGTCCCCATTCTCTTTGCTGAGTTCTATAAGGGCAAGATTGGCATGAAGGAGGAGAGAGCTGGCAAGTAGTGCCATTCGGTGGTCTATAAGAAGGCCGGCCAGTGGGGGCTAGCTTCAGACAGTGGTCAGTGCCCCATTCTTCCTACTGGGACTAACTGGTTGGCATTAACACAGGGACAAATTCAAATGACCCCCCCCAAAAACCCCCACCCAAAATGAAGTTTAATGCATGATGACCATTAAGAACCAAGTCAACAGACTATAAAGATTTTTTAAAAATGTATAATAAAGAAACCATCTCAATCCAGTATGCAGGTCAAACTTCTGCAATGGCCACTTTATGTGTTTTAATTAGCTGATGAGGGCTGTAGCTTTAAACAATAAAATGCCAGGGGTGCTTAGACATGCCAGATCAAAAGACAAAAATGGAAAGACAAAAAAGGAGGGTAGGGTGGTGCATAAGTTGAATCATAGAGAAAATATTTCCAATAGATATGGGAAGGACTTGTTGAGACAGTGTTTGTGCACATATATACACAATATTGACTTCAGAAGTCTTCACAAGCATTTGCAGTCTCTGAAAGATTGCATATACACTCAAGTTTTTGGGCATCCTCATCCTCTTAATCAGGCGATCAGTGAACTGAGATGAGTCACAGACAAACGGTGGAGCTATCCAGCACCTATTGGGGGCCGTGTCATATGACTGGTTGGACCATAAGCAACCTTCAGGGATGATGGGAACTGTGGTTTAGCAACTTCTGGAGGGCCACAGGTTCATCAACCACGGTCTAAAGAGTTGTGATGGGGCCACTCTCTTAAATGTCTAAAACTACCTAACTGCATCATGAAGGATCCAGAATAGAGTGTTTTCAATAGTCATAGCTTGGTTGTAGAAAGTCTGTCCCTGAAGAGACCCATCAAAGGTCAATGTTGTGGAACTTCTCAGGATCAGTACAGACCCTTTTGATCAAGTATAAGCCAAATGTCTGTCCCACTGAATGAATATTTAATTGTTAGTACATGTTAGATGTGGACCTTTCCAGTTCATGTCCAAGATTTGTTGTTCTGTGGCCCTACTTGGAGGTGCACAAGTTCCTTGATTCAATACTGTCTTTGACCTGTGCTGGGAGGGAAGCAGGTACACTGACTGGCATCAGATTTTCAATATCTCAGACAGGGGATATTCTCAGCCCAACCTGAAGATGCCTGGGATTGCACCTGGGACCCTTTTCAGGCACAGCAGATGCTCTAACCACTGAGCTATGACCCTTCCCCTAAATGAAAGATCAACAGGAAAATGTGTAAACACTGCACAAGGAAATCAGGATGAATGTTCATTGTCATATAACTGCCTGTCAATGAATTCAAATGAATGCTCAACAGATACTATAGAGGCTAACCTCTGCATAAAGCTTGTGCAAGTAAATTGAGATGAGTGCTGAATAAACAAGTCTTATCTGAAGGAGCCCCCATTAGTTTGTGTTCCTGCTGCTACTGCTGCTGGGCCTGAGTTCCCAGCGCTGCCCCTCTCCACATCAACACCTCTCTCGAAAATAAGGAAAAAAGGAAATGGTTCTCTTGTTTCCTCTTGACTTTGCATGACTAACTCAGCATGTAGTGATGACTTTGGGGGTTACAATGAAGGGTCAAGCCATACTTGATCAAACAGCAGGGCTGACATGACAGCAGGACAGAAGGGAAGACACCTCCTTGTTAACAACCCAGAGCTAATGAACCTTTTCCTCATTGCCTAAATGGGCATAAATAAATATACATGCTCTGAGGGGGGGGCAGGGGAAACACTGGTTTTGAAAAAAGGGAGTCCCAAAAGAGCATCATGCCCCAATGAAGGGAGTGGTGACTATCCCAGATGGGACCAGAAGGTCCTGCCCCCACAGCTGCCCATTCTTACCCATGCCATTGACATGGAAATGAGGACAAATTGATGGGAGACATTTCCATTGTAATGGATCTGTGGCAGGCAGGCCCACCCAGCCAGCCACCCACTGCCAGAATTATCCATCCTCCTCCTGCTGCCTGGAGGAAATGCTTGCAATGGATCACAGCACCAGGCCTTGGCTAATAAGATTAAATGGGCCATAAATAGCCCTTAATAGAGTGGCACAGCTCCCACATTCCCCTCCTTGTCCTGAGGCTTGCTTTACCTTTTTCAGAAAAAAAAACTTATGAAAGTGGCAGGATATCTGAACATAGCCTATAGTTCAGATATTATTAATTAATTAACCTGTCCTTCCCCATAAGACCCCAGGGTGGATTACAGCAAAAAAATATAATACAACAAAACAAATAAAATAATCCCATGTTTTCAGTCTGACTGGATTTCTCCTGCAACTTGAGATTTGTTGTTCAGTGAATATCTATTTAATAAGCATGTGAGTTCACAAATTTTAAACATTAAAAACAGGGTTGCTCATATTAAGTCCTAAGAGGAAAATATCCACAGTGCCAATGCCACATACATTTGAATTTACAGAATTCATTGTGAGGAGCAATGCAGTTGCAGAAAGATATGAGTAAGTGATGTGTAGTAAGGGCTGGAGGTCATGAATGGAGGTCACAAAGAACAGACAGGTAGACATGCATGGCAGAGATTCTATCCTCATGACAGAGATATTTTTTACAGGCAGTATAATCATAACTTGCATGAAGACAGTATACAATACAAGTATGTGCATCAAGCATCCAGCCAGATAAAAGGGTATTTCAATTATACATTAGTGTTCAGCAGATATAGAACTCTAAACATGCAGCCAGTGCCTTTGAATAAAGATCATTTGCTAGATAATCCATTTTCACTTTGTAGAGGGCCTGTCATTGCGGCAATCCTGTGTTTTAGATTCTCCCATTTCAATCTCAAGTGATATTCTATGGAACCAGCTTCTTTCAGAATTCCTCCAAGCTCCTCTACATATGAGGCATCCATTGCTGCTCTCTCACTTTATTTACAAAAAATAAAAATCTGTAGTTAATATAAAGCTACAAATTAACTTCAATTTTTACTGATGTCTGCTGGTACCTACTCATTCTGCAAACATTTTTGCAATAATAATGTAAACATGCAACTGGAGCTATATATAATGTGTCTCATTTTTTAGGTATAATTTTGTATTTAAAATATTCCTAACTCACAGAATAAATAATTGTAGACCATATATAAAAGACAGTTACTTGTAATGTCAATATGTAGGGAGATCAGAACAAAATAATTATTTTAATTTCAAAGTAATTATATTATGAAATGTCACTAACAGAGAATAGGTCTACACATAAAGCAAAGAACAAATGTCAAACACTGAAGTTGTTCCAGATAAGGAACAATAGTTTGTTGGATTAGTGTTTTAATTAATAAAAAATTCACAAATACTACTTTGAAATTATCAACAATTTAGCTGAATATTTGTTACAGTAGCTGGATAAATACTATAAAAAAGAAATTAATAAAACAGTATACTTGCCTTAAAATATGAACATATTTTGATAATAGAATATTTATTTCTTTGCTTGTATCTGTTAATATAAATATTTGTTTTAGTAAAAAGTAGATGTAAAGGTTAATTAAGTGATATTTATTACGAGTTGATATAATTTTATATACGTCACCATTCAAAACTTTTTCTAGGGCTTCAGTTTTGAGAACTGCCTGGGAGCTTTCAGAAAGAGACAAATCCATTTTCTCAAAAGAAGACATTTGTGGATATTCTGAAGATTCATTCTGTCAACAGAAAACAAACAATGGAAAGCTGGAATAATCTTTCAGCCTTGCAGAACTGTGCACATACTTTTTTTCACACCACACTTATCACATAATATGTGACTGTATGTGTCATAGAAAGGCATTTTTGGAAAAGAAAAATAACCAAAACAGAAACTGCAATCATTTTACATTTAAAAATTAAAAATGGCTCTTTAAAACTGCTCACCTTTTCTTCCTTTTTACGTTTTTTTCTATTTTCATCAGACTTTACTGGGTTACTTGTCATTGTTACCTGATAAAAAATGTAATATCATATTTGATAAACATTATTTTTTTCCTGTGAAGGTATTGCAAGATGTAACTGCAAAATAATATCACAGTGCTGTCCTTACTCTAAGAAAACTAGACACTTTAAAAAACAGGGACAAAATAACTTGCATAGTGGCCAGTCCCAAGGTCTGTATTCAGGCAACAATTTTTATTTTACATGAATGGCACTGTTAACAGTTGTACAATTGTTTCCTAGAACCTATCACCCATCACTCACTGGAAACATTACAGTTTGAAACATGGAATAGATCAAAAGCAAGGAAAAACAAGAACTGCTGTTTAGGAAAAGAGTGAAATGGTATTTATTTGGAAATGAGGTTGGGCAGCTCTACTTAAACATATTGGCCCATCAATACTGAGAGGCTGAACAGATCTAATCGGTTTATTTCATTGTGATGACCACCGTATGTTTCATATTTTCATTTTAATGTGCAGTCACAGGAGTATAGCAGAGCTTTCCAAACTGTGTTGCCACACGTGTGTCGATTGCAGCGTGTAATTTTGTCATGGGAAAGCTCCCCGTGCCCCTCCCAGGGCTGGAAAAGGGTTACTTTAAGCTCTGGTTTGCTAGTAAAACTAATCATGAGGGGAAAATGAATCCCTCATCTACATGGACAAACGCGCGCTCTTCTCCTTATTAAATGTAAACATCCTCCAATGGACACCCTTTAACTTTTATCATTTTTATATGCGTGCGTGTGTTTCCACACGCTCCCTCCGCCCCTCGTGTGAATGCACCCCATGGGAGTTTTCCCGCATTTTCGCCCCCTCATCACCTCACACCCCCCTTAAATGTGGTGGTGGAAAAAGAGGGAAGAAGAAGAAGCGGGTCCCCGCTTCCGAGCATGCGCATTCCCTGCAGCGCGGGGAATAGGCGGAGCGAGGGGGGCACGCGCCGCAGGGCTCAGCTACCCCTCCCTCCTCAAAATTTTTCTGGTGGCCGTTAACGATCGGCTCGTGCTCAGGGAGTTTTGGCGGGAAGCGCGTGCCGTGTTTGCTCTCCTCAGCTCGGGAGAGAGAAGTCGAAGCAGAATAACGGTACAAATTGTATTTAAGAGAGTTTATTTTGTAGGCAGCAAGCACATTTGAGGCAGGCTTCCTGTATAGGAACTATGAAAAAAGTTGTGAGCCCCTCCCTCAGAGCCAACTCAGGTCTCCTTTTATCCTGGAAGTTTATATATAATTACCTTGTTCGCAAAAGCTTATTTAAAGTCTTACTCATACTCAAAGTCAGCCCATTGAAGTGAATGGAGATGACTAACTTTTCCAATTCTGTGAAGAATTTAGTGGGATGCAACCCAAAATCAGGTAGCCATGTTGAGAAAGGAGAAGGCACAACAATAAAGTAATACTGAGGACCAACTTTTATCAGGACAGCTTATGTTCTTCAGCGACTTTTGAAAGTGTATTTATCCAATATGAAACTCCCAGTTTGTTTGGCTGTCATTTAAAAAGCACAGAAGCAACATGCTGTCCATTCAGTTTGTTGCACCACATCAAACACCTATTTTCTCATAATTGCCACATACACAAAATTGCACACTGCTCCATATTCTTAATCGAGGATCACTCCTTGCAGATTCTGTTTTCAGAATTACAAGAAGAACAAATTGGAATCAACTCATTCAAAGCAGGCTACTGTAGTTATTTTTGTTTACCACATTTATATCCTAGCTTTGCTCTCCTCCAAAGATAATCTCCCCCTCCCCAGTTTATTCTCACAATAAGCCCCCTGTGAGGTGGGCTAAACTGAGATACAGTGACTGGCCCAAAATCACTCAGTGAGTATCATGACTGAGTGCAAATTTGAACCCTTGGCCTCCCAGGTCCTAGTCTAACAAACTGCTACTTACAAGTTTATTGTCAGTGCTGTAACAAGAACATGTGTTAATGGTGTAGAATTCATCATGTTTATGTATGCTTATTGTGTGGGGAATCTTACCTGTGTTATTAGATTTTGCAAGCTGGGAATTCATGTGCCTGTTATTCCAGATTAATCCACACACAGATTGAAAGTGTGTTTGTGGCATGTTACTCAGCTTCTAAATCTTTCCAGAAACAAATGAATCAGAAGAAGAGGAAATTGCTGAAGACAGAAGTACTGTATAAGAGACCACTACAGAAGTATTTCTTAGTTTTAAATGTTGCATAATAATTACTTTTTCCTACCAGCAGGTGGCTTCTTCACTGAAAGTTCTGTGTACTGACACATCAGTTGTTGAGGGATACCCTTGAGGTGACTGCAGCTCCATTTCCGGAAAATGAGTTAAGATAGATGCAAGACAGTTTGCAGAAACCTGTGAGTAGAGAAATAAATCATGCATTAAACAATCGGAAAAGGTTTCTGACACAGAGCTAGGACTGCCAGCTTCTGAAGTGAAACATTTGGAATCAATGCTCAATCCCAGGCATTTCCATCTACAACCTCTTTTCAATGTCAGAATGCAGCTCCTGTTATTGAGCAGGGTCAGAGTGCACAGACTTTCCTGATCAAGGAATGTGACTACCAAGCAAGCATCAGCTCCATCACCACCCTTGAGAAATAAGCTACTCGTGAAAAAATGAGACGCGGCTACTGAGTGAGTATTTTAAGGAATTTGGTTCTCAAGTTTAGGAATAATGAGAAAAGATTAAGGATGGAGGCATATGCTACAATCCTAAATCATGTTTATGTAGCTCTTCCATCTTGTGCAGTCATTGGATTATTAAATGTTTAAATTTATTTCTCCTCTTTCATGAAAGTTCAGTAAAATAGGAAGGAACATAAGGCACTGCATTACATGAGTTGTCAGACCATTGAGCTATATAGCTCAGGACTGTCTGTGGGTGGTGGACTTCATGCTAGCAGGATCACCTTTGTTTTTGGAGACACACCAACTACATTTAGAATTATAGAATTTGGAGGCCAGGGATTTGATATGAGTGGCAGAAATAAACTGACATGACAGTCGTTCTATACACAAACCCACGTCTGGTTACCTCCTCCACTTTCAGTTTTCTTCTTTTCAGTAGTAATATTTTTTGTTGTTGTCATTTTGGGGTATTTTTTTGGGGGGGGAGGGGGTCATTTTGTTGTTACGTTATTCAACAATTGGAAGTCAGAAATCCTTCCCTATCTATGATCTCTTCTGCCCATCCTGGTCTACTGCAATGCCTAACAGCAGCTCTCCAATGTTTCACTGGAGATACAATAATCTTTCCCAACCCTGCCTGGAAATGCCAGTGAGTGATATAGTATATCCCCAAGTGCCATTCTGCTCCAATACCATCAGGCTCCTGTGAATTCCTTCCCAGGTGCATTGTGTCAGTACTGGTCAGTGAGTGGTAAAGAATGAGCTTTTGGATCCAGGTACCAGAATTGTATCATAAGGCACTTGAAGAACAACCCTGACCTAAATGTTACATTCCATTTTATATGTTGGATCAGGATTTTCTGGCAACAAACTACTACTGCTTCATTACAGAATATGTAAGCAAAATCATTCTAGGTTGGGACATTCTTGTATTCTCTGATTCTCTGGACCAAGTATTTCATATTAGTTTCAAAACAGATGGGACATGCTTCTGATGTGAGTTTACTGGTGTCTGCTGTGGCCAGCCATGTGAAGAGAGAACACATCTCTTCTTCAAACTCAGTAGCATTCTGCACACCTGAGGGCAATGTTGGCTTGAAGGGACAAATACAATTTCCATGGAAGAATCTTCTGACATGCAGCACCCCCTGCTGACCCTTTGGGGAATGTTCAAGAGTAAGGAAATTAATTAAAGTGCTGCCACTAAAAATGCAGAAGGTTGGAGGGGACACAATTCTTTCAGTCCCGTATATGAAATGTAGGGAAATTGCTCATTTACATATCCAGCCAGCACAATCATGGCATTCTTTTCACCTCCTCTAAAGACACTGAATCTTTTCCTTCAGTGATTTCCTATCAGAGTGTTCCCTTTCTGTGACTATTGCACAACCTTCACAGTTCTGCTTCCTGCTGTTACCTTTGTTTAATCATTTGTTCAATGTTTCTTCAAGACCTTTAGTGAGATATATTTGCAGTTTTAAAGCATTTGGATTTATACCTCATTCTGTCAACAATGATCCTGGGCAGTCGGCACTAGTCATGGTCTTGGGAAGCTGGCAATGAGTGTAGTGTACAGGTTAAGAAAATGAACCAAAATTTGGGAAAGTTGAAGTTCAAATCTTTATTCCGCCAGAGGCAAGCCATTATCTCTAAGCCCTTGCCCCCATATGTAGCATGGAGGGGGGAATAATATATACATAATTTATAGTACTGTTTTCATTATTACTAAGGTAGTAATAAATACTGAACATTGTTAGGATTATAGGATGCTATCTTATACCAAATCAGACCATTGGTCCATCTAGCTCAGTATTGTCTATATTGGCTGGCAGTCGGTCTCCAGAGTTTTAGACAGCAATCTTTTTCTAAGTCCTACCAGGAGTTGCTGGAGATTGAAGTCTCAGGTGATAAATTTATTAGTCTTTCAGAAACCAGGAGACTTTTAGTTGTTCTTACTGAATGTGTTAAATGTTTGATTAAACTACCACTGTTTAATAAGGACACAAAAATGTATCCTACAAGTGATTTAATCTCTAGTTTAAGCATTTCCTCTCATAACCACTAGGTGGCGCGCTTGTGCTTCCAACAGTTAATTACCTGGTTGTGGCAGTCCCCATACAACAGTCACTGAGAAAAGCAAAACTGCCTTGGACGCACGTGCATTAGTTAGTGGTGAACCTCAGGCAGGGCCATCTTGCACATGAGACAAGGTAAGGAAGTTGTCTCAGGCTGCAGATTTGGTCTCCGAGGAGTGTACCTCATCTTTGCCACCTCCCCCAGGCCCACCTATTGCCTCTTCATCCGGGCTCTCATGCAGCTGCCCTCTGCCTGCTCCAGGGAGCGCTGCAGAGGAGGAGGAGGCGGGGGAGGGGTGCAGTGGAAGGGGAAGCAGCAGCAGGTGTGGGGAGGCATTTTCTGTTTTGCCTGAAGTGAGAAACATCCTAGGCTGACCCTGGCCTTGGGACAAGTTTTGTCTGAAAGACTGCTTTCAGTACAAACATGTTTGACCACTTAGGTCAATAGTGGGGAACCTCAGACCCAGTGCTTCAATTTGACTCTAGGCCAGGGGTCAGCAAACTTTTTCAGCAGGGGGCTGGTCCACTGTCCCTCAGACCTTGTGGGGGGCTGGACTATTTTGGGGGAGGGAATGAACAAATTCCTATGCCCCACAAATAACCCAGAGATGCATTTTAAATAAAAGGGCACATTCTACTCATGTAAAAACGCGCTGATTCCCAGACCATCCGCAGGCTGGATTGAGAAGGCAATTAGGTCGGATCCGGCCCCCAGGCCTTAGTTTGCCTACCCATGCTCTAGGCTCTATCTGGCCCACAGACATTTATATTAATTGTTTTGTCCATTTTTGCTTCTGATCATGCCTAGTTTGTCTGTCCACTGGCATGTGCACCCTCCCAAAAGATTGCCCAGAATAAAATACAGTTTTCCATCTGAAAATGTTCTTTGCTCCTGATTCAGTAAAGGTTCTTTACTCTTAATGGTGGCATCATGCTCTACAGATCACTGGAGTGGGCATTTTCCATGTTTGCCATCAGTTGTTTTACATTTGTCCAGTCATTTCCTGACCTCCAAGATCAAATTTTTCACTTCTTTATTTATGCCACTACATTTTACTATGTTCTTAT
Source organism: Podarcis pityusensis (assembly GCF_964106645.2). NCBI lineage: Eukaryota > Metazoa > Chordata > Lepidosauria > Squamata > Lacertidae > Podarcis > Podarcis pityusensis. The sequence goes on from NC_138028.1 coordinate 86,793,383, forward strand.
GATGTGTTTAACACTTTTGTACCTTGTTATGTTTTATTATGTATTGTGAACCCTTAGGTTTTTAATACTAAAGGGTCTAGAAATTTTCTAAATGAATAAATAATATTCTAATCATGCTAAACTTAGGTTGACTCAATTGCTGGATTGGAGACTGTCTATTGCTGTATATATGAGTCAGTTAACGTGGTTGGATTTATTGTGGCATAAGCTTTTTCGGGGACAGAGCCCACCTCAGGATGCTCTCCTAGTTTGTAGGTATCAAACTATGAGGACATAGAGAAAAGTTTTGTTTCCTGTCTCCCAAATGAGAAAAAACTGCCAAGCAATGTATGGTGTATCAATGGTGTGTAGTGTACTAATGAAGATCAGATCTGACCATATTAGGTGTGATATACTCCATATAGGTGGCCCCTGATGATAAATTGGCATAGCAAGTTGAATAGTGTAAATTAAATGGTCCTAAAGAGGGACAATTGCTTTCTCAGGTAGGCAAGCTGCTCCCAGACTTGGTGTGAAATTTGCTGGCAAGTTATAATTCAGCAGCAGTAGGCTGGAGTCTCTCTTTGAAGGAGAACAAATAATTGTTGAAGAATGATACATAATGTCTCCTAATTTACATCACAATAATATTGTGATCCTCCACACACCTTCTCAAATAAGATAAAGATTGCAGTCTAAAATAATTTAAAATCATAGATTCATATTTTAAAAACTATCCAAAAGCCACAGCACAGCAAGACCTTTATTAGTAGCAACTGAAATGTCATAAAGTATGGTTTGTATGGTTTTATGTACTATTGTAAACCAATTTGATACTTTCCTATGAAATAGCAGTAGTATATAAATATTTTTTATAAGTAAATAAAATAAAAGTATGTAATTTTCTCCAGTGCTTTTCTTCAGGCTGGATGTCAAGCAAACCTACAAAAAGGTTAGGAAAGAGGTAGCTGGGCATGATGGAGAAGGCCCAAAGACTGCAGCCTGTAAACATCTTAAGATGGAGTACAGGACATGTCATGCAGACTTAATTTGCTTAGCTCACACCAATTTGCTTCAATGGCAACTGGGACAAAAAAAACCCCCACAACAGTGAATAACAAATAATGCATTATTATCATCAGGATAAACACTATTTTTAAATGTCTTGTCCTTTAAGGTGCTTCAAGCTTGTGTTTCTGCTGTAAAAATAGATATAAAAACTCAGTCTAGAATCTGGCTGAATACTTTTATTTACTGTAGCACTTAACTGAAGTTAGTTCAGGATGCTGCAGGGATTGTCCATCTTAGATGCTTGTTGGTTCAGTGAGAAAATTTTAGACACTATATTCAGTGCTCTTACAGCTACTTCCCTTTATATGGTGATACGTGTATCTTCACGTTCTTCAAAATATGGGTAAATGTGCTGCATTTGGGGCCCGTCTGGCTGATTCTGAGGCCCTCGACTTCTTTCCCAAGAACTTGTCTGATGGCAACAGTGCTTTTAAGCTCCTCCCCTCATAACCAAGCCATGGAAACCCTCTTTCATGCCTACATGAAACAGACTCCATTGGGGTCTGTTCAATCTTGATTAGCTCTGCTCCAGAAATGGCTGAATTTCACAGTCTATTTAGAATTTTTGTGTTTGCAAGTGCACATGCACAAAGTGCTGCACCAGTTCCATTTGAAGTGTGGGGCAGAGATCCCAGACATCCTAGAAGCAATGGATAGGGTACAGCTGCTAGCATCCTAGTTATTTTAAGAGAGGTGTCACCAGTGTGGCATGAGTGCCCACATAGGCTTCTCTGGTTCCCACAGGTTCCCCTCCCTCTATTGAAATTAGGCTTGAAAGAAGCATTCTAGTGTCGCCTGTAGGGTGTTGCAGGGTGTGCCGGCTTGCGGAGGTGGTGACAGTTTCTCTGGTTTGCAAACATACTCACAAAAAGGTTGGCAACCTCTGTGCTAAGAAATAACATACTTTTCCTTCAGAACACTTGAACTCTCCTGATCAATTCCATAATGTCTGTTAAAGTAGAGATTGTATGCTGGGAGCCAGACCTTTGTGGGGGGGGGGGTCTTTTGACTCAGAGAAAAAAGACACAGACACCAAGTGTGGGTCAAGAGATTTATTAGACTTCTTGCCTGTTTAGGAAATCTACATCCAGTGAAGAGACAAAAAGCTTTGCAATTCCCAATGGTCCCATTAAAGTATCACTTCTGAAATAATTCTTAAATACTTATATCCTTAGAAAAAAAATGTCCCATCCCACCCCATTTGGTGTCATTCAGCAAAAGGGTTTCCTCACTAGGGAAATCTTTTGAGCACCCTGCAAATGCAAGCTAATAAATAAATAAATGTCATGGGGTAGGAGATGATGCCTTCCCAGATGCTACCACCCCAGTCACAATATTGGGACTGTGGGGGGCCTTCTGAGCTACGCTGCTAGCAAGGGACATGCTTATTCCTTGTTGTCTTGATGACTTAACTGGTACCAAACAAGGAAGAAGTAAGAGCGTGGGGAAGGGGCAGATTCTGGTTCTGACTAGTGCACAAAGTGCTATGGGATTTCTTTAAGGAGATGAATGAAATTAGGGCATCTGGAACCCAGCTAAAGGCTGCTTCACATGTGACTATTTTCAGAATGGATATTACTTGCTTGCAGGAAAAGATTGTATACAACAGCTTTACAACTAAATTTTCAAAGATTAATAGCCTGAGAAAAATATAACCAATTTGCCCACAAAAAAATCTATTAGTCATCTTTGGCACATGGATGGTCCCAGGGAGAAGGGAGCGGGGGGTGGGGGAGAGAATAAATGAACTCTTTTCATTAGAAGACTTAACTGCCAAATCACCTGAAAGTTGTTATTACACACAATTGCACAAGCAACTATTTGTAAGCCTTGTGTACACTGCCACCTGGGGTGAGCATGAGGGTCTACTGTTCTGCCTGTACACACAGCACAAAGCCACATTTTCCAACACACATGTGCACATGCGGAAAACTAGTGTGAGTGCTCATCAGACACTGTTGTGTGCATGATATGTATTTTTCCTACACAAAATTTATTTCCTTGGAACAAAATTTCTGACACATGAAGAGGCTCCAAGAATGGACCTCTGCATCTCCTTGGCAAATGCATCTTCCCAAACCCATGTTTAGCAAGGGAATCTGATTGTTGTGTGCATGCATGTGTACAAGGATGAATCAGTAGATGGGAGTGTTTAACACTCCCCCTGCCTACTGCTTCTCCTTGGCAAGTGCTCTCCCAGGTAATCTCTGTGTCGTCATCCCCTCCCCCCCAAATATCTGGGTTTCTTTCCTTTCTTGAAATGTGGCTGAGCTTTTTTTAAAAAGGCCAGGGAAGGGATTGCATCAGAGAATTGGTTGGTTGGGAAATTGTTATATAACGCCCCGCCAAAAAACAATCAAACTGATTCTCTCCCGCAAATGTTACCCCCACAATGCTGCATAAGTGTGGTCTCATAGGAACAAGTAGTTCCACCATCCTGAGATACTATGTTACTTCTGAGAATATCCAGGACAGAACAGCTAAAATTGAGCATGTAGTAGACAGTGCATTTCTTCCCTCACATAAGCACAGGCATCAGAACCTCTGCCGGGTTAATAGAATGGGGACTGTCCTGTTAGAGTGCTGTGATAATGGAGGAAGATTATCTACCCAGTAATTACAACCCAATAGAATATATTCTTCTCCAGTACCTTCAGGAAGCAAAGGATGGTTTTACAAAAGGTAACTGAATCCATCTCTCCTGCACCTCCATTTCTCCTCCCCATGTCCCAGTTTGCTCTAACAGAAACTAGGTATTCCAAGTCCTGCTCTCCAGCAGGACCGTCAATATGTCCTACTTTGCAGAGGACAGCCTTCTGTTTGGAGGGGTGGCAAAGGACAGTCCTTTATTTCAAGGGCTGCCTACTGTGAATCTGGATTAAAAAGAAAGAATCCTAAGAAAGGAGAGCAGCAGAGGAGTGGGGAGGCTTGAAGCTGCCCATCTACAGTTATCACCTGGAAACAGCACACAACATTCACTAGGTCACTGTCTTCCCTGCTATGAAGAGATGTGTGTTTCTATTTAAATAACAAGTTGTTATTTCTAAATTTGCAACTACATATAAATTAGTATATGCAAATCAATGGTTTTGATGATGCATTTCCTGGGGGGTGGGGGGAATTGTGTAAATGTCCATCCTACCCTTTAGGTGATTTCCTTTCAAGAACATGGGTTAACATCCTTAGTTAAACTGTTTTAGCCTCCTTTTGATGAGCATTCAATACTTAAAGCACATTGATAAGGCACATTTCTCTCCCCTATACAAACCCCTGTTCTTTCAGTGCATGGTTATTGCTAGTAGCAGATGGCATGGTGGGGTGGCGGTGTTCACATGACCTCCCGTCAGTCGGATCTACTGGTTACTGTGAGGTAGAGGGGTGAAGTGACAACACTGATGCAAATGCACTGGGAGAAACACAAATTTGTCTGGCTCAACCTTACTACTGCCTTGCCCCTGAGCTACCTCCTGGTAAGTAGCCGCAATGCAACCAACTGGAGGTCAGGTGCAAGCTGCCAGTGTCCACTACTGATTATAGGTGGAGTGATTCTTTACTGAATCTGAGAATGAAATGAGGCATTATAAGTATTCCAGGCTTAAATTCACCTGATCCAGAGAAGACGGTGTGATTTTATAAACAACCTTCACTTTCTACTGTCTCTTCCCTCATCATAACTCGTGCCCACCTCTCCACTTCAGGGCTGGTGCACTACCTCTTGTCCCACTCACAAGCCCAGTTGACTGGCAGCTGGAAAGAGCAACGGAAGAGTCCCATATGTCTTCCTTACAGCTACTTTGCCTGCCACAGTGCTAGGAGGAGCACCACATGGATGTCTGCCGAGAGAAAGTGTCCTGCAGGCCCCCCATACTCAGCCCTCCCAGATACCTTCTTGTAGCAGCCCACCCCCTCCAACTTCCCCAGTCTGCATATTGAGATGCAGGATTTCCTTCCCCTCATTCATTCACCCCAGGCTTCCAGGCCTCCACTCACTACCTGCATCCACCTGGTTATCTATCAGAGGCTCCTGAACCAAAATAGCAGCATACAACCCTGTCATTGGGCATCCCCTTCTGTAACCTGCCAAAAAGGGGCAACTCAGATAGAGGTAAAAACCTCTCTTTGGCCCTTATGCCTGGGAAAGGGTATAGGGAGCCAGTGGCCTCACCTTTCCCCCACATTCAGGATTCTGGCTACCATGCAGTCCCTCCCTATAACCACAGGAGGTGACACCTGGTTTCTCCCTCTTTAAGGGGCACCTGATGACGTCGTCTCATCTCTCAAACTGTGCTGTGGCCAATGGGTGGAAGCTGTTCGAAGCCAGGAGCATTCTGCCTAGGCGATAGAGAAGTGCAGGGTACCAATGAACGCCTTCTGGTTGAGTCTGCTCACCCCCTGCCAGGCTGCGAAAGAGTCGAAGGGGCCAAAAGGCCAGCTGGGCCAGGTGCTGCTCCTGCACCAAAGCAAAACAAGATGCTACCACTCCATCCACTACCACCGTCCCATGGCGAGTGAGGGGGGCATAGGCCCCAATATCCATCTGCACTGAGGCTGCTGCTACCCTGGCTGGTCTTAGCTCACTCCCATCTGTCACCAGCACATATTGGCCTGGGTGTACCAGGCTGGCAAAAATAGCCTTCATGGGTGCAGTGGCATTCTCCCCCACAAAAAGGAGGTGTGCTGCAGTGAGGGCAAGGCGGCGGGGTGGATCCCGCGTCTCAATGACGTGGAAAGCAGTCCGTGCCGATGATGCCTTGTCCAGAAATGCCAGGAATTCACTGTATATGGGACGGCCTTGCTCATCCATGGCTTGGACCCGCTGCCCAGGCCTCAGTGCCCACACTGGAATCTTGGTCCCGCTTTCTAGAGTTGCCAGTGCCTGGGCTGGGAAACAGCCTCCTGTCTTTGCCGCTGCTGAATGCTCTAGACAAAGAGAGGGAGAGGGAGAAACAAATAGAGAGACCAACCCAGTTACTAGAGGGAGGGAGATTTGATTAAGGTGCAAATAAGTAAACATAAATGAAATTTGGTAAGATTTAGATGGGCTATGGGTGGTTGTGATGAGGGTAAGTTTTGTTATGGGGGCCTTTCAACTGGAATCAAGTGGCCTCTGTTTTGTAGGTTGGTGGAGTTCATATAGACTACTGTTCATATAGACTACTGTTCATATGAACAGTACAGTTCATATAGACTACTGATTAATTCATCTAGCAGGGGAGTTGGGAAACTTTGCAGTCCAAGGACCACATTCCTTTCTAAGAAACCCTTTGGGGGGGGGCCACATGCCAGTGGTGAGTGGGGCCAAAGACAGTGAATGTAAATTTCACCTTTGTACAGCAGGTTAGCTTCTACACATACCCCTTCCTACACTCCATCCAGGGCAGAAGTTTAATTGGAGTTCAATGACACATTTCAGCCATTCAGGAACACTCAAGGAGGAGTGCAAAGCAGGGGCAGTAGGGGCAGGATTGAGAAAGGGGTGTGCTGAAGAGAGTTTCTAGTACCAGATAGAGAGGATGGAGGGCCTGATATATGATGTCACATGCACAACAGCACATTCATCATTCATCTGAAATAGCCTTTCCCATCTGATTGCTCTCCAGAGGTTTTGGACTGCAACACCCATCAGCACCAGCCAGCATGGCCAATGGTCAGGGATGATAGAAGTTGTAGTCAATCAACATCTGGAGAGCTACAGGTTGGGAAAGGCTGATCTTGATTAACCAACACCTAGGATCCAATGGTCTTATTGAGTATATCTACACAACTAATTTACACCAGCTAAATAAAAAGCATTGGTTAACGGTCATGTCTTCCTCAACGGTCATGCTGGGAATTGTGTGGTAAGGGTGCTAGCAGGCAACCCCTATTTCTGTTTCCTCCTTCCAATTATAGTTTGAATGAATGAATGAATGAATGAATGAATAATGCACACTCTCAAACATCAACAACAAATATTCTACCACTGATCTTTTACACATTATAACAAAGATAGCAAAGACTATCTTTGTTATACTTTGGAGGAAGTGATCATGCTCTCCTGGGTTGGAAGAATCAGAGGCAAGGGAAAACTGAGTGTAGTCAGACACACACTCTGGACTTTAAGAAGGCCAATTTTGAAAAGCTGAAGGAGCTACTGGGTGTGATCACGTGGTCAGAAATGCTTGGTGAGAAGGGAGTCCAAGAAGGATGGAAGTTTTTAAAAGGAGAAATATTGGAGGCCCAAATGCAGACAATACCAACAAGAATGAAAAGTGGGAGGCATATAAAAAAACCAGTGTGGCTGCATAAGGAGCTTACAGATGAACTGAGAGTTAAGAAGGGCATGTATAAGAAATGGAAGAAAGGGGAAATCACAAAGGAGGAGTATACATGAGTAGCCAACAGTTGCAGATGGATAGTCAGGCTGGCTAAAGCTCAGAATGAGCTCAGGCTTGCAAGAGAGGTTAAAAATACAGTGGTACCTCGCAAGACGAATGCCTCGCAAGACGGAAAACTCGCAAAACGAAAGGGTTTTTGGTTTTTTGAGTTGCTTCGCAAGACGATTTTCCCTATGGGCTTGCTTCGCAAGACGGAAACGTCTTGCAAGTTTGCTTCCTTTTTCTTAAAACCGTTAATACAGTTGCGACTTGACCTCAAGGAGCAACTCATAGCACGCGGTGTGATAGCCTTTTTTGAGGTTTTTGAAGACTTTGGTGATTTTTGAAGCTTTTCCAAAACTTTTCCGACACCGTGCTTCGCAAGACGAAAAAAACCGCAAGACGAAAAAACTCGCGGAACGAATTAATTTCGTCTTGCGAGGCACCACTGTACTAAAAGGTTTATTCAGCTATGTCCGAAGTAAGAGGAATAACAAGCAAGTGGTGGGTCCTCTGTGTGGGGAACACAGAGAAATGCTATTGGGTGAAAGAGAAATGGTGGAACTACTCAACACCTACTTTGCCTCTGCCTTCACTCAAAAGGAAAGTGATGCCCGACCTGGTGATAACAGAATAAACGATATAAGGAGGGAGCTGCAGCCCAAAATATGAAAAGAGGTAGTAAGGGAACACCTAGCTACTTTAAATGAATTAAAATTTCCAGGGCCTGATGAACTGCAACCAAGGGTACTAAAGGAGCTTGTGGATATAATTTCAGAGCCTTTGTTTATTATCTTTGAGATTTCTTGGAGAACAGGTGAGGTCCCTACAGACTGGAGGCCGGCAAATATTATCCCCATCTTCAAAAAGGGGGGAAAGGAATAGCCGGATAACTACCAACCAGTGAGCTTGACATCGATACCAGGGAAGGTCCTAGAACAGATAATTCAACAGTCGATCTGAGAGCATTTAGAAAAGGATGCTGTGATTACTAAGACCCAGCATGGTTTTCTCAAAAATAAGTCATGCCAGACCAATCTGATTTCTTTTTTTGATGTAATTACAAACTTGGTGGATCAGGGAAATGTTATGGACATAGTGTATTTTGATTTCAGTAAGGCTTTTGACAATGTCCCCCAAGATATTCTTGCGAGAAAACTGGTAGAATGTGGGTTGAAAAAGGTAACTGTTAGGTGGATTTGTAGCTGGTTGACTGACCAAACTCAAAGAGTACTCATTAATAGTTCCTTGTCATCCTGGAAAAACATGACAAGTGGGGTGCCGCAGGGTTCTGTCCCGGCCCCATTGTTGTTCAACATTTTTATAAACGACTTGATTGAACGAATTGAGGGGGTGCTCATCAAATTTGCATATGACACCAAACTGAGAGGGGTAGCTAATGGCGCAGAAGACAGAATCAGAATTAAAAATGACCGTAACAGATTGGAGAACTGGGTGCAAGCTAACAAAATGAATTTCAATAGGGACAAATGTATGGTTCTGCACTTAGGCAGGAAGAACCAGATGCACAAATATAGGATGGGGGTCATCTGGCTTACTAGCAGTACATGTGAAAAGCATCTATGGGTCTTGGTGGACCCAAGCTTAACATGAGTCAACATATTGATGCATCAGCAAAAAAGCTAATATTATTCTAGGCTGTATGAACAGAAGTATAGTGTCCAGATCAAGGAAAGTAATAGTACCACTCTATTCTGCCTTACCTCCCTGCTCACTGCGTCTGAAGCAATAATTTGCTCTCCACTTGCAAATGCAGACACTCAAAACTGGCTTGCACTGACTGTAATTCCAAGTGGACACACTTGGAAAACTGTGTCCAATTCTGGGCACCACAATTTAAGAAGGATGTGGACAAGCTGGAACATGTGCAGAGGAGAGCAACCAAGATGATCAAGGGTTTGGAAACTAAGCCTTATGAGGAGCGCTTGAAGGAGTTGGGTATGTTTAGCCTGGAAAAGAGGAGACTGAAAGGAGATATGATAGCCATCTTCAAATATCTTAAGGGCTGTCACATGGAAAAGAGAGCATGCTTGTTTTCTCCTGCTCTGGAGGGTAGGACTCGAACAAATAGCTTCAAGTTGCAAGAAAGAAGATTCTGACTAAACATTCGGAAAAACTTTCTGACAGTAAGAGCTATTCAGCAGTGGAACAGACTCCCAAAAGAGGTGGTAGGACTCTCCTGCCATGGAGGTTTTTAAACAGAGGTTCGATGGTCATCTGTCATGGATGCTTTAGCTGCTGCATTGCAGGGGTTTGGACTTGATGACCCTTGTGGTCCCTTCCAGCTCTAAGATTCTGTGATTCAATGATTCTCTAACTGCTTTATAGGTTTGGCAAACACAGTTTTACTGCCCTTCAGTAAATCTGCCTCAGTCTACTTCCTCAGTCTACTTGTAGTGCTTCTTTGGTTAAGATCTGTATATACTATTTGGCTTCTGCTTGGAAGTAGAAAAGGTGGGAAATTAATGACGTGTAAAGCAAGAAACCATTCTTTAGCCATCAGCCTTCAGTGAAAGGGTAGGAAAAGCCACCCTCTAAAAATGGGTGGGTTCAACAGCCAATTAAGAGCATCAGAATAGATCTGCTCAGCCTGAGAAACAAGGACCACAATAAGAAGAAATACTTACTTTTCAAAAAGGCAGCTATGGCTTCTGAAGCTCACATAACCCAGCAAACAATCAGAAAGCTGGTAAAGCACACATAGTTTCTAAATAGTACTGATTTAAATTTCTTTAAAACTTAACAGAAGCCCTGCTGGATGAGGCTAAGGGCCCATCTAATTCAGTATCCTGCTCTCACAGTATCCCATGGAAAACAAAAAATAATAATAAATAATACGGCCTTGGTCCTGTATACCTGAAGGAGTGTCTCCACCCTCATCGTTCAGTCCGGACACTGAGATCCAGCACCAAGGGCCTTCTGGTGGTTCCCTCATTGCGAGAAGTGAGGTTACAGGGAACCAGACAGAGGGCCTTCTCGGTCGTGGCACCTGCCCTGAGGAACGCCCTCCCTTCAGATGTGAAGGAAATAAGCAGCTATCTTATCTTTAAAAGACATCTGAAGGCAGCCCTGTTTAGGGAAGTTTTTAATATTTAATGCTGTATTGTTTTTAACACTCAATTGGAAGCTGCACAGAGTGGCTGGGGAAACTCAGCCAGATGGGTGGGGTATAAATAATATATTATTATTAATTAATTAATTATTATTATTATTATTATTATTACCTGCTAGCAGGACCTCCATACAACAGTGCAATGATGGCAATATGAAGCATATTGTATCATGTGTGATTTATGCAGCATTGACTTCCCTCCAGCTAGTTCTTCAGATCCCTAAGATGAAAGGAGAGCCTCCCCAAGGTAGCAGAGAATATGTCCCGTTCTCTCTAGGCACTTTTCATGTCCAATTTCCTTGTACTTAACAAAAACAGTACTCTTTTCCTCCAATTCTCAGTTGGTTGTTTTTCAGTAATGATTCTAAACAGTTCTTTTTTCAGGGAGCACTCAAGGGTATACAGTATCAGTAGCCCCCACCCACCCCTGTTAAAAGTGTAGCGCTTACTGTAACAACTTCATGGTGAGCACTGGCATCTTTTTTTTTCCTTAAAAAAAGCACTGATTCTAAAATGAACAAACAGCCACCCACAGCCTTGCAGAAGAGGGCCAAGAGGGCAATGCCTTTCTTTCTCCTATTCACTTCACCATTTGCAAGAATGGGGGTCCCTGTCTACAAGGAGCAGCCAACACAGCCCCAAGCTCACCTTTGGATCTGGCATGCAACTGACTTGTGAGATAATCTCAGTTTTGTGCAACATCTGCTGCTATTGTAGGTCAGATTTAACCACATGCAAACAGATGTTGGTATGTAGAGAGCAATGGAGTTGGTACGGCAAAGCAACTCAGAGAGTGAGCTGCTATAGGCATGTTTTCACTTTCATTCTTTCTCTCTCTTAGTCCCATGTGTGCAATAAGTAAATAATAAAAACGGTCTACCGTACTCATATAATTCATTTGAAACCAATTGCTATGTCTATATGAAATGCTAAAAGTTGTCACCATGTGGGAAGAAGACACTTAAAAATGGAGAGTTTAGCAGATGCCATGCCATAGTCATGCATCTGCATATCTCCATTGTTCAGTCTTGGCTCACAGATGATATAGTCATGGCCAAGTGACCAAGGGTGCCCTTTTGAGCATACCATATGTCAATTGAAACAGTAAAAATCAATACACAATGTATCTTCATTGTTTGGGAAGGGTCACAGCTCAGTGAAAGAGCACATGCTTAGGTCCCAGGTTCAGTCTCCAGCATTTCCAGGTAGAACTGGAAAATATTCCTGTCTGAAACCCTGAAGAGCTGCTGCCAGTTAGTTTAGATAATACTGAGTGGTCTGACATTGAAAAAGGCAGCTTCCTCTGTTCTTATGACCTGCTTGCTACATGGATGATACAGTCAAGAAGGTGCTCCTGGTACCATGAGCAAGACTGTGCCATCTCTGTGCCAAGTCCAAAAAATGAAGATACATAGAGGTGCAATGAAAGAATCCCCTTCCAGAGTCTGATAAGTGCTTTACAGGAGACATTTTTGTGAATGTTCAGTTAATTGGCATTCATCCATGGAAGAGAAATCAAATGAACATTTGAGGCAGTGTAGGATGTATGTTCATTAAAAAATATATCATTTTAAGCCTTATAGGTAAAAATACACTGAGCCTGTTCTAAAAGAGGGTTTTGTGGTTTTTTTGCTATGGGATCAGATTCAGTGGCTATGGCCAAGCTAGTGTGCAACCTGGAGGGATTGTAGTGGTAGTTGTTGTTAGTTTGGTTTCAACCCAAGTCTCCAGGGAAAGGGCAAGTTTAAATATAAAAAGCTAGTATAGCTCATTTTTTTTAAAAGGAGGTAAGACTTACAGAAGCCAAGTGGATGAAGAGATTGGGAGAGGGCAGAGGACAGACAGACCAGGCCACACAAATGGTACAAAAATAAAGGCCATTTATTAAGGTACTTATGGCAGGCCAGCTGCCCTGAATACACACCATTTCCAGACACTTAAAAGTCCTCCATTAAACCAGTGTTTGCTTCTCTCATACTTTATCTTACACAGGCCAGGACATTCCTTCTGTACTCAGTATGTTCCACTGCATCAGGAGTGACCAACCCAAAGCCCTCCAGATGCAGCTGGACTACAACTCCCATCAATGCTCATTATTGGTCTTGCTGGCTGGGGCTGATGAGTGCTAGAGTCCAAATACCTGGCAGGCCACAGGTTAGCCACCCTGGCACTATACATTAGCCCTACCCACCATCCATCAGCCTGAAATACTGGAGCAATGCCTCCCTTCCAGAATAGCCTGTACTCAAGTGCTTGTCTCCACCTGTAGTAAAACCTGCACCCAGGATAAACTCTCTAGTGTTGGTTCACGCTCATCCTTTTTGCCCCACCCAGTCTCCATCAAAGCTGTTGCCAACCCTCCAGCATCCAGTGCTTTCCCTGCAAGATTGTGCTGCTCCTCTAGTCATTTACTACCAAGACAGTTTCCCAGTCTTTGGCACTTTGTAGTGTTGCAATATCCTTTTGGAAGCATGGGCACCCAGAAGCAGACACAGCATCCCAGGAATGTGTGCAGCATCAAAGAGACAAATCAAAAGTGTTTTCCTACTCCTGCTAGTGGAGCTCAGAGGAAATGGACAGTCTGTAGAGCTCCACATTCAAGATGCCCAGCTTGGAGGTGGCAGGCCACAGTACCCAGTGCAACCATTTGAAGATTTATGCATAATTTTTTATATCCACCGCACTTAGACCTAACTTGCAGCTTTGTAGATATCAAGGCTTTGGGGACCCAAAGTCCAAAGGGACAAAAAGTGCTTGTTTCTTAGCCACTTGGCTGGCACAGCTACTTCCTGGAGAGTATAAAGTGGCACAGTCCATATTGGTGCCAGAGGGGAGAAGGTTGTGCTCCACTCTTTCTCCAGCGCTGATCTCTCCTGGTGTGCTGCAGTCAGGTAGGTGGAGACTCGGCTGTTGGGTCAGGCAGTATAAGCTCAAGGCAGGGCAAAGGCACTTCCTTCCCATCAACCAGAGACCCTGTGGGTCTGGAAAGGGCCGGAACACCAGCAGCTCATGCTAATGGTCAAAGCATAGGAACAAGATGCCACAGTCAAAGTGTGGTACTCTGGCCAACAGGGGGAGAACCTCAGCACCTAATCCCAACAAACAACTCAGGCCCCTACTGTCCTTAATATACCTAGGGCTGGACCAAACTTGTTGCTGCCCACTGCTTGTAGAAATCTACATTTTTTTTCTGGATGAGAGGATGTGCAGCTCAGATGAAAAATATTAGCCAGGTGTTCAACAGGGAGAGTATTTGCAGGGAAATATTTCCTGTGGCTTTATAACAACCAGATCTTAGAGCAGGTGTGCTTGGTCCTAGCCCAGTGAGGGAGACACTCGGGGGAACTAAGCCAAACCAAGATTAGCTAACGCTAACATAAGGTATTTAATTGCATGCAGGGATGGGAGAATATATGTGGTTCACCAGCTATTGCTGGACTACAACTCCCATTATGCCTAATAATTGGCCATGCTGGTTGTGGCTGGAGGGAGTTTGAGTTCAACAATACTGGTAGGTCCACAGGTTGCCCAGTTCTGATGAACAGTAAGAATGGAGTACAGCATTGCTACTGTTATCCCACGGTGACCCATACAAACAAAAATGTGCTCTTCAACCTTATAACTTACCCACTCCACCTTCCATTACCCCAAACCTTTCTTCAATTGTGCCTATCTCCCTTATTCATGATTCACAGATACTCTCCCACTGCCGCCCCCATTCCTGCCAATCTCCCTCAATCCCATCTCAAAACTGTCCTTACCAGATTTGACAGAGCAGTGAATGTGAGCCTTAGATTCATAGTAGACCCAGTCGAAGCCAGCCTCAACAGCTAAACGTGCGAGCATCCCATACTTGTTGCGGTCACGGTCAGAGGTGGTGATGTCAACAGCACGGCCTTCATAGTGCAGCGATTCCTCTGAGTGGTGCCCATCTTCATCCCAGCCCTCCGTCACACGCAGCTTTACCCCTGGCCACTGGTTCATTACCGAGATGGCCAGAGAGTTTAGGCGATCCTTGCAGCGCTATGGGAAGTGGGTGAGAAGTGACAGAATAGAAATAGATCAGCAAAGAAGAGAGCATTACCTGGAAGTACAAAACTTGGATTAGATTGGGGTGGCCATGTGTCCTTCTTGACAAAGGACAATCCTTTCCTTGAAAGGGTGGCAGAGAATAGTAATAGTAATACTGTAATAATAGTAATAGTAGTACTAGTAGTAAATAATAATAATAATAATACATTTCTTATTTATACGCCGCCCATCTGGCTGGGTTTCCCCAGCCACTCTGGGTGGCTTACAGAATATATAAAACATCAAACATTAAAAACTTCCCGATACAGGGCTGCCTTCAGATGTCTTCTTAAAGTTATGTAGTTCTTAATCTCCTGTACATCTGAAGGAAGGGCATTCCACAGGGAGGGCACCACAGGGAGGGAACCACCAGAAGACCCTTGGAGGAGGACCTTAGTGTCTGGGCTGGATGATGGGGGTGGAGACGCTCCTTCAGGTATACTGAAAATCTGTTTTTGTTTTGTTTTGTTTTACAATGTGTAAATGGGTAGCCTAGATTAAATTCCCCACCATATCAAGCATTGCTTAGCCATAGTCCAGAACATTTACCATCTGGGCAACAAAGAGCCACACCTTGGTCAACACACATGCAGCCAAATGATGTGATAACATCCTGATGTCGTAGCAATTCAGTCCACAACTAGATGCTAAAGTCACTTTGCTTTTCAAAATGTATTCTACATTCTTGTTAAACCCCTCTCTAATTTTAATAATAATAATAATAATAATAATAATTATTATTATTATTATTATTATTATTATTATTATTTTATATACAACCCTTTATCAAAAGATCCTAGGGTGGTTACAACATTAAGAACACATTTTATAGAGCATAACAATAAAAATCTAATAAAAAGCACAATAATAGACAGCATAATAATAAAATAATCATAATAACAGCCACTTCCCCAGCTTTAACAGACCATAGATTATTTAATGGACAAAGGCCATATAATGATAGTGCCAGGCAAGCCTCTCTGGGGAGAGCATTCCACAGATTGGGGGCCACCACAGAAAAAAGACTAATTCTTGTGTTGCCACCCTCTGAACCTCTCAGGGAGTGAGGACATAGAGCCTTAGATGACAAGTGCAGGGTCCAGGTTGGTTTGTATGGGGAGAGGCTGTCCTTAGGTATTGAGGTCCTGAGCTGTGTAAGGCTTTATAGATCAAAATCAGCACTTTGATTGGGTTCAGAAGCTAATTGGGGACAATAATAAAATAAATAAAATAAAATAATAAAAACCACCTTACATCAAGGGCACTGGCTCTTTTTCTTAGGGGTCCAGACCCCTTCAATGTTCAGAGGACCCCACATGTGATGTCCTGATGTAGCATGACATTGTGTGTGTGTCATCAGGACATAAAGACATGTCATAAAGATGTGACATAAAGACGTTGTGTTGGGCCCCTTCAATCCTCCAGAGAAGGTGGTACCTCTCCCTTACATAGAGACATAATGGTCCCTCTAGATTGTCAGGATTTTGCAGGAGGGATTCATGCACTTTAGGTGTGTGCAGTTAAGGTGGATTAAAAGTCTCCAGTGCACAACAAATCCTCCTTAAAAAAAGACTTTCTGCAGTTTGGAAAATGATTGGAGAATTCATTGAAAAGTGTGGGATAAACTAATGACTAACAAGAAGATGTGTAAACACTCCAAAGTAGATCAGGATGGCTACAAGATGGGAGATGATTGCCATATAACTGCCCTGTAAACAAATCAGAATGAAAGCTCATTAAAGACTGGTCATACTGTAGTCTAATCTCTGTGTAAAGCAAGTCAGGGTGAAAGTTCAAGAAACAGGTAATCTGGAGGGGCCCAGTTTCTCAGCTCAGCCCTTGTTCCTGCACAAGTAACATGGGTTCACCCACACCACTTTTTAAAATGCATAAGAGAACTTTTGGCAAAGTTAGAGAGATGTTGTATGCATGTGCACAGAGTTGCAGGATTTGTAGAAAGACCTCAATTATTTTTGTAGCATCCCCACGCCATTAAGTTTTTTCTAGATATCAGGAACTCATTATTAATATATAGATATACACACCATATGGGCATGTCATGCTCTATTGCTTCTGTCCATACTGAACAATATTAAATTCATTGCTTTACTGTCCTGTTTTCCCTCCATGCCCTATTCATGAACCTCACTGATTTGGCTTACAAGTAAATGAGTCACGAAATATGTCACTTGTGACTAAAGTCCTGCACAGACCTAAAAGCTTACATTAACCCTGGGATACCTGCACAGGCCATTCTGATCTGAGAGCAACCAAACTGAGTTTCTTGCAGGATGCCGATTGATTGGTAATGACCCAGGTGATCATGTGTACATTGGTGCTGTCAGGGCAGGACTTTGAGGCAGAGGTCCAGTACCCCTTTCTTCAGAACAAGCAGAAGTCCCCCCATCCTGAATACAGCAGTGCTGGTTTCCCACAACTGAAATAAAATGAAGTAAAACACATTTCTATCTAAAGAGGGTGTGTGCGTGTGCTAAGTTCAGAGTCAGCAGCAGCAGCAGGTCCCATTAACTAAAGTGGTGCTTCAGGTTAAGAACAGACCTCCAGATGAATTAAGTTCTTAACCCGAGGTACCACTGTATTTCATGAAATCCTGGGACATCACAACAGAGAAGCAGCCCCACATTGGAATGTGTGGTTTTGTGTGTGGAAAAAGAGGGGAGAATCATCCCAAACTGCAAAAAGACAGCAAAGCCCTTCCATGTGTGACCTTGGAATGTGGCCAACAATCTGCAAGGATGAAAGGCCTGACCCTCCCACTCCTTAGGTCACGTTTCACTCAGCCTTGAGAAGAGGGCAAAGAGCAATGCAGTAGCAGCACAAGGGTGAGGCAAAAAACCCGCCCCTGCATTCAGAGGAAAGGTCATATATGGCCAGGGCTGGCCTTTGTCCCTAGTAAAACAGGGCAGGCACAAAGGGCTATCCCAGTTTCTACAACCACACACACCACTGTTTGTTCTGGACCTCAAGAGATAAGGTGCTGCAGAAGGCAACAAACAGTGTTTTATATATGAGAGAGATTTATTTATTTCCTTAAAATACCATAGGAAAGGTGAGGGTTACATAGTTTGGGGTTACATAGTTGGGTTCCCATCCCCATCTCTGGCTCACTTTTCCTTGTAACAACAGATAACAAACCAAATCACCTTAACTTTGCATACTGTAGAAACAAACAAGCTGATGAGTCCCTTGGGTGAATCTGGCTGCATCAGGTTTTGTGAGATTATTATTATTTATTTTATTTTATTCAATTTCTTACCCACCCTTCACCATATGGTTCCTGGGTGGAGTACAGCAATGCTTTTTTAAAAAATAAAGTACAATATTAAAACCAGTTTAAAACAAATGTTAAACTGCAGACCAAGAATAAGGACTAGCTCTAGACATGTCAGTGCCCCAGAACACCATGTTAATGCTAACTCCTGAGTTAGTGAATCCAAATACATGGGCTGTTCCTCTCATCAAAATAACTCCTCTTAATACAGCCTTCAGACAATACTTTGTTTGTTATTCCTCACAGTCAGCTGCACAGGGAATAGCCATTGTACCCATCACCTTCACCTCACATTCATACTCTTCCAGGCTATATCATTTACCCAGAGCAATGGGAGAGCTCATGGGAGAATTACATAGGGAATCACAAGGTACATATTCTTCTGCATTGGGAATAAATTCAGAACTGATTCACATATATGGTAATTCCAGCTGTAGCCAGAAGGTGTCAGCGTAGAGCTGCAACAGGAAAGCCAATTGGCACAAGGCAGGTGCTTTAATTCATTGACCACAAGGCAAGTTCTAAAGAAACACCTCTGATGCCCAGATATAGGAACAGATACTCTCAGAAAAAATCCCCAACATTTGGTGCTGAGGCTGCTGTACCATGGTGCAATTTGAGCTGCAATGAAGGGTTTTGAGAAAGCAGCAGAAGAGGAAAGGTTCAAACTATAGTAGCTATGTAAGCGTCAGTGCCCAATCAATTCTCCCAAGGCTAACAGCATAGGGGCTACATGTTGAGCAGTAAAAAAGTGGGATTTTGTTAACAAGGTGCTAGATACTTGGTGAAGCACATAACACGTCTGCCCTTCCCACCATCCAAGGGGATAATCATAAATTGTAAATATAAATACAGGGCACATTTTCAGACTGCTGCTATTTTCTGGTGAGATTCAACCACATATTGACAAATTCAGGCAGCACAATTATGGCTGATTGGCAGCTCTTGTGTAACAAGCCCATTTTCTCCAAAGACTGCACTTTTTGCAATAAGGGAAGTTACAGAAATGCACTGGAGGGTGTGAGATAACACTTGCTTTGATGCAACATCATCTAGCCTCATTAATGTTGTCTAATTTCACTGCAAACAAATCAGGCTGAATGCTCAGTAAACAGCACATGGAGTGGTACATGCTCACATATGAAAGGGATTAGGTTCTCCTCATTTCTTGCCTCAGTTATTGAGTCCAATTCATCAGTAAAAGGACAAAATTCAGCAAGTCCTGCTTCCAACACCAACTATACCCACATATATTCAGCCACAAATATTCTCCAGGGTTCCCTCTCCACACCCTTAGAATGGAAGCCACATTCCAGGGCATGCAGTCAGTGATGCTATGAAGAAGTTCTCCATGGTGAAAGGTAGGGGTAGGAACTATATTTACTAATCATTTGGCAATACCAGCACTGTCCACTTGCTCCTTGTCCAGAAAATGTAACCTACAGAAGTGGCTAACCTGTGGCCTTGCAAACGTTTTTGGATTCTAACATCTATTAGCCCCAGCCAACAATCCCAATGGTCAGGGGTAATGGGGTTCACAGTCCAGCTGCTGCAGGTTAGCCTTCTCTGATTTATATTATAGTGTACAGATCTACAGCACACTTTAGAGAAGGGCTGGTAAGGGTTAAGTGTGGTATAGAGCCTAGAAAACTAGGAATACCTGGGGTTCAAATCCCCATTCAGTAATGAAACTCACTGGATGACTAGTCATTATCTCTCAGTCTAACCTACTTCACAGGGTTATTGTGAGGATAACAGGGATGAGGGAGAGAACTACATATACCATTTTGAGATCCTTGGAGGAAGAATTGGGTTTTAAAAATTAGCAAATAAGCCTTAATGGCAAGGTAAAGAAATGGCAAGTGGCAAGCAAGGGCAGGAACTACATTGTTTCTGTTTTATACAACACTGTACACATTGCTTGTGCTAAATAAAAGTTAAATACAACCCACAATATTAAGTAGGCAGAGCTGGAAGTTTCTGCAGCTCAACTTCTTGGAGAGGACCAGGGCTCTGCTAACAGGCCTTGTATAGACAGGGGGAATTTACCCAGCCTGCATATTTCTGTGCTGCTCAGAAAAGTATCCACTGTTGTACAAATTGATACCAGCTCCACTAAGTTGCTGGCAACTTTTGGTCTGGAAAGAAAGAATGGCACTTATTCCTGCAGGAGCACTGAGCAGTGAATAGGCATCATGGGGACCATGAAAGCCACCTCCAGGAGGGACAGTTGCTTGAGGTGCTTGGAAGATCAATTGTCTTGGTAGAGCCAGAGGACAATGGCTGGAGCTGAGCACTAGACCCTAGAACTAGTACTCTTTCCCCTATCAGATTGAGAGGGGGGAAAGACCAGCAGCAGCTCACAAACGAATACCAGCAGCCTGTTCATAAGCATTCATGATGCTTTCTGCTAATGATGGTATTGGGTCTGTTGTCCCACTTTCAATAATGTATGCACTTGCAAAGGTTTTGGGGTGGACGTACTACTTTGTTTCCAGCCAATCTATATCCTGTAACCTTTTGATGGAATTCTATAACTTTCTATACCATTGGTGTTCTGGGTTTGGTGGCTTCTTCTTTTTCTGCCTGCTTTTCTTGTGCTACTGTGCAACAGTACCCTGCCCAGATGGCAATAATGCAATCATATTGAGGGAGCATCACAGAACATCTAATAAAGCAGAATGATGTGTGAACAGTTCAGTATATATCCACCACTAATGCAATATTATTGCATCAATCACATGTTGCAGAATACACCCAGAAACCTCCCTACCTCCGCCCATGCATGCATGCACGCACACTCCAATCTGGAGGAGCCCAGAGGATGTTGGCCTGGCCTAATTTAAGCTCCCTGCAAATCATAGTGAGGGAGGTTTGGTTCAGAGAGCAAGGAGAAGGAAGCTGGGGCTGGGGGGCGGTGATGGGCGGAGAAGAGGTGAGGCAACTATTCCTGGGCCTTATCTCCACCTCTGAGCTCAGGCACCAGAAGCAAACAGAGACTGACATTCTTGAGAAAGATGGAGTGATAAGGACATGTGGGCGGGATCCTGTTGCCCAGGGAAATGCAGACCCTTGGACTTGATGAAACTCAAGTCAAGAGCAATAAGAAACCAGCAATGGGGGTGGGGGTGGAGAGGAAAGGAGGGGCTGAACAAGAGCACCCCTCATGCTCAGGTGATACATTTTGAACCTCGCATCATGCCTCAGAAGCTATGCCTTCAGCATGCCTGCCTGCTCTGGAGAGAAGGTGGGGATGCTGGCAAAAGTCCAAGTATTATCAGGTTAGCTTGTTGCTGTAAACATACACAAACATCATTGGATTTCAGGTTCCCTCATCCCTAACCACTGACCATGCTGCCTGGGACTGATGGGAGATGGAATCCATCTTCTGACGGGCCAAAGGTGGTTCTTCCCTGAACTATAACATGCTAAGTGATACTTGTAGCAGAGTCTCTTGAATGGGGAGCCCTTGTTGAAAGCCACATAGATCCCAAGCCCTGTTAATAGAGGCAATGCATGATTTTATGTTATGATTGTTCAGCCAGATAATCCATCCCTATGCCTAGTCAAGCTGCCATGGGCAACACCAGTGAACCTCTTTGGTTTTGCCTACTCTGTCACACTCTCTGTATTTTAACCAGTGACAGACCCCACCCCCATGCCCCTAGGGTGGGTGAGAGCACTGACCCAGCAGACCTCCAGCTGCATCCTAGAGGCTTTAGGAGACTCACCTGCACCATAACCCTGACTGGTGGCAGGCAGGGTGGCAGACCAGGAGGGGGAAATAGCTCTTTATCTGCATTCCTGGAGCCCACAGGCATTTCTCCGGTGATACCAAAAGAGTCCTACATAACTTCCGGCTCCACAGTACCCATCCCCCAACTATCACCATCCCAGGTTCCTGCTCCAACGGGCAAGACTTGTGGAATTTACAAGAGGGAATAGTCCCCTGTGTAAGCATCTCAGTCATGCTTGTGTCAACATCTTCACAATGCTCAGCACTCACCTTGCTCAAATATCCTTCTAGCAACCCTGGCCAGCAGGGGAAACTGAGGCATGGGGGAGGGGGGGGAAATAAGCCCCATTCAGCATCTTGGTGTCAGAACCGAAACCTGCAGGTTCTTGTAACTATGTCATTTAGGGAGGTGTTAGGAGCACCCCCCTCCCTATTTCCCCTGTCTTTCAGATCACATGGCTCTGTACAGAGCAGTAGCCACATCTCATTGGGTCTATACTCCAAGAGGCAGTTCTAAAACATTCAGTGGGCCTAGATCTTTCTGACATCCCCTGTCACTCCAGAGGTCTAATCTACTACAACCAGTCTATTGTACTTCTTCCCCTACCCCACCACAAAAAAGAATAGCTGGCCAAAAGTAGCTGGACCCTAGCAATTCACCTCACAGGCCTCCCTCCCAGCCTTTCTTCCCACTATGCATTGGTTATCTCAGACTATTGTCAAAAGTGAGGCTTTAATCAAGGGTTGAGGAACCTGTGGCCCTCCAAATGTTGCTGGTCTACAACAACATCTGCAGGGGGCATAGGTTCCCCATCCCTGCTTTAAACGTTAGGAGTTTGTTTGTTTTTCATTTACGACATCTGTAACGTAAAACTTTCACTTGGATAAAATGGACATCCATACATGCACACAAACAAACAAACAAACAAACAAACAAACAAACAAACAAACACTACAGGGTTTTTAAAGGGTCCAATATGAAAACGCTCCCAGAGCTGGGGACAGAAGGCAGATTGTTTTCCCCAGTCCTTCCTATTCTAGATTTAGTATATAACCCTATTTGGGGCCACCATCTCCTCAAAACAGGCTAAATGGAGTATCCGGATGGTTTTTAAAACAAAGATTAGACTCTGAATAGTTTGCTTTTTAAGAATTAGCTTTGATGTTACAGTATGCTTAGAAGGTGGCCTAGTGAACTCTAGGCTGCCTATAGACAGTCAGATTCTTTGCTTCCAACTTAATAAGCAGGATCACCTTGCTATAACAATCCCCCAAGACATTCTATCCCAGTTATGTTAACTGGAAAGTTAGGGCATCCTTTTCAAAATGTCCCAAACATAAGGATCAGCCTACCAATTTCCCCCACAACTACTTCCCCCAGGTCAATTCCCCGCAGACGTTAGCCAGAGGTAAAGTGGTGGGTAGGCAATGAGGTAAATAATAAAAAAAATACGTGCATTGTGTCTTTTTTCAAGTTGTGTTTTCTACAAATCAGTTTAATTTGCTGTGAGACATTAGTGTTGCATGCAGTATTAGGTTGGGAAGAAAAGAGGCGGAAAGAGGGAAAGGGTGGGCATGGTGCATGGGGTGGGGTGGGAATGCTTCTATTCTTCCATGTAGTGTATGTGTGGGAGTTTGTGTCAGCATCACTTGTGTGGGTTCTCTTTCTATTCACTTGTAATATTTCTTTGGTAGTGAGAGAGGTTGGGGGTAGCCTAGGGTGTGGTTAGTTGTCTTGGGTTGGCTGCAGTGAAATTTGTTTGTGTGTGTGAGGGGTGGATTTTTGGGTCAGGTTAGCCATATTGATTTGTATGCTGTCAGTGGATTCTTGTTGTTGTCTTGTTTGACTATGTATGTGATAAAGGGGAACCATACTCTTCTATTCCATGCATCTTCTTCTATTTGTCCCCATGTCAGTAATGGATCCCCATATTTAGCTTCGAAAGGGATTTTCCCTTCCCATAGTCAAGAGACTGGCTGGGGACTAAAAGAGTCCGGTTTCAGCTTTTGCTGTAGCTGCATGTGACATGCTGAGCCTGCTAGGCATGTTTTACAGGGCTCTAGCTCAGTGGTGGAGTATCTGCTTTGCATTCAGAAGGTCCCAGATTAAATCCCCAGCATCTCCAAGTAGGAGTGAGCCTCTCCCATTTGAAAATCTGGAGAGCCACTGCCAGCTGGTGTGAACAATACTGAGCTAGATACACCAATGGTCTGATTTGATGTAAGGCAGCTTCCTATGTATGCTTATCCCTAGTCCCATAGGCTTTTCTGGCATGGCATACTTGAATCCCTCCTGCTCTATGGCTATAACAGCATAGGAGCCAACTCCTAGGTGCTGTAGGGGCTTCAGCTGCCACAATATAATATTTGAGGGGGCTGGGCCCCCACAAAGTTTATAAGCATTCCCATTCAAATGGTGTGTGTGCACTGTGTCATGTGACTGATTATGTGGGGTGGGCTTACCTGGGCCCCACAATATTTTATTCAAGTTGGCACCCCTGTATCACAGTAATTGCCAATGTGGTGCCCTGCAGATTTTTCAGACTACGACTCCCATCATGTTATGCTGGCTGGGTTTGAGGAGAGTTGCAGTCCAAAATATCTGGAGGGTAACAGGCTGACGAAGACTGCTCTGCCATGTCATCTGATATTGAACTGCATTTTTCTTATATTGTACGGTTTAACTGAGTGTCAGTAGCATCTGAAGAGCATAATAAATAACCCACTACCCTCTAGCCTGGAATTCTGTTTTCTGACATGACGAAACCAGCACAATATTCCTAGGTGGTTCACAAGCAGAGCATGTCCTCAGAGCTGTCACTATCCCTTGTTAATCTCTATCATTTGATATGCAAAGTGGGCAGCAGCCTCTGAAAATGAATGTTAAAACTTTTGACTGTTGGAGCTAACAGCTGCCAACCAACACCTTTGATGTTTTCATCTAAGCCAGGAGCGGACAGAAGGCTGATCATGATTAACCAGTGCAATGGCACAGGTAATTGGACTTAACAGCCTAACAGCCTATCCACTCATTAGATGGTAATGTGCATTGTTTCACTTGCTTCAGAATGTGATAAATCAACCCCAACATATTTGGAGCCATCCTGCTTATTCTCCCAAGTGGGGCCCCAGACTTCTGCCCCCAAGTCTTGCCCCTGTTGACACAGCTGCACCAGTTTCTGGTGATCCACCCAGTACATGCTGGCTGCAAGGATTCTTACAAAGGATGTTGGACAAGATGGACTTTGGTCAAAGCCAGCAAGGCATTTCTTATGTTTATTTGTTTGTTTGTTTACATATTTAAATATTTATATCCTGCCTTTCACACCACAAGTTATGTGAAGGGAGCCTGAGTACAGTATGCAACTTAGATTACATTTGTAGAATACAAGAATTATGTTCTTTCTTTTTTAAGTAGACCACTCAAGACTGATCTATTTTTTTTAAAGTTTGGGACATGGTGGCGTCTGCCTGTTGCAGAGTAGATCGAATTAGGTCACAATTAAAGATACATTGATTGTTCTTTTTATTTATTTAAATAATGCTATTAAAACCAAGTGGCAAAGGTCATCTTCAAGATATGGCATTCCTGTCAGGTGAGAGATCCAGAATATAGCCTCCCTATCCTAAAATCCAGTTTCTGGGATTGATTGTACCCACAAAGCACTTATCCATGCCTAACCACTTGCCCAAGTTCCAATATTGGGTACTGCTTCCCTACCTATCACACTTTGGGTGCAATCCTATGCATACTTACATGGGAGCAAGCTGTACTGAACTTAGTGGGATGTAGTTATGGCAAGATGAGCGCCGCAACCCCAGAGTCATCTGCGACTGGACCTAATGGACAGGGGTCCCTTTACCTTTACACACTAAAGCTGCAGCCCTTAACACACTTTCTAGGATGTAAATCCCATTGAACACAGTGGAATTTACTTTTGAGGAAAGCAACATAGAATGGAACTGTGGGGCTACAATCATCAGTCTACTTGAATAGCTGCTAGGTCCCCTTTGTGGAGAATGAGCCAAAACAGAACTCTTGGTAAACCCAGTCTTAGGGGAGAAACCATAATAAAGGGGCATTGGAGAGAAGCCAAAATAGTTTCCAAGAGGGAATGTGCTGCTTGAATTAGATGCTAGGGAAATGCTTTCTGCAGTGATGGGGAGGACAAACAGCAGGTCAGGGGGCACATATGCCCACCCTTGCTGCCTTGTAAGGCCAAATATGTGCAACCACTGGAGGTAGGTATCAAAGTAATGCCCCCCCTCCCAGACAGGTTGTTTTTGCTAACAGGCTAACCTTGCTATCACAACCTACTCTCTATGCAACAAGCTATAATTGGACAGTGGCTATAGAGCTGGACCTAGATCAGAAATCGGGATCCAGTGGCTCTCCAGATGTTGTTGGACTCCAACATACAGCAGTCCCAGTCTGCATGACCAATGCCTAGGGATAATGGGAATTATGGTCCCCCAACCATACATGAACAGATCCCTGTATGAATCCTCTCAGCCACAAAGCTCCACTGGGTAACCTTGCTTGCACTGTACTTTTCAGCCCAGACTATCTCACAGAATTGTTCAGTCTATAATAAGAATATGAAATATATTGCAAATCTGTGCTGTGGTGATCACCTCTATGGAAAAGGGTGTGGGGAAGAATAAAGTTCATAATAATAATGATTCTTAATGCACTTCAACTATCATTTTCCTCTACATTACAAGATGTGTTTCCATATTTCAATTTATGCTGGTGCCTGATGAGACATCTCATTTCTTGAAAGAAATTGAGAGCAGGGATGAGAGAGAAATGAAAGGATTTAATGCTGTCTGTGAAACTAAGCAGGCAGGCAATCAATCAATCAATCAATCCCCAAACACCTCAATTTCTCTCCATCACCATCCTACCAACCCTTCACAGTCCTAACAGTCTGGGCGCCTCTGCCAGATTGGGACCATGCGCACATAGAACTTCATTTGTGGCAATCCTTTGTGTATCCTCTCCAAGGGAAATGCAAAGGGTAATGACACAAGAATGGGCCTTCACAGTGGTGGCTCCTTGATTGTGGAATGTTTTTCCCAGGGAGCCTGTGGGAGGCAAACCTGACATCTTGACTAGCTGTTTTGGGCACCAGGTAAAAATCATGTTTATTCACCCAGGCCTTGGGAGTTTAATTTCCTGAACATGTTTTTAAGTGGGGTGGGATGGAATTGGATTTGCTCTTCTATGCATGTTATTTAGTATATTTTATGTTTTTATTCTTGTTTTATATCTATTTTGTTTTTTAAAGTTGCTTTGAGTTCATTCCCCCCCCCCGAAAAACGCAACCAATATATATAATCAATAATAACAAGAAGTTGTCGAGGAACGCATCCGCCCTCACAACACCTAAAGAAGGGTGATTTTTCCCGTGCTACTGCTACCGGTGCCAAGCGGATAAAAGGATCTGGCATTGATTATGCATCATCGCCCCTAAACTTTCATCAGGGTTTCCACCGGCAATGAGAATCTAATAACGTTCCAGGTCTGGATTGGGGAGCAGGAAAGTGATCGGAACCCGGAGCTGACTTCCAAAAAGCCATTCCAAAGGTCCCGGTAATCTCTCCATGCTTCCACGGTCATGGAGCCCTTAGCTACGCTTTGCTTTCCTCGAAAGCCGGCGAAACCCACAGGACTGGATATGGAGGTGGCAGCAAACAGGTGGCCAGAGCCCACACGGAGTGAGCAGGTGCCCTGGAGAAGGGAAGACGCGAAGGATTCCTTCCCTTTTTCCGAAGGGCTCGCCGGCCACTTGGCACAGAGCAGCTCAGCGGAGCGCGGCGCCGTGTTTAGCTTAGCCACGGCAGGGGCACGTGGGTTCGGGTTCTAGCGTGCCGCTCAGGTAGACTCGAGTGGAGAAGGCAGGCAGCGAAAGCGAGCGAAGGCGAGAGACAGGGCGCAGCGCAGCGCCGCGGCTGGAGCAGGGGCTGGGGTTGGTGCCTACCTGGGTCATGAGGCGATCGGCGCCCGTGTTCTCCTCGTCCTTGAAAATGATGTCCGGGTTGTAGTTGGGCGTGAGCTCCTTGAAGCGCTCGGAGTTGCGGGCGATCTTGCCTTCGTACCTGCCGCTGGCGCCCAGCGTCTTCTCGGGCACATTGGGGCTGAACTGCTTGTAGGCGAGCGGAATGAGCTTCCTGGGCGGGCGGCGGCGGCTGCCTACCACTCGGCCCGGCCCGCAGCCGCGCACCGGCGGCGCTAGCAAGAGCAGAGCGCAGCCGCTCAGCAGGAGCAGGAGCCGCGCCGCCTTCATGGCTCCGACGACGACCAGCGGGCGCTCAGCAGCAGGAGGAACTGAAGCAGCGGCGGTGGCGACGACGGCGGCAGCAGCCGGGCAGCCCCGGGCAGCGAGCAGCGGCAGCGTCCATGCGGCGAGCGGGGCAGGTGCGCTGATGGGCCGCTCTGAGCCGGCCCGCTCCGGCCGCCGCCAATAAATAGCGCGGGCCCCGTTTGTTTTGGCTGCCGCGGTTAAATAGCCGCCGCGCTCTAGCGGTCAGCGCCGCCGCCGGAGCTGCTGCTCTCGCTGCCGCTGCCTCTGCTCGCGGCGCACGAGTGAGCGACAGAGAGGGGAAATTGAAGAGATCCGGGATCGGGGACCGCCAGGACCGCACCCAACCCGTGGCCGGCCCTCCCTCTCCCTCTTTCCTTCGCCTCCTCCCCGCGGAACCTGCCTGCCTGCCGCTACCAGGGCCCGCTGACGGGGAGGGGGGGCAGGAGCCCGACCCACCCCCGCGCCTCGCTCACCTGCTGTCATCGGGGGAGGCATGCGCCACGGCAAAGAGGGCCGCCCCTTCTCCCCCTCCCGCCTGGCGCCCAGTCCCAACTCCACGTGCGCCACGAAGAGGGGCCAAAAGGCTGCGGGCCGAGGCACACGCTTACTTGCGAGTAAAGCCCACTTCTGTTAGTGTCAGTTCTGTCGCCGGAAAAAAGCCCCCACCAAGTGCAGGATCGGTCTGCAAATGCCATTCTCCACCCCACCACAGTCCCAGGCTGCCACAGTTGGCGCCAGTTCTGGCTGGGGGAGTTAAAACGGGTGTCCAACCCGCTCTCATATCCCTGGCTGGGATTACAAAAAAATAAAGAGGACAGAGAGTTGGGGGCGGGTGCCCTCAGCTCCTCAAAGCTGCTTCCCCTGCTGATCCCTTAATGCCCCCCCCCGCACCAATTTACCCCCATCTCCGCCGCCCCGTGTTGTGTTTGCCTTGGGGTGTCCCCGCCTGGCTCGCGTGCCCGGCTCCCTGGGTTCCGACGGGGAGGGGGGGAAGTTAAGCTGGTTGAAGTTTAACCACCACCTCCTGGGGCCCTATTGTTCGGCAGGAGGCCCGATATTTCCACAGCGACTCGTAGGATCTGATTAACCGGCTGAGACAACAATGCCGCCTGGGCCGGGCTTCCCCTTGCAGCTGCCAGCGGGCAAAGTCAACGCAACGCCCGGGAGCGCAGCCTGGAGACATAGGAGCCAACTCCTAGGGGTCGACGGGCGGGGCTTACCTGCCCCCCATATTTAATTCAAGTTGGCACCTCTGTCTGGAGAGGAGCGAGGGCTTTCTTATTCAGTCCCGGGGCCGTGCGCCTAGCTTCAGAGCACATGCAAAGTGATAGGGAGGAAGGGAGGAAGAGAGCATGAACCCGAGCATGTGAAAAGTTCTTTTGGGATTCTCTCTCATAATCGAGAAGTCAGAGGCAGACTTGTGCTTCAGGACTTGGGGAGAAGAGAGTTCTCAAAACATACTGAAGAGCTTCGGCTTGATCGATTTTCTTTTATATAATAAATGGACTTCCCGGAGGTCTGCCCTCCTCGGGACTCTGTTGCTCCTCTCCTTTAATTCATCCATCCAGCCATGGGCGTAGCCAGGATTTTTGTGGGGGGGGCAGTACTTTGTTAACGGGGGGAGCAGGACCGTATTTCTATTGTTTTACTTGATCTGGGGCTGCTGCTGCCCCCCCTGCCCCCTTGGCTACGCCCATGCATCCAGCTCTCTGCCACTTCTCTGCACTACCCTGTTTTCCCTTTCCTTACCAACCTGAGGTTGCACTGGTCAGGGGTCATTCCAGTTGTAGTCCAACTGGATCTGGAGGGTGCCCGTCTTAACTACCAATGCAAAAAGTGTATCTGAAGGACCCCTCAGACGTACCTTGATGGGACCCCGAATGGGCTACCCATAACCTCTAGTAACGCCCGCTCCCTCCTTTCACAATCAGAACATCTGCCGATTATCCATCTGCCACCTACTTACTGCTTTCTGTCCTACCCATCACTGATGCATTTAGGTCCATTTTAGTCTCTGGACCAATAGATTTCGCTTTTTCAACCCATAATAAGACATCCCTTCCTGGTCCTTTTGCTGAGTGGTGGGGTCCTGGATTTACCACCTCGACCTACACCCACCTGGGTTACATTCTATCACCAGGCTCCCTATATGAGAGAGAGAGAGAGTGAGCGAACCAGCTACAGCCGTACTGAGCTGTACGGGAAGCTTTTCCTGGGGATGCCTTTTCCTTGGCTGGGCCTTCTTACCAGTGTTTGCAACCCATCCAGTGACCCTAAACCAAGATCTGATCCAATATTACCCTAGAAGGGTGCAGGAAGAGGTCGCTTTTTGAATATGGCAACCTATTACTGCAAATATAAGCATATCATAGCTATTGGTGCCTGCACAGCCATTCTGCAGCCAATGTGGAATTTGCTCTAAAAAAAGAAAATTGCAGGGTGAGCTTATGACTCGCCTTAGGTCACTCACTGAATCAATGGCAGAAGCGGAGTGGTGGTGGAGAGATTTGAATCCAAATCCTCAGAGCCAGCTCCAACAATCTAGGCACCAGGAACACACTGGCTTTCTGGGTTTGGTTGAACACATACACACGTGCACGTCCATGCTGGGGCTATGAAATAATCATGTCTCCTGCAAGTTCAGTGGAGACTGGATGGGATGCAGCATGGAGGGCAGTACTGAGGTTGCAACTCTATCCACTCACTGGATACTCTCCATGGGGCATTTGTTGCGAAGAGGACACCAGCAGCCAACTTGCCCCCGCCCCCCCTTGTTGCGGCTGCTGTGACAGACAGCTAAGGTAGGGCGGAAGCAAGAACAAGGCAAAAGGATGGAAAGGAAAGAGCCACAGAAAGGCATATGGGGCAGTCAGTGGTTCTGGCTATTAGGACCGGCAAGAGATGTGTGGACATGGGGGGGGGGGGGCTTCAAAAGTGGCACGATTCATCTCTGCGGGAGGGCAGCTGCTTTGCATGCAGAAGGTTCCAGATTCCAGACATTAATACGTATCTTTAGATAAGGTTGGCAATATCCCCTGTCTGAAATCACGGAGAGCTGCTGACAGTCAGTGGGGACAGTAAGGCGCTAAAGTGGACCAGGTGGATGGTCTGATTCTGTATAAACCAACTCCCTAACTTCCTGTCCCTTGAGCCGGCACCCAGAGGCCAGCAATCCCGTTAACCTGGCAGGGGAGGATCGGCAGAGGAAGTAGTAACAACCACTTGATTTTAGTATTGAGCACCTTCAAGCACGGGCTGGTACAAACTTTCAGGGCAGCAGGGCGCCAACCATGAGGAAACAGGTCCTGGCTCTTCGTTCGCTGTTCCCATAAGGTCAGGCATAATCCTTGCGATTTAGGGATTATTACCCCGTCTATGTTGTAGTCCCTTCCCTGGACTGTATCAACTCTATCAAAGCGTGAGGTGGGTAGTGGGAGTGAAGAATAGCAGATAGGCTGAAAACCACCCTGCGTCCTAGCCAATTCTGCCAATCCAACTTTCCCTTTCTCTCCCCCCGCCTCGCAAGAGGGGGGTCAGTTTGTCTCCACACTGTAGGGGGAATCGACAAAGAGCCTACACAGCCAAGAGTTCCCGCCCTGAAACGCTTCCTCTTTACTCCCAAACGGCCCCTGATCAACTTCTTCGGGCTTAACACAGCACGGCCCACAGGGTTACCATGCCCGGGAACCAATGTCCCCAGTGTGGAAGGACGTGTGGGTCCAGAATTGGCCTCCACAGTCTCTTACGGACTCATTGTTAAAACCGTGTTTATGGAAGACAATCTTACTCGGCTACGAGTGAAAGAAGACCTGGGGAAGCTCAGCTGTGCTTCCCAAGTAGTTTGAGAGCTGGGTTCTACAGCCTCTGCCTCGGATGCAGGGGGCCTCTCTGGTTCTGACGTGAGGGAGTGGGTGGTGGCGTTGACTGACTCGAAAAGAGACGTGGAGGGTGTAGCAGTACTGAATGGATCCCTCCCTCCTCAGGCTGGCACACGAAAAGGGCAGCCGGAAAAATCCCCATAATCACAACTGGCATTGCAGTCCAGGGGGCACTATTTCCTTATTTTTTAAAACCGAGGCGCACTTCTGTGACAGGAGAGGGGGAATTTTCCTTGCGTTACTGACCATCCAGATTGAATTTTTGCAAAGCAAGGCTCCTACTTGGACGCTGTCCGGGTCCCACGTGCGCGTTGGGTTCAGCACAAGTTCTCGGTGTAGTCACTGCAAATCTAATGCGCGGGAGATTATCTGCTCCAGGTTTATGAGTTTCCATTGGCTTCCACTGAATAGCTCTGCCCACAGATAAAAGCAGCAGGTATCCAGAGGTAAACGGAATTGCTGCTATCTCGTGGTATCTCCAGGTAAAGATGGAGGGCGTGCTATTTTCTTTTTCTTTTTAATAGGCGCTGAGTGCCAATACTTTTTAAGACCTGTTTACAGTGTGTAAAACTAATATTACTAAAAATGTGTCACATAAAACTATCACTGTAAAATGAACCATTCTATGCAGATTTGCACCAATCAGCTCATACTAGATTATATGAGGGAGATATGCTATGCTGGGCAATTAAGATCCATACCAGAAAATTTAGCTCAGTGCACCCTCCCCTTTCTCCTGGGCTGCTGAGGCATCATTACACACCATACATAGTCCTATTGTCAGTCTTAAGGGACAGAAATGCATTAGAAAAGAAAGTTTAGACTCCTGAAACTGCTGCAGATCACAAGTGGAGAGAGCTCTGTTGCACTCAAGTCCTGCTTGTGCACTTCCCATAGGCACCTGGCTGGTCATTATGAGAGCAGAATGTTGAACTAGATGGGCCTTTGGCCTGATATGATGGGGCTCTTATGTTCTTATGTGTGGTGTTCACTTTGAATACACACACCCCAAGTAAATAACAAGGTATATGCCCTGCACTAGGTGGAAGACTGGGGGCTAGAACTTAAGAGGAAGAAGTGGAGAGAGAAGAGTTAAGGCTGATGGGAGTTTGGGACATCAACCCAGGAAGGGGCATGGATGGTATGAAGTGCATTAGCATACTCTTCTCTACCCTCTTCTCAGGGCCTCCACACTCAGGTTACTGTCTCACTAGAAGACTGTAGCATTATAAAATTTTATAATCCAAGCAGGAGCTAATGAAGATCACTCACAAAAATATATAGGCAGTTTTGCAGACTCCCTACAAGTTAGTTAAACACTGGAAGGCAACTCTTGCATCTGTAAACTAAGAGAACTAGTGTAGATTAGGAAAGTGTGTGTATAACTTTGCTCTGCAGCTTAACTAATTTTACCCTCCCCAACTGCTTCCCTTATCTTTCATTAATGTTTTCCTTGGTTCACCGTAATAGTGTAAGTGGCCATGAAGAGCTGTATAGTTATTGGGTGGGACACTGAAGGAAGTTTTTCAATATGGGGTACTATTTCTATGGAGACGGAAATCTATTTTTGTATTCTTGAATGAATCTTTGTATTCAGGCACTGATGTGGACCAGAGGTAGGGATTTTTCTCAGCCTGAGGGCTGAATTTCCCTTCTGGGCATCTTTCTGGGGGCCATATGCTAGTGGTGGGCAGAGATAGAAGCAAAAGTGGGAAGAGCAACGAATGTAAACTTTGCTTCTGTACAGCAGGCTAGTTTCTGCATGCACTCACACACCCCTCTCTATCCTCCATCCAGGGAAATCAATGACACATTCCAGCCAGGCAGTAACATTCAGGGGGTGAAGCAGGATGAGTGAGGGTCCTGGGGAGAGTTCAGTGGGCCATACTAAGAGGGCTGGAGGGTCTCTATTTGACACCCTGTAAACCTGAGGTTCCCCACCCATGCTGTGGAGACTAGAAGGCAAGGGTGGAGACTGAAGTTGGTTCCTGGGTTTGCAGTTCCTCATTCAAGAGAGGTGCTTCTACTACCTGAAGAAATCGGGGCAGGGGAGATTTCTTCCATAAAGTAAGTTTTCCCCCTGCAAGGTGCCCTAGTATTGCATTAAACCAAAAGCTTCACCTTTGTGCAAATAATGTCCCTCCATGCAATTTGTCACTCATAAACATATGAATGAACTAATAAACATAAGAAACAGCAGGATTTACATTTGGGAATAAACCCTGGACCATCCCAAGCTATGCCAACTGTTTCTGATTTGAGTGTGGACTTATTTTAGGGGACAAATATTGCAGTAGGGGGTCCTATAGTTCCTTCACTTGCGGGTACATTTCCACCAGCTTGTTCAAAACACATTGACTATACTATGGCCAGCACATAATTCAGGTGTTTAAAAACTTGCACTGGCTGCCCATACACTACACTACCAGGCCAGGTCCTTGTATTAATTTACAAGGCCCTTAACAACTTAGGTCCAGGATACCTCAAGGACTACTGAATCCCTTATATCCCTGCCCAGTCACAGAGGTATTTGGGGGAATCACTGTTAATGGTCTCCATGGTTCAGCTGCACGACTCCTACCCACCAGAAGCAGTGCATTCAGTGTTGTGCGCCCAATTTTATGGAACTCCCAATTGAGATCAGGTAGGCCCCCACTCTGTTGAACTTCAAGCACCTCTTTTATCCCAGCAGGAATTTTAATAGAAATATGAATTTATCATGTTGACAATTTCTAAATATTTTCTGTATTGTATTTATTGTACACGGGACACGGGTGGTGCTGTGGTCTAAACCACAGAGCCTAGGGCTTGCCGATCAGAAGGTCAGCAGTTCAAATCCCCGCGACAGGGTGAGCTCCCATTGTTCGGTCCCTCCTCCTGCCAACCTAGCAGTTCAAAAGCACATCAAAGTGCAAGTAGATAAATAAATAGGTACTGCTCTAGCGGGAAGGCAAACGGTGTTTCTGTGCGCTGCTCTGGTTCGCCAGAAGCGGCTTAGTCATGCTGGCCACATGACCCGGAAGCTGTCTGCGGACAAACACTGGCTCCCTCGGGCCAGTAAAGTGAGATAAGCGCCACAACCCCAGAGTCGTCTGTGACTGGACCTAACGGTTAGGGGTCCTTTACCTTTTTATTTATTGTACACCACTTAGAGACAATTGTAGTTAAGTTGTAAAATAATTGTTTCAAGAAGTAAAAATAAATAAGTGGCAATAAAAATATATATAAAAGATACACACTAGAAAACACCTTGTACAAACATGCAATTTTGGCAGAACACAGTGGATCCTAAGGCTACTATCCTATATACAAATTCTACAGGGCTTTCATTTGAGTAGTAAAAACAACTATTTAAAAATAATTAAAACCAATGATAAGCTGAAAAACTGATTAAAACATGTGTCTACATATCTGGATAGGCTTGCCTAAACAAAAATATTTTTAGCAGGCACCAAAGAGAGTACAGTGAAGGCACCTGCCTGATGCCAACAGGCTGCGAGTGTGGGTGCTGCCACAGTAAAATATCTATTTCTTACACTGTGAGATGAGTATCATGCGACACCTGTAACAGTGCCAGTTCTGCAGATTGGCCAAGTGTCATATATGGATAAGGTGATGTTTTACCATAAAGTGGCTTCCACTGCTAATAGTAAAACCAGTTAATATAATATTTTAACATGAAACTAGAGTGACTGGCACAGACACAGTAGTTGAGTATTACTTTGTGTCATGGTAGTGGCTGTCATTAAACTCTTGTCAAACAAATTAATAATGTCATAGTCTTGTCAGCATACTCTGTGTCATTTCTCTCTGCTACTTAGCCTGATGAGCAAGAATGCTCCTTCTTAACGATACACCAAGTCCTAATTGCAATGGCTGCTTTTGGACCCTTCCCAGTGTCACTTGCCGCCTGATTTCCCAGCAGGAAATGTCTAATGCAAAGGTGAAAGTAGCTCAGCCAGGAGTAGTCTCTGAACAGGAACACCACTACTTCAATTTTTTATTTTATTTTTACAAAAAACTCTTTCACTTCTCCTTATGCTGATGATGTCTCTTTAATGACAAATGCAGATGCTTGTCTGGGCTGCACCACTTGGGCAGGGCTGTGTGGTGGTCAGGGACTGTGTTCTGCAGACAGAGCTCACACCCATTCTGCCCGTTGCCTGTAGCGTGTTTGCTTGGAATGACAGCCTCTAGGACATCCTCAGACAGGAGCCAGATGATTGTTTTAAAGAGAATTGAAAGTGGTTTGAAAGAGGCTTTGCTTCTTGTGGTGTACAAACATGTCCCCTTTGTCACATTGTTGCTTATGTTCCAACAGATTGTGCAGGATTTTTCAAAAATGAAAAGCCTGCCAAACTTATTGGATCAAAGATAACAGTGGAATGAGGATACACACCCAAGAGTGTTCACTCTTTCAAGCTGCCCCCGACTTCTTGGGGAGGGGGGGAAAGATGTTTGTTTGCCTCCTCAGTTTGTATCAGGAGATGTGCAGTTTTGTCCCTTACTGTCTCAGTACAAATCTTTGCACACTTCCCCTACAGGCATGTTTCCTTTGCCTGAAATTGTAGGCTTAGGGCTTGGGGTTTTGTTTGTTATGTTTGGAGTTTTATGTGCTGTGTGTTACCCACGTGGATGAAGACAGGAAGTTGGTAGTTTTGTAGTACAAGAAGTTACAGAATTGTTATCAAGAAAGCACAGGACAAGCATCAATTGCAACTAATCTAGTTTAATCACCCTGGAACATTCACAGGCACATTATTGAAAGTGCAATCATGTACAACTTCACCATTAACACATTGGGGGCAAATCATGATGAATGTGCAATAAAAAAGACATCTGGAGGGGCTCTATGTTTCAACAATTTTTCCCCTCCCCCAATATATATTCAGATGTAATAAACATAATCATGTTAATTACTTTAAAAAGACAGATATGTCAACAATAGAAATGGAGGGGTATGAAGTTAGAGTATAAAATTAGTGTTAGATAAACTAGGGAGCTAAGACTGACTGCAAGTACATTGTACACTGGCAGGCAGTGGCTGACTATCCAGGGTTCCAGACAGGTGCATTTTCCAAATCTATCTGGAGGTACCAGGGACTGAACACAGGATCTTTTGCATGCAAAGCATGTGCCCTCCCAGAACATTAAGTTATATATTATGTAATGACTCATTCTATATGGTTCAAAATATGAATTTAAGACCCCAGATTTCAAGATTTAATAAACTCCAGATTTCATTTTAAAAACATTCAGTAATGTAAAACTGTACTGTTCTGGTTAATCAATTTAAGACTCTCCAATCAGTTCACTGAAACCTTTTTGTCCTTCTGTTTCTGCAGTGGGAACCATAGCACAATGTGTCGCACTATGTCAGTGGACAAACCCCAATATGTTAGGATGAATCTTTAGATAATTCCAGAACTCTGCATCTACTATTTCTTCATTTTTCATATCAGTATCTTGTTAACAGGCAGCAGAGTTGAACTATTCTGGCTTCACTGGGGAGGAAAAGGAAGAGACTTTTTAGCTTAATTCCCTCTAAGGTCAGAGGAGTTAATTTCATTGTGAATGGTTCTGTGGCTATTGGGTGTGGCCCAGCAGGACAGCATGAGCACTACTTGACTGACAGCCAAAGTGGGCAGGACAGCATTTGGGGGAAGGTAATTCTTTAGCATCACTTGCTATAGCAGAAGCCTCTTCCCCTTCTGGCCTCTAGGATGTGGTTTTCCAGCTTGCTTGCAATGATAGCCTGTAATTCCTTTGGCCAAGAGCAATCTGTTTTTATTCGCCTTTTGATCCTGGAAGCAGGTATGAGGGGGTAGTATGTTAGAAACCTGCTTTGCAGCTACAGTAAACTGCTTCCTTTCACAACACTAGGACTTCATGGGCATCAAATGACACAATGTTTGCTATAAAAATCTGGAGGTTTGGTATAGTGAAGTTCTGCAGGTTGAAGGGTGGAAGAAGGGCATAAGAATGGAGTAAAAGTCAGTGCAAGGAGAGAACTGTACTCCAGTGAAGACAGGACCATGTAGTAATGAACTGTATAAGAAAGAAGGGTTTACAGCACAGTCCTGTACAACTCATGACCACACAAGCCAAACAGAGCCCAGAAGCCTAATGCTATCATTGCCAGGTCAGGTGCTATACCACCCCACTGTTCTTGTGGTCTCAAATAGCAAAAGCAATAGATGTACTGAGATCTCAGTGAGCCCTTATACTCGTATGGGGCAGAAAGGTGATTTTTAAAAATACTATAAACTGCCCTGTGCTCCTCAGATGAAAGATGTCATTCAGCTGGGCAAGTCCAAAGTTGTGTAGATCTATGTTGCAGAAAAAGTTTCAGGATGTGTGGAACTTCAGCTTACAAACATGATGATATTAAAACAAAAAGTCCAAGAGAACCCCATATGTGCTCCGAGTTCTGGATGCTGCAGTTCTAAACTTGTTGTTAGACATGGTATATGACAATTTTTGGAATATTGATAGGCAGCAAAAGATTTAAATTATTATTATTATTATTATTATTACCACTAGGGAAGGTTTCATTTTTCTACCTCAGGCACCAGCATTCCTTGGACTGCCTATGTGCAAAAGTAAAGGTAGAAGGTTATGTCCTATCTCTAGATATAAGGGCAGGAAAAGTCGGATCAGTCAAAAGACTAAGGTTTCACAGACTGAACATTAGATATTTAGGGAAGAACATATTCTGTGCCTTAAAAAAGCAAATGTTTGCATCAAGGAAAGTGGAGCCCAGGCTAAAATTATGTTTGTGTGAATTTGCTTGAATCAGTACAATGTACCTTCATTTCATCAAAATTTAATCCTCTGCAGTATATTTTGTGAAAAATAAGAGTAGAACTAAACAAAGGATGAGAGGAAGCAAGTGCTGAGTGGAAGGGAAGGAAAACACAGATTAAGAGACATAGATTCTGTGCAGAGACAGAAGAAAGACCATGCAAATCACACAGACCAACACAACCCCAACCCATGCCCTGCTTTGGGTTTTGCACCTTTGTTAGACCATGTCCACATCCTTCTTAAACATTTATCTACCACCAAGAAGGCTGTAAGCTTGTAGAAAAAAGAAGCTGTGGTTCAGCTGATTGATGCTGGCAATGCTGCATTGTATAGTGCATGGGTAAAAGACACTGCATCAGAAAGCCCAACTTTTTTATCCAAGGTCTTCATTACACACACATTAACAAAGTGGGGTATAGATTTTATGGACAGAATAGGTGTAGTAGAAGCCCAGATAACGATCAGTCTTGGATTCCTATCACTGTTCATGCTCTGTCCACTTTCTTTTCCCTGCTTTTTCTTTGAATGCATCATCTCCAAGTTTCAAGGCTAGTATCTGTGCTACAGAAAATAAGAAAAAAATAAGCAGAGGTAGGGCAATAGACAGCTGTAGTGTGGAAGGGGATACTGCCCGACTATTGTGCCCAACATGGCAAGAAAGAGGGGAGAGGGAAGGAACAGAGTGGCATAGCTGTACTCTGGAGAAGAAAAGTCCATCTCTCTTCCAGTTGTTCCAGGAAGAGGGAGAAGTTCAGTACAACAACAGCATTTCTGTCTCTGTGGAAGAGTCATTTGCATCAGCCAAATATCCCTTTTGCCTTCTTCCTTTTGCTCTTGGCAATGGGCAAATGAACCTTCTGGGTCTGGGAGGAAGGTACCTGGAAAGAAGAGGCAATAGTTAGAACCAATCAGTTAACAAATCAATTCATGAGTAGGAACAAACAAAAACAATTACAGCCACACAGGATCTCTCTGGTATATTCACTTCGAGCATTTGGCTATCCAGACACAGAGCTTACATTTGTTGCATGGGTTGTGAACAGTAGCAAGTAGCTGGCAGTAGCACTTGGTAATGTTGGTCATGGGATAAATGTGCCTTTTGTAACTTATGAAGGTTATATCTCTGGGGCAAAAAGAAGCTGGAGGAGTCCACATGACATCCATGAGTTAATCAATCTCACAGTGAACAAGGGAAGTCCCTACTCCAGACACCAGCTAGTCCTCTTGATGCAGGGCACTCAGTAAGGGGATGGTGAAGCATGGTTTGGATTGACCAAGACCCCCTTGCCTATGCCATTTCCCCTTTGTTTATATGAAAACTACATTCCTAAGGACTCTCCAGTTACTCTTTTTCATGCAGTAAATCAAATCTTGATTTTGCTTTGCACTGACATTTTAGTACTATTGTTTTTCCACATGGCCAAACTTATATTCACTTATTTATACAACACGTGCAATTTTTACTCTTTTGTAACAGGGATAGACACCTTTCCATTAGGAAGCTCCGCTGTGATAGAACATCATATTTTTCTAGCATTCAAAATGCAATATATAATCACTGGGGAAATGTAATTCTCTCTCCCAGTCACTGCAATCTGGAATGCTGTCTGGAATGCAGTTGTATGAATGTCACATACACTTATTGCCTAGTGCCTATAACAACACTACTGGCAAACGACTTAACTCCTCGCACACACAAATGCCATCCTCATTTTATGAGCTTTCAAAAATTTGTATGCGCTGGCAGGGTCAGTACATGATCTTCTCTTCCCATGTGACTTTGCTACTTCACATATCACTGGAGCACTGCGGGATAGAATAATATGAAAGTGGCAACCATACTGCTTCAGCAAACTAGGCCTTAGGTCTGCTTTCAATTCCTGTTTTCTCCCCTTCTCATTAGTTTCTCCTTATTCTGTAAAACCCATCTACCCTTTTAAGTCTTTCTTCTACCAACAGCATGTTACTCCACTTGCCTGGAAGAGCCTCCTCCTTCTAATCTATTAAGCTACCTCCCAACACTTTTCCTATTTCATTTCTCCCCCAGCATAACATGTTTCCACTGCCATCCTTGGTCATATCCTCGATGGGTGACTGCACAGCTCCTGCAGCTCCCAGTATGAATCCCTATGAAACTGCTGCCAGAAGGATGAAGGCAGATGTACATTTTAAAATGTCTAAGTGAAGGGACCATAGCTTAGTGGTAGAGCACATGCTCTGCATGCAAATGATCCCCAGATTTAAACCCTGCCATCAGGTAGCAGTAATGGGGAAAACCTTTGGCCAAGAACCCTGGAGAATCATTGCCAGTCATAGTAGAGAGCACTGGACTTGGTGGACCACTGGTGAGTCAGAAAAAGACACCACTTTTCCCATGCCTTCTGCTGCTAGGGAGCTCTCCTCCTCTCCTATTTACATTACAAATATACCTTGACAAGCCTTTTGCCACGCACCCCCAACCCACAGCTGGTATTCAGTAAGCGGTGAGCAACAGTACCTCACACTCTCTTGTGTTTGTTGCCAAACTGTAGACATTCACCTGCCCCTTTCTATTCTGAGATTGCAGGACATACACGGGCTGGCAACCTATGGTTTGCTTACTCCGCCACACCTCTGTGGAGCTGGCAGACCACTATATAACATAACAGAGCTGCAAAATCCAGTAGATGCATCAGGATCTCTGGGAAAGTTCCTGTGTCTCTCCATCCACATTCACGGCATGGTTACCCCGAATCATATCCTCATACATCTATCCCTTCCCTGGCCCATTCCCACATGTACGCTGAGGGGCTCCTCTCACCACTGTGTCTTGTGTACACTGAGCAGCTGCTGACTGCGATTCAGTCTTCTTCTCCTCAGTTGGCAAATCTGCAGCCTTCTGGGCAAGGTCCTGGAAGCTGGCATGTTCAGGACTCTCACAGTCTCCTGATAGTGTCAAATAAAAACAACATGCATGGGAGCGAGGAATTCAGTAGGCCAATGTACATAAGAAAGAGCAGGGGCAAGGGATAGAAATCAAATAAATATATCTTTGTAAATTGACATCTCCTATCTACCTAGGTACCTACCTATACAGAAATATAAATCCTTCCCCCTAAGATCACAGAGCTGTAGAGTAACAACAGTAGCATCCCGGGAAAGGATAATTTTAGTTTAACAAGAGGCCATCTCTTCTGGCTTCATGTGATCTGGGGGTAGCAGCAGCAACTAACCCACAAGTCTATCCTCCCTCCAACATCTAAGGAAGATAATTCACATCCTCACTCTATACCACTTACATAAGTTTAAAACTTGTAAATGGAAACAGCTGGAAGGGGTTGGGCCATACTGAAATGTGCAGGGGAACACTAACAGTAGGGAAGGCAAATATGACCACATTTTATTTAGTTATCCAAATGTATAGCTTTGCTCATTAAATTTCATAGTATTTTACAAAATTAAAAGTATCAACAATAAAAGAATAAAGAATAAAAAGTCAGCAAGAGTACATACAGTAGCAGTCATAGAAGAAATCAGTCCTTGAAGATTTTTTGAAACATAATTTTTGTTGGCTTCCATAAAGGACAGAAGGGGAAAATATGTGTGTCTCTTTTTTGGAATAATTCCAAAGAATTAGGACTGCCACTGAAAAGACACTGATCCTTGTAAAGACCTCAACTGCCAGGAGAGAGAGCATAGGGAAGGAGACTTTCCCTCAGATAATCAGGACCCGAGCATTTGAGGGCTTTAAAGGGTTAAAAAGCAGCACTTTGAATAGGGGCTTGAATCAAATAAGCAGGTAGCTCGCACATGGGCATAGCCAGGATTTATGTTAGCAGGAACAGGATTTATGTTGGGGGGGGGCAGAACTGAGCTATCTGCAATGTGATAGGTCAGTTAGTTAAGTATTTTTATTATTTACTTGATTTAAGCGGGAGGCAGCTTCACACACATACACCCCGCCCCCTGGCTACTCCCATGAGCACAGATGCCTCAAAACAGGTGATATAGGACCATACTGATAGGCACCAATCAACAGGCAAGTAGCTGCATTATGTACTAGCTGAAGCTTCTGAATAGACTTTGAAGGCAGCCTCATATGGAGTGCATTATGGCAATCCAACCTTGGAATAACTAAAGCAGGGATGGAGAACCCCATGTCTAACGCCAAATGCAGCTCTCCAGGCTTCTCTCCAGACCACACTCCCTCCCCAGGCTACAACCCTTGCTGGCCTTCCTTCAGAAAATCAAGTCTTTTTGCCTGGCCTTAATGTCTCTTTGTACACTGATTGACTCTTCCTTGCCTACATGGAGTATAGAGAAGGGTGTGCAAGTGTGTATAAATTAGGGGTCTTTACCATGGTGTCTGTGAAGGTTTCCAATGGTGCGCCTGGGCAGGTGCAACAGACTCTGAGCTTTCACTTTTTCTTTTTTTTTTAAAGTAAGTCTCTAGCTCTTCTAAAAAGGAGGTTATGGGGCAGAATGTGCAAATTCCTTTTTAAAAAATTAGTTTTTATGAAGGAGTTTTTGTTTTAGAAAGCAAACAGATAAACAGGGAAAGGTACATCTATTGTCTCCACGTTCAATTCATAGTCTTTTTCATAGTTCGTTTATGTTTGGTGAGAGACCCTTTTGTCATAGACATATTGCAGTTTGGGGGAAGGAGTGGGGGAGAGAGAGATGGGGGTATTGTTCTTTTATTCTATTGCCTATTACTGTATTAGTTTAGGTGGGCTGTGTCAGCATCACATGGGTAGGTCCTTTGTTTATGTATTATTTATTATTGATAATGCGAGACGTTAGGGCAGGCTTCCTCAACCTCGGCCCTCCAATGTTTTCGGCCTACAACTCGCATAATCCCTTGCTAGCAAGACCAATGGTCAGGGATGATGGGAATTGTAGTCTCAAAACATCTGGAGGGCCAAGGTTGAGGAAGCCTGGGTTAGGGATTCCCAAGCTTGGTTGATTTCATTCAGCTGAATGCAGTGTGGCTTGTTTTTTGGGGGGAGGGCTAAGTTGTTGGGTCAGGCAAGCCATATTGATTTTTATGCTGTTGTGGGGGGATAGGTCATTGTCCCGTTGTGCTGTGTTTGTGATAAAGGGGAACCACACCGGGGCATAGCTGTCAACTTTTCCCTTTTCTTGCAAGGAATCCTATTCGGAATAAGGGAATTTCCCTTTAAAAAAGGGAAACGTTGACAGCTATGCACCGAGGTGAATGCGTCCTCCTTTGCTTGTCCCTGTGTTAGTTTGAGTTTGTTGGTTAACTTCTCTAGTAGTGTGGGTTCCCACACATTTCGGTACCCATGGTCTATGTTCACTCCCGATAGGTTCTTCCAGTGTTTAGTTACGATATTGTGTAAGCATCAAGTTGTTGGGGGGTGGTTGGCTCTCTAATTTTGTGTTATGTTATGTCCTCCAACAGCAGTCATTTTGTGACTGGCTCTCCCAGTATTTCTTCAAAATTCAAAATGTGCTCACAAGTCCAAAAAGGTTGGCAGCCCCTGGTATAGATTCTAGCCTATTGTACAAAGATACGTGCCAGTGGTGGGCAGGAGCCAAAGGCAAAAGTGAACAGAGCAATACATGTGAACGTGGCCCTTGAAAGACTGCCCAGAAAGGAATGTGATTTTGGGGCTGAAAAAGGTTCCTCATCCCTGTACTAAAGCATGAACGATAATGGCCAGAGTGGCCAGTGCTTAAGACAGATGAGCAGCAATTGCAAGGAGAAATGGCAAAGATGTACAAGAGAATAATACACATAAAAATGGCACATCAAGAGGTTGTTTCACTCTCTTGTGGGTAAGACTAGCTTTCTTTCTTTTTTTGAGCTAGAAGCAACCCATCTGGAGATGCATCAGGAAAATTGCATGGCTATTTTGTGGCAGTTCAAAAACATCAAAGTTAAGATTATTCCTGTTTATGGCCATTGCCAGATGTATTCCTATCTTCACAAGAGTACTGTTGCAGTAGACACATCCTTCCCATTGCATGATTCATTTACTCACCTTCCCAGTGCCGTTTGCAAGCTGCCCTAGCCTGCTTTTGGGACACTGACACATAGAGCTCTTTCAGGTTAGAAGTGAATTGGTGCCCATCTCCCAGGCAGCAAGCCTGGGGCAAAATCTGTGAAGCAAAAGGGGAGCATGTCAAGCTAGCTATGAAGCATGTCAGAGGTGGGAATACAAGAAACTAGACTACACAACACAAGACAGCCTCATTTCAACTACAGTGGTACCTTGGTACTCAAATGACTTGGCTTCT
Organism: Podarcis pityusensis; assembly: GCF_964106645.2. NCBI lineage: Eukaryota > Metazoa > Chordata > Lepidosauria > Squamata > Lacertidae > Podarcis > Podarcis pityusensis. Next base: position 86,838,257 of record NC_138028.1, read on the forward strand.
GAACAAATCGGCTCCCGAACGCCGCAAACCAGGAAGTAAAAGTTCTGGTTTGCGAATGTTTTTTGGAAGCCGAACGTCCGGCACGGCTTCCTCTTGAGTGCAGGAAGCTCCTTCATCCAATCAGAAGCTGTGCCTTGGTTTTCGAATGTTTTTGGGCAGTGCTTTTTTCTCAAAAATTGTTTAGGGGTACTCTCATTTTTCTACTGATATTGAAATACTGCCCCTCAATGAGGCCAAACTTAGATTCACAAAATGTTTAGGGGTATGCGTACCCCTGCATCCCCCCAGAAAAAAGCACTGGTTTCGGGAGTCAAATCGACTCCCGAAATGGATTAAGTTTGAGAACCAAGGTACCACTGTGCAGCTCAACAGATAGGCACTTAGAAGGATGCTGATTCTGTACTACAGTGTTACCAATAATGCTTGTGATAGGAAAGGCATCTCAGTAGTTGTACTGTATACTAAACAGCCGTAATTGGGGAGAGATAATATTTTAGTGGTAGAGCACATGCTTTGCATACAGATGGTCCAGGTTCAATCCTCGGTACCTCCAGTTAAATGGGTGATGTAGCAGGTGAGGGGAGGAATCTCTGCCTGATATTCAGGAGAGCAGGCAATACTGGGCTAGATGGACAAAAACACTGACCTGATATAAGGAGCCTCATAGATTAATTCTTGCAATGGCTCTCACTGCGAAATAATCAGTGCTTCAAGTATCACTTCCTGGGGAAATTCTCACTATACATTAAAGGATTTCCAATTTTCAATCTAGAAGCTAGAATGAAATGGGAAAGATGCCCAGTTTCACCACATCCAAAATGGGGTAGCTACAGTGTTTGGAGGAGGAGATCCCAGCTGCTGCTGCTGCTGCTACCTACATCAGGCATGTGCAAAGTCCATTTCGGGGGCCTAATCCAGCCCGCTGATCAATTTAATCCAGCCCCCGTGGGAGTATATGTCCTGGGGTAAAATCCTTTTAAAAAAAGCCCAGCAACTTCAAGGTAAATGTCAATCCTAAAAAAGCTGAACAACTTTGGGGGGAAATTGTAAAAAGCTCAACAACTTTGGCCGGCCCTCACACATGTTCACTTTGAAAAAAGTTTGGGCACCCAGATACACACACTGATGAGGAAGAGCTGTGAAACAGTCCCCCCCCCCTTTATGACAAAATGGTGAGGAGAGCTATCATCACAGGGTGAGGGGCACAAGGCCTACACCCACCCCTGAACACAGTGAGCCCAGCCTGCTGCCTGCATTTCAAAGGCTTCCAGAGATAACTTCTCTGTGCACTGTGCCTGCTCCACACCCAAACAGTCGGGAGAACAAAGTGTAACAGATAACAGGGCAGTTCCTCTCCAGGCACTCACCCACTGAGCTGCTCAAGGCCAGAGTCCAAAGGCAGTGCCTGTCACCCACTCCTCCCACTCCAGGCCATAGGAGTGGCACAAGGCTCCCAGCTAATAGTAGAGGGGACAGCAGGCTGACAGAAAGGGGTGGGGAGTGAGAGAGGAATGTCACACAGGTCTTGATACAACTCCCAAAGCACCCTAAACTCTTTCAGGACCATTTGAGCATCAAGTAGGGCTCCAGCTTCCCTCTGGCAACTGGTCATTTGCATATATTAAGATTAAACATGTTAAACTGCCTTATACTGGGTTGCACCATTGCTCCAGTATAGCCTAGTGTTGTCTACTCTGACTAGCAACCACTCTTCAAGGCTTCATGCAGTGGTCTTCCCCACCTCTGCAAGATGAGATATTAGGAACTGAACCCAGAACCTTCCTGTAAAGCAGGTGATCTGTCACTGAGCTACAAAGATATTCCACTACATGTGGCGGGGTGAGGGGAGCTTATTCTTCAGATGTGGAGATCTTCCTATTCTATCCAAATGCCAACATCCTAAAAAATATTAATGTGAGGTCCAAGGAAGTAAAGGAGGCTGGGATCACTAATTTGGGAGATATCCTACTGAGTGGCAGAAGTCATGTAAAATAATCTGGGGATAATCTGATGTCATCAATTCCTGTTGTGTACAGAAGTCTGAATGGAAGCCTCAGCTTCACGATGCAGAGTAGTGGGACTCTGCCTATCAACTCCCTTCCCTACAACATGAGGTTTGTGACATGAAGCTGGGTCCATATGAATCACTCGCACTGCAATGCAAGCGTGTGTTTCTCCTTCACCAAAATGAGCAGACATTTGCCTGCTACAAGTTCAGACGAAAGGCTCTGCCATTGCATTGTGACTAGAACACATTCTGCAAATGATATAAATAATGCACCTGCTCTTTGATCTATCACTTTGGGTTCAATGGAAGTAAATGGTTCCACATCAACAGAAGAGGCAACTACACAGTTGGGAGACGACCACACACACCAAATTAAGCTGTCCTGATGGCAAAAGTACTGTTAAAGAAAGCAAGGAGGTTGGGATGCAGAGGATATAATCACTAAGGGTAGGCAGTTAAGGAGTATTGGAAATGAACCTATAGGCTATGACAGGGAATAACAGGATGAAAAGACTTATTCTTGCAGTTGCTAATGAAAGGCCCTTCCAGTGTAACCAAAGCCTTCACAGAAAATGCTTTTATTTGTATGTGCTTATGTTACTTGGTTCTTCTGAGGAATCCAGACACTTTCCTTCAAAGTGCTTCTGCTGCAGGAAAATCACATATTCCCAGTACTGAAAGGATAATATTATGCCACACAGCAAATGCAACCACTCGTCTCCCCTAATCATACACACATTTGGACTGCAAATGCTGCAGGATTGTGGGCACCTACTGACTATGGCCCATAACATGACTGGAGATGAGTGACAACCCTTTGCCATGCCAATGTTATCATATTTTTTGTTTCTCCTTACCACTTGGAAGTTTTGAGTACTCATTTGCTGTTCCATGAAGCCCTTTAACAACTGTGCCTGCAGCACAGCCTCTCACCATTTTATTACACTTTATGATTTTGTTTCTCTTTTCTTTGGAGGCTATGCAAAGGAGGACACAAATATCTCATTTTACCAATACGAGCATAATGAAAAGCTGCTCCTTTGAAATAAAGCTGCCCCACCTCACACATTATGTTGTACATTATGGCACCGAGTTGACAAGCATCCAGAATAATATGTGCAACCACTGGAAAGGCCCACAGAGTCTTTGGCAAATGCTGCATTCACCTTTTACAGCCATGAAGGCTAGAAGGAGGTGCTTTTTCAAATGAAACCTAGTGTTATGACCTATTCATAGTGACAGTGTGATTATATCCACCCAGTATAATTCAGTACCTCAGCAATTTTAGGGAGCGTTCACCCTGTTCACTGATACAATATGGTCCAGAATACCATATTCAAAACAGAAACAGAACAGAAATACTGTGTGTTTTCCTGCATGTCTCTAAAAGGAGAAGGCAAACACATTGGCCAGAGGTATACCACTAAGGAAAATGAAATGAAGGGATTGCCAGGGACTTGAGCAATTGTTAATGGTCACTGCATCTACAAACTGTGCTTTTCTCTATAGCACATGGTTTGGCTTGCTTGCTTGAGACATTTTGTTCAATCTGTTCCTCTGTAGATGCTTTTTCCTGCAGTACCCCTGCTCTTTTCCTGAGGAACAGTGGACTTGTTTGCAGGGAGGGAGTAGTGGGTGGACTTGCTTTTGAGAGGAGCCTAGGTTTAGATAAACCTTTGTCCCCTTCATACCCCACAAACAAAAGGTTTTGCTTATAACCATTGAGATCAGCATTTTCATCAAGTCCAGCCTGTGGTGAGTTGTAAAACTGGCAGGTGAATGAACCCCAAAGGTAGGGCAAGAATAGCCAATAGGCAGTTGGAGGTGCCAGATCAAAGGCAAAGACATAGTCATAACTCAAGGAAAAGTAAACAGCAGGGGACCGGCACAGAACAAAAACAGTGTACCCAGGGCAGGCACCGTGGCGGGTCATTGCCACCCTTCCTTGCTTTCCCCATCCATTCACTCCCCCCTACAATGGTAATACTGGCAGAAATCAAGGTGGTAGTAAATCCCAGGGCATGGTGACCCCCACTGCTTTCTCTAAGCCACTGCCAGAAATTGTGCTCTGTGTATCTCAAAGCCTATGGTCTCTCACTAAGACAAGCACTGATTCTTTGCACAAAGCTAAGGCTCAAGTGCCCCATGTTACTCTGGACTGTAAGCCAGAGTACATTATGGCAGAGGACATTATGGCAATGACTGCAGAGGATGAGCAAAATCTCTGCACTTGTCATTCTAGAAAGGGATTCTCCACATATTCATAGGAGAACCATTAGACCCATTTTGGCATGTAATTGGTATATAAATAAATAACAGGAACATAGGAAACTTATACAGTGCTGCACCATTATCCCATTTAGCTCAGTATTGTCTACACTGAGTGGCAGTGGGTCTTCAGAGCTTCAGACAGGGATCTTTCCTGGACCTATGTGGAGATGCTGGGGACGGAACCTGGAACCTTCTGTATGCAAAGCATGTGTTCTACCACTGAGCTGTAGCCCTGTCCATGAGATCAGAAAGTATATATTCCACTGTGATGCCCTTGGGGCTATTAAGGCAGCAAAGATGAGTTGGGGTTATTAGCATGTCTCTGTAGAGCAGAAACTTGCCTAAGTAACACAAAATAAGGTCATCTTGCCTAAGGAAGCTCTGGTGCCATCTGGTGTTGACAATGCTCCAGATTTGTTTTTTAAAAGAAGTGTCTCAAGGCTCAATCCTCATTAAGTAACAGATCACTATGAACCAAGCATGGCAGAGACTGAACAACACACAACTGGTGTTCCCTCTGTTAAAACTGCCCATCCAGTGGATTCATAGCACCTGTACACTCACTGTTTCCATAAGAAGCCCATCCTTATAGTGCATTTTAATCCATTTGGAGGGAAAGGGAGAGCATGAGAGCACAAAATACCTTCTTCCCTCTTTGTAACGTAACGGAACACAACATAACAGCTGCTTTTGCTGTCCAGTATCTGAGCCCTGTTCAGATGGCTAGCCACTCTTTGCACCCAAGTGGCATCTACACAGTTTGGGTAATCACCCCAGTGGGGGTTACATCAAGCTGCTAGATATGTTAATCATCACACATCATTCTAGTCTTGCATTTAGTTTAATTCCTGCAATAGCCCAGGATAGCAGCAGACTGTTGGTGGCAGCTGGTTAACTGTAAGACATCTCAATCTCAATTTGCTGCAATCCTAACTGTATCTACCCAGAAGACAAGTACTTTTGAATTCAGTGGGACTTACTCCCAGGTAAGTGGGAATAGGAATGCAGCCACAGTTCTTAAAGCCAGTTAGATTCTCATAGTAATGGACCAAATATGTAAAACTAGGTTAAAATGTGTCAAGTACAGCATATTCAAATGTCACAAATTCCTAAGCAAAACTTTTGGAGTAAAGTTATTATATAAAACAGTCAAGCGAGTAATCAAACAAGCTAACTCTCAACAAACAGAACCATTCCAAGAAACAAATACTAATTGGCTAACAAGGCACATTATACTTCCTCACATGATGTCATCATGTCTTCCTCCTCAAGACAAAACAAAACAAGGAGACATTTTTCAAGGCTGTCAGAATTCAAAACTGAATGTGTTGTTCAGATTTTCAGAAATCTGCATTGTTTACAAATGAACAACATAGGTCCACAGCCCTATTCAACTCAGGATTTCCACAGCAATCATTGTCTAAAAGAGAGGTTATAACTACTCTACAATGCCATGATTTATGAAACCTTAGACCACCTACAAATGTCACCTAGTTCATTACTAATAGGTTACTTAAGCAGTCCAGAAACTGCCCCAAGCAGCCTAAACTGTCTCCTCAGTATTCTGCTCATTCTCCCCCTCCCCCCCCACAGATAATTTATTATGGACTCCATGTGCCTGAATCCAATGCACCAGCTCCTTCACAAGATAACCAAAGCTTTCTAGGACACTGAAGTAAAAAATGTCCCAAAGATAGTAAAATCGCTACCAAGCAATGTCCAGAAGGGAGTCACTGGGGAAGATGCCAAAAAGCGCACATGCCATTCCCTTGCCTGGGAGCTGTTGCTGAGGTGGGCGGGTGGTTTGGATTGTCCCTGTACAAAATCAGCAAAAAAAGTTGCGTCTCAGCCGAGCATGACGGATGCAGAGTGCTCGCCAGCATGAGTTAAATGGGGGTATGCTGCTGCCTGTGTTATGACTACCTGACAAGGCCAAGTATGTATCAGATGCCAGCAGCTCAAGGCTAAGGTTGGGAGGACTAGAGGATTTACACAGTAGGCCATCTAGGAACTCAGTGATCTGCAGGGCACTGGGGCAGAGATTCTGAGCCTTCAACTCCTAGGCCAAGAGGGCAGAACTAAGGTTTGCCAGGGAACAGGGGAGCCACAGCACAATCCATTCTGCAGCTGTGAGATAGGCAACACTTTATGAAGGACATGTCAGAATTCCTTTCTGTGGGACAAAGGTGTAGAATAGTCATGAGACCCCCACCCCCCACCCTGGGGGATGGACAGGCTGATGTTAGATCTCATGAGGGGTTGGGTGGAAGGCTGATCTGTAGCAACATTCCTCAACCTGGTGCCCTCCAGATGTTAGGGACTATACATCCCATTGTCCGTTACTAGTGTCCACGCTGGCTGGGCTGATGGGTCCCATAGGCCAAAACATCTTGAAGGCGCCTCCTCTATTATTTGTCCCTAGCATCCGGTATTCCAAGGCATCATTTAATAAGAGCTTCTATGGGCAAGACATGGTGTGGCAGATAAAAGGATTTTTAGGGAGCCAATGAATGAGTGGTAGAATTATTTTAGCTAGGAAGCATCCCCACTTTTTTTTTTAATGGTACAAATTTAGAAGGCAAGCACTCAGGCCTGGTTACCTGTAAAGTCTGTAAGTCCAGACAGCTTCTATCTAAGCCAGGGGTCAGGCAAACATCTCCATACTTTATTCCAGGTATAGCATGAGTTTCAAAGACTTGAGACAATTGATAGTCAGGCAAATAACGAAACAAGGTTGGGACCAAACAGCAATGAGAGCAAAAACAGCATAGTTGTCAGGGTCTCCAGCACCACAGAATCAAGGGCCTGTGGATGATCAGAGAGCACATTACCTATAGGCCATATGTGCAGCAAACTTCCATTTCCTTCTGAAGTCAGCAACTTAATTAATGCATGCAGATAGGGTAGCAAAGGCCACCAGACAATATACATTTGCTCTGCAGGAAATGATCTAGGAGGGACCACATCCTACCTTGCAGGGATTATTTATGATGGTGAATTAAAGCCATTTATCTGGCCAGGAAGGAATATTTAGAGGTACAGCAAAGACATTAATGTGTTGAACAGAAGCGATGATCAAAGAAAGGTAATCATATCTACATTTGCATCTTAGCTGACACAGTGTTGCCCTGTTAGGGGCAGATAAGTCAGAAGAAGAAAAAATACTTTTTGGAGACAGCAAATATGGATGTCTTTTTGGATTCAGGGGAGCAACATACTGCTTCCAAATAATGTTGGACTGAAATTTCCATCAGCACTGACCACTGAACATGCTGCCTGGGACTGATAGGAGACCAACATCACCTGGAGGGCAGTGCATTCGGTACTCCTGGATTAGAGCAGTACTTTTCCAACTGCGTTTCAGGAAGCCTTGGGTTCCTTGCAAGTTCTATAGAGATTATTCAATGAGAAAACCAGCAAAGAAAGAAAGCTTGACCACCATTAGCAATACTCTCCATTCAATGTACAGGAGTGAGCGGGGATAAGGGTCTAGTCTGGCCCAAGCTAAATTCATCGAGGGGAATTGCAAAGGTGATTAGAGTTGGCCTGTGTCCCACAGGAAGTGAATGTACAGCCTTGAGCATGCCCCCAGCATCCAAGGGTTCACTGGAAGGCAAGTTGGTGTGGAAGAAATCCCCTCAACAGATAGAAAACTGGATTACAGAAATATGAGAGAAAATGCAGAGCAACCTTATCTGTAATAAGTTCACAACATAACTGTTAATTTAGGCTTGTCTTAAGCTGCATCTGCCTGGGTATAATTTAATGGAACTTACTTTGCATACGATTGTGCTGCACACTCTACTAAAGCTTAGCCTCAAAAAGTGTTTTGGTTGACTTTGGGAAATTAATCAAGCACACCTAAAGAGAAAGGATTTAGATGTGCAGGGAGACTAGGATTCTGAGCAACATGGTATACTAGCATGGTATACCAGCACAGACATGTCAGAGGAACAGGCAGGAGAAACTGGTAGCCTGAGTTTGGCAAACAGATGACCACTTGCTTACCTCAGATAAATAACAGAAACTCTCATATCTAACCTCCTTGCAATACTTATGGATGGAGTTTCTTATTGTGCCTATATAGCTGTTTTCTGACTCCCTTGAACACAACAGGCACTGATACTTTACACAGCCTGCAGCACCAGAAGGTGACTAGGCTGTGATGACCACTGCCTGGTAAGTCCTAAGGCAAAAGCCCATTCCTAACCCTTTCCCCTCCGTGATTTGTGTTCTTTTCTCCCCTCCTCTATTTGTTCAAATAGGAAACAAGCTGCTAGCAGCACTGTGCAGTGGTTTCAGAGTGCTGTGTATATATTTGGGGGTGGGAAGGGGGAGTATATTGGCTAAGGTTGCAGTGCCCAATGACCAAGTCCCTATGTGAGCGCAGTCTCTAAATCGGTCATTCCCCAGGAGCAGTCTGGACCCTTTCATTATCACACCAGAGCTTGCCAAGTGGTTACAAACATTTTCCCTGGCAAAGCCCATATTCCAATTTTTTAATATATTTTTAACTGATTGGGGCTGGCTTTGAAATTATAGCCTGGGCTGTGGCGGTGCGACTGTCAGATCTGCCCACATTCCCGTGGGCAACCTCAGCACATGTTCCATCGAGGGAGGGCATGCTTAATAAATCACCCTGTGGCCAGGGGAGCATAGGGGTTTGGGCTGAGAGGGGGGGAGGGGTGTGGGGAGGAAGGAAGAAAGGAAAACAAGGCATAAGGCATTGAGCACTGGTTCGTGGCAGAGCAGTGTGGAACCCAGGACCCAAGACTGGTGTCACCCATGACAAACCATAGGGAGTGAACTGGAGGTATCCTCAACTTTGGCATGACAGAAGAGACTCAATATAAAGCTTCTTCTCAACCACTATGTGACAATAAGGCACTCTGGGACCACTGAAGAGGGCTACTGCTCCCTGGAGTATTTTGCCTTAACCTAATCCTACTGAAACACAGATTTATTCAATTTTTGCCACTTAAGCCACTGTATTGTAAAGAAGATTGGGCATGAATTTGCCAGCCGTGCTAGAAGGGGATGGCACAGCTGAACTTGAGTCCATGTATACTAAGAAGGCAAAGTACTGGGCTCCTGCTCTTTGCATGCAGCTATCAGACTACATGTTGCACACACCCCTGTAAGACAACTCATCGAGTGCTGGGAGTATTTGGGAAAAGCTGCTGACTGCAGGACTTTCAGTTAACAAAGCAGCACAGAGCCCCGACTCTAGATTTCCCTCTGCCTTTGGTGCAGAGGATAAACATAAGCTAACTGACACATTCAGGAGAGGTCCTACATGCACAGCTAGAGTCAAAAAGCCTTACAGGTCTGGCCTCCATAAAGGAAGGAAATGGATGTTTCTAAAGAGAGAGAGATTAAGTAAAACTTTGAGAAGCAGGGTTGAAAGAGCTAGAAGTGATCCACGCTTGAGGTAATGAACAGGAATGGGAAAGAAGCTCTGATTTCATCCTGGCCCAGTGCCCCATATGCATATGGGTCAGAAGGGGGCAGCAAAAGCAAATGAGGGGTGGTAGAAGTGTTGGCTGAGCTGCTAGGCATCTAAACGTGTCCATGAGAGCCAGGGACTGATTTGCTCAGAAGGCCAATGTACAGGCAACTCTCAGCTTCCAGGTCATCCCAGGGACCCCTTCAGGCAGGAAAGCTCTAGGAGGGTCAAGCAATGGCTGAGGGGGACTGAGGGGTCGTAGGCAGGGCGGCCAGTGGGGCAAACAGGAAGAAGCCAGCAGGGCGGAAGTGGGGAGCGTGACAGGGCAGCGTGGCCGAGCGCTGCACACAATGTTTTCCTTTCCCCCCTGTAGCCCCGACGCTTAGAGAGTAAATGTCAGGCACATAAAGGCCGGCACTGTGGAACGGGGAATGCAGGGCCGCTGTCCCTGTGTAACTGCCGCATAACACATAATCAAGGCAGTCTTTCCCCGCTGAGGCACCCACCTAACAACTGACAGTCTATGCTCGCTCTGAGACCACAGCAGCCCGGCCTGCTGCTCAATAACCTTTTCTTTCCCCGTTTGCTGCTGTTTTCCTGGCTTGGGTTACAGGCCTTTTCTCACAGCTCTCCATTTTGAGGTGTGCATGTGGGGGTGGGGGAGAGAAACATTGTGAAAGCACTATGTGGAATCATCTCCACTCACAGACCCCTCCCCTCCCCTTTGTGCAATTTTGGACAGTCTACAGGAGAGGTGGAAATATTTCTACCCCAGGAATAAGGCCAAAGGAAATGGGACAGAGTTGCAGGAACTTGGGAGAAAATGTATCAAGGGGAAGGGGATAGCCCTCTAGGTCAGACACTGGCCCAGAGTTTAGAGGAAATGAGTTAAGTTTGCTGCTCTGCCACAGAGACCCTGTGTCACCTTAGATGTGGCACTTAACAGCAAGGCTTTTGAAAAGAAATACTCCAGTTTTGACTAAACAGTGCCAAGAAGAGCATAATAATCATACCAAAGCTCTTCAATAAAGAATGGCAAGTGTTACCGTAAAGCAGGAGTGGGGAACCTTTAGTCCTGCAGATGTTGCTGCACAACAACTACAAAAGCAGGACCTGAACACAATAACACTCTCCCCTCTCTTCTTAGCAACTGGTATTCAGAGGCATACTGCCTCCAACCGTGGAGACAGATCATAGTTATTGTAGTTAGTAGCCACTGATAGCCGTATCTTCCATGTATTTGTCTAATGGTTGGTGGCCATCATTATGGGAGCTAATTCCACATTATAACTATATGTTGTGTGAATGAGTGTCTCCTCTTATCTGTTCTGATTGTTCCAACATTCAGCTTTGTTGGATAGTCTTGAGTTTTAGTATGAGAAGCAAGGCAGAAAAAAACGCTTCCCTATTCATTTCTCCACATAATGCATTATCTTATACACCTCCACATCCCTACCCCCTCGTCTCATTTCTACACTAAAAAGCCCCAAATGTTGTAACCTTTCCTCATAGCAAAGTTGCTTTAGCCCCTTGTTCGTTTTAAGTGCCCTTTTCTGAATCCTTTCTAGCTCTACAATATCCTTTTTGAGGTGAGGCAACCAGAACTGAACACAATATTTCAAATGTGGTCTCACCAGATTTGTATAACAACATTATGATACTGGCAGTTTTATTTTCAACTGCTTTCCTAACGATCCCTAACATGGAATTCATCTTTTGTGCTTTGTACTTAAAAACCACTATGAGCACAATGTTTTTGTGGAAAATGTAGTATATAAATAAACTGACTTGGGATGTGTGTGAGAGAGATTGTCATTAGTGCCCCTTTCACCCTTGAGCTGAAATGCCTCACATTCATCTTAACTCTTTCCTGTGCAATGCAATACTAGCTTTGGACAATACTTCCTTGTTGCCTTTTAAGACTATGAAAGATGCCAGGGGTCTGACATCCATAAAGATGCATAGTTTTAATAGTTATTTGGTTCTGAAAGTTGTACAAATTGGCAAAGCAGACTGACATGGTCATCTGAGCAATTGTTCTGTTGCTATTTGCACATGAGGTCAGAAGCACTTTTGGGGTCAGGTCTGCTATGTGGAGTGTGGGATTGCCATTAGTGTGCATTCCATCCTTGAGTTGGAGGCCAGGAGTTGCCAATGGGTGCACATGTGCCCACTGTGCCCTGGTGCCCACAGCAACCCCCTATTGGCTGAAGTTCAGAACTCCAAAATCAGAATAAAACTAAGTCAATTTGCATGGTTTTAGCTAATTTTCCTACTTGGTTTATTGATTTTAGACATTTCAAAGCTGTATTTCTGGACCATATGCACCCAAGGTGGCGAGCAGCAATAGAGCAATGAAACTCAATAAAACAAAACAGCATTAACAAAATTTTCAAAATTAAGAAAGATAAACCCATCAAAATGCATTAAAACATGCCAGTATAAAACCATTCCAAAGGCACAGCAGTAAAATAAAAATGTCAAAAAAAGAAAAGCAACAAAAAAGTTAAGAGCCTTTTAAAAGAAAGACCTTTAAAAGTCTTTAAAAAATATAAACCCTGTTTTAAATCAGCTGTAGTGGCTGCCAGTTTGTTTCCAGGCCCAATTCAAGGTGTTTAAAGACCTAAATGACTTATGCCCCAATGGTAGAATCCAACGTAGAAATTCACCACAAGGATTTCTGCTTGCTCAGTGGAGTGTTATGCCCCTCACCTTATCCCGTGCACCCCCTAAATCTGTCCTAGGGGTCTCCCCAATCCTCTGAAGCAGATTTGGTGAGGGTGTAGGGGGAGGGGAGGGGGAAAGTCCCATTGTGCAAACAGAAATCCCAGCACTGACAGGATATGGTAGCCAAATGCTGCCTTAAATATCTGAAAAACCGTATTCTGCCCTATAGAACCTCTCAGATGTTTTTATCAGCAGAGGAGGCCCTCTTGGTAGTTCCACTGCCCTCAGAAGGTTTTTTTTTGGGGGGGTGGCCCATCAGAGGGCAGTCTCTGCGTCAGCCCTAAAGTTGTGAAATTCCCTTCCCATAGAGGTATGGCATCTTAATTATACAACTTCCATCATATGCTGAAGACACACTTTTTTTTTACTGTGGGCTTTGACACCCAAGATAAAGATTGTTAGGACTCACCCTATTCTTGTGACTGTAATTTGTTTTAAAGTGTTTTAATATTAGATTTTTAAGCTACTATAACCTGTCCTAGGACCTTATGGTGAAGGGTGGGTAAGAAATCAAAATACTACTACTACTACTAAATAATAATAATAATAAATAATTATACTAACATCACCACTATACCTGAAGGGGCCAACCCTATTTCCTGTAGGAAGAGTTCTATAAGGTAGGTGCCACTGCTGAAAAGGCCCTGTTATGGTGACCTCCAGTTAAAAGTATGACGGAGAGGAGTGAGTGGAGGCTTAAGAGAGTATTGGATAAAAGTGCACAGCACAAACCCTGTTTTGATTATCTCTCTCATAAAGAAAGTGGAGTTTTTATTACAAGTTAAACAGGGGAGTTTGGGTTTCCTTTTACAACAAGGGAGGAAAAAGGCAGAATTGCAGTATAACCATGCCAAAAACAAACAAACACCTGAGGTCCAAAACTGTAGGAAGCTGCAGAAGCTTTAACATACAGCTTTCTGGGCAGGCCAGTATGTACCAGTCAATGGCCTACGGGAGGCTAGGGTTGTATCAGTTAGGGCATAGGAGAGAAGATTCCAAGCCTTCACACAATTAAAGATCCAAGCAGCTTTGCAGGAAGTGCTGTGACCAAAGTGACTGCCCAGTGCCAGTTAAATCTGCACAACTCAACATGTACTATTTTGTCACTGCAAGATCTGCTCCATATTCTGAAAACATATGTATAGCTTACCTTCAGGTAACTCAGTGTAGGATTTTTGCTATGCGATATGATATGCCATGCTACACTTTCTGGATTCTCCATGTGCATCCCTATCATCCTCAAATATTATTAACTGCTCAAGAATCCAGCTCAGCTAAGTGGTCGTTATTAAAAACTGGCCCTCTCTGATCTGATGTTAGAAAAAATTCAGCCTGCCTTTGGAATGGGCCATGTAGAAGAGGATGCTGGACTAACTGGTTTGGGGGAAGATGGATGGTGCAGTTTTCCAAAAAAAGAGAAAGCAACACTCATTAGCAAAGTCTGGAAATTTGGGCATAAAAATATGAATATTTTGGACTAGCTATTCACACATCTAGGATGGAAACTTCAGGGGGAGTTTTCACCATGACAGGAAGACCACAACCCATCTCAAGTTGGCATATTGGGTAACCTTTATGCTTTCACCCTAGGAAGTAGGCTAGAGGTTTGCATTTATATTCATTTTGTTTTGTAGCATTGCATATCCTATTTATCCCATACAACTACCTTCCCTATCCTCCCTACACAGGAGGATAGGTGAGTGGCAGAGCATCTGCTTTGCATGCAGAAGTTCCCTGGTTCAATCTCTTGCATTTACAGGTAGGACTTAAGAGAGACTCCTATCTGAAACCCTGAAGAGCTGCTGTCAGACAGTGAAGACAATACTGAGCAAGATAAATAACTGACCTGATTTGCTATAAGGCAGCTTCTTAAGTTTCATCTTCAGCTGGCTCTTGTTCCTAAAGAGTAAATCAAAGTACTATGACATCAGAGTGAAATGCTGAAGTGAACTAGTAAACTTGTTGGGGTTCTAACTCTTCAGAGCTAACAATCCTTCTGATTCTTCTTTACATTCTTCTTTTACACTCTTAAGGGCTCTTGGCTCAGGGAAAGCACTACCAGAGCCCCCTTCTCCTGCCCAAGAGGAACACTGTAGTATTTCAGAGCATTTCTACCCATGAGAGAGCAAATGGAGTCACAGATCATTAGCAAAGTGTGCACTTTGCATGCAGAAGGTCCCAGGTTCCATTCCTGGCATTTCAAGCTAACGAGATCTCATTGGAAAGCTACCACTAGCAACAGTATGAACCATATGAGCCAATGGTCTGACTGACTATAAGGCAGCATCATATGTTCAAGTGGAAACTCGCTTGTGCCAGTTGGCTCCTGGTAGGGCTGGCCAGAGCCTTAAGCACAGGAGAGGCACAAAACACATCTAGTGACGAACTGACAGCAGAGAGGAAGGGTGTTGTTTTGCTCTTCACCCCTAATCTAGAAGAAGCCTTTTAAAGAAAGAGCCATTCATGCACAGTGCTATGCCATACAGTGCCTGTGAAAAGCCACTAGCAATGGAGGGGATTGCACATGCACAGTAGGGAGGACAGAGAGTGGGTTATTCCATGCTGCACAAGGAGAGAAAGCAAAAGGTAAATAAGTGGCTGGCGAGGGGGCAGTGGAAAGAAAACACATTGCAGAGCAGCCGGTGGAATCCGTCCCACCCGAGCCAGGAGAGAAACCTTTGATCCTGCTGCCCACCCTGAGTCACTCTGCAAACCACATAGCGTCAATAGCATCCAAAGGCAGCTCCCAGCAAGCAGTGAGAAGTGAGAACCGTAACATTACTCTCTATCACCAGGGACAGCACAGGAAAGAGGGTACCAGCATCTCTAAGCATAGCGAGTCCACATGAAACACATTGATGTTTGCCAGAGACTGTATGGATTTATTGATCACTGCTCCACATCCTGTTTGCAGTAGGCAATGTCCAAGTTCTGATATCAGCTACAGTGCCAAGCTGTACCAACCTTCACTGGACATGGCTTCAGTCTCACTTGGGTTTTCTTGCTCTTTCTCTGGTAGTTGTGTGACCCAAGTATATTATTCAAGACACTTTAGACTAATTATAAATGATCCAGGGGTTACCAAAACATAAGAGTTTAGATGATTAGTATGGAATCTGCAAGACAGGAAGAACCTACACATAAAGAGGGAAGATCCTAGAAGGGACGTTCTCTGTCCATTTCAGTTGTGGATCCACACACAGGTTGAAATGCCACACAAAGCTAATGACATCTTTGTTTTAGATGTCATTTTGTCTTATAAGTGTTCAATAAGGAGGCTGCAGCTTTCCTTTCAAAGCACCAAAATACACCCATATTTCTTTGACTTAATTTTCATGTCATGAATGTGACATTGTGATCACTCTTTTTCTGCATTCAAATGAGCCTTATGCTTCCCAGATTGCAGCTCTCATTTGTAGTCATAGGCTATATTTGGTGATTGTATTTTATACATCTGATTGAGGTAAAAGGTATTCTACAGAAGTTCTTTAATTTCCCAGACCCAGAAGTGACCACAAACCCTAATATTCAATGGAGAACTATGGGTGGAATTCAATGTCTCGCTATTCCAATCGTTCTGTCTGCACAAGCGTTTCAGCTTGCCAGCTGGGACAATTCTCCTTCTTCTCCCCTTGTGCGCTGTTCTGGGGGTTCTTCTGACTGCCCCAAGCCAATTTTTTTGGGCGGGGGAATGGGGGCGGGTGGAGAGAAGATCTGTTCCACAAGTGGTAGTCCCTATACTGGGTTAGGTGAATCCCATCCCTATTTTAAAAAATAAAAAGTTGAACTTACTTAAAAATAAATAAATTGGAGTGTAATTTTCAATAGGCAATGTCTGAAACAGCACAGAAACTTAACACGGAGGCCTGGGCTGATGCATGGCTTCCAGCATTGCTAATGCTGCATGTTGTATGCAGGCCAGTTGTATGCAGGCACACTGTACCTCAGATGCTGCTCCTGAAGCAGCTTTTCATTCAGCCATTGTTTTGCTTCTTCTGGGCAAGCCAGGAGGCAAATTTAGACACAGTAAGGAGGAGACTTTGCAGTGACAACCGAATATCACTCCTAGTGCCTGCGTCTTCCTTCGAGGATCAAAGCAGCAACAGAGACAACCTCCCTGCTCCTTCCTCTTCCTCTATCCCTCATCAACAACAGGAGGCATAGGGAGGCAGGCTGAGAAGAAGAAACTACAACAGCAGAAATGTACACCAAGGCATCAGCTAGACTGCATCAGAAAGGAAGCTGAGGCTTCACTTTAAAAATAAAGGGCCAGATTCAACTAAGTTGTTATGCTAGCAGAAGCCAGTGCAAAGAGTTGTGCTAGCACAATGGGACTATTCGCCTCCTCTTCATTCCTGCACCCTCCCCAAATTTTCTCAGAAGTGTCAGAAGAATCCCTGGAACAACACATGGGAGGAAGAGAGAGGAGATCCTTCTGTCTGGCAAGCAGAAATGCTTGCACTGCTGAAACAATCACCTTGAATTCCACCCTTTTTTTAAAAAAAAAAGTAAAGAAAGTGGCAATAGTGCTGCTGCTGCGCCTTAGGACAAAAACCATCCCAGTTGTGAACTGAGCCCTTTCAACTGAAGACCAGTGTTCAACTATGGAGGCAGAGTTGTGGCAACCTACGACACTGACCACCAATGTTTCTATATAGTGCTACAATTTTCCATTCTTCTCAAGTCCAGGTACCTTTCATATTTCCTGCAATACAAAGGCTGGTAAGGCACAACCCATTACTTTTGTTCACTGGTTTAAGCAAAGATGGGCTGAAGACCACAGCATGGCATCAACCCCTTCTGTAAACAAGGAGCATAATAGTAGCATTGCGTCATTTTGCAACTTCTTGAAGATGTGGAATGCTGGCAAGAGACTGGATTGGCGAGACAGGAGCCTAAGAGGCAGAGAGCAATCAAAGGCCATGGGGATGGGCTAAGCAACAGCCAGTACACCTCCTTTCAGGATTAGGCAAGACAACACAGATGGAGAATGCAGACGCTTCCGATGGAATCAACCCAGATTATGGGCTTAGGGAGGGAATTTGGGTGCGTTTGAGAATGAAGTGGGCACAGCTGATTACCAACCATGTAGGCCGGTTTGAAGGATTTGTGGTTTTGGGGTAAACTCAGAGCACCCATTTCCCCTTTATCAGTGACTTGGCCCGAAACATCACAGGAAGTAGAAAGCATGCGGGAACACTGTCCCATCCTGACCTAAAACTTCAGCAGGAAATAGTGGATACACCAATAAGTCTACCACTGAGTCAAGTGTCTCAGCCACAACAAAAACAGGAGGGAGAGAAGGGATTAACCATAGAAACACATATCTGCCTGCAACTTCCTTGTTCCCATATACATCTTCCAAGGCACCTTCCGTTCTCCAAGAACATGAACACCCAGGACTCTAGCACTCCAGACATTACATTGGAGTTTCTAAGTGAATACCTGTCCTAGCATCTGGAAGGAAGGCACAACCTAAACATTTTTCCAAAGAGACACATATCCAGCCAGTGCAGGATGGACTGCCCTTGGAGTGCCCTCTGCTCTCAGCTATCAAAATGTGAGAAGACAGTACAACCTGACCAACTGGCTTCCAATCTTCAGAAAAGGAGCACTACCCAAAGCACCTTGCAGCTAATGTTTGGGAGACGGTTGCTGTCCAGTTACATGGATGTCTGCATTGAGAATGAAATGGAATGGAATCTGCACAGGCATTTGGCTCCTAGATGCTGGAGAGGGGACCTCATCCAGGCAGTACTTGGCCATCTGCCTGGTCCCTTGCATTGAATGTTAGTTCAGTGCTTTTGGTACAGAGGAGAAAGGTAGGCCTACGAGTGCACAGCTGTCTCATTCATAGCCCACAGAGCCAATGGTCTTTGGCCCAGTTCCCTCCCTCTCCCCATTTATTCAGGCTCTGGGACACCTGCCCCCACATCTCCTCTAGCCTGGATTCTCTCAGGCAGAATGGCCCTTTCTGTTGCGTAGGTTGCAGTGGGATTCTCCTCTGGCCAAAACACACATAACACAGGACGAGAAAGGTGATGTAAAAATTCTGAATGGCCCGTGAGTTGGGCAGGTCCTAGGGATGCCAACAAAAGCTTGCAAGCAGCCACATGAAAAAGGAGGCTTCTCTCCCTGCTCAAGACCTGGCCAAACATTTGGCACAAGTGCAAATACCTTAGATTGTTTCCTAAGGGGATCTCCCCAACAACAAGGGTTCCACCCTAAAGGAACACTCCTTACCCTGCATCCTAACAAAGGTTTCTCCTGTTTCCCATGCACAGCCTTCCCCTCTACACAAAGTTCAGGACTATATTGCTAGAAGATAGTATAGTGCTCTGAAACTAATGCCCAGAGGCACTGCCCAGAATCAGAAGGGACTGTTATAAAGCAGGAGTAGCCAAGGTGGTACCATCAAATGATGTTAGACTCCTATCTCCTCTCAGGTCCAGCCAACATGATCAGTGATGATGGGAGCTGCAGTAGAGCATCAGGAGGGCACCAGGTTGTCTACCCTTGTTAAAATACATTTCTACTGACCCCATGACCCCACCAAGTCTGCCCTTGCAATCATGGTAAAGTCAACTTACAAATATGCCACTGGGAAAGTGCAAATCCGGAATTTACACAGAATGCACTTTGGATGCTGACAGTGCTATCCAAGTACAGAATCTACAGATGTAATGGAAAAGGGCAGGTGTAAACTGGTTAAACTGCAATCTCTACACAGTGAAGTATTCTTCCAGGAAGCACTCTATTCCAGGGAATAGCCCCTTGAACTTTGAAAACAATTTGCTCCCAAATGAATAGGAACTTCCCATCAACAAAGATGGCATATGATACTAGGAAGTGCTAAGTCAGCACTTGCAGAGGGAGGGATCTCCTAGCAAAGTTCAGGCTACACCATAGGGAGTAATGGTGAAGAGTCCATTGGTGGACAGGCAGTGTCAGGTGTGATTCAGGCACCATTATGTTCTGGGTAGGCCTAAGATGGAAGAATGGGGCCTACTAATTTTAGTTCCACCATACCCATACTATCCTCAGAATCTTGGCTTTGCATGTTGTGACTAATGATTCAGATGCCCAACCCCAAAGATGGTGGTATGATGGGTTCAAGATTACTTCACTCCCAAGACCCTGTTTCCTGCCCCCAAATAAGATAGCTATGTGAAGCTAAAAACTGTAATTGTTGTAGTCTTGACAGAGGCATGCTTCAAACTTCATATACCTTCCTGAGCAGCCAAGAAGGGCCTGACTAGCCTGGTCTCCATCAAATACCAGAACCCTGAGGCCGAAGAAAAGGCTGTTGGCTCCCCCTGGTGGGAGCCACCACACTGTGAAGGAATCACCCTGATCAAGATACCTCCATCAAGCTTCCATGGGTAGTTTCCTCCAGTCACACTCAGCACAGAAGCTAAGACAGTGTCAAAAATCACCCTGTTGGGAACTTCGAAAGGGGCTCAGATGTGAGAGTAGGGGAGGGATATCAGACTTGGAAAGGATGGCTATATGTGCTCTTATGAGGTGGTGCTTCTGAGATGGGAGCAACTATCTGAATCCCAGGATTCTGGAGTCAATTAAAAAAAGGAGAGTAATCACAGTAGAGATGAAATTGCTTGCATCCCTCACTGCCTCTGCCAGCTTTGATACAGACATCCCATGGAAGGATGTGGGTACAGCAGGCAAGCAAAGGGTTATTGTAGCTACCAAAATGACTGAATGGGCCATGGAGACAGGGTGGGTGGCATGTGGAAACCGTTACCTGCCTGGCGATAAATAGAGGATTCAGTCTCTGAGCTTGTCAGTCAGGGGCACCTTTCACCGCCTGAGCTAAAAATTCCTTTTAAAAAGGAAAAGAAACAAAACAAACTGAAAACACAAAAACAAAAAACAGAAGGTGAAAAATTCCTTGACATTTGGAGCCTAAAAATATCCGTGGCCTGGCTGGCTGGCTGGCAGGCAGGCAGGGAGGCGACAGCACTCTGAGTTTGTCAAGCAAAGGCTTTCACACCCTCTGCGTGCTGCAGCTGGAATGCCAAATATATAGTCAAGCCCCTACCCATCAAAGCAGTCTGCTAGTAGTCGGTCTCGGGCATGAGGCACTGTGGGTTTGGCCCACAGAGACGCTGAGAACATTTCATAGGGATGCTAAAGGAAAAGAAACACACACACACACACACACACACACACACACACACACGATTAACGATGGCCTCTAAGGTCATGTGGTGGGAGGGTTATGGGCTGGGCATAAGATACTTGCCCCTCCGTGAGGGATCCCAGCCCACTCACAGCACTCATTCTTATCACCTTGTGTCGTGCACTAGGGTGGGGATGTTTGGGCTGGCAGGGGGCCAACATGGCCCTGCATTCCAGTCAAGGCTAAATGTCTCAGCCAACAAAGCCGGCAATGCTGGATCTAGAGAAACAGCGAGGAAGTGACACTTTAGGAAAAGCCTGGCAGCGGAAGAGGGAGGGCAAGCTCTAAGGCTGAGTTGTACTTGGAAGAGTAAGTACTGTTACACTGTCACACACAAAGCCTCAAAGCACATAATGTCAGGCTTGACATGGTGGAGAGAACAACAATGACATTGCTTTACGGTGGCCACAGAGTGCACTAACATGGCACAGGACAGCCTGCAGATCAGGCCTGTATGGGGGCAGTTATGAAATTAAAAGACACACAGCTGATATAGCACACTGCACACATTATTCAGCAAATATGCTTCAGTGAGATGTTGTTTCCCTAAATATACTTGGTGGGGCAGGACTTCCCAATGACAGCGCAGTGCATGGCAAACAGCTCAATAATTCAGAGGACACCATAATCTGCAACTCAGGTAGCCTCAACAATCTCTATAGTCTCTCATTTGTCTCCAAAACAATCCTCTTGTCTTGCAAAGTCAAAGCAACTGAGAATCCCCAAGGAATTCCTTC
Source organism: Podarcis pityusensis (assembly GCF_964106645.2). Lineage (NCBI taxonomy): Eukaryota > Metazoa > Chordata > Lepidosauria > Squamata > Lacertidae > Podarcis > Podarcis pityusensis. The sequence continues at coordinate 86,859,646 of NC_138028.1, forward strand.
TTGTCCTGTTCCCTCTGCCTATTATCTCACTATTCTAAACAGACTAGGAACATTTCCAGGAGATTGGAAAAAATGTGGAGAACACTGGCTCTCCATTCTAGAAAGAGAGGCCTGAATCTAATAGCCTTTGCCTAGATTCTCAGACAATGTCAATAGCCCATCTCTCTATTACACCATGTACTGATAAGAGTGCTTTTCACCACATTTATTATGGGTGGAGCCTCCAATGGCTAATGCCCAAGTCCAGTTACTTCTCATAGGACTGCTGAATTAACCTTAAGCGCTAGAGAATTAATGTCACTAGGTAGGGTCTGTTTTCTGCAGATTTACTCCTGCTCTTAGGAGGATTACCCTCACCTCTCACACTGGGTAGGCCTCTCTGTCTGCAGTGGCAATTTCACTTGAATTCCAAGGGTGGTTTTCCCTTTCGCTTCCTGCCAGACAGTGATCCAGTCCCTGAAGAGGTATTAGTGGCAGCCACTAAATCGTGGTCCTAATCCCAAGCTGACAGCACCCAGGGCTACAGGATGGGGAGGGCCACGATAGATCAGTGCACCAAGCAAACAGAACGCCATGCCACTGAGAAATTGCACATTACACGCCTGTCCCTACCAATAGGATGATGTTGTCAGGTTATGGGCAGCAATAATCTCTGGCACCGGGCAGGGATGCCCTGGTCCTGAGTTCATTGTCAGGTGAGGGGACAGAGAGAGCTCAGGTTTCAAGGGATACTCAGACACCTGCTACTAATAAAACACTCACTGTCATGGGATCACCCTTACAGGCTCTAGGCAAAGGAACCTTCCACAGGGCACAGAGCGGCAAAAAGAGTATGTTGGTAATTTTAAAGAGCTTCCAGATGATCCCTAGGTTTTATATATATGGCACAGTTCCCTGACAGAAACAGCATGGCGCCATCACCATCATTCTGGTTCCAGCCTCTAGAGATATAGAAATAACCATAGCACTGAGCAAAGCTGTGCTGGCGCAGCCACATAAGTAGCATTCCTTAAAGGGGTCGTCATTTCTGTAGGACTTGTGAAGAACTATGTGTTTCACAAACTTTATGTCATTCACATCAACACCAAACCTGTTGAGACAAGTCATTATCATGCTTAATTTACAAAAGGTGGCAATTTACCCATGGCCTGCAACAGAGCTGGCACTTGAACTCAAGACCCCCAGGGTCAAATCCAAAAGTGACCCATATATAAAGGTTTGCTATGGGGTTCACAACCAGCTGTGGCTGGATGGTTACGTGGGAGCCGGTTGAAGTTAAATCCTTCGAAGACAGAGGTCCTCTGGCTGGGGCGGGACGATATGGGATTGAGGGGGCAACTCCCATCTCTTGCGGGGGTGCAATTAGTGCCAGCACCGTCCGTTAAGAGTTTGGGTGTAATCTTCGATACCTCCCTTTCTATGGAGGCGCAGATTACAGCTATAACAAAGGCGGCATTTTTTCATCTCCGCCAAGCTAAGCAGTTGGCCCCTTATCTCTCTCGCCCTGACCTAGCCACTGTGATCCATGCGACGGTCACCTCCAGACTGGATTATTGTAACTCGCTCTACGTGGGGCTGCCCTTGAGACTGACCCAGAAACTCCAGCGGGTGCAGAATGCCGCGGCGAGACTCCTTATGGGGTCTTCGCTGCGAGATCACATTCATCCGGTACTATACCAGCTGCACTGGCTCCCGGTGGAGTACAGGATCAGGTTTAAGGTGCTGGTTTTAACCTTTAAAGCCCTATACGGCCTAGGACCCTCGTACCTACGGGACCGCCTCTCCTGGTATGCCCCACAGAGAAACCTACGGTCTGCAAATAAAAACATCCTCAAGGTCCCAGGCCTCAGAGAGGTTAGGCTGGCCTCAACTAGAGCCAGGGCCTTCTCGGCTGCGGCTCCAATCTGGTGGAATGCTCTGTCACAAGAGACTAGGGCCCTGCGGGACTTGACATCTTTCCGCAGGGCCTGCAAGACAGAGTTGTTCCGCCAGGCCTTTGATCAGGGCGCAGCCCGACTCCCTCCTCTGGCAACCTGCACAGAACTTTGCTTAATTGGTTGCCATCAATTTGATTTAATTAATTTTTATAATGAAATATTTTTAGATTGTGTGATTATTTGATTTTTTGATTATTTGATTGTTGTTAGCCGCCCTGAGCCCAGCTTCGGCTGGGGAGGGCGGGATATAAATAAAATTTATTATTATTATTATTATTATTATTATTATTATTATTATTACAGACCCCTGAATGAACATGAAGCCAAATCCTATCATCATCAGGGCTACCTTCACATGTAACACCCTGAGGGGTAGTCTGTTGTAGCAAAAACAATAAAAAGAGTCCTAAAGCACCTTAAATATGAACATGGACTAGAGGCTACTTCGTGAGAGGCAGAAAATATTGTCCTCACCTGGACACCTTCAGGTACACACAGAAGGACCATGGTGTAAAAGGAGTTCTTTCCTACAAAGAACTACCTTAATGCATGTATTTCATTTCACAGTAATACATCTCTGAGAAAAAGCCACAAGTGGCTGTGGGAATCTCGCCATCCCTTAGCTTAGCACAGCTTCATCAGTAGAAGGTGACCCCTGGACCCATACTGGCTCCAACTAGACACTATGGAAAACTGTTTGGTATTTCTCTCTGCATTCCATTCTCAGGCTCAGTGGAGACTGCTTAGTAATCCAGGTGGCAGAAGAACACTGAACACCTTGCTTATAACCCATCCCTGCCGCTAATGCACACCCCGCCAGCTAGTCCTTCAAGGGAATTCCCCCCCCCCCCCGGAATAAATCCAACAACACTGCATTAGCACAGGAAATTCCCTTGTGCACCACTAAAGCCCAGTTTTGCCACTCCAATAGCACTATTAATTCTTTTATTTATTGTTGTTTATTGGTAGGCATAATGCCAACACAGCAAAGGTCAAGGATCTGTGCTCCAAAAGAACAACAGAGACATAAAAATGCACTTGTGTGTAGTTATAGCCTGTTTGCACTACCAACAATCCTCCTGCTGCTTCTAACATCAAAGGGAGATGGAACGATGACCACACCTCCAGTACTGAACATAGGACAACCACCACTGGCTTAACTTAGATTATACTTTAAAATATGATACGATATCTTTATTTCAAAACCCCCTAAAAACTCTGAAACCCCATTTTAAAATACAATATACTAAAAAGCTAAGTCATGTCTGAATAATGTTTCCAATGCATGAAATCAGCTCTACTGAAGTACCAAGAGGATAAAAGAGCTGCTCTTAGAGCTCAATCCATTCTCCTGTATTTCTTATTTGTCTCCATTCAGTACAACAAATGGAAAAGGTTAGTTCTATGTAAGAGAATATGCTTCCCATAACTATTCCTTCTGTGGCTACTTTACGCCACATCAGTTGGCCATCTAGCCTAATATTCTAGTATTCTCTGCATTCATGGAACACAAGGCTATCAAGGGTGACTAGCCACAATGGCTATGTTCTACCTTCACTGTCAGAGGCAGTGTACCTCTGAATGCAGTTGCTGGGAGTCACAAGTAGGGGGAATGCTGTTGCACTCAGTCTCACCAAAGGCATTTATCTGGTTGGTCACTGTGAGAACATGCTGGATTAAATGGGCCATTGGCCTGATTCAGCAGGCTTTTCTCATGTTCTTATTGTTCTTTGACTGGAAAGAAGCTAACCAGGGTACTAGGCATAAAAGGTAAAGGGACCCCTGACCATTAGGTCCAGTCGTGACCGACTCTGGGGTTGCGGTGCTCATCTCGCTTTATTGGCCAAGGGAGCTGGCGTACAGCTTCTGGGTCATGTGGCCAGCATGAATAAGCCGCTTCTGGCGAACCAGAGAAGCGCACAGAAAAGCTGTTTACCTTCCCGCTGGAGCGGTAGCTATTTATTTACTTGAACTTTGAGGTGCTTTTGAACTGCTAGGTTGGCAGGAGCAGGGACCGAGCAACAGGAGCTCACCCCATTGCGGGGATTCAAACCGCCAACCTTCTGATCGGCAAGTCCTAGACTCTGTGGTTTAACCCACAGCGCCACCCGCATCCCGGTACTAGGCAAAGGCCTTTCCTATTACCTACTCCATATTAACTGGAGGTATCAGGGATTGAACTTGGGACCTTTTTCTATGCAAACCATTTCTCTACCACTGAATAATGGTCCCTCCTCACCTATCAATCTAGGGACAAAAGGGTGTTGAGGGAATGGTAAGCATGACAACAGCACTTGCCACAGCTAGGTTGGGCCACTTTGGGAGGTAAGAGTCAGTGCCTCGCCTGAGTCATTCACAGAGCTGATCTCCAGGGAATCTAATTGATGAGTGGAGCACCAAAAGGTGTGACATGCAGACTTTATTGAACTAAGGACTAGACGGGGGTGGGGAGAGAGAAAATATAGCACAACTGAAGCATTACCTTTGTGAGTCAACATGAAGAAAGGGTACTGAAATATGTGTATATGCAGCCAATTCATATATTGCCTTCAAACCCCTACATGAATACATACATAAGTAGGGAGGAATGAAAGAAATCCCTTCCAGAGTAACAGTGCTTTGAAAGATTAACAAAGCACACACTACTACAACACAGATTTTTGAAATCCGCATGGCTGTGATCACACCCTTGGACATTGAAACTGTTCTTCCTTTTCATTCTGATGCCTTCTCATCTTCTTTCATTAGTAAATCCTCTCCTTGTTGGGTGCTTCAATGACAAGCGTGGGCCCAAAAAGGTGACTCCATAGCCAGTGGAGTACTCACTTGCAGTAAGCAGCCTTGAAAATCTCCCCCATCCCCATGATCCTCCATGTTTGGAGATGGAAAGGACACCATGCTTTACTATTTTGTTGTGTTTTTCCTGGCAACATTTGAAGATTGAGATTTTCAAAACCTGACAAGGCCTCCTTACCATAACAAACCCTGCACCCACCTCACAAGGTTGTGCCGAGAATTAAAAAAAGGGGGGGGGGTAATGATGTTGTTCTGAGCTTCTTGAGGGAAGGGTAAGTTTATTACTTTTTTAACTTACCCTGTATACAGCAATGTATTCCAGTTTATTCTATACGCTGTGTACCTAAACAGAAAATAACACTAGAACTAATAATTTCCATAACGTCTAAGAAACATTCTGTGGCTATGGATACAGGCAATATCCAAAGATGTCAGCCCACTTGTGCAATGGAAATCTGCTTGCACAACAGGACTTTCGGCTTCTCTTCTCCTGCTCCATTCTCTGTGCAATGGAAATCTGCTTGCACAACAGGACTTTCGGCTTCTCTTCTCCTGCTCCATTCCCCAACGTACCCACCAAAACTACTCTAGAGGAACTCTCCAAAGCAAGATTTAGGGGCACCCAGTGGCTGCAGGAGGGACACAAGAAAACAGAATCCCCACTACCTAAGCAAATGCCCACTTGCACTATGTTGGATCTCACCCAGAGGCATGAGAGCTCATTTTCATGTGCATAAATGCTGACACTTATGCAACAGGATTTTTAATCCTTTTTTTTGTAGTAACAGTAGCGAACCCTGCCTCTCTGTGCCATGTCACAAACAGCTTTGGAAATTACCTCAGCTTTCCAAAGCAGCTTGTCACACAGCAAGTTGCAAATGGCTATTACCAAGTCAAAAGTCCCACTTGGCCATGTAGCATTAGTTGTGCAGGCAATCCTTGTTTTGCGCAGGGGTTCTGTTCCACCCAGACCCTTTTCACGATGTCTTTATAACTTTTGGGGCTACTTCCAGGTTCAATGCCATGCATGTGTGTGTGACTGCGTGTCATTCTGACGTGCGTAAGTCAGGAGTTCCTTGTACAGTTATTTGGATTACATCCTATATCCAGGATCTGGATAAATCTGTGTATCTCCCCAGAGGTCACTGGAAAAAAAGGAATGGGTAATTTGGCATCTGATTATTATGGCAATTATGTATGCCTCTCTGCAGAATTTTTATTTTTCATAGAAAGCTTAGGTGGCTCAAAAGGGTAAATACATGTTTTATATCAGTTTCCAGTGACAGTCATGTTAGTCTGTTGAAGAAAAGGCAACATAAAGTCTTGTGGTATCTTAAAGACTAACAACTTTTGTAACTTTTTAAATTTTATAGATTATAAGTGTACTTCAGGAAAAGATCCTGTAGGACAATGGTTCCCAATTAGCTAATCTCTGAGGATCCCCTATTTTCCAAAAGCCAAGCCACGGACCCCCTACTTTTGAAAATGTTGATAACTCTATGGTAGCTACCTTTGCAAAGCAATTTTTTGAACAAAATATGGGGTAGCCTCTAAAAAGCAAATGATTTTAGGTATACTAAAAGAATAGACTAGGGCTGAGTGACATCTGGTTTTCAACATTGTGATATGTCAGCAGTTAAACATCACAATATTCCGATATATCATAATGTCTGAAATTGGAGATCAGGTATGGGGATCAACTGTGGAGATGGGATGGGTGAGGGTAGGAGAGGAAGCAGAGTAACCTCCACCACATGGTTTGAGTGGGAGGGGACCGGGATGGGGGGGTGCATCAAGGCGCCATTAGCAGGGCAGCCAGTGAAGATGCACGTTCACTGTGGCTGCTGCTGCTTTCCTGCTGACTAAGAAAAGGTGCTCCACCTCAGTGCCCGGGGAAGGTAGTGTTACGGTGCCTTGAAATGAGGGCAGTCAGCTGCCCTATTCTCCATCAGCGTGAGGGAAAGGCAGCAGCAATGGAGGGTTGCATCTCCTTCTGGGCAACCTTCCATAAGTACATGTCAGTGGTGGAAGAATGGATATGACTCTTAGTTTTGCAGAGCAGGGCAGCTATATTTGCAGGTAGCAAAGATGGGGGGGGGGGGAGAGAGAGATCTGAGTTTTGCAGCTTTTACCAGTTTCAATTAAGTGAAAAAAGTTCCTTCACTCAGCCTGCTTCTGCTATTTGCAAAGGTGGCACATATCTCTCAACAAGATCTTCAACTGAATGTCCAGACTTGCAAATGGATCCTGATTTGAGTGTGTGTGTAAATGGTGTGTACATGTGCTAGCCGCGGCCACTTTGGGCACTTACCTCCTCCTCCAGCCATGTTTTGTCAAGGGAGTTTGACCCTTGAGAGGAAAAATATACCCAACCCTGACTTACAGCATCAAATGCAGATATTTAAGCTGGGTGAATAAGTGACTAGCAGTAAGTAGCATTGCCAGTAAGGATTTAGGGGTTATGGTGGATTATCAACTAGACATGAGTCAACAATGAAATGCAGTGGTTCCAAAAGCAATACTGCATCCAAGACTTCAAGAGCAATAGTATCACTCTTCTAATCACAGGAACTGCAAGCACTGCATTCAGTTCTGGGAATCAGAATTCAAGAAGGATGTTGACAAACTAAAAGGGATTTGCAGTGCAAAAGGAGGAGTCATACGAGCAAGCAGTGAATAAATTAGATACATCAAGCATATGAAAAAGAAAAAAATATGTTGAAGGGATAGAGAACAGAGAACACATCGACAGTTTTTCAAATATTTTAAATGACTTTGAAAATAAAGAGAACTCTTAATGCCCAGCCATGCCCATGGGTACATTTTCAGAGAGGTACTATCAAGATAATCATAAAGGGTGGACAAAATCCAATTATAACAGCATATCAGCAGTGAAGCAGACTACCTAGAGAAGCTGTGGAATCCTCTTCCTTGCCCCCCCCCCAAAAGTCCTGGACAGGCCTATGCCTTATGACAGTGGTTGCCAAACTTTTTGGATCCTGAGGAGCATGTGGGCCCAGATTCAACTAACCCAATGTGCTAATTGAATTCAGTGTAAGGGCTCCTTCCTCTCATCCCCTCCCTGATGCCCCCATGCCTCCCCCAAATCTACTCTGGTTAATCAGAGACTCCTCAGAATAGCACTGGTTGGTTGGCAGATGGGGCTCATTCTGTCTGGCAAGCAGAAGAAATGTTTGCACTGATGAAACTGATGAACTGATTTTGGGAAGGTGCCATGGGTACCGGTTAGCTGCCAGGGGTGTGTCCTATCACAAAATGGTTGCTGCATAAAAAGAAAAGAAGCAAGAACATAAAATAATAATGTTCTGCTTTTGCACTGAGCTCTCCTCTCCGCAAACTACTTGGGAGCAATCCCTGATGTGGGCCAGGGAGAAGGAAAAGGTAATGGTAATAATAATAATGATATGTCTTATTGCCCCTCCCCAAATAATACAACTTTGGAACAAAGTTTCCCATTTACTGACAGAAGCAGCTGCCTGCTCTACCTGCCAGCAGGTGGCAAAACAAACAAAGTAGTGACAGGAGGATTCCTGTGTTTCTTCTTGCACATTTAAAAAAAGTTTCCCAAGCAGCTATCTGCTGACTGTTCCACATCCCTGGCAGGCAACAAAATGAGTGGCAGGCAATGCTCACACTTCTTCAAAGCTCTACAAACATGTTTTTAAAAGTCTTTCTGGTAGTTGCCTGCTGCCTATGTGGCTGGCAGTAAGAAAACAGAACAGAGTAACAAACAAATGGATTCAATAACTAGAAAATAAGACAGAAGCAGGAAAATTGCACAGGAAGGTGGGAACAGTAGCTTTAGGACACCAGGGATTTGTACTGCCTGGTGTCCAAACAACTCACTTATCACTCAAAGCTCTGACTTTACTCATTGGCTAATAACACTGGCAGGTAGGAGCAGCCAGGCTGGTTCATTTTACAGAAATTGCTTAGAAGGTTACCTGTACAGCTTACTTCATTTTTTAAAAAAGGAAGTTTAGAGACTTGACTTTTTTTTTAATGAAAGTTCAGATCCTGAGCCCCCTACCAGGGCGTGCTAATAAAGGCCTTCACAGGCAACATAGCTCCCACAGGTACCAAGTTTGCAGCCTCTGCCATACAAAGTGTACTTTATTTATTATAGTATCCCACTCCCTCAGGAATGAACACTGGCTTACATGGTCCATGAGATGCCTTCAGATCCTCTAATTCTATGAAGATTCTACATCACTACCTAAAGGACAAATAGTGATAACAACTACATCTGCCCTCGAAAGCCAAACCGGGGCGGGGGGGGGGGGGAGTTTCCATTCCACTTCACGGAAAGGGTTAGGTGCAGACACCTTTGGTTTGCTCAGCCCAATAGATTCGACTGCCATTTATTGCCAGAAGCGCTGCAGGCAGTCATCCAAGGCAAGGCCCAACAAGGGATTGCTGGCAGAGTCCGCACCTAGAGGTTGACTTCAAGTACAATGTAAACATATGGACAAAATGGTTTATATAACAAATCCAGGAAAACTTTCTTCCAGGAACTTCACTGCAGCTGCTACACAACAGGCTAGCAATCATGACTTGAGCTAGGAGAACGTTGACAGGATTGGGAACTCAGGATCAAGTACATCAGATTATGGAAGTGGCCTAGTTCACACATAATGTAAACCACGGCTTATTAAACCATGTCTTATAAAACCACAGCTTAGTGTTTTGTGTGAACCCAAACCAGCAGCCTAACTACATGTCTTAACTACATGTCATTCATCAGCCATGGTCTGTAACTGCTTTACAAATCTTATTGTTAACAATTGCTTAGTGTTATGTAAGAACCCAGACTGCTGCAAAGCTACCTAGTTTTGTGTTGAGAGCATCTTCCTGGCTTGTATCTCCTTTAAAAGAGGAAAGAGGGAGAGCTCAATAAACCAAGGCTTAAAGGATGTGTGCCAGATGCCTTAGATTTAACTTTGGTTTACTAACTGTGATTAAAATTAACATTAAACTTGGTTTAGTATTATGTGCAAACTAAGCTACTGGCATCTGACAAGATCAGGATGCGGAGGTAGTCCAACAGAAAGTAGTCCAAGATTGGCAAGGAAACAGAGACCAAACTTGGATCTTAGGACCAGATACAAGAACAGACAAGACAGGGCCCAAACCCAGGGTTCAGGAGCAGAATACAATGTCAGGCAACCCAAGATGGGGGAAAGTAGTCAGCACAGCAGACACAGAAGTTTTTTTCTAGATACTGCAATTCTAACAAAACTCTAAGCTTCAAGCCTGCAAAGCACAGATGTGGCAGGTCACAGAGCCTTAAAACATAAGAACAACCCTGCTGGAACACACCAAAGCCCCATCTAGTTCAGCATCCTATTTGCATAGTGGTCAACTTGATGCCTATGGGCAGCCTGCAAGCAGGACATGACAACAGCACTCTTCTCACTTATGCTCCCTTGTACCAAAGCTTGAGTATCAGCAACTCAAAGTGTTGCAACAGGCACTGCTACTTGGAAGAAATTTGCTATCTCCCAGAAAGGCTCTTTCCTTATACCATCCCACAAATAAGAGGACTTGGATAGTTGAAAGACCCACACCTGCTCCCACACAAGCCTGCCCAGCCTTTAAAATCATCTTCAGAGGAAATAGAATCATAGAATCATAGAATCATAGAGTTGGAAGAGACCCCAAGGGCCATCGAGTCCAACCCCCTGCCAAGCAGGAAACACCATCAGAGCACTCCTGACATATGGTTGCCAAGCCTCTGCTTAAAGACCTCCAAAGAAGGAGACTCCACCACACTCCTTGGCAGCAAATTCCAGTCGAACAGCTCTTACTGTCAGGAAGTTCTTCCTAATGTTTAGGTGGAATCTTCTTTCTTGTAGTTTGGATCCATTGCTCCGTGTCCGCTTCTCTGGAGCAGCAGAAAACAACCTTTCTCTCTCCTCTATGTGACATCCTTTTATATATTTGAACATGGCTATGATATCACCCCTTAACCTCCTCTTCTCCAGGCTAAACATGCCCAGCTCCCTTAGCCGTTCCTCATAAGGCATCGTTTCCAGGCCTTTGACCATTTTGGTTGCCCTCTCTGGACACATTCCAGTTTGTCAGTGTCCTTCTTGAACTGTGGTGCCCAGAACTGGACACAGTACTCCAGGTGAGGTCTGACCAGAGCAGAATACAGTGGCACTATTACTTCCCTTGATCTAGATGCTATACTCCTATTGATGCAGCCCAGAATTGCATTGGCTTTTTTAGCTGCCGCGTCACACTGTTGGCTCATGTCAAGTTTGTGGTCAACCAAGACTCCTAGATCCTTTTCACATGTACTGCTCTCAAGCCAGGTGTCACCCATCTTGTATTTGTGCCTCTCATTTTTTTTGCCCAAGTGCAATACTTTACATTTCTCCCTGTTAAAATTCATCTTGTTTGTTTTGGCCCAGTTCTCTAATCTGTCAAGGTCGTTTTGAAGTGTGATCCTGTCCTCTGGGGTGTTAGCCACCCCTCCCAGTTTGGTGTCATCTGCAAATTTGATCAGGATGCCCTTGAGTCCATCATCCAAGTCGTTGATAAAGATGTTGAATAAGACCGGGCCCAGGACAGAACCCTGCTTATTGATACCCACCTTCTGAAGTGGGGTAAGTGTTAATGAAGAACAAAGCCTTTGATGTTTGTTTTTTAAAGGTAAAGGTAAAGGTACCCCTGACTGTTAGGTCCAGTCGTGGATGACTCTGGGGTTGTGCACTCATCTCGCTCTATAGGCCGAGGGAGCCGGTGTTTGTCCGCAGACAGCTTCCAGGTCATGTGGCCAGCATGACCAAGCTGCTTCTGGTGAACCAGAGCAGCGCACGGAAATGCCGTTTAACTTCCTGCCGGAGCGGTACCTATTTATCTACTTGCACTTGACGTGCTTTTGAACTGCTAGGTGGGCAGGAGCTTGGACCGAACAACAAACTGTCGACCTTCCGATAGGCAAGCCCTAGGCTCTGTAGTTTAGACCACAGCGTCACCCGCATCCCTTGTTTGTTTTTTAGGAAGAGCTTAAAACATATTGGCGGATTTCTGCTTCTTCTAATATGAGTTGCTGTTGCTGCTTATTTTATCTGCATTTGCTGTTTATTGCTTTATTGATTACGGTTTTAGTGGCTGACTGTGGTTTTTATTACTTAAATGAAGATGTGGGATTGAAATTTGATAAATAAAAACTTACGTGCATCTTAAGTGTTAAATATTCCTAATACTTGGAATATATGAAGATTGACACAGTCTTACAGAGATGAATTAGCCAAAGCTTGTTATAACACGAATCCTGACTAAATAAGGTTCAGCTATGCAACCTTTAGAAATGCGGAAAAACCTTTAGTCACTTCGCCACATTGCCTCACTGCTGAATCACCAATCAGCTGTGAATGCAACACTTATTTACCACTGCCATTCCCCCAATCCACACCCCTTCCCCACAACTACCCACAAGGCACAGCAACACTTGACTCCTCTGCTTGTGCTGAGGACTTTGAAAGAGAACTATAGGCAGTCTTATTGTTATTTTATCTATTAAATTTGCATACCGCCCTTCATCTGTATATCTCAGGACGGTTCACAACATAATTCACAACAATATTCACATATTGATGTCCATAGGCAGACTATACAAAATTGTGCTGCAAATCCACTTTCTTAATCTTAACTCCACAGCGAGACACGTAGCAGTTATTATTATCTGCACAAACATATTTGGACTCCGGCTTGTAAAAGAGTCTGTATTTTGGGGGATTGATCTCTTAGGCACCTTACTAGTGTACTGGAGACAAGATGCTCAACAGAGGCAGCAATTTTCCCAAGCCTGGTGTATCTTGAAAGGTTGTGGTTTGGGGATAAGCACTTCTGTAATCCCGTAGAGAACAGATGCAAGGTTGTTAACTGTCCAGAGGTACTAGCTTTCAGCTTGGTGCAGTTAGGGTCTGAGAGCTGGTTTACAGTTGTGTGTGTGAGCAGTGGGGCCAAGCAGGGCCTGGGATTCCAAAAGGTTCACACCAGTTGAACTTGTAGCTATTATACTAAGCATTTCACCCATACACCTCATTGCATCTAAGAATACTTCATTCCCATCAAGAGCATGGCAGAACATTACACAATTACAGTTTATTTGTGGTCTCAAATTAAGTGAAGCTTTCTCAGTTTTTCTAGCAGCTTTAGCAAAATTCATGCTGGGTGTGTGTGTGTACCACAGGAGGATACAGCCTCATGCTACTGTGTGCCAGTGAAATGCCGACAGCTCAGAGAAAGCATCCAATTCTCTCCATCCCTAAGAATGGCTAAGAACGGAACCATTTTCCCTTCCAGCCACACCCCACTCCATCCCCCCTTCCCCCAAGGGAAGCAGCTGTACAAATGGTTGATGTGGAAGGAACATGCCAACCACTTGAAAGGAGCATGGTATGAAAGCATGGCCACTCCTCTGCCTCTCAAGATGGGAGCTTTATAAATAGAGATCCTGGTGCCCACCCTGGGTTTTCCCTCAACCATTGTGGCACAGCCTTCTGCCAAATAATCTCCCCCACCCCTTGGCAGTTTATCCCACCATAGACAGCTGCTGCTGGACAAGCGTAGAATACTGAAAGGGAGTGACATGAACCCACAGCTGGTTCAGAACAACTTTGGGATTTTTAGGGAGAATCTAAAGAGGTTAAATGCTTACCTGTATGCACACCTGAAATTTCATCCAAAGTGTTCTCATAATCCATCAAACTGATTTGTGCAGAAGTGTAATTGAGGAAGGCAGGGAAGTATTGCTTCCCTGTGTCCCACCCAACATGGATCCATATCCATCTACCCCCATGCAGCTCACAGGTTCCTCCTGACTCAGTTCAACTATAAAATGCTTCTGGGTCAGATCTGGGTCTTTGCCTTGGGAACATCCAGACTCTGGTCTTCTCTGTGTGATTCCTTGGGCACTCATTAGGTATCTGTGCATGCTGCTATTTCAGTCTGCTGGTTTCCTATATCTGGCCACCAGCTCTCCTGTTTGCTGCTTCCTTCTCCCATTGTTCTAGCCCCCTTCAGCAACACTCCTCAATTTAGATTTTTGCCTCTACAATGACCTCTTGGGCTGTCTTGATATGAAACTTTTTCCAAGGCTCTGCTTCAAATCCCTGGGTCATTTCCCCAACCCAACCCTGGTAGAAGTCACACCTCCTTCTCTTCCCATGCCCAACTACCTACACCATAGCACTATCACTATCACAAACACATCAGACACCAACACATCATAACCCTGTTCCTCCTTTCACACTCACACATTAAATGAACACATGGCGCAGATTATGCTTGATGGTCCTGCCCACAACTTCATTGTGTGGCCATAAGGTGAGAACTCGACTAATATGGGCACAGTGGGTATAGCCTTGAGCCAACCTGGAAAGGAGTAAGTGATATATGGCTCAGGGTGAAACAAGCTTCCACCACATAAGTAGCAAACTCAGGCTCATGGGAATAGGGGTGAGAAGCTCCTGAAACATGCAGAAGTGAACAAAACAAAATAGCAAAAATATAAACCAACATATTTTGGGGTATCCTTTTTGTGGTGGAGCAGCTCAGCCTTGAGTGAAGAAGTATTTTTTAACAGAACCAGACCAGAACTAGCAAATTTTCACTTTGTGCACCAATGATGTAGATGAGGGGAAATGGAAGGGAAATGCAACTATGACTTTTTCTCAGAGCAGGAATAATGACATCATCTCCTAGAGCACTATGATAATTGGCAAACCTTCCTTGCTCTGACAAGGGAATGTACTAATAATAAGACTTTCAAGTTTGCTTGTGACAGATTAGCATGGAGGAAGTCAGAGAATAAGGAAAATAACAAAGCAGAGGCTAGGTACTTCTTTCCTTTTACTTGATGGAGTTCGTACTTTATGCCAGCAGTTGAAGTGGCAACACCTCTTTGCAAGATTGGTCACATTTATAATTAAAAGCTAAAGGTTGCATTTCTGCTAGCTGAAGATCTGTTGTATTAAAGCTCTTTTTTAAAAAAAATAATAAGCTGAACTATGCAGTCACAAATAAGCACCAATTAGTTCCATGAAGCTTACTCCCAGGATGAATAGGATTGCTGGTATCCTGATCCTAATAAAACAAGTATTATGTTATGTACTGCTTCTCCCTCCCCTTCTCTCTCTCTCTCTCTTTCTCTCTCTCTCTCTGGAACAACACAGCTGCCTGTGTTTTAGGACTCCTCTAGGGGTGCGGGGTGTCTATACACTCTGCTTGGGAACATACTATGGAGACTGATGAGTTCCTACATTTATGAATGTACCACTACATCACTGATGTGAGCAAAACAGAGACATGGCAGAAATAAGAGGTTAGTCCCCACATTCTGCAGATTCCCAGAGGGGAGCCTTCCTTAAAGAGACTAGAGGATCGAATGAGAACAGTATGCACAAGCCACAGCTTATGATGTCCAAATTAAGTTAACTGCATGTGAATATGAAAATTAATTGTGGAATTGGGTTATTACGAGTTGCCACTGTAGATTTTTGATCGAAAAGGTTACTGTCCTCTAGTCTTGAAAGGAGTAATTTGTTTCTTTGCCTCAAGTGGAGACTTAAAGCTGCTGAAGACATCTGGGTCTGTTTTACTGAAGTTATTTCTTGCCATGTAAAAGCTTTTGGCATGGCATACCTTGTTCACTCATACCATCTTCCTGAACTACCGTTAAATATGAATGATCTTAGCCAAATGTAATAGGGGTATGGGCGTATTTTTGCTTATGGAACATCCAGCTTCTATGCATAGGGTTTGGACTAAACTCCTTACCATTTCGACAGTTCTATAATCTCAGGTATCCAAAATAGGGATGAGGATGTCCAGTACCCTCTCAGCTGTAAGAAATGTGGTTAATCAACACAGACAATAATGGTTTAAGATATATGTGTCCACATACACATAAATACATACACTGAAAGTTATAGCTGGGACAAAATAGCCCAGATGATTCATGTGTGACAATGCAGGGCTCCCCTGCAATGCTCTCCACCCAAATGATGCAGTGGGAGGTGGACACCCTCAATATGTACAGGAGTAGAGGGGGGGGGAATGACAATGATCAAGAATTTCCTGGCCTGGCTCTTGCTCCAACCCAGCCACCCCATCCAACGTCATAAGCAGCCGGAGGTGCTGTCTCCTCAGCACCCACAAATCCTCATGACTGGCCCCAAGCGGCCTAAGACCTTTTCCTCCACATGACCACAAAGGGAGAAAGTTTCCAAATTAAAACACTAAATCTGGCACCAAAGTGCCCATGGCAGGAACCATTTAAACTGGCCATTAAAGTTTATACGTTAGACGGGCACCGAGAGCAAACCATCAACAGCAGGAAAACAGAGCCGCTCCTCTGGGAACGGCTAACCACTGCTTTTCCCTGGAGCAGCCACAGGCCGGCTGTCATGAGATGAGTTCACTGGCCATCAAGAAGCCTCTGTTTACTCACCCAAGCTGCCCACCCCCTGCATGCTGTCATTGACCAAAGCAGCTTCACTGGGGCTGGCAGTCTAGCACTTGGCACGGAGAGAAAAACAAGCAACAAAGAATACTAGAGTTAAACACAAACCCACAAACCACAGCACCCACAGGTCAACCTCAGAGCACTGGAGGTGGGGGAGAAATGCAACGAGTAGCCTCAAGCGGAGGACACAGCCTCCCCCACACTTGAATTTCTTATATTCCGTCTTTCTACCTGCATCATTCTCTCTCTTGCCTTTATCTTTCCATGAAAAATGAATGAAGCAACACAGAGATATCATAGGTTACTGGGAGGTGTCAAGATTAAGTCTGCATTCCCACACAATATGCAGTGTGTTAGAGAAACACACACACGAAGGAATTTTACTACAAAGGAATTTCAGAAATAGACTGGAAAGAGAAGCTGCTGAATTGCAACTCATTACCAAACTTAAAACCATAGAGAGACCTGGTTTGAACAAAGACATTGGATTCTTATCCCATTATACATGACTAAGCCATTTCTCACCTTCTCACCCCTTGCCTTTTCCTGTAAGACCTATTACAGTCGTTAAGAGTCGTCAGCAGGCTCATCTCAGCTATCTGCCAATCTCCAATTCCCACCACCCTTCTGAGTAATACCCCTCCCCACCTTCTCACTATATAGAAGGATCTGGCAACTTCTGTTTCAGTGTATCTGAAGAAGTGTGCTTGCACACGAAAGCTCATACCAAGAACTAACTTAGTTGGTCTTAAAGGTGCTACTGGAAGGATTTTTTTTATTTATACACACACGAAGTGAGTGACCTTCAGGCAAAGCAGACAAGGGCGGCAGAGCTCATGAAGGACAGGATAAATGAGAAATAAGAACTCAGTTTATTGGGGGGGAGGAGAGAAAGTGATGTCGGTTTTTGGGAAATTCTGAATTTGCTTATTTGCAAATTAAGCAAATTCAAATAAGGGAATTTGCATCAGGAAATTTTCTCATGCCCTAGAACAAAGATGAGCAACCAGATGTTGCTGGACTCCAACTCCCATAGTTCCTGACAATTGCCCCTGCTGGCTGGAGTTGATGGGAGTTGGAGTCCAACAACAGCCAGAGGACCATAGGTTCCTCAGTTTTACTTGTATTTAATCAGGCAATGGCAAAGGACTCCTGGACGGTTAAGTCCAGTCAAAGGTGACTATGGGGTGTGGCGCTCATCTTGCTTCAGGCTGAGAGAGCCGGTGTTTGTCCCCAGACAGCTTTCTGGATCATGTGGCCAGCATGACTAAACCGCTACTGGTGCATGGAGGACTGTGACGAGTGCCAGAGTGCACAGAAACTCCATTTACCTTTCTGCCGCAGCAGTACCTATTTATTTACTTGAACTGGTATGTTTTCAAACGGCTAGGTTGACAGAAGCTGGGACAGAGCAACTGGAGTTGCTCACCCCACTGGGCAGATTCGAACTGCCAACCTTCTGATCAGCAAGCCCAAGAAGCTCAGTGGTTTAGACCACAGCACCACCCATGTCCATTTTACCTATTTTACTTTTTGTCTTCAGTAAACTAAACTAAACACTTTGAAACTGCCAAGCTTACCTAATAATGTAATTGTGATTGGCACCTGTCAGGGAACTGCCATCGGAGCTGGAAGCGGAGGGAAGGCTCCAAAGGGATGGCGGAGAGGGTCCCAGTAGGGAGAGAGGGAGCCTGTCTGCTGGGGAAGGAAATCAGCGTAACACCAGTAGAGAAGGGGGGCAGATGGGGGAATCGGGGAGGAGGCTCCAAGACTCCTCACCGGAGACCAGCGGAGAGGGTACGGGTACTCCACTGCCCACACCCTCCCTGCGCAGAAGACTTCCGCGCAGGGAGAGTATGAGGAGACTTGGCGTCAAGGAATTTTTGTGCTGGAAGAAGTTTAAGAAACGCCCACTGACGGATTCTGCCAGCGACTAAGACAGTCACGATGCTGGAGGCTGTTCAGTCAGAAAGGGTTTAACCAGGTAACCTCGCCAGCAGTGGCGGCAACTTACGCACGAGCAACCCCTAAATCCATTACAGCAATCCGTCAGTCACTGACGTTGCTTGTGCGCAGCTCCAGAGAGGCAGCACCATGAGCCAGACCAGAGGAGACGGAGCAAGCAGCTGCAGTGCAAGGTCTGGTAGAGAGAAACCGAGATTTGGAACAGCATGTAGCTCTCCTGACGGCGCGGCTGGACGAAAGACGAGCTCAGGATGCTCAGGTCAGACCCACCCCCATCGCAAGGAAGGTACCGGGGCTGGTACACAAGTTTGGGGGGAAACCCCAGGACTACAATGCATTCCGAACGGAAATAGAGTACGCTTTGGAACTGCAGCATGATGACTTTGTTAACGATGAGCAAAGGGTAGCCTACATTGTGGGGCATCTGGAGGATGGGGCAAGAGAATAGATCAGGCCCCTTATGGCGACACAAAATCATGCCTTGAAGGACCTTAAGAAATTCTTTCAGGTGATGGATGCGATGTATTCCAGTGAAGTCCAGCAAAGTGTGACTCGGCGAGAACTGATGGGGTGCAAGCAGGGGAGCCAGTCAGTTAGAGACTACTGGTCACGCTTTGCAATGTTGATCCACCGTCTCGAGTGGGATCTGGACGCTGAACCTATTCAAATGTTGTTTGAGGAGGGGTTGTCCCCAACGGTGAAGGACGAGCTGTCCCGCGCGCCCCGCCCGCAGTCGATGGATCAGCTGACCAAGGCTGTGCTTGCGATTGGAGTGAGGCAGGAAGCGCGGGCTCAGGAGAAACGCGAAGTGAGAGGGGAATGTTGCCATGACTACCGCATTCCTGAAATACCAAGACAGCTTTCCCAGGCGGCTGAGCCAATGGAAATAGATGGAGCGCGCGCGAGGTTTCAAACTCCAGTGATGGTCGCAAGAGGGAGGGGAAGGATTGGAAAACCACCAAGAAGTGTTTCCTCTGCCAACGGCCGGGACATTTTGCAAGGGTCTGCCCTCAAAGAAAGGCTTGGCAAGGGATGGTGGGGGCTGCTGGCTGTGAGGAGAAGGGGGACGAAGGGCAGGCGCAGGGAAATGACAGCGCCTGGCTGCCAACCAAAGGGGCCAGCAGCCAGGCCAGCAACCAATAGAAGTGCCCCAGCCTGACCCCCCCAGGGCAGCGATAGCCATAGCAGTGGTGCTAGAACTCCCGAATGGGCACCCAGTCAAGGTTGAGGGGATGCTGGATTCCGGCAGCTCCTGCAATTTCTTTAGTAGGGACTTCGCTTTGGAGCACCAAATACACTTGCTACCCCTGGATTTTCCCTTGCAAGTGACCACCATTGATGGCAGGGAACTTCTGGGAGGGGAACTGACACACCAGACCCTGCCAATGCGAATGAGGGTTTCCAGGCACATGGAGACCATTGCCTTTCACGTGGCCACACTGGCAGGACCCCCAATAATACTGGGAATGAGCTGGCTGGCACTGCATGATCCAGTAGTGTCATGGCATCAGCGGTCAGTCACCTTTGGGTTAGCTTACTGTTTGGAACACTGTCTGGGGGGGGCGGGAAACCCCAAGAATGACAGTGGCCAGGGTGGCTGGGCTGGCGGTGGAAACAAAGGGAGAGGTGCCACCACCATACGCTGACCTAAAGGAAGTCTTCAGCGAGAAGGAGGCGGACAGACTACCCCCCCCATAGGCCCTTTGACTGCCAAATCAACTTAATCCCAGGGGCTCAGCTGCCTGTGGGTAAGCTGTATGCCATGTCGGACCGGGAGATGCAGGAGTTACGGCAGTTTATTGACAAGAACCTGAAGAGGGGATTCATAAGGGAATCAAAGACGGTGGGGGGCAGTCCGGTGTTCTTTGTGGACAAAAAAGGGACTAATCAGCCCAGACTGGTCGTGGACTACCGGGCCCTAAACCTGGTATCTGAACCCGTGACCTTCCCAATGCCCAGGATTGACGACATTTTAACACGGGTGAGGCAGGGGAAAATTTTCACCAAGCTGGACCTCAGGGGAGCGTACAATTTGATCAGGGTAAGGGAGGGGGACGAATGGAAGACCACCATGTTCACCCCCCTGGGGGCTTTTGATTACTTAGTCATGCCATTTGGATTACAATCGGGCTCCGCCTGCTTTCAAGCATTCATGCACCACGTGTTGGGGCCCCTGCTGTACAAGAACTGCGTAGCCTTCTTGGACGACGTCTTAATCTATTCAGACAATGAGAAGCAACATGTCAGAGATGTCAAGGAAGTGCTAAAGAGGCTGCAGAAGCACCAGTTGTGGGTCAAGCTGGAGAAATGCCAATTTCACACCAGAGAGGTCGAGTTTCTGGGGTACAAGTTGTCAGACAAGGGACTGGCTATGGACCCAAGCAAGGTGCAGGCAGTGCTGGAATGGAAAGCCCCCAAAACCCGGAAGGATGTGCAGAGGTTCCTAGGGTTCAGCAACTTCTACAGGAAGTTCATCAAGAACTTCGCCCACTTAACGGCGCCCATCACAGATTGTCTCAGTAGCAAAAGGAAGTTCGCCTGGACAGAAAGTGCCCAGCAATCCTTTGAAAGACTGAAGAAGGCGTTCGCTTCGGAAGAGCAGCTCCTGCACGTTGATCTGGAGAAACCCACGAGGCTAGAGACCGACGCGTCCGACAGAGCCATTAGGGCGGTAGTTTTGCAGCCAGGGAGGAGCAAGCAGGAATGGAAGCTGTGTGCCTTTTTCTCGAGGAAGCTGAGCAAGTCGGAGCAAAACTATACGGTGTATGACCGCGAACTGCTTGTGATCTATGCGGCGTTTCGCCGATGGAGACATCTGTTAATAGGGGCGCAGCACAAGATCCAGGTTTGTACTGATCACAAGAACTTGGAATACTGGAGGACCGCGCGAGTACTCAACCAGAGACAGATTCGATGGGCACAGGAGTTCTCCAAGTTTTCCTTCGAGATCCGATACGTGCCGGGAGAGGAAAACGTAAGAGCAGATGCTCTCTCCCGGAAGCCGGAGTACATGGAAGGAGAGGGACCGCCGGAGATACGACACGTGATCCCCGAGGACCGGTGGGGGGGGAGCCTTGGTTGGGAAACGAGAACTGGCCGGGCTTACTAGAAACGACATGTTCGCCCAAACTAAAATCAGGGAACTCCGAGACAGAAGAGAAAACCATGGGGGGGTTGAGGAAAAGGAAGAGGTGCTGTACTATAAGGGGGCACTGTATGTACCGCGGGAGACCCTGAGGGAGAAGGTACTCAAACAACTCCACGACAACCCCACAGCTGGGCACTTTGGACAGCACAAAACCATGATGCTCGTCACCAGGCAGTTCTGGTGGCCAAGGGTGAGGGAGGATGTACGGGAATATGTACGGGGGTGCGACCGCTGCCAAAGGGCAAAGGGGGAGAGGGCTGCCCCCGCAGGGTTACTGGAACCCTTACCCACGCCGGGAAGACCCTGGGAAATGGTGTCCATTGATTTTATGACAGATTTGCCCAAGTCCAGGGGGAAGACAGCAGTCATGGTAGTAGTCGATCTACTGACGAAGATGTGCCATTTCATAGCTTGCTCACACGCGGTGACGGCAGAGGAGACAGCCAAGTTGCTTGTGGATCACATCTTCAGGTTGCATGGGGCGCCCTCGAGGGTCGTCTCAGATCACGGAAAACAATTTACTTCCCGGTTCTGGAGGAAGCTCATGAGCTTGCTGCAGGTAGAGGTGGGCTTCTCGATGGCGCGACACCCGGAAACCAACGGGCAAGCAGAAAGAGCGAACAGTATACTCCAGCAATACCTACGCTGCTACGTCAGCGAGAGACAGAACAATTGGGTAGAGAAACTAGCGCTGGCTGAATTTGCGTACAATAATATTGAACATGTGTCCACGGGCATGAGCCCGTTCATGGCCAATTATGGGTGTCACCCCAGGGCCTTCCTGGGGAGGGGGGAGGAAGGATGGAGTGTACCTGCGGCAGAGCAGTTTGTGGAAGAAATGGAGGCATTGCACCAGCAACTCAAGATGAACATGGAGCGGGCCAAGGAAGTTTATAAGAGGCAGGCAGACAAGCACCGTCGGGAGGGGGATGTCATGCGGGTGGGAGACCGAGTGTGGTTGTCAACCCAAGGGTTGCCCCTAAAGGGAGGGTGCAAGAAGTTGCAGCCAAGGTGGCTGGGACCCTTTGAGGTAACACAGCAGGTGAACCCTGTCATTCAAGCTCAAGTTGCCTGACAGCATGAAGATACATCCGGTGTTCCATAGGTCCCTGCTCTCACCGTACAGGGAGGGGCGGGAATTCCCGGGGCGGGAGGGAGGAGTCACCGCCCACCCGCGGGTAGAGGAGAGGGAACTCCACAACCAAGCCACGGAAATACGCGATTCAAGGTGGCGAGGGCGCCAGGTGGAGTACTTAGTGGCTTGGGAAGGAGCACCCGAGTCAGAAAACACTTGGGTCCCCGCTGAGGCGGTCAATGATGGGTATCTAGTGGAAGAATTCCACAGCCTGTTCCCAGACAAACCAAAACCACTAGCGAGATTCTGGGAGGAAGAATTTGGAACCACAGACGAGGAGGAGGAATTTGTGGGTTTTCTTGCCTCCGAAGAGGAAGGAGGGGAAATGTCAGAGGGAGAAGAATCAGACTGGGAGGCCCACCCCGGGGCAAGAGTTCGAAGCAGGTGGGAAGCGGGTTTTGAATCCTCAGAGGATGGCAACAGCTCCTTCAGGGGTTTCCCCGCATCATCGGCCGAGGAAAGGGATGAGGTTGGATCGGAAGGTCGGGCCAAGGGGGGGGGGTCCTGGGGGGGGGAGATGGATGTCAGGGAACTGCCATCAGAGCTGGAAGCGGAGGGAAGGCTCCAAAGGGATGGCGGAGAGGGTCCCAGTAGGAAGAGAGGGAGCCCGTCTGCTGGGGAAGGAAATCAGCATAACACCAGTAGAGAAGGGGGGCAGATGGGGGAATCGGGGAGGAGGCTCCAAGACTCCTCACCGGAGACCAGCGGAGAGGGTACGGGTACTCCACTGCCCACACCCTCCCTGCGCAGAAGACTTCCGTGCAGGGAGAGTAGGAGGAGACTTGGCGTCAAGGAATTTTTGTGCTGGAAGAAGTTTAAGAAACGCCCACTGACGGATTCTGCCAGCGACTGAGACAGTCACGATGCTGGAGGCTGTTCAGTCAGAAAGGGTTTAACCAGGTAACCTCGCCAGCAGTGGCGGCAACTTACGCACGAGCAACCCCTAAATCCATTACAGCACCCATTCACTGTTACAAAACTAGTCTGTAGATGCAAAGTTGATTCTCAGCAATGGGAAGTTTCCAGCCAGTTAACAGCAGCATGCAGGTGTTAACGGAGAACTGTAAAATAACCAAAGGAACTAGACAAGGCTGCCCACTGTCACCTTTATTGTTTATATTAGTTTTAGAAGTTTTGGCGCAAAGAATAAAATGTAACTTTGTTGACCATAAAAATGAATGTATTACCAAGGATGGTATTTTTGTTTCAAACAATAGTGGTGATCGGCAAGACAGATTGTTTCAATAAATAGCAAAAATATATTTCTAAATATATCTGGCAAGGGGAAAAAACCAAGAATAAAATATAAAATATTGATAGATGTGAAAGAGAGAGGAGGTTTTCCCCTGCCGTACATGAGATTATATTACGAAGCTTCCTTTCTGTGGTGGTTGAAGGAATGTTTGTCCCTGAAGAATCCACATATTTTAGACTTGGAAGGGCATGATAATATATTTGGCTGGCACACATATTTGTGGTATGAAAAGGTGAAACCACATAAATAATTTACAGATCATATACAGTTGTACCTTGGTTTTCGAACGCCCTGTAACTTGAACGTTTTGGCTTCCAAATGCCGCAAAACTGGAAGTGAGTGTTCTGGTTTGCAAACATTTCTTGGAAGCCAAATGTATGACGTGGCTTCTGACTGAGTGCAGAAAGCACCTGCAGCCAATTGGAAGCTGCACCTTGGTTTTCAAACTTTTTCGGAAGTCAAATGGACTTCCGGAATGCATTTGGTTCGAGAACCAAAGTACAACTGTAATTAGGAAACATTTGTATAGCGTATGGGACAAATAAAAAAATTATTGGAGCCAAAAACACCACTTTGACTTTCACCACTGGAAGCCATAGAAGTGAAGAAGAAGAATATGGTGGAAAATGTAGTAAATTATAAAAAAATTAAAGAAAGGAAGATGGAGAATTCAAATTAAATGGATTTAAGGATTTATCAGAAATGTTAACAACATGGATACAATATCATCATTTGAATGAAAAGATATGAAATGGTGGTTTAGGGGACAAATATGTCAATTAGAGAGAGACCTACTAGACTGTAATGCTAAAGTAGTGTCTAAAATGTATAAGATGTTATTGGTATGGGAGACAAAAGACAAACAAGTGAAATCTTCAATGATACACTGGGCAATAGATATTGGTCATAACAAATAAATGGAGGCATGGGACCGATTGTGGAATATAGATATAAAATTTACAGCATTTTATGGTTTAAGAGAAAATTACCGTATTTTTCGCTCCATAGGACGCACTTTTTCCCCTCCTAAAATGAAGGGGAAATGTGTGTGCGTCCTATGGAGCGAATGCAGGCTTTTGCTGAAGCCTGGAGAGCGAGAGGCGTCGGTGCGCACCGACACCTCTCGCTCTTCAGGCTCCAGGAAGCTATCTGCAAGCCTTGCGCACCCGGGGGGAGTTCCCCTGGGCACTCAAGGCTTGCGGGCAGCAGCCTGCAGCGCGGAGCACGGGGCGCCCTCCGGAGGACGCACCGTGCTTCGCGCAGGTGTCGGCAAGCCTTGCGCACCCGGGGGATCTCCCCCCGGGAGCGCAAGGCTTGCGGGCGGCAGCCTGCAGCGCGGAGCATGGGGCGCCCTCGGAGGACGTCCCGTGCTTCGCGCAGGTGTCTGCAAGCCTTGCGCACCCGGGGGATCTCCCCCCGGGAGCGCAAGGCTTGCGGGCGGCAGCCTGCAGCGCGGAGCACGGGGCGCCCTCCGGAGGACGCCCCGTGCTTCGCGCAGGTGTTGGCAAGCCTTGCGCACCCGGGGGATCTCCCCCGGGAGCGCACGGCTTGCGGGCGGCAGCCTGCAGCGCGGAGCATGGGGCGCCCTCCGGAGGACGCCCTGTGCTTCGTGCAGGTGTCTGCAAGCCTTGCGCGCCCGGGGGATCTCCCCCCAGGAGCGCAAGGCTTGCGGGCGGCAGCCTGCAACGCGGAGCACGGGGCGCCCTCCGGAGGACGCCTCGTGCTTCGTGCAGGTGTCCGCAAGCCTTGCGCGCCCGGGGGGAGATCCCCCCTGGGCGCGCACGGCTTGCGGGCGGCAGCCTGCAGCGCGGAGCACGGGGCGCCCTCGGAGGACGTCCCGTGCTTCGCGCAGGTGTCCGCAAGCCTTGCGCACCCGGGGGATCTCCCCCCGGGAGCGCAAGGCTTGCGGGCGGCAGCCTGCAGCGCGGAGCACGGGGCGCCCTCCGGAGGACGCCCCGTGCTTCGCGCAGGTGTCGGCAAGCCTTGCGCACCCGGGGGATCTCCCCCGGGAGCGCAAGGCTTGCGGGCGGCAGCCTGCAGCGTGGAGCACGGGGCGCCCTCCGGAGGACGCCCCATGCTTCGTGCAGGTGTCTGCAAGCCTTGCGCGCCCGGGGGATCTCCCCCCGGGAGCGCAAGGCTTGCGGGCGGCAGCCTGCAGCGCGGAGCACGGGGCGCCCTCCGGAGGACGCCCCGTGCTTCGCGCAGGTGTCGGCAAGCCTTGCGCGCCCGGGGGATCTCCCCCGGGAGCGCAAGGCTTGCGGGCGGCAGCCTGCAGCGCGGAGCACGGGGCGCCCTCCGGAGGACGCCCCGTGCTTCGCGCAGGTGTCTGCAGCCTGCCGCCCGGCGCGTGGGGCGCCCTGAAGCAGAGCGCCCCTCACGCCGGGCAGACATCGGCCAGCCCCACAAGCTCGGGGGACAACGGGGAGGCGCAGCGTCGCCATCCCACTGTTCCCCGACCTGGTTTTGGGGGGGGAAATAAAGGGAAAAAAATTTTCCTTTATTTCCCCCCCAAAAAAGTAGGTGCGTCCTATGGGACGGAGCGTCCTATGGAACGAAAAATACGGTATATGAAAATATTATACAGCCGGTACTTGACACCTAGTAGATTGACAAAAATGTATAATTCAAAATTGAAGAAGTGTTGGAAATGTAAGGAGAAAGAAGGTACCTTTTCCCATATGTGGTAGTCATGCAATAACGTTAAAGCTTACTGGGAAATGATATATAATGAATCGAAAAATATGTTTAAGATAACATTTGTAAAAAAAATGCAGAAGCTTTCCTTTCAGGGATTATGGGATCAGAGTTACCTAAACAATATAGAAATTTATTTATGTATGCAACAACAGCTGCAAGAACAACATTTGCCCCAAAATGGAAAGAAGAAGTAGTCCTGACGAGAGAGAAATGGCTACAGAAAGTAATGGACTATGTAGAAATGGTGAAACTTACTGGAAGAATAAGAAATGAAGACAACAAACTTTTTACTAAGGAATGGAAATGGTTTATTGAATTTTACAAACAAATTGTAAACATATTAAGACATTAGCAGGATTACTGTAAAAACTCTCTGTTTCTAAAACATATATGAAAATAGATGAAGAAAACAATAACTAGAGATAATTGGGGTTTACAGGTAAAGATGAAAATAAATTTTTGGAACTGCAGGAAGAGGGGGAGGGAAGTCGAGGTTTGAAATGTTAAATTATTGTTGAAATGTTTATTTGTTATAAAACAACAACAACAACAACAACAGGCAGGTGGGATGCTGAAAACTTTTTCACATACTCACTGTGATATTCCAGAAGGGTAGCAGAGTTGGACTGATGCAGCAAATGCAACACAGAATTTCGTGGCACATTAACAACTGACTGTACCTTGAACTTTTGTGGATTAGATGCATAAAGCACAATCCATAAAGCACAATCCATAGTTGGCATAGGAAGAAGCAAAGATCAATCATTGTTGAAGCAATGATTCTTCAACATCAACTTAGTTGGACTGGTCATGTTGTTTGGATGCCTAATTATGATCTTCCAAAGCAACTACTTTATTCTGAACTTTAGGTGGTCAACAAAAGAGGTTTAAAGACTCACTCAAGGCAAATCTTTAAAAATGTAGGATAAACACCAACAATCAGGAAACACTGGCCTATGAGTGCTCCAATTGGAGAACAGCCTTTACCAAAGGTGTCATGGACTTTGGATGAAAGGGAGAAACGTGCTAAGAGGAAGGCACATTTGGCAAACCCTCACCATGATCAACTCTCACCTGTAAACCTATGTCCCCACTGTGGAAGGACATGTGGATCTAGAATTGGCCCTCACAGTCACTTACAGACTCACTGTTAAGACCGTGTTCATGGAAGACAATCTTACTCGGCTACAGGTGATTGCCAAAGATGAAGGATATGCAAAAAGCAGCAGAAATGTAAACAGGGAGACTAAAAGGCTATGAAATGCAAAAGGGCCAGAAGGCCTATGACATTTATGTGCAAAGCACAAATGCAGTGCTATAGTGGGCAAGAAATCCATGGTTCCTCTTAAGATCTAAAAATATCAGATTTGATGACAAATTCGAATCTACCAATCCACAGGGGAGCCTTTGATTTGATTTGATTTTTTATGGAATGACTTTTTAGGAAAGTAGAAGAATATTCTCCAGGTGGTTTCTGAATGTTGCCAATTTTGATATCAGATTTGTGTCTTTCTATTCTTTAGAGCAGGGACTGAGTTGTCTGCCCTATGCAGACAATAAAAAAAAGGTAGGATAGGCAATTAGAGGATGAGCAAGTGAAGCAAGCCTGAAATTATGTAGTCAATATTATTAGCATTGCTTTCTTTCAGGGAGTACTCAAGGGTAAATAGTACTGGCACCTCTTTTTTGTTGTTAAAAAGTGTGGCACTTACTCTAACAACTTCATGGTGAGTACCGGCACCTATTTTTCTAGAAAAAAAGCAATGACAACCTGAAATTGTACTGCCTGGGTAGATACAGTGACAAACATAACATATAGCAGACTTTTTGGGGGTAGAAATTTGTAGATCAGACAGACCAGTCTCTATACCAGGGGTCAGCAAACTTTTTCAGCAGGGGGCCAGTCCACTGTCCCTCAGACCTTGTGGAGGGCCAGACTATATTTTGAAAAAATATATATGAACAAATTTCTATGCCTGACAAATAACCCAGAGATGCATTTTAAATAAAAGGACACATTCTACTCATGTAAAAATACGCTGATTCCCGGACCGTCCATGGGCCGGATTTAGAAGGCGATTGGGCCGGATCTAGCCCCCGAGCCTTAGTTTGCCTACCCATGCTCTATACCACGGGAGAATCTTTTCCAGGTTGAGAGTCACATTCCGTCATGGACAATCTTCTGGGGGCCACATGCCAGTGGTGGATAGGGCCAGAGGCAAAGTGGGAGAAGAAATGGGTGTCCCTTTTACCTATGTACAGAAGGCCACATTCCAGTCATGCAAAAGTCAGTGCTTTTGATCCCCCTGCTCCAATCCCTCCATTCTCCAGGCAAGCAAGAGGCATTATCACAGTTGAAGGACATATTTCAGCCAAACAAAAGTATTTGATGGGGGCAGGATCAGTGAAGAGGGCAAGGTCTGGGCAGAGGCAGATCTAGGGGAGCATGACTGGTTCGGTCACACTGGGTGTGAGACCTCAGGGGCCCCATAGGGGACACCGTAACTATGATGTAGAATAGAAGGTGAGAAGGAGGAAGTGACGGATTTTGGCATCGCACAGCGCACCACTGAAATTTGAGGTCCCTAGGTTCACCCCTGGTCTAGGAGGCCACATATGTTCCCTGGACACAAGGTTCCCTGCCTCTAGTCTACACAAAAGAATAAATGGACAAAATCTGATATCAGAAAGGCAACAGTCTTCAGCAACAACAAAACTCATTTAAAAGAAGGCACCTTTTGCTGAACTACAATTCATTAACAAACCTGTCCCTGTTCATTTACTGCTGCTGTAAATGGTCACTGTCCTTATCTTTTATGTATCTGTGCTTTGCACAGAAGTGTCGCAGATCTGCATTTCCCAACTTCTTCGCTCTGCTGTTTACAGCTGTTGTTTTCTCTGTAGCCATGCATCCATGCCAGCGAAGGAGAACAATTTATGCTTCTCCATGTTCCTAATGAAGTGGGCTCTAGTTCAAAAGCGCTTCTGCTGCATTAACTCTGATAGTTTTTAAGGTGCCACAAGACACTTTGTTGTTTTTCCCTGTTGTATGCGGGTATGACAGTGGCTTCTGCTGCTCAACTGGTTGCCAAGACCAACCTTCAAGCCAATACCCTGCAATTCCACCCTATATAGATGGTGAATGATGGCAGGGCAACACTGGAAATAGCAAGAAGAACAATCCCCAAGCAGAACCTTCTTCATTGCCCCAACCATTTTCTCCCCAACCTGCTATGAAGGGTTTGGTGTGGAGAGTGAGAACGGAGCCTTCAACCTCACAGAAACTCCTCACAAAATAACTTTTACAATATGGACATGGGACAGCAGAGAAAAGACTTTCCTCCTCTTCCATTAGAGCTTATCGTTCATCTGCTAGCTAGAAAGCCGAAGCAACAAAAGCAATAAGTAACTAAGTGGGACAATTTCCTCCCCCAAATGGATCTCACAGTATATGTCACTGGTGCATGGTGCCGAGTCTTGTATGGATATGGAGACTGAAGTGGGAAGGGTTTGCTCCATATGGTGTGTGCAGCATGTCACAGCTAAAATGGCCGCTGTTTCTTTAATGTGAATAAAGCTGGGTCAGCATGACTCAGCGGCTTGCAGCAAGTTGTATATATAAGTGAGAAATGTTAGTTTGTTGCTGAGGCTGAGGCTGGTGTTTGGGTTGGTTGGTTGGTTGGTGGGTGGGTGGGTGGGTGGGTGCTGGTGTGTATAGTTATTCAGTTGTGTTTTGCACAAAGACTTTTAAGAATAAAACTCTGCAAAGATATTCTTGTGGACTCTTTTTGTGCCGACAAGGAGACTGAGGAGACAAAGGGAGGTCAGAACCCTTTCCTTCTTTTTTGCTTTTTACAAACACTGACAGGTTATGGGCCCAGTGTTTCTGAGCATGTGCAGAGTGCAAAACGACTGACAGCATCTCAGCAGGGAGCTGGTGAGTCCTGGTGGTGTACAGAGACAGTGGCTGTGCGTTGGAGCAGTTGGTGGCAAGCTGTAACTGTCTGCAGTGACGCTGGAGTGGCTAGGATCTGAGGATCAGGAAAACTCTCAGCGTCAGCTACTGGAACAGTTTGAACTGCTAGAGGACCACAGTAGGCGACTCACAGAGCGGCTACACCAGTTGCAGGGCCAGGCGGGACCTGAGGGTCAATAGAGGCAGCTGCTAGAAGCCGGTGAGTGCCAGCCAAGACCATCCAGTGGGACTCTAAAGAGAGAGTCCGGAGAGATTGCTGGAGGCCCCATAGAAGGGGCTCGGCAAGCACCAGCAGAGATGGCAGATTTCCAGTCTTCCCAAGTTGTAAATATTGAGGGAGGCATCCCTTTTGAACTTCTCTCAGAAAGCAACTGGCTGAGTTGGTCAATTAAAATGCAGCAGTTGTTAAGGAGAGATGGACTATGGGACTGTGTTGAAACTGAGGTTTTGAGACAGGACTCTGCTGAGAAAAAACAGCTGGATGAAAGGGCCCGTGCCCAAATTATGATGTGTTTGAGCAACTCTCAGTTATTGCATGTAGCAAATGCCAGCACAGCGTTTGAGTGCTGGAATTTATTAAGGGCAATGCATGTCAGAGAAACTGCTGGAACTATCATTTCTCTGACCAGAAGGCTGTTCAGGACTGTTATGAAAGAAGGTGAGAGTTTGGCAACTCATCTTCAAACGCTGAAATCTCTGTTTCTTCAACTACAGCAGAGAGGTAAGCGTTATGATGAGACTGACCAAACATACATTATCCTTTCAAGTTTGCCTGAAAGCTGGTTGCCCGTAATTAACAGCATGGAGAGTATGCGTCCCCGAGATCTGACCCTTGAGTATGTGGTTGGCAGATTGACTGAAGAAGCAGAAAGAAGGTCAGATAAACAGGCTGAACTCCAAGAGCGGAGGAGTTACAGTCGAGGGGGCCAGCAGCAGAATCTGCCAATGGAGCAACGCCAAGGTTTGGACTTGGTCCTGACGGTGAGGAGGTGCTATAGATGCAACCAACCCGGGAATCTCCAACGTCAATGCAGGGCAAAACTTCCAGGAGACGACGTGGAGCAGAGACAGCAATCGACGCAGAAACATAAGCAGAAGGGGTTCTCTTCAGGGAAGAAGAACACGCATTCTGCTCAGTTTGTGTCTGCATTTTCTCGGGAGGAGAGGAAGATACCTCGAGGAACATGGTTGCTGGACTCTGGCAGCAGCAGGATTATCTGCAATAGTCGGGAGGACTTTAAGACCCTGGAGAAGCCAGCTGATGGAGAAGACTCAATCTATCTTGCTGATGGTCGTAGAAGCAAGATTGGTGGCCAGGGAACATGTTTCCTGCAGTGCTTGAACACTACTCTACCAGAGACTCTGTTTGTCAGCAGTTTGGACTATTGTTTGCTGTCTGTAAGCTGTTTGATTAATGCAGGGTATAGTGTTGACTTCACACGGGATGGCTGTCTGATAAAGAATGGAACTCAGGTATGTGGCCATGCAAAGTTGGAAAATGGGTTATATGTAATGCAGGACAAGCCTGTTAAAGCAGCCCAGGTGGTTCAGGATAATTTGCCAGTTCATAAGGGGTGTGTACATGACCTGCACAGAAAACTGGGTCACGCCAATTTCTGTGTGCTTTCAGAGATGCAAAAGGTGTGCAAGAACCTAAAAGTAAATAGCTGTAACTGTTTCCTAGATTGCAATGTATGTAAAATGGCCAAATCTAAGAGGAAGCCTGTGGCTTCTAAAAGTGACAGAGTATCTAAAGAGGTTTTAGAACTTGTCCATTGTGACGTGATAGGCCCTTTTCCACAGAAGACTGAAGGGGGCGCCAGATATGCTTTTCTGGTAATAGATGATAAATCACGTTTTAGTTGGTTGTTTTTGTTAAAGCAGAAATCTGAGTGTTTCCCCACATTCAGAGAATGGGTTGCCCAAACTGAAAAGCTCTTCGCTCGGCCTGTTGTGCAGCTGCAAACAGATAGGGGCGGAGAATTTCTGAACAAACAATTTGGGGCATGGTTGCAACGTAAGGGGATCACTCATCGCTTGACTAACCCTTATAGCTCTGCTGAAAATGGTCTGTGTGAAAGACGTGGGGCTGTAATACAGTCAGTAAAGGACTGCCTGCTAGTGGATGCAGGATTGGGCCACAACCATAGGCTGTGGGGCGAGGCTTTTCTGACAGCAAACTTTTTGATTAACAGAACCTGGTCTAGCTCTATAAAAGATATTACTTATTGTGTATTGTTTGGGAAAGAACCAGAGTGGAAAATGCTCCATAACTGGGGTTCTTGGGCACATGTAAATATCCCCAAAGCTCAGCGCCAGAAAGGGGGCGCTAGAGCGCAGAAACTGCGGTTTGTGGGATATCAGTCCTATGGCAAAGGGTGGCGTTTCAATTTATGCCCAGGACGCGTGGTTCTGTCACGAAGCGCAGACTTTGCTGACCAGGACAGATGGACTGCGATCCATGCCAACCCAGATTGCCTACTGCCCCTGCAAGTAAGAGAAAAGGCTTCTTCTCAGCCATCGGCAACCCAGGAGCAGGATGAGGAGGAGGCACAGATTTCCCCAAAAGATGTGGCAATAGATAATACTTCTTCTCTAGAGGAAGAGGAAGAAGAGCCAGAGATAAGGGGGGGAGAAGAAGTAGTTGTGCCTAGGCGCTCCCAGCGTTCAAACAAGGGTGTACCTCCTCAGCGTTTGACCCTAGGCGGAGTGAGAGTATGCAATGTGAGTTGTGTGGAACCACAAAGTTATAATGAAGTCTTAGACTTACCCCCTGGAGAACGTGCTTTGTGGGAACAAGCTATGAAAGAAGAAATGGACTCTTTTAAACGTAACAAAGTGTTTGAGGTTATAATGCCACCACCTGGTGGCAGAGTGGTGTCATGCAAGTGGGTTTACAAAAGGAAAACCCTTGCATCTGGGGAACCACGTTTTCGAGCCAGATTAGTAGCCAGAGGGTTCACTCAGATTAAAGGGGAGAGTTATGATGAAGTGTTTTCTCCCACTGTAAAGAGTGAAACTTTTCGTTTAATGCTTTCCATTGCTGCTGTAAGACAACTAGCAGTGCACCATTTTGATGTTGATGCTGCATATCTGCATGCAAATTTAGACCATGAAGTGTTAATGAGACAACCCCCTGGGTTTGAAGAGGAGAATGGTGCAGTCTGGCGTTTGGAAAAGGCTGTTTACGGTCTCAAACAAAGTGGAAGGTGTTGGAACCAGTGTTTAAATGAAGCCCATGTAAAACTTGGTTTTAAAAGGAGTGTGGCTGATCCATGCCTGTACACCAAGGGGACAGGCAACAAATATCTAATGCTCTTAGTCTTTGTTGATGATTTGCTTGTGGCAGGGAGTTCCACAGATGAGATCCAGAAGCTCACAAGTCAACTGGAAAAGAGGTTTAAGCTTAAAGCCTTAGGGCCTGTAAGCAATTACTTGGGAGTAGAAGTAAGGCAGGAAGCAGATGGAAGCTTCCTATTGAGCCAGAAAGAGAAAATTCTTCATTTGATAGAGCAGTTTGGCATGCAAGCCAGTTCAGACTCCCATGACACCAGATTTCCCAAAGACAGTGTGTGATGATGAATTTGATCAGCCTGAGTTGTATCACTCAAAAATAGGATCACTGTTGTATTTAAGCCAGTGGTCAAGGCCAGACATTGCATGTGCTACAAATGTTCTGAGTCAACGTGTATCTAAACCCAGTACTGCCGATTGGTGTGCTTTGAAAAGGCTTATCAGATATCTAAAGGGGACATTAAATGTATGTTTGAAGATATCTAGTACACAAGATGAAAAACTAGAAGTGTTTGTTGATGCGGACTGGGGAAGCTGTGTAGCTACCAGAAAATCTACAAGTGGAATGGTTATGATGTTTGCCAATTCCATAATTGGATGGAGGTCAAAGAAACAAGGATTTGTTGCGACCTCATCCTGTGAGGCAGAATATGGGAGCCTGTCGCTAGCATGCAATGAAATCATGTGGTTTATACAGATACTAAAAGATCTAGATTGTAAAGTAGATTTGCCTATCCAAGTGTATGAAGATAGCCAATCGTGCATTGCATTAGCGGGCTCGGAAATAATGAAATCCGCATCAAAACATATTGCTATCCGTCATGCGAATGTTAGAGATTGTGTACAGAATGGGGTAATCAAACTGGAGTATTGTCAGTCACAAGATAATATTGCTGATTTGTTTACCAAGCCTTTGCCAGCAACATGTCATAATGAATTGATGACAAAACTGGGTTTATGTATATAATATATGTATGTATTGTTTCTGTTGGGGTTTTTCGCATTTAAGAAACAGAAGGGGTGTCACGGCTAAAATGGCCGCTGTTTCTTTAATGTGAATAAAGCTGGGTCAGCATGACTCAGCGGCTTGCAGCAAGTTGTATATATAAGTGAGAAATGTTAGTTTGTTGCTGAGGCTGAGGCTGGTGTTTGGGTTGGTTGGTGCTGGTGTGTATAGTTATTCAGTCGTGTTTTGCACAAATACTTTTAAGAATAAAACTCTGCAAGGATATTCTCGTGGACTCTTTTTGTGCCGACAAGGAGACTGAGGAGACAAAGGGAGGTCAGAACCCTTTCCTTCTTTTTTGCTTTTTACAAACACTGACACAGCATGGCGTCAGGCAATAAATACTACCTGCAAAATTTCACTACAATACTGTACATACTTTCAGTGAATTTGCTCCCTGATGCACAAGACAAGTAATTCAGAGCCTGTGTTAACAAAGGCCACTAACCTCCTAACAAAAACAAACAAATGAAAACAATCCCATCCTACAACTTACTAGTATTTCTACATCACATCTAGCTTCTGCATCAAAATTAACATGCTCAGCTTTGTTGCAAGCAAAATATTGTTACGGGCCACCTGAATCTCTGCTGAGCAGTGTGCAAGATTCCAGGGGTCTTGGCACTTAACAAGAGTTTGTCTTTCTTTCAGAAAATTAGGCACAATGGAGGCTACAGTATCTTTATGATATATGGTTTATTTATACATATATACAACCTGAAGCTTTCAATGGAGGAGCTCACAGCAGAAGCACCCCAAAACATGCCAGCTTATTCCATAGTAGCAGCACCAGCATCCTCTACCTTGCAGGGCACATCCCAGCTCAACTGTTCCTCTTTGCTTCCTGGTTACATCACTTCCAACCCCCCTTCCCTAAACTAAGCCCCATTATCTACAGAGGGAGGGAGGACTTCATTCATTTGCATTCTAACACCTTTTCCCTTTGATCCTCACAGGCTGTCATCTCACAAAGAAGTGTGCCTGACTTCGTAAGCACTTGTGGATTTGGCAGGATTACAATGACCAATACACAACCCAGGAAGTGTGCCTTCTTAACTAGCTTTTACATGCACTAATAACAGAGGCTTATCAGTGGGTCTACCACCTCTTAGTAAGGTACTGTCTCTTAGTACCTCTAATATACACTTGGGTCTGGCTATTTCTTGGTTCTAACATGCCAGTTCTAATTAAATTCCAACATTTATTAAACCCAAGCATTTAGCACCCACAGATCTATAACAAGATTTTAACACTAGGGAGTAAGCATTACATCACAGACTGCCAAAAATGACTGTCAAATAAGGAAGACCACTACATAAGGCAATCTTCATGAGAAAAGGGGGCTTTCTTCAGTTTCTGCACTTTCCCCAAAAGCGCATTTACTTATAAGCAAGCATCCCAAATTGGTGACTAAGGCAGATTAGACAGTTTCCCTAAGAAACTACCGTATTTTTCGCCCTATAGGACACACTTTTCCCCCTCCAAAAATGAAGGGGAAATGTGTGTGCGTCCTATGGGGCGAATGCAGGTTTTCGCTGAAGCCTGGAGAGCGAGGGGGGTCGGTGCACACCGAACCCTCTCGCTCTCCAGGCTTCAGGAAGCTATCCGCTAGCCGTGGGAGACGCAGCTCTCCCACGGCTAGCGGAGAGCTTGCCTGCACCCAGAAGCTTGGGGCGCGCTGAGCTCAGCACGCCCCAAGTTTCGCGCAGCCCTCTGCTAGCCGTGGGAGAGCCGCGCGAAGTTGCGTGGCTCTCCCACGGCTAGCGGAGAGCTTGCTGGCACCCAGAAGCTTGGGGCGCGCTGAGTTCAGCACGCCCCAAGCTTCGGGTTCCGCGCAGTCTTCCGCTAGCCGTGGGAGAGCTGCGCGACTTCGCGCAGCTCTCCCACGGCTTGCGGATAGCAGCCTGTTCTGGGGGCTGGGGTCGGGGGAAACTTGGGCTTCCCCCGCCCCAGCCCCGCACCTGGGGGGGAAATAATTGTTTTTCTTTATTTCCCCCCCAAAAAACTAGGTGCGTCCTATGGGCCGGTGCATCCTATGGGGCGAAAAATACGGTATTTGAAAGAATGTCACTGCAATGCAATGCAATGCAAGCACAGTAAATGTACTTGGGGGGGGGGGGTTGGATGCCCGTGCACCTTCCTAGCCATTGGTTGAGCTCCTGTGGTATTACAGAATATTCAGCAACATTCCAAGTGCTAAGGCAGAGCTTTCCAAACTTTTCATGTTGGTGACACACTTTTTAGACATGCATCATTTCATGACACAGTAATTCAGTTTTACATCTTTTAGAGACACAGTAATTCAGTTTTACTAGCAAACCAGGGATTAAACTAACCGCTTTCCAGTCCTGGATGGAGCGGGGGGAGTGTTTGTGCAACACACCTACACACTGCATGTGTGTCACGACACATAGTCTGGAAAGCTCTGTGCTAAGGGGTAAACATATCAGCACAAAGGGCTAGAGAACAAAAGTAGTAGTGTGTTGGTGGGAAGAGGTGAAGAAAGCAAGGGAGCAGCACTTTCTCAGTAGTGATCAACTGTTAAGCTGAATGTGTCAATGAATAGTAAGTGGTCTCTGTGTAAATGGGGAAGATGCATTTTATTGATTTTCACTTTATTACTTTCTATGCCACTTTTCATTATGAATACTTCCAGGGTTTACAATAATTGTTAATTGGCAATGGACAAGTAAAACACATGCCTGCAAATGTTCACTTTTTGAAGTACTTTATTGAATTAATAGTATAACATTAAAACAAAATGCATCACACTTGACCCCATGGTGCACCTATGCTCACACCATTAAGAGTCTGCATCAAAAACTTTGGGCACACACTGGAGTGTGTAAGAAACTAAAACAAGAAAGCAGCTCAGCAGCAAACAGCTGCTTGTTAAGTTAAAATTAAACTCTGCACAAATATTGACCTTTGGAGGGGAAACAAACTGGTTGCAATATATTTACTAGCTTTATAAATGGGGATGACCATATCTGCCTTATGTGCCTCGTCAGTTGGTTGGGCAAAGGCTGAAGTGCCACCAGCACATGGTGAGGGACTGTGAGGTGCAGGAGGACAGCAGCAGCCTACTCAGTTGCAGGTCAGTGTATCCTTCCTTTGGGCAATGAGAAGGTGCAGAACCTCCAACTTTTGTTACATGCTGCAGAAGAGCTGAGCCAGCAAGAAAAATTACTCTGTGTTCTGTGGAAGACTCAGTGACATCACAGCCCTAGGGTTGTTTCATCATATTCCTCACCCCACACGTCAGATGTGGGGAACCTTTTTTAAACTCAAGGGCCACATGGGGACTGCATACCAGAAGTGGGAGTGGCAAAAGTGTGTGTGGCCACACACACCACTCTTCATCCTCCATGCAGGCAAGAGGAGTGCATAGGTGTGGACAGAGAGGCCAGGGAGGGGGTACATTTGGCTCCTGGGCAGAAGGTTCACCACCCCTGCCACACCTGAAGCAGATCAGGAAAAGATTTTCCTATAGATCAGTGGTTCCCAGAATGCACCCAAGGGGTCTGTGACACCATTCCTTTCCTCCCCCCAACCAATCAGAAGTCGCGCCTTGGTTGTCAAACATTTCAGAAGCCGAATGGTCTTCCGGAATGGATTACAGTACATTTGACAACCGAGGTTTGACTGTATTGGCCAAAACCGGTTTTGAATTCACAGCGTGATGACAATTTTGACCCAGCAATACACAGCACTATATTGCTCCTCACGCAAGGGAAAGCAGGGCAGCTGATTTCAAGGCACCACTGATATCGCATGATGATCTCAGCCAATAATGCTGTTGATCTGAGCTGTCTACCCTTACGCTGAGGGAGACCAGGGCAGCCAATAACACTGCAGCCTCCCCTCAGGCTGAGGGAAAACAGGGCAGCCAATTGCAAGGTGCTGCCTTTCCCTCACACTGACAGAGAACAGGGCAGCTGACTGCCCTCACTTCAAGGTACCGTGGCACTACCTTCCGCTGGCACTGAGGCAGACCACCTTTTCTTAGGTAGCAGGAAAGCAGCCTCCGCCACAGTGGATGTGCATCTTCGATGGTGTGCCACTGCGGGCTGCCCCGCTGATGGTGGCTTGATGCACCCCCCACCCCCATCCCCACCCACTCAAACCATGCGGTGGAGGTTACTCTACTCTGCTTCCTCTCCTCCCCCCACCCATCCAATCTCCGTGGCTGCTCCTTCCCTCCTCCCCATGCCTGATCTTCAATTTCAGACATCATGATATATCTGAATATCACCACGTTTAGCTGCCGATATATCACGATGTTGAAAACCAGATATCGTTCAGCCCTCATCTGTTTTTTAGTATACGTAAAATCCTTTGCTTTTTAGGGGCTACCCCACATTTTGTTCCAAAAAATGCATTGCAGAGGTAATCACCATAGAGTTATTAAAATTTTCAAAAGCAGGGGGTACGTGGTTTGGCTTTGGAAAATAGGGGGTCCTAATTGGGAACCACTGCCACAGATGACAAAATTATCTCAAAACCTTATGAGTAGCTCTCGGCAAATGTAGCATTTTGCCCGACGTGGTTCTAGCCTGATCACAGAGCTCTATTGTAGTTTATCAATATATCATAACTGCATACTGAACAAATGAGCCTCGTTTTGTAAGTTGCTGTGGAGAAAAAGCTTTTGAGCTAAGTATGACAGGATATATAAAAATGCATTTTTAAAAAATGTAAATTGCCTTCCGCATATCTGCCCAGTCACA
Organism: Podarcis pityusensis; assembly: GCF_964106645.2. NCBI lineage: Eukaryota > Metazoa > Chordata > Lepidosauria > Squamata > Lacertidae > Podarcis > Podarcis pityusensis. The sequence continues at coordinate 86,899,085 of NC_138028.1, forward strand.
GCAGAACTTCAGAAACAAAGGACGCTCTGGGTTGAATAAAGTTTAATAAGCAAACCACGCTCAGCTTTTGAATAACATTGAACATGTACGAAAATCACTACCACCCGTTTTTATATTGCATCCTTCCAGCTCTAATTTGAACTTTAGACACTGACAGAGAGAGACAGTTCTAGGGTTACTGGCCCCCTAACTGACTGAAGAAAGTGAGGCTTTCACAGTTTCTTCTTCTGATTCCTGCCCCCTAGTGCAGAGGCATCTCATGGGCATCAGAATAAGCTGGATCCAACCTCTCCAAAGCACCTGGGGTCTGAGATTTGATTTACACAATCACTTTGGACACATTTTCATTTTGCGCCAATTATCTTGGGGGAGGGAGGGGTCAGGCTATTATTTGTTTATTACATTTATAGGTGTAGTGGTGGTGTTGTGGCTAGAGCCTCAGATTTGAACTGGGGAGACCTGGGTTCAAATTCCTACCCTTCCATGAAGTTCATGAGGTTACCTTGGGCAAATTTCTATCTCAGTTTGATCCACCTCACAGGTTTGTTGCAAGGATAAAGGGGAGGAGGGGAAATAACCACATTTGTTGCCTTACGCTCCTTAGAGGTAAGGCAAGACATAAATTCAGTCTATCAGTCAATCAATAATCCTGCTTTTTCCCAAGGAACCCACAGAGATGTACACAGTTCTCCACCAAGACACATACATTTTATTTTCATAAAGACCCTGTGAAGTAGGTTAGCCTGAGAGAAAGAATATGACTGACCCAAGGTCACCCAGTAAGCTTCATGGCTGAGTGGGGCTTTAAACATGAAACTTCCCAATCATGTGTCCAACTCTTCATGACTCCATGGACCAGAGCATGCCAGGCACTCCTGTCTTCCACTGCCTCCCGTGGTTTGGTCAAACTCATGTTGGTAGCTTTGAGAACACTGTCCAACCATCTCATCCTCTGTTGTCCCCCTTCTGTTGTCCCCTTCTCCTTGTGCCCTCAATCTTTCCCAACATCAGGGTCTTTTCCAGGGAGTCTTCTCTTCTCATGAGGTGACCAAAGTATTGGAGCCTCAGCTTCCAGATCTGTCCTTCCAGTGAGCACTCAGGGTTGATTTCCTTAAGAAGGGATAGGCTATGCTAAAAGCACACTAAACGAAGTGCCCATTTTTTAAATTATTATTTTAAAAAGTCATCACAGCTTTCAGAAGAGGCGCCAAACATGTGAGCTGGTCCAAAATTTCATCTTTCTTGGCAGACAACAAGACTGAGTTCTGACAGAAAATGCACATCTCAGAGTGGTATTGGGGGGCTATGGAGGCAGGAGGAGGATGCTGGGGGTGAAAGATTCACAAAGGACAAGCGGGACTGTGTATTGCAGGGGGCTACACAGCCAGGAAGAAGGAGGATAAAAAGCTCACATAGCTTTGGGACAGGAGGGAGTTGTATGCTATTTTCCGGATGAGAAGATTGGAGAAGAGGGCTGCATTTCACATATTGATTCTAAAGACCGAGCCAAAATGTAGGGCTACAGATCTCTAGTTCTACTTAACTCCCTAACTGACAGCTTTCTTCTTTAGGTATTTGCTTTATGCCTGGCTATTTTATTTCTAATTGTAGCTACCCACTTCCCCTCTGAACCAGGATGGGATTTTGACCAAAGCAACCATCTTTTGCAATTGTGGCTTTCTGGTTGTCTAGTAAACCCTCCCAATTATTGTTCACATTTCCCTAGTGAAAATCTGCCTTTCCAGCGCATTTGGCTGGTGATGTTTCCAAACCCATCTCCAGGAAATCTGCCCTTTCAAAGCCCCAAATAGTTGCTAGCTGGCTTGAAACCAGCATCAGGTAATGACTGGAAGTTACATGCTACAACCAAGTCACTGTTACTTGCTAAGACAAGGCAAGAAATGGAGCTAACATAAATGGGTTGTCAGCCTTCATATGTACAGCTTGCTGTTATCCATGTATCAGAGGATGCTTTGCACCACCTATATGTTGATCCCCATGAAAACATAAAATGGATAGGACTTGGCAAGGATATTTCTTGAAAAAGAAATGTGAAGAATTCCATAGATTAGACCAGTTAGAACTGGACTACAGAACATCTCAATTAAATTGCTGCCTCCAAGAAGCAGAGACCTGAAATGTGAGTAGGTAGCAATCTGTTCTTTACTCTTTCAAAACATTTAACTCTGTTTTGGATTTTTAAGATGGGGCAATTTGGAGAGACTTAATCTTTTTCCAGTGTTTCTTTGGGTTTCTCCATGTGCTCTCCCAACTCGTAAAAAAGCAAACCCCAAAACCTCAGTTCCTGATTCCATAAAATACAATAAATAGGCATACAATATATTTTGGCCGATGTAAAACTTATGGAGAAAGACCGGAGAGGCAAAATGGAAGGCTCCAATCCAACTAGCACTAGTCATGATTAAGGCCCAGTGAAAGCAATGCAACTCAACTGGGAGAAACTCAATATGGTAACAGACAGAGTATTGGACTAGGAGTGTGGAGATCTAGGTTTATATCCCCACTTGGCCATGAAACATACTGAGTAACTTTGGGCTAGTCATATATTCTCCTCTATGACCTGCCTTACAAGGTTGTTATAGGGACTGAAGAGATCAGAGGAAAGAACCTTGCAAACAATCCTAAGATCCTTGAAGGAAGAGAGAGATAAAAATGCGATAAATGAGTAACATAAAATGAGTCACAATTTGTTCCATTGCTTTCAATGGAATTTCACTGAAGTTCAATTCAACTCATATCCCTAAGTTATGCTAGTGAAGTTATAGAAATTTTAAATGGTGTACGTGCTAATGAAAGTCCCCAATCCAGTTAATGTTTGTCACAACAAAGATCCATTGATAATGGACAGTTTATTTAGCCTAGAAAGAAAGATATCGAGATTAATCCAGTTTCTAGGTTCTCTTACGGTTTCTCTCATCAGCACAAAGTTAAACTAACAAAAGCAAAATTACAAGCAAAAACAATTCTATTGGAGATAATGGAAAGCTCCAGATACTACCCTCCCCAGCTCCATTTCCACCCTAGCCACACTGGGAAACAGGATTCAACTAACTCAGTAGCCAATCATGGTGCAGGACCCAGAGTATATAGTTTATCAGATTCTTCACAGATATATTCTGCCTACTCATGACATAAACATACCGTACCAAGAACCACAACTCTACTGGCACCCCTACACAAGAAAGCAAAGGGACACAGGTAGCTTATCTGAAACTGATACAGTATTCTTTTAGTGGTCATCTCTGCAGTGTCACATGTGGATTCTGCACCTGCAGAGAGCTCACCCTAGGAACATTTTTATGGAACATATTTATGGTCCCTGCGTAGTTCCACATAAGGCTGACTGTTCAGCAATGCAGGGCCAGCTCAAGACATTTTGGCACGCAAGGTGAACCACAAAATGCCGCTCCCCTCTTCACTAGGGAAGAAGGGGTGAATGATCTACAACAAGAACAAGGGAGGAATAAAGATCTACATCAGGATCTGCTGCCCCTGTGGATCCTGCCGCCTGAGGCAGACGCTTAATCTTGCCTCATGGGTGGGCCAGCCTTGCAGCTCTGTACCCAGTGGAGGGTGCAGGGAAACTCAGGAAAGTAGTTTATGAAAAGCATCTCTACTAAACATTGCATCTGCTCTGGCATGTACATGCTTAGTGAGCATAGTGCTTCACAGAGGTGAAGTGCTTCACAAAAGTGGAAGGTGTGAACCATATAGCAGCTTTACCCAAGTCAGTTATGAAAATACCCCAGCAACTTAATTTATTCCCAATGCACTCCATTACTATTAATCCTGGTGAGATATACCATGCTACTGCCTGAGATAGGGTGGAAAACAATAACAAGACCTGCAGACAAAACATTAACCAGGGGGAAGAGAACCTGGAGGGGGCTAGGTCAGGGGCCAGCAAACTTTTTCAGCAGGGGGGCGGTCCCTCAGACCTTGTGCGGGGCTGAACTAGATTGTAAAATAAAAATAAAAATGAACGAATTCCTATGCCCTACAAATAACCCAGAGATGCATTTTAAATAAAAGGACACATTCTACTCATGTAAAAACATGCTGATTCCCAGACTGTCCACGGGCCGGATTTAGAAGGCGATTGGGCTGGATCCGGCCCCCAGGCCTTAGTTTGCCTACCCATGGACTAGGTAAACTGAAAGGTCCTTGGGGCCTGACAAAGGCAGACTGTTGTCAATGTGAGACCAAGGAGCATTGCTTGGTACTTAAAAAATTTGTGGCAAGGGCGCATAAGCACAATTTTGTGTATGTCAGTTTCCATGTATAGGTGAAAATCTAGACTTTATATGTCACAGAAGGCATGCCAACTAATTTTCCATCCAAATCACCCCAGATAAGTTATTCTACTAATTTGCACCCCACCACATATCATCCCAAGTCAGTTCTTCTTCCCCAGTTTCCCAACAGATCTGATGCTAAATCAATTCAGTTCCCTCTATTCACTATCCTCCACAGCATCTCTAGATAAATAATCTCAAATTCATTTATTTCCCAAAATTCATTACCTAGACAGAAATACCCAGGCACTAATAAGGAAAATATTCAGTCCCACCCCTGGCAATGCCAGTGGTAAAGTCACCAGTCCATATGCTAATCAATCTTATTAGCTATAGCCAATAAACTATAGCACTGGCGGATAAGGGATTTGCCAGCTCTTTTTTCTTGTTAGTCTATAGCGTCCTCAACCCTGAAGAATTTACAATTGAGGTGGGCCAAGAGGTTAGAAGTTAGAAGAGAAAGCAGAAGGGGAGAAGAAATCAAAGGAAATCTGAAGGAGCGTCTCCACCCCCATCGTTCTACCCGGACACTGAGGTCCAGCACTGAGGGCCTTCTGGCGGTTCCCTCACTGCGAGAAGCCAAGTTACAGGGAACCAGGCAGAGGGCCTTCTCGGTAGTGGCGCCTTCCCTGTGGAACACCCTCCCACCAGATGTCAAAGAGAACAACAACTACCAGGCTTTTAGAAGACATCTGAAGGCAGCCCTGTTTCGGGAAGCTTTTAATGTTTGATGTATTATAGTATTTTAATATTCTTTTGGAAGCCGCCCAGAGTGGCCGGGGAAGCCCAGCCAGATGGGCGGGGTATAAATAATATTATTATTATTATTATTATTATTATTATTATTAGTAAAAATAATGGGAGAAATTGCAATATATCTGAGGTGCACCATAGCTGATTTCTAATGGGCAAATGATTGTGTGTGCTTTACCTGCTGGATTTCCTGGTTTTTCCCCCATTGCAACCTTTAGGCTTGCCAGAGATCTGAAAACCCCCAGCTAGGCATGCTCCTGCACATTTAGCAAACATACAACATAGAAATCAACAGAGGGGATTGTATGGCATGGGGAGTACACTAGATGACCTTCAAGGCCCTTCTAACTTTTATGATTCTATGTGGATGGTACTGGTTGCTTGTTGGAGTCTTGCAATGTAGAACAGTAGATCCAACTGCATGATAGATTCAGTTGCACAGATTTCATGTCTATTCAAGCAAATAGACAAATCTGGGAGCTAGGTCCACTCCTCTCCCACTGACAGCCATCTGGCTTCAAGGTAGTGGTGAAGCTGGAACTACCGTAACCACAGCACAGAACTCCATGCCATATCAATATTGCCTAAATAATGTGTCTGTTGAGGGTGTTGTCCTTAGCAGCTGTAATTTTCTGGCATTTTGGAGCTGAGTGAACCTTAATATAACATATTAAACGGAAAGGATATTTTGTAAATTGGAATTTATTAGTACAAGGAACTCAAGATGGCATAGGTGATTGTCTTCCTCTCCATTTTATTATCATAACAACCCCGTGAGGTAGGTTAGACCAGTGTTTCCCAACTTTTTTCTGGCCATGGCCCCCTTCCAACCTTGTTTCCTTCCTGTGGCCTCCCATGGGCATAGCCAAGGGGGCAGGGGGGAAGCTGCCCCCCTATAAATACAAATCAATACAAATCTGAGGTTCTGCCCCCCCATCCTACCAGTAGAAAGGTAGGTATTTAAATGTTTTGTTTGTAAATATAACATGTTTTATTTATAATTTTTATAATTTATACAAAATACAATTACATAAAATGATAAAAACATAATGAAATATTGTTGAAGCAGAAAAACATAGAATCGTGGAGTTGGAAGGGACCCCCAAGTGCCATCTTTCTAGTGCAACCCCCTGCAATGTAGGGAACTCAGCTAAAGCATCAATGACAGATGGCCATCCAACCTCTGCTTAGAAACCTCCAAGGAAGGAGAGTCCAGAACCTCCCAAGGGAGATCCATCTTCCATGTATTATAAAAAGTAAACAACACTTATTTGACCCCAGTGATTTGACACAGAGGTGGAAACCTACAGACACAGTCCAAAAGGCGCACAGGGAGTTCTGTATATATGGGAGAATTTTAAAAAGCAAGTGGTCTTCACTGACCTGGTGCAAAAAGATCTTGTCATCCAGAGGAGCCCGGGCTGCCTAGATAAAGCACTACAGCCCCCCACACCCTTACCTGGGAGAAAGGCCCACTGAACTCAGTGCAGCTTTCTTCTGAGTAGACACTTAGTTATTTACTAGATGCAAGTCAGCAGCACCAGACAACCCACTCAGCTAGGTGCTAGGGTAGATTTCACCCCATGTCTTGCAGAGCCAGGCTAACACTGCCGACAGGCCCTATGCCCCGTGGCAACATCCGAAGGCCCTGATCCACTAGTCGCTGGGGTGAACTGCACCCTACGCCTTGCAGAGTTAGGCCCACTGGGTCCAGCATTGACAGCAGCAACAAGCAGCTCCTGTTTACCCAGCCCTACCCATTGCCACTCCACCACTTGTACTTACCTGACCTGGTTCCGGATTGCGGGCTCTACTGGTCAAAATGGGAGCCTTAACAATTGCCCTCTCCCGCCAGAAACAAACCAGGACTGCTCCAAGAAAACACATGTGGCAAAAAGGAGCACTAGTCCCTGGTGAGCCACTCCCTTACCCACTTGTGATTAGCCAAGCAGATAGCCAGCCAATCAGCATTTTTAAAGTGTGCGTGTGTCCCCCCCCTTCACTTTTCACTTCCCTCTGTGGCCCCCTAGCCTCGTGCTGTGGCCCCCCATTTATGCATTTTTCACCTATGGCCCCGTTAGAATATTCTGGGGGCCCCAGGGGCCATATGGCCCCTGATTGAGAAACATTGGGTTAGACTAAGAGACATTAAGTGGCCATGTCACCCAGCAAATTTCATGGCCGAATGAGGATTTGAACTGTGATCCTAGTCCAGCACTCTAACCACTACACCACACTGACTCTTTATCAGACACACCCTGCAACAAAGACAATTTCCTCTTTAATATAATTTAGCTGCGTAACTCACACATATATATAAAAAAATTTACTGCCCATTATCTTTCAATGCCTTAACCCAGGGGTAGCCAATGGTGTGCCCTCCAGATGCTGTTGGATTCCAAGTCCTATCAGCCCCAGCCAGCGTGGTCAATAATTAGAGGTTATCACCACTAGCTACCCCTGCCCTAAACATCAACCTATTTACCCAGGAGCAAGCCCTACTGATTTCAATAGAAATAGTTTCCTAATGAGTATATGAATGACAAGCGCATGAATCTCTTTTGCAAACAGAGTGGCCATTAAACCATGACCGAGTAAGACAAAAAAAAGGAGACAGCAGTAGGTGTAAAAGGACAGCAGAAGAAGCCCACCTCTTGTAGTACGCTAGTCTTCCCCAAGACCAAGCTCTGGTTATGCCTCTGGAGAAAGTTTCTATCCATAGGGAGTAAATGTGCTCCCCCACCTCAGCAAAGCTCCTGTACACCACCACTCCTCTAATCCAGCAGGTAGGTCCTGACCTCTATTAGTAATATGGCCTGCAAAAAGGTGTGTACATGTATGTGTGCATACGTAACACATGCACAAAAGGCATGTGCATGTATGTGTAACCAGGAGGAGTTCCTCCCATTAAGCATGCCCCAGGCCTTGTGCCATTCAAGAGCCAGTGGGGGTGGCAGTGCAGGAAGATACAGCCTGCATGAAGCGAGGAGATGCTTTGCTATCCCAGGCCTCGGAAATCCTGAATAGAGTCTTATTCAGGCTGAAGCAAAACTCTGTGAAACACACAAGAATCCTTTGAGTAATGGGCGTGCGGGAAAGAGGCTTCTATAATTACCAGCAACTGTTTGAGACGCATGCTGCCCAGAGACATGTACTGTGCAAAACCACTTGAAAAGGGGCCTCGTAGGAAAGGCAAAGCCTGGGGATTTTTTTTTTTTTCAAGGAGTCCATCATGTAAGGATCCCGGCCGTTCCAAAATAATTCTGCCATATTAAAAAAAACCTCCAAAACCTCAACTTAATCGCTTTGTCCCACTGGGACTGGTGAGCCTTGTGAAGGGGAGAAGGGAAACAAAATCGGCTTCCAATTAGAGACTAATCCCAAAGTAAAGCCCGGGAGCTATTACAGAGCCAAAAGGCAGGCATACAAGCAGCACAGGCAGGGGAAAAGGAAAAGAGAGAGTCAGGTCTATTTGCATTAGGCATAGCCTTAGCCACTCTGCTCATGGGGGTTGAGAACAGGGCCTACTCCAGCTCCCTGCGCCTCTGCCCCCCCAAATTGGACCTGGTACCAAATAGCTGTTTACAGTCAAGGCAGCCAGCAGGTCCAGAGACTCCAGACTAACTCAATGGAGAAACTTCCAGGGATCTCAAATCAAGACTGGAAGTGAGCGAAAGCTTTACAAAAGTAGTACAGTTAGAAGCACAATCTCTGCAGTCCTCAAAATCTGTTTTGTGGACTGCTGTGGGTTCAGAAACTGTTTTGTGTACTGCTGTGGGTTCAGAATGGCAGCATGGGAGACACATGACTGGAGGGTGCAAGAATGATCCCCAAACCACTTTGTGAGAGTGTGCACCGAGAGAGCAGACAATGTTAACTTTGGATGTTGGAGAGAAGCCTGCAACAAGGTACTTATAGCAGCTTAGGATTCCTTGTCACTTTTGGCAACTGAAGAATCCAGTGAAGAATCAATAAAGGAGAAGCTTCCCCCCCCCATCCCCTCTCTGTGTGAAAACCAGAAAATAGAGCAACATCCTTCCACAGTAACACATCAAGCCTGAAGCAATTACCAGCCTGATGTTAGGTTTAGAGGGCAGAAAGGTCACAGCAGATAGAAGAGGGAGAGCACATTCAGATCCCTGTCACCCATGAACCTCACTGAATATTCTTGGCTCCATTATAACAGACCTCACAAGTTTGTTGTGAAAATTGGAGGTAACCATGTACGTACATCACCCTGAACTTCTAGGAGAATGGGCAGGATAAAAATGTAACAATGAGACAACAAAAGGCAATGATCTGAACAGAGGAGCATGTTGTGAAGTGGGTAGGAATCCACCTCTCCAAAGTGACCAAAGGAGTTCCTAAACTGACACAACACAATACAACTACAGCAGTGAAACTAGGTTTTATGAGGAGAAAAGTCCCCAGGCTAATCATCCTTCTGGCTCAGGAGTTTCTGCTTTAGTGTGACAGGCCCAACCACAAACGATCAAGTCACCACACCTTTTAGTCACTCCTGTCTGTGCGGAGCTGTGTTCTAGTATCAAACAGGAAAACACAGCCAGAGCAGTAAAGGAGAAGACAGGGTTAGAGTCAGAGGGGAGTTACCCTTTCTACTGCACAAACCCTATGCTCCTTCTAACGATTTGTGCATTCTTGGTGTGTGTGGCTGCCCTGTCAGCAAAATATCATGGAAGTTTTATGGTACCCCATCCCTGCTCAAATGCATGTCACAGTCCCTTTTTTGAAGTCTTGCCTTTCAAGGATGTGCCTCCAAGTCTACTTGCCAGCAATTCAATCTGTAAATGCTTCCTATCACCAGCAGGAGGCTTCACCTCCCAGGCACAGTAAATGGGAGTTGAAGTTAAACCTGAAAGCAACCGTTTTTGCTGCTCTTGGTTTGCTCTCTCTGCATCAAGGGGCCAGCCCAAAGCCTTAGAATCATGGGGCACAGCCTTGAGGGGCAAGATCAGATTTGGAAGAGAGACAATCAACAAGGCAGGGAGAACGGAAAGTAGGGAGAAAATGCTGTCTGAGGTTGCACAGTCTTTCCGTTCTCTCGCAGCTCATGGTCTGGGGCCCGTCCAATGCAAAGCCAGCATCTCACCGTGGGTAACCACCAATGCCAGCACCCAAATGATTTATCCCCCTCTCTGTCCGGGGGCTGCTTTATGAGCTGTGCAGCCATGCAGTTCTATAAAGGATAGGCTTGTGTTGCTTGGTCTCCTGACCCCCATGTGGCCATACACCTCCCCCTCTTCTCTCACAGCACCCTACGCTATAATGGAAACCCCTTAGCCCACAAAAGAACAGTAAACAGCGCAGGGAATAGCACGTGGTGGGACATGACAGGCTGAGGCACGCTCACCTTGAGAGCCGAAAGGCAAATCCATGCATTGGGGGCTTGACCCAGGTGAATAGCTTAGACGGAGGGTGGGTAGCCATAGAAGAAATGGGTGGTAATTCCTGAGCAAGCAAGGGCCCCAAGCCTGCTAAGAAGAGGAAGCTGAGGTGGTAGTGAGACTGGAAATTGGAGAGGGAGCCATAGTCAGATAAGGTTCACTGAGAGCGATCCAAATACTGAAATTTTGTGGTAAGGCACAGCTGGACTCCTATCTTTCCTCACAACAAAGCAGAGTTTGGGGTTCTGCAAGAGACAATGCTGTGCCTGGTCTGCACTGTGAATTCAAGAAGGCCTTACCTCCCATCCTGACATTCCTCTAGCCAAGAAAGAAAGCCACCCTCACTTTCTCAGTTCTTTGTTCAGGGCCCCTGTGTTTCCCTCCCCAAAGCACATTGCATTCAGAAATGGCTGGTTTTTTCTACACTAAGCAAAATATGTGTCAGTGCAGCCTCCTGCTGGCTGCTCATCACAGGTTGCAGAATTCGACCATCTCTTCTACCATCCATATTCCCTAGACATCTCTTGCTCACACTATCAATATACACCTGGCCTGTTTATAATAAGCTAGAGGGAGGAGGGCATGACAGAAGAAAGCACCTTAAAGATCACATAAGAAGTCAAATTCCGTACCAAGGAAAATCCTTGGAGGGAAACCTGTAAATAGGCCATTCTTCTGTATTATTTACACAGCGACAAGGATGATCAACTCTAAACCATTCTTCGGACAAAATAAAGAGCTGCAAGAAATATTGAAGGAAACTAACAATAGGTTGGAGCAAAGACGCTGGAAGGAAAAAGAGACAGTGGAGGAACCATAGCTTTGCACACAGAACATCCCAGTTTCATTCCATGACATTACAGCATGAGGCTAAGAGCAGATGAAGGGAATGACCCCTGCCCGAGATCCTGGCAAAGTATCGCCAGTACTGGGCTAGATGGGTAAATAGTTTAAGGCATTGCCCCAAAATTGTATTGATATTGTCATGCTAAATTTATTACCCATCCTTCACTAGAAGATCCCAGGATGGGTTACTACAATCTCAAATTCAACACTGAAAACAGGTAAAACGAATCACAATCACAGGAATAGGGTGGGTCTCAAAACACGTATCTCAGTTGTCAAAAGCCAGGGCAAATAGGTGTGTCTTCAGGATATGATGAAGTGCCAGATGCACCACTGTGGGGAGGAAATTCCATAACCTAGCAACTGCTACTAAAGGTGCCCTCTCAGGCCACCACAACCCAAGCTTCAGAGGGCAATGGAGCCACCAAAAGGGCCCCCTCTGTTGACAATAACACCCAAGAGAGTCTGTAAACAAGAGACGGTATTTCAGAAATTGGGGGTCTAAGTCATCTAAGGCTTTAAACACTAAAAAGAGCATCTTGAACTGGGCCTGGAAACAAACTGGTAACCAATGCAGATAAAGCTGGGGTTTTTAAAACAAACTAAATCACCAAGAAGTTTGAAACCTGTCACACTCCCATCACTCTGTTTTTGACTGGCATCAGACAGGCAGGAGACAATATATGTGGGTGCCTGCACTAGATATGGTCCAGCAGAAACCTCTAGGCATTGGCAAATATTCCATCAGGACAGAGGAAAACAAAAGCATCTCACGACTGCAAGGCCCTAGATCCTAGCTCATATGGGCCACGTGGCAGCAAGACAGCTCCCCTGAGGCCTGGCCTAGCCAGCCAGTGTGTCGTCCCCAAGCGCGTTCTGACACTGATAGAGAGGGAGAGAGAAGAGAGCCTTGTTCTTGGGCCAAGACTGAGCCGATTCAGGCACCATCTCCCCCGGGCTTTCTTGGGAGAAACATGTCTCTGTAACAGCTGTGTCTGTAAAATGTATGGAAATGCCAATAAAACCTGTATCAAAAAGTATATGGATATGGATGGATATATATATATATATATATATATATTTAAATATAAAACTATGAAATTAAGAGTACACAGGGAATTCAGCAAGGCTGCTTCCCTCGGAGCCGTAAACACCCCAAACAAGAGGCCAAGCAAAGTCACTGCGTCCAGTAGCTAAAAGGAGCAGCTCAGACAGCCAGGCGCTCCCAGGGATTGGGAGGAGGCGGGGGGGTAGGCATATATTCAGTAGGTTGATGGGAGAAGTCTGTGGGTTGGATATGGCTGATGTATAGAAGCAGACAGGCAAAGGGGAATTAAAGGTGATATCCTCTGCCTACCTTGTCACCACTTTGCTCCAAGAGGATTCCTACAATCATTTTGCACTCACCTCTTGCCCCAGCATTACTAAGGCAAACAATAAAACGGGGGGGGGGGGGGGGGCATTTTTCAGCCCAGGGGCCACATTTCCTTCTAGGCAACCTTCTAGGGGCCATATGCCAGTGGTGGGCAGGGCCACAGACAAAAGTAGGCAGAGTATGAAATATTAATTTTAACTTTGCATAGCTGATTTACACACACACACACACACACACACACACACACACACACACGGCTCGCTCTCTATCCTCTACCCAGGCAAGCAAGGAGCATGATCAGAGTTCAAGGACACGTTCCAGCCAGGCAAAAAAATTAAAGGAGACTACAAAGCAGGGCTGGTTAGGGGTGGTGCTTTGGAGGGTGTGTGGCCTGAAGAGTCTCAAGAACCAGATAAAGAAGACTGAGGTTCCCCCTTTCCTGCTATAAAAGTTCTGAGAAACATGGTTATCAGGGAAAACCCACAGATGCAATATGGTGTCGCTTGCCCAAGGAGAATATAAAGCTGCAGTTGTTAAAGTTTCCCAGTTGTATAGGAGAAAAAGACAAAGCCTATAGCCTCAGGGCCAAAACAAAATATCAAAGTGTAAGGATGGGAGTAGTATGTAGCTGTAAAATAGGAGCAAGCCAACTTAACTCTCTTACAACAGCAGATACCAGAAATGTTTACAAGCGACTTGGGGTCTGGGCTAGATGGACTGCAAATTTCTCCCAGCAGGACAGCAAAAGAGTGAGGGACAGAGGTGGTTGTGATTAATCACTATGGCAGTTATGAAGTTTGGGGTGAGCCAAAGGAAACTGGGGTAGCTGATTTAACAAAAAGATTAACTCTTGCCTAACTATGGTCAAGCCAGGTGTGTTTGTGTATTATCCAGGAAATGCTGCAAGCCTAAACTTTTGCAATCAGTGTAACGTGAGTGACCTGTATGAACTCCACTCATATTGATTGGCAGTTCTTAGAGTCAGTGGGACAGCCATCTACCTGCCATGGGCTTTTTGTTTGCACATGGGCTTTTTGTTTGCACATGGGCTTTTTGTTTCCACAACACCATTAAAGCACAAGGCAACAACATACAGTACTCTGTGCACTCACTCTCATCTTCATAGAGTTAATGGACAGAGCAGCATTATTGCCCAGCTTTAGTTTCTCTCTTGGCTCCAGAGGAAATGACAGTATCAGCCTACTTCTTGGACAAAGCTAACAGTTCATATTGGTATTGAGAAATCAGCTCCCCTGATCAAATCTAGCTGGATCCTTGTCTCTCTTATTACAGGAAAGCCAAGATCCATGCTGTCCAAAGATTATCAGAGAGTTGACACTTGAGTTCTCTATTTCATAGAAACTCACAAAACTTCATTTTACCCACCATCCTATCTCCCAATAGAGTCATGTCCTCTCAGCAACCTCCTGTGGGAATCCCCAGTCCTGGAGGAAGAGTACATCATTGCTACAAGTAGCTCTACTCTTTGGGAGAGGCCAAGGGATTCTGTCTAGATCAGTTCTTTGTAGGGGGATCACATTCACCCCTGAGCAAAGAGGCCTCTCCTATTACAGCTAAATTCTCAGCAGTAAAAAGGATTCTCACAGTCAAACTTTCAAGATGATTCAGTAAGATCTGAAAAGACAGCTCAGAACAAGCCTTAAACCTCAGAACTCAACAGGAAGGCTTCTGTCCCACCAGAAAACCTAGTCATGGAAGATTAAGTTTTGTGGTAATAGTAGGGGCCATGGAGAAGCAGCTAGAACTATTTCCAAATTGCTATTTCAGAGCTAGGGGTCATTTTCTTCCTAAACACCTGCTGTTCACAGATTCAGCATTAGAAAAAGATCTGTTCCTCTTTCAGTGTGACTAACAGCAGAAAACCAACAGCCAGTGTGGTGCAATGCTTAGAATGTTGGACTAGGACCTGGGAGAGCAGGGTTTGAATCCCAACTCAGCCATAAAGCTCACTGGGTGACCTTGGGCCTGTCACCATCTCTTAGCCTAACCTACCTCCCAGGGTTGTTGTGATGATGAAATGGGGAGAAGAACCATGTACACCACCTTGAGATCCTTGGAAGATAAAGCTGGTATATAAATGTAATAAAAAATAAAAAAAAACTGCTAACAAAGTTACAGAGGACCCAGCCTCGCAATGCTACCAGCCTGCAAAACGTGTTATTAGCCTACAGTGAGCAGGGAGGCAGGGAGACTAGGAGCTCCATCCCTCCTGCAGCAGCACACTATATTTCTATGCTGGGTACAGGCACTCACTCGCCTGTATGCAATTCCTTCTCATGTATGGCTACCAAGAGAGGTGGAGGAATTCTTGCCTTCAATAGGTCACCCTCCTGCTTCCATGTCAGTCTCTAAAACAATTGCCTCTCAACATATTTCTGTATCTCAATGTTTTGTGTCCTCCATGCTGTCCTTACTAATACCCAGAGAACGTCACTCCGCTGAGTGTTGAGTTCGAGTAGTAGTCTGTTGACTTCTGCATACTGGCAAGGGGTGATGGAGGAGATTTCTAGGAAGGAAAGCTGCAGGGTAAACTATTTGGGGCTGTGAATGAAAGGTGAGGAGAAGAGGGAGTTAAGAGACAGAATGCAGACGTTCTATCCCATTCATCTTCAAAGCTTATCCTTGAAGTAAGAGCTGAGGTTGCTACTAAGGGGAAAAGCTTTTCACAAAATCTACTCTCACAGGGCAGCAAAGGGATCTGCATTTTCACTCACTCCTGTGTAACAATTCCTGCTCCTGCCTTTGGTCCCACTCTGACAGAGTCACTTTGTGGGCTGGTATGTGCCTCACAGGTGAGAAGGGTGAGCGCACACAATGCCACACACTTGTGTACGCGCTCATAGATATATGAAGGCTTATGAATATGGATGAGACTCTGTGGATTCATGAATATGGATGAGATGCTGTAGGCAGCAGAAACATCAACAAGACTAGTAAGAAGTCCTAATATTACTCTTGGCGAGGGAGCATATCAATATCCACTCCAGGGAAACTGAGAAAGCTCCATAACACGGCCAGGGTTAACAGGGAAGTCCCAACAACCCCTCCTCCCCACTTTCCCTTCCTACCCCCCCCCATAGCACCATAAAGAACTGACCCAAAGCCTGAACAAGGCCACTACACTGATTACCTCTCCATGAGGTGGCACCAAAATGATCAATGTCTATTGCACAGATGGGATTATTTGCATCAGACCTAAAGATGTGTCTGGAAGTCATGCCAGACTATGCCAGCTGCACAGCTGTCTTGCAGGTGAGAACAGCCCCAGTGGGACCGATAAGGGATAGAGCAAATAGTATCGCTCATACTCAATGGTGGGAGCAATAGTGTAGCTTACTTGGGGGGAAGAAAGCACAGCTCATCAGCTACATCTGCTGAAGAGGACTTGGGAGTTAAACAGCTGGACCAAGGATGAGGAATGCCCTCCTAATGTTGCTGGGCTACAACCCCCACAATCCCTGACTATTGGCCATACTGGCTGAAGCTGATAAGAGACAAACAACACCCGGAGGGCTACAGGTTCCCAATGCTTCCATTAAATCAAGAATGCCTAAAAAGTATCCAAGAATGTTTTTTACTCTAAATCTCATATTCAGCAACACAGTCTTCAAGCCAAACAACATAAAACTGCTAGCACATTTGCAAAGCTAAGCAGAGTTCAGTACGGTTTCAAATTGGATGGAGGATTGTGTGTTAAGATGCCTGCATTGCTGGGGGTTGGACTAGATGACCCTCAGGATCCCTTCCAACTCTACAATTCTAACATTTAAAGCATTTGAAAGGTTGGAGGAACCTCTTGCACATGTACATTTATTTTGCAGTCAAGGCCTAAATCATCCTGATTTCTGCTACAGGACCAGAACCAGCAGAATCTGAGTCACTACCAGCCTGATGGTTAACTTTTTGTTCTTTGCATATAAAAGCATGAGATCAGGGTAGTCCCACAGTCAACCAGATGCTGATGCAGAAAAAAGAACAGTACGGGACAAATACAAGGATATACAGGATATTTGGAGAAATTGTGTGTGTGTGTGAAATGATAATTGGGCTCCATGTGAAAGAACATAGCAAGGAGAGAATGCAAATGGAATATTTAAGATAAACTAAATGAGGAGAACAGTGTAGTTGGCTTGGGATTCTAAAGTTGCTCTCACAAGAGTACTATAGAAGATTGGTACTGTGGACACCCCCCGACCCTGCAACACTTGATCATACTTTCCTCAAATGCCCTGAAGCTCCCATTTCCAACACTCTACTATCGCCTTCCCCCTGTAGATTTCCTCTGTCAATCATCAGGGCACAGGGTCACACCCAGGAACATGAACCCCAGACAAGGCTCAGGAATCACACTTAAGCCACACACAATTACTACACTATATGCAGCACTAATAAAAAGGCTTGAAGTTTTCCTAGTGCCACACAGTAAAAGTATTTATAGAATTCCAGGCGTGAATGGGCTGCTCAGAGTCACACTCCTCCTCGGCGTCAGTATCTCCAGGAATTATTTGGCCTTTTCACATTGTTGCTTTCACCGAGAGATTGCACTCGACCTACAGGCACCCGGGCAAACAGGCCAGCAGTGTTCCAGCCTTCAGACACTTACAGGGGGAAGGGTAGCCCAGCACGGGTTAATGAAGCTAGTTAATGTTCAATGTTTTTAGAAGGAATAATAGGGTATATGGAGCTGCAAGTCAGGAATGAAGCATAATCAAGAGAGTCAGGATTTAAAGATAGTGGTAGAAATGGGGGTGGGAGACAAAAAATAAGGAAACATTAGAAATACTAAAAAAGGGGGGGTGCTTCATACAATAAGGATATTGTGGGCAATAGAACTTTGAGCAATATAATAAGTGATAGATCTATTAGTTACATTGATGTCAACAATGAGGCTGGAAACTACAAGGTACCTGCAGGTCAGCATTAGAACATATTTGTGATCCAAACACAGATTATCACCCTTCAAAATGCAGTGGAGCCCTCATGGCTTGCAAAATAAGTGCATGGCTTGCAAAGTAACAAGTTGACTCCCTGTGGAAAGTGCTTCTGCATAGAAAACAAAGCACAACCCCTGTGCAGATCACCACATAGAATAATAGAAATGTAGAGTTGGAAGGTACCTCTGAGGATGATCTAGTCCAACCCCAAGCAATGCTGGAATCTCAACTAAAGCATCCATGATAGGTGGCCATCTAACCTCTGCTTAAAAACCTCCAATGAAGGAGAGTCCACCATCATCTGAGGGAGTCCATTCCACTGTTGAACAGCTTTCCTGGCAGAAAGTTCTTCCTGATGTTTAGTTGGAATCTCCTTTCTTGTAACTTAAAGCCACTGGTTCAGGTCCTACCCTCCAGAGCAGGAGAAAACAAGCTTGCTCCATCTTCCATATGACAGCCCTTTAGATATCTGAAGATGGCTGCATTATCTCCTCTCAGCCTCCTCTTATTCCTCAACCGTTCCCCATAAAGCTTGGTTTCCAGACCCTTGATAATCTTGGTCAACCTCCACTACACACGTTCCAGCTTGTCAATATCCTTCTCATATCATGGTGCCCAGAAATGAGCACAGTACTCCAAGTGGGGTCTGACCAAGGCAGAATAGAGTGGGACTATTACTTCTCTTAATCGGAACACTTTACTTCTCTTGATGCAGCCTAGAATAGCATTAGCCTTTTTTTGCTGCTGTATCACACTGTTGCTTCCACTGCAGAATCCAAACTGACGTGACCAGAAAACGCCATCGCTTACAACAAAATCTAAACCATGCTGAAAGGAGGGCCATAGACAATCTCAGGAACAACCTGGACATTATAATTAAAGAGGCAGACAAGGGTGAAGCTGTTGTCATCATGAACAAAACTGATTACATCCAGGAGGCTCACAGACAACTCTCCAATACCATCTTTTGCACACACAAAAAGCAAAAAAACAAAAAACAACTGGAATACAGGAATACAAAAAAGAAATGAACAAGATTGTTAAGGAGCTACCCCCACACATCCAAGAACAGATCCTCTCAAACACACCAGCAGAACCTCGACCAGAAACTTCTATCTTCTACCCAAAATACACAAACCAGGAAATCCAGGATGCCCCATCATCTCAGATATCGGCACTATCATAGTGTGTGTTTCTGAACTCTGTTCTGAAACCGTATGCCATCAGTACTCCTAGCTACATACGTGACACCACAGACTTTCTGAGGAAAACACAATCTTTGAACAATCTACCTAACAATACTATACTAGCCACTATGGATATGGAATCCCTGTACACCAACATCCCACACAACGATGGATTACCAGCTATAAGGAACACCATTTCAGATAAAATCACAGTGGACTTTGCTACCAAACTCTGCTATTTTGTCCTCACCTACAACCACTTCAAATTTGGAGGTGACCTGTTCCTCCAGATCAGTGGCACAGCAATGGGCACCCACATGGCCCCACAGTATGCCAACATCTTCATGGCAGATTTGGAACAACGCTTCCTAAACTCCTATCCACTCAAACCTCTCTTGTACCTGCAATACACTGACAATATGTTTATTATCTGGACACATGGTCAGCAGACCCTGGACACCTTCCACCAGACATTCAATGACTTTATTTATTTATTTCAACTGTATCAGACCAAGATGGCTACCTACCTGACTGTTGACTCATGTTAAGCTTGTGGTCTGCTAAGACCCCTAGAGCCTTTTCACATATACTACTGGCAAGCCAGGTGTCCCCCATATTACATTTGGGCAGCTGGTTCTATCTGCTTAAGTGTAGAACCTGACATTTGTCCCTACTGAAATTCACTTTGTTAGTTTCGGCCCAGTTCTCCCAATCTGTTAGGGTAATCTTGAATCCCGATTTTGTAGCATTAGCATCCCCTTCCAGTTTGGTGTCATCTGCAAATTTGATAAGCATTCCCTCAATTCCTTCATCCAAGCCATTTAAAAAGACACTGAACAACAATGGGCTCAGGATAGAACCCTGTAGCACCTCACTTGTCACTTTTTTCCAGTATGATGAGGAACTATTAGTGAGAACTCTGGGTTTGATCAGTCAACCAGCAACAAATCCCCCCAACAATGATCTTGTCTACCCTGTATTTTATCAGCTTCCCCACAAGAATATCATAGGCAACTTTGTCAAAAGCTTTACTGAAATCAAGATGCACTAACTGAAATCAAGAATCAGATGTGCTAATTCGCCACACAAGTACGTCTTAATGACTGCAGTGTATATTCACTGGGAAGCTACAGCATATACACAGTACATCATGAATCGAAAACATGACATGATGTTATCTATTTGTCGGTTGCATGTTATTTCTTAAATGCTTTCTATTAAAGAGAAGGAATCAGATAAAACAGCCTTCAGGCTATTCCTTTCCTGCTTGTTTGCTCTATTCATTCTCTAAGGTAAACCAACATAAGTATTTTCCATCCTATAAACCAAATGTTGTTTCAGATCCCATTTTAAGGCATCATTTATAGCAATCAATGTAGGAAATTCTAGGGCTTCTAGGGCTAGAACATAACTACTTTATACAACTCAGTCATGGTTTACATAGCAGGCAAGTTTTGCCCCAGCATGAAGGGAAGGTGTGCATCACAAAACACTCATGAATGTGCACTGCAGATCTGTGACTGATGTGTCTTCCAAGCACATAGGTGCTGCAAGTTTGGAGATGAACATCTTCCATTCTAACACTATGGCACTGCTATCTATGCATATGCAGTTTGAATTGGCTCCAAGGGCATGCTCATACACAAGCCTCCTAGTCCCTCCATTTGGTACTTTGATGCAGTCAGAAGCATAGAAAGCAGCTTCCAAAACCAACAAATGCAATAATGCACAGATTTGTTAGATCCCTTCCCTATAACCTTAGCTATCTCTTGCTATTTCCCCAGTCTAACACATGGGCTGGCTATATAGTCCATGTGCAGGCTTTGTGTGGATGTCATGCTACCTGTGAAATTTATTACAGTATTTATTACATTTATAACCAGCCCTTGGAAGAAGGAGCTCTGGGCAGCATACACTGCCTCTTCCCACACACAGACACGTTATCACCACAAACTCCCTGTGAGATAGCTCAGGCTGAAAGATAGTGACTAGCCTAAGATCACCCGGCAAATTTTATGGGTGAGTCAGGATTTGAACCTAGGCCTCTCCATTCCTGGTTTGACACTCTAACCACTATACCACAGAGATCCCGGGGGCTTAGCTGGAATCTTCCAGTCACATAATGCACATTAGGATAAACACTGAAATGCCTGTTTAAATCTGTGATCCATGGAAGCGTAGAATATTCCCTGAAAGGAAAGCGTTTTAGAGAAAAACCTGTATAGAAGGGTAAAAACAAACAAACAAACAAAAACCTTTATAGGGTTGTAGGGTACAAGAAAGTAAAAAAACGTTTTGCACAGGGCCTTTTGCTCTGGATCCCTCCCAAATGCAGGTTTAAGGCAGAAGGACCTCCCATTCTTTTCCTCCAAATTCAGAGATGGGCTCTGTCTCTCAGCTGCACATGTTTAAAAGAGAGCAAGCACACATGGTCCTTGGAATATCCACAAATTCCTTGCTGCCTTCCAATCCCCCTCCAGCCCAAAATGGGGAAAGGCCGTTTGAAAGGCTCCCTGCACTATTACAGGGCAAAGGATAAACAGATGGAATAAATATAGAATTGCTTTATTACAAGGACAGCCCACGCTGGTGGCTGGCTCATTCCAGGGCACATCCCTCTTGTGCCACACCAGGCCAGACCTCAATAAAGGCCAGATTGGAGATGCCTTGTGCTCATTTACCACTCCAGCACGCATCCCCAATCTCCTTTATGTGCATGTGTGGGATGGAGGCTTAAACTAATAGCAACAACGCACCAAGCATGATATTTCAACAGGGAGTAGCTAAAAATACTTTTTGTTTTCAGTTCCTAAAACTAGAGATTTTGAGGGGGAGGGGAAAGTCATAAAACAAATTACAGATCTAGAGCAGTGGGGGGGGGGGGGAGGGGAGACCCAGGAGAAGGGAAAGAAAAACACCCACAATGAGTAAGAAGTGATGATGAGCAAATAAATAGACAGACGCAAGCTTCCTTTACACTGGCACACGTGCAGATTGTGGTAAAGAGGACATACTGGCCGTCTTTTCCTTTTCCTGGGCGTGCCATAGGGTTGGGGTAATCCTCCTTTCTGTGCTATTCTTTTCTGACAGTTCCTGGAGGATTTTTTTTTTTTAAGTCTTAAAAATAATTTGATCAGAACACCAAAATCCATGGTAAGGATCCAGAGTGTGCATCAAATTCCCTAGGCCATTATGTTGTAGATAACTATTTGTAGGAGATCCGAAAATAGGCAAGTTCCTCACAGAAATCTTAGTGGCAGGCACAAGGCATGAGTGAGCTTGGTCCAACTATAGCTAAAAAGCAACAGACTAGACTGGCAGGGTTGCACACACATGCTCTGGCTCTCGTTTGCCTTGATCCCCAGGTGGGAGGTCATCAAGAAGACCCTCCTCCCTCAGAGACCCTGGAGAGCCATGGCCAGCCAAAAGAAAGAGGACTAGATTAGACAGACTAACCATCTGGCTTGGTATAAGGTAGCTTCAAAGATTCATAAAAAGTTAGAGTTGGAAAGGCCCACAAAGGTCACCTAGTCCAAGCCCCTGCAATGCAGGAATCTTTTTGCCCAACTTGAGGTTCAAACCCACGGGCCTGAGCTAAAGAGTCTCAGGCTCTGGAAACATCTATTCTGTACAGAAATCATATTGTGCAAGGTGTGCATAAAATCCTCAAATACTGTATTGGCCTGAATAGAAGCCTCACTTTCCCCCCAAATTCCAACCGTGAAAAGTGCGGGTTATATTCGCAACCTTACAGTATGCAGCCAGGAGCATGGGGCAAACAGTGCCAGGAGCACGGCAAAGCAGCACCCGCCCTGCGCGTAGTCCCCTGTCCTCTCCCCTAAGACCAGGAAGAGAGAGAGCACGGAAGGGGAAAGGCCACCAGCAACGCAGCATAGCTCCCCGCACCCCCCGTATGCAGCCAGGAGCAGCGAGGAAGGGAGCAGTTTATATTCAGGTATTTATTTATTTTTTAAAGGTGCGGCTTATATTAGGGTGCAGTTTATATTTGGGCCAATATGGTAATTTAATTTTTTTTTTTTTTACCAACAGAAAGAGTAAGAACTTTGCACATTTGGAAGGACTTTTCTGTGTAAAGACAGAGGTTTAGAAATATTTTTTAAATATTAAAAGCTGAGATTATAAGAACAAAGAACTGCAGATTTCACCCTATGAAAACAGGGGAGGAGGAAAAAATTGGTCTTGCTCCCCAGCCTGGGAAATGGGGGTACTAATAATGTCACCAAAATTAAGCTTATCTGAGAATACAGTGCTAAATTTGGGCATCCACCCAGGACTTCCGCCATCAAACCAGCATTGGAATTTTAATGTTGAGGCCTCTGTTCATGTGCAGCAAGGGTTGGCAGTAGAGCCCAGAAAGAGCAAGAAGTTCTAGAATCCAGCAGGAAGTTTCAGCAAGTTCTGAATATAGAAATTCATCAAAATCTTTGCAGAGCAAACCTGAAGGGCCCTGCCCATCTTGAATAGAGTTTTTTTTTTTAATTTATTTCTTTTACTTACTACACACTGTACAGTGGTACCTCGGGTTAAGTACTTAATTCGTTCCGGAGGTCCGTACTTAACCTGAAACTGTTCTTAACCTGAAGCACCACTTTAGCTAATGGGGCCTCCTGCTGCCGCCGCGCCGCCGGAGCCCAATTTCTGTTCTTATCCTGAAGCAAAGTTCTTAACCTGAAGCATTATTTCTAGGTTAGCGGCGTGTGTAACCTGAAGCGTATGTAACCTGAAGCGTATGTAACCCGAGGTATTCTCTCTCTTTTTCATAGCCTATGTAAAAGCACACATTCCTACTGGTGGCAGGACTGTGTGAAATCTGTGAAGGTGCTCCAGAAGGGCCCTTAGTACCACAGGTTTTATCTTTAACAAGGCAAAGTCCCCATAACTCAAGGCTTGTGAAAATTGGCTTGAAAGTGTGAGCAATATCTGCTCTGAAGTCCACAAGCCACAGCTTGTATTTTTAGATATTCCCTGCTGAAAAGTGGGAAGCTGAGCAGGGGTAAAACTTCAGTGTTCTAACTACAGGATGAGGAAAAAAGCTTTGGAGATGCAGAATAAATTATGTATAATAAATATATGTACATTTTATTAATTTGTATAATTTATGCAGGGTGCGTAATGCAGCTATTCTTTGTACATTTTTTATATAAAAAAACCCACACAGCTTTCACATACTACATTCGAGCTATAAAGCTAAACAATCTCCTCCTCATATCCCTCATTCAACAAGATCTGTGGCTGAGTCAGATCAACAGCCCACAGCCCACAGCCCAAATATGCTTTCTCCAGTCAATGGAGACTGCATCATTAGCAACCTATCAATGGATGATTTAACAGGGCAAGAGACATCATATTTAACTTGTATTTAACTTTGTGTATATGATTTTATTGTTGTGTTTTGAATGTTAACTTTGTACACTGCTCTGAGATTTTATAAAAAGCGGTATAAAAATATTTCTAATAAATAAATGAATTGTGCCATTATGACTGACTTTCAGACGTCTTTGGGACATTAAAGGTAAAGGTACCCCTGCCCGTACGGGCCAGTCTTGACAGACTCTAGGGTTGTGCGCTCATCTCACTCTAGAGGCCAGGAGCCAGCGCTGTCCGCAGACACTTCCAGGTCACGTGGCCAGCGTGACGAAGCTGCTCTGGCGAACTGGCACCAGAGTAGCACACAGAACGCCGTTTACCTTCCCTCTATAAAGTGGTACCTATTTATCTACTTGCACTTAAGGGTGCTTTCGAACTGCTAGGTGGGCAGGAGCTGGGACCGAACGACGGGAGCTCACCCCGCCGCGGGGATTCGAACCGTCGACCATGCGATCGGCAAGTCCTAGGCACTGAGGTTTTACCCACAGCGCCACCCGCGTCCCTCTTTGGGACATTCCAAGTGTGAAATTAGAACATCATTCTTAGTATAGCCACCCACAATTTTATAAAATCCTTTCAGAGATTGCAAGTGTAAAATAGCCATTTGATGATGTTTGATGCATGATGGGAAATCTACCCTTCCATGGTAGCCTGTCCACAGAATTACATCACCACAGGGCTGAGGAAAGCGAAGATAGAGAAGGTTCAGAGACACCCCTCCCTAATGCTATCCCTGCATGCGTAACACACACAGCATGCTATGCTATGCACTGAAAGGAAGGTGAATCTGTGCACAAGGGCAAGTGTGCGGAAGCTGTTCACATCCCCTAGCCCGAGGCTGCCGGGTGAGGAGCAGGGCAGCGCCAGGGTCGCCAGGTTATCGGATGATAACAAGGCAGCACAACCAAAGCACGCAACTTCCAGCAATGCAAGGCTGCTTCCTTTGTTTTGGGAAAACAAGCCCAAGAATGAGACCTTTCCTGGAATGTCGTTGCCCAGCCTAAAAGTGTCCCCCAATTGCACCAGTGCAAGCACAAGTCATTCCCCTCTGAACCCCTTCCCCCCTCCTTGTCTTTTTTTTTTTCCAAGGAGGCTCATAGAGACTGGCCATGGGGAAGGTGGAAAGCATAAAAGCTATTTTTCTTTCTGAATTCAGAAGTCGCAAGAGAGTGCTGCTGAAACAAGTTTGGTCTGGCATCCTGCTGGACAGAAAGAAAGACAAAAATCACCGGCTAGCAAGGGTTCCCACTCGTGAAGCTTTGCAAATACTACACGAGACCAGATTAAAAGCTCCGCAGAGACATGATAAATCAGAACATGGGTCCAAAACATAGGTCTGAGTAAAAGACCATTTAATAAAGATAATACACGGGATCACAGCGCATATTTAAGAAAACGAAGAAAAAGAGGTAAATGCTATTTTTTAGGGTGCATTAACAGAATACAGTGGTACTTCCAGTTACGAACGTAATCTGTTCCGGAGGTCTGTTTGTAACCTGAAACCGCTCGTAACATGAGGCGCGCTTTTGCTAATGGTGCCTCCCGCTGCTGCTGCGCTGCTGGCGTGCGACTTCCGCTCGCATCCCGGGACAAAGTTCGCAACAAGGGGCATCTACTTCCAGGTTAGCGGAGCTTGTAACCCATCGTTCCCAAAGATGACAGTACGTAACACGAGGTTCCACTATATTTGCATGCATGCATGAAAAGACAGAACTGCTTAACTCAGAAATGGCTTCCATGTCCATCTTGGGTCACAGATGCACTGTAGTGGGAACTGTGATGTCTTTGTGAACTCAGGAAGCTGCCTTAGGGTCTCTCCAGGCTGGCAGTATGTCCACCCCAGAACTACTGCAGGTGCAAACATTGCTAAGAACAGCATCATGTATAATCAACCCGATACCATCATGAACACAAATAAACGTGACCATACAATTAAAAGGACATATGGAAGGGCCCTTATCATTATTTAACTCATTATTGTCTACACTGATTAGCAGTAGCTATCCAAGGTTTTAGTTTTCCCCCTGCCCTTTATGGCGATGTCAGGGATTAAACCTAGGGCTTTCGGCATGCATTGAAAAGTTCCTATCATGCAAGACAAACATGGGAACATTGTTAGAACACAACTGGTGAGTGGCAGTGGTGCTGCCCTGCTGTGGTCTGTTGCATTTGACCAAGTTATCTCTTGGTTAAAATTAAAGCAGAAGGACGCACCTCCTTTTTTGGGGGGGGGAAATGAATTTTAAAAAATTATTTTCCCCCCAGCCGCGGCTGCCGCCCCAAGCCTTATGCACACCTGCCCGAAGCATGGGGCGCCCTCCGGAGGGCTCCCCATGCTTCGGGCTGCAGGCTGCCGCCCCAAGCCTTGCACGCCCGGCGGGACCTCCCGCCGGGTGCGCAAGGCTTGCGGACACTCGCCCGAAGCACGGGGAGCCCTCCGGAGGACGCCCCGTGCTTCGGGCTGCAGGCTGCTGCCCACAAGCCTTGTGAGCCCGCGGGAACTCCCGCAGGGCTTGCAAGGCTTGCGGATAGCTTCCTGAAGCCTGGAGAGTGAGAGGGGTCGGTGCGCACCGATGCCTCTCGCTCTCCAAGCTTCAGCGAAAGCCTGCATTCGCCCCATAGGACGCACACACATTTCCCCTTCATTTTTGGAGGGGAAAAAGTGTGTCCTATGGGGCGAAAAATACGGTAATCAGAAACTAGCTTTCACAGAGATGGATTATCAACCAGCAGAAAAAACAACTAAAGGTGTCTGCTGATATATCACTTGCCTCATTCTCTTAGAATGGTAGGGGTCTTCACCTGAAAGCCATACATTTAAGCTCACTTCATTCATGGTGGAGCAGTGGCCACAGAACAGCTGTATGACCAGCCTGCAAAATTAAGGAAGTTGTGTAGTAAAGATAGCACCCCAAGTGCTTACTTTAGTTTCAGCTGATTTCCCAGCTACCAAACTGAAATTAATGGAGCTAATTTAATTGCAATGGAACTGCTCTGAGTAGAGCAAAAATTGGATACAAGTCATGATATATATATTTCAGATAGATAAAAAATAAGATAGGGTTTCTAGTACTTTTATGTTTCAACTATATATTATTTAAGAGAGAAGGCATAACCTGGTTTAAAATTAAATCTAAGTTCTATTTTTAAAAGTATGTTGAAGTATCTGAGCAGAATTCAATGTAACGCTAAGGAGATTACTCTGTGAGCACAAGCATTTCCACTTGCCTGATGGAATGATCTCTCTCCTCCACCTGTGCACTGCTCTGGTGTTCTTCCAACCACCCCAGAGCCACTTTGAGCAGGGCACAGAGGGGTGAAAGCCACATTGCACTAGTGAAAGTCTTTGCATGGGCTTTTGCTAACAGAAACCATTAGTGAATCTGTCCCTATGCATCAAATCTCTTAAACTGAACCCATGCTCCTCTTTGAAAGACACCAAGAGAAATGGCAAAAATATTTGTAATGTTTGACCTCAAAGGTCAAATAATAGATAAAATATTAAATGCATTTTGCAAGGTTCATACCGAGTCCAAGAAGTGGCGTGTAAGCACAGGTGGCAAGATCCAGGAGACACAATTCGGATTCCCATCAGGATCATATGCTAAGCCCTTTATATGATTCTTTACTTTTATTTTATGCTCTCTGAGTTTTGCAGAGTGTTCATTTATGAATGATTATAACTATCAAAACAAATGGGATAGATATTTACTTGCATGGAGAAACACAGATCTGCCCCATTAACTTTTCAGAAGTTCTGGACATGATGCGTTGGATACAAGGAACTGAGAGAAAGGAAGGTAGGGTTAAGCCATTAAACACTGCTCAGCAAATGAGGCTGTAAAAAGTGTGTACAAGTGTTCACAGAGTGCTGCAGCAAATTCGATAGCCGTTTTTGTGGTTCACCAAGTCCATGCACATATAGAAATAACATATCAGAATCTTCCCCTTGTATCCTGCCACAGCTCTAGTGCTGGGATAGGGAAACAGGGGCCTTCCAGATGTTGTTGGGTTACAACTGCAATTACCCCTACCCATTGGCCATGCTGCAGGTGGAGTACAACAACACCTGGAAGGCTACTAATAGTGCTCTAGTGAGAAATTGTTCTAATTGGAAGGCACCTTCCGCATGTATCTTTGGATTCACCCCTTTCAGTCTAGTCCTATGTGTGATTATTTTATTTATTGAAACAGTTATATCCTGCCTTTATGCCCCACTCCCCAAAGTGTTTATCCACGAGTCAGTTCTACTATGTTCAGTGAGGCTTACTCCCAGTTATGTGTGTATGGCACTAAGAAACCTATTAAGTTCACAACTAGCTGCTTGTCTCTGAGGGTAGCACAAAAGGTGTGTCAGCTGCACGATCAAAGATTTTGAAATATGCCCCTAGTAGTACAGTATAAAGGCTCTATTTAATGCAAGCAAATGTGTTTTAATTATAGCAGCAACCAAAGAGTGTGCTCATTTATTCAGGAAACACGTGAAATACAAAATGAAGAAACTTGATTTAAATAACTGATTTAACTCAGGTTTTTGGGTAGTGATTTAAATCCATCCATGCTGCTGCCAGTTCTTATGGATTCCAGATTCCTTGTTTCAAGGATATGGGCTTGCAGGCCAAAGTAGACTGGGAGTGCTTTGAACTCTCATCCAGTGCTGTGACCCACCATCCCTCAAAGTAACAACGCTAACCCACTGCCTCAAAATGTATGCTCCCCCAGCCCCGCCCCAGGGAGATCCCTGCACTGCCCTTGGGTTCTGCCCAAACTTTCACTAAAGCTGCAGTCTTGGTGGAGGCACACAGCAGATCACTGCCCTTGGGCAATTCTTGCACCATTTGGGGAGAGGAGGCAACGTAATAAGAAAAATAAAATGCATAAGGGAAGCAGTAATTACTGCGTGGCCGACAAGAGGCTGCTTCCTCAGGGCCGTCATTATGTGGCTAAATTTAACGCCCCACTTGGAGGGGGGAGCGAAGCACCCGCCCGCCGGCTCCTGCTACCTTCCCCCGGTGCCTGCTGAATGGCAGCCAAGAAAGCCATAAAGCAGGTCAGCAGGGTTTTTAATAGTCTATTTACCAAGATGCTGTTTTTACTGCCGAGGTTTTGCTCTTTTTATCTCTCCATTTTTACTCCTTTGCTCTTGAACAGACTAGGCTGTATTTTCTGGTTTGGTCTCTCTCTTTCTC
Organism: Podarcis pityusensis; assembly: GCF_964106645.2. Classification (NCBI taxonomy): domain Eukaryota; kingdom Metazoa; phylum Chordata; class Lepidosauria; order Squamata; family Lacertidae; genus Podarcis; species Podarcis pityusensis. The sequence goes on from NC_138028.1 coordinate 86,928,499, forward strand.
TCTCAATCTCTATTTTCAGGACTCTAAATTTATATGGTATGTCCCTTTTTTGGTAAATATTTGCCATGACTATGCCAAAGCCCATCCAGTTGAAAAGGCCCCTCGGCCCACAAAACATCAGCCTGGGAAAGACACGAATCTCATTAGCACCAGCCATGAAAAGGGGCCATAGAGACAGAGCATCTCATAGACCCTCTGAACTCTCCACATGTGAATATATATTTAGCCATGTGTGCTGTACAGTCACAGAATGGGACAGTCTGGGCACATGCACACTGGCAGAATAATGGGCATTTCATCTGGCCAAAGGGGCTGAGGGGAGGGCCTCTGAGGGATGGGGTCTGTGGCTAGTGCTTCTCCAATATCCTCCTGTCTGGGATTGGGATTTGGAAGAGCTCACTCCCCAGTGGGCCCATCCTTGTCCCAGAAAGCACAGAGGAGCCTCAGAAATTCTGGCTTAGTCAGGTCTGAATCTCCACATCTCCCATCTCACCCAATCCCAGGGGCAGCCCAAAAGACCACATCATGGTCCTGTGATGGAGGCTAGCTGTCAGGGATTACAGTATAAGCCATAGATAGATCAGATGGAGAAATGACATATGTCACTAAGTCTGGAGAGGTGGGGTTGGGTGTAACATGTGGGTCTGGTCTTGGATGGCTTGAAGTCCCCAAAGTATCACTGGGTAGCTAGCAAGTTGGTTATCCCTTAAGTCTAGCCATTGCAATAGCAAACACAGATTTGAAAACATTAAGAAAAATAAACAAATAAAGCCCACACTGTTTTTAAAATAGGCACATTAAGGATTTTTAAGGCAAGCCGATTTCCTGATTTTGTAGCAACTATTTAACAATGATATCAAAATATCAATTCAGATCAGAAAGTAATTGTGATAAGAACATTGACTGAGGCTTGGCATTTATAACATCAACATGCTGACCTTCATGTAACAATGATGAAAAACCAAAATGGTTAGACTATAGATCATTTGTGGAACTAGCTAACCTGCTATAGCTCCCTAATAAATCACAGTTGCCTGAAAAAACCCAGCAGTTCTGAGTTTCCTATCAGGTGTACTACTACCTTTGCTTCTGAGGTCCAGGATGGATATCAGGTTGTCTTGAGATGACTGTAGGTTCCTCTAGGTCCTAATTTATCCTGAGGTACTCCCCAGTGTTCCTCAGAAGAAGTCTCCCCAGGGTCTGGGTCAGTAACCTCTTACTGCTACCTGGAAATGCCAAGTTCTAACATGGACATCAGCCTGCCTCTTTGTTACCACTGATGAGATACTACCACAAGTATGCATTCAACACCCAATCCAGGCAGCAGGTGTGATTATGTATAGCACTGGAAGATGAAACTTACAATTCACGACTGTAAAGCTACTTCTGCAATGCGACTGGCTAAGCATTCCCTGTGTCCTCCTAGGGCAACATACCAAAGAGCCATAAAAGCACCACAGCTCCCATATACAGCCTGCCCTGATCTCCCGGCTGTCCACACAGTCAATATTGTCAGATACTGGGTTGTGAACAGGACATAAGTGAAGTAAGATTTTGGTGCAAGGAATCTCATATCACCTCAGACCTCTGCCTCTCTGGAGCTGCTTCTAACACCTCTCATTGTGTGTAGCTGAATCAGCTGGGAGCCTGGGAAGCTTCCTGTGCAGACATGTCCTAGAGCTAATAATCAGTTCAGAGGACTGATCTGGACCTCCATGATCCCACAGATTTTGGCAGAAGTGGTAGCAAAAAGGAGACCAATTTAGACACAGCACTGGGAAAGACAAATCCCAGCACCCTGATGAGGATGCAAATTGCTCCCTCCCTAGTTACCTGATCAACCATTTGATGAGCAACTTTATTCCTCAGTTGTTCTGCGCTGGTAGGGTGTGGGTGGGTGTGCTGCCCGTTAGTACGTGAGTGTGTTCAGAATGGCCACACCCACTAGTGGCATGTGGTCCAGTTAGCCATGGGCAAGTGTGAAACTCTAGCTAAAATAAAAAAGTTAGCCACCTCTGCCATACAGGAGAGAGAAACCTTTTAGCTTGATGCCTCTCCCAACTTTAAGTGCCCTCTTGTACTTTCTCTTCTCCCATCTCCTAAACAGCCAAATAATATTCATAATTGCAAATATGAAATATATAAAAATAGGCTTTGTATTGCCTCATTGTTTTCAAATGACAGGGGGCAGGGTTTGTCAAATGCTCAGATCGGATCCTCAGAAATGTGCTGGTCACCTTACTGTGAAGCCAGGAGAATTGGGAATGGCCAAATTTTTCTCTGCCTCTCTCACAATGCTAGAACTTGGGCGTCATCCAAGGAAGCATAATAGTAGGAGATTCAGGACAAACAAAAGGAAGTATTCGTCACACAAGGTATATTTGTAACGCAAGGTATGGTGACAGCCACTAACATAAAGGTAAAGGTAAAGGGACCCATGACCGTTAGGTCCAGTCGTGACCGACTCTGGGGTTGCAGTGCTCATCTCGCTTTATTGGCCGTGGGAGTAGGCATACAGCTTCCGCATCATGTGGCCAGCATGACTAAGCGGCTTCTGGCAAACCAGAGCAGCACATGGAAACACCATTTACCTTCCCGCCGGAGCAGTACCTATTTATCTACTTGCACTGAGTGCTTTCGAACTGCTAGGTTGGCAGGAGCAGGGACCGAGCAACAGGAGCTCACCCCGTCATGGGGATTTAAACCATCGACCTTCTGACTGCCAAGCCTTAGGCTCTGTGGTTTAACCCACAGCGCCACCCGCGTTAAAGATGGCTTTAAAGGTGGATTGGGCAATTTCATAGAGGACAAGGTTATCAATAGCTACTAGCTATGATGGTGAAATATTAGCTCCAGTGTGCCTCTGAATATCATTGGTTAAGAAACATTACACTCATGTCCTGCTTGTGGGCTTCTGAGAGGCCTCTGGTTGGCCACTAGGAGAAACATAGTGCTAGACAAGGTAGCTCTTTGGTTTGATCCGGTATGGCTCTTTTTATGTTCTTAATATGTCACTAAGCAATCTATAAGAAACTGTGGGCTACCAAGTCATACAAGAGGCTTCTGTTGATTCTCTTAAGACCAGGCAGCTTGTCTGAGGGGTACAAGTAATGCCCTACAACACCCTTCCTGTCCAAAAGCAAAGTCAGGTGAGTCAGTATCCTTGGGCAAGCAACGAAAGGAGACATGTTCTCATCCCCCAGAGGAGTTCCAAGGGAGTGGAAGGCCAATTTGTCTCCAGTGGTAGCTTGGTCAGCCACAACAGCCTTTGATATGGAGGTGTTAGGCTAACTACAGCACCCACCTCTTGACCATATTTACATCTACACATCACAGCAGTAAAAGTATATAAACACTACAGATGTACATGCATGCAGGTCTGTCTCCCTCTAAACAAATATTGGCAAGCTGTAAAAATAATAATGCATTGTACACATGTGTACACTGCCAGACTAATATTCCTTGTCTGGGTGGCTTCAACATATATATTCCAGGGATGGGGTAGGGGAGTCACACAGCAGCACAGGCAAGACCATCAGTGGAGCAGCTCACACGCATTTGGAAAAGTAGAGGTACAAATAGAGGAACCCACAAATGGCCCAGTCTCCTGCCATTGAGGACATCTATTGAGGACAGCACACTACAGATAGGCCTAATCCACTGACAACTTGACAGTACCTCTTTAATATGGAGAGCATCTTCTTTGCAGTGTTTCCTTCAACCCACAGAGGTACATATATAGTCTCAGGAGGTAGATATAAATGAACACAGATGGGGAAATGGAATGACAAAAAGCAGGGTAGAACAACATGGAGGGGTCCCTGTTTCAGACACTAGCAAGAAGTCCAGTTTCCTCTTATGCCTTGATTCAGACCTTGTCCTATTTCATGGAAGAGCTGTGAAAATCAAACACTTGAGCACAGAACTCACTTATGACAGCAAATGTGGACAAATAACTTTTTCCAAACAGTGCAATTATCTTCAACAAATATGCCTGCCACTAATTGATAAAATTAAACCAATATTATATTTGTTTTGCTGCAAAACCATTTCTAAAGACCTGTATCCATTTCCCCCCAGGGCAGGCAATAGACAATGAGCCTGAAATTATTGAAGTCATATTTGCTAGATCTTTACACTTTGGCAATTTGGTCCTTTCCAGCCAAGTTCATCCAGCACACATCCCTGCAAAGTCCCACTAGCCTTCAACCAACCTTCTGCTTCAAAATGTGCTCACTGGTTTTCCTGCTGCAGGAATCCAAAGCTGTACATTACATTAAAATAAAGAACACAAGCAGCATCATTACAAACACAGAGGAGGTGGCAGCAAGTAGCTATTACTGGCAGAAAGATCAGTACAAAGTGGTATTAAATGTTGCATGGCTCTGATTTGTCACATGCCATGGATACCTCTTTACAAATTAATCCACCCCAGGCAAAACTTGGCACATTCTGCCCCTCCCACCAGATCCAAATTCTATACATAATTTATACATCTGGGTTTTTACCTAGACATTTTGGTAAGATTGCAAAAAGGTGAGGAAAGTTATAATCAATGACAAGGAAAGGAAAGGCAGAGAGCTAACAGAAGGGTGTTCTACCTCTCTCTCTCTCTCCCTTTTGACAGCTGCTGGAAGTCATACGCAAGGACCCCTTTGATTTCTGAGCCTTACAGAAAACACTGACTGCTCATTTTCATACTACCCCCTGAAGCATAGCCTGTATGTCACACTGCAGAGAACACAAATAAGATCTGTCCCTGGATGCTTACACACAAGAGATCAGGATCTTCTTGTTCCTCTTGCCTGCATTTTCTTTTTCTGCACCGGAATAAGATTGTCAGCTTATTTGAATCCCAGAAAGGCCAGCTACTGCTTATTGGAGTGGGGAATATGTACAGGCCTGCAATCTAATCCACTATGCTTCTTTCCTTTATCTAACAACAACAAGAAAGTCAACACACTTTCATGCTCTGGTATAGAGAGGAAAGGAGGGAGATTTAAGAGTTCATCAGCTATCCTTGCATCAGAGAGAATGTTTGCACCTTAAGAGTAGGAGGACTGGATTCTATTCATGGTATGCCTTGGAAAGAAAGGCAACAAGGCCTTTCCTGGCCAGCACTAGCAGCTGGGGCATGGCCAGAAGCCCTCAAATATTAAATGACGTAAGTGCTGAACACATGGGGAATAGCCACTGCCCCAGTTCCAGAATTGGCCAGTTTGCACATCCTCCACCCTGCAAGGAACACAAGCAGAGTACCCCATTCAGATGCTCACTATGGTGATTCACTCCACATTTCAAGAATGGATCCCATAGAAAGGAACCCTGGTTTGGCAGAAGTACATCCCAGGACAGCAGCCAACAGCGGTCTTGCTGCTCCTGCCACTGGGGTTTGTTCTCAAGCTTGTGGTCTGGCCTCTATTTCAGGGGCTGCTGTGCCCAGTCTGGTTTCAGCAGCATGCAGCCCAGCTGACTCACAAGCCAGGGTAAACGGTCTGTGGTTCCTGCTCCACGCCAACTCCCTCCTCACCTGATTATGCCTAAATCAATAAATAAATACAGCGGCTCACCCTCTGAAAGACGCCTGGATGGCAAACAAATGGGGTAGGAGAGCCATAAGAACATGCCAAGTGGGAGCATGAATACATACACAACCCCGTACATAACTAGCTTGGGCAACTCTATAGTGAGTCACTGATGCAGGTAATAATTACCCTTCCACAATATTGACAATATTATGCATTGACAGAACCTTTCTGTTCATTTCATGAGCTCACCTGCACCTTTCCATGTCAGTCTACCTTTCACCAAGGTTGTTTTTCTAGTTGCCCTATATATAGGACCAGCTGTAGGATCTTTTCATTTGTGGAAAAAGTGTAAGCAGGGCTAAGTGTGCTTTGTGCTTTTTAAAAAAAAAAGAAAAAAAAGGTGGCTTCTGCAGCCTAATAGTGCAAATTAAAATATGCTAGCTGTGTGGGACAATGACATAGGCAAGACACTGAAATCCTACTCCCTGGCCACTGGAAACCCTTAATTGCTTAATGCTCCGCTTCTGAGATTTCACCAGGTGTTGACCACATACTTCCAGGCTGGGTTGAAGTTCAGTGCCAGAGCACTTGTTGTGCATGCAGAAGGTCCATTTCAATCCCTAATATCTCAAGGGAGGACTGGGAATGATTCCTGTCAGAATCCCTGGAAATTCATTCCCAGTAGACAAAACTGAGCTAGATGGACCAATTGGCACAAGGCAGCTTCCCAAGGTCTGATTTGCAACTACAATTTAACACACACAAGTGTTTTGCTCCTTCCCTTGCGCCTGACTGTGCTGTGCAGGGAAGAAACACGGCAGATTCCAGCTTCTCATAAAGTGCAAACATGAGCTCGTGGTGTCTTTCTCCTCAAACAAGCCATAAGCAGAAGCCAATGTGCATTCAGTGGCTTACTGCTCACGGTTTACACATCACAACAAGCCAAACTCATAGAACATAGGAAGCTGCCTTGCATTGTCAGACCACTAGGTCCATCTAGTTCAGTATTGCCTACAAAGATAGGCAGCATCTCTCCAGGGTTTCAGACAGGGAGCCCCTCTCAGCCTTACCTGGATATGCTGAGAGTTGAACCAGGGATCTTCTGCTTGCAAAGTGGATGCTCTACCTTTGCCCAACTCCAACTTGTTTCCTCCCCCTTGCATATTAAACCATACAGTTTAATGTTGCATGCAAAATGGGCTGGTCTTCCTGTGTTCCCAAGTCTGCATGTTTTCACAGCCATAGGATCTAGAAACTTCAAAAAACAAACCAACGAACCATGATGATCAGGTTAGTATCAAAGATTTTGTACTTGTGTGGGATCGCAGAACACACACAGTCCTAAATGTTAGAGCCAATTTAAAGGTGTAGAAGTAGCATGTGGTACTATGCATTTTAGACTATACTTCTTCTGAATATACTACTACTATACTACTCTAACACCTCTTTTCCTATATTGAGCTGCAGGTCCTTCCTTGCATCGTTTATTCTTTTATCATCAGATTGGGCATTGCTTTCCTTTTGGTGTTGAGGTTTTTCTCAAAAGGCAAAGTAGGGGTTGAGCAGTTCCGCCTTCTCTCTGTCACCCAGTACTGTATAATTTTTCCATCTTCTCCACACAGAAGACCAACTATTTGCTTATTATTCTTATTCTGAACACAGCCAATGAATATTTTAAAAAATATTTTTAACCTCTCTTGCAAGTTTGAGCTCATTCTGAGCTTAAGAAAACTTGACCTTATCCCTGCCAACTGTTGGCTACTCGAGTATATTCTTCCTTCATGGTTTCCCGATTCTTACATTTCTTATACATGCTCTTCTTAAATCTCAGCTCACCTGCAAGCCCCTTATGCAGCCACACTAGTTTCTTTAGGTGCCTCCCACTTTTCTTTCTTGCTGGAATTGTCTGCATTTGTATCTTCAATAGTTCACCTTTAAGAAACTCCCATCCATCTTGGACTCTTCTCTTTGAGTATTTGTTGGACCTTATACTCTTGGCAGAGTTTGAGTTCCAACAGATATTGAGGTAGTTGAAGTCTCTTACCACTAGAATATTTCTTCTTTTTTGAATATTTGGTAATCTGCTGTAGGAAGGCATCATCCAAATCTTCAGTCTAGCTTGGAGGTCTATAGCTTACAACCTCAGTGTCACTGTTGTTTCCCTCTCCTACAATTTTTACCCATATCCTCTCAATCTGTATTCCATTTTCCAAATGGATGTCTTCACAAGTGTACACATCCTTTACATATAATGCTGCTACTCCTCCCCTCTTGTCTCCTCTATTCCTTTTGAATAGGTCATTCACCTCAATTTCTACATTCCAGTCATGATTCTCATCCTACCAAGTTTCAGTAATGCCTATTAGCTCATGTTTGCCATCCTGTACTGAGAGCTCATATTTATCTTGCTTGTTTCTCTGTTAGTATAGAGAAAACTACAGTCTATGGTCTGAATAATTTGTATCTTTCCCTCCTGTTAGGAGTTCAAAGCAGCATACAAGGGTTTTTCTCCATTTTTATTCTCACAAGGTCTCTGTGAGGAAGGTTAGTAGGCTGAGAGACAGAATTTGGCTCAAAGTCACTCAGGAAGCTTTAGAGTTAAGTACCACAATTTTTGAAAGTTGCTTTGAGTTGCTTTTAAAAGTAATTAATAAGTTCAATAAATAATAATAGTTCACAGAGAAGGATGCATCGAAATATTTATTGAATTCTCAGCTTGTGGATAATTTCGTAGCAAGGATAATTTCCTAGCAAAGGTTGCTAATAACTCTTTTTTTAAGAAAAAGGGGGGGTAGGTAGAATCATAATTTTAAAAAGCTAGTCCCTTCCCCCCCTTTATCCCAAACTCACAGCCAAGTGATACAGGAGATGGCCAAGAGAAATTCTACAAGACATTTGCTTGCCAACTGTTGCAGGTGGTGCCCCTCAGCCATGGAAATTGCCATGTTTTCCCAGCAAACCCAGCTCCCATGCTTCTCTAGGCTGCAAACCACAGCCACCTTTTGCTAATGAAAACCATTCCCCAGAAGGAAGGAGGTGACAGGAACAGTAGCTTCCTCTCCCTCCCTCTGCAAATGGAGCTGGCAAACGGAGTGAAGGTCACTGCCACGGCCGTCTGTAATGCAGGAGGATCACTGCTGCCTGCCAAACAATAGCTGCTTCTCTCAAGGAGAATATTTTTAGCACCAATAAAAATGACAGTGTGGTGAGCTGGGCAACAAGCAGGCAGGTGCTAGGTGAGGCCAGGCTGAGCATTTCAGCGACCTGGGAAATCCAGGGAATCAGGGCTTTTTCCAGAACTGTCCTACCCAGAGTTTTCTACTTATGTGCCATCTAAGCCAGTATGAGACAGCCCCAAACTAAAAAGGAAGAACCCTCACCCTGCTGTCCCAAGCCTACTTCCCAACACAAAATAATTTAGGCCACTCTCAGAGGAATCCCATATTGATCCTTCTAGTTCAGTATTATCTAACTCACCAGGGTTTCTGACAACAGCCTTTCCTAGCCCTACCTGAAGATACCAGGGATTGAAACGGGAGCCTTCAGCATCCAAAACATACAGGTCTATATTACTTATTATTGTTATCACCACCAACATTTCTAGGTTAGATTACTGCAACACGATATATGTAAGGCCGCCTCTAAAATTCAGCTGGTGCAGAATTTAGTGGCCAGGTTGCTCACTTGGACAAGACAATTTGAGCATATTACACCAATCCTGACCTGACTACACTGGCTGCCAATTAGTTTCTGGGCCCAATTCAAAGTGCTGGTTTTGATCTATATAGTTCTAAATGGTGCTGGACTGCAATACTTCAAGGACTGCCTCTCCCAATATGAACCAAACCAGACTCTGTGACCATCATCTGAGGCCCTTCATGAGAGGTCTGGAGGGTGGTAACACAAGAACGGGCCTTTTCTGCAGTGGCTCCTCATTTGTGGAAAACTCTCCCCATGGAGGCTCACCTGATGCCTTCATTACATATCTTTAGCTGCCAGGCAAAAACATTTCTCTTCAACCACACATTCTGCTGATTAACATTCTATGGCTTTTAAAATGTGTTTGTGGGAGGGGGTTATCAGTTTGTTTTTGTTTTATTCTGTATTATGTATTCTCATTTTGTATTTTTCTGTTGTGAACCACCCTGGGATCTTCAGCTGAAGGGCGGTATACAAATGTAATAAATCATCATCATCATCATCATCATCATCTATCCACTATATAGTATAAAACCAACATATGTGTCATGAATTCCCCCAAATAACTGTAATTTGCAAAGGTGTTGAGGATGTTAGAAATCCTTAGTATCTCTCACAAAATTATAGTTCACAAAGTCCTCTGGGAATGATCATTCAATCATTTTAACAGCACAGTTGTAATTGTGTGTATTCAGAAGGAAGTCCTATTGAAATCAATGGAGCTTATTTCCAAGCAAGTGGTGTTAAGATTGCAGCTGAAGTCTAAGAATTAAAAGTCATATGTACATATATATGTATATGCCACTAACATTCCTTCCACACTCTTTCTAGCCCCTACAACAAGCATGGCAGTGCCAAAGTGACTTCCCAGATCAGTTCTCCCAATTCCTCCCTCCACAATCCCCAGGAGACTTTCAAGACACTGACGTGCACCCCTTGTCTAGCCCTCTTAACCCTAATCCAGGGGAGGGAACCTCCTCCTCCTCCCTCCGTTGTGCTAACAGCAGCTTTGACCCAGTGCTTACTGATGTCAGTGGGAGGGTGCTATTCTGCAGATGTCCACACTCCCTGCTCTATCACTCACTTAGCCTGCCCAGCTACAGCAGTGACGGACACACTGGGGAGCCGCCTGTTTGTTTATCTTCCTCTTCAGCATTGCTTATTTTGATGGCACATCCTTCTGGTCCAGCCCAGGTTGACCCATGAGCCCTCCACATCCTGTTTGCTGGAGCTAACTGCGCAGAGACGGACAAAGGTGCAGCACAAAAGTCAGGACCATGGTACACAAAAATATTCTGGGGAAATATTCTTGGGGACAGGCTATATTTGAATCAACAGTTACTTGCAAATGAGCAGCTAAGACAAATGTGGTTCCGGACCAAGGTCCAGGCTTGCTGTGCAGCTTGAGGAATTATAGGTACAATAGCTCTTTGCTGCCCAGACTTGTGTCTACCGATAAGCAGGCTGCAGCACAAAATGCCCAGAAAAAAAGCCTCCTACAGAGCAGCATAAGAAAAGTAGAATAGGAAACAGCAGCTGCCCTTACCTGGCATGAAAACCCTTAAGGACTGCACAGAAGTGGAGGTCTTCAGACAGTATTCATGCACTGAAGAAAGATTAGCATGCATTGCTGAGTACTGCCTACCCTTCCTCCATCAACACATTCTCCAATAGCCCAACAACTCATCTAAGTCTCAAAAGGAACTCCTAAAACCCTGTCTGCAAATAGCCTCAAGACATATTATTAGAATCTTTGTCAAAATAAAAAAATTAAAGCCACCTAGAATAGCCTCCTTTTTCTCTTCTGGACTCTTACTAGGGCCAGGAAAGAACAGGTGCTCCCTCTTTCTTTTTCATTACCTTCCATAAAAAGGAAAACACATTTATTCTTATCCATCCCTCTTCTGAAGGGAAACTGCCCTTCCAGTCTCTTGACATCTTTCATTCTATGCTCAGCACCCTCTTCAACTTGTCTTCAATTTCTCAATGCACCAGGCCCTCACCAGCTGGTCTCACCTACCAAATTGGGCACTGAACCACCAATCCTTGTTTTCTCAGCTCAGCTTTCCACTCAGTTGTATACACTATGGGTGTGATTCTGCAATGGGGTTTCCACTTCTCTACAACTGAGTCCCTTCCTCAAAAAAAAAGGGAAAAAAGATGGCCCAGAAGGATCAGAAGAACCCCTGTAACAGCATGTGGGGGGAGGAGAGGGAGAAATTGCTCTTTTTGGCAAGCCAAAAAGTTTCCCTGATGGAATGATAGCCTTAGTGTGACACTAAATTCCTCCCTTCGTATAGTAGCCCTTCATAAGCTATTAAGTTTTATACAGGGCAGACACATTGAAATTAATGGACCTAACTTAGTCATATTCATTAATTTCAGTGGGTCTACTCCAAGGAAAACTTAGCTGAAAACCACCCCAATTTTACTTTTGGAAGTGTCCCAGACAATTGTGTCAAAAACTTAAGTCGATAATTTAAAGAGGTCTGCAACTTCATCTTCTGAATTTGAACAAAGGAAACTGCTTTATACTAAAAAAAGTCAGGCCATTGGTTCATTTAGCTCAGCATTGTTTACAACACTGACTGGAAATGGCTCTCCAGAGTCTCAGGCAGGGAGAGATCTTCCCCAGCCCTACTTGGGAGATTCCAGTGATGGAACCTGGGACCTTTTGCATGGAAAGCATGCATTCTACCACTGAAATATTGGAAGTAGGCTACCCTGATGTCCACTAACTAGCATCATACATTCACAGGAGTATAGCTGTCAGCTACACCCTAGACAGGCCTGCACAATGTATGACCCACCAAACCAAATGCTGTCCAGAAGGAAGACAGGAAAACCAGAAGATACAAAGGTCCTGGTAGGATGCCATACATGGCTGGTGGCCTACTTTTAGTCTGGTGTGTGACTAGCTGCACAGGCCTGATTTAAAGGAAGTGGCAATATTATCATAGAATAATGAAGTTGAATGGGATCTTAGAGATCATCCAATCCAGCCTTCTGCTTGGTGTTGGATTCTTACAGCATCTGACAGATGGCAGTCCAGTTTGTGTCTTAAATATCTCCAGGGAAGGAAAGCCCATCATCTCCAGAGGCAATCTGGAAATTTCCCCTAATATTTAGCCAAAATCTGCTTCCCTGCAATATCCACCCACTGGTTCTAGTGCTGCACTCTGGAATCCTGTCCCTATTATCATAAAACAATTACTGTATTTTTCGCCCTATAGGACGCACTTTTTCCCCTCCAAAAATGAAGGGGAAATGTGTGTGCGTCCTATGGGGCGAATACAGGCTTTCGCTGAAGCCTGGAGAGCGAGAGGGGTCGGTGTGCACCGACCCCTCTCACTCTCCAGGCTTCGCGCAGCTCTTCGCAAGCCGTGGGAGCCCGGCGCTGGGCTCCCACGGCTTGCGGAGAGTTGCCTGCATGCCGAAGCCTGGGCACGCTAAGCCCCCCAAAAAATTAGGTGCGCCTTATGGGCTGGTGCGTCCTATGGGGCGAAAAATACGGTACTACTGAAACATACACACACCAGTCATTTGACCGACCTTGGATAGACAGTGTGGAAAAAATGGAAGGACTGTTCAGAGCTTGCCAATTGGCAACTTTCACAGAAAGCCAAAGACCATGTTTATTGCTCTTCACATCATGGTTTGGCTGATAAATGTCTTCTGTAGGATTTGACTTTTGCCCTTATTACTCCTTTATTCATTCTAAAATCAAGATGTCTCAGTCCCTAGGTAACTCTCATGGGCTGTTGCATTTCCCCTGGAAGCTCCAACCAATTACACATAAGAGCCCTACTACTGATTACATAGTCTTGCAACTGACCCTCTTTAAGCTTGCCTTAAATTCCAATTCACACTTGAACATACAAACAAATCCCAACTTTAGGCTTTGTGATCCCACATTTGCTTAGCATGACCCTTAAAACAGTCCTTCCAATACAGGCTCTTTCTCAAGGCCACTTTGCACACAGTTCTTTTGACACAGAGATTAACCTTGACCAGTGTGAACAGCACAGCAGTTTGAGCCCTGGCACGTGCCAATATAACCAACACACAGAGAGAGAACCCAACTTTCCATCTCTTTCAAGTGCATGCCAACAGACCTTACTCTATAACCCTCCACTCCTCAGCCTTCAGGGAATAAGAAACTTTCAGTCACGGCACGTGGCATTGGAAAGAGAGCATGAAATCACTGCAGCCGGTAAGAGTAGGAGCGTGGGAAAATTCCACAAGCCACTTCCTATGACATGAATTACAAGCTTGTACATTGTTAAGAGCGGTGAAACTCTGGGGGCTCTGATACATAATCAGCAAGCTCCTATGCTGAAACCCCGACAGACAGGTGTGCATATTGCTTAGGCGTAACCTCTCCTTGAGTTCAAACCAGCAGCCATGTTCTGGAGCAAATAAGTAAAAAAGGGCTGCTAAGGGACCTGCTCCAAACAGAACAAGCTCATAAACACTAACATCAATACCCTGGTGGTTGGGTATCAGCAGATAATGATACACACAAAATGTAGACAATCCACATGGGCCAAGATGGCCTAAGAGCAAGAGCCAACCACTTCAGACACCACTAAATGCATAGCACTCTATAAATGTTGGCATTAGCATAGGACTTCATTTGCTGCTTATTTTAACTAGTAGATGGAAGAGGCAGAAAACCAACCAAGATGGAGATAAGATGGCAAGGGGGAGGAGAGTAGTTACTGCCCAGAAGAAAAATGGCAAAATGGGAAGAATGGGGTTGGAAAGGGGTACACTCCATAAAAGCAATAAGGAATGTTCAGGATTCTCAACTCTGACTGCTGGAAAACAGTCTTACCACCTGCTTTATCAAGAACAGCAGAAAAGCTAATAAGGGTAAATGGGATTTGCTTGCATAGGGGAAATGGGAAGCTTCAGTGCTAGCACTGGTGGGAAGGGCGTAAAAAAATTACTTGACAAATGTACCGATGCCATCACTTTGTCCAAATGTATAGTACAAACTAAGTGCCATAGTTTGCCCCCAGAGATTATTGGGAATGGTAACTGGTGAGGTTAGAGGGATTTCCAATAGAGATCCCTAGCTTCATCTCATAAAATTACAGTCCCTGGGATTCCCTGAGACACAGTATGTCTAATAAATCAGTTTTACATTTGCATGAGAGATATGCCCTAAATAAATTCTCACTTAGATTCCATATTAATCCAAGCTCCGTGACACAATCACACATTATGCTAACTGCAGCTTAACCTAGCACAACACAACAATGGCTCATTTACTCTGGCACTTCACAACATGACTGTACAACAGATTGGAAAGACAACATTACACAAACCTATGCTAAACTAATCATACCTGCCTACAGTTAACCAAAACCAAAGCACACCTACATGGCACAGTCATGCTCATGCATGTATAGCTGCAGTTCATGATGCCTATTAGTATAACTTTGCAGGGAGAAGAAGAACCAACCAGAGGCAAGGGGAGAAGGAAACCAGTGAAGAATTGGAGAATCAAAATATCCCACTGGCAGACCACCACAACCAGAAGCTCTGAGTACATGTCACTACTGCCTACAATACTACCATTTACCAAATTAATTAGGAGAAGCAATTTATCCTATACAATAACTTAATGAAAACATGAAGATTCTTGTACCTTAGTCTCAAATGTCTGTAGGAAAGATTCTTCATCGAAAGGTTCTGTCTTTAAACGTTCTGCAAGAGAAGTACCAACAATAGAAGAGTGAGTGGTGCTCCAATCTGGCCAGGTATACAAGCTCTCTTTATTCTTCAGATGCTACATTACCTTGGAAATAGCTATATATCACCTATTGAAAGATAACTCAAGCAATCTTATCCCATTCCCACCTGAGAACACACAAAGATTAGTCAACACCCTTTTCCTGTGTCAAGCCCACAGCTAAGCACTGAGTGATTCAACTGGTATATACCTGGGTACAACTGCATCTAACTATGTCAACATGATGTAATATGTATGGCCTGATGCATAGTGTTAAACCCAAGAGACTGAAGTTCAAACCCCAGTTCAAACAAAGGCTCCACAAGGGAGTCTGGAAAACTTTCTCTCAGCCCACTCCTCTGCTAATAGGGACAACCTACCTCACAGGGTTGGTGTGAAGAAAAATGAAAAGGGTGAATAAGAGGACCATGCTACATAGGTAATGACTAGTAAACCTCCAAGAAGAGAGCGCTTTACACCTCACTCCCAGGAAGGGGCCTGAGGTCAGTGGTCTATCTAGGGCAACTGAGGACAAATGTAACACATCTGTGTTACATCCTATTTCCTAGCTCTGAGAACACAGAGCTCTCCCCTGTGGGGACAGAACATATCTCCGGTTCTCTGTGCCTCAGGAAATCCCTGGCCCAACTCAGCCTGTCATTTTAGACTAATATAGAAGTGGGGTATGACAAGTCACATGTATGGAGTTCAGTCTTTGTAAAAGATCCAACTGTGCAAAATACCACCTCTAGCTAAATAAATGCAAGAAAGCACAGCTGCGTGCATGTGTACATGCACATATGTAGGAACCATGTCAGACCCCTTGTTCTTTGAGCCAATGATGTAAGATCTTGCACTACCTGATAATTAAAAAAGGAAATTGGAATCTAAGACCAACTTTCCCTGTCCAAAATGAGGTTCAAGCAGATACCCAGAGATGGCAACTTGGCCAGGAAGGTGTAACCCTGGTAATGTATGACCTGCAGAGAGCCTTATTCTTGTCCTAGGTTTCCAAGGTAACTTGCCATTTCTTCTCCCTTATAGCACTGGATGGTCTCAGATTGAAGCAGTGGTTTTTGATGGACTAAAATGTTGTCTGCTGTTAGCTGTGCTGCCAAAACTTGCAGATGCTGTTACTGGTGGCTGTTTTGTATATTTTTTATGATTTGTGTGTGGCTTTGTGTAAATGTGTTTTATTATAATGTGTTTTTCCTATGCTTGGTATTCTACTCATTTTTCTGTAATGCAAGGATTACTGCTAGCGCAATGGGACTTCCCCCTTCCCCTCCTGTTTTCTCCAGATCTGATACAGAGGGTTGGGAACCCCAAGAACAGATTTTGAGGCACACAGGGGGAAGGGAGGGAAGTTCTATTGTGCAAGCAGAAATTCTTGCCCAGACAGAACTACTTCTTAGCACAGTTGAATAAAACCCCATGCTCTTATATATGTTGTACATCACTTGAATACCTTTTTGTGTAATGCATTCAATTAATAAGAATAAGAATAATTGTGAAGGCCCATTTCACAAGTGGCAGATATCTGCAAGCTGTATAAATAATCAGTGAGAACAGTGGTTGGCATCTGCTCAAAGAGACTGTGCAAAGAACAAGCCATACCAAATTAGAAGTTCCGATCCACTTTCCCCAGCAATTACCAAGTGGGGTGGGGAAAAGGGGACACTTAAGATGATATGACAATCAATCACACTACATGGTTGTACAGAGGAAGAGCAGGGCAACACAAGGCCTCCTCTGCTGTCCCAGAGTACATACTAAACCTTGAACACACATCACTGGCACAACCCAATCCCTGTCTGGCTAATCTGAATCTTTCCATTCTCTGGGGTTTAACAGCCAGCAATGGAATCCCTCCCTACCCCCAAAAGTATCTGAAACAGAACACCTGTAGGCTTATCTGCAACTTTGCAGGGGGTAAGAAGAACCAAGCCTTATGAGGAATGGTTGAAGGAGCTGTGTATGTTTATCTTGGGAAAGAGGAGACTGAGAAGAGATATGATAGCTATCTTCAAATATCTTAAGGACTGCTACATAGAAGATGGAGCAAGATTGTTTTCTCCTGCTCTGGAGGGTAGGACATGAACCAATGGCTTCAAGTTACAAGAAAGGATATTCCAACTAAACATCAAGAACTGATGGTAAGAGCTGTTTGATAGTGGAACAGACTCCCTTGGGAGGTTGTAGACTCTCCTTCATTGGAGGTTTTTTAAGCAAAGGTTGGATGCTTTAGTTGAGATTCCTGCATTATAGGGGGTTGGACTAGATGACCCTTTGTGGTCCCTTCCAATCTTTGATTCGGGGAGCCCCCATTTGCTCCAAATGCTTGCAGAGCTTCTACAGAGCAGAAAGAACAGCCTGACTCCACTCAAGCTCCTTTACAAGCTGGCACTGGCCCCAGCCTCCTGGGTTGCAGCCAGATGCTCAAAGGAAAGGAAAGAGCCCTTTGGCTAGCCCCCAAGCATTTCAGCTACTGGTCAGTGTCCAGCTCTTTCCACCTTCAGGGCACTGACCCCAAAGCTTCTGGTTAATAGTCTGGAGCAGCTGTGTGTGAAATCCAGGTCAGGATGGCTAATGGCCAAAGACTGCATGCTCGGTGCCAGCCATGAGGAAGGAAGGAAGGAAGGAAGGAAGAAAGCTTGTGTCCCAAAGTGGAGCAGAGTGCAGGCAGCACCCTCCCTCCTTACCTCGACTGAGAGTAGCCCCACTCTCCCGGTAGTCTTCGATCTCGGCATCCTTTCGGAGCAACAAAGATGCCAGCTCCTGCACTTGACTCTGCAACACCAAGCTCATCGCCATCAGGGGCTGCACAAGGTGGTGGAACACCTGTCATAGGGCACAGAAAAGAAGGGCAAGGGTCAACAAGCAGCAATGAGAGTAAAGGGCCTGGTGCCAGCCATGGTCATTTAAACCAAGCACAGGGATGACAAAAGTGCCAATGAAGCCACACACTATCTTCCGCTCCATCCCCTTCAGAGAGGGACACTATAAGAACCAGCAAATGTATATTTGCAAATGAGAAGGAAAAGCTCTGCCATGTGCCATAAACTCTATTTGGGACACTGCCATGATCAATAATGGTCCTCAGACTACAGTAGCAGAGTTCTCTGCCTTTTTTGTTGTTTGCCACAAGAGGGCTCTGCAACAAGGTTTTCAACCTGGTCATTTAAAAATAAAAGCTCATGCTGGACTTTGAGTGAGAAACGTGCAATTCAGACCTAGAGCTCATCCAGACTTGCCTGTGCCCTGTCACTTTCCCCCTGAGTGAATCTGATGTTTACTGCTGAATCAGAGCAAACGTCTTTCAAGTTTTCTCTAGATGATGTTTACTCTGATTTACTGCAAAAGAATGGATTTTCCGGGAGAAAGCAGTAGGACAAGGGCAAAACTGTTTGGATCCATGACTAGAAAGCTTGGGACAAGCAGAAAACTACCTGAACCCATGCTTTCTAGGCATGGGGCAAGCGCAAGTCTGTATGAGCCCCTAGTCTCTGCTGTTCCAGCACCTCCCAGAAAGCTGCATGAGAAAAAGCAAGGCGCATGAAACATATATTTCACACTGTAGCTGAAAAGAGAGATGTTAAAATCAAGGTGCAGAATAAATATTTACCCTCAAAGCATTATGGCATCAAGGTCTAAAATACTCTATGGATTCTTGAGCTGTACTTGCCATCATGGAATATGGACTTTGGAACAATATGCTTGCTCCCTAAAAAGTCCTAATTAGCTCTGTTTTAATCGGAATAAAAGAAAATCCGCCCACCTTGGGAAACAAGAACAACCTCAACTGTCAGCCAAAATACTGGTTGCATACACCATCCGAGACAGTGGCGTAGCGTGGGTTGTCAGCACTCGGGGCAGGGCAAGTAATTTGCGCCCCCTAACCCGTGGATTTTAGTAGGGGCAGAGAGCTGTGAGTGCGAGCGCCCCCCCCCCAGATGTTGCGCCCGGTGCGGCCGGCCCCCCCCTGCACCCCCCACGCTACGCCACTGATCCAAGACATAAAGTAAGTGGTGAAAAAGCTAAATTAGATGTGGAAGAGCTATGGCATGCAGCTGGGCAGCCCTGGATCACTCAGTTCTCAACTGATTCTAACATTTAGGGACCAATGCCTGCCAGACAGGGAAGAAAGAAGAGATATGCCACATAGGGGAACTCAATCAACCTGCCCAGGCAGCTTTCCCCAGGCAGAGCTGTTACATTTCACAGCATAAAAGTGCAAAAAACAAATACTTGAGTTAGTAACCCAGTAGCATAACTCAGTAGAATATCTAAAAGTGCAAGGTCCATCAAACACTTGACAGCTGACAAGAGATGCAGAATGATGCATAAGCAATAGATAAAATAGCTATTAACTCCCAAGTGCTAGTGCTCTTCTGAAATAGCACCAGCCTAGAAAGCTACATTATCTCAAAAAGGTGTTTAGGTTCTATACAGCTGTCTGTTATTTTACTTTTTAAAAAAGTATGTCTCTCATGCTCTCTGAGATGCAAGTAATAACAAATCTCAAGTGAAATAACACAACTAAATTCTGTATCTCTAGGCCAGTCAGAAGAGAATGTTACCTGGGTATGCAGTGCCCCCTGGTGCACACATGGCAAAACTGTAACCAGTCAGCTAATATGAGAGCAGAGCATTTAGGCATTTATCTGAGCAAAGCTGGTCCTAAGACGACATCTGCTTCCACATCCTAAGTAGTATTATGTAAACAGACAGACAAAACATACAGAGCAGGAAGGCAGCACTCTGCAACTGAGCAGAAGATGGCATAGGATAAGATGCCATCCAGAGACACTAAAGCAAACATTAAAAAAACAGAATGCAATTTTCTAGTTTCCAGGCAGCCTAAAAAACAGTAGTCTAATATTTTCAAACCTGGGGCCCACTTTCAGCCAAATATTCATTATGGATTCATTTGTTAATGTTTTACCATTTAAATGCTTGGTGGTAGTGTCACCAGCATAACACCTTAAGTGAGGCATGGGTAGCCAACATGGTGTCCTCCAGATATTTACTGGCCTACAATTCCCATCATCTCTGGCCATTGGCCATGCTGACCTGGGCTGATGGGAGTTGAGCCCAACAACATCTGGAGGGCACCACATTGGCTACCCCTGCATTAAGGTGTTCAAGAAATTGGCTCCAATTCTCACATTGCATTAGGTCTCACACTCTACTACAAGGATCTGCTTTTTGGCAGGTGATGGCTGATGCAAGTACAGTGATACCTCAGGTTAAGAACTTAATTCGTTCTGGAGGTCCATTCTTAACCTGAAACTGTTCTTAACCTTAATCTGTAACCTGAAGCATCTGTAACCTGAAGTGTCTGTAACCCGAGGTACCACTGTACACAATCCTACACTTTAATAACAAGCAGATCCCGAGCATTTGCCAATTAACTGATAAGCAGGGCTGAAACCAAAACCATGACTATGAAGGGGAAGCTATATCCTCAGAACATCTCAGCTAATAGCTAAGAATTATTCCATTAATCCATTTGCTGGTCTGTGCCTATAATCCTCTTAGATCTAGGCAAACATATCTGAGTTTCTTATCGTCACTCAAATATCTTTATCCCTTCCCTGGAAGATCCAGAAACCAAGAAGTACTCCACTGAAGCACTGACCTTCCTTCTCAATCCAAGAGCCAACTCACCATCTTAACAGGTGCTGCTGAACAACGGAAATCCCAGTAGAAGGGTAGCCCTGAGAGCTCACTCTTCACACGAAGAGTCAGTGTGCTGGAGCTGAGCTGGCAGGAGAAGATGGTGGAACTGCTCTTTTCTCCTTCCAGAAGGGGACATATCAGACTGCGCAGGTGGCTCAGGAAGGAGGATACATGAGCTGTCAAACGCTTATTTAGCTCCTGGATGAGATTTCAAAAAATACAATGAGACTGTATTATTCAATAAAGTTATATTTTTTTAAAAAAGAGATGGGGGCAAAATTACTAATGCCCACAGAAGACTGGGCAGGAGTTTCCCTACTATCTCCTCCCTCTTCCCCACCCCCACCCTGCCAGTGGATAACATTGAAAGGTGTGTGCACACACCTGCTGTCCAGAAGATCCCAGAAACCACGCTAAAGGCATTTCTGCAAAATATGTGTGCATCTGAGGCTTATTTGTTTCATGTTTATTTCTATTGTGCTCCATCTCTAGATATATGGAATGAGTAAGAACATTTTTTAAAAAATACATAATAAAAACGGAAGACCTAATATTGCAAAAAATGCTTTTGTACAGACTACACATCTTTCCTAATAGTTTTGTCAGGAACCTAGGAAGCTGCCTTCTATTGAGTTAGACCATTGGGTCCAGTTACTCAGTATTGTGTACACTGACTGGAAGCAGTCCTCCAGGTTTTCAGACAGGTAATATTCCCATCTCTACAGGGAGCCATTGGGGATTGAACCTGGCAGCTTCTGCATGCTTTGCCACTGAGCTGCAGCACTTTCCCTTGTTGCAAGGATATTGCATCTTCTAAGCATTCAGTGTACAATAACCTGTACCTGAGAAAACTCTACTCTACTCATTGGCAACTTGGAATATGGAAGTATGAGTGCTAACAGACACCTACTGGATATGGGTTGTGGTGAAGTCATTAAGAGTATTGAACTAGAATCCAGAAGATTAAGGTTCAAATTAACACTCAGTCATAAAGCTCATTGGATAACCTTGGGCCAGTCACTCTCTTTCAGCCCAACCTACATAATAGGGTTGTTTTGTAGATAAAATGGGAATAGAAAGAACCATAAACAGCACTTTGAGCTCCTTGGAGATAAGGTGGAATATAAATGCAATGTTAGATGAAAAATAAAATTTCCGAGAAGTGATGATTCCACACAAAATCCCCAGTCACACACTGGGCTCATCTGCACTTCCTTTTGTCCCATGATTTCACCTACAGTATTAGTCCTGTGATTTCCAGTCATGGGTCCAAGAGGTTCTTTTTTTGTCCTGCCACTTTCCCCAGGAATGAAAGTTAACTCACATAAAATCCAATTGATGTTTGTTCCAATTCAGAAGTAAACAGCAGGTTCTCCCACGGAAAGCGGTGGGACAAATAAAAAGAACCTCTCAGGCCCACGACTAGAAATCACGAGACAAACAGAAGTGTGGATGAGCCCTCTATGCCACTTTGAGATTCTTTTTAGTTTTAGTGAAGGCTTCTACTGATTTGGAGGCTGTGCCTACTGATAGGATAGCAGTCGCAGTGTAAGAATGCAGAACATTTACAAAACAAGGCTAGTGACAAACAAGAATGTATTGTCTGTGCAGAATTGCCTTGTTAAGGTTTCTTTTAAGCCTGAGCTGATAGAATAGCTGCTGAGGTGGATATACCATGTGCACATTTCACAACCCTAATTCTTTACTTACCTTTGATCTCTGTTGTATCACCTCAGTATCTACCTTTTCGTACCACATACTGCTGAGGTCAGAAAGGAGCAAGGCATAGCCAGCATCTCCAAACCAAACCTTAATCATCAGTTTTGTGGACTCATCAAAGCAGACTGAAGTCCAGGGCTGCAGGAGGAGTCTGTTTTCTGGGTCCTCAGTGCTCTCCATCCTATAATAATAATGAAATACACTTTTATACACTTAATCACATTATTTCTTATTTCTATATGGTAAACAAATTGAAGCCCTTCTGTGATGCCTAATCCTCATTTTTTAAGAAAGAAAAAAATGAGGGACATCTGAGTCATGGAACTCCCACATAAGATCAAGTTTGGCCCTTCATCAGCTGGCATATGTAACATTCCTAGTGTGGCAGAGGAACCTCAATCATAAGAACAGACTGCTAGATCAGGCCAAAGCCATCTAGTCCAGCATCCTGTCCTCATAGTGGCCAACCAGATGCATGGGAACCTCCAAGCAAAGCCTGAACACAACAGCATTCCCCAACCTGTGATTTCAAAATACAAGTATTCAGAGGCATACTGCTTCCAACAGTGCAGCACTGGCAGGAGAACGTGCTGGATGGCTGGAAAAAGAGTATGTGAACCAGGAGTTCCAGTTACAGATAGGTAGCCGTGTTGGTCTGCCATAGTCAAAATAAAAAAATCCTTCCAGTAGCACCTTTAAGACCAACTAAGTTAGTTCTTGGTATGAGCTTTCGTGTGCAAGCACACTTCTTCAGATACACTGAACCAGGAGTGATTTGCTATGAAAAGAATTCCAGGTGTGTACCCACCTACACCACAGCAGCCAAATATGGAAGAGTTTCTTTTCCTCTCTCTCTCTCTCTCTCTCTCTCTCTTTCTCTTTCTTCTCAGGTGGATTGTAAGCTACTTCTCCCTTCTTATAATGCCACTGGGAAAGCAGAAAAGGCATTTTGTTTATCTGTTGTTGACATTTTGCACAAAAGATTAACAAGAGGAGATAACAGAATAGAAGAACCAACACTTTCTTTAACTAACTTAGGCAAACGGGGCAGTGATGCGCCTGGGTCCTCTACTGCCCAAGGTGAGGAGGGGTACTAGGTGAAGAATGTGGCAGCCTTTCTGC
This sequence comes from Podarcis pityusensis, assembly GCF_964106645.2. Classification (NCBI taxonomy): domain Eukaryota; kingdom Metazoa; phylum Chordata; class Lepidosauria; order Squamata; family Lacertidae; genus Podarcis; species Podarcis pityusensis. The sequence continues at coordinate 86,951,989 of NC_138028.1, forward strand.
TTACAGTTACTCTCCTGAGATGAGGGGGATTAAAGTGTTGCTGGATGGTGTTGGAAAAGTTGAGGATGGGGAAAAGGAAGTACTTTTTCACACAGTTCATAGATGAATTATAGAATTTGCTACCACAAGATGTAGTGATAGTCACCAGTCGTTTTAAAGGGGATCAGACAAATTAGTGGAGGATAAGACTATCCATTGCTAGCAACCATTATGGCTATATACTACTTCCACGGTCACAGGCAGTATGCCTCTGAATACTGGTTGCTGGGAATCACAAGTGGAAGGAATGCTGTTGCACTCAAATCCTGTTTGCAGGCTTCCCATACTGTTTCAGTGGCTTTCTGTTCTTCTTTCTTGTTCATATAGGTGATGGAATTATACCAGACTGGCATAAATCTATCCAGTTTTGACCTTTAACCTGCTTCAGTTTGTAAGCCAGGTTTTCGACAAAGTTCCATTTACCAAACTTTTCCAAGCCAATTGTACATCATGGCTCCCTTCAGGCTTCACAAACACCCGGCCACTGTTTAAAAAGCTGCCATCAACAAATGTCCTTTAAGTTCTTGACTTTTTGGTCTAATTATATCCAATATATATATTCAGTAAGGCAAGCTTTGGGGCGATATCTATGGTCTGTCTTGTCATTCCCTCTATTTCCTTAAAAACTATAAACCAATATTCTTTTGCCAGCAGGGCTTTTCTTACGTGGGAGAAAACAGAGGGAGAGTGAAGTCAGTGCTTTGCTGCCCTTTCGCTCCCCTCTTCCTGCATCTAGTTCTTCAGGAGTGACTCATCAATTAGCCCCAAATAATTGTATAAGGTTGTAGTTATGATGACTGTACTTGTCTTGAGAGGGCAGAGGGGTGCCTCAAAACCTCTTTCTTACTTCTGCATAAATCTGAAGAGGCTCAAGCTGCAAGCATCCTGTTATTAAACATTTTAAAGCATAAAAGCAAAAAAGGAGAGTGTTTGTTGATTTACTAATGGGCTTGTTGCTTAATACCCTGTGAATACAAAAAGAGAAGGCATTATCCCATTTGGTATCTTCCTTCCAGAGCCTCAAAATTCTGGGGTCTTCCTCGGAATTTTCCGCGGGTAAGGATTCCAACCTGAATCAGGGGAGCAATAATTGAATCCGGGCTACGAAGTACCTTAACATACTGTGACTGGAAGCTGTGGAGGCGAGAAATGTTCTGAGGAAAGCCCAGCGCTACACCTTGGAACCAACCCTGACTAAATCCCACTGAACTGAAAATCGGGGTCGGTTCTCCCGCAAAGGCAAAATAGGGGCGAGAAAAATAGCAGCGGCAGCTGCCGCGTAAATGGATAACGGAGGGAGGAAGAGTGTTTTTGTGTGTGTGTGTGTGTGTGTGTGTGTGTGTGTGTGAGAGAGAGAGAGAGAGAGAGAGAGAGAGAGAGAGAGAGAGAAGCAGGGAGAAGCCTACTGGCAGGACCGTCATACAATGAAAAGGCGGGACCCAAAGGCATTTAGCAACAACAGCCCTGCTGCTCCGACTCCACTCCCACAACCAGTTTTGCTCGGCCCGGGAAAGAAAGGGCCGCCTTTGGCGCTTCGAAATTCTAAGCTCCTTTCCAAGCCCAACCCTCGTCCCACATAGCTATAAACACATAAACGCGACATAGCCTCGCAGACCAGAACAGCACATGTAAACTACAATTCCCAGCGTGCCATTCTCGTCTCTAAAGGCATGCCGGATGATGTAGTCATGGAGGTGCTTGCCTGCTGCCGGCCGGAATTAGGCCAAGACGGGGATTCCCGTCTTTCATCCCTCAAGTAACCTGGCAGCTGCGGAAAACAGGCTGAAGAAAAACCTTATTATATTTTCTGTCTCCATTTAGTTGCCGCCTTACCGTGACCTTCGGCTCCCACAGCAAGGAAACTGAGGCCGCGCCGAGGAAGGGGGAGGAGATTCAGACGGCGCCGGAAACACTCCTGTGGCTGCTGTTCCTCAGAAGCCGTTTCCCACCTATTTAATTTACGTTAAATCCGTCGGCGACCGTTGAAAGCGGGGGAGTTTCCCTCGTGTGGGTGCGCGCGCGACATCCGCTCCTGAAGTATCGCAGTAAAAACAGCGAAGCTTCAAGAGCCAAATATCCGTGGCAATATAAAACGCAGTGCTGTTTATCATGTGAATATAAATAACACAACTGACAGACTTTCAGTGAACATGGCGTTTCAAAAGAGTGTCCAAACGAAAACGAAAAGCTCCCTGCCTCAGGGTGCTTACAATCTGACCTTGCGATCCTAACAGTGTCCTAACAGTGTCTACCTATTTATTCTATCTTAATTGTGTCTGTCTGTTTATTTCGTAAAAATCACAACGCTTGATTGTAAAAAAATACAAAAAAAAGCAAAACAAAATAGTTTACATATTGACTCAGTCCTATTGAATTCAGTAGGGCTTGCAGGTAAAAGTGAGGCTAGAACTGCAGCCTACATTGCTGTTTGAGGGGTGTGAAACCTATGAGCAACTGAAGCCTGGCTATCCCTGCCTGGTAGGGTTAAGTTAGTAAAAGGTGAGCTGAGGCTTAGAGTCCACTTCCTCCTCTTGTGACAACCATGAGTTTGGTCCTTGAGGGAGAACCGCTCCCTCAAGAACAGGTTGAACACCGCTCCCCATCAATAGATTGCTTTTCAATAAGATGGTCCCAAAATGACATACAGCAAAACAAAAACAACAGTCAACTACGTTATCTGAAAAACAACAATAAGACTAACAGGTGATTCTTAAAACACCTAGCAAAATTTAAGTTTTCATTGCCCTTCTAAATGATGTTGCCGATGTGGTTGCTTTACATAGTAGGAGATTGGTATTTCATATGATGCCTCTGTTAGGGTTGCCATGTGTCCTCTTTTTGCAGGATACATCCTCTTTTTCCAGGGTAAAATTTGAGACAAATTGCATTTATTTGATTTGAATGGCTATCATAGCATCCTCTCTTTTGCTCTTCAAAATATGCCCACCCTGTTATCTTCTATGGTGTTGCATATATCTTAGGGTCAACCCTTTACTCCAGTTATGCTAGCTGAGTGGCCTTTGGAAGCAGTTTAAATGCCACTCTCTGCTAGTGGAGCAGGAGCTATGTCAACAGAATAATGGTTATGTCCAGTGCTGTTTTTCTAGAAAAAGAGGTGTTGGAACTCATCATGAACCTTGTTCTCTTGTAATGGCAATGGTGCCCACCTGAGAGGTACCGGAACTGGGTTCTGGTGAATTCCAGCTGACTAAAAGCCCTGGTTATGTCAGTGGAGCATAGGGCTGCCAATACATCCGGAATTTCCCAGACATTGCCGGGATTCATCCTTCTAAGATGGCGTCCAGGCAGAATTTTCGAAAAGTGCTTGAAATGTCTGGGGAAACCCAGGTGTATGGCAGTCCATATCGGAAGCTGTTATTTTTTTCAGCAATTTTCTATAAATACCTAAAAAAACACCATTTTGGGTGGAGATTTTGCAAAACATGCTCAACTTTTGTGTCTGTGACACAGAAAGCCTGTTGTGTAGTACTGCTCTGCCCTCTAATTCTTTGCTTGCATTTATTAACTTCAGGTGGCATAGTATTCAAGCCTTTGATGTTTCGGCTAAAGGTGTTTTCTTACTAAGCCAGTGTTTTATCTACCTTTGCTACCTTACCACAGATCAAGGAAGCCTGGTGGTAGACCACATGATTTTCTGGTTTGGGAAAATAGGTTATCTTCTGAGCACCATCCCCATTCCCAGTTATAGAATGTGCTGCTAAAATTAACTTTGTGAACAGGAAAGGAGTGCAATTTTTTTTATTCATATCCAATTGAGACTGAAAAAAGGGCAAAGTGGGGTAGGATCCCTCTCTAAGGATTTCATTATGCTGACAATTTCCTCAGAAATCCAACTACTCAATTAATGTGGGGCAGCTGTTAGAGTTCAGCTTCATCTTTACCAAACCTGGGTATTTGTGTGATTAAACCACATGTCACAAAAAGCTAGTGAGCTGACAGTTACCTCATTCAAGGGAAACAAAACCCAACTATACACGGTGGCCCTCACTGCCCAGAGAACTGGGGTGCACGTAATATTTTCTAAAGGTGTGACTAGTGAGAATCTTTACATGCATACTTCCTCAGGTTGCTTATGTATAGCAGAGGGCCGACCCAGCCATTGAGGGGGAGGAGGAGTGCTGAGGCTGCCATCTTAGGCAGCAGAAGCTCCCAAGGCAGTGCCCCGCTTGCCCCACTGTCTCCACCCCCAGCCATTGGCATAGCCGAGGGAGGGCAGGGGGCAGCTGCCCGCCCAATCAAGTAAGACAATAACTGGCCAATCATGTTAGTTCTGCCCCCCTTAAAAAGTCCTGCCTCCCTCAACAAAAATCCTGGCTAAGCTCATGCCGTCAGCGGAGAAGCAGCACCAGCACTGGCGCCAATTTCTAGCAATATCTCAACGATTTTTGAAACTGTGCATGATGTTGCAGAGCTGCTTCTGCAACGGTGGCAGAGGTGACAGGACAGGTGGCAGGGTGGGGCTGTACTTCCTGTTTCACCTTAAGTGGCAAAACAGATCATGCCACCCCTGGCAGTGCATCTCTATGCTTCTGGAAGAGGGAGACACCAAAGGTCTTATCTCCTTGTCACAGAAAGCGGGTCATGGTCAGCTAAAGAATGGTAGCCTCCTTGAGGGATTCACGACAGCTCCCGCCCTCCCTCCTATGAAAGGAGGAGAGTCCCACTTTATTAAACTAAGAAATATACAGTACCCAACAGGAAACTGTAGCCCTGGGTTATAAAGTGTGTTAGGCAAGTTATTCACTTGGAATTGAGTTGGTGATACATTTAAAAACAAAAGGGCAGAAGTACAGAAAATATGTTCATCCTCTACTCTAGCTTCCCTGGGGCATGCTACAGTAATGCAGGCCTAGTTCTTGCATGCTGCTATGGGATAGTTTCATTCCCACACGCAGTCACATTAAATGGGAAGTCTTAATGCAAGTTGTCACAAAGGTATAGAAAAGAAATCCCAAAGGTGATGCTGCAGAAACCATTTTAGACTTGTAGAAGCATGCATGGTCTCCAGATTTGTTTCCATATTTGTCTGAAACCAGACTCCTCTGATGGATTTTCAAGTACCTGTCCTTGAATAATGTTTCTGTTTAGAGATCAGCATAGAGAGGTCATCTCATTAGCTGTTGGTCTGCCATATTTATGATTCTCCAAATTCCTTTGTGGAATGTTAGGCTCTTGGCACTGTCTCCAGCTCCAGTTCTGACTCCAGCACCACTGTTTCTGGTTTCAGCAGCAGATCTGTGGTTTGCTCTTCTGAATGCCGCAATTCTTCCAGGGGGTAAGTGTTCACAATCTCCACTTTGTTGTCCCCCAAGGGACAGAGGAAACAGAAAGGAAAGCCCTTACGCCATGAAGGTGTTGGATACTTTTGTAGGACTAGAGGCAGCTGATTTCTTTGTGCAGAGCCATTTCTGCATTGCTGCAGGGAATTCTCTCTGGCCTCTGGTTTCCTTGCTGATGAGTAGTTGAGCAGCCCACGCTCTTGGAGGGTGCCTTGATAATAACAATGAAAGGACAACTTAGAAGAACTATGCACTGTGGAATATGGATTGCAGCCATTTATTATCTCTATCCAACCAGTATAACCACCATAATTCTTTATTCATTATGTACATACCACCTCTCAGTCCCCAAAAGGGTCTCCCCAACACAGTTTGCAAAATTATGTAATTTATTTAAAGTAGATTGTTTTAAACTATCAAACCAGACAGCAGTAAAACAAGGCAATAATACCAAAACATGAGCGGAAGGAATTAAAATATATCAAAGGTCTAATGGAACAAATGCGGCATATTTCCCAGTCTAACCATTCTTATTCATGGCTGTTATTTTTTCCCCATTTGTAAATTTAATGAAAATGAAAGGAATAAAAACATAAAAGAAAATAAATAAATAATCTAAACTCTAGTGGGTGAGAGTTCCATAGTTGGGGGCATCACAATCAAGAAGGCCTTGTTCCCCACTTTAGATAAGCATACTTTATCTGGTGAGGGAATGAAGCAATGTAATGCCCCCATATATCACTAGGATGTTGTAAGAAAACAACTTTAAGACTGAAATGTTTTAGGTTGGTATGTTCCTGTGCCAAAATGCTTACAGTCACCGTAGTAACAACTGCTACTACAAATCAGGCCATGTTTAAAGAATTCCCACCATAACAGCTGCCATCCCTTAAGGTTTCCCAGGTCTAAGTGGTATCTAAGGTCAGCATGACAGCAAACATGGACACTACCAATTCTTATCTGCAGTGATTATTCTATAATAATACCATACAACTAATTAAAAGACCCACTGCAGACACTTATCTGGAGTTGAGCACTGAGAGAGGGATAACAGTAAAACTATCAAAACAAAGTAACTGGTGACTTCCTCCTTACCGGAAACTGTGTTCTCTAAGAAAAAGGATAGGAATCCAGTTATAAAGGCAGGAACCATCAACAGAGAAAGGAGGAAGAGGTCTACAGGGACACAACCTGCAGAGAGAACATCACAGTTATCTTAGAAATGCCATAATGTGGTACCTTGCATTCAACATCTCTAAGTCGATCCAACAGAACCTCAGACAGTTATTCATTGTAACTAGAATGGGTCAGAAATAATTTTCTGTGGCAAAAAAGGCTTCCACCCAAATGCTGAAAGTGTGGGATAACCATCATGCTTAAGTCTAATTAATGCACGAAGAGATTAAATAGAGTAAGATGTCCTGCCAGGCTTAGCTCACCTTGCGAGGAAATGAGTAATCGAGCATATTGTTCACCCCCAGTCTACTAGAGAAGCTCAACATGTGAGGAGGAAAATAGGGACACTTGGAGAGTCTGACATAGTCCTTCCTCTTTATGATTCTAAGTACTTCCTACATATCATGCAAATAAAAATATTTGGCTTAAAATGAAATAATGTGCAGTGTAACATTGATGTACAACTAATAAGATTATTATTATTATTATTATTATTATTATTATTATCATCATCATTTCATTAATCAGTTTTAGATAATCAATAAATAGGATATGCAAAGAACCAAAAGGGCACACTCCACAAAGTGCAAAAATGTCCAGATAGCTTTGGAAATTTAAATGTTTGTGAAAACTTTTAAAATGCCCCCCCCCCCCCGATCTAGCTGCTTTTTGCAAGACAGGGACACAACTTGAGGGTCCTGTTATGGTTCTGAATTTCCTGCAGAAGGCAGTCTCAAGCTTTTCTTCTCACCACAGCTCTGATCATGCCAGCCCCTGCCCCCCTCTTGGCACCTGTAGCTGTAGCCAGGGACCCTGGTGCCGCGAAGAGCCACTTCGGAACCAGCAGACCCATGAACATAGTGAAGCCCACAATGAAGATGTTCCTGCCCGAGTCAATGTCTGTGTACTGGAAGTAAGAGACACCGGTGCCCACAGCCATGCTGTATGTCACACACAGCACTCCTCCTGAGGATAACAAGGGAGAAAGAAGCATAACAAAGTAGCTGAACTGACTTTGGAAAAGGAAAAGGGCAAAGAATGGAGAGGGACTTAAATATGAGTAACCATAAGAATAGAGCAGGAGCCTTGAATTTGCCCATAAACAGCATCACCTGGTATCTCCCCCACTCTGGTAAGATGCAGGGTTTTTTAATTGAAATTATAGCTATTATTTCTAAATTTGTACACACACACACATCATCATCATCAACAACATCATCATCATCTTATGAAAATTGCTGTCCTTTTTGGCAATGCATAACTGGTAACCTAGCCAGGAAGTGCACCCACACTATAATAATATAATAATAATTTATTATTTATACCCCGCCCATCTGGCTGGGTTTCCCCAGCCACTCTGGGCGGCTTCCAAAAGAATATTAAAATACTGTGATACATCAAACATTAAAAGCTTCCCTAAACAGGTCTGCCTTCAGATGTCTTCTAAAAGTCTGGTGGGAGGGCGTTCCACAGGGAGGGCGCCACTACCGAGAAGGCCCTCTGCCTGGTTCCCTGTAACTTGGCTTCTCGCAGTGAGGGAACCGCCAGAAGGCCCTCGGTGCTGGACCTCAGTGTCCGGGTAGAACGATGGGGGTGGAGACACTCCTTCAGGTATACTGGACCGAGGCCGTTTAGGGCTTTAAAGGTCAGCACCAACACTTTGAATTGTGCTCGGAAACGTACTGGGAGCCAATGTAGGTCTTTCAAGGCTGGCTCTAGGTTATAGAATTTGTTGGCTGGCAATGGCACCCTTTAGGATTATAAAATATCATTTACAAGGATAACCTTGACTGAGAACTTAAACTCATTTAAAATTACGTCACCATGGAAAGAGCATAGGACCCTCATTTACATCTAGGGTAGCCAATGCCTTACATAGTAGTGGAAGATAATGGTTGTTCCAACATACATTATAAAGTAGGCAACAGTGAGAGATGCCCCAAACAGGGAGGGGGTGGGCTGGCTAGGTGGCATGGAGATATAAGGAAAGGAAAGGAAGCGTTTATTACCATGAATTGCCAGAGGGATGGTGGTAAGAATTCCCATGAGCCGAGGAGACAGTCCCAACAGTACACATGCCAACGCACTGATCCACACTGCACGGCATGAGGGAGCCTGAATGTAGGAAACAGGGCATGAGACTGGAACCTTAAAAACCCATGACCTCAGGTCTCTCCAGGCATGGAACCCCACAGAGCATTCTGCATTCTACAGGATGACTAGTGGGCAGGGTGGGGGACTGTAGTGGATGGAAGAAAACAGGAGGAAAACCTATAGATGAGAAAAGACTATTCTTCATACTGCAGTCTCTGTGGGAAGACATTCACATGGTAACATTTCCCCCTCCTATTATCTCACAGCCTGTCCTGGGTCCTCTAAGATGCTATCCTATCCCCAGGGTTGAAGTAAGAGTCAATCGTCCATCCAGTTGGCTTCTGTATGTGCAGTGGAGGCTGGTCCATTAGGACACTTGGGGCACTGCCCTACCAAACTCAATCTGCCCTTAGCCAACCCTCATCCGCCTCCTTTCTTACAACCAGCCTAGGGGGTGGCACCATCTGCCCCCTCCCCCTCCCTAGTCTGTGCCTCTTGCAGAACTCAACAGGGAGCAAGATGGAGACAAAACAATAATTACCGTATTTTTCTGTCTATAAGACGCCCCCATGTATAAGACGACCCCTATTTTTTGACCCCAGAATTAAGAAATAAGTATTTTAAACATTCTGTCTATAAGATGACCCCCCCCCCAATTTTAAACTTAAAAAATTTGGGGGGAAATATAGTCTTATACACGGGAAAATATGGTAGTTGTCACTTCCCATCATTGGTTCTGGTTCCACTTACTGTAGGTCTCCCTGTCTTACTTCACCACGCATTCTGTAGGGCAGAGCTTTCCAAACTTTTCATGTTGGTGACACACTTTTTAGACATGCATCATTTTGTGACACAGTAATTCAGTTTTTCTAGGAAACCAGTGGGCAGCCCACTCCCTTTCCAGCCCCGGGAGGAGCGCAGGGAGCGTTCGCACAACACACGTACACACAGCAGCCAATACTAATGTGTTGCGACACACAGTTTGGAAATCTGTGCCGTAGTGTGTGGTACAAATGGAATTTCTCCAGATAATTAATATTGCACGTGTATAACGTTGTTCAGGGTTTTATAAGTTAACAACAAGGCTTGAACAACAAGACCTTTAGAAGGACTGCTGCCACTACCAGCCAGAGAAAACAATACTGGGGTAGAAGGACCAATTGCCTCTGACTCAGCATCAGACAGCTTCAGATGTTAATGGGGAAAGGCAAGACTTAAAGAGCTCATGTACCAATTGTTGGAGGAGAGTGATCCATGGGACATCTCAGTGCATACTCTGAACCTGCATAAAGGAATCCATGATCTCGACCCATGCTCTTACCTGGGTCAGTCTGCCGGCACAAGCATTGGGCATGCTGGATGCAGTTCCAGATACACTGCCCAGCACAGCTGCCAGGAGGGTGCCAAGGCCCTCAGTACAGAGCCCTCTGTTGCACAAATGCTGTGGTGGGGGTGGATCCCATAAGGACTTGCTGCACAGCAGATAGCAGCCCACAGAATTCACGCTTGCGGTAACACCCATAGCAGCACCAATGCCAATGGCACGGGTACTAAGTACTGGCCAGCCCTGTGCACCTGCGGGACAAAGAGATAGAAAAGACGAGAAGTGAAGTCCAGTCATTAAGCCAATGAAAGGGCAAAGTATGGTTAAGCCATTTATTACCTGGGTAAGGCAGCTTGAGCCATGGGGACTGCAGGGTGCTATTGGTGAGGGTTAAGTGGGGTGTGGAAGGATGCAACACATCCCAAGAGGTTGGAACAGGTCTCAGCATCCCACAGACAAGCCAGATCCCAGAGAAGGGCAGCAGAATCTATAGGAATGCAAGACTGAAAATGAGAATTTGCCTACCTGGCCCCTCTTGCTGTCCCTGGATCCATCTGCATAATGCCAAAGGACACAGGATTAAGCTGTGCCATATTTCTCAGCTCAGGGCTTTGGAAATATTGGAGATTTGGGGAGTGGGAGATAACAGGGGAAGGGGAAGAGGAAAGTGGAGAAGGGAGCCAAGTTTGGCTGTACCGTTAGTTCATTAATTCATACCGAAAAAAAGTGCAGGGCTGGGCTGCCCGATTTTATAGTGAGCCCTCTTGCTTGGCTCCACTGGCAAATGGGCAGTCGGCAGGAAGCCAGGTGCTGGGATAGCAAAACGCACAGCAACACAAGCCTAAAAAGAGATCATGAGTGATATTCAGCAAAGCACTGCCCTAGGAATATAGGTTGCTTGGTCCTAACACAGAGAATATGTAAATCCCAAGAGCTGCCATGAGAACAGCTCGGCTCCAAGAGGTTTCTCAGTTGAGTAGCTACTCCTTTCCCCAATACTACCCAATGTTCTATTTCCATTCCCTAATGCAGGCATTCCCAAACTCGGCCCTCCAGCTGTTTTGGGACTACAACTCCCATCATCCCTAGCTAACAGGGACTATGACCGGGGAGCCCAGGGTTAGAATCCCTATTCACCCATGAAGTTCACTGGGTGACCTTGGACCAGCCACCATCCTTTAGCCTAACCTACCTCTGCTGCCCAGGAGGACTCCCCTGTGTGAGTGCCTGAGGGCCCTGCTCCTTCCTGCCCCTTACCACCTAGCCCAGGGCGGGGCCTGACAGGCCTCACAAGGACTGCTCCTGCCACCTACTATCTGGCCCAGGGTGGGGCCTCACAAGGACGGTTGTTGCCACTGATGCTCCTACTGCCCAGGAGGACCCGGAGGGGTGCAGAGTTCTTTTTAACATGTTTTAAAATCTCCCTTTCCCCTTAGATTTTTTATATATGGGGGTGGGATGGATGTTTGGGTGGGCTTGGGAATTTGTTAGATTTTGATGAATTTGTAATTTTTGCAGTTTTTATTTGTATTGTTTTATTGTTTTCTGGGTTGTTTTTGTCTTTTGTTTTTATTGTTTTAAGGTTTTATTGTTTTAGGCTGCGAAAGAATAACATTAATTGCCATCAATGGAGGCTACTATGAGGCTTGGGATTGCTACCGTGGAGGGGCGAGGGAGGTATGGCAGTGGGGGCAGATGTTATAGGCAAAGGGGATCGAGATATGGATATGCTCGTACCCCTTCCAATCTGCGCCTCATCCCGAGGGACGAGGGTAGGGTGAGCAAGGATTACTCACCTCCGTCACTGGTGCTGTGCAATGCCAGGTCTATAGGCAACAAAACCGTCACCCTGAGAGATTTCTTTATCTCGCAGGGGGTCGACCTGGCTTGTGTGACGGAGACCTGGGTGTGCGAAGGGGCAACAGTTACCTTACGAGAGATGGCGCCCCCGGGTTTCTCCTTCCTCCACCAGTCGCAGACTGTGGGCCGGGGGGGAGGGGTGGCATTATTAATCCGGGAAGATTGTCCTTTCAGTGCTCTACCATCGCCATTGATGCCCGGCATTGAATGTGTTGACCTAGTGTGGGGCTCCAAGGAGAGCTTGGCTGTCTGGCTGGTGTACCGGCCACCTAGCGCACCAGCAGCCACCCTGTCAGGCCTATTGGAGGCGGTGGCCGGCTGGGCCTTGGAGTTCCCTAACCTATTGGTATTGGAGGACTTCAACATCCATGCTGATGCCACTCCCTCCTCACAGGCTCTGGACCTGGTGTCTTCCATGGCAACACTAGGGCTCTCCCAGTTTGTTTCGGGCCCCACACATCAAGCAGGCCACACGCTGGATTTTATATTTGGCGTAGGTATAGATGTGATCATGTCTCCTTCGATGAAGGTGCCATGGTCTGATCACTACGCTCTGAAAGCCAGGATTGACTTTCCACCCCCACCTTGCTTAGGTGGCGAGCCGATTTGGGCTCACCCGCAGAGGCTGATGGACCCTGATAGATTCCGCCAAGCCTTGCAGGACCTTGCTCCCCCTGGCGACTCATTGACTGAGCTTGTTGAGGGCTGGAATATCCAGCTCCTGGCAGCCATCGATGAGATCGCACCTAAGCGCCCTCTGCGACCCCGCAGAAACTGGGCTCCCTGGTTTACCGAGGAGCTCCGGAAAATGAAGCGGGACCTCAGACGGCTAGAGCGAGTATGGCGGGGTGCCCGTGATGGAGCATCAAGAACATCTTATAGGGCTTTTATGAAAACCTACGAGATGGCGGTGAAGGCTGCTAAGAAGTCTTACTTCTCGGCCTCCATTGCATCCGCTAGCTCTCGCCCGGCGCAATTATTTAGTATAATCAGGTCTTTAACGTCCCTTGAGGGACAGCCAAATTTAAATAACAATTTGACACACAGCTGTGAGGCATTTGCGAGCTTTTTTACGGAGAAGGTCTTGTTGCTCCGCCATGACCTCCCTGCCAATTTGGATACAATAAAGGAACTGGAGGCCCCTCGACTGTCCTCGGGTCCAGTATTGGACCACTTCAACCGGATATCCCCAGCCGATGTGGACAGACTCCTCCGAGCTGGAAAGCCCACCACCTGTCCTCTCGACCCGTGCCCGTCTTGGCTGATTAGAGCGTGTCCAGACGAGGTGCGGGCCCTCCTGGGGGATATCATCAATTTGTCCCTTGGCACGGGGACATTCCCAGGGGAACTGAAGGAGGCAGTGGTGCGCCCGCTCTTAAAGAAAGCATCATTAGATCCTTTAGATCTATCCAATTACCGCCCGGTTTTGAATCTTCCGTTCCTGGGTAAGGTGATTGAGAGAGCGGTTGCTGAACAGCTTGGTGGGTTTCTGGATGAAACATCGGCTCTGGATCCATTCCAGTCCGGCTTCCGCGCTGGTCATGGGACCGAGACGGCTCTGGTTGCCCTAACAGATGATCTTCGTAGACAGCTGGATCGAAGTGGGTCGGGGCTGCTGATTCTTTTAGATCTGTCAGCAGTTTTCGACATGGTCGATCACGAACTTCTGGACCACCGCCTTGCCGACGTGGGGATCCAGGGCACAGTCCTTCAATGGCTGTGCTCGTTTCTCTCTGGTCGGGGACAGAGGGTGGCGCTTGGGGGGGAATTGTCATCGCGCCACTCCTTGGTGTGTGGAGTACCTCAGGGTGTGATACTCTCCCCGATGCTTTTCAACATCTTTATGCGCCCCCTTGCCCAGCTTGTCCGGAGTTTTGGGCTGGGTTGCCATCAGTATGCTGATGACACCCAACTCTATCTGTTGATGGATGGCCATCCTGACTCGGCCCCAGACACACTGACCAGATGTTTGGAAGCTGTGGCTGGATGGTTACGTGGGAGCCGGTTGAAGCTAAATCCTTCGAAGACAGAGGTCCTGTGGCTGGGACGGGACGATATGGGATTGGGGGGGCAACTCCCATCTCTTGCGGGGGTGCAATTAGTGCCAGCACCGTCCGTTAAGAGTTTGGGTGTAATCTTCAACACCTCCCTTTCCATGGAGGCGCAGATTGCAGCTACAACAAAGGCGGCATTTTTCCATCTCCGCCAAGCTAAGCAGTTGGCTCCTTACCTCTCTCGCCCTGACCTAGCCACTGTGATCCACACGACGGTCACCTCCAGACTGGTTTATTGTAACTCGCTCTACGTGGGACTGCCCTTGAGACTGACCGAGAAACTCCAGCGGGTGCAGAATGCTGCAGCGAGACTCCTTACAGGGTCTTCGCTGCGAGATCACATTCACCCGGTGCTATACCAGCTGCACTGGCTCCCGGTGGAGTACAGGATCAGGTTTAAGGTGCTGGTTTTAACCTTTAAAGCCCTATGCGGCCTAGGACCCTCGTACCTACGGGACCGCCTCTCCTGGTATGCCCCACAGAGAAACTTACGGTCTTCAAATAAAAACATCTTGAAGGTCCCAGGCCACAGAGAAGTTAGGCTGGCCTCAACTAGAGCCAGGGCTTTTTCGGCCGTGGCTCCAATCTGGTGGAACACTCTGTCACAAGAGACCAGGGCCCTGCGGGACTTGACATCTTTCCGCAGGGCCTGCAAGACAGAGCTGTTCCACCAGGCCTTTGGCCAGGGCACAGCCTGACTCCCTCCCTCGGCAATCTTCGCGGAGCTCTGGCCCAATGGTTGCCAGTGGCTTGAATTAATTAATTTTATAATGAATGATTTTAGAGTGTTGTTTGTGCTGTACTTTTGTACTGTTTTATTGTTGTTAGCTGCCCTGAGCCCAGCTTCGGCTGGGGAGGGCGGGATATAAATAAAATTTATTATTATTATTACCTCACAGGGTTTTTGTGAGGAGAAAATAACCATGTACACCACCTTGAGTAGCTTGGAGAAAAAGGTGGTATATAAATGTAATAAATAAATAAAATAAATATTGTTGGGAAAACTCTGGGAATGAACAGTGTTTTCTGGGATTCTCATCCCAGCACTAATGTTAGAGCAGAAACAAATATTAAACAAATTACTCCAGAATCTCAGACATTCTACACAGCTCGAGTCACATCTGCACCAGACATTTAAAGCACATTGCTTCCCCCAGGGACTCCTGGGAACTGTAGTCTGTTAAAGGTGTTGGGAGCAGTATATCTGTGCAGGGTAAAATGCACTTCACAGGATTCTTATGGTGCTTTATGGAATGGATGTGACCTTATCCCATAAGGAGGACCTCAAGTTTTGAAACCCTATACTTTTTATCATTGGGGAATGGCTCCTGAATGGGGTGGGGAGTGAAAGGAGAAGATAGGAAAGCCACCTTTCCCCCACCCCCTTCAGCTGACATGTCTCTGGTTTGAACCTTAGGTTTTGTGGGATTTAAGACTTTTGGCTTAGATTTGAATTTGAATCTGGCAGTTTTAGTGTGAGAAAGTTGGTGACTGTCTGAATTTCAATTCCAGCCCAATATGCCTCATTCATTCCCTTCACAACCTCCTTTTGAGAGGGCATGAAGCACAGTTACTGGAGCTGGCTGGTCTTTTGAAGAGAGCTAGCAGTCAGCAATCTGAACTTACAGCAGGGCGACTCCCCAGTTTTCAGAGCAGAGAAGAGCAGCAGGTCTGTATGCTGAAAGTCCAATGACAGAAAGGCTTGGGGCCAGAACCATGGGTCCGCAGCGATGGGTAATCCACCCACAGGCACCTGACATCCCCAATGCCACCTGCACCAGAGCGGAAATCAGCACTGCACCTGAAACCTGGAAGGGGAAAAACAGGCAGAACAGGGTCAAGTTACAAAACAGGGATGTGGAATTTTAGGACTGGGGGCCAGTTGTGGGCCTCCAAGCATCTCTATCTGATGCTCGGGACTCTTGCCACACCACATACCACCCCTCTCCTCAGGTGACACCCCTCATTGGCCCTGCTTTACCCTTTCCTGGAGTGTTCTTGTCGGGCTGAAAAGTGGTTAGAGTGATCGACTAGGCCCAGCACCAGGGTTCGAATTCCCACTCAGTCATTAAGCTTACTGGGTGACCTTGGGCCATTTACAGTCTAACTTACCTCACAGGGGATAAAAGGGGGAGGGGGAAAATGTACATTCCCTTAAGTTCCTTGGAGGAAAGTGGGCGGGCAGGTGTTAAATGTAAAAATAAACAAATTCTCACAATGCCTCTTGCTTGCCTTGATGGACAAGAGAGGGTTGTGTGAGAGTGTGTAGAAACCAGCTGCCTTACAAAGGTAAAATTTGCATTTGTTCCTCTATCCACTTTTGCATCTGACTTCACTGACCACTAGCATGTGACCACCCCACCCATAAGGGCATGTGTCCCCCAGGTTGAAACAGGTCCCTCAGCCCTGTTACTATAGGCCTCCATTACATGCTTCCTCGGGGATATTTTTTTTCATGCAGGCAAGGTGGTGTGAGAGGCACAGGCAGAGCTGGTGGGACAGCTATGGTAGGATTGGGAGACACCCCAAAGCAATTGAGAGCAAAGTCCAGCAGCATGGTGGTGAATTACTTGCCATCCTTCATGGTGGCAACAGAACATGCCATGTGCTGCCATGACTTTGGTACACCCACCAAGCTGGTATCTTATGTCCAAAGGGATCCAAGAGACCCTGTCTTCCTGGTGTCTAACCCCAACCCCACCACCACTGATGCCAGCCTCTCCGTATTGGGTTTAACCAATCAAAGCTGCCAACCTCATGGAGTAACTGGTCCCAGTTTCTTGAGTTTTCACAATCTGGCCCAGCACATATGTCAGGGGCCTCAGTGCCTGAAAGGGAAGCAGGGACAGATAAATGAGTTGGGAATACAGTGAAATGAAGAACACAATGAGGAGAAGAGGAAGATCCCAGAATTCAAATTAGTGTTAAGCAGATTTCATATTTTTAAAAACTGATCTGCAGAAGTCATTGCTTCTGAATGGAATGCTGATGTGAGGGATAAGCAAGGATTCTCAAGGAATATGTAGTGGAGGAAAACAAGGATAAAGGGCTGAAACCAGTCACTGGCGTCAAACACTGACAATTGCATCCCTTTGACTACATACTGTATACAAGGGGATGAGACTGAAAGGTGCTTTTCCCATTTAGAAAGACAGACAACTAAGGGAGAACATGGCAAAGAATTGTAAAAGAACTGGAGAGGATGTGTAGAGAAATTTATTTCACACAATACTGGTCACCAACAGACAAAAGGAAGTACTTCATGTAATATACAAGGTTCATGGCTAAATGATGTGGTGGTGGCCACACTGACATGGGGAGAGGCTTCTAAATCTGTGGAAGCATGGACTTGTCAATGACCGCTAGCCATGACAGTGAAATTAAATCTATAAGATCTGAGGCAGTACACCTTTAATTGTCAAAAGCTAATGACAAAAAAGCAACAGAGAATAGCTTGTGAGCTTTTCAAGAAGCATGTGATCGACTACTGTTGGACAGAAGGCTGGACTTGAAAGCAATTGTTCTGATCCAGAAAGGCAAATTACACACCTAAGTCTGCCCAATCGAACAAGAGATGGTTGTGCTTATTTTTGGAACATAGGATTCAGCACTAAGACGTGAGTATTCATTGTGCAACAAAACAGCAGCCACCGATGGCTGGTTACCATTCTTGCTGGATCCAAAACTCCTCAAAAGAGATGGCATTTGGAAACCTTGCCATCCTTGCCCTGTGATTGCAGTGTCCTGTGCTGGTGGCTGAGTATTTGGAAGAGGACTGGGTACTTTTGCCTATAACTCACTATTTCCATTTGACTGGAGAATGGGAGCCACGTGTTGGGTCTGTATCATGGCTGGGATAAGGAACTCAAAAGATGGAGCCTGAACCAGCGGCAACCTGCAGGGAAGACAAAGGGGAGATCCTGCTACAAGGAATGGACAAAGCCTAAGGGAAGGAGCTGCTAACTAGAAGCTGTGTAGCACTAGGCATTTTCCAGAATACTAGTCCCTGCTTAGACTTCTAGTAATAGAAGGCCACACCCAACTCCCCAACCAAGAAGGCAGCAAGGCTGTGGGATTCCAATAGGTCAAGGGTTGCCTAGAGCCAGCTTACCTGGTTCCCAATCCACACTGAAAGGCTGTGGCTATGCCACAGGCAAAAAGGTTGCATGCTAGAAGTTCATTCCAACATGGAGTACCATTCAGCATCTTGCCGGGGAGGGTGGCGATGAAGAAAAAGTGAAAGATGCAGAGAAAAGATACCTGGACCAGGAGATGCTAGGAAGGAACAACAAGTTGGTCTGAGCCATGGCCTTGTGAGCACCTTCACCCTTCCCTAGAAGATGGCACAACACACTTAAGCCCAATAGTGTGTCTCAGTCACTCCCAAAGCTTCAGATGCTGGCTTTGCTGCCACTCATACATTGCCACTTTCTTTAATGAGACCCACATCAAAGTACAGTCGCTAACACCAATTTCTGCCTCATCGGCAGTTCCAAACTTCACCTAGTATCTGCAGGTCAGGATTTAATGAAAAACAGCCCAAACCCTGGAATCACATTCCTGCATATATTGCATCAGAGATGACCACTGGTTCATCACTGCTCTTTTTTTCACAAGATGCTCCTCACTTTTTGCAATTCTCCAGAGTTGCAATGTTTGTCTGCATTGCAGCAAACACAACACAGAGCCTTGTGACACCCTTTTTGCGGAATATGTTTCCTCTTGGGTGTTGTGCTACACCCGCCCACTCCAAGCAACCCAACTCACCTGCAAGGCCAACAAGCAGATCAGGGGCCAGGGAGGAAATTTTGGCCCTTTACGAGCATGGGGAAGGATGCTTTTAGAAGCCCTGTTGACTTTGTTCATGATGTCTGTCTTTTTCCTTTGTGCTGGAAAGTGACCTAGCAACTGAGTATATCACCAATTCCTCCCCTTCTTTTATTTACACCCTTCACTAGCCATATGCATCTGAACTTCCACCTTTGGCCCTTCCAGGCCACAGTTGCTCAGCCTGTTAGCTATTAACTTGGCTTGCCCAGTAACTCACCACTAGTGCTGAGAGGTAAAAGGCATGACTGAGCAGGGGTTAAACTACAGCAAGCTGGTTTTATGTGGACCACGCCTGACCTATTGGACAGTATCAGCAAGGGATAGTGCTGTGGTTGGCCATCTATAACCAAGGGGCAGTGTGCATATGATAAACATGCCTAGGCACTTGCTTATTTGCATAAAAGGGACCTATTACATGTTATTATTTCTCACAGAGACCATACTTAAAACAATTAAGAGAAAGAACTATCTGGGTGGGAAAGAGCTTAGACTAGTCAGTTTAAAGCTGGCCTGGGGACATTCTTGGGGCATCATGTGAAGGCACTGAATATTACCACCTTGCAGGTATGTTTTGTAAGCATTTGAACTTGTTTACTTAATAAAATCCTAAAAGAAAAACAAAAGATTACTTTGCTGAAACCAAGTAGGTCTGGTCAGTGTATGGATGAATGACCATCTGGGAACTGCAAGTACACTCTCCTGGGTTCCACAACAGATGAAAGTTAGAATATAAATTTAAGGGAATTGTATGGCCTTTTTAGCACAATTCTTCTTCTCTCAATGCTGGTGGCAAGAATCAGTGCTTCATCCCTCTTACAATTCAAAAGCCATTTTGGACAGCTGCAAATGCCAGGATTGCTACTGTGTGTGTTTGTGTATACACACACAAGCTACGGAAACCGCTGCCCGAGTGTACCTGCATAATACCTAGCACATGCATTTCTTGCTCACACTTTACATTTTTAGATGGACAATGGAAGCATCTTAGGCATACACCTAACACTGTAATGTTTGAAGTGGCTCCAACACTCCCACTCCAAGAAGGCTTCGGTTCTCTTTGTATTATTGTTACATTTTAATCTTGGGGTTTTTTTTCAAAGAGCTCACAGTGACATACAAGGTTCTCCCCACGCACCTCTACCATTTTATCCTCAGAACAATCGTGAGGTGGGTTAGGCTGAGGGATTAGGTCACGGCTACCCACCCAGCTCCTATTTGCAGTCCTGGCTCAACCGCAAGAGCACTTCACCCCTTTCCCCAAGCATTTCATACACTGTAAAACTTTTGCAAGTTGTGCTCACTGTGACTCTGCAGGTTTTTCTGTTTCCAAAGAAAGGGAAGCTAGTAGGGAACTGGCAGCACTTGGCTTGGGGTTTAGTACAAAAAAGAAAAGGCAAGACAGTTGCACATCAACAGCTATATTTATTAGAAGAGATCCCATCTACAAGAAATAGTGAAAAAACTACAGCAAAAATGTGCTGGTAGGAACAGGGCGTAAGAAGTGGTCGCCATCCCTCCACCCCCTCCCAGCCCAAGAAATGGAGGGGGCAGTCAAGCACTCACAAGCAGAGATCCCAAAACACTGACCTGACCTGATGGATCATGAGCCTCCCCCTGCAAATCGGTGCCCTTTTCTTCTCAGACTTATGGCTAAGAAAACTCCAGGCTAGTCCTGCATGGCTCTTAGAAAGCACACTGTCTTCATAAAGGAAAGCAAGGTAGGCAGGCACAGGCCAAAGTAATGTTAATTGTGTGGCAATCACTTGGTGGCCTGAATGTGTAGAATTGCTGGTATTTTTCACCATGATAGGGAGTCACCACAGATTATTACTTCCAAGTGCCCCTGGCAAATTCCCACACAATAAGAGCCAAGCTAGAGGGCCATTCATGGTGCCCTATACTAGCTCTCCCAAGGTGTGTGAATTCACCCCAAGTTTTACTCAATATAGCCAGACAAAAATAGAGTCAGGCCTTTCAGGCAGGTAAATGGCTCAGCTGTAGCAGAAGACTGGTTCCAACAGGCCCAGGCCTCGCTGATTCAGTCCTTTATCCTACCCAGCCTTACACAGCTAAGATGGGATGCATCATTCCAGAAGACTCATTGTGGCCCCTAGGCAAAGTGACCATTTTGGAGGGCAGAGAAGTCCTGCAGTCAGAAAGGGAAGTTGACATCCAGTGGGGCACAGACTGATAGGTACCTCCTTTCCCACTCTTTCCTGCCTTGTGCCCTACACTTTCCAGACACCCAAAGCATTTCCCATCAAGGTGCCCCCACCCCAGCCCCAAGCCCAAACTACATCCCCTCCCCTGCAGCCCTAGCTAGGGAACATGAAAGCCTTGATCCTCCCAAGCTCCAAGGCAGCCTGTGAGGGGCACTGCTTCAATGCCAGAGGTTCAGGCCAGTCTTTGCAGTTAGAGGACACAGGAAGAGGCCAACCCCAGCATGAGCAGCTGGTGCAGTGGGCAGAAAGTCCAAAGGGGGGCAACTGTGGAGCAGGGTGGGTGCAAACTGTGAGGTTGGCTGCCACGCAGGTGGTGGATTGACTGCAGTGTGGACAACGCAAGGGACTGGTGGGGGCTGGTGGCGGATAAGGTAACACATTAAGGACGCTGCCCCACAGGTAGAGTGCTGTAGCCATTACACCATTGCTTCCTGGCTGCTGCTGCTGCCGATGTTGCTGCTTCTCTCCTTGAATGGTTCTGTTCTCTGATCCTGTGCACGGAGAGCTGTTAGGTAGCACTAAGCCATGATCCAGATGCTGGGCTGAAGAGGGGAGAGGCAGGTATGCAGCTAGAGCATCCCTGGTGCTGGCAAACTCAGTAGGACTGGCCCTTTTCACATGTATAGTGTGATGAACCACTGCAGTAGAAGCAAGGACAGCAGCAACACCTGTCAGGTACATCACACCTAGAATGCAAGCCAGCTGTGAAAAGAGATGACAAATGTCAGTATGCAGCATGCCTTCTGCCCCACCTGGAAGAATCCACCTGAGATCATGTATAGATGAACTCAAGGAGATTCCTGTGAGAGCCATTCAAAGGCCCACCCAGCCCAGTGTCCCACTTTCCCACAGAAGCAACCAGATATACACTGGTAAGAACACTGCCCTGAACACTCTCCTTTTCAAAGGCAGAGGTTTGGTTTACCTAGCACATGTGTGGATAGGAGGGTACAAGTTAGCAGAGGAATGTTTTCATCCAGATTCCATCATTGGGTGAGACCAAATTGGCTGAGCCTTTTTAAAATAAAAAAATAGTGGCACCCTAGGTTGTGGAATCTCAACCCTGGGAGGACTGGCACACCTGTTTCCTTTTTCTATTCAATGAATACGTTAAAAACTTTGATTCACTGATGTGTTAGGCTGGATGAATAAATGCTGCTAGCTCTGTTGCTTATCTTTGGGATTTTTATATCTGCTGTTTTTAGCCATGCTATGGTTGGTTTAGCTGCTTTGTATGTCTCCGGCAGATTTTTTGTTTGACTGAGCTACTTAAAGGGCCTATATTGAAAAGCAGCCTAGAATAGAAAGGGTAAATTTGTTATTTATTAATTATCAGCCAACAGTATAACACTGCACAGAGGCATATCCGGTCCTATCTAGTAAGTCTCTGTCTGTCCTCTCTCTCACACACACATGCACAAACCCCATGCCTTGGCATCGAGAGTCTATTCATTTCCAGCATCACTGCACCCACATAGGATAGCTGCTCTCTGTTCCCCAACCCCCATCCCATTCAGTAAGCTGGGCCTAGCTTGCCCTGCCTTACCTTTGCCACCTGCTGGTAGAAATGCCCCAGTGCCTGCTGCCACAGTGTTTGCTCCATTAAGACACACAGGTCAGTGTAAGTGAACCAGCCACGCCAGATGCCCTGCCTCTCAGCCACACTGCAGGAAAGGAAATAAGGAAATAAAGTTCATGTCTCAAGACCTTGTATCCTGGCAGCATTCTGCACCATGAACAGGAAGCGTTTAAGAACTCACACAGATGCCCATTACTGCTATTCCCTATGCTGCAAAGCCACATAAAGAAGACAGCAAGCAGGATGATATGTTGGATAGCACTGCAGCAGGGGTAGCTAAATGTGTTGCATTCCAGAAGCTGCTCAATTCCAAGCTACCATGAGCCCCTGCCAGTGATCAGGGACTATGGGACCATTCCTGCCCTGGGGAACATTGTTAACATTAATGAAGCCAATCCAGGTATTTGAGAGGCATGTGGAAAGGTACTCTGAGGCCATGTTCAGCCTATTC
The DNA here is from genome assembly GCF_964106645.2 of Podarcis pityusensis. NCBI lineage: Eukaryota > Metazoa > Chordata > Lepidosauria > Squamata > Lacertidae > Podarcis > Podarcis pityusensis. Next base: position 86,974,918 of record NC_138028.1, read on the forward strand.
CTAATGGACAGCAGCAACTGCATATACCCAGAAAGAACAGAGAACCCAAAAGACTCCTTCTATGCCAGCTGCAGAAGGACAATGCCATCCTGAAAAAGCAAAAGTACTTACCATCCCTCCAGCCAGCTGAGCATTTCAAAAAGCTCCTTGGGATCTGTATAGAGGCTCCAATCCTATAGAAAGTAACAAGAATTCTTAAAACAGGGAGCTAGAATTCTCTTCCTATGCACTCACTTTCAAGGTAACAAATCTTACTTGAATGATGCATGGAATACGCAGTTACCCTATTGGGAAGGCAGATCCCTCTACAAGAAGATTAGGCGTGGGAAGGGTCAGAGAAGCCATTATCACCACGCTATCCATATCTAATAGAAGAAGCTTCCCAAGCTTCCCAAGAGAAGTTGTTGGGGTAAGTTCACCCCTATGAATATTTTTTCACTCAGGCCCCCTGCCCCAGTTTGGCAACATTTCTACAACAGTGACAATACTCAATGCTCACCCTAGTCAAGTGACAGAAATATTCAGGCACCAGGTTAAAACCAGATTTTTCTACACAAATTGTTTTAGTGGATGGTTTTGATCTGGTGTAACTGCATTTTTAAATAGTACTGTACTGATTGTTTCATCACTGCTCTCTCTTATTGATTGTACTAGTAAATTTAGATATTTTTTGGACATTTTAAAGAGTTTTATGACTTAATTGTTTAATGAATTTATTGTTGTGAACCATACTGTAGGCTGTGAAGAAAAGCAGTATATTAATTATAACCAACATGCTCTCACACCCTTCTGAACACAGTGACTGGTCTACATTCTGCTGAACTTCAGCTGAAAATTCCCCAGCAGCCCTCCCTTCCTGACATGGTAGATGTAGCAGACTTACAATGGCACTGAGGAAATTCATCTCCAGTGTGTTCATGGTCTGTACGTCTACTTTGCCTGCGGCACCCCATTCATCATTGAAGACCTCCTCCTCTTCTCCTTCATCATATAAGTATTTGCTGGCAACCATCTGAAAGCAACAGGAGAGATGCTAAGAGAGTGGCACAAGGTGAAGTTTCAATGGAGGTGGGACAGATACCCCCGCTTTCCTACTGGAATCAGTTGCCCCATTTAAGGATGGAGGAAAACCCCATCCTCAACTTACCAAGATTCCCAGGTAATAAGGAGAGAGGGATCTGTACAGACCATAGTCTGTACAGCCAGTGTGAAGAGTTCAACACCCTCAGTTTTTAACAGGTTAGACAAACAAGGAGCCAGCCATTCAAAAAAGGCAAATATCTGGTTTGGTGGGAGGGGGCCTATGGCAGGAAAACCTCTGACTTGTAATCAAAAAGAAAAAGACAGAAGTCAAGTTACGGAGGATCAGGGAAGTTACATTGAAGTTTATGGCCCATGGGAAAGAGAAGACAACAGTTTCCATTTACACAGGACCAGCTTATTCAAAGCACTTTGTATAAAATTCCTCATGGATCCTTATAAACCATTCAGATCATGATAATATCAAATGGGAACCAGCGCCTCAGAGATTAGCAGCTTGCTTAAAAGCCACCCAATAAGTTCAGGGCCATGGCAAAAAATTCAAATAGTATTTCATGAGCAGCATTCTTAGCAACTACATCACAGCGCCTTCATGATGGGGATCCACAGGCTCCTGTAGTTGTATTGTAAGGAACGGAAGACAGGCAAATGTTCTGAAGTGCTGGAGGTTCAAAATGGATATGGCAGCTGCATTGCCAGGAAAGATAGGAACCCTTTTTCCAGCATTAAAAGTGTATGCTCCTTGTGGCAGAGATCTTTGGGCCAAAAAATCTCTTACTACTTAACCATTGCTTTCCCTGCTCTAAACCAACCCAGGCACCCACCATAGAGATCAAGAAGAGGTCAGAGGAGGAGATCTGCTGTAGATATTCAGGATTGCGATGCCGAAGCCTCTCAATGTAAACCAGGGCCAACATCAGGGAGCAGGGGGAGATGCAAGCCTCCCTAGGATGAAAGGTTAAAAGAGACAACCGCTCAAGCACTCCATCATAAGTTCATCTGTAAAGCAGATCACCTATACCCCAGAAACCTTTGGAGCTTGAAAATCCCACCTTAAAGAAATCAGGACTCTGCCCATTCTTGGGGCCACTCTAATTGTACAAACAAACCATGCTTAAACACCCATGTGTCATATGTACTGCAAGTTAGATACTGCACAATCCCAACATCTTTATCTGCAGTCAAACTCCATACAGATTCACAAAAGATGAAACACAGCGAAGGAGGCTTGGAAGTATTAATGAGAATGGATCAACTAAGTGCCATCAAGGTGCTGCAGGCATAGAAAATTCATGTTTGCCTTTGCAAGGGCTTTGCAAGGACACAGATCCTCTCTGCAACCAGGGAAAAACCTCTTAGGCTTATATCCACCCCAGCTCATTTTTCTATGAGCTCCCACTGAAGAAGCCACAGGCTGCTTTCTAATTGTCCTCAGTTAGAATTCAATTTCTTTCGTGAAGAAATTAGTACTTCATCAAAAACTCCTCCGCAGCCACTCTAGGCAACAGCCTCAAACTTCTTCCCACCTATTGCTGTTCCCATAAAGGGAGGGTGTTTCCTAACTTAAGGCTTCCCTCCACCCCTCCCAACTGTTTTTTTAATAGAAAAGCTGATTTTGTACAAAGTTATTATTATGTTTATATAACTTTATATTTCAATAATGCATATGCTGCCTTTTATGAGAATGATCCTCAAAGCAGCAGGGATGAAATTGCACAAATTTAAACATTGTTTAAAAAACATCCCCCCCCCCCCAGTCCACAGAACAGGAAACAACTCTGTATGGGCAACAAAGAAACAGAAAATCATTTCTGAGCCTACCGGGAGACATGTGATACATATTTTTTCTGGAGCCTGCGAATCGGGCTGGGAGCAGCCTTCTGGAGCAATTCAACAGCAATATCTAGGAAGGAGAAAACAGCAGGGTTCAACTCAGTGCACAGAACCCCTTGTCCCCAAGTCATTGTCACACTCTATAGTTTAGCACCATCTCTTTTTCAGCAGACAATACCTGCTTCCCTCTGTAGCCAACCTGGCAAAGAAAGGTGCTTGCAAATGGAAAACATGGGGGGGGGGGAATTGGAGTCTTACGGGGAGGGGTTCAATTTCATCTCCAAAGATGCAACATCCATTTGGAAAATCATTTTTTAAAGCAAGGTTATGTCAACAAGAATATGACAGCTGGATAGAAAGACCTTGCCCTGGTTTCTCCCAGATCTGAACACACCTATCTGGAACTGTATAAGTATACAGTTGTCTTATTTGTCCTTGATGTTATTTGTCCCTGATAGCATTGTTTATGGCTCATGTGTCTTTTCTTGCAACTTGACAAGATCAACCATATATGCATTCATTCCAGCAATTCAAGGCCAACTTTAGACTTCCGCCTCTGAAATACTTGTCTCTTAGCAACCACAAGGAATCTACTGAGTCAGTCACTCAGAAGTTCCTGCTGTATATTAGTATCCATTATTCCCATCCTACCCATACATACACAAACAAATAATAAAATCGCAAGCCACAGTTGCAAGATAGCTTGAGGGCGGGGGGAAAATCTCTGGTAGCTCATACTAGAGATTAAAATGGGAAGAAATCATTCTTCCCATAAAATGGGAAGAAATCATACCACTCTGGATATCTTACTAGAAGAACAGAGTATAAGTGAACGTTCATCAAATGGAGGATGGGATATTTTAAAAAGTACAAGAGGCCTACAGCAATTATAGAGGTGTTTAGGAACCAGAGGCCTATGGCAACCTGTTGCTCTTCAATTGTTGCTGGACTACAAGGTTCAGTATCCCTGATCATTGTCCATGCTGGCCACCACTCCCCGCCTTTCAGGGCACCTTTAAATAAAGGGCTTGTTCCTAGCTATGAAGTATTCACACATATTTGTTCTCTCTCACACAGCAGTTCTCTGGCACATGACTCAACATTCCACCACTTCAATGATCTGGAGTGTTTAATTGGACAACAATGCAGACAAATGAACAAAGCAGGAAATGAAGTAATTAACCATATTAGAGCCAAGCAGAATTATGGCAGAAGAACACATTATAGCAACCAAACTTGGTGGTGGGAAAGTGAGCAGTGCTGTTCCAGATTATGTGAAAGAGAAAAAGAGGGAAGCAAGGGGAGAAGAGAGATCTCAGCTCCGAAAAACTTCTACCACAATCAATCAAAATGCCAAAAAGTGCATATAGGAAAACTATACAGTCAAATTCTTAAGTATTTCCCCCAGCTTGTATCCAATTCAATTGAATGTCGTTTGTACCGAGGATGGTAAGGTGGTGGTGGTGGTGTGGAGTAGAAAGTAAGGGAGATTTTCACCCTTATCCCCTCCCTTTAAGACCCCTTTGAAAGCCAAGCTCACCGGCAACTGGGCTTGAGAGGTTATCAAGGGCACTTTCTTTATCCCAGCCATAGTAAAGTCGCTTGCGTACCCGATCACTCAGCTGCTGGTGCCTGGGAAGAAACTGAGAGAAAACTGGCAAATGAGAGTGTGGTGCTGTGAACCTTCACCTTTCTCCCCGACCCAAGGGACACATAACACCTCAGTCTCATAATTCAATGCATAAGGGTATAATTAGCATCTGTAGGAGAAAACACTGTAATTATAAATATCTACCAACAAGCTTCCATTTTAGGCAGGGCAACCTAGCCATACACGCTAACCACTGAGCTACAGCAAAAAGGCATACCGTAAGAACCAGTTTAAAATCTCCAGAAAGGAGATTCCAAAAACCCCATCCTATTTATTCCACCAGGTGCCCCCCTCTCTTTATATTCCTACAAATCTGCACTGTTACCCCCAGATTGCTTTACCCTCAACAACTATGCTCAACAGTTATCCTTCAATACAGTATTTGTTTATTTATTCAAGTTATAGGCTAGCCAAACTCATTCCAAAAACAGAAGACCCTTACCAAAGTTAAATGTCCAACCTTCATACCACCCTATCCTGCTTAAATAGCAAGAAGCTGAAAACCCCAGTTTTCCCAGTTAAAATTGCCTAGCCCCCTCAATCTTCCCTTATATTTTGTTTTAAATAAAAGAACTTCTGAAATTATTTGAATGCTTTTCACATCCTTCCTTAAAGTTGTGGCCAAACTGTATAGTACCAAGTGACATTTACATCTTTAAGTCAAAAAGAACACTCACTTTATAGAGTCAGAAACTCAGCAATATGGTTGGGACTTACTGGGGAAGCACCAGCAGTACCTTTGTTAAAAGAGCCACACTAAAGTGGCACGGTCCACATGCTCAGAAGAATTACAGGCCTGCTTAATGTGGAAAGGGATTTTTTAAAATTATTATTAAAAAGGAGGCTGGAAACACACCTAAGGATGGACAATACAAGCTTGGATGGTCTGGAGAGAAGTATCCCCTGACTCTGAGGCCATAGATCACGTACATGGGAGAAAACAACAAGGAGGAAGAAGACAGCAAAGGTTTTTCTGGACTACCACACATCCTCTTTTATTCCTGTAACAGGCTGCTCCCTCCAGACTTCTATGCTCCCAGGTCTGTGCTTGAATAGCATCTCTCAGCTCTGGGAATTTTTGTTCTTACCAGTTATTGTGGAGGATTTGCATCAACCAATACCAATTGTTATGTGCAGTGCTTTTTTTCTAAAGAAAAGTTTAGGGATACTCTCTTTTTGACTCAAGAAAACCACAATTTTATAGTTCAAATCGGGAAAAATAAATACAATAAATGGAAAAAAAGTCCGTCCCCCCCCCCCCCCCAGGAATAAAGCACTGGTTATGTGGAAGCAGAGCACAGTAGGGGGAAAGAGAATCCCATTATGGTTGCATGACTGAATGAGTGCCTGCTCTTTTCCTTTCCTTCTCCCCTTTTCTCAGTGTTCCCCACCCAAATGCAAGTTCGGTGATAAAACCTATCAACTTGCTTTCCTTTATATTTTATGTCAACAACCAATCAACAGGCCTGAAAACACCAAACCCTATGCAGCCACACACAAAAGTACTATTTCTAACACTCTTCACCAGTTCTTTTTTGTGCTGTTGTCTCATGCCTTTTCTTTATAGCCCTCCTTAATGACATTCTTCCTTTTGTCTCCTGGTTCTGTTTACAGGATTTCCAAACAATCCTTAATTACCCCTTGATTTCTCATGCATCCCCAAACCTGCAACCCCAGAGTAAATAGAGGGAGGAAATCACAGGTCCTGAAGTCCCTTTTACAGCACTTGAGTGCTGCAAAAACCTTAATAAGTTTTGAAGTACAGTAACAATCAGAATGGATTTTCCTTCAGGCTTTTAACCAAGTTAAGCAAGTCTGCATCTAACACTGCCAGGGAAGCCTGGCCCAAGCTTACTTTGAAGAAATATTAGATAAAAGTTGAGCAAATAAAGAATTAGCATGTTGTCATTTACAATATCAGTATGGCCCCTTTGGCATACCAACGTACACCCTTCTAGGTGATCAGTCTGGACAGATTCTATAGTTCCCATACTCCTGTCATTAGCAAACATAGATTGCACCACTAAGTAACAAGGGATGGGGAATCTGTGGCCCTCCAGCTGCTGTTGGGACTACAACTACCACAATTTCTGAATGTTAGCATACTGGCTGAAGCTGATGGGAGTTGGAGTCCCAACAACATCTGGAGGTAAACAATGTGCTGAAAGTCAGGAAAAGACGGACCGACCCCTTAAGATTGCCTACGCATATGCCATATCGACACTGAAGTAATAAATCCCAAGTTCCCACCGAACCTGGCAGTAAACTGGAATGACAGCCGCGCTTACAGAGGTGCAGCAAAGCCCAATTATGGTGCCTTGAAGCTCAAGGCAACGGAGGGAAGAAAAGGCCACAGAATGGCACCCGGTGGGCGTGGCCACCCAAAGAGCAAAATACAGAAGTCCTTCGCACCCGCCAAAGGAAAATGACAGACACCTCGCTGGCGGAAGGGGAGGGGGTCCCAATCAGCTGGCGAAGGCCGGCGTGTGCGGGGAGGAGGGGAGCGCGATTCAGTCTGGTGACAGCAGCTCACCGTGAACTCCTGGAAGCCGCTCAGGGAGAAAGCGCCCTCCTCGTCCAACAGGAGCCCGTTCAGATCCATCCTGCCGCGCGTGAAAAGGGGCGTCAAGCGAGGTTGATCTCCTTGCTGCTGCCCCCGTTGGTAGGTAGGCAGGTGCCCGGGTGGGAGCTGCCCAGAGAGCAAGACGCCTCCTCCGCGGATAGCACCGCAAAAGGAAGAAGAAAGGGCTCCGCGCAGCCTTCCTCTTCCTGGGGCGGGAGAGAAGAGAGGGAGGGAGGGAGGGAAGGAGGCGGGCTTTTCTGCGGCCTCCGCTTCTAATAAGCCGAGCGCGAGGGAGGGCGAAAGGGTTGCTTTTAGGATGAGTCACCGCGCGTGTGGCGCCTTCATCATCCCTCCGTCCGGTCCTGCCAACTCAGGTCGCAAGCAGCCGAGATGGACGTCTCTGGCGGCAAAGGAAGCGGGACTTGGCTTTTTTCTTTGCAGGGTTGGGATCCGCCTGCTGCAACCCTCAACCCCTCAAACAGAACTGGAGAGATGGAATTTTGACGGAAAATAGAAGTACTGGTTGTGCATAGGTATATATGCGACACTCGATTTCTCATCGTTGATATACTGGCCGCGAATAAGTGAACTGACTCCGTTTCAAAGCTTTGCGTCAGTCACATTGGTAATCAAGGGATGAACACATCTATACGAATTAGTCCTTTGAGCGAGCATGTCAAGAGGATGGATCCTGGCACATCACGATGTTATTTTTTCCTACACCTGTAAGAGAGTATATCTTGTTTTTTAGGCAAACAAGCCTACCCAGACATTTTGGACATTTATGTTAAAACTGCTGTTTTTATCTGTATTGTGCTAAATGTTATGTCTGTTTCCTTTTAAAGTTTGCTTTTATCAGTACTTTAATATATATTTTATATTGTTTTATGTAATCTGCTTAGAGGTTTTTGTTGAAAAAGCAGGATATAAATCTTGTTAAATTGGACCCCATGTGTACCAATTTGATTATTTGCACTACAAATCATAAATTGCAATGGTGGGAGGAATGGAAGATAACCCTTTTGTCCATTGTGATCATTCTGACAGTGCATAAAACATACTGTGGCACGTTTGTGTTCCGCCATCCTTCTGTCTCCAAAACAGAATCTCCTCATGGTTACCAAGTACTTCCTTTCAGTGGAAGTAAATGATATTTTGTACTGAGGCATTGCAATAGATATAGAGATGTCTCACTTTCTCTTTACATCCATCAGACAACAACATATTATGCTAAAAATGATTCTGGCCTTGTACAGGTGAACTAATATCTACTACCACCAAGCCATTGGGTGTCTGAAATGCCATAAACTCCGATATGACCAGAGCCACATGTGTACATTACGTTTCTGAAGGCAGTTAATAGCACACTGCACAAACAGAAGTGTTGAGAGGGGGATCCCAGGGGATCGCTCTTGGTTCCACTTCCCAAAGCACAAGGTTGAAGTTGGTTACTATTCCCAATTTCTTATTTCTAGTCCCTACAAAAATTCAAAACAGCAGCATGAACAGCCTCAATAAAGAATTGAAGTTTATACAATGCCTCTATAATACAAGTAACCACAGCATGGCAGGCAACCTGGCAATGAGAATATTACACCCGTAACGATCACGCCAGCAGCAGAGGAATTCGCATTTTATTTTTCCAAAAGAGTCTGTTTCTCATTTCTTCTACTGCTCTGTTAGGCTGTGTTCACAAAACAGTCCTTCAGTTTATTTGATGTACTTCAAGTCACCAGCATTGTTTGTGCTCATTCACATAAAGGAGTAATTAAAAATGACTATTACTCATACTTAAATCTAAGCACAACCACGAGGTCTCCTGATTAGGCATTTGGTTTGTGATGTTGAATGTTGTCTGTTAACTCTGTTCTATCCTGTTTCCCCTTTGTTTAAACCAATTCATGAACCAAGAACTTATACATTCACTGCTAATAATGAACCATATGTTGTAGATATTACTCTACATTTATTATGCTATTTTTGTGATATACAAATGACATGAGAAAACTTGGTATACTTATTTGTATAACATTCTTGTTTATAAAACGCAGTAAAAAGTTATTAAAAAAAGAAAATAAAGAATGAGTAATTTAACACGTAAGCTTTTCAGTTCTCCAGAAATTGTTCATCAGACTAGATGGTAAACAAAGCAGGGGAAAGAGAGGGGGGGAGGGAGTTAGGTAAAGTCACGAGTGCATTATTCCATCTTAAGCCTTTTGCAAGATACCTTGTGGCTTTGCTACCAGTCTACAATTTCTCCCACCCACCCTGCTGTTTACCATTTTGCCTGATGAAGACTTCTGGAGAACTCAAAAGCTTGCATGCCATTTTGTGACATTTTTGTTGCCCTAATTAATATGTTGTGCTAATATGGGTTCTGGAATGTTGCAGTATTGTGAGGCATGTATTTTATTTTATTTTTAGTGCGGAATGTTTCGTCTTAGCTCCACCTCTACGCTGCAAGCTGTCAGAAGCCACTGTCACTGCCATAGTCCCCTCCTGCAATATAAGGACAATGGATTGTGTTACTATTGGCAGAGCAATTCTTAAAACGTTTTAAACCCTTTAAGCACACACACAGACATTTTTTTCCACACGAAATAACCTGAGTTAAAAAAGAATACGACCCGTCCCTTCTTTGCTGGTTTTTATTTTCTTTTTAGAAGGGAGCGGCGGACATACTCCGCCGCCCACTCGTAGCTATCATTTCTCCATGGTTTTCCAATAGACGGCCTTTTCCTTTTCGCCCTGGAAGCGGAAGGTTGAAACAGCCTCAAAAGAAACCCCAGGATTTCTATTTGTGCAGGAAGCCGAATAGCAGTCGCTCTCAACTTTTCCTATCTCTATTCTTGAATAGTAGTGACTGAGCGGCTTGCGCATGCGTGTCGCATGAAAACATCCCGCTTCACGTTCCGAGGCCGATGCACGTGATCGCTGAGTCGCTCTGCCTCGGCGTCTGTATGGCTGCTGCGGCTGCTTCCGGCCGCGGCTGTCAGGAGGACTCCTCGCTCCTCCCCCGCCCCCTTCCTGATCGGTGGCTGAAGAGATGGCGAGCGGCGGCGGCAGCTCGGATGTCCCGGCGGCAGAGGCAGGGGAGCCGGTGCCGGTGCCCGGTGGCTGCGCGGCCGGAGGCGAGGAGGAAGAGGAGGAGGAGCAGGAGGTCTTGGCTCTGGCCGTCCACCTGAGGCGGCGCCTGAGGGGCTGGGAGGCGACGGTGGCCGCCGTGCAGCGGCTGCTGGTCTGGGAGAGGCCGCCGCAGAGCCTGGCCGGGGCCGCCGCGCTCGGAGCTGCTCTGTGGTGAGAGGAGGCGGAGGCCACTCGGGGGGGGGGGCGCAGGATGGGGCCCCGGGAGGTAGCGCGCGCGCGGGGGGGTTGGTGTTGTTCACGTGCGTGGCAGCGGCGGCGGTTAGGAACCGCGCGAAGGGGGTTGAAAGTAGAGCCGGCAGGTAGATGGGGTCGTGGATACTCCTGACGTGGTTTCAGCTGGGCGGCCGGTTCTCTCTTGGCGAGAGGAAGCAGGCCAGGCTGCAAGAGAGCCCCGGGCTTAGGGTCACCTATCCTGCTGCAAATTTAATACCACATAGAGCTGTTTTCCTACGCGTGCTTACTTGGGAGTAGACCCCTATTGAAATCCGTTGGACTTACCTCTGAGTAAACGTGAATAACCTTGTGCTACTCATAATCTTCCAGTTGTCTGCAGGGAAGCTTTCTAAGGGAAAGGAGTTGCCAGCCTGATGTGAGGTGGGCAGCTTTAGGGTAGCGTTTTCTGATGCTGGTCAAGGGAAGGATTGCTCAGGAATAGCCGTTCTGTTTCATTCTGAGTGTCTGCCATGCATTACTGTATTCTGGAATAAGTTGATAGCCCCATGTGATTATGTTTAACTTATGTATGTAACCCTTCCCTTCTCTAAAGATCTCAGGTTTTCATATATAGGGTTTCTCTGGCTATTCTCATAGCAATCCTGTAGGGTTAGTTGAGCTTAGTAATAATCAGTTGCCCAAGTCAGTAAGCTGGAGCTTGGACCAAGGTCTCCCCAAATCAATCAAAACACACATACAATTTGTGCAAAGATTTTGGTTGGGACATTTGGAAATAGGTTTCTTGAGGTTGGGGAATTGTGGGAAAAGGTACTGGGGAGGCTAGTATGAGGAATGGAGGAAAATGGAATAGGTAAGAAATTTGCAGTTGTGGAAGGGAATTTAGGGCTGTGAAGTTGAGTGGTAGTTGCAAGGGAGAGATCTGGTAAAATGTAGTTATGCAGTGGTGATGGAAAGGCCTTGCAACAGGTAAAACTACACAGTGCATGTGTAAAAGATCAAAGTTGATATGAGCAATAAAGCATTTGAGAATGGTGGATATTTGGTTGTGAATTCCCTCAATGGCCAAGGATTATCCTATTTTAAAGGAGGCACAGGTGTGCAGGGACATCCCCTACAAGTTGGAGTCATTCTGAAAAGAGCAGCACTTCTCCCAGAAGTAAGAGCAGTGTGAAGGAACACTGAGATGAATTGCTAATTGATAGTAGGTGGAATGTGCATTAAGATTGTATGACTGTCTGGATCACTACTGCAGCCCCAAAGTAATTCAGATGGGCCTTTAAATGTCATCTGACTTTTGGATTCTTGGCCCTATCTTCTGAAAGTTAAAAAAGAACTGCTAGATACCTTTAAAACCAGCAGATCTCTGGACACCATACTTTTGCCCAATTTTGGTATCACTCTCTAGCAATCTAGAAGCTTCTGTCTGGAAACAGCAACAAATCATAAAAGCAATGTAAATCCTTCTTTTGTGGTCCTTCATTAGTATGAGAAAAGTGGCAATTCTAAATATTCTTTCCTGGGACCAATTTTCTGTGCACTATGAAGGGAGGCAGATGACTTTAAAATAATGGACCCTGAAAGCTTAGTCAAAGAAACTCATAACATCTTTGCTTCTTCGTGTAGATCTGTAAAAAATGTGAGATGACATGAGTGATTTAAAAGATAGGAAAGCATGGGAAACTTTCATTTGCTCCTACTTGGCACTACCATTACATTTTGGAGCAGTTTTCAATATCCTTTATAAACAAATCCAGAATGGTGCCTCAAGTTATAATTATTGTTGGGAGTGGAAGGATGTTGGGTCCAGACGTCTAGTGAAAAAATGATTGCACCCTCCTGTAGCAAACTTTTGCTTATCTAATTGTTAAAATTCATCCCAGATGTCTGGGGGTAAAAAACTAAGTTCAACACCCTTCCCCCTGGATTACTTGCTTATTTCAGCAATAAGAATCTACTTTACAGGGAGTCAGTACTGGGCTCAGCAGGTCAATGGTCTACTACTTTCACTGGCAGAGAAATTCTAGAGTCGCAAGTCAAAAACTTTCCTAGCCCTAGTCCCTGAGACTCTTAACTGACGATAGCCGGGACTTAACATTGGACTTTCTACATGCCACACATGTACTCTGCCAATGAGCTATAGAGAAGAGTATAGAACAAGCTGCATGCATGAGTCAGTAGTGGGGTTCCCTCCTTGAAATTTGTCTGTCTGAGACTACTGCTGGTCTGCTGGTCTTGTATGGATGAAATTCTGTTGCCCCTGGCCACAGTGCAGTCATGGATTGATTAAGTCCCTGGTGGACCCAAGAAGGCTTCGCTTTGAGGCATATTTTGTGGTGTCTTCTACACTTGATCTAACAAGGATTGCAGTCACAAGCTTAGGATGTGGGACTTAACATTGGTTGGGTTTAGCGTCATGTAGACTTCCCTCTTAAAGTATAAACAGACCTCTCCCTGACGCACGGGTGGTGCCAAGTGCGCCTCCAGGACTTGGCTTGTGATAAACACGGACTGCTACTAGCAGCTGCAGATAATTGGAGACTCGCCCAGGAGTGTTTCTACTTAGAATTTGTGCACTCACTGTGTACAACCCACATGGTTCATACTATCCCCAGCTTGGGCCTGGTAGCTTAGTAGTAACCCCTGGCAATGTGCCAGGCTGGGAGTAAGCCCTACAAGCTGTGCTCTTGTTAAGCCTGCAGTGGATGAGAACTGTAGTGCTAGCACATTCCTTGTTTTCTGCCTATCCTGCCTCTGCGCACACAGCAACATTGAACAAGCCCGTGTGGTGGAATCCAGCATACAGCTGGGGGGGAAAACATCCTGTTTACTCTTGCAGACAATGAGCTGACTGTCAGCAGAGCAGATTCACAGGCTGGAGTCAAGCAGGGGTTGGTAGTACACTTCCAGAGACTGCAGTTTGTGGAGATGTTAATTTAAACTAGAAATGTTTTTTGTTATAATACTTAATAACAATTTAAGAGAAGGGAGAAAGATCCTGCCAGAAAATATTTTCTCATTAAAAGAAGAAAAATTCTCAAACAGTAATATATACAGGGCTAGAAAGAGAAGAAAACATAACATAAAAGAAGCCAGCAGCATATTTTTTAGGTACCCGCCATGCTCGGGCTAATATATTTCAAATTACTAGGTGCCACCAACATCATTTTTCTAGTTGACTGGATGCCTGTAATTTTTAAACCTTTAATTACACAGAGTACAGGTCTCTAAACTGTACACTCATGGTCCGATGCATCGAAATCCAGGGCCTATAATAGATTTCAGTTGGAAGCTGTATACAAGACTTTCAAGGATGTGAACTTCTGTCAGTGATAGCTCAAATAGGTAGAAAATAAAAAGGAACAGGGGTGCGCATCCCATTCCCACAATAAGCTTTGGGTGAACAGAAGAGTATATTTTGTCAGAGTGCATTAATTCATTTCTTGCCCAACACTTTCGTTCAGTGTGTTTATGTCAATAATAGGCAAAATGTGTAAAAAAAATTAGGAACTTGGTGTTTCCACCTCAAATTGTGGTTTGGGCCACCCCAAATCATAGATCCACACATGCAGGAGAATGTTATCTAGAGATGACAGACTCATATCCAATGCAAGTTTTTTAAACACAGGACACTGTCAAATGTGTTGGTCTAAGCCATTGCCAATGATAGCCAAACACGCATAGAAAAGAATAAAGAACTGGGGAAGGGATGCAATAAACTTTGGTATATCACAAATCATACACCCACATCTGCAGGATGGTACCCTCTATCGGACAGCATAGAATCACGTCAGGCCCAATGCTTTTTGGAGTGGCAAGGTGCTATCAGTTGCATGGGTCTACACCAATAATTGTCAAAATATGTACAACTCTACTGCTGGATGTGTGAGTATATGGTTTGGTGGTTCCTAAGTTCCATCTTATTTTTTTACACATTTTGGTTGTCGTTGGCATAGTTTCACACCACACAGTTTCTTGTGTCCAAGCACTGTGTTGCTAGACCAAATGCAATTTGGGTATAACCATTGTGGTGGTCCAAAGCAAGTTTGGGTTGCACAAACCCAGTTCCTTATTCTTTTCTACATTTGTTGGCTATTAATTATTTGTTATATTAGAATAATATAATTTCTAAAATTGGCTATCATTGGACTACCTAAAAATTTATAATCTGACATAAATTTTATGGATGTCATTCTTCATGAGATAGGTGCTGCAGCAGAGTGACAGACAGTCATTTTGGAAAATAGCTTCTGCAGACATGTGCCAATGTGCACATGATGTTTACTGATGTTTCCTCTTTCTGAACTATCTTCTACAGTGGTGCCCCGCAAGACGAATGCCTCGCAAGATGGAAAACCCGCTAGACGAAAGGGTTTTCCGTTTTTCGATGCGCTTCGCAGGACGAATTTCCCTATGGGCTTGCTTCGCAAGACGAAAATGTCTTGCGAGTCTTGAGATTTTTTTTCGCTCCCCCCCCCCTTTTTCTAAGCCGCTAAGCCGCTAATAGCCTTTTAGCAGCTAAGCCACTAAGCCTTTAATAGCCGCTAAACCGCTAATAGCGCTAATCCGCTAATAGGGTTGCTTCGCAAGACGAAAAAACCGCTAGACGAAGAGACTCGTGGAACGGATTAATTTCGTCTTGCGAGGCACCACTGTATGTCATCCAAGTGGAAATTGCTTTCAGTAATGACTTTCCTCCTGAAATTTATTACAGTGGTACCTCGGGTTACATACACTTCAGGTTACATACGCTACAGGTTACAGACTCCGCTAATCCAGAAATATTACCTTGGGTTAAGAACTTTGCTTCAGGATGAGAACAGAAATCGTGCAGCGGTGATGCAGCAGCAGCAGGAGGCCCCATTAGCTAAAGTGGTGCTTCAGGTTAAGAACAGTTTCAGGTTAAGAACAGACCTCCAGAACGAATTAAGTTCTTAACCCGAGGTACCACTGTATAGGACACTGGTCTATAGTGTTGGACTTGGACCTTGAAAACTTTGAAATGTACTCTAGCATTTGGCACAATATGGCCTAGATCAGACATAGGCAAACTCGGCCCTCCAGATGTTTTGAGACTAGAATTCCCATCATTCCTGATCACTGGTCCTGTTAGCTAGGAATGATGGGAGTTGTAGTCCCAAAACATCTGGAGGGCCGAGTTTGCCTGTGCCCGGCCTAGATCAATGGCCACTGATGAGTGCCAAGGCACCTGCAAAGGCTTTAACTGATGCCCCAGATACTGAGCTTTCATAAGTAAGTAAGTAAGTCTGTAGCCCTCCTAGAAAGGAAGTTATGGGGTAAAATGTGCAGGTACTTTCTCAGCAATTTCTGTGAAATGAGTGAGTGTGAGATGGCCTCTTTTAACTTATGTCTTTGTCCCTGTAACTTTCCAGGCTGTTTTCCTCCACTTCGTTGCGTCCTCTATTCCTCCTCAGCATGGGCTTTATTGGTGTTCTCCTGTTGGAGAGATGGAAGCCCCAATTCCTTTTGGATTTCTCAGGTAAGTGAAGTAGTGAAGGTTGTACAAGTAAAGGAAGTGGTGTAGTTCTGGAGCAGGGATAATCTTGGTTGATTTTGCACTCTTGCAAGTTCAGTTCATTGCTTCCTGTCCTGCTGTGATTTCCTGCTGATCAAGCCTTGAACTAACAGTTCCCCCCTTTTTGCTGTACTACACTGAATAAAAAGTAGCAAGTAATTGGAGTTCTTTGGACTAAAGACACTTGGTTAATATTTACTGGTGTTTCCCCCCCCCCCATCTCTTTGCTTCTGCTCATGTTGAGAATGCACATTAGAGCACCTTTCTGTTTGTTGAGGGCAGTCATGTGAGAAATGCTGTTTGGCTGAAAGATTAAATGTAGCAATTTGTTTTGTACAGTTAGATCTTAAGGAGTGTGGATGTAACTGCCTGCAAGTCTTAACAAATTTTGGATTAAATAGGTGGTATCATGAGTGCCTGAGTGAGAACCAGGCAACTATGTGGTGTTGGCCTACAGTGTCTAATGTCTTTCCTTCACTGTCCTCAAGAAAGATACCCCTGATGAGCTCAGCATGTGGAGCACCAGTGGCTAGCCTTTTGTTGGCCCAAGGTCTGTATTTGTTCTTGACCAACCTTCCAGGGGTCCCATGAGAGCAGTGAGTGTAACCAGAAGTGAGTCACCCCACTCTCTCTTTTGCACACAGAGAAACAGCTTCCCTTCTCAATTGGAAGGGCAGATTACCAAAGGGGGCAGTGGTTTAAATCTCTCCACTCATTGAATCATTCCTCGGGGGGGGGGGGTAAATTGTATCCCCATCTTCATCTCAGTGCTGCATCTACTTTGATTTCTTCTTCTTGCCACTGCCAAATTGGTGTAGTTTTTGTAAGCCATAAAAATTTGCTTGGGGGCGAGATCAGGTCCCCACAATGTGGGGTTAGCCACTCTTATGGTAGAGGCTGTGTCTTTCCACATGGTGGAATCTCTAATCAACTCTTTTTAGGACACTTTTTAGGACACATATGAGCAACAACTTGCAGAGTCTGGTTTTCATTAATTAGTATGTATGAAAGAAGCTGATCACAAGATGTTAGAGGGAGTCTATTGTCTGGATTTAATATTGAATTGACTTAATCAGCCCTGCTGTGCCCAGACATCAAACCCTAAACAAAATACTGGCAGGGAGTGGTGTAGAAAAACAGAGACCTAGGTGCCCTGTTCAAGCAGGACTTGCAAAAACATTGCAGCCCAGAAAATTGGATCACATACTCCTCTTGTTCAGTAAGGTGTATCATGCCAGTTTCACATTGTGATTTTTGGAAGGTTTCCCATGTCACAGAATGATGCAAAGCACCAATAATATCACTCTTAGCAACGGATTTCTGCTTTAATCTTCCTGTGCTGGAGGAATTTCCTTTAGAGTAGCAGGATCAGCATCATTTTATTTTTATGTTAAATATTACTTGAGTTACGTTAAGGCTGTTTTGTTCCAGATAACTGCTGGCAAAGAGTAGAGTTGCTGTGGGGTTACATAAGACAAAATAGTAGGCCAGCCATGGTGAGCTGAGGGTTATTTTCTTCCTACTTTTGTTAAATGACCTGGTGAGCAGAACTACTATCCAACTTGGTTTATGTAAGTTCAACTGACAAGCCACCTATCCAAGAAGCATCTAATGTTGACCCTCATAACTGACACAGTCATCCTGCTTAGATCCCAGGCGGATTCTGTTGTGATCCTTATGAATCGTATTGGAGCTGTATCATTAAATAGGAATGCAGCTTTCTCCCTGTTTGAAGGACCAAGAAGAGGAGTTCTGAACATGATGAACATTTTTCATATGCAGAATACAGCCAAATTCATAGAGAGACTGTACTGAGAAATTCACTGTGGATTCAAGGTTAATAATTTGCTGTTGCAGTGGACTGAGATTTCTGTGTGATCTTTCAGGCCCATAGGACTGCTACACAAGGTGAAGCAATTGTTAAGTGAGCAGCACAATGCCCCTGCCAGAGCTAACAAAGTCAAAGGCTGCATTAGCTTCCTTGTTGGTGCATTAGGAGGTACAAAACGGCCTGGTGTAAACAGTTGCGTTCCTGCTGCTCTAGTACATGATGCCTGGATCCTGCACTCTGGCAAGCAATAGTACTGAAATAACAGGAAAGCACAGTAGCCCATGTATTTGGAGCTGCCGTAAACAAACATTACAGCCAGGCTTCTGTGTTAACAATAGTAGCTTTTCACACTCCTGAAATGGGCCCAAGATTTTTCATGTGGGCAGTGGCTGCTGCAATGCCTGAGTACCCACCAGAATCTCTGCTGCCCGAGGAAGATGGTGATTGGCTCCCTCTGTTAGGGCTGATTGCCTGGAATCTGGGTCACAGACTTAACAAGATTGCTTTCCGCCGCTCCACTGCTCTATTCACCAGCCTGTCAGCTCTGTGTATGTGGCCCAGGGGAAAGCCCTGAGCTAGCCCCAAGCGCTGTAGCTTGTACAGACTGTGTGCAGCTGACTGCACATTATAAATAACAGCATAGCACGTCAGCTACACTAGATAGTCATATCTGATGAGCTTTGAATTCTAGCTTCAAATCTCTAATGCAAAAGAGCTTATTCACACACCTTCTCTACAACTAGGCTCAAACAAAGGTCACATTTTAAGGTGCTCCGTGGGTGGCTTTGTAAAGCCAGGGTTTCTTTTTTACTCACATAATATATTTGATTGAAATTTGGAAGAAAATACAAAGATTGATATCAGGTATCTTTTTATCAAGACTAAAAAAACTATCCTAAATAAAAACACAAATCAGAAAGAAAAGGGGAAAAACAAGATGAAGAAAAAAAGAAGAAAAAGGGGGTGTGTGAGAAAATGAGAACTTCTGATTCTTCATCTGTCAGCTATATGTAGAAAATTATTCAACACATCCACTCCAAGATAAACACCCAACAAATCTGCTTTCAAGAAACCAAAGCCAAGGTTTCTTCATACTGTGTTCCAAGGCAATCCAACTTCTACATCAAGAAAATTCCAATCCTGTGCCCAAACTCAGTTATTCGAGTAAATGTGTGGTTTATGTAGCACAGGCTTCCTCAACCTCAGCCCTCCAGATGTTTTGAGACTACAATTCCCATAATCCCTGACCACTGGTCCTGCTAGCTAGGGATCAAGGGAGTTGTAGGCCAAAAACATCTGGAGGGCCGAGGCTGAGGAAGCCTGATGTAGCATATACCTTCTCAGTTTTGATTACATCTGAATCAGTTCAGGAAGTTTGTTCAAAGTGCTGACCTCTTTGATGAGTGTGGGGTGTACAGCAGAGGAAAAGCCAAATGCATGTATAGAAGTGTGATTTGAGGTGACATTGGAATGAGGACACAGATACTTTTGCACCCTGGAACTTTATGTGATCCCCGTCTCTTTCCAAAGTGTATATTTAAACACAAGAGTCAGAGAAACGCTTGTGGAAATAATGCAAGAAGCTACCTGAGATTCTCACATATCACATTTGGTACCAACAACCCTGCCCAGAGCACCCTCCCCACCTATTTTTTGAGTTTGCTCAGACTTTGGCGATTGCTTACTGGCAAAATATCTTACTATTCAAGCCTGTTGGCCAGAGCTATGAGAGAGAAAGTTCCTCAGCAGAGGTGGGCTGTGCTCTGTTTCAGAACTCCCCCTTCCCCAGTTGCAATTTTGTCAGTTGGAGTATGTCTTGGGACATCAAACAATGCAGATCTTCTGTAGTTGTGTGTGCGCAGCTACATAGAACATGATAGCTCTGTTGGTTAGAGCATGGTGCTGATAATACCAAGGTTGTAGGTTGGTGTTATCAGCGCCCTGCTCTAACCAACAGAGCTATCATGCTCTAAGTGCTGAAGGCCAGGCTGTTGAAGGAAGTAACCTCTAGCATTTAAACTGTCACACTTCACTTACTGCTTAGCTGAATTATATTTTTCTTCTTTCTCCTACAGTGCAGCCATTGGAGGAACCTAGAGGAGACAGGTAGGTTTGCTCTGTATTGTCTTCATAGTGGAGATGGTTATTGCCACCCTTCTGCCTTGCCTGCTCTCTTTTACTCAGTATTTTGACCTGTGTCATGACCTGAAAAGTCCTTCCCCAAATGGGTTTGTAGGGCTCCTTACTCATTTCCCTTCCTTAATGGGGTCAGGTTTGGTTCTGTTTTCGGTTTCTAGAAATTGGAAGAGTCGGATGGATGCCTTCTTCTCAGGATTTAATGGCATTTCAAGGCCAAGAGGAGGCGCTCAATTGTAGTCGTCACCTACTGGGTGGATGTCTGTCCTGAAAATGCCACCTGAGGCTTAGGAGGTATGGGGTTCCAATAAAGGAATGTAGGAAGGAATTAACAGCTGTGCTGTGGCAGTCATTTCATCAGCACAAGCTTTTCAGTTTCTCAGACAGAACAATCCCCCATCTCCCCCTGCCCCTGGTCTGGGAGGGTCTCCCAATCTTCCCCGTGCTGATTTCCCTGTGGGGAGAGAGTCCTATTCCACAGGCAGAGGTTCTTGTGCAAGTCCCTGTTAGCAGGACTAGTAAGTTGAATCCTTCCCCTTTTGGGTGGGCTTCACCTAACCAGCCCTTTTGGTGAAAGCCCTGCTCAAGAACTTTGCTTGTGGCTTTCCCTCCTCTCTTTCCCTCACCCCACAAATTGGCTCTGGGGGAGTTGGAGGAACTAATGAGGGAAGAGGCAAGCTGGATTATTTACACATATGGGACAATTGAAAGAGGTCAACATTTGGCCATAACTTTGTTCCACAACAACTTTGATAGCTTTCTGTTAATACTGCCTGCAGGAAGTGATTCTCTGTTTCTTGTGGCAAGCATACCTGGAAGGTCTAAAGTACTGATACATTGTTTCCATCCCTGTAGTGACAGTGAGATGGCAAGAGCGCAGCCTCACCTGTTAAGTGTCCCAGAGCTCTGTCGTTTCCTGGCAGAGAGCTGGATTACCTTCAGATTGTACCTTCAGGAGCTGCTGCAATACAAGAGGCAAAACCCTGCTAAGGTAAGCTGGGAGTCATCAGGCCCTCTCCGGAAAAATCCTGGAACATGACTACTTTCCCCCATGGTGCCTTTGGGCCGTGGCTTGTTAATACATACATACATACATACATATTCAAATACATTTATTCAAATACAAATACGTATTCACAGTTGCTCCTAGCACTTAGGGATGCTTCACACTGGATTATTTTTCTACATGGATATTGCTTCAGTTTAAGAAAGGATGTGCATACACAACAATATGTGGTGTAAACGTTGTATTCCAAACAGCAATTTTACGGGAATCTAGTATTCTTCACAATACATGTGGAAACAAAAAATGGGAATAGGGTTTTAACCAAGTATGCCAATACAGACAAGGTACAGTGTGTTCCTGTTCCAGAAACTATCCTGAGAAAAATAGCTGAGGGCAGACATACCCTTAGCCTGCACATACGTGTTGATGTTTCTTTGTAGATGTCACTTCTTTGTTTCTTTTTCCTCCGCTGCCACCCAGTTATGTTTAGTAATCCAAAATGCATAATGTGATATATTTGTATTGCAACTCTGTTCTTTCATTGCAGAGGTGCATTTCTATGTGATGGCCTCATTCCTGCATTGAAATGTGAGATTGTTGCTTGCAGCAGTTGCTCCATATAAGCAGTAAATGAGCAGTTCTGGCCCTGAGCAGAATTCAGATTTTCTTGCTGTAGTGTCTGGGATTTATGAGCATAATGGCAAGCAGCTCTTTCTATTGATTAATTAATGGCCTGTCCTTGGAGGAGAAAGCATTACCTTATATTATATAGTCAAGATCATTTAAAGGGAAGGCAGGTAGAGAGGGGAGTAATGTATGGGCCTTATTTTATCTCAGGATGAGGGAAGTCCTGAAATCTGTTCTGATGGGAAGTTCTGCTTCTGCACATGAGTCTGGCAAACCGCTCTAAGCTGAAGCATTCCTTCGTCACCCACCCTAGAATGTTTAGTTCACATTGAGTTCATGAAACATCGTACCCTGACCTGTTCTTAATGCATGGTTGACCACATCTACGGAATGCGATAGTTATGCTCTTTTAAGTTTTGCAATATCAATCACTAGTAATAGTTTAATAAGGAGGTTTTCATACCTGTCCAACCATGTGTTCCCTTTCCCAACCTTTAATCTATTGATGATTAATGCCTATATGCAACCCTTGCATTGTATTTGTGTTAACCAATCAGCAACAAGCACATATGTGGCAATGCTGTAATATTCAATAAAAGGGACTCCCCGAGACATGATCGAGAGATGCCTCCCATATGACACTTGTCATTCGTCTGTCGTTTATTTCAACCCAACACTGTTCCAGTCACCTTTTGCCAGTGGCAAATTTCTTCCATTTCCATTGACAGCCTTAATAGTGAATCAAACACATACTCCTTTCAGAGTGTTGGGATTGGCATAGAAAAAGTCAGGCTTTTTCCTCTTGTAGTCAGCTATTTGCCCATTTGTCAGTTACTTTCAGACATGCAGCTTGCTGTTGCAGGTAATTCTGGATCCCCACCCGGCTCTGTTATAACACTACCTGGCAGCAGCACCCGGGAGCAAAAGAGTAGCCAATCATTCTGGCATGGCAGATGCGCAAAGCATGCAAAATGGCTGTGTGGGTGAATACAAGCAGTTATTAATTAAAACAAGGCTCTCTGGGATTGGGGGCGTCTCTTGAGCCATTGCAAAGGTGGCTTATTGGCTGTCCTGGGAATGCTTCCACTGTGCTAAACCTTTCTTCTCTATCTTCTTTCGCCTTGTACTTCCAGTTTTGTGCCAGAGTCTGCTCAGGATGCTTGATCTTAGCGATAGTAGGACACTATGTTCCTGGAATCATGATTTCCTACATTGTCTGTGAGTATAACTGGGCTGTTTTATCCCTTAAAACTAGACATGTGACTTAACTAAGCATATGCCCAGGATTTTCCTTTATCCAGCTCATTTAAAAGAAATTAAAAGCACATAATAGTTCCGACACCTTGTGGGGAACAGGGACATAGATTGAATTTAATGAGGCGCAGCTGGTGGAGGGCTGGACACTGAGTATCCTTTGGAAAATTGGCTGCCTCTTTGTCTCTGAGAATATATGCTTCTAACACTTTCTGGACTGTCTCCAGTGCTCAGTATCTTGCTGTGGCCGCTGGTGGTGTACCATGAACTTATCCAGAGGATGTACACACGCTTGGAGCCCATTCTGATGAAACTGGACTACAGCATGAAGGTGGATACCTTGCATCTTAAACACGAAAAGAAAAGTAAGACAACAGCTCCACAGTACCTGAAATGCATAGCTTTTGATGATGGGATGCAGGATATAAGTCCCAGGAAGTAAAAATTAGAAACTGGGATGGCTAGCTAGGAGCAATCCAGTGGGGTGAGGTCCAAAATCACTGGAGATGGCTGGATTTTAATGTGCAGTAGTGTCCAGTACAGTGGTACCTCGGGTTACAGACACTTCAGGTTACAGACTCCACTAACCCAGAAATAGTACCTCGGGTTAAGAACTTTGCTTCAAGATGAGAACAGAAATTGTGTGGTGGCGGTGCGGCGGCAGCGGGAGGCCCCATTAGCTAAAGTGGTACCGCAGGTTAAGAACAGTTCAGGTTAAGAACAGACCTCCAGAAAGAATTAAGTTCTTAACCCGAGGTACCACCATACTGTGAGGAAGCACAGTCTGTATGAAGCTTCTGATAAAATATTCCTCTGGTCCTCTTTTTATAGGACTAGTTCCACTGATGTCCCATTAAGCATTTTGTATATGTTTTCTAACAGAGCGTCAAGGAAAGAGTGAGCCCGAAGCTGGCAATGAGCCAATGGCAGAGACTGAAAGTGAGAGTGAGGCGGAGCTGTCTGGGTATTCTCCAGTGGTAAGAGCATGGGAAGGGATACATGTTGGTGTTGAGCTTCATTCCCAAGAATTCATTTCTTTCAAGTGATGTGAGTTTGCCTGCAGGGTTGGAAGGTCTGAGATCTTGTACTTGTTCCCTTCATAAAGGCTACTGTATTCAATCTGACTTAGGAACTTGCAGGTTTTGGAGGGCCTTCTTCCCCCACCCTCACCCCTTTGGGCCTTGCCTTATCTTCTCAACACTATTATCACCAACTGCTCTTTTTTGTCATTGTTACCACCTATGTGCTTGCTGGGCAAAGAGCCAGTGAACAAGCAGGTATTGGCATCTCCTTCTCACTTTCCCAGTGGTCTTGGCCAGAGCAAAAGGCGGGTGTACAAGGAGATTGCAATGATGAAGAGGCAGAGAAGGTCCAGTGGTGGCTCGTCAGTGGTCCCACTCCTGAAGTGTGGCCCCTTAGCAGATCCATCCTGACCCTTGATGCCTGTCCTGGAAACTTGGCATGATATACTTCAGATTCAGGGGGACAGAGATGAGTGGTCAGGTTGGCATTGTTGGGGGCATCTCTCTCCAAATTCTCCCTCCAACTTCTGACTCTCCAACCTTTCTTTTCAGAGCCAAAATTACTCTATCTCTCAGGGTTTAGATGGAAGAGTTAGTCTTGGAGGATAGCTCTTCCTCATTATTGCCAGCACTAATTAGATATATAACCAACCTGGTATGTTGGATCTGGGTTCAAATTCCTGTTTGGTCAGGGTGGGTCAAGTGGGTTAAATGTTTAAGACACAACAGCATGTCCAATTTTAAATCTGGAAAATAAGATGGCAGAATCCCAAGTCACTGATTCCTCTACAGTTAATCTTACAACTAATTTTTGTAATTGGAACAGCCGTCTTTTTGATAATCCATGCATTGTTTCCATTCAGTAAAAGGTTAATATTTTTAGTGCATCCCTCTTTGAAATCCAAGTTAATATTGGCTCAGACTCTGATGGCAGAGATTCTAGGCTAACAGGTGGGACCTAGTGGCTCCACTGTAAGGTGGAGATTTTTAGCCACAAGAACAAAAAATGTCCTCACGCTCCTCCTTTTTGCAGGTGGATGTGAAGAAGACAGCTCTGGCATTGTCAATTACAGACTCTGAGCTCTCTGATGAGGAGGCCTCTATCCTGGAGAGTGGAGGCTTCACCGTCTCCAGAGCTACCACACCACAGCTGACCGACGTGTCTGAAGGTGCCATTTTCTTACTCCCCAAATCCAAATGCTGCATATTATTTGGGGCCACTGTGTGGTAGAGTACAAGTTGTGTGTTCCCTTCTAGAGTGTTCAGAGATGAAAACTAGGATATGAAGGGTAGTTGTAGGGCTTAGAATTGATGAGAATGATGAACTTTGGGCTGAAAAGGACCAAAATCAAATTGATTCCTGATTTCCAGATTTTGAGTGGCCCCTGAATACAGCTGTCTTCACCTGGAAACATGGATGTACTTGTTTACTATATTTTTACATGTTATCGTGCAGAGTCCAGTGTCTTTATTATTTCTTGATTGATGATAGACATCCCGGACTGTTCTGTAACTTGCAGGCCATTGGGAGAATGCGAGTAGCTCCCTTACTATGGTTACTGGTGCCACACACAAACAGCCCCAAGTTCTTCTGCAGCATTGTTAAGTCTTCAGGGATTAGCTGTCCACTCTAGGCTCTCCTTGCCTGAGCTTTGTTCCCCCTACACTCTTCTCCCCCACCTAAGATGAACAGCTGACATTACCAAGGCAACATATTTCACTGAGGATTGCAGTCCTTGAGGCTGTAAACCAAAAAGACCCACTTCTTCAACCAATCCATTTCCTTGTCATCCTAGCCTTGCCTTACATCAGGAGTGGTCAACCTTTTTAGACCAAGGGCAGCATTTCCTCTCTGCCAGTGATTGGTGGACTGAGCAGAAAATGTAAATTTTGCCTCTGTATAGTAGGCTACTTTCTAAGCACACTTGCACACCCATTTCTCTCCTCCATCCAGGCCAGCAAGAGGCAGTATCAGAATTCAGTGACACATCCTAGCCAGGCAAAAACACTCGAGGAAGGGTACAAACCAGGGCTGGTGGGAAGTGTGGCTTTGGCAGAGAAGGGTGTGGTGAAGTAGGAAGTGTAGCCTTAGCAAATCCTGAGGGCCAGATGGAGAGGCCTAGAAGGCTGCATCTGGCCCCGAACCTGAGCTTCCTTTCCCCTGAGCATAACTTTTATTCATTTGCAAGCCTCCTACCCCCAAACCACACACAACAGTGTAAATTGCAAACCATAAAGGACGGTATTTTAATGCAGAAACTAGCACACTTGTACTATATAGATGTTGTAGTAGCTAGTGGTAATGTGGTATCATTACTGCTAAATCTCTGTGTATGTGAAAATCCAAAGTATTGGGTCTTGTTCCATAATAGCTCATTTACACACTTAGAAGTAGCAGTTGCAGCCAATTCCACTGCAGTAGCATGCAGAGCTTTTCCTGAGGCTTTACCAATGAGGAAGAACCTGGTGGAGTAACTTCAGGGAGCCCCAGCCTGCAATGCTAAGTATGATTGTTGTTGTTTGTATAGTGCCTTAGAGTGCTTTGAAGCACATCAGCTTTGTTATCATGTTATCCTAGCTACCTTGTATGATAGGTCAGGGTTGTTGCCATGGTGCATGTTGGCACCAGTGACGTGGGGAAATGTCATGTAACCCTGGAAACACAATTTAGGTAGCTAAGTTGGAGGTTGAGAGCCAGGACCTTCACGGTAGATTTATTTTAAATGCTACCTTTTCCATGCACAAGGTCAGCTAGACAGGCAGGGTTGAGCAGTTCAGTGTATGGATGAGTTGGTGGAGAGGTTTGGATTTGTTAAGCACTGAGAAGTGTTCTGGGACAAGCCAGGGACAGGCTCCATTTCAGCCGGGATGGAACCAGACTATATATGCTTAAAGTCTAAAAGGTGGCAGAGCAGCTATTCAGCTGTTTGCTGGGAGAAAGCCACTTGAAGCTGAGGATCATCTTGTTTGGGGCAAACCATCCAGGGGAATCCAGGAAATTTCAGGGTGGTTAGTTTAATGTCTCTTCTGGGAAAACTGGTAGCAAGCATAATTAAAGATTGGAATACCAAGCATATAGAAGGACAAGCTTTGCTGAGCAGAATCAGTGTGGCTTCTGCAAGGGTAAGTCCTGTGTTTGAGAATGTCAGCAAGCACATAGAGAGAGAGAAAGAAGTGATCCAGTTGACATAGTGTACTTAAACTTTCAAAAAGCCATTGACCATGGAGTCCCTTGCCCAAGACACCTGATTAAGTTTAGCAGCTGTGAAATAAGAGGACATGCTGTTATAGATCAGGACTGGTTAAGAAACAGCAGAGAATAGAAATTAATGAAGGGTTTTCCCAATGCAGTGGTGTCCAAACTTTTTTCAAAGAGGGCCAGATTTGATGTAGTGAAGGGCCATGAGGGCCGATCAAAGGGCCAACCAAAGTTTTTAAGCTTTTTTCAGGATTAAAGTTGTGGAGGGTTTTTTTAGGATTTTACCCCAGGAAATAAACAGCCACAGGGGCCGGATTAAACCTACCAGCAGGGCCGAATTAGGCCCCCAAAATGGACTTTGGACATGCCTGCAATAGAGGGATGTAGGAAGTGGGGTCCACCAAGGTTTGGTGTTGGTACTGGTGCTTTTTAAACTTGTTCATAAATGATCTAGAGTTGGGAGTGAACAATAAGGTAGCCAAGTTTGCTGCTCATACTAAATTGTTAGGGGTGGTTAAAACAGAAAGGAATTGCGATGGGCTTCAAAAGGAGAAGTAGACATTAAAATGGGAAATGCAATTAAATGTAAGCAATGTAAGATTATGCATGGTGTAGAGAAAGAGAGCTGTTTCTCATAATACAAAAATCTGAGGACATGTAATGAAGCTGCATGTTGGAAGATTCAGAACAGACAAGAGGAGGTTCATATAGCACATACCATAGTTTAAACTATGGAATTAGTTCCAACAAGATGTAGTAATGGCCACCAATGTGGATGGATTTAAAAGACAAATTTCTGGATGATAAAGCTGTCAATGGCTGCTGGCCACAATGGCTTTGTTCACCGTCTACTAGTGTGTCTGAATTCCAGTTGCTGGGAGTTCCAAGCGGGAAGAGTGCTGTTTCACTCATGTCCTGCTTGTGTATTTCTCATAGGCATATGAGAACAGGATGCAGGACTAGATGGGGCTTAGGTCTGATTCAGCAAGGCTGTTCTTATGTTTTTATTGCCCCCATATTGTAGTGCAGGGGGCAGGAGTGAGAATGAGATAGTGGTGGTATATCTAAAGCACCTAATGAGTACATGGCAAAAGTGAGATTCAAACCAAGGAATTCACACTCTTCATAGCCACTATGATACACAGCTTTCATACATCAGCATTAACGTGCATGATACTGCATACATTTACCAGCTCAGATTTGTTCTGGTGAGATGATTGAACAAGAAAGAAAAGCAGTAGCAAGATCATAGTGGGGTTGGTGACTTTTAATCAGGGAGTACAGCTATAGAACAGCAGCAACTGACCTGTTAATGAAAGAATAGGAAAGAACATTTCTGTTCAAGGTCAGGATAAGATTATAAGGAGGCACACAAAGGCAAGTACCGTAAGTGTATTCAGAAAACAGACTGGCAGCTGAGCTTGGAATGGCAATTGATGATTGAGAACAGGGAATTCTGGAGTGTTTGGGGAGGCCATGTTCATATTCCCAATATGCTTTTCAGATCTGGACCAGCAGAGCCTTCCCAGTGAGCCAGAAGAGTCCTTCTCCAAGGACTTGGCAGAGTTTCCTTCTGTGGAAGAGTTTCATTCCAGAGACTTGGGACCACCCAGTGAGGATGACAACTTTGCAGTGCCTGCCCACACTGCCCACCAACTGGACTCTGCTGAGAAAGACGGCGTGGCGGCAGCAGCCATGAGTTCAGACACATCCATCCTGTGCCTGGCCTCACCCCTGCACTTTGTAAATACGCACTTCAACGGGAACGGGCAGGCAGTGGCAGGAGGAGCCCTGGAGCCCCAACCTGTCACTGCCCAAGGCCTGGGGCTGCACATCGATTCACTGAGCCAAGAGATTGTCACCACTGCTATCAGTACAGTAGTGCAGAACACCCTGTCAGCCCTGCTCCGCTCCTCTGAGGACAACGAGGGGCCTTCTCTCTCTGAGTTCCTGCCCACTGAGCCCAAGGAGAGACTGAGCTTCCAGGCCCAGCTGTCTGAGAGTGTGGAGGTGGGGGCGGCCTCTCTGCCTGGGGAGGAGGAGGAGGAAGCTGATGATTTTGAGCTGCTTGATCAGAGGGAGCTGGAGCAGATGGATGCAGAGCTTGGCCTTTCTGGAGAGACAGAGGCTCAAGCGACACCGGCTCTCCCTCCTGAAGAAGAATCCTTGCCCAGCTCCTAGGTCCCACTGCTCCCCTGTATTTCTGCAGCTGCAAGGGAAGGACAAGTGAACACACAGCAGAGTTTGGTCTGTGCTGACTGGGGACGGCAAAACATCCACATTCACAGTGTTATGTCTGGAATAGTGAGTCCTCTTCCTAGTGTTGGCCTTCCAAGCAGGGTGTTGCGTCTTGCCCACGCTTCCTAGTGGTGATGCAATCTTTTTTGGTCTGCTGCTTCAATTTGTCTGTCTTTGTCTATTTGTTTTGTTTTTTTGCACGCCGCATCGTCAGCTAGATATCCCCGCTGCTCGCACCCACTGTTCATGCCCCCCCCCAGTAGGAAGGAAAGCAGTTTTATTGGATGGAGGGGGGTGCCAGAGGGTCTACATTGTAAATATTTTTATGAAAACATTGGTTTGTTTAGTTGGGAAGAGGGAGAAGGGATTGGTGGTATGGAGAAAACGGGTTGAGGTGGGTTTCTTCCCTTGAGTTAGAAATTTCGGGGTGGAGGGGAAGTAGGGCTTCAAAGGAGACATCATGTGGAGTATATTTGCTGTCAGGACAAGATGAGGGGGCACAATTGAGCTTTGCTGCCCACCTTGTACAAGAATAGCAGCTGCTTTTGCACTTCCGAGCACTAGCCCTTTCCCTTAACTTTCACCCTACAACCCAATTTCCTTTATTCAGTTGTGTGAATATGACACCTGATTTGGGCTCCAGGAAGTGGGTAGTCTGGTCCTGTAGATTCTCAACTCCAAGGCCAGGCTGTCTGCAGGCTCTTTAATCTACTTGGGAAAACACAAAGCAATTTGCAGTGACTTGAAAACTTCCTCTTCCACTGCTGCACTTTAAAAGCAAAATCCCCTTATATCTACTTCTTGTCACCTTTCTCTAAGGCCTGGCTGAGCCAGCTCTGCCCTATGATGCACCCTAGCCAGAGCACAATCTTCTGCTGCCCTCAGCCTTGCCTTAGGGAAAAGAGCAGAGCAGCTTGAAAAGGAATGATGTGTGTAGGACATTGGGAAGAACATTCTCCAACTCCAAGCTCTCTAGGCTTATCTCCACTCTACTCCCACTCTCAAATCACTTTTGAAACCTCAGGGGTTTCACTCTTTATAGTCTTTTGCTAATTGGAGTAGTGTGCCCATTTATGTTCTCAGGAGAAAGGAGGGACTAAATGGGAGTGGAGGATTGTTTGGGTTTTTTTCTCCAAAGGTGGTTACTGCCCCTGATACCTATTGCTGCTTGCACAGGTTTGCAGAATATCAATTCTAGGATCTGATGGCTGAGTCTTTCAAATATTGATTTTAAGTTGCAATGATAAAGTGGGTTTTTTATTATATGGAAACAGAGATGCCCCCTATTGGGTGTGTATCTTTGTTAAGAGGCAGCAGTCTGTCTTCACTAATAGCGTTCTCGGCTGAGTGGATACTGCTTGCTCCCAGTAATGGATCTCATTTTTTGCCTGTTTTCCAATGATTGCTGGAGAAGCTGGATGGGTTGGGGAGTGTCATGAATTGGCCAGTTTCTTGCTGTTGAAAATTTTCAAGCTGGGCACTTCCAGGCGATTCCTGACGCTTTCACATTCTCACAAGTGACTGCAGCTTTGCAGATGCAGGCCCTGAAGCTGTGATAGCTTGCCCTGCAGGCCTCAGCATTTTAAACTGCACTTCTGAGAGTTTATGACCAAGGTGAAGGTGCTGCCTCTCAGCAGGAGGGGCCACCAATCAATTCCAAGCACATTTGCAAGACTCCAGTTCTTGCCTTTTGCACCCTTCAAGTTTCATCGCTTGCTGAGTCAGTCACTGGCCCACTCTTTGTATCAAGGTTGCCTGTCTCAGGTTCCTTCAGTCATAGGGCAATGATTTTCTTGAAATACAAAATGATATTGTTCTCCAGAGTTGGTTTACTTTCTGACCTGTGTTGCCTGCCCCATCCCATCCCAGCCCCAGTCAAATGTTGAGGGGAGGATGCCTGTTAATACAGCTTCCTCCTAATGTCTGCACTTTGGAAATGGGCAGCCATGTAGCACTGAGTGTGGAGCTTGCTCGCCTTTGTGTTGTGTCCTGAGCACAAATTTTGCTACCCCTACCACCAGCCAGAAGCCCTAGCTTTCCCATTCTGGTGCAGGAGGCATGTTATATGTTTGTGTTTTTCTCTGAAGCTTTAAGCTGTCTTCCTCTCCTTTGGTGGCAACAGCGCCATAATGCTCCATGATAGGGGCCTTCTGAGGAAGGGCTGGGAGGCTGCTGATGTCACCCAGGAAAGGCAGAGGGCTTTGAACTGTGTAGCGGTGTTTATTCTATGGCTAAATATTTAAAACAAACTGTAGTCTTTTTAATAAAAAAAGGTTCAAAGATGTGAATTTTGGGTTAAAAGTTCTAACTCTTCATCTTATCCAATCACCCAGAAACCCCGCCTTTCTCAGTTTCTCAGGTATCCCTGATGCACTGGGATCTGGCAGCCATTTTAAGCCTATGTCCAGGTGGTTATTACCCTAGTTATGGTCTTTCCTGATAGTATTCAGTATTCCATTGCACATGCATTGCAGCTCCACTAAGACTCCATTGTTCGCTCAAATTCAGGAAGTTATGTCCAGTGTTCAGTAACTCCTGTAGGTGAGCAGCTGGCACAACCTTGAACAGAAGGCAAGATGGCAGTAATGCTACACAAGCCATCATATCCTTTAGTATCTTCTCAGTTCCAGTTCTCACAACCACCCAAAGTTGTAGTAAGCATGTGCCTTGTACTATGTCAGGATCCAGGTGGGAATACACACAATTGCATGCTGTACCATACAGTTTTGTTTGTTGTTGAAAACTAGTGCATTTGGAGTGAAGAATAGAACTTTGCTCTTCATGCTAATGGATATGACAGCTTGAGGTGGTTTCTTAATGCTGCTGTTCCCCTTTATTGCCTCTCATTTAACAGCTACCCTAAGGTAACAGAAGTCTGTAAAGCCTATTAACAGCAGGTGTCATTTGAGGTTGGACATCTGGGTAAAGTAAAGGAACAGAGATACAGCTATAACTCTCCTAACTCATCTAACCTAAGTTCTTCCATGCAATGTGGAAACAGTTGTCAGTTCAGCTTACTTTTCTGCTAGATTCTCAAAGCAAGTAGATTAATCCAGTTTAGCTGCTTTTGATTCTATGGGCTCTACACCTAGTGTTCCCGGAGTTTAGCCCCCATGCACAGCAAAGATGGACTTTCCAAACAAATGGTGCTAAGCTTGCAAAATTAGTTTACTACAGGTGCATTGGGTTCTTCAGCATATATGGTTTTCAGCCCATGGACTGCATTCCCTTCAGGCAGGCTTCCAAAGACCACATGCTAGTGCTGGTGATTGTAAATTTTAACTTTGAACTGTAGGTTCTTTCTATCCTACATCCAGGCAAGCAAAGGGCATTATCACTATGCTAGGACACATTTCAGCCAGGCAAAAACACTCAAGCAGGACTGCTAAGGGCTGTGAAGAAAAGTCCTAAGGATTAGATAGTGAGGCTTGGAGGATTGCATTTCGGGCCCGAGCCTGAGTTTTCTTATCTCAGACACACTGCATGATACAGTAGCTCTCACAAAAGCCTGCTTTTATTTGAGTGTAAGATTATGGCTCACATATCCACATTTATGCAGAAGTAAGCCCTATAATGTTCAGCAAAGCTTGTTTACAGCTGAATGTGTTTAGAATTGCAACCTTACTTTTTTTCATTTGTACATTCCCCCACTAATCCCCAACACAAATATGGAAGATAATTTTGCATGTTCAATTTTGTAACAAATGTTTCAAGTTAGGTAGATTATGTGGCAAAATGTTCATATATTTTCTGCATCTAAGTGTGTTTTTGGCATAGGGTGTAATTCAGTGTAGCACTCAGTGGTGTAGGTATGCATGAAATGAGGTCCCCAATCCTCTAGCACAGATTTTAGGGGAAGAGGGAGCCCTGTTGCATGAATGAATGCCATTCTGCACCCACAACTTATTTTTTAAGACCTCTGGGTGGGATTCAACTCTCTTCCATCAATTGCCTCTAGGCTACATCCATATGGAGGAACATGTGAGAAAACAAACCAGGTTTATTACAAAAGCACATTATTAAATATAAAAAAAACAAGAGACCAACTGGGTCAGGGTCCTAGTCAAAGAAATACTAAAACAAATAATGGATGCAATCCATTAGTTGATCCAGAGGCTCCAGGGGGCATACTATAACTCCTATCAAAAACTGAAAATGCTTCCGGCCTTCTGACCCACAACTTAACCTGCAAAAGTCAAAGCAAAAGAGGTACTACTTTATTCTGGCCAGCAATGCCACTGTTCTCTTTTCTGCTTTTAAGTAGGAATGCTTGGTGACTTGTGGCTGTCCACTCTTCTTCAAAGGGAAAGGAAGAAATTCTCAGAAAAAAAGAAAAAACAAAGACCAGTATCCCAAGGCACTTAATGTAGAGTGCACTGAGCTAGGGTTTTTGCTACACATGAGCTACACGTCTTGTTTAGATAGGAGAACACAGCAGCTTGGCTTTTTCCATGGATGGTTCATAGCAAGAAAATGGTGCTTGGATGGTGTCCTTACTGAACAGCGGACTGTGGTACCTCTGTTCAGATGATGTAAAACAGAGTTCTACTTCCAACTTCAGCTAGAAAGACTAGCGCGCTCTTGACATTTTGGCATATTGAAGGCCACTCCAAGACAGTAGCTGCAATGATATTTCAGCTCCATGGTTCTCCAAACCTCTGGTGTTTGGAAGGAAGAGCACGTTGGAACCCTCTTGAATTCTTAGGCACTGTGTGCAGGCTGCAGGAGGTGGATCAATTTTTTACAATGCCTTGATGATGAGGGCCGTGGGCTGCTGTAAGCACTAGTCTGAGGTTTGTTACATGAAAGTGCTTCCAACTTTTCACTTGCTCCGAGTGACACCAGCACCTGGAAAGGAGATTGGGACAGATATATATTGTGCCCTGACATAGCCTATTGTGCTAAACTATGTAGGGCATTACCACAATTACTTAGAGAAGGCCTGTGTTTTTAATCCTGCCTCTAACATCACTTCCGCATTATCAGGACACTGTGTTGGGACTTCCATCTACTGCAAGTAATGCACAGCTGATTGAGGAATATGTTATTTGGGGGATGGGACTGAAAACAAGGCCCCCTTTTGAGTAATTACATGGTAACTCCTTCAATGTGAATAACACAGCAATAGGATTCTATAGAGAGCCTCATAACTCCAGTATATCTTCAACGTCTGGTACTGAGAAAGATGTCATTCTGACAGAGCTGTTCAATAATGGAACGAACAGACTCCCATGAGAGGTGTTGGACTCTCCTTCCTTGGAAGTTGTTAAACGGAGGTTGGATGGCCACTTGTCACATACAATCTAGTTGAGATTCCTGCATTGTAGGGGGTTGGGCTAGATGGCCCTCAGGAACCCTTCCAACTTTATAATTCTATGATTCTTGGGGAACACAGTCATGTTTTCATAGAAAGGGGACTAGCAACTTAGGGTTGTATTCAGTGTACTGTCGGTGCAAGGCCTTTTGGCTGTGCAAAGTAACTCCCCTTCCTCCCTGCATACCCTCTAAGTCTGTTACGGGACTTCCACAGCCATCCAAAGCAAATTTGGGGAAGGTTTGAGGTGCACAAGAATCAAGGAGAGTTCCATTGCACAAATGCCAATCCTTGCACTAACAGAGCAAGTGCATTGGATACCACCCTTACACATAAAAAGTGATGATTGTAACTAGGTAAAGGAAGAATGAGATCTACTGGTGGGTGACCTAATATAAGCTCAGAGACACTTGGAACCAACAGAAAGTTAACATGGAAAAAACATCTATTCCTTGAGAATCCAGTGGTGGGATAGTTTGGAGCTCACTTATGTGCAACTGTTTTTGAAAGAATGGAACAGGTTGAGTTATATTGATAACTGCTTATTAAGATGGCAAAGCAAGTCAGGTATCACACACTGACTGTTTGGAAAGTGCTTCTCTCATAGAAAGGAAGGGTCAAGAGAATATGGCAGCTAATAGCAGCAATGAACTCTCAAGCCCGCCCCGCCCCCCGCCAACAAGAACCTACCAATGTCATATATTTTTTGCCCCAATGTACAAACCTCAATTCTTGACCAGCAAGCAAAGCTTCATTATCCTCAACAACCATGGCAGGTAACCTTGCAATAAGGCTTCCATTATGCATTGTCAGGAATTAACTGAAGCACAATAAATCTGACTGCTGGTTTATTAGGGCCTGCCCTCAGCTGGCCGAGTCTTTTCCCTCCACAGTTGCTGAACTAATACCTGGTGGATCCTGGGCTGCTGGCCAATAGATCGAAGAGCAATGAGTGCTGCCTCTTGCACAGCTGGTTGCGAATCATGGCAGGCCACATCCAATAGACGACCAGGTACCCTGCTCTGGATCAGCAAATCCTCCAGTTCCACCGACTGGCGGCCCAAGTTGCCCAGTGCTGAAGCCGCATTACAGCGGGTCTTGGCTTGCGGATCACTCAGGAGCTGAACAACCCAAGGGACTGCTTTGCTGAGGGCTGGAGTAAGAGGGCCAGCCTGGTAGGCTGCATTGCCAACAGCAAAGCTGGCTGAGCGTCGCACATGTTCGTCCTCATCTGAAAGGCGTTCCAGCAGATGTTCCAGCAGCCCAATCTGGTCCTGCAGAACCTGAGGAAACCCCTGTCTGTGGCGCAGCAAGTTCCCCAAAAGGCTGCAAGTTTTGGCACGAACCGGGCATTCTTGGTGGCACAGCAGGTGGCTCAGTGGTTGGGAAGCAGAGTCTGAACCACATAGGAGTCTCTGTAGGAAAGGCAAGTGAGCTGGACTGGCCCGGGCTATGTGGGTGAGCAGAGAGAGCAAGTCTGCAGTAAGGGCTACTTGGTCTGATAGCAAAATGGCAGACAAGAAGGCAACAGCATGCTTTGAGGCAGCCACCCCCACCACCTGCTCAATGACTCCCTCGTCGCTCAGCACCAAGTGGCACAGGAGACTCAATGGCAACTCTGTCTCTGAGAAGGGAAGGTGGTGAATGCAGGCCTACAAAGAAAGCAAAAGCAGAATAGTGTCTCAAAGTGTGCATACCAGTATGAAGTTGGCACCAACAAAGTTGTGTTTGTGCAAAGACTTCTGCTTATGCTATGGATCTTACTTTCCTCACCCTAGCCACAAAATCTATTTGTAGTCTTTCCACAAACTGGACAACTTTGTTGGACATAACTCTGAACCTTTATCATTTTAAAAATGTTTCCCATAAAGGGTAAAAATTCCCTTATGTCTTTATGAGACTGGCATTTCCATCCCTTCCCCAGCCTACAACCCCCTTCAAAAAAGGCATTTGGTGCCTTGTTTTATGAAAAGCAGTTTTTTGAGTGCATCCACATAAGCACAACCACCATGAATCAGAATGAAAGGCATTGCTTTGTGTGGAGCAGGGCAACTGGTCTGGCTAAGGCAGAGTCTGCATCTAGTGCTTAGACGACCAACATGAGAAAAGGTTTACCTGGAGTAACTGTGCAGGGATTTCAGAGTCCCTTAGACCTGTTGTAATAAGCTCTAAAGTTTCAGGGTCCATGTCCAGAGCAAAGGGGAAACAGAACAGCTGGCAAATTTGGAGCACAACAGCTGATACCAGCTCTGGGTCACCATCCTCTTGCATCTGCCTGGAAGAGGGAAGAAAGCCGTCAAAGTGAGGTGTTAACTTCCAGCTGTAAGTATATTTGGGCTGCAATAGTAAGCTCCAGACTCCGGTCTGAAACCCTGGAGAGCCTCTTATCTGTCAAGTGTAGACAATAAATGAAAATGAGGTAGACTAATAGTCTAACTTGGTATAAGGCAACATTCTATATTCCATCTGCCCTGCCCTGGCCTTCAGTCATTACATGCTGGTTTTAAGGGATGTCTTGAACAAAAAGTTAATCGCTCTGAGCCAAATCACTGTTTTTTATAAAAGAAGCAAATATGCTCTTTTATAGCTATGTTACACCAAGCGGGACATGGGTGGTGCTGTGGTCTAAACCACTGAGCCTAGGGCTTGCTGATCAGAAGGCCGGTGGTTCGAATCCCCGCAATGAGGTGAGCTCCCATTGCTCGGTCCCAGCTCCTGCCAACCTAGCAGTTCGAAAGCACATCAAAGTGCAAGTAGATACATAGGTACCACTCTGGTGGGAAGGTAAACAGCGTTTCCATGCGCTGCTCTGGTTTTGCCAGAAGCGGCTTAGTCATGCTGGCCACATGACCCAGAAAAACTGTTGGCTCCCTCGGCCACTAAAGTGAGATGAGCGCCGCAACCCCAGAGTCGTTCACGACTGAACTTAACTGTCAGGGGTCCTTTAACTTTTTTGTGTTATACCAAAGCAGAAATAGGCTTAATGTGCACACCTTATTTTGACTGTAATTTTTGGAATTAGGAATCAAATACATTGGCGAAGTTTGGAAAAGGGCAAGGAATAAGGTTTACATAGGGATGCTATAATAAGAAGCTGAAACTGAGGAGAGTTTGGGAGATATGCAGAGCACAACTAGTGCCTCTTTCTAATCTAATCTAATCCAATGGCCTGCTCAATAAAAACCTTTATGGATAAGTATAATCCTAAAAACTTCATCTTTAATATAAAAACAAAGGTTGTTAGAAAGCCATATTCAGCTGCATGTATCTGGAACATTCCTGAGATTGAACATAGGAACACAGAAGGTTGCATATCATCCACTTCTGCGTCTTGGGGCAGCTTTCTTGCTGAAAATGGAAGTTGGTAAGAAGGGGAGGAGCTAGACCAAAATCAGGGTTGGGGGAGACTGTATTGCTGTGCTGTGTTTGGGTAAATGACAAGTATGTTTCTATGCAGCAGCCCCCTGCCCTTGTCCCACTCTAGCAGCATTTAGTTTACTTCCTTCTATAGCTCAGCCCCAGATTTATCACTCACGTTTGTGCCAAGTAAGTCAGGAAGTCAGGTTCAAGCAGCTTGCTCAGGGTTGCCATCATGACCCCATTGGGCTGGCCCAGCTGGAGAAGGCACTGGTGAGGCTCTCGTGTGAAGATGAAGAGGGCTAAGCTGAGGAAGAGCAAGGTTCCTACAGCAGGGAAAGTACGAGTGAGTACCCCTTAGCCACCTATTCAATGTCCCCTTGCCTTTCCCAATCGGAGAGGTGACTGCCAGAACCAGGCCTGGCACCATGGAAAGACTGTGAGCATCCTTATATACAGCCTCACCAAGACAAACCTCCTCAGCTCTGTCTTCTG
The DNA here is from genome assembly GCF_964106645.2 of Podarcis pityusensis. Classification (NCBI taxonomy): domain Eukaryota; kingdom Metazoa; phylum Chordata; class Lepidosauria; order Squamata; family Lacertidae; genus Podarcis; species Podarcis pityusensis. The sequence continues at coordinate 87,013,339 of NC_138028.1, forward strand.
ACACGCAAATAGCAAGAGGAGACGCCCAAGAGGCAATTTGGGGTGGTTCTTACTAAAGGAAAGCCACTTTGTACCTTGTGGTGAGACGAGGTTCCAGTATGGCTCTGGTGCCTGCTGGCCAGCTCTCGGGGTGTCTCCTTCCATCACTGGCTCCTGAGAAGTCAAGTGGAGCACCATGGCAAAGCGATGCCACACAATGCCCCAGAGTTCGGAGGTAGCAAACTCCCGCACTACTGCTGCATCTCCCTGACAGAAGAGGAACAAGCCCCAGAGCAGTGAGATGGGAGCCTAAACACCCTATTCTGCATTGCAGCTCAGGGATTTGGCTCATCGGAGACACCTTAATTCCGTGGATGCTCCCTCTGTAGCCTGACAGACCTAAACCCTTTCTGACTGGACCTCTCTTCCCACCTGTATCTAAAAAGCAGGAAGCTGGGCGTCCACTAAGAGGAATTGCTGCACATAACTCAGCTGATATGCCCAGAAAGGGCAGGGACTTAACTGCCCTCCCCATTTTGCTAGGGAATTTAAGGTCTTCATCACCACCAACTGCAACATATATTTTCAAAGATGGAACAGGGCCAGTCCTGCAGAATCCTAAGACTCTGCTTTTATTACATTTTAGCTATCATAATATATTTTAATTGGGTGGAAGCAAACTTCTAGTCCATAAGAGGGGGAAAACAATGTGGTAATATGCAGGTGGCTATAGGTGAGAATTTGGCTGGAGTTTCTTCACGGACACAAATATACATACACAGCAAATTGTATATAAGAATAGTGCAATGTCCTCATCAGTATTTTTTTAAACTTTCAAATTCTATAGAAAGAACTGAGCCACCTAGCCAGAAAATATGCTTGGAAATTATCATATCTGTATAACTATGTTAGCAAACTGAGTTGTTTAGGTCCAGTTCTAGACTGCTGTCTTTATCTCAGTGTTACCCAACCTGGTGCCCTCCAGATGTTTGGAACTCCACCTCCCATCAGCCCCAGTTAAGTGTAGATTAGAAAATGGTTGGGGTGATGGCAATTGTGGCCCAAAACATTGAGGATGCCAGGTTGGGGAAGGCTGCTCCGTCCTTTGACCCAAAGTGGCCCTTCCAGTTGTGGATAGGGCAACCTCCAAGGAAGTCCATGAACAGACAGGACAGCACCTGGATGAGAGCCAGTTCCCTACTGCCAAGAGCTGAGGGGCTACACATGGCCTTGGCAGAATTAAGCAAGCCATTTCTTACCCTACCCCATTCTGCTTCACCTAACAGTAAATACTTTCCCTAATACCTCCTGGATCATTTGTGTACATCCTCTTGAGCAGCCTTTGCCAACTAGGTGCCCCCAGATGTTAGACCATAACTGTCTGTTGGACCACATGCTGGCTGGGGCTGATGGGAGCTACAATCTAGCAACATCTGGAGGTCACCAGGTTGGCCAATGCTGCTCAAGAGAATGCAAGGAAGCTGCTTGGTGGGGCATGAAGTCATACCTGGCTTAATAGCTGCAGCATCAAGAGCAGGAGCCCATCATAGAAGCCAGCTCCCATGGGAGGTGGCAGGCATAGCTGAAAGACACCAAGAGAAAGGACTAGACCTGAGACAGTGACCTCAAAGTCAACCACTATATGGCATGACAAGCATGACCCAGCCAGTGGCTTATGTGTCCTGATTTGCCCCTGTCTGTCTGGAGCTGGTTTCTTACCTCCGCAGGTTCTGTGAATACAGTAGCTATAATGGCCATAGCTTCCTCTTGCCTGATCATCACAGCAGCGCCATTTTGAATGAAGCATGTCAGCAGCAATCCTGCAGCACTCTGCATAAGACAGAGAGACCCCTCTGTGTGCAGGAATGGCCAGAATGCCTTCTTTACTTGAACTGGATGCAAATCTAGTTATTAGACTCCCCGCAGGAATGGCAATGCTGCTTTCTCCTTCATAGTCTACAGAAGTCCAACTCCGATACCTCTGGTATGACAGGGTAACAGGCAGACCATTTCTTTGCAGTCCAGAAGTATCTAGTACACATTTGTGGGAACAGTGGGATACCTCTTTTTCACAGCTTGTGAAGCTCTGTCTACAATACCTCCAACTGTGTGAAGGAAGATAACTGTTTGGTCCTTTCCTTGACCTTAGTGAGAATCCATCACTCGCCATCGGGTGCAGTGTGGAAGAGTTTCTCGTGAGTACAAACCTAAAGCTGGGGCTACTGACAATCAGATTACACATATGGGGTAAAAGAATCTATATAGACAGTTCTAAACTCTACCCTGGAGTAGAGATTACTCACTAGAACAGAGGTAGCTGTTGCATGGTTGAAAAGAGCCATGGCTTCCTTCAGCACTATTTCAGACCTAAACCACAATCAAAGAAATAGCAGCATTAGAAGGATGAAGCAACGGATGCCAAGGCCCTCATCTTCAAAGCTAGCAATACTTGCCAGACACTTAAGTGTGTGCCTGGAAAAGGAACGGCAGCCGAAAACTAAGGCTGGGGCTGCACTGTGGCTCAAAAAATGTGGTTATGTTATGTAGCAGCTTCAGGGGAATCCTAAAAACCAGTAATTTCATTTTCTAAATATATAAAAAAAACTTCTTGGCAGCATTGTTGCTCACTGCTGGGTACTTTCTGCTTCAGACTAAGAAACCATCAGTTCAGCACGGCTTACAGTCACCAGAAGTCTAGTCCTTAACACAGGTGCCAGCTCTCTCCTTATGCATACTCTGTGTAAATAGCTGGGAGGCTATTGCTACTGGGCCCCACTTTGGGCAAGCTGCTCCTGAGTTTAGGACAGCTACAGCAAACATTAAAAGAGTGTAGTGGGAGGGATGTATCTGCTTACAGAGCACAGTAAAGCACCATTGTACATCTTCCTGCAAAACATTTCTTGGACTGGCACGTTTTGCGATGGGGCATATCCCTCAAAACCAGGGTTGTGTCAAGCGCCTCCCCATTTTAGCACTGACTCTCCTTACTTCTTGCCAATCCACTTCTTGCCAATCCACACAACTCAAGTTAAGTCTCTGCGAGCCCTTTCCCTTGTTCCCAAGCAGTCAAGGCAAGAATATGAACGGTGCCAAAGCAACAACACTTACTGAGGTGGGAGGATCTGTAGCTGGAGGAGCAGGAGGGAGAAGAGTCTCAGTGAGGCTTCAGCTGCCTGTACCTGTGCCACTTCAGTCAGTGGGACCTTTCAAAGAGACAAGGCTCAGTCCTGAAACACTGGCCCCATAAACCATCACCTTTCCATCCCATATCCACTCCTAAGAGAAGCTACCCAATGTTCCTCTCACAATGTTTTGCTCTAAAACCATGGTTATCTCAGCGCCCGTCCCCTGCCCATGCCAATCATGTTGGAACGCCTCTCCTGTTTCCACACCATCCTTTCCCTGATACAGTTTCCAGTTCCTTGCTCATTAACTCTCAAACCCCAGCATCTCTGATTAAATAAGGATCAGGGAGCAGGTTGACGAGAAAGACCCCCTGACTGAGACCAGGGAAAGACACTTCCAGTCAGAGTGGACAATATCAGATGGAAAAATAGTTTGACCTGGTAAGAGGCAGCTTCCTTTCTCCCCCACCCCACCTTCTTAGGGCTGAGACTTTGCATGTGCTCATGATGAGGCAGTTCTCTTTCAGTTTCAGAATAAAAAAATACCTTGCCTTGCAGGGCACAAATCAGGGAGCTCAGCCTTTCTGGTGTTGCTAAGCGATGGCACAGAGTCAGACTGACATGGCAACAGGCATACAGGACCTGGGTGATGGAAATGCAAAGCAATATCAGACCACTGAGACATCACCACTTTCTTCCCAAGTGAGGAGGGAAAAGGGAATGCATTAAGGCATGTTGCCTCCAAGGATAAGATGCCCTGGGCACCAGTTCCCCGACTCCCAGAGAAGCAAAGGGAACATGGGGAGACGCGTTACCTTCATCCCATTAAGAGAAGAGGCAGAGCGCTCAATTCCTGAGAGAAGACTTGGAAGCAGGTCATTATCTTTCTCAATGAGCTTCTGGGCTACGTGCTGAGAGATCTGCAATGGAAATCCCTTGCCTTCAGTGCTAACACCATTATCAGTTTCCACCACTTGAGGGAGCAATATAGCCAACTTCTCAGAAACATAAATGCCAATAAGACTCCCACCTGCTTTTTGGCCTTATGACATGTGCTGTGCCCTCCTGGGATGCCGCAGGATGCAGCTAGGGCTGCAGTAGAGGCAACTGCCAAGTGTTCACTCCACTCTTGCACTGCCTTTGCTTCTTTGGGGAACACTGTTGGGGGTTGGGGAGCAAACAGAATACACCAAGAAGGTTAAATACACCAACTGGAAGTGGAACAGAAATGCCACTTACAGTGATATTATCTATTATTGTCTACTTTTATTTGTCACTTTTTTGCTCAAAGTGGACCCAAATGCATCCTCCATATAAAAGGGAGGTCTACTACATCCATCCTACCTTTAAACCATCAAATTAAGAGTGAAAAGCCTGGGTAAAAGAAACACTTTTGCCTAGTGCATAAAAATAGAGATGACACTAGGCTTGCCTCTCTGGGCAGAGCACTCCATAATTAGGCAGCCACCACTGAAAAGGCCTCTTTTCATAGAATCGTAGAGTTGGAAGGGACCCCAAGGTTCATCTAGTCCAACCCTCTGCAATACAGGAATCTCAACTAAAGCATCCATGACAGATGACCATCCAACCTCTGCTTAAAAACTTCAAAGGAAGGAGAGTCCACAACCTCCCAAGAGAGACCACTCCACTGTTGAACAGCTCCTACTGTCAGAAAGTTCTTTCAGATGTTTAGTCTGGAATCAGGAGGCATTTTGCATTATCCCAAAATGCAGTCAGATGGGCACATTCTCCACAGCATTTGTTACCTTCCTGAGCTGGCTGCTTACAGCTAGCCTCGTGGCAGAGCACATCCAGAAGGCGGTGATGCTCCTCAAACAAGCTGGTGTAAAAGGGAATGGAGATGGATGGGCAGGCACAATCCATGCTCTCACACAAGTGGATGAAGCACTGTAAGGATAAGAGACAAGAGATGCTGTTGCAGTGAGGATAGTATAGGTCTGGGAGTTGTGGGGAGCCTAGAGCAAGAGTGGGGAAACTTTTTTAACCTGAGGCCCGCATTCCCTTCTGGGCAACCTTCCAGAAGCCCTATGCTATGCTGTATGTAGCCAAAGACAAAAGAGGGCACAGAAATGAATGTACTACAAATATGTTATATATTTTGGGATGTAGGAACAATAGCTGCTCCTCATCTTTGAAAAAGTCAAACTCTGGGTTGGAACCCATTTCTGTCCCAAGCCTTAAAACACACAGGTTCCAGGGGTAGGCAGGGAGAAGTGAACATTAAATTGAGACGAAAACTGAATTAAATTTAATATAGTTTCCCTTAAATTAAATTTAATGAAATTAAATTGAGCATTAAACATTAAAAGGATGCTGAAGGGAGAGGGAGAGAGACTGAGACAAGATGGAGATGAGTAGACCAGGAGATAGGAGGCTTCAAAGGGACCCTTACCATCAGGCTTTGTTCTCGCAGCCTGCTCTCTTGGTCTGTGGGCTGAACCAGCAGTGCAGGTAACAGGGCAAGGAAGCGACTGGCAGAACTGTGGAATGCCTGCAAACTAGAGAAATATCTGTGTTTATAGGTTCGACATAGAAGCTTAGCCTTGAAACATGGCAGTGAGCTCAACACAGGCACTCAGATTCTCCCTTTCTTTGGCCAGTACTGTATAATTGTGTAATGCTCAGAAACTGTATGATGACAGGTAACTAGGGACATTATATGCCATTTCCAGTTCTCAGACTAAATAATGGCACAAGGCATCAGAGTGGGGAATGAAACTGCTTCTTTTTGGTATTTACTGTATTCATGCACACTGTGCTTTAATTTTGCCTACTCCCATACTGCCGACAACATAGGATAATTCACCTTCATATTTCATCTGCCATGAAAGTGTCTTACCTTTGCTTCTTTCCACTCTGCTGTCGGTTGAAATCACTGGCAAAGTAGGCTGACAGGACAGTGATTAAGTCTATCAGTAGGGTGATGTACCAGGGCTGCTGTAGGATAGAGAGAGAGGTATGTGTTCTTGGGGCTGGATTCCAACTGGTTGGGTGCCCCATAGAAAGAACCAGTAATCAAGAACTACCAGAATCATCTGCCAAGGTAAGAAGAAAGGGAGGAGGAGGAAACTAACAGAGTTCTGAGTAAAGTGGGTTGAATTCTGTGCCAAATTTAACCTTTGTACAGATGCACAGAATCTGTAGAGGAAAGACTTTTCCATTACAGTGTAAACTCCATGCGGCACAAAATTTGGGATCACAGAATGAGGCTTTAAAATAATCTCACCAATAAATGTTTTTAGTTCCCAGAGTTATCCACATATATGTTAAACATGCTGGTATCAGCTGTGGTAAGGTCAGACACCCTGGAGGTTTCAAGCAATCAGGTGATAAAGTTACTCAGCCAAGCCCTCAGTTCCTAGCCCCTTGCCCGCCATTCATACCTCCTCTTCTTCCTAGCTGCTTATGATTCTTGTCAAAATATCCCAGATTCTGCAGAACACTCTAACAGTGCTTTTAACCTTGTGCAAGTTAAATACTTTTACATAATGAACCTTCTTTTTTTTAAAAAAATAATCCAAATACTATATGCTTAGTTTGGATTATAGTCCAATAAGAAAAAGGTCCAAATAACAGCCTGCTATGCACCTAGATGCTTTAACTCTTCAAAATGCAAGTACCAGACATGGTGTCCTCCAGATAATGTGGTCATCATCCCTGACCATTGGCCATGCTGGGAGGGAGGGAGTTGTAGTCCAAAGCATCTGGAGGGCACCATGTTCGCTACCCCCTGTTTTGGCGAATGCCTCTTCTCTACCTGCTTGATGTTGATACTCTCTAGGATACTTCCCGCTAACTCCACAAGGAAGTGGGATAATCCTGTGTCACTGCAGAAGTTGTACAACAGCTCTGTGTCACAGCGGGTACTTAACAAGTTGCCAATAACATGGAGGGCAGGGCGAAGATGGGAAGCTCCCTCCAGCATTCCCTCCAGCACCTGTATAAGGAAAAGGGGTAAATGTACATAGGACATACAACTCGTCCCCATACAGGGTAAGAGTCATGGCAGAAACAGAGACCTTCCCCACACCAATGCCTAAAGTGCTCTGGAAACACCATACAAACTACTGATTCCACAGTCACTCTGTCTTCAACAGCATCACAGCACACTCTCGCCATCCCAAAATTCATCCATGAGATGTTGCTCCCAACTAAAGAGTTAATGACATGCCCAGCTTCCTTTCTAGGATCCACACATTTTTATAAGACCTCTATACCCTGTCAATTCTTAAGAGTCTCCATCTTTCCAAGCTGTCCCTAGTCTCTATGTATGTGGCTCATCATGTACTAGCTGAAAGGCCAAAACTACCAAAGGAATTCAACAAGGAAAGAGAGTTTCCACCAGTTTCTTTCCTCTTCTCTCTGTAGGAAATCTCGCTTAGCTTCTGAAGGACATACCCAGCATACAGCAAACATACCGTGTGTGTGTGTGTGTGTATTTAGCCCTTCCCTACAACTCACCTGCCGACCAGAATCCTTGAGTCGGGCATGGATGCGCTGCACAAAAGCAGGGTCTCCCAGAAGGCTCAGTGGGGCACTCAGCTGCACATGGGCAGGATCTGTGGCATCTATCAAGTGCTGCCACTCCTCATCGCTATCCAACTCCTAAGAGGCAAGAGTGAGTCAGTGAGGACTGCCACCATCAGAAAGCCAAGAAAGTACTTCCTTGCAACTATTCAAATGACTGTGGTACCTGGCCATGCGCTCACCTCAGTCTCCAGATCTACAGTGTCAATGCTCCGTCTGCCTCGTGCTTCTGCTCTGCCACTTTCTGGCCTCAGCTCTGGGAATTCCCGTTCGTAATCCTGTGTGATCCGATTCTCTCTGTCCATGAAGAAGAGGGATGAGAGGCTGAAGGCAGGCTACACAGCAATGAAATGTTCTCACCCCAGCTTTGGTTTTCTCTTGTAAAGGACCCCTGGACGGTTAAGTCCAGTCAAAAGCGACTATGGAGTGTAGCACTCATCTCGCTTTCAGGCCGAGAGAGCCAGTGTTTGTCCGCAGACAGCTTTCCAGGTCATGTGGCCAGCATGACTAAATCGCTTCTGGTGCAACGGGACACCGTGAAGAGTGCCAGAGAGCACAGAAATGCCATTTACCTTCCCACCACAGTGATACCTATTTATCTACTCACAATGGTATGCTTTCAAACTGCTAGGTTGGCAGAAGCTGGGACATATATATGTCAGCTAATTCAGTTGTTTCCAGTGTTGTCTTGGTCATTTGGTATTACTTAGAGCAACAGTATCTCTATCTGAAAATCCTGCAAGCTGGAACTTACGTTTCTATGTATAACTTTGTCCAGAGCTGTTTTGCTGAGCCTATGACTTCTACAGCAGTAAAAGATTTGGACCTTACTCTGATTCTGTGTGGTGTTTGGTACTGCCAGCTTTAGATCCACACTTCCCTTGCACATGTATCATACACCACATTCCCAACAAAATAAAGGCATTTAAACTCCTTCTTCTCACCGAGGTGTGGGGGAAGATTCCTTTTGCTCCCACTCCATCCCCTTTCCTCCAAGGCTAGGGTGCCTCTGTTCTCCAGTGCCAGGAGCTGCCCGATTCGCTTCCCTGGGATCTGTCTGAGCAAGGCAGGCTTTGCGTGTGTGGCTCTGGACCCCCTTGGGGGTTTCTTCCTTAAACGAAGCCCTGGATTTCCCCATCTCCTGTAAGAAGTCAAGCAACACAGGATGATTCTAATGGACCGGACCCCACCATACCATAAGTCGCCTTGCCAGCAATGGTACTACCTGCCTCTCACCTTTCTCCGAGCCTCCTGGGCCATCTTCTGCCGTGCTTTCCTCAAGATCTTTGACTGGCCACTGTGAGGGGCCAGCGAGTGTGTTTGCTGCTCTTTCAGGGCCTGCAGTTCAGGAGGCAGTTTGCTGGTGAAAGGGCTGGTAATGCCTTGATCCGCTGTGTCATCAATCACTGCAAAAGAGAAGGTTCATGTCGGTGCCTGGGCTTTCTTGAATCGGGCTCTGTAAGGAAAGGCAGATGCAGGAGCCAGATGGGGGGAAATTGCAAGTAAGCATGGCAGCTGGTACTCACCAGTGACCCGCCCTGCAATGAAGGGGTGATAGAGTAACTCTGGCCAGGACAGGCGCTGCCGAGGGTCTTTCATCAAGAGGCCTTGCAAGAAGCTCTACACAGTAATGAGAGATGGTCACTTGCACGTCCTCACACTACTTATAGTCTATAACCCCAGCTGCTAATTTTAACAAGGAAAACCTTGGAACCAATGAAATTTCTTGGTCGCTGTGGGAAGAGTCTATTCAATCCATGCATACAAAAAGCACATTTTCCAGAATGTTCCCATTTTTTTTCATTTTTAAGTTTCTAGCTCTGAAGATTACTGAAAAAAGTCTTGCAAACATGGCTGTATATTCTGCCTTAAGAAAGAAACCTGGTGGCCCCAATACTACCAAAACATGTTTGCACACAGAGCTACATTCCTTGGCACAGATGTAGCAATGTGGTGTTCTTCAGACATTGTGGACAACATTTCCCTAACCACTGGCCATGCTGGCTGTGGCTGATGCAGTCAAAATTATTGGGGGGCATCCCTGCCTTAGCAAGTACACTCATCTCAGTCTAATCCCCACAGGGAGTGGGGTAGGATAAGGATTGGAGAATGCACTTAAAAGCTGCATTTCTACCTTTCAGACATACACACCAACAGTGTGAAAGAGGCCAAGTGGCATGAGTGAACAAAATCTAAGGCGTTCAAGCTTCTAAGGAGAGAACAAACTCAAACCACAGATACATACAGTGTAATGCCAGAGATACAGATAGCTGAATTTGAGTCATGGGAAACCCAAAAGTATAAGCTTCTAGAGCAAAATATATCTCTTATGGCCCTTAGTAGGGCAATCTATCTTACAGGGCTCTTGTGTGTGGATAAAATGAGACTAAAGAAGCAATGCATCTAAACCTGCCCTGAGATCACTGGATGGAGTGGGGAAGGCATTTAAGTACAGTTACCTTGAAGTTGGGGCTCATGTTTTTTGGCCACTTGATGGGGTCCTTGATGATCAAGCTCACCAACTGGAAGATGCTGTTGGTGTAGAAGGGTGGTGTCCCCACACACAGCTCATACAGAATGCATCCCACTGACCAGAGGTCAGCTGTGTGGTCGTAGGGTTTCTCTTCCACTAGCTCAGGTGCCATATACAGTGGCGTGCCTTTTATAGATGTCAGCACCATGGTGTGAATACTCATTGCACGGGCAAACCTTCCCAGGAAAGAAAGAAGACAACTGAGACCTTTCAGTAATGAGACCAGAGATTGGTTGGGGAGATCAGTTCTTAACGTACCTACCCAAAGTCACAGAGCTTGATCACTCCTCCTTTCCCAAGAAGGATGTTTTGGGGTTTCATGTCACGGTGCAAGATTCGGTGGGAATGCAGATAATAGAGCGCCGAGACCAACTGAGAGGCAATATCTTGCACCTGAAAGAAAATGACAACCCTGATACTTTGCAAAGCCCATTTAATCCTGTAGGGATGCTCCACATCTCCAGCACAAAACTTCCATTTCCTTTTGTTATCTTTGCTGATGCCCCTCAATTGTGAATCACAAGTCCTTCCCCAACACACAGAAATCTATTTGTATTATCCTAAGACAATTAGATCTATTTTTATCCTTGAGGGCAGCAGAGAGCAAGCATTTCCACTCTTCTATGTACCCTTCAGGTATTTTATTTTTTTTAATGATTTTTATTAAAATTTCAATAAAAGTTAAACAGAAAAACATAAAAGTATAAATACAAAAACACACAATACATAATCCAAAAAGAAAAGGAAAACACAGAAAACAAAATACAAAAAAAAACAACTAGAAAGAAACAGAACAATTAAAAACAATATCACTTTTCCATTTCCGTTTTTGAATTTACTTATTTTCTGGACTTCCTCATACCTCCCTCTTTTGTATTCCAGTCCAAATTGTTTGTCCAGCAATTTCTTTTCCACTTTTTTAATCCCAATCTTTAATCTTAATATAACCAAATTTCCAATTCCTTAAACATCTTTAATCCTAATCTTTAATCTTAGTCTATCAATAACTTTAACCTGTACAGCTGGAAACTACTTATTTTCGATCCAACATCACTCTAACATTCCTTAATTTTGCAATGTTTCTGAAGATAATCTTTGAATTTCTTCCAATCTTCCTCCACCAACTCTTCTCCCTGGTCACGGATTCTGCCAGTCATTTCCGCCAGTTCCATATAGTCCATCAATTTCATCTGCCATTCCTCCAGCGTGGGAAGTTCTTGTGTCTTCCAATACTTTGCGATGAGTATTCTTGCTGCTGTTGTTGCATACATAAAGAAAGTTCTATCCTTTTTTAACACCATTTGGCCGACTATGCCCAGGAGAAAGGCCTCTGGTTTCTTAGGGAAGGTATATTTAAATACCTTTTTTAATTCATTATATATCATTTCCCAGAAAGCCTTAATCTTTGGGCACGTCCACCAAAGGTGAAAAAATGTACCTTCAGTTTCTTTACATTTCCAACATTTATTATCGGGCAAGTGATAGATTTTTGCAAGCTTGACTGGGGTTATGTACCACCTGTATATCATTTTCATAATATTCTCTCTTAAGGCATTACATGCCGTAAATTTCATACCTGTGGTCCACAACTGTTCCCAGTCAGCAAACATAATGTTATGTCCAACGTCCTGTGCCCATTTAATCATAGCCGATTTTACCATTTCATCCTGAGTATTCCATTTCAGCAGCAAGTTATACATTCTTGACAAATTCTTAGTTTTGGGTTCTAACAGTTCAGTTTCTAATTTTGATCTTTCCACCTGGAAGCCAATTTTCTTGTCCAATTTAAATGCCTCTGTACCCTTCAGGTATTTGAAGACTGCAATCATGTCCATCTGCTGCTAGACTCCAGATTCAACGCTAGTTCAAAACACATATGTTCACTCAGGCATCACTTGAAGTGTGACTCCAGATATTCTTATTTATTTAGGATAAGGGCTGTAGCTCAGTGGCAGAGCTTTGCATACAGAAGGTCCCAGGTTCAATCCTCAGCATCTCTAGATAGGGCTGGCAATGTCCCTTGTCTAGAACACTGGAGAGTCACTGCCAGTCAAAGCAAACATAATTGAGCTAGATGGACTAATGGTTTGGCTCAAGGCAGCTTCCTATCTTCTTATTAATAATCATGGTGAATTTTATACTGAGTATGTAATGTTTTATGGTTTATTGTGTTTTTATATTGTACCATACACCACTTTTGATATTCCAATTTGAGCAATATATAAATTGGTTTAAAAAATTAATAAACAAAAAGACATACAGTACCAACTTCCTTAAACCTTTCCTTGATTTAAGCTGTTCTAATATCATCCCTGGTATCAAATTCAGAGGGATGGGTCTCCAGTTTCTCAGATCATCTTTTTAAAGATTAGGACTGTCTTGTAAGCACCTCAGTCACTATTCCAGGAAATGTAACAGGTTCATGTCAAAGTACACAGCTGGAGGGTTTATGGTCTAGCAGAGACTGACACCTACCCACACTCCAGCTACTCTCCCATTCCTGGAGTCATTCATCACACTGAATCCCCACTCACTCTTCTTGTCATAGTTACCTGCTCCTCAGGCAAGTTCCCATCATCCTCAAGGATCTGAAAAAGCTCCCCTTCAGCATAATCTGTCACTACCACAACCTGAAGGAGATAAACAAGACAAGAATGCCAATGAGAACATTTTCAAAGGTGGGACACTTGTGGGTAGGGAATGACAATATGACTAAGCTCTCTGTGCTGTTTGAAGCCAACAGGAAACCACCATCAAAAGAAGAGTGTGCAGCAGCTACCAACACATTCTTATTTGATGAAGGTCCCTATGGAGAGCTCCAAACTCTAAGTGTGTTGGGACATTCTTTGGATATTGTCATTCTGCTGATAGGACTTGGCAGGTTAATTGCCTGATGCAGCCTCATGAACCAATAGGCTTGATGTGGCAATCCAAACTTCCACAGACAAGATGTGTAATTGAGATAGCTGTTACCAAAATGGATAAATTTTAGTTCACTCCTCCTAGGTACTCATTGAGACATCTGGAGAACACCATATAACCTAAATTTCATCAAACAAAATGTAGCCATTTTCAGGCCTTTCTGCTTCTTGGGGGATTTTCCACAGAGCCAGGAAGACACCATTTTCTTCTTCACCTCCCACATTTAAAAAGGACTCCCAGCAAGTCCCTTACCTCTTTATCAGTTTCAAAACTGTCAAGCATCTGGACAATGTTGGGATGATGAAGCCCCCTCATGATCTCAATCTCTCGCTGCAAATTCTTCAGCTCTTTCTGCGAGCGACCCACTTTAGGGATAAACTTCAAGGCCACCACCTGCCAAAAAATTATTATTATTATCATTATTATTATTATTATTATATTATTATTATTATTATTATTATTATTTTAAAAGGCTGGAAATGTGTCATACACTGCTTTCCCCTCTGTCTGTCCCTGAGAAACTCATTGTGAAACAATGACCACTGCAGGCTCAGGAGCAGACTTCTAATATAGCAATCTTTGGAAACAACTCTCCCTAAATTAACTCTCTTGCCTGTTGATGAGATCTATCCCCCTGTTCCCTTGTACTCTTACCTGTGCACTGTATTTGCGACGCCCTTTGTACACTCTTCCAAAAGAGCCTTCGCCAATCATCTCCAAGACATGATACATCTCCATGATGGGAATGTGGGGAAGGGTGGGTATTAATCTGAAAGGGCAGAGACAAGAGATTAAGCTAAACACGAACAGTAAATGAGAAATGTAAGCACAATGGCAAAGCATGTCAATTCACAATACCATTTTGCAAAATTATTATTATTTATTATATTTGTATACCTCCCTTCATGTGAAGATCCTAGGGCTGTTCACAACAGAAAAATGCAAAATAAGCATACAAATCATGCACATGTGGTCAAAACCAAGAATCAAAAAGGAAAACCGGAGCAAAGCAGTCAGAAAAGGTTGGGGAAAGGGGAGTAGACTCTGGCAAAGCCAATATGACATGCATATCAGGCAAACAGCTCTAAAGAGGGGTCCCAGATCTCAGAATAGTTGTGCTTTTTGCATCTCCAGGCAAAATGCATGAGATGCATGACAAGAAAGCTCTCCAACCAAGGAACTATTGGAGGAGATATCAAGTCCTTGCAATGCTGTAAAACCAATCGCTTAGCCACCAATAAAGCATGCAAGTTCCAGGACATTAGGATATAACAGAGCCATCCATGACCATCCAAATATTTCAGGGACAGTCTCATAACAAAATTAATTTGAGCAAGCACCTTCACCGAAAAAGAAGCCAATGCAAGGCATGTTTTTAATGCTTCCCAAGAAAAAAGTTAAGGCACCCCTGCTCCAAAGTGCCCATCAGGAGTCCATCAACACACACAGTCTTTTTAGCCATCTTCTTGCCTGCACAACTCTCCGAATCCCTTTTGCTATACTGTATAAAGTCCTCACCCGGCCACGGCGTCTTGAGGAGCCTCCTAAGGCGACGATCCTACGCCCACCTACTTAGGAGTAAGCTCCACAAAAGTGAAATGGGGCAGAGAAATGCACAGAAGGTCGGGCTGTGCGCTGCAGCCCGACACCGGCTCCTTCGCCTCAGCCTCCTCCTTCCAGGTCAATCCAGGGGAAGGGCAGAAGCACCCACGTCCCACCCGGCTCGTCTGACAAAGCCTTTGCCGCGCTGAGCCCCGGCGGGGGCCGTTGGAACCCGGCGGCTCGAGAGTAGGGCCGGGCGGGGCGGGGCGGGGCGGACGGAGACTAGTTATCAGCGCAGGCCCCGCGCAACGGCGTCTCCCGGCTGTTGCCTAGCAACCCCCAGCACCGGAAGAGAACCCGGCAAGCGTTCCAAAGCGGTTGAGTTTCCGGGCCTGTCAAGATGGCGGCGACCGGCGATGGCGAGGAGCAGGAGGAGTTGGCGGCGGATTGGTAAGGGAGCGGTTCGGCCTTCTGTGTCCTCCTTTCTCTCTCAGCTGAAGGCAGATGAGCAAATGGCTGGCGTATCCCCCCCCCTTCCTCCTCTGTTTTCTGTAGCCCAGGCCATCTCATCACGAAGGAATTTTTTTGTTTCTTCGTTCGTCTTGTTCTTATCTAATGTTCGACATGTACGATGTGGTTCGTCATCTTCCTGGGTCTCGTCACAACAGGGAGTGAGCTAGCACACGGTCCCCCCGCCCCCCGCGCGCTATTTCTGAGGGTAGGGGGCTGAGAGAGAAAGGCAGCGCCCAGTAGCCGAACAAGCAGCGATATGAATCTTATATCCAAGCCAAGTGCAAAATCCACTCCCTGGGCCAATCCTGTTCCTCCTCGCCCTTTGGTCTTCTAGCAGGGTTGGGGTTTTTTTTTTTTTTTTTTTAGAAACTCCTTATGAAAAACTGTAGATAGAGAAATAAATACCTTCTCTTTACCGCACAGTTACCTGGCTAGAAGCATATGCCAACTGAGATCTCTTCTCAGTCAGCTGTTGTTATGCCACTGGTTCCTTATGGATATTATGAAAAAATACTCCATGCAACAATCTCACTCTCGGTTAGTATTACAGCTGTGTTTCTGCCCTTTGCAGTATGGAGCTGTGTCATTTTTCAGCCACAGAATCAAAACAGAAAGAGAATGACAGCCCTTCTCAAGCATGGTAAACTACCCACTGTTGTGGGAATTGTGTGTAAGGTAAAATTCTGAGAAGTAGCCAGAGAGAAATGTTTTTGTAGTTTTCATTATCACTGGCAGCAGCAAAGGTCTGCTAGTTTAGACTGTGCCCCTTCACAAGTGCCTAGCCTCTTAAGCGTTTTAGTGGCATTTTTAAAATTCAGGTTATTATGTTGGATTGCCACAAGATGTCAGCATTTACAAATGGGTTACATGACCCCCAAAACCTAAGTTAATGTAGGAGTCTAATGTGGTGTGTGTGTTATTTGTTCTTCTTGAACACGGATTTGCCTGCCATGGTGATATTCTAAAGCAGTTTTGCCCTGGTGGGCTAGATCTTTATCTCTCCCACCCTAATGGGCCAATTTTGAGAAGTGTGTGGGACCACCTACCTGTCAATCATTTGGTGACATATTGATATCAGGTGATTGACAGATGGATTGTTCCAACCTACTGTCATTGTTGGCCCTGGGGGAGAATTGAACTCCATTTGCATCAGCTGATGCAAGAGAACACTCTATGTGTTTCTGTCCTGCTCTGTACATACTGGGAAGTGCCAGTCCTGTCCCAGCAGGAAGAGGCTGATGTGCTTGATCTGAGCTGAATTGAACTTCCTGAGCATCAGCTAATGCATAGGAGTTCAATCCTGATTTCTATCTGCCCCACGCATAACATCATACATGATGGACAGGAGAAACCTGAGGAAATTAGCCTTATATATCATATGATTTATTTTTTTTCTTACTCAGGGCTCTGCCTTCAGAAGTGGAAGTCTTGGAGTCCATCTACTTGGATGAGCTACATGTGTCTAAAGGAAACGGAAGGTAATTGCAACCCTAACCCTAACCCTTTGCTGGTTTTTTGTTTTAAAGTATTGATCACTCCTGTGATCTTGCATATGTCATTGTGGAACTTGATTCCTGGTTTAGAAGACTGTACCCTGTTTTTGGATTAGACTACAGTGTCCTGCACAAACTCGGAATGAATTGCAACCCCTGATTCATGTTTGTTAATTTCTCAAAATATTGGTCACTTCTTTTTTCCCCTCCTTGTATTTGATACTACCATTCTGAAATAGTTATCTTTGTAAGAATATGGGGTGGGGAGAATGGAAGGTCTGCATTATGCCTGCTTCAATCTTCTTTCAGCCTGAGAAAGGAAGGAATAACAACCCACCTACATTATCTCTCCTATTCCATCTTCCTTTCATTTGACACCAGACCCTCACTTGAGCCTTTCTTCAACCCTAGGTCTGTGCCGTGGGAAATATCTATCACCCTTCATCCAGCAACTGCAGAGGACCAGGAGTCTCAGTACGTCTGCTTAACCTTGGTGCTATCCGTGCCTCTTCAGGTAAAGCCTTGTATGACCTGAGTGACTGTTTTGCTATATAGCACTTTAGCATGGCTGTACTACTCATTTTGACTTGGCTTTGTTTCTTATTAGTATCCAAATGAAGTGCCAAAGATAGCCATCCAGAATCCTCGAGGGCTGTCAGATGAGCAAATCCAAAAGTAAGTGTATTATGCAAACTCTTTCCAGTTCAGTGCAAGAAGTAAGGTTTTCTTTGTTTCAGTCTGTCACACTTTTAATGGAAAGTGTGGGGAGGTGGGAGCTTCTTTATATTGTGTTCCACCTGCCCAATGATCTTATGTGGAATATGTATTATGCAGCTGTTCTCATAATTTAGAGCTGTGCTGTGAAGGCTGTTGCTATGTTACTAACATTGGGAGCATGGGGAATGAGGTTACAAACAAGACTGGAAGTTCTAATCATGTATGCAACATGTTTGGGTACATATAAATTAATTATGGTGTTTGTGTGTAAAATTGGCATTGGGAGAATACATGTTAAAGGAGATATTTCCCTTAAAAGTTATTGATAGGTCGACAAAATTAAGAGATGAGAGGCAATGCATCTTGGTACATTACTGTATCAGAAATGCAGCCTCTTCATCCAAAACAAAGTCCCAGCTTCTGTGGCTCTTTACACGTGGCTTACTAGAACCTGCTTTTCCTTCCCTGCTTTCCCTTCCCCTAGAAGGGCTTCAAGCTGCTTTTTCAATTTCAGTCTGGTACCACTTCCTTCTAATTTGTACTGAAGTAGCTACTGTGTCAGATGAGATACTGGGTGAGAGGCTGGCGCCCATCCTGTGTTGGTGTTGAGATTGCTATTGCAAGTGGCTGATTCAGCCACTCCAGTTCTTGCCATCTCACTTCCCTGGACATCTATTCTAGCCTTTCTCCTTACCCTGCCCCCTTTTTTGCCTCCATTTTAGGATTTCCCAGACACTACAATGTACTGCTGAGGCCCAGCTGGGTACAGCTATGTTATATGAGCTAATAGAGGTAAGAGAACAGAAAGGGGAGGCAGGCTGTCCAGACCTATGGCTTGGGCTGTTGCGCCTTTATTGTGTGAAATGACAAACTGACCCTCTCTGTCTTCACAGAAGGGAAAGGAAATTCTTACAGACAACAACATCCCTCATGGGCAGTGTGTGATTTGCCTGTATGGTTTTCAGGTAAGGGCATGCTGGATTGGCATATTGTTTTCATTTGTGTGGAGCCATAAAAGCACTAATATATGGAAGAATGAGGTGAAGCTGGGACTCACTCAAAAAGGAAGGAAGAGGGAACGGGAACTTGTTGGGATGTCTCTAGATCCCTCCCTAGTGCTGTGTTGCATTCTGTTCTGCAAAAGTGTGTGCATGTGTCCCCACAGTGGGAAGGGGAGTAACAGTGGGAATGGGGTGCAAAAAGCCCTTGTTAATGTGATTGTTTGAATCTGAGCCAGCATCCACATATATTACATATGAATTGAATTGAAATTGGATTGAATGGGAATTATTATTTCAATGTATGCTGAAAACACACAGTGTAGCTGATTTATATTAATAGGAATCTGTGCCTTCCCCTGTGCAGGAAAATGAAGCTTTCACTAAGACACCATGCTACCACTACTTTCACTCACGTTGCCTTGCCAGTTATACAGAGCATATGGAGGAAGAAATCCGTGCAGAGAGGAAAGAAAGAGTACAGCTTTTGGCACCTCCTCCCAAAGAGGTAATAGCTCCTTGCGTGCACCCCACAGCTGCTCCTAGAACTTCACCAACTTTTTCCTCCAGGAATGGCTTCTGAATCTGGATCAGTATTTCCAGTTCATTTTGGTTATTAGTTACGGCATTGAGAGCTGTGGACAAGATTTTCCCAGATAGATGTTGAAATGGTTTTCCACGGTTCAGTGCTGTGCATACATTCGCATTTGCAAGTTATTTTGTCTACAGAGAACAAAATGTTAAGTGATGTGTAAAGTCTGGGAATCTAGTTAAAGACCAGAGGAGATGGTCAACATATCTTCCTTTGCTTCAAATACTAAAGAACTGGGGTTCTGTAGATAAAGGCAATCTTCACAGCTGCAGTACAAGTGACCAAAAAGTATACTCACATTATATCTTCTTGAACACCTGTGTTGGTGTGTTTCCTGGTGGAAAAGATTGTGAATGGACTTCAACATACACAAAAAAGCTTTGCCAAGAAACAAAAGTTATCTTCCTCCACTCCCAAACAATAGAATAGTTCTGAGGGCAGGGTTGCTAGTGGTGAATCTTCACTCTGAGATAATTTTTGCACTAGCTTTGATGCAAGTTGTGATTGCATTAGGAAGGCCCAGTAGCATCTTATAAAAGAGAACGCTTTACTGATGGATGTTTATAGAATGGAATTAACTAAATTCCCAGGAGGCTTGGATGATGATCTCAGAATCCAGGCTGCCCCATGACCCTTGTAGTCAAACTGCACAGCACTCTTCTGCCGATAACACTGTTGTTGAGTGCTAGAGCTCCCCAGGATGAGTAGCAGTTTATCAGGAAAATACTACTCTTAAGACACACTGGCGGAGTATGAGAACAGTAGCTGTATATCCCATGACTAGGTCTAACCAAGGCTGAATTTTGCTGTTATTACCTTCTGTACAGGAATTTGAAGTGCAGTGCCCTGTGTGCAGGGAGCCTCTGGTTTATGATCTTGCAACATTGCAAGCAGCACCACCTCCACAGCAGCCAATGGTAAGGAAACTTTAAAAACAGACCTTTCACATGGACTTGCTGCTCTTTAAAAGATGCACCAGGCAGGCACCCTCTTGCTTCACTAATCTCTCTCACTTATTGGATCTGTTGGGCAACCCCATTTCTCCAAATGAGCTCTGTTAAGTGTTATTTCCAAATAATCATATACCTGGTGCTCTGTATGCCTGCAGGTGGCTATGAGTTCTAACATTCTTGTCAATTTTTACTTCTACACCAGGGAGAGGAAATTATTTTCAGCCAGGGAGCTGTCTTCCTTTCTATTCAACCTTCCAGGGGCCACATAGGAATTTTATTGTTTGTATAGCAGGCTAGTTTCACACCCCTTCTTCATTTAGGCAAAAAGTATTAACAGAGTGAAACAACAGATATATTCAACCCGTGTCTTTGCTTCCCTGTTACACAATAGGTAGTACATTTAGTTGTGTTTAAAAATACAGTGGTGCCCCGCAAGACGAATGCCTCGCAAGACGGAAAACCCGCTAGACGAAAGGGTTTTCCATTTTGGAGGTGCTTCGCAAAACGAATTTCCTATGTGCTTGCTTCGCAAGACGAAAATGTCTTGCGAGTTCCTGCGGGGTTTTTTTCCTTTCCCCCCCCTTTTTCCCAAGCCGCTAAACCGCTTAACAGCTGATGCTAAGCCGCTTATCAGCTGATCTTTAAGCCGCTTAACAGCTGATGCTAAGCCGCTTATCAGCTGATGGCTAAGCCGCTTATCAGCTGATCTTTAAGCCACTTAACAGCTGATGCTAAGCTGCTTATCAGTTGATCTTTAAGCCGCTTAACAGCTGATGCTAAGCCGCTTATCAGCTGATCGTTAAGCCGCTTATCAGCTGATCTTTAAGCCGGCTAAGCCGCTAATACTGTAGCGCTAAGCCGCTAAACCTCTAATGGGCTTGCTTCGCAAGACGAAAAAACCCGCAAGACGAAGAGACTCGCGGAACGGATTCTTTTCGTCTTGCGAGGCACTACTGTACCAGCTTAGGTTCTAACTAAGAATCCTCTGGGAGGAGCATGCTGTGAGTGGAGTTTTACTAATGAGATGCTCTTGCCTGTGTAAGGAGGTGGGAGGCTGCATTTCCCCCCCAGTCTTTCTCTCTGCCTGCCCCCCGGCAGCCCCTTTGCCCATCAGATCTGGAGGGTTGAGAGACCCAGAAGGCTCTGTTTGGGCCAGCCATCTAATTACATGCCTCTCTTTCCTCAGGAGGTGTACCAACCTGACACACAGACACTGCAGCACAGAGAACAACTGCGCCTGATCTATCAGAAGCAGCAGGAGAAAGGAGGCATCATTGACCCTGAAGCAGAAAGAAATCGCTACTTCATCAGCCTGCAAAAGGTTAGTACAGGCAGCAGGAGTACAAAGAGGATAACGGTCATAGGGAAAGAATGAAACAATGGAGGTAGCAATTTTTACTTGCTGAGACATCCTGTCTTGTAGCACAAGAGAGAGCTTTGATATTTGCATCCTAGTGCTGATGACTTTTGTTGCTGGCAATTTTGCAAGTTACTATAGGGAAAGATTTAAGCAGCAAAGCCTGGGGAAGACAGATGGGGTGACATCAATATATTAATTCCTGTGGGATCTTTGCCACTCAGACTGAGAATCAAGCCTGCTGTGTTTATGCATTTTCTGCCCTTCATTTTGGTTTCTATCCTTTTTAGCCCCCAGATACCACTGAACATGAACAAGTAGCCATCTCAGAAAATGTTCTGGATACTGACAAGGAACTGAGGCCATCAGCAGGCTCAGAACATACCCAAGGAACTGCAGAGGCTGCTGTTCCAGTGAGGAATGAACCTGAAAAACCAGAGAGACCTTCTGTCCCTTTGCATTTCCATAGCAAGAGAGAGAGGACTCGAGAGGAGAAACCATCTATACAAGGCGCTGGCTGGCAGCTGCGCTACAAGTCACTGGAGACACCAGCAGAAACTCATTGTCTTCTCACTGTTGAGGGAAAATCCAGAACCTTCAGTAGAAGACCCAACTGGAGAAAGGAGAGGGGACAGCGAAGCTGTGGGAGGTACAATCAAGACTTCTCAAAATCTTGCAGCAGAGACCAAGTGTCTTCACTGGTGGAGAAAAAAGAGCTGCGCACCAGAGGAATCTCACCAACCAAAGAGGGAATGTATTTGAGAGAGGAGAAAAATGTCGTGGGGAAATGGACGCAGGAGCAGAAAAGTCAAGCCCATGACAGCAAGGAAGTAAACTTGGAGGTTAGCCATAATGAGCTCTGGGGGTCGGCCAAGTGGCAGGGTCGCCGTGGGATGCAGGATTGTAGGCAGTGGGAAAAGACCAAGGGCAGAGAACCTGGATCTTATATTAAAGTGCCAAGAGGCCGAGGACGCACCACATTGAACTCAAGGAGAGAGCTGCAGAGCCAAGAGACTGAGGATGGCTCCTAGCAGGCAGGAGTTGAGGCTTGAGGGGCTTTTTCTAGGGGTGAACACTGGTGATTTTGTTGTGCTGTCAACCATTGGCCTGGATTGTAAGGAAAAGCAGATCTGTCTTGAAATTCTCCTCTCGGCCATGGGCGGTTTATGTCTTGCAGAGTAGGGGTATATTGTCCTCAGAGATCAGAATTACTGTCTGTGGACTGTAGTAAATAACTGAATAATAAATGGTAGCCAAATGCTATTGCCCATGGGTAAACTGTAGGATCTTACAGTGAATCAGCGCTGTGTAGAGGACTGTTTGAGGCTGAATCACTGAACTAAAAGCCAAGCTTGAAAAATAACTATTAAGTAACCCTGTTCTAAAATAGGTGCTAAAAATAGAAGGACCATAAGGGAGTACAGGTCTCCTTGTTTACTGTCCAGAACTATGGAGAGGACTTGCCATTAATAGTGTCACTATTTTTAGACATGCCTTATTGATGGTATTGGCATATGTGAAAAGAGTTGGACTTGAATCAACATTGACTTGGCGGCTGTTGACCACAGAGGGTCCTTTAAGCCCCCCAACTGTGGCCAGACTGAATGTTGGAGTCTCCCACTGCCTCACTGTAATTGGCTAATGTTCAGTAGTGATTGACCTTGAACTGCAAACATCAAACATGCCTATTCTAAAGGGCCTTTAAATTATAAGAAGTCCAACTCCTTACTCACCCAGTAGTTGGATTTGAAGCAACGAAGGCTTCAGCTCCAGGTACACCAAGGCTCTTGTCTTTGCCTGTTTTCACAAATGTGATATCCTGCAATGGTTTACTAACTGTAATCCTGTCCAGAGTTCACGTGACTTATGTTTTGGGTCTTATCATCTTTGATTCGAGCCAAATTTGGTTTTGTTGGGGTGAGAAGTCTCTCATGCTCAACTGGCTTTCCCCTCCTAACCTTATGGCTTTGTGTATGTGCATTCACCCACACACCATTCAAGAACAGCTCTACTCTCCATTTGGGAGGGTAATACCAATGCACCTACCTATTTTTAGGCTACACAGTCCCTGTCATCTCCCTCAGCAAAATGCAGCCTTGTCTTCATGGGTATTTCTGCTCAGAGGAGGAATCTGTAGCAATATGGAGTACATGTGGCCACTATGCAGACATTTCGAACAGACTTTCCTCCACTTGTATTTCTATTTTGTCACATATTTATGGCCTTCCTCCCCCCACAACAAATTTTACCCTAGGCTGTGTGAAAGTTCCCAAGCTGCTTAAATTCCTTATATGTCTGCAAAATGTCCCCCCACCACCCCTCCCCAAGTGAAGCTTTGCCAGACTTCATAATTTTCCTTTTCTGCTTAGCCACAGTAACATTGTAGATGTGTGACAACTTTACAGAGCACAGTGGCCAAAATGACCTTACAATAGAAGTGTGACTGATTTTAAACCAGTTCATGCTAGAGGCTAAAGGATGTCATTACTTATTTGCATGCATGCACATATACCAGTTTGAGCAGTTCTGCCTATTAAAAGGATTGATGTGAGATTGATTTACCTCCCTGCACTGTGGTGAGGTGGAATTTGTGGTGATGTGATGCAAAACAGGAGTATTAAAAGCAATTTGAGTAAACCAATCTATGATTCTCTTTCGTGGATAAGGAACATAGCTGCTGTGCTGCATGTGATGAGACCATTCAACATTAGAAACCATCTAAAAAGAGGCAGGGAGGTAATAACCTATGACCCAAGTAGTTTAGCTAAAATGAGGAACCTTTTGATTATAAATGAAAAACAATCGGGTTCTAATCTTTCTGTTGGATTCACATTTTCTTTTTCTTTTCTTTTTTTTTGTAAACTATTCTTCTAAGGAGAAAGGCTGCTTCATTTTGCACCACTTGAAACTTCTGAACAATAATGAATGGTAGCCTACATAGAATATAAAACATGGGTAGCACAGTATGTAGATCCTGATTGGCTTTTCTGGACAGGGTTATAATACCGACATAGGTCCAGGTCCAGGAATACCTAAAAGCTATACATCTTAGGGACTTGGGTCATAAAAACTGACCCAAAGGGGCTAATTGGTGAGCAAAGTGCATATAGCTCCTGTAGTGTGCATTAGGTAAAAAAAGAAAGAGAAGGTAAGAGCTGGATGACAAGCTACTTTATTAGAGTACACAAACTGTTCATTTGATCTTGGATGGATTATTTCAGATTACCTGTTAAACTGAGCAGTCTTCCTGATTTGCTTGAACCAAACATATGCAGATATACAATGTCTGACTCTGCCCTATTGAGCAGCCATCTTGATCTGAAGGGAGGTTATACAATGATGAACACTCATCCTGATGTGTGGAGGTTATATATATTTCCATCTATATATATTTCCATCTTTTATATTATATTATATTATATATTTCCACACTTTTTCATGCATTTCCCAAATTGCAAAAAGTCTGGTTTTTAAATGTGGATTTTGTTGCAGCAAAGCACTTATTCTACTTAATTGTATAGACTTATTTTTCTGATATGCAACTGAATCCCTTCAAAATGTGTAATGGGAGGGTGCCATGTGAGAGGTATGGTAGAAGAGAGAGATGAACGTGCTCAAAACTGGAACAGGAGCCAAGCATTAGACAAGTAGGAAGGGATGAGGCTGGGAAATAAAGGGACAAGAGGAGCAATGGAGTGAGGGTACCATGTTGTGGGACTGAAGGTGAACAAAATACTGTTTGCCCCATTTGCTCTCTAGGACTGCTGAGATCCTTAAAAAATAGCCATCACTATTAACAAGTGTTTGATTATAGGGCATACACAGCGTACTCATGGAGGAAACAGCTCCTTTTTTTTCATTCTGACATCCTTGGTGAATGGCTGTGCCTTCTTTGAGTAGGTCTCAAGGCTACTGGATCTGTGCTGTTGATCACATCCTCTGCTTGACACTTTCCCCTTCTATTGTTTTGCTGTCTCCTGATAGTTCTGCCTTCCTTTTTACCAACTGCTCTCGATCCTTTGAGGACTCTCGCCCTCATTTCATAAACCCACCCTATTTTCTTCCATCATGTCCACATCCAGAAATTTCTTTTATAAAATCTCTGAAGTGCAGGATCTGTTTCTTCCTGAACCTTCCTAGTCTTTCCCATGCTTTCGCCTATTTGTCTGTGATATATTAGAGTTACTGTCCCACCCACATGCGTACAATAAGTTGATGACTGGGTTAAAACTAATACCTCAAGTATCTTCTCTCTCCACCCCCCCCCCCCCAAATGTATGAAAGAACAATTCCCCCTTCCATGTTTTGCTGTTGTAACATTGGCAAGAAGAGCAAGTGCTGTTTCACACCTGGGTGTTGCTATAAATAGAAGTGGAACCATCCGCCTCAGTGGCACTGACAGTACGTCCTAACCCAGCCTGCATGGAGAACCTCATTGTAACCATTAATTCAGATCAAACAGACTTGGGAATTGTTAGAGATCTGGCAGTTATGTTCACAGTATACATAGCTTACTGCAAGGGTCCTTCTCTATTTAATATTAATGTTGCACACACACACACACATATTTGTTGTTTGTTGTTGTTTAGTCGTCTCCGACTCTTCATGACCCTATGGACCAGAGCACGCCAGGCACTCCTGTCTTCCACTGCCTCCCGCAGTTTGGTCAACTCATGCTGGTAGCTTCGAGAATACCGTCCAACCATCTCGTCCTCTGTCGTCCCCTTCTCCTTGTGCCCTCACTCTTTCCCAACATCAGAGGCTTTTCCAGGGAGTCTTTTCTTCTCATGAGGTGGCCAGAGTATTGGAGCCTCAGCTTCCGGATCTGTCCTTCCAGTGAGCACTCAAGGCTGATTTCCTTCAGAATGGATAGGTTTGATCTTCTTGCAGTCCATGGGACTCTCAAGAGTCTCCTCCAGCACCATAATTCTAAAGCATCAATTCTTCAGCGATCAGCCTTCTTTATAGTCCAGCTCTGACTTCCATCCATCACTACTGGGAAAACCATAGCTTTAACTATATGGACCTTTGTTGGTAAGGTGATGTCTCTGCTTTTTAAGATGCTGTCTAGGTTTGTCATCACTTTTCTCCCAAGAAGCAGGCGTCTTTTAATGATCATCTGCAGTGATCATGGAGCCCAAGAAAGTAAAATCTCTCACTGCCTCCATCTTTCTTCCCCTTCTATTTGCCAGGAGGTGATGGGACCAGTGGCCATGATCTTAGTTTCTTAATGTGTGTGTGTGTGTGTTTAATTTTTATTTGATTTTACGATACAAATTATAAAAAAGATTTAAATATATAATCATATACAGAGATTCTTCCAAATCTCAGGACTTCCCTCCACCCCTTCCCTGGAGTCCCATTTTAAACATTTAAAACTGCGTCTTCTGCCATACTCTTATTATATCAACCTATATTTTCCATGATAATTGTTACACTACAAGTGTAATCAAAATCCTGCCCTTAATGCTGCATATATACTTGGGAGTGGGACTTCTCAGAAAACATGCAGGGGGTTATGCTGCATGTGTGGCTGTTAATTCAGCAAGAGCAAAAGGGCTCTTTTATCCCTATAAATATATCTCTTAACAGTCTGCAGTCACTTGAGAATCTGGTCAAGTGCTAAGGTGTGTACCTTACCATACGGTGCCTACATACGACTGCTTTTCCATGTGATTACAGGCACCATATGGTCAGCCTTAAAGTAGCCACCATGTAGTTCCTGGTAGTCTGAATCCATTCAAGAGAAAGATCTCTGTTGTTAAGGCTCCTCCCGATGTCCTTTTTATTCCACGTTCATGATGATTTCTGCTCATGATGCTATCGAAGTGATCATGTGTAACTTTTCATACCACAAATGTGTTTGGGGCTGGGGCCGAGAAAGGCATTGCCCCACTTTTATTGCACTGTAGCTCCTCCAGACACCAATAATAAGGTAGCATTGGGAAGCATCACAGAACAACTGATAAGCAGAGTAAATAATTCCCCACCAATTCACTATTATTGTGGCATGAACATATTGAACACATTACTGAATACAACTACAATAAAACACCAGTCTGGAGGAGGGACCTTTGGCAAAAGCATCATCATTTGAAAAAAGATACTTTCCAATTTATATTACATATCATGCATGTAATATTATTGAATTAAACAAATAAGTCACAACCAGATAAATGCATAAAATCTTTTCTTGTATATCTAGCATCAAGACAGAAATCTAATCCAAGTTTCTTATCCCTGTTTAAAAATAGAATAATAACTGGCATTTGAACTTCATTTTTTTCCAGTTTAAGGAGGCAGGAGAGATTTAGCGTGGGGTGCCCAACTATAGCACACACAGCCATCAGCTTTAGTCATTTATTTGTTCAATCCTAATTGCACACAGAGGAGGTATTCATTTGCAAGCAAGATCAAAGATACATATGCAAGCAAGATGACAGATGATAAAATTTTGTCCCATCCCTGAGGCCATTCAAATCTGGATCATACTGTTCATCCTCCCATCAACTTCCCTGCTATAAAGTATGCACAACCCACAGTGCAAACATCACTTACTCCAGTGAGGATGAAGGCAGTTCTGCAACAGCTGCTCTGTGTGGCTTCCTTTGTAAGTATCTACTTCAATAGCTTCTGGCTGACCTGGGGTGGCAAGACCTAGCTACATCGTAGAGGATGAGGAGAATCATCTTTTGACTTTCCACAAAGCTAACAGAATGAAACAACACACATAAAAATCCCTGTTGAAAAAACATCTGCCCAGACATGATATACAAGGCAATAGTGATATTTACTGATAATGAAATACTAAAACAAATAATAACGGGGACTATATGTGTGCAGAACAAGGGAAAGAAGCTGAAGGAATACTGTATGTAGCAAGTAACCAAAGAACAAGTAGTTAAAATATTAAAAATATAAACTTACATTTCATCTAAATGATAGTGAAGTTGATACCTGGTGGATTTCCTTGAGGAGGGAATCATACAGATAGGATGGTACAGCTGATCACATCTTCTCTCTGGCCAGCACCCATCTCATCTCAGGTGTTAAGGGCATACTGAGGAACGTCTCATCAGGTGACCTTTGCATCTAGGCAGGAGCTGTTGTCTCTTTGGAGATTTGATATATGTGATTTGATAACTGAGGTGTTTATAATCTGAAAGATAAAAGCACAGAAGTAGCTGCAACTCTTACTGAGCGATGTTAGAAACAACAAGCCGGCATTTCACAATTTTTTCAAAGGAGAATTGTGACTGAAGTCACAGAACTCAGCTGGCTAGCATTTATTTATAAATTTATTAGCAGATAAAAGCATTCCTGATTTCTCTTGAAGCATGTGCGTTTATTGGTCCAATTCTTTTCTTCTTTTTAAACATCGCAGCCAGGCTCGCTCCTGAAAGAAGCTGGCAGGGAGCTCCGAGCTTGCCCGAGGGCTTTCCACCTAGTGCCTCTCACCCCCTCCTTCATCCGAACTCAGGGGTGAATTATGGCAACAGCAGGTGAGGCAGCGTCTTTTCATTCCCTGAAAAGATGAAGGGAGGCTGATGTACTCCCCATATCAGCCTCTAATTACCTCTTGCAAGCTGGACACGATGTTATTAGCAGCCATCTTTCAAGGCGCCCCTAGTGGCCCCCCCACCAAGGTAACTCTCAAGTATAATATAGTTGTCTAAAACAGCAAATTGGATTATATTTGTGTTTAACTCTTGCAGTCCTATTCTGTGATGTTTACTCAAGAGATGGGGAGAAATTAGATTCAGTTTGCATTTAAAGGTGCAACTATCAAATTCACATTCACCATAACACGGCCATCTTTCAAAATTTACACTTGTCCAAATTTTGTGATGTGGTTCTCCAACTAATGTTTTTAAAAATGTGCATATTAGGAGAAAGTGTGCATACAATGTATTACTGAAAATAACATGCAAAAATATTGGGGGAAATGCTTGAAAAATGTGTACATTAGTCAAAACTTCATACAAATATCTGTTTGTTAGGAACAATGCTTAAAAATGAGGATTTTTTAAAATTGAAAATTAATGAAGCTGTCAACATTAGGTCCATTATTTTCCATAGGTCTACTCTGAATAAATCTTAGTTGAATACCACCCAAAGTCCTACTGCTCACAATGACCAGGACAGAAGGTAGGAGATGGTTTTTCATTCTTTTTTGCTGCACCATCTCCAGACTGATGCAGCTGAGGGACACAAGGATCACAGGATCTGTCAAGCACTGGATCAGGGGATCTGTAGATCCAAAAGATCTGAACCAACAATGCCCTCTCTTGAATATTGTACTTTGGTACTTGCTTCTGGCTGCCACCAGCAGGAGAACCACCAGTGTCCTATGGGAGAGCCATCCCATCTGCTAGGCCAAAACCTGAGTCGACCACTGTAGTAGAGGCACCAACACCACCACCAACAGTCTCCTCTTCTACCAGAGAGTCCACAATGTACCTTCGTAATCCTCCCCAGCCATCAACATTGGGTGTGTGTTAGGACTACACTGTTACTAAAAACAATAAAAACAGTATTGTTCAAGCATTCTATTTTCTGTCACAGTGAGGTATGGCATATTCTTTCTGCAACCCGTATTTCTCCACACCCTTCATTTATTCTACTGATTACTCCCACTGCTGACACTTGTTCCACTGCCAGGGCTGACCCTCCTATAAGGCTGGGGGAGGGAGGTAGCTGCCTTGGGTGATGGAAGCCCAGGAGTTGATGCTCCTGTGGAGACCCCACCCACCCAACCACTCCACTGCTGGTGGAGAAACAGTAGTGGTGCTGGCTTCCAGAAAGATCTCATAAGATCTTGCCAGAACCCACTGGTGCTGCTGCTTTGTGGGCAACATGTTTCCATTTTGCCTCAGGTGGAGAAACAGGGTGTACCACCCCTGCCCACTGCTTTTGGGATTATGAATGGAGCCTGTCATATAAATTTTACGTGGCTCCTTTTGTCCTAGGATTGCAAACATTCATAGCTTAAAAAAAATAACAATTGGAGACTGAGATCCATGGAATGTCACATGTGAGGACAAACCTCTGGTCTCTGTCACCAAAATTATACAAATTAGTATTAGGGAAAAGATACTTCTTAAATTTAGGACTGAGGTGCGCTCATCCTTGAGGGAAGATGCTCAGAGGAAAGGTTAAATTCTCCATTATTGTCCTTAAATCAAATAGAATGTGACTCTAGACATTTGAGTAAAGACAACTCAAGGTGCAACTGCTGATCAGATTTGTTCCAGTACTGTATCCATTAACGGCATTTGTATTTGGATGCCAGAGAGGAGACTGCAAGAATGATTGACAGTACTTCCCCAGTCATCCTTCACCCTTCCTACTTCCTATCTACCTTACCAGGTCATAATCAATGGTGGCCATATGTGGCAAGTAATAGGCATGAGGGATGCAAGAGGTCAGTGTCTTTGCAGCGTAGAGCTCAATGATATTATCTTCCCTGTGCAAAAAGTGGAAGCATTGGAGTCCAACTTCTACAACGTGACTGGATTGCTACAGAATCACTTGAACCAGGTAAGCAGCAGCTATATCACCATGGAGTAGTAGTTAAATGATGCAATGTTTGCAGTATTCAAATGCCTATAATTCCACAGTCATGGAGGATGATATATAAAGTGAAAGCCACCACAGAAGTCTACTTGGTTGGATTATGACAGGTCCTCAAGGACTACTGTAGTGCGTACGTATATTTATTCAGTTATACAAATATCTATATTCTGCTAATTCATTAAGAAATATCAAAGAGGTTTGCAACAATACATAAAACCATACAATCAAAACTAAGTAAAAAACTTATAATCAGATTACTATAGTGGAAAGATGTATCCTTAATTGCCTGCATAAGCCTGATGGAATAGAAAAGTTTTCAGCAGGCATTTAAAAGCTGAAACAGAAGATGCCTGTATCAGCTATCTCCAAAATACAATGAAAAACACCTATTTATCTCCCCCATTAATCACAACGACAACTTTGGCCAGCAGGAAATAATCAAGCAGGCATGATAGCTGCTCCCACAGAAGTCTACTTGTGACCATTGCAGCAGTCATGTTGGCAACAACGATGAGCATATTGGCGAAGTGGTGTGCACCCTGTCCCAGAAACATTTTAAATTATAAAAAGAGGAGCTATGCTGGATCAGGCCAAAGGCCCTTCTAGTCCAGCATCCTGTTCTCATTGTGGCCAGCCAGATGCCTGCAGAAAGCGCGCAAGCACAACACAAGTGCGACAGCACTTTTCCCACGTGATTCCCAGCAACTGCTTCCAACAGTGATGAGAGAATGTAAACATTGTGGCCAGCAGTCACTGGTAGCTTTGTCCTTCATGAATTTGTCTCATCCTTTTTAGAAGCCATCCAAGTTGGTGACCATCACTATCTCTTGTGTTAGCAAATTCCACCGTTTAACTTTGTGCTGTGTGAAGAAATGCCTCCTACTATTTGTCCTTGATCTTCCAACTTTCATCTTTGTTGGGTGACCCCGAGTTCTAGAATGATGAGAGAGGGAGAAAAAGGTCCCACCCTACTTCCTTTTTTTCTAAACTAAAAAGCCCCCAAACCTTTCCCCACAGTGGAGTTTCTTCAGTTCTCACTATACCTTTTCCATTCCTCAGCTGCCTCATAGGAGAGACATAAAGGATGCAGAGTCCACAAATATTCCACAGTACCTTCGCACAATGTATTTCATTTTTGGTACCAGGTCTTGTCTTGTCTTCATCATGAAGTATTGTAATTTAGAACAGATGAACATGAAAACACCCATATATGTACAACATGCAACAACTTTACTTAATCTTCTCTAACTGAGCAAGCTCACTGAGGAACTTGCTCTATAGATTCCGTTCATCATAAAGATGCAGTAACATATATCATCAGGGGTGCATGCAAAGGGGGCTGCAGAATAGGAGAGAGGAGGTGGCATGGAAATGGAGTGGTCCGTGTACAAGGGAGAGTTGAAAAAAGGAGGAAGGAGGTGGTAGGGGAAAGGAAGTGACGGTGATAATGGTATGTGTGCAAAGGGGGCCTGCAGAACAGCAGGGAGGAGGAAATACAGAAATGAGGGTGGACTGTGTGCAAGAGGAAGTTGCGAAGGAGGAGGGAGGAAAAGGGGGCTTGCAGTAAAAATGGGCAGTGCAAAGTCTCATTTGAAAAATATATATATATTTCACAAATAAAATGCTTTTATCTGGTATTTTGCTTAATGTTTTCCATATTTGCAACTTAGTCTACTTCTGTTACATATTTCTTATAGCACCACATTGCTTAAAGTCATCGTTATTCAAACGGAGCACTTCCTAAAAAAACCAAAGAGCTGTCATGGTGGCAGCTGTCCCAATGTTGCAGTCCATATGTTGTTGGACTACAACTTCCATCATCCATGATCATTAGCTAAGCCACCTGGGGATGGTGGGTTTTGTAGTCCAAGAATATCTGGGGACCCAAAGTTAAAGAACACTGACCTAGTGGGAGTGCAGATGGACTACTACTGAGGTATACAACCTTTGACTCCCTCTGTTTTGCTGCCTGCCTCATTTTCCTTTCAGTGCATTGGGTGCTCTATGAGGGAGAGGATTTATTGTAATCATTGATTCCTATGATGGTGCTTCTCGCTTTCCCCTTCATGAATAAGGGGAACTAAAGTGTGTGTGTGTGTGTGTGTGTGGCCAAGAGATGCAAGCATTCCTCAGGAGGAATCATAACTGTCCAAATATCTAATCTTTAAAAACATCACCTTTCTTTCCTTGTCCAATCTTACCCACCCAGTCCTCTGCATTAGGAGGAAATGTTTGACCACCTCTTGAAATCTCATCATCAAACCTGACACAAGGATTCCTGAGGTGGGGGTGGTATCCATTACCATTTGGGGGCTGGGCACCATTTTGAATCAAGAATGTGGATCAAAACATCACTATGGCATGACTTGGCCTGGTTTTTTGTATAGGCTGCCTCTTGAACTATCATTGTCAAACTTGGCGTGTGGGTTCCTGAAGAGGCGGTAGTGGACTTTGTCACCTTAGACACTAGACGCCATTTTTAATCAAAATAGTGGACTGATACCTCACTTTGGTGTGACATAGGTTTGACTGCCTCTTTGAGACATCATCCCTAAACACTACACAAGTATTTCCAAGGTGGGAAGAGTGAGTGTGTACATTGATGTTTGGGTGCTGGGCACCATTTTGAATGAAAATTGTGAACCAAGACATTATTTTGGTGTTACTTTGCTCATTTTTGGCACAGGTTCAGTCATCTGTTGAGATCATAACGAAACGTTGCACAAGGGTTCCCAAGATGGGGGCAGCAATCTTTGGCAATGTTTGGATGCTGGGTGCCAGGCCTGTGCAGAGCTTGTCTGAGACCCATGGCAGACATCACCAGATGACTGCGAGGAATGAGGTATTATTGGCATGACAGTCCAGCAAACCCCTGCCCCCCCCACCGGCTTAGCCCTCTGAGGCCCGGGGCAGGTATGCTTGGCTCCCCCCACTCTACAAAGGCTTCCTGGTCACCATCTTGAATCGTGATGGCACACCAAAACATGACTTTGGCATGACTTCACCCAATTTTTGGTGTGACATGTCTAAACTCACAAATTACACTATCTGTTTAAAAACAACAACAACAGGTTCCTAAAAATTCCCAGGCAGTGCCAGGCACCCCCTGCTAATAAAAGTGGGGGAACCATCTTAGTGATATTTTATATTAAATCCTGATGGGGTTGTGTGCCTTGTGTCTTACAACACATATCTTCCATCTAATAGATAAGAGCACAGGTTAGACATAATGGTCACAAGTTATCTCTGCTTTGTTGCCTTTGCAGTAAGTTTCACTCACTGTAGGAAGCAGCATTGCCAGATCTCCAAGTCAAGTCACAATAAAGAGCTTCTCAGTCCTTTGAAGTTAGCTAACAGTTCAATAACTGTAAGCGACCCTAGGCCAGTGCATACTGTCTATGCTTCCATAGATAGCCAGGTTTCCCCTGCAATGAGCACCTATTGGCGCCGGGAACAGAAGAAACAGTGAGCTTCTTCTAAAAATATCCCATGCACACATAATGTGTAGGGAGTTCTCGCCATTCAAAACAGTGATTAGTAATGGACAACCGGTGTTCTGTTTAATAAATATAATGAAACCAGTAAGGAAGTATCAACAGAGTTTCTATGGAATCTACAGTGCAATCCTATACTCAGAAGGGAAGTGAGCCTTGCTGAGTTCAATGGACCTTATTCCCAGCTCAGGTAAATGTGAATGGTATGACATCATTAGAATCCCAATATCTTTAAAGCTGACCAATCAGCTCTTTCCCCCATTAAATCTGGGCACCAAATTAACAAATGCATTCTATTCAGCTCAATATCCATTCTGTGTTTTTAATCATAACCTTGGCTGGCAGGGATGAGGGACTAACCTTCAGAAATAAGTTATGGACCTAGGTTTGCTTGGCATTCATGGATTTGCCATTATAATATGCAGTGCTTTTTTCTGGGGGAACGCAGGGGTACGCATACCCCTAAACATTTTGTGAATCTTTGTACTTTTGTCATTTACTGTTTTTATTTTTCCCAGTTTGAGATATAAAATGGTGATTTTCTTGAGTCAAAATGAGAGTACCCCTAAATGTTTTTTTAGGGGAGGGGAAGCACTGATAATATGTTTGCATGGTGTATAATAATTGCCTGAAATAGTGGGTTTTCATTATGACACATGTGGAGTACGGAGCCGATGTGATGTGTGAGGTGGATTCCATTTGATGCCTTTCCACTCAGAGAAGGCATCTGATAATGGAAGAGGAGTGGAGTTCATTTTCATCAATTCACTGTGTTCTAGAGGGTTCTTCAACCCCCTGGAACTGATTCTTTGGGAGTACAGGGGGAATTAGCAAAAACTGTCATTTCCTCCTTCTCTATTGGGCACCATGGGTATCTCTCCCAGACCCAAAGCCCTTCCACGAGCACAGGTGCGCCAACTGGATCCCACCATGTGTATTTTTTGTTTTCTGGCCCACGTTTTTGTCCTTCAAGGCCTAGCAAGGAGGACTGGATCAGGGTAAAATCTGAGGCATTAAAATATTCCAATGTTCTTTGTTCATTATTTCAAAATGTGGTCTTAACAGAGGCAGAAGAGGCACAAAGCACATGAAGACTTTTTGTAGCCCACTCACACATATTCTTATTTTATCTGATTGGGCCTAAACACCTCCTCAGAGGGGCACATCATTGTGCAAACAAAACTCAATTTGAAATGTTCATAACATCCAGTCCAATCCCAGCAAATTCCACTCTGGCTCATTCTACTACTTCCCCCAATGCCATCCCTTTTATAAAGAGGGTTCAACAAAAACGTCCCAGACCAACTTAGCAAACCCTCTGAAACAATTAGGATGTTTTGGCTGCTCCTGTACCTCGCTGTGGCTTCCTTGGTGAGTATTTTGCCCAGTGAGGGAATGTGAACGAACTGGTGGAAGTGAGATAACCTAGGGTTGCCATTTTTCAAAAAGTAAAAATCAGGACACCCCGAAAATTGTTTGTTTGTTTTTTACAGAAATGCTCCAAACACATGATTTTTCGATTGACTTGCCTAAGATCCAGGACAAAGTGCTGCCTTTCAGAAATTCCCTCGGAGGTCAATTCTGCCTTTGAAATCCCTAGATAATCCCAACCCACCCTTCAAAATGTAGTACTTCCAGAAAGTGGCTTAATATTGTAAATGGGTTGTCCAGATATCACAAATGTAGTGGTGTTTTTTTTTAATTTACCAGATTTTCCGTAGCAAGGATAAATCCAGATTAACTAGGAGGGAAATACAGGCTAACAATCTGATGCTGATGTACTGGGGATGCTATTCCATTCATGAATGAGGAACACTTACCTGTGATTCCTGCATAGCAGGGGTGGAATAAATGACCTTTGAAATCCCTTTCAAGTCTACAGTTCTACGACCCCACAATAAACACCCACCTGGAAGCACCCCAAAAGCCCAAGACGTACGAGAAAACAAATGATTATTTCCCTTTGGCTTTGACACATCAAACAGGGTTTTAAATGCAATAATTCCTACTTGGAAATAATTTATACAGTGGTATAAAGAGCAGGAAACAATGCAAAGACTTGTGGGAGCAAAGAAGGCATGACATGGGTCTGGAGATTCTTGCATTTCATTCAATATTGTGAAACAATGTTTATATTCAGGAATCACATGAGACCATAGCTGTCAACTTACAGATTTGAAAATAAGGGACCAGCAGCCTTGAAAATAAGGGACCAGCAGCCAAAATAAGGGACCTGCAATCTCACCAGGCACTCTTCCTGTCCTGCAGTCTGTCCTGTCTTCCTGTCTTCCTGTCCTCCTGCGGTCTGGTCAAACTCATGCTGGGTAGCTTCGAGAACACTGTCCAACCAACTTTTTAACCAGAAGTTCAACAGAATAGAATCTGAATCACATGCACCACAAGGCCTATGCAGCCTCAACTTAAGATGGCTCCCCGGCCTGGCTTTGCACTGCAAAGTTTGCAGCAGCACGTGCAACAAAATGGCGTCCAGCATTCAAAAAGCCCCTCAGCTTGCATTAACTAGCCACACACAAGGCATGCAAGCTCCACCCCCCAGTCGTTCTTAGACTTCTTATTGGGTGAGCAACACAGCCAAGCAACACAGGTGGAGCCTCCCTCCTCCCTGGCCGGCAGGGAGGGAAGGAGAGGAGCTGCTTCCTTTGAAATTTAAGGGACATCATTTAAGGGACAACCATCAATAAGGGACAGCAGCGGGACATGGCGCTGGAATAAGGGACTGTCCCTTCAAATAAGGGACACTTGACAGCTATGCATGAGATGCAACCAGAACTCAGTACTAAAGCGAGTTACTTAAGCTGCATGTATACCTTTAAAGCATTTTCTGCTTCTGGGCACTGTCCTTTACTGCTTGCAGAGTTACGATTCCCAGCAACCCTTAAAAATCTGCAGCATCTAGAATTCTTTGAGGGAAAGAATGTGCTTCGAATATAAAAGTGTAGTGGATATACTCCAGTGGGAAGGGAAGGGCAGGAGAGTAGAGTGTGAAGGGATTGTGGTTTAGCACCAGCAAGCGTAGATTGAAAGGAGTGGATTGAGGCTGTAGGAGAGCAATCAGCTCATAGGCCAAACGAACTACAGTGGCACCTCAGGTTAAGTACTTAATTTGTTCCAGAGGTCCGTACTTAACATGAAACTGTTCTGAACCTGAAGCACCACTTTAGCTAATGGGGCCTCCCGCTGCCGCCAAGCCGCCGGAGCATGATTTCTGTTCTCATCCTGAAGCAAAGTTCTTAACCTGAAGCACTATTTCTGGGTTAGCGGAGTCTGTAACCTGAAGCGTATGTAACCTGAAGCGTATGTAACCTGAGGTACCACTGTAGAAGCTTTATTCTTTCAAATGGCAACTACCTAGACTCAGTACAATCTGTTGGAAGAGACTTTACCCAAAAAACACAATGTAGAAGGCTCAGTCTAGTGCTGAATGGGGAGCATTTGCTGACTAAAGGATGTGGTGGGGAGGTTGCTGTTCTCAGGAAACTATCCTGACCTTAGTTGACTATCAGGTTATGAGAAAGGGCTAAATCAAGCGATGAAGCATCCCATTTGCCTTTCTGCATCCATCATCCCAGGTTGCTGCAGATCAGATCATCTGCCACGATGGACCAATAGCAAGTGATGACGAAAACAATAAATGTATCTGCAGCATAGAGCTCCCCGACACTACTTTTCCTTCACATCTGATGATTATCCTGGAAAACGCTTATAAGAACCTGAGTACTGTAGCAGGAACCCACCCCCCCAATCATTCAGTTTCTACAAACTTCACACACACTCACACACTACATACACTACGCTTCTGTTATAAATTCATAGAAAATCAACCATACATCGGATTTGCACTGTTCCACTTTTATTTACTCCATGAAGGAAGGACTACAAAATGGGGAAGGTTTGATACAGGCCACCATAATCCCTTGAGCATACCTGCACATCCACAGGAGCCCTGCCCAGTTGCTATGCCAACCCTGATGGTCTCAGACAGAAGACCATCAACAACACAACGGACTGCATACACGAGTGGATTCAACATGGACTATAACAAAAGAACAGTGATTGGATTCCCCCTCAGGGGGCAGGAAACTGTGACTACCTTTTGTCTTCTGAAAATGACTCATGGGGAGGGGGAGAAGGGAACCAGCCAGGTGACAGGACACTCAGGTTACCACCACCACCCCTCCCTCAACCCCTCCTTTCTGTGATGTATGCATGATGTTTCTGGGGGTGGGCTTGACCTACAGGATGGGAATTTCAAAAGTTTTTATAAGGCCTTGCACACCATTTTTCTGTGTCTTTCCTCTCTCCTGCAAGTGAGGGGAGCACCCTGTTGCAACAGTTCAATAAAGGCCAAGCCTACAGGCTGCTGATTTGCTCCAATTTACTCTGGTTGGTGTCTTTACTTTTTGTCCAAGGGAGCCCTCGGATTTTTCCGGTAACAGTTCTATTTATGAAGAAGAAGCGAGCAAGGTAAGGGGGCACACTTCAGCACATAGACAGCATGCCAAATATTTATTCCCTGCCTTGAATCACTAATGCTGTCTAGTTCTGACTGTTTCCAGCAGCTGAACAATATAACACAACACAATCAGTGGCTACAGTATCATATGAGCACTGATCCAGAGCATATTTTCTACAGCGTTTATATTTGCTTACATGTAAGATTGGCTTGTTAAGAAATTGAACTGCATCCTTCTCATATTAATTCTTACAAGTCTGGCTGATGAAGAATTGATCAAGATTAGCTGATGAAGCATTGAACGAAACAGATTCGTTATCCGGAAACTCTGTTCTGGAGATATTTGGTGACAGATTATGTATATATCAAACTTTTGAATTATTCTACCGCGACTGGTGAAGAAGATTTATGGACTTTGGTTGTAATTTCTGATCATTTGTATTAGTCTATAAATAGTGTTTAGTGCCATTGTTATTGGCCATCATGCCGTGTTATATTGTTCAGCTTGTCTATATTGCAACACAGGGGTCTGTTTACGGATTACTGTTTCCAGCAGCTGGCCACACTACATAGGGGAATGGTACTGGCGGGGTGTGTGTGTGTGTGTGTGTGTGTGTGTGTGTGTGTGTGTGACAGAATGTGGCTCACAGATCTTTCAAGGCATGTTAACCCTTCCTCCAAAGCACTGTTACTGGATAGCCCTGGTAAAATAGTCCACCACCACCCACTATAAACTAAATTTGTCAGTCACAGAAGTGCTCCGAGTTCTCCCGTCTCCACACCCCAATGTTTGTGAAAGTGCAAAGTTGAAGTCTACTCATTGTCTGGATACACCTTCAAAACTGAGTGATAAAAGAATGGTTGTTCCAGAGAAAAGGACAAGCATGGAAGCAACAATTGTAATGAAATGGTTGTTCATGATTTGTGGAAAGATGTTTTCAGTATCCTGCTAAGTATGTGTCCTGCAAATTTCTCTAGGCTATGACACTCCAGACAGACTTGGCATCATTTAATGGTACCTTGGAGAAATTAACCGCAACAGTGCGTCAGGTTGAGATGGAAGGTCTCAAGGATGAAGAAACTTATCAAGACTTCCTTGGAAAAATTAATCATACAAAGCGATGGGCTCGGGATCTGACTAATGCTCTAAGTGCAACTGGTGCGGGCATTACATCTTTAACTGAACAGGTAGGTACAAAATGTTTGGGAGCACAGCAGTTTGAATTGTGCTTGCACATTGTACTGAATACACCAAGAGTGGTGCTCCTGTTTGAGAGGATTCAAACCTGCTTTAGAAAGGGCATTTGGGGGACTGTTTGGGGCTCTTCAAGGAAACTTTTAAAATATTTCTGTGCAATGCTGAGTCCTCCATGGCTAGAGAGCTGCTTCAGGGAGCAGGAAAACATGGGATGAGAATTTTGCCTATTTTAATGCTTACCACTAGCATAAAGTCTCAAAAGAGGTTATTCCTTCCTTACCTCTCCTTGTTATTTTTTTTAAAAAAACAGACACTTTCAACATTCCATGGCTCATGGACCTAATTAAGAATGTTGTGAGCAAAGGCAAAAACCTCTGCTCCAAGGCATGTAAGATGGAGCCAAGCATCATTTTCATCAGGGATTTGGGGACTGGTAGTCGTACTAACTTAGAAGCACTAAGCCCATCCCTGAGCCAAAGGATGCTCTGCCAAGGCTCTTTGAGCACCTGCTGCCACAACCACTATCCTCTTTCCTGGCCTCAAAGGTGATTTCTTAGCAACTGAGGACAGGGATGTGAGGAGGGAGGCTGTGCAGAACACAAGTGCCTTCAAGCCTTTTGCAAGTGCTTGCACTGACTTCTTGCAGAAAGCTTAAGCTCACAAAAGTGCAATCCTTTGGAATTCAAACAGTGAGATAGTCATGCATCCCTAAACTTAATGACTAGATGCACCTAAGTCCTGTTCAAATGTTCTTCAAAAGTGGGTGAGAATAGCACATGGAGGGGAGGGGAGTTGGGGCCACGCACTCACATCTCCATCTACAGCATCCCCACTGCCCCTCCTCTGACATATGAATGAAGAGGTCTGGAAAGGGGACCTCAGTGGCTGAGCTTATCGTAGATCCTCCCTGCAATTGGAAAACCAGTAATAGCAGGTTTCCTGATCTCAAGGAGGATTCTAAGGGCATTCCCTTAGGCAACATCCACACCATACATTTGAAGCACATGGCTTCCCCCAGAGAATCCTAGGAAATGTGTTTTGTGAAAGGTACTGGGAACTGTAGCTCTGGGAGGTGTAAACTACAGTTCCCAGGACACTAACTGCCCAGTTTCTGGTTGAAGCCAGAATTGGGCCTCTGGTTGATCTCAGTGATGGGCTGAGATATAAGGGCTCAGGCAGGCCTTAAGATATCCTGGACCCAAATTGTTCAGGGTTTTGAATTTTTCTGAAAACTGCAGGTTCTTTTCACACATAGCACATCTTTATTGTATGATGCTTAGCTGGGGGGTAGGATTTGAGAAATAAAGGCATGCCCCCTTAGCACCTTTGAGATATTTCCCAGCCATTCAGAAGCCTTGGAGAAGATTCAGCTATTAAGAACAATCAGTCAATGTCTCTGGGTCATAGAATTATAGAGTTGGAAGGGACTGCAAAAGTCATTTAGTCCAACTTCCTGCAATGCAGGATCTTTTTGCCCAATGCGGGGCTTGAACTCATGTCCCAGAGATTAAGAGTCTCATGCTCAATCCATACAATAACAAGAGAGGTAATTGGTTACATCATCTCTCTCTCTCTCTCTCTCTCTCTCTCTCTGTGTGTGTGTGTGTGTGTGCATGCTTTAGCCTCTCTCATTCAATCACTCATGAAGCTGTCAAACACATCTACTACCACAACACACAGGGAGATGCTGCAGTAGAAAATTGCTTGGGGCTGTTCAGTTAAACATGTGCTAATATGTTTCAGGTCTCCAATGTCTCCAGTATTGTGTGGGAACTAGAAAAGTTTGACGAGAACAATGTGTTGTTGACACATAGGGAAATAGCCACTCTCAAGAAACAACTGGCCGATTGCAAAGACTCTGTTACAAATCCCAATTCTGACCTCTCTCCCTCTGGAAACTGGACTCCAGAGTTTGGTGAGTCCTACTGTGTGATTGTGGGCTGGAACTTCTCCTTACATTGGTTTGTCTATAAGCTACATTATCATCATCATCATTATCATCACCATTATCACCGTCACCAGTATTAATATTTATTTGTTGCTTTTTTCACAAAAGTGACTGAAAGCAGCTTGCGCTGTAAAAACCACCATTAAAAACTAATCTAAGAACAAGAATAACATCACGGCATAAAATGCTCATTGTATAAAAAAAGAGCAGATCCAAGTCAATCTGCCCCACTAAAATGTGAGTGGAAGAAGACACCACAAACATAGTTAAGTACTCTCCCAAATGAAGGGCCAAAGGCCTAGGAGAATTAAAAAAATGTTTTTGCCTGGGACCTAAAAGCAGATAACGAAACCTGGGGAAAGCACTCTACAAACGGCGAGCCACCACTGAGAAGGCTTGCTTCAGTCTGGACACCCCACAAACTTAACCCAGCTTCTTTTCATAACTGGCACATCCTCAGCGAGCTATTTGAGGAACCACCTGACCCAGGAAAATTTTATGGTCATTTAAGCCTTGAGCTCTTTCACTAGATCAGTTCTCAGCCTGTACCGGTAGAGATCAGGGTAAAAGGAATTTCCTAATAATTACTGGATTACCTCCCACTTAATAGTTCTTTATATTATAAAGAGGCCTGCAGAGCCCTTCTGGTGCCACAGGGTCCCCCCGCCATTTGACATTAGACTTGAAAGAAGCATTCTGTTGCACTTACTAATAGAATGTAGCATGTGCTTGTCCTTAGTGCTCACAGCAGTTCTCAGGTTTGCAAATGATCCCAAAAGGGATGATGACCACCTGCTTTAGTGAGAATTTTGGAAGGCAAACATGTAATGAGCAGCTGATCAATGACAGTACAGAGGAAGAATTGGGAAGCATTATGCAGAGAAAACACAGCAGGGCAGAGGAGTCTGGGTTGGGGGCCTGACCCGTTTTCTAAATGCAGTGGGATAAAACTTGGCAGAGCTTTTGAAACAAGCAGAATGCCTAACATGGTCACAGAAAACAAAGATGATTTAGTTACTTATCTTGTAAAATTTATGCACCTCTTGATTGTTAAAAAAACACAAAAAACCCCCTCAGAGCAGTTTGAAGGCGGAGAAAAACTTGTCAAGAGGAGCCACAAACAAAAGTAATTCCCTTTCTATTCCCTGGCAGGTAACTGTGACAACAAGGTGTTGATAAACGTTAGCAAGCCACTTATAGTGAAACTCAACTGGTGAGGTTTAAGCTACAAATTCGGAGCTTGGGGAAAGGACTTTGCTGTTGGAAACAAGAATCCAGACGCATACTGGGTTGCCCCGCTCAACACAGACGAGCGTTTGTTGGAAACCTACCGCATCTACAACTCCTATTCCGACCTGCTGCTCTACAAAAACCAAATAGAGAAAAACCTTTCTCAATTTGTTGGGTTCACCTGGAACTACATCAACTGTGGGCAGGGAAGCGGAACTATTTTGTACAACGGCAGCTTCTATTACAACTGCTACAACTCCAGGAACCTGTGCAAGCTGGATGTGGCAACCAGTAAGGTCCACCGCAAGGCTGTCGAAGACGCTGTGTTCAACAACTGGTACTCTTATAGCGGAATCAATTGTCAGGACTTTGATTTCTCCGGGGATGAGAATGGACTGTGGGTCATTTACTCCACGGAAAAAAACAAGGGGAAAATAATGATTGGGCAGCTGGATCCCAATACTCTGACAATAGTCAAGTCATGGCAAACCTCACTGTACAAGCCTAAGGCAACCGGCACCTTCATGATCTGTGGGGTGATGTATGCCTTGATGCGGGTGAGTGAACACAATGAGAAGATCTTTTACAAATATGACACTAACACAGCCACAGAAGGCTCTATGGACATCATCCTGGAAAAGCTCACAGGCACACTGTAAAGCATAAGCTACAACCCCAATGACCACAAGCTATACATGTACAATGATGGCTACCTGGTCAGTTATGATGTGATATTCCAACGCGTACCCCTGTTCCAAAAGAGGAGCGTGGTCAGTGTGAAAGAGCCAGATACTTTTGCGATGGTCGGTAAAAACCACTTCAGCTCACGAGACTTTGCCATAGCCTGAAAGTGAAACAAGGCCAGGCACGCACAACATTTACCTATTGGCAAATACATATTTTAAATGGTAAAAGTCTTGATTGTAAGGCCAGCAGACAGATTCTATCTTTAAAGGGTATAATTAAACAAGCCCTTTTCTTCACAGTGCAGTCAAGTGTCTACCTGTGTGAAGAGAACATGTCACAGGGTTGGCTGCTCTCACCATTGAACCTCCACTGCCTTTCCCTCGCACCAAATGATTCTGGCAGTAACAGGATTAGGGCTTTGGTGTGGAATCTGCTATAGATCGTGCCACTGAGTAACTAGGAGTTCATAAACAGCAGACATACACCCTGAAATCACCTTGCGTGTGTTGTGTTTGTGTGTGTCTGTCCCCTCCGCCTAGTTATGACACCTTTTGGGCCTCTCCTCAGATGTTAACATTTGCCATCTGGAGGACATAAGTTCCACAACACCTGAGCTTCACATTTATTCATTTTCAAGAGTTGCATTGTAGGAGTTATGTTGGGTTGCTCTTTATTTTCTTTATAAAAAGGTGGCCTCACTGAGGTGGACATGTGGATGGGATCATCCTCATGATTATCTCATCCCGCCTAAACAAATCCATGCATGCAAACAACCCTTTTCCTGGGGAAGCCATATGCAAAGTGGTCTCAGGGTTTGTTCAACGTCAGGATATAAGAGCTTGCACGTTCTTAAGGGCTGCGTCCGG
Source organism: Podarcis pityusensis (assembly GCF_964106645.2). NCBI lineage: Eukaryota > Metazoa > Chordata > Lepidosauria > Squamata > Lacertidae > Podarcis > Podarcis pityusensis. Next base: position 87,058,084 of record NC_138028.1, read on the forward strand.
ATCCGCCTTGTATAGCATGAAGTGGCCTTGGACTTGCGCGGCACTGATCCGATCAGAGGCAGACACGGCCTGTTTGGCAAACTCCTCGGCCGCAGCTGCTGGCTGGTCTGGGTAGAACCTCTGGAACATGCGCCCGAGCTGCCACTCTGAGCAGTACCCCACGTACTGCTTCAGGTCCACCCGGCCAGGGCGAACTAGGGCTGGATCGAGCCTGCAGGGAAAGAGGAGAAGACAAATGAGGCTCAGCAAATGCTCAGGCGGGAAATATGGTTCTCTATGCTCCTCTCACTTGGGGTATCATCTCCTTGTTCTCTCTCCAACCCCAAGAAGATACAGGGCTAGGGGAATCTGCTCTCCCCTTTATTTTCTTGGAGCTACTCTCTAAAAGAATATAAAGCAACAGTGCCTTGTAATTTAACTCCACCCACGTCTTGCTGCACTCACCCATCATGCTCCTCTCTCTCCATATCTGCTGTCCCTGCCAAGTTACCCATCCCCTCCTACAATCTCAGAGGAGCCTGCATGGAACCAGGAACAGTAAACAAGGACAGAACCAAATCTTCAGCTTCTGTGTTAAATGCTGCAAACCAGCATGACCAGAGGAGGCAGAAGTCCATATGTATATATACCCCAGACCACTCCCTAGCAAGCATGACCCCAGCCTTACCCAAATTAAGTTTTAACTGGCTGACCCTGTCTGCTGAGCATTTGCTCTTCTACCCTGCACATGACTCCTTCAGCACCAGGCTACATGGCTGGCAGAGTCCTGTGCTTGTGGGAGAGGATGTGTCACAGGTCTTGGAGACTACAAAAGCCCCAAGATAAGATTCTCTTCCGTCTTCTCCTATAGTATCATCTTCTGGAACAGGAAGTGTGTCTTCATTCCTGCTGCGTTCCTCCTTTTTGTACTTAAAATAGTTACCAGCTGGTCTCCAGAAAGGTAGACTTTGCCTCATAAAGACAGCACTTCCAAGGGGTGGGACACAAACTGCCCTCCTCTGTTACTCACTGCAATCTCCTTCTTGACTGAGTTACAAGGAAGCTCATGGAGTTGCTTTGTATGAGCTAGGGATGAACGGATCAGTTTATTTGGGGTCCATGTCCAAAGTGTTACAGGTGTTAAGTCTGCTCTGTTGCTTTTCCACTTTAAAATCTGTATTTTTTTTATTTAAAAAATCCATACAAAAATTCGTATTTAAAAATGCAATTTATCATAAATGCATATTTAAATATTTAACAGGGCATGCATCTCTAAATGCATTTCCTCCTTAAAAAACAAATCTTAATGCATTTTGGGAGCCAAGGACTATATTGCAAAATTTGGAGGAGTGAGGAAGCTGAAGGATAATTGTGAATTCGTTTGGAAGCTACAAATTTGGCTAGCTTGCTTGAAAATGCAGACAAAACAAAACTCTCCTCCACCCCTAGCTTGTCTTCACCTCAAAAACACCAATGGAGACATCTTAGGCACTGTGTTACTTGAGGAATCCTTGGTCCCACCAAGGGAAGTGAACCCTTTGGATTGAAGTGGCCTACCACCAAAGGGACTCCATTTGCAGGCTTCCTCCCAGCCACTGAGCAGTGAAGTAGGCTAATTTGCTGGAATACTGGCCCTTCCTTTGTGTGTGTGTGTGTGTGTGTGTGTGTGTGTAGCTGTTTCCCTGGCAAAACAACAGTCCTGCTCCTGTCTGTGTTTGGGCTACCAAGGGATTCAAAAACCTGCCTCAGGGGATCCCTAGCTTCTCCTCGTGGCATGCTTTGGCACCAAATATGCGAGGGTTGCGTGGAATGGGTTGGGCGAGGTTATCATGGTGTTAGTGTCCTCACCACATGCCGGCCGGTGGTTTCAATGCATCACCAGTGTGGGACTTCATTGGGAGTGATGTTGATGAAGGTGATGAAGGAATTTCTCTATGGGACTGTCAGTTGTTGCTACATTGTCTCCTTCCCCTCCCCCTTTCCCCTTCCTACTTCTGTTACAACAGTTTTGATTTAGTTGCTGGAGGAATGTAGAATCCTAAACCACTGTAGACTCCAGCCTATCAGCCACTACCTTCCTTGGGTGCCATTAAATGATCCTTCCCAAGTAAAAGGTTATCTTCTGCAGCTAACAACCTCTCTATCTGCCCCCATTTTCTGTGCAATGCTTCTGACCTGTCCACATAATTGGTGGTCATGAACACGATCCTTGCTTCGGAGGAAGCCACACCATCCAACGCGTTGAGAAGGCCACTGAAAGTCAGGCGTCCCATGCCTTGGTATGCGCTGGGGTCTGGAGGGAAACACAGCGGCACAGAGACAGCTCAGAGGGAGACACTATAGGTACAGTTGTGACCAAGGGCTGCCCAAATTCTGTCTAGGTTTATAGCCTTCCAGGGGAAGGGCAACAATCCCACTGTTGTGGTCTTATGTTACAGTAGTACCAGCTTTATGCTCCCTGCCTGATGTGCAGTGGCTTGCGAAATGTTCCTGACACACTGCTGTCCAAATAGATACAGTGGTGCCCCGCAAGACAAATGCCTCGCAAGACGGAAAACCCGCTAGACGAAAGGGTTTTCCGTTTTGGAGGTGCTTCGCAAAACGAATTTCCTATGTGCTTGCTTTGCAAGACGAAAATGTCTTGCGAGTTCCTGCGGGGTTTTTTTCCTTTCCCCCCCATTTTTCCCAAGCCGCTAAACCGCTTATCAGCTGATGGCTAAGCCGCTTATCAGCTGATCTTTAAGCCGCTTAACAGCTGATGCTAAGCCGCTTATCAGCTGATCTTTAAGCCGCTTAACAGCTGATGCTAAGCCGCTTATCAGCTGATCTTTAAGCCGCTTATCAGCTGATGGCTAAACCGCTTATCAGCTGATCTTTAAGCCGCTTAACAGCTGATGCTAAGCCGCTTATCAGCTGATCTTTAAGCTGCTTAACAGCTGATGCTAAGCCGCTTATCAGCTGATCTTTAAGCTGGCTAAGCCGCTAATACTGTAGCGCTAAGCCGCTAAACCTCTAATGGGCTTGCTTCGCAAGACGAAAAAACCCGCAAGACGAAGAGACTCGCGGAACGGATACTTTTCGTCTTGCGAGGCACCACTGTACATGAAGGGGTCAGAGAAAATCATGCCACCTGGTGGCAAAATGCAAGTCGATAGAAAGCAGGACAATAAACAGTCAGGAGCCTATGTCAAAAGAAGGCTGGCAAAAAGAAGTGCCTCTAGGATCTCTGCTGGCGAATCTTTTCCACAGTGCAAAAGCTGTAAACTTGTCCCCAAGCACCTGTCTTGCTTCAAGTCTCTCTTTGTATATGGATAACTGATTTGGAATAGGTGTCACATTAAAGCCTGCATATAATTATTTATCATTATATTTATTCAATCTATTGGTAGCTTGCTACGTAAAAAGTATCAAAGTAACTCACAAAATTTTAAAGAAATAAAGCAAAAACAAAAAAAATACTCAATAAGAAGAAAAGAGAGCAATACATTACAATTAAAAAGAAACTGTACAAAAATCCAGAGAACAGACACAGTAAAGCAGTAGGGGGAAAAACTTGGCAGCAAAGCATATCATCCAGCAAATCATCACCATCTGTAAAATGCCTGAGTTAAGTTTTTACCTGGTGCCAAAAGAATTTTAATGATGGCCCCAGGAGGACCTCACAGTGAAGAGCATTCCACAAGTGGGGAGCCCTGACTGGAACGCTCTCTTCCTTGTCACCACACTCTAGATCTCCCTCAGAGTGGGCATTAGTAGGGGGATAAAAAATCGAAGGGTCTTGGTAGGTTCGTAAGGGAAGACATTTTCCAAAAGACATTGGTGTCCTGAGTTATTGACCCCTCTTTGTCAGCACCAGGTCACCAACCCGAATCCCATTGCAAAGTGCAGCTTGGAGGAAGGAGCTACTATTCAGCTCTCATTCCCCCCACTCTGAATGAACAGTTAGCTTGGGAAAGTTGCTGTGGTGCAGCACTTAATCAGGATGCCTCCACAGAGTTACAACACAGGGGTGATGAATGCTTGGTCCCAGCTCAGTCAGAGGCCGCAGAAAAGGGCAGCCTGGAACAAAAGAGTGGGGAGGCGCCATCTGCCTGTCACTCACTTTCGGCAGCAAGATCCCGGCTGACGAAAGCAGCGTCCACGTCCTCCAGGAGGATGATGCTCTGTTGAGGAGCTACGCTCAGGAGGTGGTTAAGACGATCATCAGAGAGGCTGCGGTCGCTCAGGCTCAGGAGACAGATGCTGTACTGAAGTTCTCCAGCAAGGGCTGTGCTGTGATAGACAGAGGACAATGCTTCCGCTGAAGAAAACTATGACAAAACCTTGTGCAAAGATAAACAGGGTAAGCTGGAGGGGAGTGATTCCTGACCAGGAGCTACACAAGGTGCCCAGGGAGGTACCCTCAGAGACTGTATCCATGGTCAACTCCTTTGAGAAAAGGGGTTTTTTTTGGAAGGAAAGCTGAGGACATGGTACTCACATGAAACTGCTCTTTCCACAACCTGGGGGCCCGTATAGCAGGTATCCTCTCCGATAGGGGATTCCTACAGACAAAGAGGCTAGTCAAAAGGCAGAAAACACAGCCTATTCCAACTTCTTATGAAATCTGAGCTACCATCATCACACCCTAGAATAAGAATGAGCTGATTGATGATGCCTTGAGCTCACTCCATAGTGGCCAATTCCAGTTGCTGAGAAAGAAATATATTGCACAGGGCCCTGATAGAGTACCCAATTTCCTGCCACTCTAAAGGTTTAGGGCATCCTGAACAAAAGCACTACTTTAACCCACTTGGCAAAGAGTTGATACAAAGTATTGTGGCAAATGCCAGAAACTTAGTAAACATTTGGTTTATCAGTACTTGGCTATGCAGAGACTAGCCAGGACAGTCTCTCTCGTAGGAAAGTAAGGGATAGTTCCTAATTCTCAAGGACTGGGACTATGCAGGGGCTGTTGTAGAGACTGCAATGAGGTTAGAAGAGGCTTCCCGCTGCACTCATAAGAAGAGAGAGGCATCATCACAGTTGGGAGTCCAAAGAAGGAAGAAGGCACAGGCAGGTTGGAAATGACAGGGATGCAGAAGGCAGCAGAGATGCCTTTGGGCACAATAGCAGAGGGCATTGAGAATGATAATCTGGGCTAAATAATGGGATATGCTGGCTCCGTCAGTGGCATCCCATGTGCCTTAATTTAGCTCATAAAGGAAAAGCTCAGGTTGTGAGGGTATCTGAATGTCACTCCCTGAAAAGTAAACTCACCTCGATCAATGTACCACTTGGGGTTACCAGTGAACTCTTTCACATCCTGCACAATTCTCTCGGACACTCCCTTCTCGAGCACTACAGAGGTGAGTGGACGTCGACGTCGTGGGAAACCAAATGGCCGCCATTCAGCCCCCATGGCTGTGTACATGACTGTCTTTCCTTCTTGCTGCCTCAGAGCCAATTCTTTGGCTGCAGAGAAAGGAACAAAGCTGAGGAAAGGCAGCTAACTGCACATCTGGATACAGATGGGAAGGAGGAAGAGGGAAATCGCCTGTCTGCTAAATATAACAAAGAAGCAAGGAAGCATCACCAAAGAGAATGTGTCAATTTGGAGGGTAGCCCCAGCTCTAAGTAGGGGTACTTAAGGAACTGGAGTTCTGTGAATTCTGATGCAGAGTGATATAATTTGTACCTCCTGGAATCAGGTGCAGAACAGAACATAACTAGCCATCAGACTTTGGCCTTCTCTAAATTTTGAAATACAGTTTTCGGTTCAAAAAATGCCCAAAGGCATGCAAAATGCATAATTTGGAATAAAATACATTTAGAAATCCATACAATGAGCTACAATCGTAGCTACTTCATAAAAATATATTTAGGTATGTATTTAAACATGATTTTTTACATATTTATTTTTTTAAATTGCAGATTAATGCAGAAACAGGATGGAATGGACTTACTAAAGAACACATGTAAAACAAACCTGGGTCCAAAAATAGACTGATCTATTCATCCCTAGCGCCAACATCATCATTAAATGTATTACCCACCCTTGCCAGCCTACAACCAAGGAGTGCTATTGTACCTTCCTGCAGGATGTTGAAGAAAACTTCTCGGTTGCTACCGATTGCTGTGAAGGTGACAGATTCCCAGGGGGTGCCCGTATGCAGGTCAATCATTTGTTTCTCCCGGTTCCGTTCTATGCGGATCCACTTCCTTTTATACCTGGAAGAAGCAGGGAACATGTGAACAGGAACTGGTGGTGGGGAGACAACTGGACGAGCAAGCATGCAAAATTCATGACCACCACTTCGTTATTAGCCTTGCAATACTTCTGCCCATCCCAAAGACATTCCATGGCCTCACTTACCAAATGAAATGGTTCCCAGGGCTGGGGATAAAGTCAAACTTGGTACTGATACGGCCACTCTCATGCTGCAGGTATGAGGTCTCCACGCTCAGGTGCTGGGTGTGCTTTGCATGGTGAGAGATCCAGCTCAGCAGCCAGTGGTAACTCTTGTCCTTGCTTGGCACCTCTAGGGTGATCATACAATGCCGCCTGAAAGCCACCAAGCCAAGCTGTGCCCCTTTACGGGCCAGGGCCAAGGCTGTACCTACACCCACCAGGCCAAAGCCTGCTCCGAAGTATGGATTGTCCTTCAGGGCCGAGACAAAGTCAGAAAAGGGCATTGTTGTGGGTGGGGAAATAACTCCAGTGCTAAAGAGCCATTCACAGCAGCATTTCTTCTAAACACCATAACAACACATGGAGAGGAAGAGAAAAAACCAACAAATTAATTATGAAGTTATGGGTGGCAAGTATATTGGTTACCTAATTACTTCTTCCAGAAGACAAGCTTTATTGACAAATTCTCTTTAACCCAGGTGTGGGGAACTTTGACCCTCCAGATGTTGCTGAACTACAACACTTTCCCTGGCCATTGGCTATGCTTGCTGGGGCTGATGGGAGTTGGAGAGCCAAAGTCTCACCACACCTGCTGTAGCCTCTTTCATGCTACCTTATTTTAGCAAAATAAATACCCTGGCAGATCCCTCCCCACTGGAAAACCAGAATACAAGTAATTATGCATACATACTCACGAATTCAGCTTCTTTCTCTATAGTAGTTTGAAATATTGCAAAGCAAGGCTGCCGCCATTTTGGCTTGTGTAAAGAAAACTGGATATTCCCTAGCTTGCTTTTGTTGGTGTAATCTGGAAAAATTGGTGAAATTGCACTCTGTGCTTGGGCCGTGTCTTCAGCAGCCCATTCCCCATTCTGTTAAGTTAGCACACCGGCTTCACTGGGTGGCTTAAAATAGTCGAAGGCTAAATGCCTGGAGCGTCACTCGTTCATCTTCTCTTTCTCTAATGTGTGTATGTGCAAAGATGGGTATAAAGCCAAGGCTGCAGCAGCATTGGCAGGAGTATGAGGTATTCACTGAGAAGAGGCTTTGCTCAGTGCAAGGTACCAGCAGAGAAGCTGAAGCTTACATGCTGTGTGGTTCCGTATAGAATGCTGAGCTTGTTAGGATTCTTGCTCTATGCTTGCAGTCATGGGATTGTTTTATGTTACATGATGGTGTATGTTTTCATTCCACATTGTGGGAAGTGGCAGAGACAGAGCTAGCATGGTAAAGTTTTACTTCTAATTAGTCAAACCTCGGTTGTCGAACATAATCCATTCTGGAAGATCATTCAACTTCCAAAAAGTTTGATAACCGAGGTGTGGCTTCCGATTGGTTGCAAGAGCTTCTTGCACTCGAGCGGAAGCCGTGTCAGACGTATGGGTTCCGAAAAACGTTCGAAAACTGGAGCATTTACTTTCAGGTTTTCAGCATTTGGAAGCTGAAACGTATGGTAACGGAGGTGTTTGGGAACCGGGATTTGACTGTATAGTAGAATAGTTCATGATGTACCAGCATCTCTTAAAAGTTTATGTAGCTAGGGTGTTTATGCTTATCTTAAACACAATAAACACTTTATACTTCGAATTGAACTGAATGGGGAAGGAGTCTTCTTAACCAGGAATTCTATCTGCTTTCTCCACATCATGCATAATTTTATATAACATGTTCCCCTTTACCTGTTTTTTTCCTGAACTAACGTCCCACCCCCACCATTGTAGCTTTTTATCATAGGGAAGTTGCTCAATTTGGACTGCCCTTTTCTAGCTCAAATGCTTAGGCATGCCCAATGAAGGTTTTGATTTCTTGGGCAGACCCCCTCCCCATGCCACCACAATCAAATTTTGAAAGCTCACTCAAAAGTAGCTTGTTGTGTGGCCCAGAAAGATAGTTATTTGAGAAACATAACTCAGCAACTAGTCACCACGCCAAATACATGGGCGCCAAATAGTAGATCAATCATGTTTTGCCGCTCATATTCACTTTGAATTTCTTCTGTTTGTGAGTTAGCATTTTGTCTGCTCTGTGGAGCTTGATGTTTATTTCCAATAACATTTGTGGAAATTAGAAACTGAACTGATGCTCTCTGAACAATTTCATTACTTGTGTGTGTGTGTTTTTGGGAAAGTCAGCCACAGCCCAAATGTTGGTTGCTGCTCTGGAAACATCTGCCTACCACGACTAGAGATAGGAAAATTTATAATACTTTTCTCCACACTTTTAAAAAGGGTACGATGCTGAGGAGGAAACCTCTCTATGGGGTTAAGTCCCATTGAGTCCAATGGAACTGACTCCCGGCTGAAATGATGCAGGGTCTCAGGCTCAATTTCCTGTCTCGAAAGGAGAATCGTCTGAACCCGCCGCCCTTTTCTCTTGCAGCACTTAATCGCCCCCATGGCATCAAGAAGGTCCTTTCCTTCGTGCCCCCTTCCACACGCCCGGCATAAAGGAACAACACCCGCAGAGTGGAACACGCTCTCCACGCATTAAAGACCTCACCTCCGGGTAGCGCCTCTCTTGCCTTGCTTTTCTCTATGGTTCTTTTGACCGGAAACAATTCTTTTCTCTACTCTATCGTCTCCCTAGATCTAGAGATATGAAAAGAGTTACAGTAAACTTATACTATAAATGTATAAACTTATAAATGTATATTAGCATAAATATCCTTTGATGATGATTCTCTACAAATGCATAATGACAGTTGTTTTGACATCTTCGGGGTGAATCTCTATCTTGCAGTAGGGACAAGAATTCGATCCTAAATCAGAAGTTACGATAAGGGTAGTGTGCAACTCGTACCTTTTTCTATCTCTACGATAACCCCCAGCTTCAGAAGGCGGAAGTTGGACCGAAGGCGGCATTTCCTGTGCTTATATGTGACAGCAGAGCGGACGCGTTTTCCGGCACTCTATGGTCCCTGAGGGAGTGTTACGTGTCTATATTTTTTCCTTCGCGGTCGCGCCAACCCAACCATTTGCCTGCCTGCCTGGGCTCTGGACTTGCGAGGTGAAAATTAACCCCGTTAAAGCGGTTACGGCAATCCCTGGAAGTCGCTCTGGAAAGCTTCCCTTTATGGTGCCGCCTCTGGTCCTGGAACGTCAGTCAGCAGTTACCATAGAGTTGCGGGGTGGGAGCGGGCTCTGGGCGGCACAAAGGGGGGAGGGGGATGAGTCTCGCTCTTCCTTCTGGGGGGGGGGGGGAAGAAGTGAAAGGAAGAGCTTTTGTTTTGTTTTAATTGGGGAGGGGCTGTGGGGCTCCTCGTCGGCCTAGGAAGGCGGTGGGCAAGCAAGCCAAAGAGGGAAAGGGAAGGAGGTGCCCGGTGGTGAGTTGACTTGGGTGGGCCCACCAAGACACTCACAGCATAGCTGTCAACTTTTCCCTTTTCTTGCGAGGAATCCTATTCGGAATAAGGGAATTTCCCTTTAAAAAAGGGAAACGTTGACAGCTATGTCTCACAGGGGTGCAAGGAAGGCAAAAGGTGCTCCCAGAGACTCATTGGCCCCCTAATGCTGTTGTATGTGTGCTTTGTAATGGGGTTGGGGCGGGCGGGTCATGGCCTGAAAAGGAAGGGGCCCCCACAAGGCTAAGCTGAGCCCTGGAGTTGGTTACTGGCCATTCTGCCTCAGGCATCCTCCTTCATCCTTTTCCTTAAAATAACCGTGATTTTTTCTCACTTTCTCTTCCATTGCACTTCAGAGAGCAGTAAAGATGGCCCACGCCTGGCACTGGGAGCCTGAACGGCTGCAGAAGAAGCCCACCAGGAGGAGGAGAGGAGACCAGGTGTGTAAGTTCAGCCTCTTGTCTTAAAGCCCGCTTCACCACCCAGTCAGGTGGCTAGATTCCTGTAGGGCTGCTTTACCCCAGCTAGTTGGGATCACTTGCCAGCTGCTATCCAAAAACATGCAGGAGAGGGGGTGTGGTAAGATGTGTATAAAACGATGCATGGTGTAGAGAAGGCAAACAGAACCATGCTTTTCTCCTTCCCTCCTAATATTGGAGCCTGGGGTCATCTACCGGAGCTGAAGGATAGGAGATTCAGGATATACAGAAGGAAGGACTTCTTTATACAGTGTGTAATTAAGGTATGGAACTCACCGTCACAATATGTAGTGGTAGCCAGTAGCTCATGTTACTTTAAAAATTCACAGACAATAAGGCTATTAGTGGCTTCTAGGTGTGATGGCTATATTTTGTCTCTAGGTTCAGGGATATCATGTTTCTAAATATCGTTTACAGGGGAACAACAGTGGGCGAAAGTTTGGCAGAAGCTGACAGGACTTTTAATTCTAAATGGGCAGTGCCCTTCATTTTTTCTGGCAGTTTTGTTAATCGTAGAAATAACTATATCATCAAGCATACATGGCACTTGCATATCCAGCACGCTGTTACTTATGTTAATTTGGTCTGGAATCTTTCCTCTAAACAGTCTTGGGCATGATTATCTGCAGATGCATGCCAAAATGATTAGGTAACATATTTATGAGTTTTACTGTGTGCCAGTAGGCAGTTCTGTGTGCTGTTCTTACAGGAAGCAAATTCAAACCCCCAAAATGTATGTCCCAGTGTGAGTCTAATCCTGGAAATTAGCTTTTCATCCAGTTACAACTGCCCATCTCTGAGCCAGGTTTATCTGGAATGAGTGCAGTGGAGTTCAGCTGTATGTGAAACTATTACCAAGGTGTTTAGACTCCAAGCTTTGAAGAAACAAATCTGGAGCGAGTGTTCCTATTGATTAAAGTACTGGGCTCTACACAGGAAGAATTAACATACCTTTACCAGCTAGAGTGAAAAAGAACAGCTTGGTATTATATATATAATCTAGTACAGGAAGAAGTCTGCAGGATTGTAGTTGCTAAAGCAGAACATTCTTCATATTGGTTCTGGGATGTAAAATGTTTTGCAGTAATGGAGATGCTTTTAACTGAGCTAATAGAAGACAGTAGACTGTGCTGGCCGGTGGAAGTAGACTGGCAAAACCTCTTCAGGCTGTGAGGGTGGGCTGCAAATAACCCAATAAATTGCTCTCTTACCTAATGGTAGAGCAAGCCCCATTATGTTTTGACAGCCTAGATGCAGTGATAAAGACTATCAAAGTGTTTTCAGCTCTAAATTCTTCAGCAGTTTGCCTTAAGCCTCCATACAGTTGGGTTTTATTTATTTTTTTAAATAATTTTTATTAAAGTTTTAAACAACAAAGAAAGAAAAGAAAAACATACACAATACATATAACAAAAACACAAAGAAAAAAAAACAAGATTCAACAACAAAAGAACAAAAAACATAACAATTAAAAACAATATCTCTTTTCCATTTCCGTTTTTTAGTTACTTATTTTCTGGACTTCCTCATACCCCCCTCTTTTGTATTCCAATCCAAATTGTTTGTCCAGCAATTTCTTTTCCACTTTTTTAATCCCAATCTTTAGCTTTAATAAGATATTGAAATATATAACTTCAACTTCTTTAAACCTGATCTTTGGTCTTAGTATCATATAATGTTAAAATTTTCCCTCTTTATGTCAAATTTCCATTTCTTTAAACATCTTTAATCCTAATCTTTAATCTTAGTCTATCATTAACTTTAACCTGTACAGCTGGAAACCGCTTATTTTCAGTCCAACATCACTCTAACATTCTTTAATTTTGCAATGTTTCTGAAGATAGTCTTTGAATTTCTTCCAATCTTCCTCCATCGACTCTTCTCCCTGGGCACGGATTCTACCAGTCATTTCCGCCAATTCCATATAGTCCATAAGTTTCATCTGCCATTCCTCCAGCGTGGGAAGTTCTTGTGTCTTCCAATACTTCGCGATGAGTATTCTTGCTGCTGTTGTTGCATACATAAAGAAAGTTCTATCCTTTTTTAACACCATTTGGCCGACTATGCCCAGGAGAAAGGCCTCTGGTTTCTTAGGGAAGGTATACTTAAATACCTTTTTCAATTCATTATATATCATTTCCCAGAAAGCCTTAATCTTTGGGCACGTCCACCAAAGGTGAAAAAATGTACCTTCAGTTTCTTTACATTTCCAACATTTGTTATCGGGCAAGTGATAGATTTTTGCAAGCTTGACTGGGGTTATGTACCACCTGTATATCATTTTCATAATATTCTCTCTTAATAATAATAATAATAATAATAATAATATCTTTATTGTCATTGCCCCCTTCGGGGACAACGAAATTACTTGACTGCTCCATAAAAACACTAATTAATCAATACAGTATAATACAGCAAGGGAGATTAGATGACTTTCAAAGTCCGGGCTTCCCATTCAGGGCCGAGATCGCTCTGGAGAAGAAGCTGTTCTTAAGACGGCTCGTTCTTGTCTTGTCTTAAGGCATTGCATGCCGTAAATTTCATACCTGTGGTCCATAACTGTTCCCAGTCAGCAAACATAATATTATGTCCAACGTCCTGTGCCCATTTAATCATAGCCGATTTTACCGTTTCATCCTGAGTATTCCATTTCAGCAGCAAGTTGTACATTTTTGACAAATTCTTAGTTTTGGGTTCTAACAATTCTGTTTCTAATTTGGATCTTTCCACCTGGAAGCCAATTTTCCTGTCCAATTTAAATGCCTCCCATACAGTTGGGTTTTAGTCTATTCCAGAGTTGATTGTAAAAACCACTGACATAGCTGCATAAACTTTCATCTTTCCTCTGTGCTTCTCTTCTCCAGGAAAGTAAATCTGTGAATATCCTGAATTATCCTATCCTGAACCAAATACTGTCCTGTTGAGCTTTCTACTTAAGCAGACATAGTTGCCAACTCCAATAGCTGCCTAATACTAACAAAGCTAACAGTTAATATTGGGCATTACAAAACCACCCCATACTCATTTATTTTGAAAAACTTAATCCTTGGTTGCTTCTCTTCAGGAAAGCAATGGTATCATTTTCTTGCTATGTTTTTAACAGGAGCTGTACCCCACTTTATGTCATGGTGCAAGGTTACACTGAAGAGTGAATGACAATGAGCACGGGAGCAGTTACAACGGAACCTGTGGGAGGAGACAAGATGAACGCACTATGCCAGGAGCTCTTGCTACCCGGCTCAACAGATGCAGGAAATGAGAACAACCATGGCATCTCCAGTGAGAACTTAGTGGTGGGACAAAGCTTGCTTTTAACAGAGGCTTCTGTGGTAGGAACAGAAACTGCTGGTGTTGAAATATTTGTAGAAGCCGTGACTAGCAGCATGTCCCTCAGCAATCCTGGAAGCACTACAGGTATGTTGTGCCCTGATAGGTCTTCGTAACCATGTAAGAATGAACCACTTTGTCACTGTCATCTTTTAGTGTGAGAGGTTTCTGTCATGTAGCATTTGTATTCTAAAGGAGCAGCAGAAAGAAGCCTTAGGATCTTAGGTATGGTACAAAAGGCCAAGAGACCTGTGAAAGAGTAGCCTGGCTTTTCTGCACCTGATGTTGTGTTCTGTAATTGTAAGTTGCTTTGAGACATTTTAAGTAGTCAGCAGCGAATAAATGCAAGAAATAATGAAGCTAAGGTTTGTACATCTGTTATCTGGGAGAAGGGATACCTGCCACATTCTGTTACCTGCTCTAGGAGTGGAGGGAATGGAGATTGTGTTCTGATTGGGGTTCCTGGGTCCTTGTTATTATCAATTGTCCAGCAAGTCACCAAGATATGACTGTGGCTAGATTTGCTTGAGGCACTGTGAGCAGCTGAGATGAAAAAGGTGCAAGGTGTATTTGCCTAATAGGAGGAGGCAGGGATTTATTTTCATCGTATCTGATAGGATATTGCTGAGCTTACTGTGGATCTGTTTGCTGCACCTTCATAAGGCTGCTTAAAGGAGCTACCCTTCAATGTCATGGTGATAAGTATTGGACTAATGCCGTGGAATATAAGGACCAGAGGCCTTACTATGTTCTTTGAGGTCTACAGTTTTGCCTGCAGTGCCTCTGCCATACTCAATACAAATGACTGAACTATCTTTAGGATTAAGAAGCTAATGTCTTTGTTAGGGCAAAGGGGCTGATACTGTGTGCCTCAACATCATCCTCTGCCCCTGTCTCTTTTAACAGCACAAGTGCTGAGGAGCATGAGGGGTATAGGAGATGGGAGAGAGCAGTGCGGTGCCTTGGAGCACGTCAAGAGCATAGGATTTGCAGGGTACCATATTTACAGCAAAGTAGGGTGGGACATGGGTGGGGCGGGTGGCGCTGTGGGTAAAACCTCAGTGCCTAGGACTTGCCAATCGTATGGTCGGCGGTTCGAATCCCCATGGTGGGGTGAGCTCCTGTCTTTCGGTCCCAGCTCCTGCCCACCTAGCAGTTCGAAAGCACCCCTAAGTGCAAGTAGATAAATAGGTACCGCTTTATAGCGGGAAGGTAAACGGCGTTTCCGTGCGCTGCGCTGGTGCTGGCTCGCCAGAGCAGCTTTGTCACGCTGGCCACGTGACCCGGAGGTGTCTTCAGACAGCGCTGGCTCCCGGCCTCTTAAGTGAGATGGGCGCAAACCCTAGAGTCGGACACGACTGGCCCGTACGGGCAGGGGTACCTTTACCTTTTTAGGGTGGGACATTTAATGAAGGAGAAGACACCACTTACAGGGATGTTTAGATGGTGGCATTTGGGAAGGGGGCTTAGGTGTTGAGGTGTTGGAAACTTACAAGGCAGTGACTGGCATAATAATAATAATAATAATAATTAATAATAATAAATTTATTATTTATACCTTGCCCATCTGGCTGAGTTTCCCCAGCCACTCTGGGCGGCTCCCAATCAAGTGTTAAAAACAGTACAGCATTAAATATTAAAAACTTCCCTAAACAGGGCTGCCTTCAGATGTCTTTTAAAGATCCTTCAGATGTCTTTTACAGTGATCTTGTAAAGGAATTTAAGAGGCAAGATTCATATAGGTGGTACACACTGAGACAGGATAGTAAGAGACACAATTGAAAATTAAGTACTGGTCCTACCATTGCCCTCCTTCCAATCAAAACTGGTGATCTTTTCCTCTGAAAATGTTTGGGTGTGGTTCTAAACACCTGAAAAATGGAGAGTCCCCCGCTCCAACCCATTTGAATTGAATCCTGTGTTCTGATAACAGTTCTTATAGGTGACTCTCCACCTATATGCTGATGGCTGTGACAGAGCTTTGGAGAATCCTTGCCTGTAAGCTGACATAATTTTTAGTAATTTTTGCCTTGGACGAGATTTGAACTGAGGCATGAGGTAGGTGTGTGTGGATTTTTTTCTACCTTATTCTCAGCTGTTTTTTAAATATCTCCTTACAGAGGTCTTGGTCAAAGTTGTGGAGCTCTATTTCTGCGAACGGTGTGGGCAGAGCTTCTCTGACCCCGGCCTGCTTTCCCAGCATCAGTGCATTGAGCTTCCCAGAGGACAACTTGCAAGCATCCCTCAGCTCCAAGAGCTACCACTGGGCCTTACAAGCCAGAGCCTGGCTGTCTCTGGAGAGCAGTCAGCAGTCCATGGGGCACAAGCGCAGGGCTTGCTGGATAGAAGCAGGCAGGACCCTGAATTCTGTACCGATCCCCTCTTGTGCCCTGTTTGCCAGGTGGAGTTTGCCTTGCCCACTGAGCTGAAGGAGCATTTCAGGGACCACCAAAAACCTACGGGTCCCCAGGTCTGCTTTGAGGAAGGCTGTCATTTCAGTTCGGAGGATCGCAAGCAACTCCGGGGGCACCTGCGGCACGTCCACCAGGTGTGCCCAGTCACCTGCACCTACCGTGGCTGCTCACTCTTGTTCCGAAGCCGAGAGGACATGGACCTACATCGTAGAAACCACTTCCCGTTTCACTGTAGGCGCTGTGACTTCATCAGCGGCAACACCAAGCAGTTTGGGCAGCACCGACACAGCCATCTGCAGGAGGCCACACAGCAGGATGCGGAGGCAGCGCTGGAGACGGGAGCAGTCGCTGAGAGCACTGAGCACAGCTTCACTGCCATAGTGGGGAAGCGGCTCGCCCATCATCTGCTTCTAACATCAGGTACTTGGGGCTGAGGAAGAGACTAGGGTGGGCAGAAGGGGGAATGCTTTGGAGTGATGCAAACCACCTACTTCTTAAAAACCCCACTGGATCCTAGGGGTCTCTTAACTCACTTTTGTGACAGCTTCCACTTCACTGCCTACGGCAGACAATGCCATAGGCAGAGGTAAAGGGGTGAAGCTCCATTAGTCAGCCGGCTTTGTGGAATGATATTTTTTGTGGATGTGGAAAATTATAGCATGAAAAGATGGTGGTAGATTCTGAATGGTGAACCATAGCTGGGAAAGGGATTTGAAATGGTGGGAAAGTTGGGGAAATGCGGTAGCCGAGAGCAGCTCTCCCTTTGAAAACACCCAAAGTTTAATCCTCTTCTTTGTCAAACCATGAAGGTCTTATTTCCACTTTTTATGTGTCTTACATTTAACCCTATTTTCTAGTTCCTGTTCTACTTCCCTTTTCCTGGTTCTCAATATGCATTTATTTTGCATGTCATCATTTGTTCATCTCAAGCCTTTTCTCTATAAACAAATGGAGTTCCTGGTTTATGTTTCATTGTTTTTCCAAGGAAGGGAAGAACCACTGAGCAAGGCTGAGAATTGCTTGGAAGTTCAGAGTGGTTGGGATGTGACTGAAATGGAGCCTGGCCTGGGGGCACATGTTGGTAGCAGTCATGTGCCTCCTGAGGACTCAGGACCCAAGGAAGACACAGGGGATGAATTTCAGGAGGAGGAGGAGGAGGTGGTGGTGGAGAAGGAGAGCTTTGAGAAGAAAGCATCTTCTAAAAGAACAAAGGCTCAGCTGATCAAAGGTAGAGACTTGCATTCATTTGCGAGCAGTACAGTTTCTGGCATTTCTTAGAAAAGCTTTGCCAAACAGCAAATGCACAGGCATATTACAGCATGCCCTATATTTGAAGAGGGTCTGCCTGCCTGAACTGGTTGTTTTCTTTCCTGAGTTCAGAGACAAACTACTTCACACATTAGTTCCCACTTCTGCTTGGAAATCTATTCGTGATGCTTGGAAATCTATTTGTGATGCTTTCTTTTCTTTGGAATGGGGTGGAGCATTGAATGCAATGGCTATTCTCCAGTGGGTGCTAACTGATTCCCAATTATCCCTAAATCTCCTAAGCTATTAGAAGCTCGTAAGCATAGGGTGGGGTTTTTAGATAAATTTTATATTTGTAAAAAAAAACCCTCTACTGTTATAGGCCGTAGCAATAATTTTTTATTGTAGGGTAGAGAGAACATGGGAAGAGATTGCAGTTCGGAGCAACTGTTATTGCTAGAGATGAGAGGCAGGCAAAATAGACTTCTGGAGCATGACCAAAGGCCCTTTTATTCATTCCTCTGCACTTAAGGCATGCTCCTCTCATTACAGAAGGTGCGGTTGAGGACTCCAAATACCTGTTCAAGACCCACATGTGTCCGGAGTGCAAGCGTTGCTTCAAGAAGCGGACTCACCTGGTGGAACACCTTCACCTCCACTTCCCTGACCCCAGGCTGCAGTGCCCAAACTGCCAGAAGTTCTTCACCAGCAAGAGCAAGCTGAAGATCCACATGATGCGTGAGAACGGGGAGAAAGCCCACCGCTGCCCGCTCTGCCACTACAGCTCTGTAGAGAAGAATGCCCTCAACAGGCACATGGCCAGCATGCACGAGGACATCTCCAACTTCTACTCGGACGTCTACTCCTGTCCTGTGTGCAAGGAGACATTCAAGCTCAGCCATGCCCTCAAGGAGCACCTGAAGACCCACAAGGCAGAGCCCAAGCAGCTGAGTTGCTTCCAGGCCGACTGCAGCTACTGCACCGAGGACCGTAAGGACTTCCTGCGGCACGTCAGGGAGGCGCACTACATCAAAGCGGTGGAGTGCAAGTACTATGCCTGCTCCCTGCTCTTCCCCACCGCGGAGGTCATGGAAGCGCATCGCAAGACGCACTACGCCTTCCACTGCCAGCAGTGCGACTTCATCTGCTCCAACAAGCACGTCTTCCGCAAGCATAAGAAGCAAGGCCACCCGGGGAGCGAGCAGCTCCAGTGCAGCTTCTGCCCCTTTGCGACATTCAACTCTGTAGAATTCCACGACCACGTGGGCAAGATGCACGCCAGTGAGAAGATCCACAAGTGCACCGAGTGCAACTTCGCCACAGCGCACAAGAGGGTCCTCATCCGCCACATGCTGCTCCACACAGGCAAGTTTGCTTCCCTGTACGGGGACTCCTAGGGAAGCTCTGGAACGTGTCAGCTTGTTTGCTTGTCCCCTTTGTCTCCTGCTGTCTCATAGTGCTCTGAACGGCAGGCCTGTACTCCTAATTTTCTCAGATTTAACTTGCCTCACAGGGTTTTTTCGGGAGAGGTGGGAGCTGAGGTGGGAACTACAGGTGCTCCTTAGAGGAAAGGTGTGGAATAATGAAATTCATACATTCTAAACTTGAAAGGAAACTCCTTCCAGACCTCTACTTTGATCATTGTGATGAAGGGAGACTTAAAATTCAGATATAGATTGAGCACCCACAGGTTAGACTTGTTCTTCTTGTACAAAACCCTGGCCTTCTGGGGCCCCCTTCATGCAGGTTCTGCCCCCCACACCTCTTGTTGAAAGACCTAGATTCTGTACTGGAAAAGGATTGAGATTCTTTAGTAAAATTTAGGCAGATTTGCCAGATTTCCAAACTTTAGTCTGACAGAATTTCAGTTCTGGTTGTAGAGTTCAACAGTCTTCAGTATAAAGTTAGATTCCCTGACTAGACTTTTGTTGGGGTTTGCAATTTTGGCAGCCCATTCCCCATTTTAGTTGCAATTTCCCACCAGCCTTTCCTTTTCCCAACTAGCAGCCTTGGATGAAGGTGCTTAGGGCACTGTTGCATTTACTGGCCCACCCCAACCTCCCAGCAAGCCCCTCCAGATCAGGAAGGTCTGGCAAGCAAAGGGCAGGAATGTGGAGAAGGACTTTCCAGTTTGTGACCCTGCATGGCGAAGGCACTCGCCATGGTGATGCAGTGGCCAAGCAGCCCTAGCCTTCCTCCCCACTTTGGAGTGAGAAAAGGGCAGGGATTGCTGCTTCGCCAATGGGATCATTGCCACTCACCTCTACACTTGCACTGTGGGAAGGCATGCTTGTTGCTTGTTAATGCTTACTTGAGGGCAGTGCCACACATGGTTGAAACCTGGGCAGCATCCATATGCAGTGACAGTATAGCAATATGCTGTGGGAAGGAAGTGCTACTGTTTATTTTGGGGTTCTTTTGTGGGGCAGTGCAAAGTAGGGCCTCATTTTAAATTGAAAATCTGCTGCCCTCAAGGGGCACTGCGGGCAAGACTGTCAATCCACAGCTTCCAGTTTGCTCTGTGACTTTAGGAGAGAAGCCTCACAAATGCCAGCTGTGTGACTTCACTTGCCGAGACGTGAGCTACCTTTCCAAGCATATGCTGACCCACTCTGACGACAAGAACTACATGTGCACCGAGTGTGGCTATGTGACAAAGTGGAAGCACTACCTGAACGTTCACATGCGGAAGCACACGGGAGATCTGAGGTACTGAGAGACCCCCTTCCCCTTCCCCTGACTTGTTTCCTGTATCAGGAAGTAATCCGTATGCAGAGCTGAGGCCTTTCTCCTTTCACGACCTTGACCCACTCTTGTTTGTGTGCAACCAGGTATCAGTGTAACCAGTGTTCCTACCGCTGCCACCGGGCCGACCAGCTGAGCAGCCACAAGCTACGCCACCAGGGCAAGTCCTTGATCTGCGAGGTGTGTGGCTTTGCTTGCAAGCGCAAGTATGAGCTCCAGAAGCACATGCAGGCGAAGCACTCCCAGAACTACCAGTCCCCCGTCTTCCAGTGTCAGTACTGCAGCTACCAGACCAAATACAAGCAAGCCCTGCTCAACCACGAGAACTGCAAGCACACCAAGCAGAGGGAGTTCCGTTGCGCCCTGTGCCCTTACCGCACCTTCAGCAATACCAGCCTTTTCTTCCACAAGCGCAAGGTCCACGGCTATGTGCCCGGTGACAAGGGCTGGCAGGAGAACTATGCCAGCAAGGAGCTGGAGGTCACCTCGACGGAGGTGCTGCTCAGTTACAACCTGGCCATGACCCTCCATGCTGAGCCCAGCCCCTCCCTCCCCAGGAGGCATGACAAAACCAAGGCCCTTGTTTCAGAGGTCCAGGAGGAGGATGGCCCCCAGGAGACTTTCATCATGTCTCTCTTTGGGAGTGAAGGCAATGCTGAGACCGGGAGAGAGGAAGTGGTGGGAGAGCAAGACCATAGTAAGACAGATGCAGCCCCTTCAGAGGAACTCTCAACCAAAGCCTTTCCTAAGGGCTCAGGGGAATCAGGCAGTATTGGAAAGCCCCTTCCAACTTGCACACTGCATCTGGAGACCCTATGCAGCTCTGACCCAGAGCAGCTGGTTGAGGAGATGCCTGCAACAATGCCAGACAGTGGGGAGGCCCTGAATTGTAAGGAGGCGGAATCAGCCTATGAAGCATTAAGTTCCAAGGACTCCCTCCTCCTGGAGGACAGCGAATCTGCTCTCGACGACATCCCTGACTTTGAGGAGGAGGCAGAGGTCCATGAGGATAGAGAGATGGAGCTGGAGAAAGGTGCTGGGTCAAGGACTGTTGAAGAGAACAAAAAAGATGCTCAGCAGGATCTGGGGGACAGTAAGGGTGATGGGCGGGACTCTGAACTTCAGCAGGCACCACCTAGCCCTGAGCAGGGATTGGGGTGCAAAGAACCCAGTATACAGGAAGCTTGGGCAAAGGGGTCAAAGCAAGATTCTCTTCAACCTGTTACAGGCCATGAGACTCTCCTTGCCCCAGAAGATATGCTTCCTCCCTCTGAAGAAGGCTCCGATTCAGAATCTGTGCTGAAAGCTCTAAGGAGGCAGGACAAGGAGCAAGCGGAAACCCTGGTCCTGGAAGGCAGGGTGCAGATGTTGGTGGTTCAGTCTGAGAGCCGCGTCTTCAAGTGCGAGAAATGCTCTTACATCACCAGGAAGGAGAAGTCAATGCTGGTGCACTGCAAAGCTGGCTGTCAGGGCAGGAAATGCCCCTTGGTGTGCCAGGAGTGTGGGGCCATTTTCAAGCAGCAGAGAGGCCTAAATACCCACCTCCTTAAGAAATGTCCGGCCCTCGTGAAGAAGACTGGCGGGAAAGCAGCCTGCTTAGACCAGCCTGCTGCAGTACAGCCCAATGGCAAGAGCCTGGATATAGCGGAGGCTAAGAAGAATGGGACAGGAGCCCCGGACGAGGAGGTGAGCAAGCTTCAAAAGGCTTTCTGGGATGCAGAACCGAGGCCTGTGAATGCTGAGTCTACGGCCACTGTCCTTCCCAACACACAGTCCTTGGCCATCAGTTTGCAAGAGAAGCCATCTCAGGAAGTCCCTGAAACCATGGTAGAAGAACAGTTGCCAGGAGCTACCGCTGACACAGCTAGCAATCCCTTGGAGAAATACTATGTGGAGCAGAGCAAGTTCCACTGCAAAGCCTGCTCTTTTGCCTGTTCGCGGGTGTCCACCATCCGCTCCCACGTAGAGGACGGCTGCCGTGGCTCAGAGCAGTTCTGCTGCCCGTTGTGCTCTAAGCCGTTCCGTTCCAAGAGGGCCGTTAAGATCCACCAGTTGGAGGGGCACATTGAAGCTCATCCCACCCGGCTGCTGGAAATGACCAAGCGCATGGCGGACTCAGAGGGCGGAGATCAGCATGCAAATGGACAAATCATCTGTAAGGATATGGGTCGGGCCAATGAGCCAGCAGGAGCAAGCTGTCCCCGCCCTGTGGCCACACACAAGAAGCGGCACTTCTCCTGCCCCTCCTGCCCCTTCACGTGCCACCAGGAGCGTGCCCTGAAGACCCACAAGAAGCGGGGCTGCCTGAAGCTGGGCGAGTTCCGCTGCACGCTGTGCCCCTTCACCTCCAAGGCCGCGGCAGCGCTCCGACTGCACCGCAAACTCCACCGCAAGTACTACAGCAGCCGGCCGCAGCTGGCCTGCCGCCAGTGCGACTTCACTTGCAAGCAGGTGCGCTGCCTGCGCCAGCACGTGCGCATCAAGCACGAGGGCGAGAAGCCCCACAAGTGCCCTTACTGCGAGTTCAGCACCACCCGGCGCTACCGGCTGGATGCCCACCAGTCCTTGCACACGGGCGTGGGCCGCATCGCCTGCCCCACCTGCGGCCAGACTTTCGGCACCAACTCCAAGCTGCGCATCCACCGCCTGCGGGTCCACGAGAAGAAGCCCACCCACTTCTGCCCGCTCTGCGACTACAGCGGCTACATCCAGAACGACATCACCCGCCACGTCAACAGCTGCCACCAGGGGGAGCTGAACTTTGCCTGCGCCCACTGCCAAGCCCGCTTCAGCTCGGAGACGGCCCTCAAGCAGCATGCCCTGCGCCAGCACGAGGAGAAGGTCTCCTACGCCTGCCCTCGCTGCGCCTTCGTCTGCCACAGTGAGGCCACCCTCAAGTGCCACGTCCAGAAGCAGCACCCGCACCTGGAGTGCGCCACCTGCAAGGCCACGCTGGCCACCCGCGAGGAGCTGGAGGAGCACAAGAAGCTGCACTTCAGCCACCGCTGCGACATCTGCAGCTACGCGGCCAAGGAGCGGCAGCAGCTGGTGAGCCACTACTTGGAGGCCCATGAGCCCCCCACGGCCAGCGAGAGGCCGCTCAGGTGCTCCTTCTGCGACTTCGGCTGCTGCCACCAGCTGGTCCTGGACCACCACGTGAAGGGCCACGGTGGCACCCGCATCTACAAGTGCTCCGACTGCGAGTACGCCACCAAGAACAAGCAGAAGATCACGTGGCACATCCGCATCCACACTGGGGAGAAGCCTTACAAGTGCCACCTGTGCCAGTACGCCTGCGCTGATCCTTCACGCCTCAAGGTGAGAGCCATCCACGCTCGGGATGATGGTTAATAATGATTGCCTTGCCTGATTTGTCCACTCCCTGCCCAATATGTACCTATCTGTTTTCCCTTTCAGAGGGACTTAACTTTAGCTTCATTTGTTCCGGTTTTAACTTCCTGTTATAAGATTTAATTGCCACCAGTGGAGGCAAAACCTATCCAGTAATTGTCTAATACGATGACCTTTCAGTGACAGACCATATGAAACATCTGTTGCTATCTGGGGGTTTTTTTTCAGCCCAGCTAGACTGGCTGCTTCCAGTCTGTGATTCTGATCTCTTCCTCCTCTCTTGAAATCTTACAACTCTGTCTTATGCTTCAGCCAGTCTTGCCCCTCTCCTGCATGCATTTTGAAAGGCGGAAATGAAAAACAAAAACAAAAAACAAAACTAAGGAGTGCCTCAGATGCGGTGTGTTAAGTCTGGCCTTTGTTACTGTGACTTTTCAGTGCCTTACTCTCCGTAGTATTCCCTCTCTGTCCTCATGCAAGAGGACTATCATCCAGATTGCCTGCTAGGACCACTGGTCCACTGGGTGAATTATTTTTTTCTTTATTCAGTTTATCTCCTGCCCTTCCTCCCAAAGGAGCCCAGGGTACCTGTTGATACATTTGCTTCACTGTTTAGTCTTCCTTGTTTCCTGGGTTCATAATAATGTTCCAGTCAAGTAACTGGATTAAACCACTTGTGAGGTTGGTGTCCCACATGTGTGACCCCCCCCCCCCCGGTTTGTCTCCCTCTCTCTGCCCAGTATCACATGCGCATACACAAGGAGGAGAGGAAGTACCTTTGCCCGGAATGCGGCTACAAGTGCAAGTGGGTGAATCAACTGAAGTACCACATGACAAAGCATACAGGCAAGTGCTTCACTGGAATATGGAGGTCTGGGAACTCAGGAGCTAGAAAGGGCAGCCTCTGTTCCTCTTGGGGGGATAAAGCCTTGCAGGGCCATGTGTTTTGTTCACATGACGTGAAGAGCAGAACCTCTTGTAGCCTTCCAAAAGCTGTATGCAGAGGCAAACAGTTGGCATGGTCCAGATTTGATAGAGATTTCTTTCATCACAATTGGACTTATGAGAGTAGGCACGGTGATCTGTAGATTCTTGAAGAAATGTGGCAGCAGTCTGTTCTGTGAAGAACTAGACAGAATATTGACCCTTGTGAGATGGTGCTGGTCCACCAATGCATCTGTTTTGGGTGGGGATATCAGAGTAAAGAACTGACTGTAGCTTTTGGAAGTGTTTGTACGCATCAATTTTTGAAATACGTATCTCACCGCAGGCATTCCTTACATGCTAACAAGTTTAGCCCATACCAGTTTCATGCCTGTGCCTGGGAGCAATTGTTGGACCCTTGCAGGCTGAATGGCACTCTTGCTTTCATTGTTCCATCTCCAATCCTTCTGGTTAATAATGCACTGAATGCCACACTGATGAAACTTGGGCCGTGCTTAGAGTATACCCATTGAAATCAACAGGCTTAAGTTAGCCATGTCCTTTGATTTAATAGGTCTGCTCTGAGTCTGATACACCCGCTTATTTCCATTTGAGAGTATTTCTGCCTAGTAGCATTTGGGTTGCTGAAAGAGTTTTCATTAGAATTTGGGGTATTTTTGTAGCCATAGTTCAAGGCCAACATATGAGGCTGCAGTACTGGGTGGAGATTTGGGGACACTCCTTTCGCCAGGGCATGCACCTTCCTGCAGAACATGGATGAGCGGCAATGTTGAGCACTGTTGAGGTGGAAGACACATGGGCTGTGGCTTGGTTTTGATGGTCTGGCATCTCCCACCTGCTTCCAGTGTGTTGCTCTGTGCTTTCTACACAGGGATCAAGCCATATCAGTGTGATGAGTGCGAGTACTGCACCAACCGTGCCGATGCCCTGCGCATCCACAAGGAGACGCGCCACCGCGAGGCCCGCTCTTTCATCTGCGAGCAGTGCGGGAAGGCCTTTAAGACTCGCTTCCTCCTCAAGACGCACCTGAAGAAGCACAGTGAGGAAAAGCCGTACGTCTGCAACGTTTGCTACCGGGGTTTCCGGTGGGCAGCCGGCTTGCGGCATCACTATCTGACGCACACCAACGAGCACCCTTTCTTCTGCCGCTACTGCAGCTACAAAGCCAAGCAGAAGTTCCAAGTGATCAAGCATCTGCAGAGGCACCACCCTGAGCAGGGCGGGACGGAGGGGGATCTCAGCAAAGGGGTGGGCAAGGACCCTAGTACACTTCCTGTCCACCTGCATGATGCTCAGCTGGAGATTCCCCCCTCCAAGCACCCAGAGGTGATCGAGGCCCAGGTGTCACCACATGGCTAAGTCAAACCTGGGGAAAAATGGACTTTGCACATTGAGACGACACTTTGCTGTGATTTCCATGAACTGGAAGTGGGTGGAAGCCCTCAGCCTGGAAGCACAAGATGTGCCCATCCAAGCTGTTTCAAGCCCGCTAGGGCAAACACTGGCCTCTCTAGGTCAGGCGTACGCCATTGTGTATGTTTTATAGTTATATCTGTACATGGGATGTAAAATATGTGACTGTATAAAAGGGATCTCCAGCTTTCTTTGCAATTTTCATGGTGTTGAATTCTTTGCTTTGCCCAATAGGGCAGTCAAGGTGAAGGGTGAGTGCTGGGAGAATCAATACTTTATAGAAGTTGGGAGGGAGGATGGAGCCTGGCTTCTGAAGAAGGGTCTTGGTATGAGAATAGTTACTCATAAGGTCCCATGTTTTCTAATAAGTCTGCACTATTGGGAAATGGTCTTCCCTGCTGAAAGTTGCATCCAAGGACCTCAGGACAGAGCTTTGTGATGCACAAAGTACATTTTTGTGCTACCAGCCTTCTGCCTGATGCATTTAAAAATGAAGTTACTCCTTTCATATCCACCTGGACATAACCATCCAGGAGTCCTTTACCTTTACCGTTTTTTACCCCAAACATTTGTGTTACTGTGGAATGATGTTCATTTTAATCAGACAGTGCTAATTTGCAAGAGCTGCTTTCTGCTTGCAGGAATTTCAAAATTAGCATGGAAGGTCTTGTATATACTTCTTGCCAGTGGCTTTAGTGGGAGAGGCTTGGCATTTTCTTCATTTCCTCTAGGGAGTGCAGGGACACATGTCAATCTTACTTGGAAGTAATCAGTTTGTTCCAGCTTGCAAATGATGAGAGCATTTGATAAAGCCTCTTTATGACGGGCCAGGAGCACTTAGCAGGTTGCTGTCTTGGAAACTCTTATGACAAAGTGAGTTTATAGCTGCACTTAATTGATTTTTGACATCGTAGTACTGTGCCGCAAGCCTTTCTGGGCAGCTTTACTAAACTAAGCCTTGCCTTTCAGGTTCACGTACTTTCCACCCCTGCAGTGTTTCCTATGAAGATTGTTCATGACGTGTGTGTTCGCTTTTGCTGAAAGGCAAGTTAGGTGCTGAGGCTGCAAAACACTGAGTGTTGTAAAAAATTTTGAGCAATAAGGTCATGGCATACTTGTCCACTTTTTAAATTTAATGTGTGTTTACTAACTCTACTGTCCACTGTGATATGCACAGATCAGACACTCACCCATTCTTTATTTCCCCATAAATGAAGTGCTTGAGACCAGAAATATTCATTCTGGGTAACAGAACTGGCACCAGGACCTGGAGTCATCCTTTGCCTCCTAGTTTGAGCTGCTACTCCAAGAGCTGTGTTTTGAGTGTGAGTGTGTGATGCGCAAAAAGAGAGGCTCCCTCTTGTTCCTGTATATGCATATGGTTGCTGTGAATGAAAGATGTCCTCTTCTTTGGAAACTCAGCTAAGCCCAGTCTTCCTCATTTTATGGTAAACTCCAGGGGTTTGTGTTTCCTCTTTTTCTGTAGCCCACAACATTTATGAAAGGCTTTGCAGCTTTAATTATGTCATGGAATGGATGTCTTCTAACAGAAAATTGAGTAGGTACTGCCATTTCCTAAGAATTGCAAATTTAAGGTGGATTTCTACCGCTGTGGTAGTCTTAAACATTGCTTTTTTGTTCCTACATGCTCATGTTTTGCTTGTGGATTTCTCATTTCTCATGGGAAATGGGATGCTGGACAACATAGGACTTTTTTGCTTCTTTTCTATAGCTCTTCATTTGCCCCTGTGTTTTAATCTTTATTCCCAACCTTCAATTAGCCAAAATCTAAATTGTGCAATGTAACGAAGCCGTGAAAATGTGCATAAATTACCCCATGGCAGAATTGTATGTCTCCTCAGCTCCCCACTTTGCAGTGTTTGAAACTCCCAGCATTCTAGGCACATTTTGCAACAGGGAATTTCAGACCATTTTTAACTTGTCTTTTTATTATTTTGATAAAACCAATTTGCATATGTAGGGTCTCGGCCCTTTACAAAGGAGGCAGTATTTGGGAAGTAAATGACATTCCATGCATTGCTATAGATATTTTTAGACATATATTGCATCTGTAAACATACCTGAGTTAAACAAAGATGTACAAGTAGGAGGATTGTGGCTAGGGAACAAGACAAGCTGACTGAATGCATAGGCATACTGTAAACAGGCAAGCTAGCTTGCAGGTAACTGTGTCACATCCGTCACAGTCAAAGTGCTGTTTCCACATGAATTAGGTTTCTGTTCTGTGAGACTCTAGCCCAAGGGCAGCCAACATGGCACTTTCCAGATATAGTTGAACAACATCTCCCATCATCATCAGCAGATAGCATGTTCAGTGGCCAGGTATGCTAGGAGTTGGAGTCCAGCATTGAGGGCATCATGCTGACTATCCCTGATCTGGGACTGGCAAAGTCCAACTGGCCTCCAGTGGGGTGCATACAGGGTGTACTTCAAATGATGAGGGACTACAACTCCCATCATCCCTGGTCAACCTGGCTAATGGTAAAGGATAATGGGAGTTGTAATTCAGCAGCCACCACATTGGCTGCCTCACTGCTCTAGCCCATTTAGACTTAAGATGGAGGCAGCTTTTATAGTATCAAATTCCTCTTCTCTTGGCTACCTTAGAGTTGCGGTGAGTTATCCTGTCTTTTGATTTTTCAACCAGCAGGCCTCTGTAGTTCTATCTGCTATTTCTGCTTCCCAGCAAAAATCATTCCACACAAAAGGGTTGCCTTTCAGAGGCAGAAGCCTGTGGCTGCTATGTAGAAGTTGTACATGCACTATTTTGTGTGACTGGATAATTTAACAACTGAAATTGCTAGAGCACAAAAGCACTGGGGTATACCTACTGCAAGATCAGACTAAATAGTAAGGAGCTGAGCCTTGGCTATAGGGGCAAGCAACCTTGTTGTTTTGCCTTGGTAATGGACTGGATGAGAGCAAACAAACTGAAGCTTAATCCACCTAAGACTGAAGCACTGTTAGTGGGTGATTCCCTAGACCGGATGGATGGGAGGTTCTTGATGGGGTTACACTGCCTCTGAAGGAGCAGATACATAGCTTGGGGGTACTTCAGGGTCCTTTGCTGTCGCTTGAGGCTCAGGTGGCCTGAGCAACCCAGAATGCCTTCCATCAGCTTGGACTGATGGCCCTACCCCTATGCCCCTATCTGGGCAGGGATAGCCTAACTTCTGTCATCTATGCTCTGATAACCTATAGGTTAGTTTATTGCAACGCATTATATGTAGGGCTGCCTCTGAAGATGGTTCGGAAACTAGCTGATGCAGGATTTGGCAGCCAGGTTGCTCACTGGGGCAAAACAGGTTGAGCATATTACATCAATCCTGGCTTGACTGCACTGGCTGCCAATTAGTTTCCAGGCCCAATTCTAAGTGCTGGTTTTGACCTATAAAGCCCTAAACGGCTGAAGACTGCAATACCTCAAGGACTGCCCCTCCCCACATGAACCTACCCAAACAATGTGATCATAATGTGAGGCCTTTCTTTGTGTGCCTCCACAAGAGGTCAATAGGGTGTCAACATAAGAACAGGCGTTTTCTGTGGTGGCTCCCTGTTTGTGAAATGCTCTCCCCAGGGAAGGCCACCTGGAACCTAGGTGCCAGGTGAAAACATTTCTCTTCAACCAGGCATTCAAGTGATTAACATTCTGTAGCCTTTTAAATGTATTTGTGGGAGGGGAGTTAATGGTTTGCTTTTATTTACGTTTTATTATGCAGTTTGTATTCTCATTTTGTATTTTTCTATTGTGAACTGCCCTGGGATTTTTGGATGAAGGGCGGGATACAAAATTAATTAATAATAACAGTAATAAGAATTGTGCCACTGGGTACATTTTTTGAGGAAGTGCTGCGGGTCACAAAATGGCTACTGTAGGAATGTGGCATAACAGAAAATGACTACCACATGACTAAGAGAACAGACAAGGAGGACCACAAATGGTACAGATAGCCCAGCCCCCCCCCCCAATCATTAGGGGGAGGAGGACATCAAAAGCATGTACAATCCTGGTATCTAATGAAATAGGGTTGAACAAGAAGCTCAAACAGTCTCTTGCACATTATGGATTTTTGAGATCTTTGCTGAGACCTTTTTTTGAGCACCATAGGAACTAGTTGATGCACTGTCACCTGTGGGTTCTGTGTTGGTGACCATTGTTCTCATCACATTTTTGTGGAGCTAGCATCTTAATTGCATCAGAAAAAAGGCGTTATGTTTATGGAGGCTTTGAGAATACCAAGGCATTCCTGCTGTGGAAGAATTCTTACTGAGGAGTCAGTTGTATGAATATTGTTAGTGCTGATGCAGAAAAAGACAAGCTCATCTATAAGAATCTTATCACTTCCTACTTGGAGTTGATTTAGAGGATGATTCGAGTCTAGCCAACATCTTTCTATATAAAGGCAGAATTAGACTGTCAGAGCTCCTTGGCCAACACATACTTGACAGGAAGCCAATGGTTATTGAGCTGAGAAAAGGAGTTGTTGGCATTCCTTCTATCTTTATGGCAGTCTTCAAGGAATCAGTGGGATAAGTTCTTTCTACTCTTTCCCTGAGGGCTGATAATCATAGGCACACACTGTACATCATTTGATGGCTTCTACCTAGCTGTGCAAACTGCCTCCGTTGGAAAGTATTGTTAGCGGCTCTGTGGAAGGCTTTCCATGTGCGATGTCAGTTTCCCAGATGCACGTTGTCAAATGTTTGCTAAGCGATGCAACATCCATATATACAAGCACCCTATTAGCTGCTAACTGGGTGGTGGTAACGGGAGGGCTACAGCTAGGAGATGAGGAAGGGAAAATCTTGCAGTATCTCAGTACCATTCAGATTGGGCAAGGGGAATAAATAGAGCAGGGCTTCCCCTTTCTCATGCAATCTGCAAGGAAAAACAGCAGGTGGTCCAACAGCTTAGCTTCTTCCTGTCTCTTTTGCTCAGTTAGAAAGAGATGCTGCCGCAAGAGTCAACACCGGAATCCTTTCTCTCTTCTCTTGGTTATTGCCAAATATTGTCAGGAGCATCCAGGAAAAGCTTGATCAGCCACCTTCTGATGTTACTTTAAAGGTGGCTAGCAGACTGGACCTACTTCTGGGCCCAGATCAGGAGAGTTGCCCTTGAAGACAGGTGGAAAAACAAAGCCCTTTGGAAAGACTTGATGGTTGGCTGACGTTATTGAAAGAAATTCACTCTTCCTTTTGAATATCGTTAAGTCTGCTTTCGGGTAGGTCCCATTCGCGGCTGCAGTAGCCTATTCTACCCTTTTTGCACAACGGAGGTAGATTTTAAAACTGAACCATACGAGTGGACAGATATAGTTGGAGGGTCTGGGAACTGTGCAAATCACAATAGTTTAAATTCTTTCTTTAAAAAAATAGCAGTAAAATGATACAAAACTGTTGGGTTGGGTTTTTGTTTTGAAAAAATAATAATAATATATATATACAGTAGTGCAAAGTAACTTTTCAGTCCAGTGCTGTGTAGGAACAAGAGAGGCAGGCAGATGGAGTGGGGTATGGCATCCATTCTTAAGACAACTCTTGTCCCCTTCCCTCCCCCTCCACCCACATTCTCCAACCTAAATAGGGCAGAGAGGGAAGAGCTGCATTTGGAGACACAGTTGCTTTAGTCACTCTCTGTTGACAACTCCCTGATTCGGATATGGACAAATAGGGAGGCTGGTGGGATCCCTGTCCCATCCTTGGAAAGAAGGTGGATGTGGCGGTATCCTGCATGGGAGACAAAAACAAAAGAGCCACGCACAGTGTTTGAAGCTGCCTTGTGTTGAGTTAGGCCAAGGGTAACCAACCATGTTCTTGGGCTCAAGCTGCCATTAGCCCCAGCCAGCATGGCCAATGGCCAGGGATTGTGGGAGCTGTACTTCAGCAACACCTGTAGAGTCCCATGCTTGCTATCCCTGAGTTAAACTGCTGGTCCATCCAGCCCAACTCTGCCTACTATAACCAGCAGAGCCCTGGTGGGATCCTAAAAAAAATACACAAACCAGTGCTCATCTGCACGCATAGCCTGTGCTCTCCTGCTGAGCTCTAGATAATGATACAGGCAGGGATATGGGCGTAGCCAAGGGGGTATTGGGGGGGGCAGCCACTGCCCCACAATCCACAAAAAAATATTGAAAAGCATTGAAAGTACTTAGTTGATTGAGGCTCCTGGCTACACCCATGGGCAGAGAGCACATTTGTCTCTAGAGTCAGCTTTTCCTGGCTGTCTCTCGAATTTCCTCTGAATGGTTACAAATTCTGGGTTTCTCTCATTCCTTTGAGTAGATTTGATGTTTTATATATTCTGCTTGTCCTGCAGCAGATGCATTTCATAGAATCATAGAATCATAGAGTTGGAAGAGACCACAAGGGCCATCGAGTCCAACCCCCTGCCAAGCAGGAAACACCATCAGAGCACTCCTGACATATGGTTGTCAAGCCTCTGCTTAAAGACCTCCAAAGAAGGAGACTCCACCACACTCCTTGGCAGCAAATTCCACTGTCGAACAGCTCTTACTGTCAGGAAGTTCTTCCTAATGTTTAGGTGGAATCTTCTTTCTTGTAGTTTGGATCCATTGCTCCGTGTCCGCTTCTCTGGAGCAGCAGAAAACAACCTTTCTCCCTCCTCTATGTGACATCCTTTTATATATTTGAACATGGCTATCATATCACCCCTTAACCTCCTCTTCTCCAGGCTAAACATGCCCAGCTCCCTTAGCCGTTCCTCATAAGGCATCGTTTCCAGGCCTTTGACCATTTTGGTTGCCCTCCTCTGGACACGTTCCAGTTTGTCAGTGTCCTTCTTGAACTGTGGTGCCCAGAACTGGACACAGTACTCCAGATGAGGTCTGACCAGAGCAGAATACAGTGGCACTATTACTTCCCTTGATCTAGATGCTATACTCCTATTGATGAGGCCCAGAATTGCATTGGCTTTTTTAGCTGCCGCGGTTGATCCCAGCTACAGCCTGTAGAAGTGTGTATTCTAGTACCATTTATTCGGTTGATCCCAGCTACAGCCTGTAGAAGTGTGTATTCTAGCACCAATACAGGGCACAGTATTTCTCTTCTCCACTAGATGGAGGCAACATGAGCTCCCTCCCTCCCCCTACAAAAAATAAAAATAAAAGTATGTACACAGGATGGGAATGCAAAACTCTGCAGTGTGATCTAGGAGCAGCTACAAGTATGGTAATAAGTAATCCAAATACTAAGAAAGCAAATCCATTGATTCTGAGGATGGAATCATACATAGTTGTCCCCCTCCCCGCCATCCTGCAAAGTGAGTTGTACTTCTCATGGGGGAGAATTAATTTGTGGGTTGTGATAAACGTCAGGCCTGCTTTAGGATTAAAAGTAAAAAAAAAAAAAAAGAATTCAGGGAGCAGCTGTATAGGTTTAAAAGGGCAGCAGCTTTAACTGCATCTCAATCAAACTGATTGATTGAATCCAGACTTACAATACACTCCTAATTCCACTTACCTGGGTAAGCCTCACTGAACTCAGTGGGATTTACTTCTGAGAAGACATGGTTAGAAGGGCCCTGGTAGTCATTAAGGGCTCCTCCACACTTCCACTTGTCTTGTGCCTGGAAAAGGGGTCCAAGCAGCTATTCCTTTGCCCCACTGCTTTCCCCTGGAAAAACCTGCTCTTTACTGCTGAATTGGGACAAATGGCAATTCAACGAAAACCTGATTACTGTTTGGTTCCATTTAGCAGTAAACCACAGGTTTCTCCAGGGGAAAGTGGCAGGGCAAACGGAGGTGTGGATGAGCCCGGAGTCTGGATCTCATCCTATGTACTTTTGTGTTGTGCTGTGGTCATAATATCCATGTGCTGATTTACTGAGTTGTTACAGTCTCTGTTGAAGGGGATAACTTAGTCTGCCTTCCCTATGTACACAAATAACTGTCTCTGGCTAACCTTGACTGACCTGCCAGGGATGCATTCGTCTCCTGATCTTGGTAGCAAACTGGCACAAGATATTCATACCCCACAGGGCTAAGAGGGAGATGCTCACCTGCTTTGACACTAGTAAGAGGTAGAGTGTACTGTCCCACAAAGTCATTCCGAGATGCCTTGTCATAATCCTCCACCACAAAGCGCAGAAGTGCCAGCTCTGGTACCCAAACCTGGAACTGAAAGGCCTCATTCCATTGTGGGTTAAAACCTATCCAGGGATATTAAAGCGAAAAGAGGGTGTTGCCACATCACGTGATCTGTATGTGTGTCCCAGCCTCTCTCCATCTTCACCTCCATAAAATCTCACACAACTTCCCTCTGCACTGCTGCTTCTGAGATTCCTAAACTGCTCTGGTCAGTTTATTGTCTAACCTCAAAAACACCTGCCCTCTTTGCATCACTTTTCTACCACTCTGAATGGTCCAACTGGGCTTTTAGCGTTTTCAATGCCCCAGGAAAAAAGAGAGAAGATGCCTTTAAGTGGGAAATCAATGTCCCCACTGTGGAAGGACATGTGGATCCAGAATTGGTCTCCACAGTCACTTACGGACTCATTGTTAAAACTATGTTTATGGAAGACAATCTTACTTAGCTACGAGTGGTCGCCAAAGAAGAAGGAAGAAGTTATGCATATACTATTGTGGGACCTTGGTGGAGAATTTACCTTTTTGCAAAGTTCAACTTCCTTTTCAAAACGACTATGCAAATTTCTAGCCTGCCAGGGTGCAGAGGAAAATATGAAAATGTAATGGAGAATGGACACATGTTAGTCATAAGGTGAAGCTTCACTTACGTCAATGGGACAAATCGGCTGCAACTCATTTTATTTGTTTTATTTTAATGTATTTATGGGCTGCTCTTTAGGTAAGATATTTCAAATTGGCTAAAATAATAAATACAATACATAAGAACAGCATAAGAACATTAGCACATACCAATCCACTGTTTTCAAAGAGGCTTAGTCATACAACTAACATTTGCTGGATTGTGCCCAGTGTGGTAGGCCACAGACATGGAAACCCAAGGCTTCCAAAGGTGGCTCATATGCCCTACACATGAGTTATTTGCTGCTTTGGGGCTCCATGTCCCCCTAATAAATCCTTCCCCTGTTATCTGTTTCCACCTCTGCTGCTTCCTTGTACTTCACCACCCCAGCTCTTCCCAAAATCAAAAAATCACAATTTAAAATCATGCCTGACATGCCTAGCATTTTAAGGACATTCATTCCCATGGAAGAATTTGGGTTTTTAAAAATGTAGAATCTGAGTTCCTTTGGTGCAGATAACACCAGGATATTCATTCATTCATCCTTAAGTAATTAAGAATGAGGGGCATCCGTGTTGACACATGCATGAGGTCCACATAAAACCCCATCTCAGCAGTTCTTTACAATGACCAAGAGAATTGCCTCACCGTTATCATCAATATATTTGGTCTCCTGCTTGGCACTATCAGCAGGGATCCCATGAATTTCCACCCGCACTAGTGGATCGATGATGGAGCCTTCTTTGCTGTTGGGCATCTTGGGGAGTTGCTGCCCACTAATGATCTGGAAGAGAAGATTATGGTGAGCATAGAAGAGCAGTCAAGTCCATATGTGCAAACAGCAATGTGTCAGCAGCTGCACCCTGCAACTCACGCAGCTCAAAACAGTGACAAAGGAAGTTGGTCACTATGGCATACAAAGGATTTGGAACAACACCCTGCCTGCTTGATACAGTGGTACATTGGTTTTCGAATGTAATCTGCTCCAGAAGACCGTTCGAGTTCCAAAACATTCAAAGACCGGAAACTCAAAACGGAAGCCTCAAAATGGAAAACTCAATTGGGAAAACTCAAAACGGAAGCTGTGTGGCATGTTCGACTTCCAAAAAGTGCTCAAAAACCGAAGCATTTACTTCCGGGTTTACAGCGTTTGAAAACCAAAACGTTCATCAAGGAGACGTTCGAAAACTGATGTACCACTTTATCCCAAACTCAGCTTTCCCAACAGAAGTTGATTTTTGACTCAACCAGGTATGGGAAAACTTTGGCCCTCCAGATATGGCTGACCTACAACTCTCATCAACCCCAAGAAGCATGGCCAGTGGCCATGTTAGTTCAGCAACATGAGAGTCAAATATTCCCACATCTGCAGTAGGATAGTAGCACTGAGTAGCTATTAAAAGATAGCAGGGTAGATAAAGTCTCTCTCTAGGTCGGACAGAAATTTTCCAAGATGGGGGCCACATTCTCTCATGGACATCTGGAAGCTTCTTATTCCAATAAGTTATTCTCTAAAATCCCAAAAGCCGTGTTAGGTTAAGGTATGGGCAACAAACTCACACAGTACCTTAATGGCTATGTTCAGGGGGCTACCATTCTCCCTGCTTTGGGGGTTCTCAGGACTGAAGGCTGTCTCTGGGTCTTTCATGAAGCTCGGCTTTAACACGTAGCCACAGCGGCCATTTTTACTGAAGAGCCCATCGCACAAGTCCATCTCTGTACCAGCCGTTTGAAAATTCAAGGCCACTGAGAGGAGGAGGAGGAGGAGACAGGAATCTTTCAGACCAGCAGCAATTGGAGGCAAACGAGAGAGCAGTCTTCTAGCTCTTGCTAGCTTCTTCCATGCAAGGCATCTTAGAAATACAAATTAAAGCCCAAACTGCACATTGTGGAGAGAGGGCCATCAACCCACATCTCCCTAATAATGGGGATAAAACACATGACATATCATTGTCTTAGTGTTTCCCTCCCTACACCCACTTTCACTGGCTGCTGCTTATCCCATTTCTGGATCTCTATCTTCCCTCAGTTCCTGCCTTTCAAATCTGCATTTGCAAGCTTGAAGAAAGCTGAGGAAACCAACATTCAGAAGAGTTGGGGGAAAACCCTTCCCCCATATAAGAACAGCCATGCTGTAAAGCCCAGTTTTGACCGCTAAGGCTTGGCAATAGCAGAACAAATAACAACTATTTATATAAAGCACCACTTTGAACACTCTGAAGCACACTGCATATTTATTTTACATCTTGCCTTTCTGCCATCATATAACCCAGTGTGGCATACATATGGCTCCCAGACAGTCACCCCCAGACCTGCAGTGTCGTAACCTTATGTGCCTTCAGATGCTGGGATCAGGTTTACTTACAATATCCAAGGGTGGAACAGCTTGCTACTTCAGCAAAGTGTTCGCTGAGACACAAATGCAGGAGGGGATTTCCAGGAGAGGATCAGTGTAGTAGGAGTGGTTAACCCTTCCCTAGATTGCCATCTTGCCAAAAATACGGTACTCCCTGGCATATGACAACTTGTCCCCCTCCCAGGAAGCAGGATTCTGAGGCTAGGCAAATGAAGGGGAGGCAGCATTTGTGGGAATAAGTGGATAAATAGAGCCCTCCTGGCTCAAACTAAAGGCCTGTTTAGTCAGCCTCCTGTTTCCCACAATGGTCAATAAGATGTGCAAGTGTGCGCTCTCTGTCTCTCTGTGTCTGTGTCTGCGTCTCCCTCTCATTCCCCAGTGACTGCTAGTCAGAGGAAAGCTGCTGCTGATTCTCAGGTAGCAGTCAGACATTATGACTCATAGCCATCAATAGCCTTATCCCCCAGCAGTTTGTCTAATCTCCCTTTTAAAAGCCATCTAAAGCCCCATCTGCACTTAAAGCAGTATCGCGCCACTTTAGTCCTGGCTTCCTACACACACAATCCTGCAGTCTGTTCAAGGTGCCAAGAGATGCCAGGAGAATCTATTCCCCTCACAATCCCCAAAGTTCCTGGGGAAGAGGGTCTGATGGTTAGACCACTCTGGGAGCTGCAGCTCTGAAAAAAACACACACAAGGGTGACTTCCTCACCCACCCACCCCTTAAATCCTTCTGGGGCTGGCATACCCAGCTGGCACCCCACATTCCACATCGCCTGGGGGTTGTAATTGGAGGAGTCCGTCCGCAGACCGCTGGGGAAGATGCGTGTCAGCTGCCAGGCATTATGGCGGATGAAGTCATTTCCTGCAGGAGGTAGTTAGCACACCAAAAGTTTAGAAATCTGGTATTTGGGGAACCCCCTCTCCAGTTATTAGTGCTTGGAGAATGTGACCCTCTGCAACTAAGTGGGGTGTGTGTGTCAGAGAAACAGTTTGCATCCAGTTTACCTAAAATGTAGACAGAGAACGTGGAATTTCTAGCTGGTTAGTTGGAATTAGGGTGCCCACCCCACCCCAATGCGTGTGTAGGTCTTCACAAACTGCTTTCTGGGAATTTGATGCAGAATTAGAGCGGCTTTGCTGCCTGATTACAAGAGGTTGTTTGCTTCCGCTATGCTGTGCTGGTATGTTCTCTGACCCAAAGGAAACTGAATCAGGGAGGGCTGCCTCTGACTTTCTGACTGCTTGGCAATATGGGGCAAATCATTAACATCTTAGTGTATGTTGGGGAGGAGTCAGAGGAGTCAGAGGAGTCAGAGGCCCGTCAATGCACATTCCTAATGTCTTGCCTGCTGGCTGCCTCCATCCCCGGTTTCTCACCAGCCTCTCGGATGAGCTTGCGGGCCTTGGATTCAGCAAAGGAGGACATCTCATAAGACTTGTAGTGGCTGCGGGAGTGCTGGAAGCTGTGAAAGGGCACGCTCTTGCAGTAGACAATGCAGTCAGAAAGCTCCTGGGAGAGGGACTGTTTGGCCTTCTGCAAAGAACGTGAGACCAACTTGTAAAT
Source organism: Podarcis pityusensis (assembly GCF_964106645.2). NCBI lineage: Eukaryota > Metazoa > Chordata > Lepidosauria > Squamata > Lacertidae > Podarcis > Podarcis pityusensis. The sequence continues at coordinate 87,096,386 of NC_138028.1, forward strand.
GATGACCATGTGTACTGCAGACACGGGAGTAAGGTTGAGTCCCACACCTGCTAAAAATAGAATCAAAATATCAGGCTTTGTGGGGGGAAGGCTCCTTTTGCCTTTAACTGGTGAGGGGCAGGTAGAGTTTTGGCCCCGGGAACTTTACCTGTCTTTTGTTAGGAGTCATACCTCAGCAGGGAGCCTATGGGCTTTGCATCCCTGGCATTTCCAATTTTTAAAAAGACTAATTTAAAACCCTGCCTGGGAGCTTGGAGAGAGCTGCTAGTCAGAGAACCCAACGGACCAGTGGTTTGACTCACATACAAAGGCAGCTTCACATATTCCTGCAATAGAAGAGGAGCCCCCTTTTGCTCCTGAGAAAGAGCCACCAACTCCAAATGACTCAAAGGTTGTAGTGCAGTGTAAGAAAGTTTGCTTTCTCTCCACATCAGGGTTTCCGGGTTTCCCAGTAGAATCAATGTAGCTCATATTCTATCAAAAACTAACCTGTATGTGTGTATTGTCATCAGTCACTCCTGCTTTTGAGGGCAGGTACCTCCCACCTGTCGGCATCTGGCAGTTGAGGTTCAAGTGCATATTGCTCTACCACACTAGTGCAACAATTTTTTAAAGCAAACAAACCCCGGACTTTTAGCAGGTGGGGAAATGCATTGAAATTGAGGGATGAGCAAACGATTAATGGGAAGATGTATCAACACTTGGCTGGCAAATTGTTGCATAACCTCCCCACAAACACATTATAATGAATGCTCATAAAGACTGGACGTACCTTAACTGCTATGTGAACTTTGTGCAGGCAACTCCAGGATGGATCCTCAAAACATAGCTGCCACTACCTCTAAAGAGCCAACTAACCAGGGTTTCCATGTACCTTCTCTTTCTTCTTGTCTTCATTGCGTAGGACTTCTTCCTCTGCCTCTGGTCCCTCTTCCTCCTCCTCCTCCTCTTCCCGCTCAGGCGGCTCATCCAGATGCCCATTCAAATAATCCTCCAGGTGTCCAATCTTCTTCCCTTTCAGGATGATCTTGCCCTTCAGTTCCTGCATGAGGACACAGGGTGGGTCATATCAGGGCAGACATGGTGGTGCTTTGAGTTCAGGCGATGGGGAAGGGCCTCTAGCAACACCAGCTGAGCCAGGCTGTCCTGTAAAACTCTGCCTTTCTCCACAAGTATGACAGCCTCTTAAATATTCTCACAGCAAACATCCTGCTCAGTTAAAGGTCCCCTGATGCCATTTTACTCAATCTTTCACCATGATTTTAACAAAGTGTTCCAATACTTCTCTCTCCAATACCTCTGCTCCTCCAGTGCTCCTTTCTGCCTTTAATTCTCTTCTTGAAGTTCCCCTTAGTGGTTCTGACAAAAAATGATTTAATTCCCACAATAGCTACTTTGGAACCACCTCCAGTCCCTTCATCTGCCTTAACCTTCACCCCTCACTTCTGGTTCCTCCCCTTCCTATGGCCATCATTTTAATACTTCAGACTAATACATAAAAGAATTTGGGTCACCTGATGTTAACATAACAGTCCTAGGATTGCAATCAAGCTCTGTAAGCCCAGGTTAAGGAAAGACAATTGACAACACCATGTCCCCACCTCTGGTGAAGGCAACTGCACTGGGACACGTCCATCTATGGTGGTGGTGAGGAGCTGCTCTCCCAGAATCCCCTTCAGCTGCTGGGCCATGATGTCCTGCTGCTCTATGCTGCAGTGGTTCTCAAGAGACAGGATAATGGGGTATTTAGAAACCTGGGAGAATGGAGACATAAGAAGTTAGAGGCAGTAATAGCCCTAAAGTGTGGGAGGTTGAAGGTGGAGTCTGATGACATAATGAGGGGAATGGAACGGTTTGAGGGATAGCGAGCCACCTTTAACTCAGGATTCCTGGAGACCAGACAAGTAGGATAGAGGGAAATGAAGCCACTGCTAGGATGTGGCAAAACTATGGAACCACAGACATTTGAAACAACAAGAAGGAAAGATGGTGTGCCCTATTTAAATCTAAAAAAGGGAGGGGTTTGGGGACAACTGGAACTAAAATTAGGCTCTCACAACTTTGATGTTCTGTCTGGAGGATGGGGGAATTTAATCAAAAGCAACACTTTGAATTTGGCTGGATAACCAATCAGCAGCCTTCACAATTCCACGCTACTGACCCCATCCCTTGTGGCAGAAAAGTCCAACCTACCCGGAAGGCATATTTATCGAGGGTTGTCACAACTTCCCGGAAGGGGATCTTAGAGGTGAAGGTATGGCCGTGGTAGACAATGGGCTCCCCATTGGGTCCGTCCCAGCAGTCCACCTCTAGGCATCGGCAGCCCCGCTTCAGAGCCCTGCAGAGGAAAAGAAGGCAATTCACGAGCCCTTCCTAGCCTCTCGGTTTGTGAGCAGCACCCTTTCCTGCTAGCTTGAAACATGGGGGTGGGGGAATCACTTTTTACAATGCCAAATCCTTTGAGGCAAAAAGGCTCTCAGGTCATACTTTGCCTGTGATTGCCTGAAACCAGCAATGGTTGCACCAGGCATTTCCCCACTTTGGGGGCATTCAAGCTCAGTGCTTGAATATTAAACTGGAGGGGGTGAAGACTGAGGTAATATAAAAGGAGAGGTTTGAGTGGGTCCCTGAGATACAGGGTGAGATCCCAGCTTCCTTCCAACTTCATCACTGAAATGACAGGTGCACACACCAGCAAATCAAAGAATATCAAATGCTGGGCCACCGACTAGTTTTCCCTTCTTGCCAGGGTTCAGCTGGGGTAGTGTTTTTTTTTTAAGTGCTGCATGAATTTTCATGCATTCTATCCATTTATTAATCACCTTATTATTTCAAAATGGGGACTTCTGAAACTACAAAACTGCTCCAGGGATTGAAGGGTCTTGGCAACATTACAGCAACGGGTGCAGAAGCCAGTCAGCACTATATTCTACTTGAAACTTGCGGAACCATTTTTCAGAGGAAATAATAAGTAGCATTTCCAGCTCAGCCCCTCCACTCTGTACACATTACATCCGTCTTCACTCTAACATTGTGGATAACATGAAAATGTGGGTACCTTTCTGTGAGCCCATAATTCACACTTTTCAAAACAACACACAAACTGAAACATAGTGCTTCTTTGAAATTCACATATCTCTGAATTTTGCAGTGCAGTTCTCCAACCATGTAATGTGTACAAAAATGTAAAGTAAGCATAAAAACGCATATGTTCATGAAAATAGCACACCAAGATGCATTATAGTAAGGAAAGTTGCTTTGCAAAAAGTTAGATTAGGCAAAATTGTATACAAAATGTATATTGGAAGAAATCATCACTAAAATGCTGATAGATTTTCATGAAGACACTTAAAAAACAAACAAATGCAAACTGATGTGGAAATATGATGTGGAACTGAACTTAAAAAAGAGGAATTGGGAGAAATTGACAGATCTATGCATGAGGTTCACCAGTGTGTGAAGCAATTCCAGTCAATGTTTTATAAAAAGCTGAGGAGATCTGGGGACTAGGCCTTGAGGTGCAGATTTCTGGTAGGCTTTTCATGTATTTGAGTTTGCTTAACCTGTATTTGAGTTTGCTCTATATCAAGTGGTTTGGTCACCAAGCTTTGCGTAAAGAGCACATCTTACAGAGGTCATAATTGTGAAAGGTATCTTGTGAGTGGCTTTGTTATGGAAGTGAGTCAACTGCCTTTCGATTGCGATCACCTGATATATCCCTCCACGCTGCTTTGTCCTCTCAGCTGGTCCTCCATCAGGTATGTGTTGTGGGAGGAGGAGATAAAGTAATGGCAGAGGGGCTGAGACATATCCTGAAAGACCGTCCTGTGCTCAGGGTTGAAGATGGAGCCATCGGGTGAGCAGAGATACATGAGGAACCCATCAATGCTCAGGATGTGGCGAGCCTTGGCTGTGGGAAGAGAGAGCCAGTTGGAGAACAATACTGAGGAGGAATTAGCCTCTGAAAAAAACAAAAGACACTGAACTGGACAAAGCCCGTGAAAGAGGAGCCTTTGGAGTGCTGGGGGAAAGCATCAGTTTCTATGGCAATAGGTGTCATGAAACTGATACAGGTGGTGATAAGTGCTTTGTGGAGATCTAGTGGGACAAGAGAGACACACAGATACCCTCTCCCCCTCAATGCCTGGGAGCTCCTATTCTGAGAGAGGATTTGGCACTATTCGAGGGCCAACCTGTGCTGTCACTTGTCCAGGTTGTGGGCCCGCCAGCTCTCCCCCCTCCTCCACCCCCACCCCGCCAACCTGTCTCAGACGGCTCATATCTGTCAATCATTTCCATGGCGAGCTCATCAATGCCAGCCCCCTCCATCTGCTCCTGTTGCAAGAAGTCCACAAACTCCAACAGTGTCAGCTTTTTGCCATCCTCGGAGTACTCCTGGAACAACTCGAGCACCTCGTCCCGCTGAGTCAGTGCTTTGTAGAAGAGCACAAACTCCTCCCCCTCCAGTGTACCTGTCTCTGATTTGTCGGCCATCTGCAAGGAATGGAAGGGTCTCTGACCAAGGGGGTCCTTTGTGCAGAAAGGAGAACATTGCGATAAAAGCAATGGGGTGAGGCAGAGCCAGCCAGTGTGAGGCCGTCTAGATGGCTTGGACTACAACTCCAACCTGTCAGCTTGGCCAGTGGTTGAAGGATGGTGATGGGAGTTTGTAGTCTGCAACATCTGGAGGATACCACATTGGCTACACAGAGCATACAGGATCAGAGGTTTACTCATGAGGATTCTTGAGATACACCGCTGTTGCTGCTGCTGCTGCTGCTGCTGCTACTACAGCACTAAATGTGCCCTAGCTGATGCACAGTACATCATAGCCATGTGGTCCTTGCCCAAGGAGCTTTAAACTACCATAAAATGACTACATGGAGGCAGGAGTCGTAAAGGGTCAGGGATTAAATGAAGAGTGTGGGTAGGATGGGGAGCAGCTTCTGGATCTGGGATGATCCACCACTGCTCTTGCCAGTGTCTATTGTCAGCCCCCACTGGGATCAACATGATAGAGATACTTGAGGATGCCATAAGATGTCTCTGCAGGTGGCCTGCAGTGATTTCTGTACTATATCACTGAGTTTGACTAGACAACAGACAGCACACAGAGATGGGCAAGGAGCCACAGCCAGGTGGATGATGCTTTGACGGAGAGATATAATGACACTGGACAACAGAATAGCCAGGTTTGGGGGCACAGCGTGTAAGCAAAGAAAAACAGAAGTGAATATATGTGCACTAGAGTGTATCATGGGTGGAAATGAGGTGCTGTAGTCTTTTGAAGAGCAAGCTCAGGGATTTCCCTATGCAACCCAGTACCATATCTTCCCCACCAAAGCACCCAAATTTACTTGGAAGAGCCGGAAGGCATGGTCTTCATTCATAGCCACGTTCATCATCCTGAGCAAGTGCTGCACCTCCTTGAAATTCATACGTCCATCCTTGTCCTTATCAGCTTTCATGAACCAGTCACAGATCCATGTGCAGCCCAAGACATGGGTCAAGGAAAACAGTCTCATAGTGGCCAAGCAAAGCTAAGTCTTCAAAACTAGCCATAGCGCAAAAGAACACTCTAGTGTTGCTCAGCCAAGATGCTTCAAGAAACGTGTGTGTGGACTCCTCATCAGCCTAATACCTAGAATTTGGCAACTATTAACAATTGTATCTTGTTTAATTTTCATAAGACTAAGCCCTTCATTCAAAATGTTACCTATTTATTGGCCAATTCATTTATGTATTATTCTCCATTTAAAATCACAGAGTAGTTAACAGCAGAAATCAATAAAATACTACAACTTGCACCACCTTCCCCCCCCATACATTCTATTCAGAATCTGTTATTTGCAGTTTTGCATGACTTCAAGTAGTGTTTATAAAGAGAGGAAGAGCCAGAACCAAAGCAGACTGGAAAAATGGGCAGTTCAGGCAAGATATGGCTGGGTAGTAGTGAAGAAAGGTAGGTTCATTGCAGGAGGAGGGACACGGTGTGACTGCAGAAGTAATGAATTGATAGGGAAGCACCACAGAAGAGATAGTGGAGACAGCTGAAGCTGTGAAGGACAGGAGAGAAAGAGATCTAAGTGTCAGCAATTGAAGACAGGAAATTACCTTATCTCAGGTCAGACCCACTGGCACTCTAGTTCAGGATCATTTACATGGGCTGAAAGCAGCTGTCCAGGATTTAAGGCAGGAGTATTTGCTAGCGCTACCTGGAGACACCAGAAATTGAACCCAGTATTTCTGTGTGCAAAGCTTGTGCTCTGCTACCAAGCTACAGTTGATATCAACCTCATATTTGATATGAATTGCGGGTCGTATCTCCAGCATAGGAGAACAAATACAAAGTTGAGCTCTTGAGGTTAGCTTTTACAGGCATGGAAATGGACAGTCAATAATTCAACATAAGGATATTGATCCATCTTCTCCTTCTGGTCCATGTTAGTGACAATCTCCACAAGGCGCCGCAGGCCTTGGATCCAGCACTGAGCTTCCTCCTCTGAGCTGGCAATTAGGTCTAGATTGTTACGGCGCCCATGGAAGACGACCGTGAAGCAGCATTCGGCTGGGAACTCCTCCGCTAGACTTTGCAGGACCTCCGACTGATGTCCCTCACGCACAGTCTCCACATCACTCACTGAGACTTGGGAGAGAGGGATAACAGCCAAGAAACATCAGCCTTCATGCAAAGGTTAGAGCTTAAGGTACAAAATTAGACCCTTGCTTCTTAGGTTGGGCCCCACACAAAACAGCATCAGCATCATTACCTAGCATTTATCTATTCACATATTCAGCTTCTTTAATCTGTCTGTCTATTCACCCAACTCTTTACTAGAGGTTCTATCCAAAGCAGCACTACGTGAAGATGCCATCAGCACAAGGATTTCAGCTTGTGCAGTGGGACCCTCTCCACTTCTTCTCCCCCTGTGCATGCTCCCTAAATACGTTCTAGGGGTTTTCCCCCAACCCTCTGGAACTGATTTTGTGGGGCGCAGGACCCACATTGGGAGGAGCAATGGGGTGTGTCCTGTTGCACAAGTGGAAATCCTTGCACTGATGAGATGTGGTAATGGGCTTAACCGTCCAGGGGTCCTTTACTTTTACCTTAGTTGAACATAGAAGTAAGAGCATAGAAATCTGCCTTATAGTGAGTCAGATCATTGATCCATTTAGGCCTGTATTGCCCATATTGGCTCGTCAGGATTTCAGACGGGGTCTTTTCCCAGTCCAGTTTAGAGATGCTGGGGATTGACCCTAGGATTTTCTGTGTCAAAGGCAGATTTTTCTGTCACTGAACTATAAGCCCTTCCTATCCTGTCCTGAGCTACTGTGCTGTCACAGAGTTTTGACCTCCGCAGATCACAGGGGAAGAGATGAAAAAGCATTTTATTGGATCAATTAATGTTGGGACATAATGTACATCCAGCATAAACTGATGGCGGAAGACATCTCAAAGGCAGTTGTGGACAAGATAGTTTCACCCAGTGGACCATTAGCCTGGAGAAGTTCCAGCAGCAGGGTGAGCCTTCACAGAATCTCCAAGAGAAAATTAAACATCTCTGTGGATGACAGAATGAAAACATCCAGTACTAGAACAGATTATGCAATAGACAGAGGGAAGATGCACAACTTCCAGCACTCAAGATGAATCCAAATATAGTATATTCTCTTCCAGCCAAACATATTTTAGTGACCAAGGTGGAAAATCTAAATTGCACCACATGCACAAAAACTTCAATTAAATTAGCTGGCAATTTGATGTTCAATACCTGCTGCCTGAGGTCATCACCTCACTTATCTTTGTGACAGGATCAGTCCCGCTTCAAGTGTCACCATATATGAAAGTCAGGCTCAGTACACCATGCCCAGTGCTCTTTTAGTTTTTAGATAGGCACATCTAAAATGCCCCTTGCAAGACATTCAGAACATAACATGCACATATGCAGATGCAGATGCACACAAACATTTCCCTTTGTAGTACACATTGTGATGATCTGTTGCTGGATATCAGATGATGACAGGGACTTGCAAGTAAGTATTGGCAACAGCTGGATGGAGAAGAAGTGTGTGTGCTTTTGTGTGTGTGTGTGTGCGCGTGCACACACACACACACACACACACACATACGAAAGAAAGAGAAGTCATATTAGATGTCAGACATGACTTGCAGTTTTAATAAGTACATAAGCAGCAGTATGTTGAACCAAAGGTAAAATGTTCTGGAAGGCAGGCAAACACCATCTTGGTAGTTGAGATAACCCTAAACTAGCTGGTAGTTGTTGCAAGAATGAGCTCATGTGTGTTTACATCCACTTGCTTTGATGTATACTAAGTGGCTTGCGTCGATGCTATGTTTATCTGTGAACCTTGGGACGCTGGGCTCTAGCCCCTGAGAGGGGAGAAGCCTTGGATAGCTGCCACCATGGCCTCACTGGCCAGGTGTGATGGGAGCTTCTGAGTAAACTGATGTATGCAGCTTTGTACATAAAGGATGTCTACATGTTTGCTTGGGTGCGGACAAGCCATCGCCTTGCTGCAGTGTCCATCCTGCATCTGTAAAGGCTGGGAGATCTGGCAGGCTGATTTGCTGTAAGTCTACACCTTCTTTTAATAAAGCACTAGAACTGATCACTCTGGCATTTTTTGACATCCTTCTTTGGTATCCCTGCAACCAACCACTCCCACAAGCTTTTCTTTCAGCTGGTGGATCAGGATGAGCAGTTCTTGCCAAGAGACTGAAGGTGGGCCTGAGGGTCAGATCCAATTGTATTGTTCCCAGAACATCCTGTTGGCACCCCATGACATCAAGAGTCAGGGTTTTTACACCCCAGTCTGAAATTCAATCTAAATTTGCATCTAAATTAGCATTTATGTTATGGGCCTGTTCCCTGAATCTCTTAAATACCTAGCAGTACTCCTGTTCCCCGGTGGAAGTCTGCTGCAGCCCAGCACTTTTTAAAAATCAAGCTAAGTAGTCTTTTGGCTTGGAATTGTGTGATTTTTTGCATTCTGATCTCTTCCAATGACTGGTGTTGCCAGACTGTCATTAAACAGTTTCATGTGGGGGCTTCTGCATTCTGGACATGCTCCAACCCTTATGAAAGGATCCCCACATTATGCTATATGCTTGCCTGAAAGTGCAAACTCAAAGACAAGGTGACATGGAAACCAGCCTTGCTAACCACCATTCAGAGCAGGGAGTGGAACTCACAGGCAGACTTGGCTTTGCCAGACATCTTGGATTTGTACCAGACGGTCATGCAGTCATCCTGCAGCATGAAGTACCGGGGTTTCTTCCAGTTCTTGGACTTCACCTTGCGCATCATTGTCCCCTGTTGCATCTGCTCCAGGTTCTCATCCAGCTGAAGGCCTGAGCAGGAGATTGAGGGGACTGCATTTCACATCAGAGAGTGAGTGAGGGCCACTGCCCACCCAGGATGGGGAACACAAGGAATATTTGTTTGTGTTTAAGCATACAGATAAGGAACAGAAACTGAGCCTATAGAGATGGGATGCCAAATTCAAGATAGAAAGACCCAGCTTCTGGAGGAAACATTATGCTCTGAATGAAACAGCCATTCCATAGCATCCTTCTAAGCAGCCTGCTCCAACCTGGTTCCCTTTGGTTGTTGTTGGACTACAACTCCCATCATCCCTGTCCATTGGAGATGGAGTCCAACAACATCTGGAAGGCACCAGGTTGGGAAAGGCTGCTGTAGGGCAAACATATTGATTCTACATTCAGATCTCCTTTTTGCTTCCAGCAACAGCAGTCCAACCTGCCAGGTCCTCTATATGTCTCCCTTGGACCTGGAGGGTGTGTGGGATGTATTATTACTAGAGCAGTCAAGTACAACATTTTCCTTTTGTCTAGAATGGACACACAGAGGGATGTGGCTCCAGACAGGGAGGACTTCCTGTCATACCTGCTCTGGAGCTTCCTCCCCCTGTGTGTGACCAGGTAGATGGGCATGAGTGACCCTAGCTGACCAGATAAAAGGGCTGGTCATGCAACCATCTCACTCTTACCCTCTTACTCTTGCTGGCTCTTAGCCAGCACATGGCTCAACCCACATAGGATGGAGCCCATAAGCAGAAAGTCTAAGATGTAGCTCAGACTTCTTTTCACTGTAACCACAGGATACAGCCTGCCTTCAGATTACTACTGTGAACTGAATGTGAGTAAAACTTTATTCTTACTTTTAATGAAGACTCTGTTGTGTTGTTATTATTTTAAGAGGGAAATAAAGGGGAAACTTACCAGGAACAATCCAGACTGGACAAGCCAGACTGGATTGCTTAATTAAAGGATTCTAACGAATCATCAACTTGCTTCTGTTAAGTCGCAAAAGGAATGTTGCTCTGCTGTTTACTCACTAGAGTGAGTGAGGAGGGATAATATCAAAACAATATATTCTCTCCTACCTTCCTTAACATTCCCACAGGGAGAGGATGAGCAAGTGAGCAAGCACCACTGATGGCTGCAAGGGCTGTCACTGGGGGAAGATCTGTGGATGGCATCTTGCCGAAGGCCACCCAAAACCTGGAGGTAGCAATCTAGAGGTTCCCTGGAAACTCAAGAGAATACTCACGGATACTGTAGAGAACGGAAGTCATGGTTCTTCTTCCCGTGGGTTGGCACAACAATCACCTAGAACACAAGAGGGTCAATTGGTTTCAGAATTGCCATATCCCGTAATTTGACCTAGTACTTTCTGAAGACTCAGTATCTGATTTATTTTCTGATGTTTTGCATAAGCAATTCTAGTCCCACAATCATACAGAAGTGCCTTTTTATCCTTAATCGCCTTAACAGTCCTTTGATAGAAGTCACAAAAATATCTTAAGGTCAAGAAATTATATCTGGTAAAAAAAAGGGGGGGGGGTTATTTGTTGCTGCTGCTAGGATTTATTTCCACAACCTCTTAGCATTACCATTAGCAATGATAAAAAGATATGTTCTCTCTTCATAGCACTTCAGGAAAATATCAGAATAAGCACCCTCATTTTGATGCAGTTTTCTCTCAGACATGGAGCCGCTGTGTACTTATCTGTGTGGTTCCACATATGTTTTCATACTTGCAATGATGTATCTTTTAGAAAATTTCCATTAAATTTCACGGTACATCCTGGTTGATCCGTCTTAATGCTCAATGTAATACAAAAAAATCTGGGATAATGATTTCTTAGGTTTGTCCACTAAGACTTGTTCTAACTGGGTCAGTGATCAAAGGTTTCTTTACTTTGCTAACCCATTAATACAAAAAGTGCCTGGTTTCAAAATACTGGGAGAGGGAGAGAGAGTGACAGGCCAAAGCACCACCAGTGACCAATCAGATGCCTATATTGGAAGCCCACAAGCAGGAACTTCCCCTCCATCCACCAAGTTTTTATTAGGATTGCAGCACACAAAGAGAGAAGGTTTAACCTTTTCCTCCACAGCTACAATTTTAATTAAAATAGCCCTCAACCACAGCAATTAGCTTTTTTTGGGGGGGGGGGGATTGCTCCACTAGGGCACCTTCTGTCTGGATCTCAGCTGCAAACAAGACCAGCTCTCTTTCAATGCAGAAAACCTTCCCAACCCTATCAGAAAGAGATTTTTACTGGCCACTGGATGAATGGCCTGCTTTAACATCTGTAGTTTTAAAAATGGGCAGCACATTTACCTATTTAACCCCTTTCAAACTCCAAAGCAATTTAGAGAAGGAGAATGCTATCCTTTTTACAAAGGCTTTCTTTTTTGCAAATTCCAAACAGGTGGCTATGCTAGTCTGAGGGCAGCAAAATAAGAGTCTTGTGGCTGCTTAAAAACTAACACATTTATAATGGCATAAGCTCTTGTGGACCACAGTCTACTTCCATCACATGCATCCACGAAAACTCATGCCATAACTCTCTTCTTTCTTTCTTTCTTTCTTTCTTTCTTTCTTTCTTTCTTTCTTTCTTTCTTTCTTTCTTTCTTCTGTCTCTGTCTCTCTGTCTCTGTCTCTGTCTCTGTCTCTGTCTCAAAAAACGCACTTCTCAGTCCCCCAAGCGACAGAATGTTCCAGGACAGTCTTTCATGGGGTCTGTTTCCTTGTGAGGAGTGAATAACTGGAGGCACAAAAAAACCAAAATGCTAATTTAAAAGTACAGCAGGACAATTGGCAAACACGCAAGGAATACTAATTCCCAGAACAGCACCAGTCCACCAAAGCAACAGCATCGGCCCAAAATTACTCCATAACAGCCAGTGGCAAAATCCCTTTTCTCTTGCTAAATACAAAGCTGAAAATTTGTTTTTTTTCAGGCCCTACAGAGCAAAACATAACCCAAATCCCTGTAGCTGGAAGTAGTCACCAGCCATCAAGGGCCATTGAAGTAAGTGCTTTCCGCCATCAAGCACTACAACAGCCTGGAAAAAAACCCAGTTATGCATATGTAAAGAGTTCATTTGAGAAGCTGAAAGGTACTTCAAACAAAGGATAGTGTCTAGAGAGGGCACACATTTGAGCGATCTTAACAGTTGCCTGGGATGTAGGGAAGGAGATGATCCAAGGAATACATGAAAGCAAATTTTCCATCAAAACAATGAACTGGGAAAACCAAATGCTTTACCCTGGAGTTGGGGGTGAAAATAAAATAAAATTCTTCAGCTGCTGAATAGACAACAGAGAGCAATTGGGAAGGATCTCAATCATGGCAGAAAGCTCTGGTTATTTGCTTTTCCTATATAATTTGGCAAAGTGCATGCCCAATCATTCCAATAATGCACCACTTCATTAAATTAGACTGAGGAACAGGCTTCCTGCAGTATCTTTCATTAAGGTAATCAAGGAACTGCAGAATCAAAAAGACTAGCTGTGTTAGTTTGGTAGAGCACAAGCAGCAAAATGTTTTGTGGCTCCTTCAAGGCCAACACATTTACTAGCCTTTGTGCACCAGAGTCTGCTTTTGTCAGAAGCCTGAAGGGTAATCCTGAGACGTAAGACCATCCTGTGACCTCTGGAACTGGCCTGAGACCTCTAGGTATAGGGCGGTATATAAATTCAATAAATAATCATCATCCTCATCCTGAATTAGCAAGTGTACTCTGGGAAGAAGAGATGTACAGGAGTGAGTTCAGACAGAAGTGAAATGCAAAAAGAACAGGCAGTAATGTTTACCTGAAAGCAAAATAGTTACAGTGTCCAATTAACAAGGCAGTACTGGTAGTAAGACTAATGTTTTGTCATTGATGAACCCATGTAGTGTGATGTCAAAACAAAATCAAGCCTACAATCTGGATTCAAGCCGCACGTGGCTTGAATTAATTGCCTGATAAATTGTAATTCAGCAGTTTCCTGGCAGAATTTCGTTTTGAAGTCCATGTTCATACTTTATCCCAGCTTGATGCCGCTTTTGCTTATTATTGGCATTTCAAGAAAGGATGAGAAGTGGGCGGGGACTGCGTCTCTGGAAATAAATTTGACCCTTGGTGGTGACCCCTCTTTAAATGCTGAACCTTTCTCCTCCTAATGTACCTAGGAGGCGTTTTTTTGTATCCTCTCAAAAATGGGCTCTTAGGCAAACAAGGTACACTGGGGTATCAAAATTATGGGTGTGCATTTAATGGAACGAAGCAGCTGACTTCTGGGAAGAGGTAAAAGTCTGTAGAACATGCAGTCCTTTCCCCTGCATGACGGCGAAAGGCAAGTGCAATGCTTTGCCATGAGAAATCATCATCTCCATGCATAAGCTCATTCTTTCCCATTGCAAAGCCAATCTGTCTTCCCCAAGGAGATGGCTATCCAGAGAGAAAGGACAGAAAAGGATATGAACCTTGAAGAAAGCCCCTGAACATGCGATCTTTGTGCAATGTGACAGCTGTGAGCTGACGCTGACCTTGAAACAGCTCAAGCAACAAATTATAGACCATGTCAGGAATTGCAAGTAGCACCCTAGGAGCACACTGGCCGACAAAAGTAGGTTAAATTAATGTTAGTTTCTCTTCTTATTTTCCCATGCCTTGTCCAAGGTGCTTTGTAATCATTACTCTTAATAATTTACATAACACTTTTCATGTACAAAAGTGTACCACAGTATTTTAAATTTATTGGTTCTCTCCTCCCCCAGTAATTTGAACTTGATAATAATGATAATGATAATAAGAGGTATTATCTGAAAGAGCATCCCACCTATTGACTGGGACCAGTGCTTAAAAAAAAAATTAAAAAAAATTAAATAGCCTATCCATGAGAGCTGGTGGGGTATAGTGGTTACAATCTCAGATTTAGGTGGCGGAAACCTGAGTTGAAATCAGTGCTCAGCCACAAAGCTTACCAGGTGACCTCGGGTCAATCTGTCTCTCAGCCTAGCCTAAGCTCACAAGGTTGTCGTGAGAATAAATGTGGTTTGGGGTGAGGGGAGAAAGAGCAGTGTATACTGCCTCTTAGCTCTTTGAAGGAAAAAAAATAATGTTTAAAATCTGATACGCAGAACCCATTTCCACACACTCCTTTTTAAAAATCACATCTCTTTGATAGGGAAAAGGTTTCCCACCATGTGCTAAGCCAGGGTAGCCAATGTGATACCCCTCCAGGTGTTATCGAACCACAACTCCCACTATCTCTATCCTTCGGCCAGACTGGCTGAGGCTTATAGAAATTGTAGTCCCCAACACCTAGAGAGCACCACAACTAACAGCATCAACATCTGCAGAGCACTAACACTGTTCTAAGGCTTCCATTGGTAACACGTAACAGACAGGGTGATACTTTTAAGGAACTAGGATATCTGTGCCACTATTCAGCTTTTCTTACAAATCTGGCTAGATGTAGCCTCATGCAGAAGACTCATACAGTAGATTGTTCACCCTCTCTCTCTTTTGGAAAGCAAATAAAATAAAACTTAAGAACAGGCACACAAAGCGGAACAGATCCAGGTGGAAGGGAGAGAGTTCTGTTGCAAATGACATCACAGACAATGGCACAGGGATGTCCATAACACTCACATAGCAACATTCCACGCAGCAATAGCATCAGACATGCTATCAGGGTTTGAGGGGGATAACCATGTACACACAGCATTGAGCTCCTTGGAGAAGAGGTATAAATGTAATAATAAATGCACTTCATTTTCTCAGGCACAAAGCAGCACACTTCAGATGCTCAGAAAAACAATGTAACACCACAACACAAGCAATACCTTTAGGGCAGATATGTAGATTATGTGCTAGATTTTCGGAAGCACATATCTTATACTGCATAAAAACGATCGTGCAGAAGATCCTGAGGAATAAGTATTTCCTCCAAAGCCACTGCATAAGTCTGTGTCTAAGGTGGGTTCCAGGATTCAACACTCTGCATAAAAGTGTGAAGGAGCCCCACTTTTGCTATATTCATTCTCCCATTGTGACCTCTGGAAATTGTCACACTGTGGTGTTGTTTTCCTCCAGAAGAAATCGCCTTGCTTGAAAAACCTATTGGGTGAATGCAATATATCTTATCTGGAAATAATGGCTCCTGTGCAGCAAAGCTTAAAGGTAAAGGTAAAGGGACCCCTGACCGTTAGGTCCAGTCGCAGATGACTCTGGGGTTGCGGCGCTCATCTCACTTTATTGGCTGAGGGAGCCGTTGCACAGCTTCCGGGTCATGTGGCCAGCATGACTAAGCTGCTTCTGGCGAACCAGAGCAGTGCACAGAAACGCTGTTTACCTTTCTGCCAGAGTGGTACCTATTTATCTACTTGCACTTTGACATGCTTTCGAACTGCTAGGTTGGCAGGAGCAGGGACCGAGCAATGGGAACTCACCCCGTTGCGGGGATACAAACTGCCGACCTTCTGATTGGCAAGCCCCTAGGCTCTGTGTTTTGGCCACAGCACCACCACTAAATCTTGTTGGAGTCAGTGAAATAAGTTATTCCTAGCTCTGTACCTGGAATACTGGGATGTCTACAGGTATATGCATAGTCAGTCATCAGTGTTCACCATCCATCAAGGATGGAAACCTCCACCCAAATTATGCATCGGGAAATGCCTTTGTACCCTACTATCCATGTAAAGCAAACTTTGATTCAGCAAAAGCTCAAAATACCTTCCTCTCCCCCCTTCCCTCTGTCCCAAGAAATGCTCTTCCTTAGATGATCAAACCTTTAAGAGTTTTCTCCTCTAAGCTGCCAGTGTCTAGATTCAGGTTGCTCCATGCTATCTATGTCAATAGTCAATCCTCCTCTCTTTATAATAAACCACATATTCTTCAAATCCAACATCAGGTTTATTCCTAACTCACCCTTGTATAAGTTGTCCCATGGCATGCTGTGACTCAAACTAGCTAAAAACCCAAACATGTGTTCCGGCTGCGCACATGTAATCACAGAAATGTGTGGACGAAGACATGTAGTAACAATCCAGGTTTATACCACAGTTTATTTCACACTGTCATCAGTAATGGATATTCCTAGGATCTGGACCTCAGTTGTCTGTGATCTGGAAGTGATTGATGAAAATGGAATTCTATTGCAGCCCAGAGCTGATAAACATTTCATCTGCAGTACTCAGAATAATAGCCATTAGAGGATTCCAAAACCGTAATGCTCCTGGCAAGACTATGTATATGCTGAGCTTCTTGGCTAGTAGCCATTTGATAACCGTATGTTTTTTACATTCATCTGGTCTGGGGGGATTTAACCTTGCAGTCACCAATGGTCTTTGCCATTACTGTAAATGTCATTACAACAACTGTTAAGGAGCTTCTAAGCACAAATGTTTTAGTTGCTTAAACCCTGCATCATAATCATCATGCACCACACCATTTGTAAAGGAACAAGGTTGCTAGAGATGGAAGAATATTCAGAAAAATCCTATGGGCTTTTTAAAAATCAAAGGGATCTGTTGTCCCTCTTAAAAACAAAAAATCTGATCCAGCAAGTGAGTGAGTGCTTCCTTCCACCACAAAATGTTTCTCAGGGTTACACTTGGATTTGTTTAATTGTGAAATGAATGTGTTAAATCCATGAAAAGCACATTCATTTAAGCTACATTTCATTATCATGTTATATTTTAAGTGGGTACATTTGCAACTCTCTCACACCACAATCCTGTAAGACATTTCGGTGGTTCAGAAGCTCCTCAGTTCTGTGGGATTTAAGCATAACGGCACTCTCGATCCACAACAGATCTGTAGAATGTTGCTGTATGTTTTCATCTGTTTTCAGATTATTACTGGTTTTGATTTTTATTTTGTTTTAAATAGTTTTATGCTTTTCATTGATAATTTTAATGTTTTATTTGCTTTGTAAACTGCTTTGAGGTTTGTTTGTTTGTTTGTTTGTTTTTACAATCAAGCAGTGTATATATTTTATGAAATGAATGAATAAACTATCTCTGAATATCAGCCATATATAAAAATGTATAGTTATTAAGATCCACCACCAGACCCATTGCTACGGTGTTTACTGGAGTAATAGGGCTCCCGTGCCTTTAACAGTTGTTTGGATAAATGGATTTTACTATCATTTCACAGTGCTGCATGAGCAAGGAGGAGTGCACTTGCCAAAAATTCCTTCTAAAATGCAACGCGTGAAGGTACAGGAGCCCTGTGCTCCTTTTGCATCTCATCAGCCTAGCGGCATTCCACATCACGAAGGCGATCCAGGCAAAGCAGTCCGTCTTGCCTAGGCAACCTGGAGGGAATCGGACTAGACAGTTGACTCAGCTTTTTCATGCATTAGCAGCAAGCTAACCAATTACATGTCCAAGTCTGGTTCTTGGAAGTTCTGATGCTCTTAGTTTTGCACCGTTCAGTCCCTTTTCAAAACCCTGAGCTCTCTCTCCAGCTCTTTTCAATCTAATCACCTCCCTTGTGCAGTTTATTGATGTATCATTCATGTTACTAAGCATGTGGTTATGTTGCCTAAGGCTTCTCTGTGCCATTTGCATGTGGGTTTTCCCCAAGTACATTCTCTTGCACACTGACACTTGCTATCAGGAATGGGCTGCTTTGCTGTGAGACAGAAGCTGACACACACACAGTAGCGGGCCTTAGGGCATAGTGCTGTGAAAAGGATCCAAAATAGCTAGTGGGGGATGAAAACCTTTGTGAAGATGGAAGAAGTCCAAAGAGATTAACGCTGAAAAGATGGTGAATCCCAGCCTTTACGCTGAGGCAAACATAGTGTGATTTCTGAACAAGACAGCTTTATTAGTGTAAGGTTTCATTTTTTTACCCTGGTCAGGGATCTGGCATGTGTATATTTTTGTCAGTGTAGACAATACTGAGTTAGATGAAACAGTGGTCTGATTCAGTGTAAGGCACTAAGGAGGCTTCCTAGTGTGGTGCCCCATTGCTGGTGTTGTACTGAGATTCGAATGCCACTCTCATCAGCTTCTGTACATTAAAGAGGAGGTGCTACAGTGGTAACTCAGGTTAAGAACTTAATTCGTTCTGGATGTCTGTTCTTAACCTGAAACTGTTCTTAACCTGAGGTACCACTTTAGCTAATGGGGCCTCCCGCTGCCGCCGCCACGCGATTTCTGTTCTCATCCTGAAGCAAAGTTCTTAACCCGAGGTACTATTTCTGGGTTAGCGGAGTCTGTAACCTGAAGCGTCTGTAACCCGA
The DNA here is from genome assembly GCF_964106645.2 of Podarcis pityusensis. Classification (NCBI taxonomy): domain Eukaryota; kingdom Metazoa; phylum Chordata; class Lepidosauria; order Squamata; family Lacertidae; genus Podarcis; species Podarcis pityusensis. The sequence continues at coordinate 87,114,970 of NC_138028.1, forward strand.
GGTACCACTGTACCTTGTTCTTGCCTCAGGCAGCAAAATGCCTTGGGTTGGGTCAGTTTGCCAAGGATGCTCCCTGTTATCTGGTACCTGTTCCTGGTACAACAGTGAGACTATTTTGTCTCTAACTTTACATTTGGGGAGATGTTGGAGATACTTTTTAGATGTTGTTAGTTTGTACCCATAGGCACTAGAGTGGTCTTGCCTAGTGGTTAAGAGCGGTAGATTCATAATCTGGGGAACTGGGTTCGCGTCTCCGCTTCTCCACATGCACCTGCTGGGTGACCTTGGGTTAGTCACGCTTCTCTGAAGTCTCCCACTCACCTCACAGAGTGTTTGTTGTGGGGGAGGAAGGGAAAGGAGAACGTTAGCCGCTTGAGACTCCTTTGGGTAGTGATAAAGCGGGATATCAAATCCAAACTCTTCTTCCCTCTCCCTGTTCTCTGCAAATCAAATGGGGGAAGCAGGGGAGCCCATCTCTAGCGAAGGTTGGTGGGGGGAACATTTGGCTCTCCAATTGTTGCTGATCTAGGCCAGGGATGGTGGGAAATGTATTTCAGAAACAACTGGAGGGCCAAAGGTTCCCCACACCAGTTCTCGTGCATGTACATGGGCATAAACAGGAAAATGCTTCCATTTCCTCTCTCCCCCAATAACCAAAGCTCAAATATGTTTCTGAATGTGTCTAAGTATTATTATAGTGGCCATTTTGCAGCGATTACAGTGTAATCAACGCAACCATTGTAAGAGCAAACTATTAAACATTCCTAAGGGGATGATCAGTATACTAACATGCTCTGCTTCAGAATTTATTACAGGACAAAAATAGCAGCTATTGTGGAATAAACAAATACAAGATTTAACAGCTAGCAAAAGAGTCTGCAGCAATACATAATGACTGGAGTGCAGGGAATTGTTAGGCTGATGTGGTCACATAAGTAGCTGTAATCAGTGCTTTTTTCCGGCCGGAACTTGCTGGCACCTCTCAGGTGGGCAACATTGCTGTTATAAGAGTACAAAGGACATGTTCATGGCAAGTTCCGTACCTGTTTTTCTAGAAAAATAGCATTGGGTGTAATAAATGTGCAAGTATCTAGAACAGGAATGAGTAACCTGTGGCCCTGAGGATGTTGTTGGAGTATACTGATTTTGTTTGTGACACTGATCCCAGCCGGTCTACGAGCCGCACCTGCAAAGGCAGAATTAGGAGCTCACTTTAAACTCCCCAACTGTTCCTTTGTAGCCACATCCTTATGACAACATCACACATGACATCAGGTATGGAACAGGTGGGTGTGGTTTGGGGAAAACAGCTTTGTGGACCAAATTGGGACTTGTGCTAGGCCAACTTAGAACCATAGGCTAGAGATTCCCTTCTACTGGACTATAAGGTTCATCATCTTCAACAGGTTATCATTCTCTTGTTTAAAACATAAGGAAACCCACGCTGGACCTGATCCAAGCTTCACCTAGGTCACATTCACACCATACATATGAAGTACTATGATACCACTTTAAACAGTCACGGTGTCCCCCAAAGAACCTTGGGAGCTGTAGTTTATTAAGGATGCTGAGAGCAGTTAGGAGACATTTATTCCACTCACAGAGCAACAGTTCCCAGAGTTCCCTGGTAAGAAGGATTGACTTAGAAACAGAATCCAGTGACCCTTTACTGTGCTGAAATTGCACAATAACTCTGGACCTCATAGCTGAAGGGCTCTTTTAGATGTCAAATGTGGTGAGCCACATCAAAATGTGGCAAGCCATTTTGACATTTCCCCAGAGTGGTTTGAGAGGACAGTAAGGTGTACTGCAGTGAAATAGTAGAATTATCTGCCAGGCAAGAGAGGGGTGGGAAGGAAGGAAGGAAGGAAGGAAGGAAGGAAGGAAGGAAGTAAGTTAGGAATTATCTATTTTTTTGTGATGAAAGAGACAACAAAATTATTAAATACAGAGTCCCAAACCAAATTGAGCTGCCTTGCAGGATTCACTTTGTGACACCAAGTTTGCCTTGTCTCAAATGTGCCTTGCTTCAGGCTTCCCAGAAGCTGAAAGCAACTTATCCTGGATTGAACTCCAGGGCTTATATTTAATTCCTCTGAGGTCTGGCACAGTAATGCAATCTCCTGTCTCAATCCTGCAGGAGCGAGCAACACACCTCCTCCCCTTTGCATACACAAGAAAGGAAGGGGGACTCATCATTTGATTTCACATGCTGGGCTGCATGGATTGTGAAAGCAGGAGGCCCAGGGTGCCTAGACACACAGGCGTATTAACAGCACGTACTACTGCCTCAGTATAATGCAAAAAAGCAGGCTGTGCTTCTTGATCTTTTGATGGAGAGAGAACAGCTTCTCCCAGGGCTGGGTCAAGACATTCCACTGCCTAAGGCAAAGGGTGAGATGGCAGCCTCTTTCATTCCATTTACAGAAGCTGACAAGACTGGGAGTTGAATCTCATGTCAGCACTGGTGATGGGCCATCCTCCACTGCATCTAAGGGCATCAGGCTTGCCTAAAGGGTGCACAGATAGACCAGTCCTCCAGCACCTCACTGCACACCAGCATTTGCCATATGAAATGGCAGCCTCACTCTACCTAATGGTCGCACCGGCCCCAACATCTCCTATCTTCTGCCTTTTTGCTGTTTTGCTTAACGTCCTATCTGATGAAGACTTGTGATGAACCCCAAGGCCTGCTAGTTATTTTGTTAACAGCTTCCAAAGGCAGAGTCTGTCAGGATTGTATATTTTCAAGGGATCCATCTGAGGATTAATAGTTTGATGCAGCAAAAGCAACAGTCTTGTAGCATCTGAAAGACTAATGCATTTATTCTGACAGAAGCACTTGTGGACTAGATACAACACATTTGCTTAAGTCACAATAAACTGACTAGCTTTTCAGGTACAGCAAGATTGTTGCTGTTGTTTTTTGTGATGTTTTAGTTAGTTTCAAGTGGCACTAGCAGGAAGCAAAGATGGACATTGGGTGAATGCATAGTAATATTGTCATTTAAAAGCAACAACCAACATTTCAATGTTATGTGTATGCCAAAAGGAGTATAAATGAAGAAGAGCTTGCGGGATAGATGAATACGTGTCACCTGGAGGCTCTTTGCAAGAGGGGATCTAGGGGCTTGCCTAATAGAACAGCCTCACAGTAACCTCATGCCCAGTTTTGCAAGATCTCCAAGTAGTGATGAAATTGTTCCCTTGCCTTAACAGCTATAGCTGTGCCTGATCCACAGTGGAACTCCGGTACACCCAAAACAAGAACTTTTAGTACCAGAGACAGAAAGAGATGGAAAAGTGCTCAGGGGCGTTTTGGTGTTCCTTACAGCCTTATTCTGCTGCTCAGCAGTCACACTGACCATAAATCTCTGTTTCTAAACAGATGCAAAAAAAATCTGCTTTTGGATCAGGGTTCAGATCCCACCTCTTGACAACTCATTGGCATGTCATTACACAATCTTAGTCCTGTGTCCTTAAAATGGGGGTGGGGGAACAATGACCCTATCTCTCAGAGTTGCTGCTAGGATGCAAACTTACTAGAAAGTAGATCCTACTTAAATCAATGAGGCTTACTTCTGAGTAAGCATAGAAAAAGTCATCTTGAAATCTGAAAGACTGTAAAGCACTTTGTACATTAAAAGAAAACAAAAGTACCCTTGGCCTCATTGGTCTCCACACCCCACCCTTCTTTCCCAAAGTATTTTCTTGCCTCTTTTTAAAGCTTTTTCTATCTCCTTCTTCTTATCTCCTCACATTTTTCTTCTTCAGGAAAATCTAGCCATTCTCATTTCATTTCTCACAGCACCCATCCCTCAGACTCATTATATTTCCCCATCCTAATTCCGTTCTGCTTTTATTTATTATTCACAGATATGACAAAAGCCAGGAGGAAGATTTACTGACCCTTAAGCGGCAGCCAGCAGAACAAACTGCAGCATTTTAAAAATGCCAGCTTTCCTTTATAAAACTCTCAGGGATTTAATCTCTCTCCTGAAACATTTGCCCTTTCCAAGGCAGCTTTCCAGGGATGGGGACTCAGGCTCATTTCTGAATTTAGTGGAACGCCATACAAATGCATGCATGAACCCCCAGAATCAAAAATGCACAACGGAACAAAAGCAGAGTTGAGGCGGCAAATGCCTTCTCAAAGGCTTTGCTGCCGTATGCGCCTTGTGGCTGTCAAGTGCCGTGATCAGCAATTAATTTAATTTGCTCTGTCCCCTTGCGGCTTGCTTCAGTGCTTCACCCTGTTTCATGTCCTGGTACCCAGATGTCTGGGATTTTCTTATAATAAACAACCCACCCCTGCCTGATGCAAAATAGCTTCGGCTTTGTTCTGTTCAGTTTTGCCTTCAACAGTCAAGAATCCAAGAAAGAAAGAAAGTAATTCTAACTACTACGTTTGAGCACAGATGCTCGACATCCTGCCTGAGCATCACCCACACATGCTCCAAGTAAACATGCACACATTTCTCATCTCCATGCGAGCCCTCGGTGAGCTTTAGAGCTCACATCAAGAGTGACACCTATTCACATGCGTGCTCGTGAGCTCACATCTGATCAATAACTCACTCCACTCAAGGCTTTCATTTATCAGAACCCATTTGCAGGACTATCTGTGCCCCAGCCAGGGAATGGGAGAAAACAGCCATACCTCTGAACCCACACAGAGTGCTTTTTCCTTGCCACCAAGTAACCACAACAAAATCCTGTGCATCCTGAATTAGGCTTGAAGCTGTCCATGGTAGATGGTGTCATTTCTGTGCACACCAGAGTAATGTTGTTTCTCATTTTAAAAATATAGCACACACTCGTGGCTTGTCTTTGAGTGCTTGTTCCCCCTTCCCTCGCTGCCTCTCTGTTTCCAGTGAGCACTGCAGCAAAATGTCCCAATTTCCCCTAGTTGCACCAAGTCCTTGCAATACAGCTCTCTTACCAGTAGACAGAAGATCCCTGGGTTGGAACAAGGCCCCTGTTTCAAAGTGTCTCCAGGTCTTGGAGTGGCATGGCGGCGGCGGCGGCGGCAGATCCTGCTCCGGGTTCCCCGACTACTCTGCCTTACCACCTCATGCTGTTGGCACACAGGACTGCTACTGACGCAGCAGCTGAGCTTGCACGAAGGAAAAGGAAAAATGATCTCACAGCAGTTCAGCCCTGCCCAGTCCTTTGCCTCTTCACTTAAAGGCACAGAGCTAGAGGCTTACTTGTCACCCCGCCACCTGGCAAAGCTGATCAGCCTTGGCTCAGAGTTGAAGGAGACAAAAATAGCCGCTCTGACAGTTACAGCATTTGGATGAATACATATAACTATGCATAAATATCAATACCTATGTATAAATATCTATACATATGGATGCATCTAATCAGGCAGGTGTTCAGTCCAGTTTGGGGCACCTCCAGAGTGCCACTGTTTTATGGGAGAGATTCACATGCATCCTGGGCAATTTAAGTGCACATAGTTAAAGCGGGTTAATGTGTTGTGCCGCTCCAGCGCGACTTAACACTGACCTTTTCCTGAGGTTAGGAACGTGACCAGGGAAAGGCATTGAAAAGGGTGGGATGAATGAATGACTAGCTGGAAGATGTATAAACACGCGGCAAGCAAATTAGGATGGATGCTCATTGTTATATAGCCTCCCAGCAAACAAATCAGAACAAATACTCAGTAAAGACCAAATGTCATCTAACCTCCATGCAAGCTTTGTGCAAGTGAATCAGGATGGAGGCTGAACAAGCAGGTCATCTGGTGGAGTTCTTAGTTCTTAGTTCTTAGTTCTTGTGAAGCATTCCACACACACACACACACACACACACACACACACTTTATTGGTTTTTTTAACATATCATTTCCAACAGTCATATATCTTTTCATCTTATACAATATTTTAGACTTCCATCAACACCTCTGATGATTTTTTGTTCTTTATCACTTATTCTGTATTTCTTAATTTCACCATTACTCTTAATTGTCATTAACTAATAATTCTCCTCATAGTCTTCCTTGCAATATTTCGAATAATCCTCCTTACAAAACTTCTTGCAGTCCTACTAGTGTAATCTGTTCACTACAATTACTTTCCAAATAGTTTGTATATTTACTTGTCTTCTAAGAATCTCTGATCCCGCAGGTTTCTAATCCTTCCAGTTAATTTATCAAGTTCTGCATAGTCCATCAATTTCATCCTCCATTCTTCTTTCGTCGGCAATTCTTCTTGCTTCCATTTTTGTGCCAATAATATTCTTGCTGCCGTCATTTCATATAAAAACAACTTACAATCCTGTCTGTTAATCTCATCACCTACAATGCCAAGTAAAAATGCTTCTGGTTTCTTAACAAATGTATATTCCTGCCCATATTACCCTGTTCTTGTTAGCTCTGCCACCACTTTAGAATTACCGAGGGGCAGTGAATTAGCAAATGCAGAGGGCATTTGAGAATACAGGGACTAAGCAATTTAGTTCTGCCCTGAGCGATAAGTCATTTTAGAGTTGCATATATTAAGATGCATAGTTATTTGTAAATGCATTAAATAAACAATAAGCAACCAGTCTTCCCTACTGAAGATTTCTAGACCGTCAAATTAATGGGAATGTTCCTTGAGGAAGCCTACACCAAAGGCCTCCAGTGTGAAGATTAATGCTCACCTCCAGTGCTTTCCTTCATGAATAACAGAGCCTTGAGTATCCCTGTTCACATGTTGAATTTCAGTATTGTTATATGCCACCCCAGCCTCTCAGTGGTGTTAGATTCCAGGGGTCCAGGCGTTTACCCAGGGTCTGTGTTTCCTTTCGAAACAAGGCACAGGAGGGACTTGGTGTCTTTATGATATATGGTTTATTTATACGTATATACAATCTGAGCACAGATGGAGGGAGAGCAGAGTATTTACATCCCAAGAGGGTCCTGTTTCTTCCATTGCTGCAGCTTCAGACTCTCTCTGTAGCATCAAGCAGACTGCTTGACCACTGACCATACTGGCTGGGGCAGATGGGAATTGGAGTCAACTGTTGGGGAGTGTAGGGAGAGGGAGGAGAGAAGGACAACGGTTCCCCCACCCCAGAAGCATAAATCCTTAGGCTGATGAAGTGTTGGCTTAGTGCTACATTGCATTCCACCCCCAAAATATTGGTGACCTACTGCAAATAACCCAACCATCTACCACTCTACCTTCTGCCTGCCTCATATAGAAGGTAAGATGACAAATTACTTGCCCAAGCCTGACTCAGCTTTCTGCAGTGTTGCCCAAGTCCAACACACACACACACACACACACACACACACACACACACGTGAGGAGAGAGAACACACTACACCACACTCACCTGTGGTAGTTGCAATGGATTTCTAAATCCCTGCCCTATCCACCGGCAAAGTATAGGTAGGCCTGTTGAACCATAGGACCAGTTCCAAGACCACATTAGGGTGATACCTTTATTAGGGCAACCAAAGGAGTTTTTCTATTATCTGTAAACAGAAAAAACCCAGCTGTTTTGTAAATTTGTCTGCATCCTTAGGCAAACCACACAGGTTCCTTGCTATGCAGAAAACAGCAATAAAGAGAAACTTGCTTTACTGAATAGCTGGAGGGTTCTGAGCTGTTTGGCGGTGGTATCCTAAACTGGAGGAATAGGATTTTGCACCACCTGAAGATGGGGCTAGGCTCTCTGAGGCAACATATTGTTTCCAAAGATTGAGAGGCAAACATTGTTATGCTTCTTTTCCCCAGTAGACCAGGTGTGGGAAGCCTTGGGCCCCCCAGCTGTTGCTGAATTACAACTGCCATCAGTCTTGGCAAGTATGGCAAAGAGGTAAAGATGATGGGAGATTGGGAGGCGTTGCTGCTCAGGGAAAGGAGAGGAAAGGCAACCCCATTTTGTGATATATTTATTGCATTGCATTGTATTAATTGGTCACTTTTTTCCTTCAAAAAATGAAAGTGACTTTCCCCCCACTGCATTTCTCTTTTAAAGTGAGCCTCACATAACAGCTGCTCTCTGGAGGATTGTATCCAACTTCTACAGCCACAGGATGCATTTTCAGATATAATGTGTCAGATATAATGATGCAGCTCAAATGTCTCTGAGAGACCTCTGAGCTAATAATCATACGCTCAGCCCTCATATCCATAATCACCTTTATTCAGCTTGTGACAGTAGTGACACCTTTGTGGTAAGTTTGCTTTAAGTGGTCTATTACTTGTTATAAAGTTGTAACGTCTCACTATAAAAACATTTATGGAAAGTGCATGCCTCAGGTATGTGAGATCTAAAAGATCTCTTGCAATCTGAAAACTGAGTACTGTACCATTTAATATAATTCTTAAATAAATATTAGCTAGTGGAAATATACTTATTCTTATTGTTTTTGTGAAAACCTCTTAAGAGTTTTATTATTTTAAGCAGTATAATTTTTTGAAAACTAAATATTAATACTCAATTTATTAGTACTAATTTTAATGAGGGCGTGTGTGTGCTTTGCAATGTATAAATGATTGTACCACACAGAAGGATCTGATCCAAGCAGAGTAACCTTACTGGGCCATTGCTAGTACAATGGGGCTTCCCCACCTCTCCTCCCCACCGTTGCTACTCAGATTATTGTTTAGGACTATGAGGAGACACCACTCTCAGCATTTGAATTGTGGCTTTGATTTAAAGATTTGTCAGCATGGGATGTAAGCATTTATTGCTCAAGACTGTACAAGCCCATTAAGAGTGTGTGTGAATCATCATTCTCCAAGATATTTGTTTGCTGCAAAGCTCATGCATGTAGTTTTAATATGCATGTTGGAAGTTGACTTGAGTACAATCCAGTATATACAGTAATCTGGTATTGGGAACATGGGGAAATGCCTATTGTCTTTCTCTGCAACACAACCCTCTGTATAAAGGTGTCCCAGTTTTATCTATGCCATCTGAAGTCTGCATGTTATAAAGGTGTCCCAGTTTTATCTATGCCATCTGAATTCTGCGTGTCTGCCTTTGATAAGGAGATAGCCTTGTGCTGTGAGCCAGGGCAGTCTTAGGGCTTTAGAAGGCATTTTTTGCAGCAGTCAAGAATTAAGGGTCCATTTTTGTGAGTATGGAACAACTGCCTCAAATCAAACCCCATTGTCTTTTTTATTGTTCAGTTGCAGTTCAAGAGATAGGTGACAGACAGCTACAATGATTCCGAATAGCTTGAGACATTATACACAACACACTGCTCTGGTCTGAAATCTGAGCGTCCTGATGACTGCTTTGTTACTTGTGGTACTTTGAAAAGCTAGCTGGGAACAGAAACTCACAAGGAGCTTTCCAGGGAGTTTCATGAGCCTCATGACAAAGCTCACTACAGATATGCAATTCCCAAGGGGCATGGGAACATCCTCTGCTGCCCATGGCAGCTGCTTTTAGACCAATTGGAAAGCTACTTGATCAAATACCATCCATTAATTATAAAGGGCGAGTCTGTAACTCAAGAGGGGGAAAGCTTAGCGCCAGGGAACAGGAGGGGAAAGGTAACACAGCCAACCTGGTTACTTGCACACTTAGGATCTTCTCTTTCCCTAATCTCTGACACGGAGCTTAATTGGAGTCAGGACTCACCTCTAGAATCAGTTTTCTACCTAAGGGTTTTTTAAATAGAAATAATTGGACTGCCTCCGAGCATGAAGATTATTCCCATATTATAAAAGGTGGATTCCAGCTAAGAGATGAGATGTGCTTTGAGCATATTTTAGAAATTAAGAACTGATCACATCCATTGTAGTTTTGGAAGCATGACCTATTCAAGAAGGCAACTAGGAAGGCACTGTAACTAGGCAGTTTTGTACATGTATATGTAATATATGACCTTATCACCAAGATGTGGCCTTTCCCCTAAAGTTCCATACTTGCTTTTGGATGCTAGTGGGCAATTTTTATGACTTGCAATACCTTTGCTCAGTTCAGGATGTAGTGTCACTTGGATAATGCATTCATAAAATTGTAGTACTATTTTTGGGAGTGAAAGGAAAAGCAAAATAAAGGTTATTAAGAGCTTTCTAAATTCATGTGCTATTAATGCATTAAGAAACAAATACACAGTGGTTGCCGCAACAGATCACCCATGTATCTATTAAAAAAGAACAAAGTAAATACTGGGCCGAAGCCAACATTGTGTGAGCAGAAGGCTGTTTGGCTTGTACATGGGCAGTGTTGGATACAATCCATTGAAAATTAATTAGCAAATGTTATGAGAAATCTTTGCAGTCAGCTGTGATAAACAGAGCACATGTTGTGAACACATGTATGCACCCAGTTTATGTCATACAGTTTTAAGATGACAATCCAGAACCTTAACATCAATGGACATTTTGCCAGTGGCTAGAGTGGGATGTGACTGTACCTTTACTTTGGAAACATATTTCATTCCAGCCTGCTGTCCCCTTAAGCACTGGAATCCCAACTCTCGTAGTGCCTTACACTATGAGAAGGATTAAGCTTTCGGCAGCACCCACTGCTGTTGTATTAACTGAACATTTCATTGCTATTCTTGGTAACGAAGAGGACAAGATTCTTAGGTCTTGGCCAGGTGCCTGCAGAAGCGATTCAGTGGCAAGACAGAACCCAGAACAGAACAGATGATCCATGAAATGCCATTCTGATTGGAACAAATGCAGCTCGCTGGCCAGGATACAGTCTACAAGCCCATGGGTATTGTATTCCATAGTTCTGCAAGGCAAGGGCATAATGTGGTGGTACAGTGTTAGAACCAGATTAGGACCCAGGAGACCAGGGTTCAAATCCCCACCCAGCCATGATGCTTACTGGCTGACCTGAGCCAGTCTCAGAGTCTCTCAGCCTAACCTACCTTGCAGGGTTGTTGCGAGGATATAATGGAGATGGGGGAGGAAAATGTATGCTACCCTCAAGCTTCTTGGAGGAAAGGTGGGATATAAATGCAATAATCATAAAATTATTTTTTTATTATGCTGAATTCTATTTATTTTAGCATATTGAAGATTCAGGTAACATTTTTATATAGATCACCAATCTTCTTTGAATTGCCTAGTCATAAATTAACATACCAAAAAGGCCATATTGTAAGAGATGTATTTAAGAGTACACTTGTTGTTTCTCTTACACCCTTCCTAATCTATATATCTTGCTCTGAACGTTAAGGATGCTCAGAACAGATCACATGGGAAGCCAGAAGTAGCTCTCAAGTAGACATTATTACACTGGCCAATATCTGCTCATCTTTAACAATGGCACTTCATACCTTCCCAGCTATTCACTTTTATGTCTTTCTCAGATCACACTGGTCTATCTTCTGCAAACCAGAACATTCAAATTATTTAAAGATCTTGCTAAAAGTATGCCATACTTCATGTCTGTGATGCAGTGAAGAATATTTTATTGTACTCTTTTTGTCACCTGCTTAAAACATTTTTTAAGGCAAACCTATCCAGACATGTAGTTGTTTTGATCTCTTTTGCTGTTCATTTTAATTATTTTTAAATGTTTTCAATGGTTTTAAATTTATTGATAATTTTAATATTTCTTGAAAACCACTTAGGGGTTTTATTGCACTCAAACGATATATATATTTTGTTAAAAAAATGACACTATGCTCTTGAACCATGGTTCTCAAAATAAAGCAGAGTTGCTAAGCAGAAACATGTGGCTCCACCTTCGTTTACCAATATAGGCTATATGTGCCCCCCCACAGGTTGTGAACTGCTACCCAGCATAGTGACACTCACTCCAACCCAACAGCTAAGGGCTCTCTGGGCAAAAAGCACAGCTCTCTCAACTGGAGGGAAATGCTATATTGCCCAGTGATAAACGGCTTTGAGAGGACATTTTTGGTAATGTCTACAGCCCTCCCTGCCATTCTTCCAAGCCATTATTTTAAGTCAAAGAGGATCCAGATTCATTTGGCTTATTTTTTATTCAAGTTACAAAACAGAAAGCAGTTGGTAAAGTCCACTCAAGGCAGGGATGGATAAAACAAGGCTGTTATAAAACGGAGCCGCTGTAAGAGCAAAAGCAGTCCATGGAGAGGGAAGAGTTAAGACACCCTTGGCATGGCATGGCCAGCCATCAGCAAAGAAAAGAGAGGAAACGGAAGATAGGTTCCTACCCAAAACAGCAGCAGGTGCTGAGGCCAAGGGATCTGGCAAGGGACCAGAAGCCACCTGCTCCCAGCCTTGTTGTACAACTGACAAACAGCTTGGATGATTTCCCCCTCCCTCCCCTTCTTTTTGTTTGCTTCTCTCATTTAGAGGGCAGGGGAGAAGATGTCTCTGCTGACTGCTTAATAGCTCCTCATCCATCGCAGATGCCAACAAACAGGAGCAGGTTCAAGGTGATAAATTGGATGCACTTAGCCTGGTAGCAGGGGAAGGATAAGATAAAGAGCATGAGAGCCCTTGCGTTTTGCAGCCATTATGCTTTCCAGCACTAGCCAGCAAGGCTGAAATACCTGCAGCCTTTACCGACTGCCTGAAATAGCTCTTGGTCCCTGTCTGTTTTGTTCACACTTAAGAGTTAACCCTACCCTAACCAGAGGCATGGGCTGCTACAAAGTGGAAGGCCACATGGCTTGCCGGCCATGGCATCCATGCAACAACTTTCTCCTCTGGCACAGTTTGAATGCTGAAGGAATGTTTTGGTGGCATTCTGGATCTTACTGACTAGGTGGTGGAGGATCATCCATAGAACATTTGACACTGGTTCAAATACAGTCACAGAGGCAGGGACTGTTCTAATGTGTGGCCAAAGGAATGGAGTCCAGGAAGTCTCTGCCTTCTGACATACCAGGAACAATCCTTTAAGAACCTGTGGATATACTATGTTATCACCCCTCTCCCAATCCGCCCGAGATTGGGCTTCAGCCCCAAAGGTTGAACTTTTTTTTTTAAAGGATCAGTGGGGCTCCTCTTACGAAAGCACAATTCCCAGTTGGGAAAAGGGAAACAGGCCTCCTCTGCTTAGAGCTAGATTCAGCTCAAAAGGTATGCCTAAGAGGGTCAAATGATCAGACCAACCTTTATTGAACTTACATGTAAACACTGAATAACAAAGAAACTGAGGAATACTTCCCAAGCCTGCCGCACTGAACCAGAAAGGTAGATACGCCATTGGTAGCAGCACGGCCCAGCTTGGTACTCAACTGATCATCGCAACAAAGCCCACACCCTAAAAGAGGGCTTCTCTGTCCCAACTGTGTTTGCTGGTGTCATAATCCTCAGAGGCATGGTGAGACGTTGCTATAGAAAGGGCCTGCAGTCCAGGTAGCTACTGACAGTCCAAGGAGCTGCCCAACCATGCCTGACAGGATCTGGAAGAGGTCATTGGTTCCTGGCTCTCTGTAAACCTGAGCTGTTTCCTCCTGGGTTCTGCCACCTCCTTGGCTGTCACTGCGGAGGAAGGGGGATGCCCCTGGGGTCGGTGACTTGGCCTTCCTGCAGATTCTTGACCAGCTGTGCCAGCCAACGCTTGGTGGTAGTATCGTCTTTCAGAACCTGGGCAAAGGTGGTGTCTTTCAGCTGGTCAGGAAGGCACTGCCTGAGGGCTTCCCGTGCCCTACATCAGGAGACAAGAAAGAGGGGGGCCAACAAATAAACTCACATGGACAAGAGGGGAGCAAGCCCCCCTCTTGAATACTTAAGGCTACAATTGCTGTATCAGAAGCACTTTGTATCAGAAGCATCTACACATACCTGCAGGGTACAACCATATTCTTTATACCAGGGGTGGCTAAACTGTGGCACCACAGACATTTGCTGGACTACAACTCACAGCATCCCTGACCTCTGGCTATGCTAACTGGCACTGATGGAGGTTGGAGTCCAATGACATTTGGAGGCCACAGGATAGTCACTTCAACTCCATACGCTATCCTGCATCTTCTCCACCCTGACCAATGGAGTCAGAATGTGACTTATGAAGGAAGATTAATGACTTGCCTAATGTTAGGCATCCAGAGCAGTCAAGCACATGATGACTGTTGGCTGGCTTAATAAACACAGACATTTTTGCAGTTAGAGATTGAAGGGGAAAATATTATAAACTCTCTCATAATTACAGTCAATACATGCTCCTGAACAGTGAGAAGACTCTGGTGCTAAAATAAGTTTGCTTAAATAAGTATAATCTTACATGATCTTGCTTCAGTCTTCAGAATCTTGATGAGGCGGTCAGAAGACACTACTTGGACTTTAAGCTCCTGGCATTTATTGTAAGAATTGCCAGGTTATGCTTGATTTGCTCTGGAGATACAGAAGGAGCTGGACCCCCATCCTGGCACTGCAAAGTGCAACTGTCCCTGGTTCTGCAGCACAACACCAACCTGCATCCCACCCCTATCAAGAGATCCCAAGAAACTTCTAAGGTGTCTACCTTGGATTATCAGAAAGGCGGAGGTAACAACGGACCACATGTTTCAGCAGCCTGGCAGAAGGCTCCTTGGAAAGCTGCAGGACCATTTTACCCTGGTTTAAAAACAGAGAATTTAGAACAAGGACATTTGCTGGTTAAGTATGTGTAACAGCATTTGTTCACGTTTATCCCTTGTTACCTTTTGCTACTCCTCATCCCCACCCTAGTTTAATTTAGATTGTAAAGTATAAGCTCCTAAAAAGCAAGGCAAATGTCTGGAAAGCTAATTCTGTCTCTAATATGTCTCACCCCACAAAACACTGTCAAGCATTAGCAGTGACTTGCTCCTCAGGTGTTGGAAAACCAATCTCCTCAAAAATGGGAGTGCTTTCACACAGCCATAACACCATGAATTGTGTTGCTATGTAATGCTCTGGCATATTTCTTCCTTGAGATTAGGAGTATGAAGAGGTGGCCCTGTTGTTATGATTAGACGTGACTACTACAAAGATCCAAATTACATTCACTACACTTTCCACCAAAGAGCATTTAGCTCCCCTAAATGCAGGAGCAATGCTGAGTTACCAAGCCCTTTACAATCAAAGCCACATACCAATATCATTGCAACGTGAGAAAATCGTTCGTAAGTCTGACAGATATAAGCCAACCCCGTATCATCCAATAAGATCTTTTGTAGAATAAAAGTAGCAACCTGAAAGACAGAAGAGATAGGGTTGAACAAACGCTTGAATTGCAGACTGTGCAGGATTAGGGTGGGATGTCGCATTACCAAAAACTCAGCGAAGTCGGAAGACAAAGAGCTTGTTGGGAGAAGACCTATGAGAAGAGATTTTGCCCACTATGAAACCAAATAAAAACCTCATATAGCACTGACAAGAGGAGAAGCAGGTACTGCAATTATCTATCTTGGTGCTAGCAACTAAAATTTTATTGATCCTGTTGACCAGAGGAAGAAACCTGCTTAAATTTTGCAGACAAATGGTGACAGGTTGGTGGCTAGCTAAAATTAATAACCTAATGAAGAGTGACAGATGCATAAAGGTGTGACTAGGAATAAACTGACTTGTGAGTGTGACATAAAAGATGCTAAGGATCTTGAGAAGCACACAGGCACCACCTGCAGGCTTCTCAAATAACTGATACTGGGACGGCACTTACACAATAATAGATCCTTTTCATACTGTTGCTGGAAAAAGAACAGCAGAGTTGCAGCAAGAAATGAGTACAAAAGCACCTTGGGCGAGAAACTGCACAAAAAGAGAATAAATGTCCTATCCAGCTTTCCTCTCATAATAGTGTTTTGAAAGAGGCAGCCAATCACGACAATTTGAAGTGGGTACATCTGCAATCACTCCTCAGAGAGAAACAGCCAGCTAACCTCAGATGGAGAAGTCTGCTGCATGCAGGAACATGATGCATTGGAAAGTAAAGAGAAAACAGTCAAGAAACTAGAACCACTTCATTACACTAAAAGCAATACCGTTTTGGAAAGTTCGCTGCCAGACTCCATGATGCGTAAGCACAAAGGGATAATTTCCGTTGTCAGTAAGAAGTTGATTACTTCTTGCTCATCTGTCTTCACCAGGGCCCCTTTGAAATACAAGCAAAAAACCCAAACTGCTTCATATAACTTTGCAAAGGCCTAACAGAAACATGCATATAGGAAACAATCAGGGCTAACAGAAAATCAGTGCAGTCTGGAGAAGAAGTGGGAAATTACTGGATAAGCACATGGTTGAGCTCCTAAGAACCAAGGAGCAAGTACTAAAGATTATTATTTTATTGAAGCAGCAGCCTTTTAACCTTTCCTCCACCAATCACAAATTCCTCTTTTAGCCAATGAAATATCTAAAGCCTTTTACACTCTTACCTATAGAACAGCAATTCCATCTGTCATGCTTGCCAAGGCAAGTACAGCACTACCTTGTGACAAGTATGACAAGCAGCCAGTCATGCTTTCCATTGTGAAGCTGCAGCGGTGGGTAGAGATTGCTCTGACAGTTGTGCTGTGATCCCTGCCTTATCTCCAGCTCCAAGGTTCAGAGGAAAAGTGCGAGTTGTTGGACAGTGGCATGGCTGAATGTTACTGCTGCAAGATGCTCTGCGCATCTTACAATTGTGGTATCCAACTGGCTGCTCTTCTTACTGGTCCTCCACTCACAAAAGACAGATGGGGGAGGGGCACTGTTCTGCAATGGTGCTAGGATGCTTTTAAGCAGTGGTACTCAAGCCAGAATACTCTCCTTGTGTGTGGTTTACCAGGGTAGAATGGGTGTGAGGGGGGGTTGGCAAGTACAAGTTTTGGATTGTCCAGCAAAGTTAATCATGAAGACCAGTGAACATAATACATTCAACTTTTTTAACTCATTGGGTTCAATCACCCAAAGAGATGCTGCTATGATCTTTATAGAGCTGCTAGCCCTGTCAGCTAGCTAGGAGCCCATGCAGCTGCTTCTGCATTGGCTGGCTATGTGGCTTCTCAATGCCAATAAAAAGGCAGTTTGTTGCATGCTGCACCAAATAAAGCTTCCTGAAAAACTTCTGGTGTGGTCCATGAGGTTACAATACACAGTTGCAAGTACTAACCACTAGATCTATGAGCACACTGAAGTTGTGTACAGTATTTGATTGGATAGATAGGGTGCGCATCAGTAATGATCCTTTCAGTGTTCTAGGACTCCCAGCCCTGCTAGTTCCATCTTTCCCTAAGGTAATTTGGGAGAATGAGGCTGGAAATTTGTCATTCACCTGAGGATCACAGGGTGATTTACAATATAAAAACACAAATATACATAACTTTGAATTGGGCCCAGGACTGGTGTACTTCCCAGAATCCCAGGTGCTAACAACAGTAAAGAGGAACAACATGGAAATTATTTCTAGAAATGAGAGTCTGCTACATGATTCTCTATTTCTCTGGAATGTTAGAATTCCCTCTTTTAAAATGCATGGCTAAGTCTCAGAAGAGTTCAAATCAGATCAAAACCCTTTTCTGACCTACAAACTGATGAGGACTTACCATTCCCAGCATCAGTCACTTACCAATTACTCCAAGACTTGTGAGTCGTAGGTACTCGAAGGGCCGAGTCTTGCTGACAGTGTGCAAGAAGGGATACAAGAAGAGAGGGATGTGAGCAGCAAGGAAGGCTGACCTAGACAAAGGAAGAAAAAAGCATTTAGAATGTATCTTCTGGATATTTGCTTACACAGAGTTACTTTGTGAAGGCTAGAGAACTGAATTAGGACCTCACCTTTAGAAAGAGAAGAAATATGAGGAAATATGCCTGTAAAACTAGTTTTCTTACTGACAAACTGACCGGTAAGACAGGCAGCTTGACTGTTTTATTCACCGAGTTGGCTCAAGTCACTAATGCACTCTAAAAACAGTGTAAAAACCAGCAAGTTACAGATACCATGTGCTTCTAATGTATGGTGTGGCTGTGACTGAGAATATAGTTCTGTTGACGTACAGAGCCCTGCAGATAAAGAGGCTTGGCAGAAGCATATTTTCTCTAGTCTGGACATATACCACACTAACCAAAAGTTATTTTTTCCAGAGATCCAATACACCCGAGTATATTAACCTTGTTTCTGGATGCGATGCAACACACTGTAGAAGTGCCAGAGCATTGCAGACTCTGTTGGACTGATGAGCTGTCAAAGTTGGTGGATTTATAGATGGATAGATATTTACAATTTCCTATGAAAGAAAGAAGACAGGAAATATTTGTGTGAAAATTCTTCCACACATTTAAGTACTCCAATATTCAGAGTCAAAATCCTCCCACTAATTACTTGTGATTGATTAATGTCTCAGTTTGATAGAATTTCTGCCCCCACACTAACAACTAGCTACAAAAGCTGTAACATATTAGACAAGAACTAAAATACATATGCCCCAATAAGATGTCCTTACTTGGGTGGCTCAAGTTCTTCATTGCCATCTTCTATTGTCCCAAACTTTTATTAGGTCAAGAGACAGAATTTCAAAACCCTCAGTATCTCAAGATTTTCAGAAAGACATCTAGCAGATTGCTTGCAAGAGTCTAGCAAGCTATTTCAGTTAAAAGTAATATGCTACCCACCTGTAAGAGAGCTGCAATTGTACCAAAAGAGTGCCACAACATTGGTGCGAGATCAGGGACGGACTCTCGCTTTTTACTCAGCTCCAACAGTGCATTCTCACGAGTCTCTGGGCTGGAAAGCTCATTGATCCACTGATAAATCTTCTCTCGATCAACCTGAGCCAGTGCCGTTGGCACAGGCTTTAAAGGAAGACAAAAGGTTCAAGTCAAGGCCTTTGGTCCCAAGTCAAATGAGTATAAACAGTAATACAACCTTGTACAAAACTTCAAGGGTGATCAGGAGTGATTAGTAGACACTTCCGAGTAAACATAGTTGAGATTAAGTGCCACATATTTTAGTGGGACTTGCTTCTAGCCAAGGCACAGTAACAGCACAGGGGAAGGAATATGTCACAGCAGGGGGGGAAAGTTGCTGGATGATAGTTCCATTGGTTTGTGTGTACTCACTGCAGCTGTGCAATCATTTTACTATACTGTAGCAGCTAAGTTATTAAAATCATCATTGTTAAATATAATAATAAATAAGTAAACAAAGTCGTTTGGGCACCAAACAAAAATAATACAGCACTTTAAAAATGACTGTCAACAAAACTGGTTAATACAGCACAAAAGGCTACAAATCCATGACAACAAAAACAAAGCAGAGAATCAATACCAATTCAACTTCAGCAACTATCATAAAGCAGTGGACCATAAAAGCCTTCCATGCTCAAGATCTTGAGATATAGTCCCTCTCTCATAGCCACCACTCTTTATCTCGGTCTGCTCCAGATTAATTAATTCAAAACACTTCTGTGTATGGCTCTGTCTCTGCCCATTGCTGCTGATACTTCTCCCTCCCTCAATACCTGACAGAAAAAAGGTTGCCCACTCCTGCTTCAGGGGGGTGCAAAGTGATGATTAAAGTTAATAAATGAAATATTCCTCTACTACTGCATCCAATGAGGAGTAGTCCAAAGCATTACACACTTTTTCATCAGCTGTGCAAAAAATCCCTTGTTCAAAACTCTAGGGCTGCTCCACAGCAAATGAATCCTCAGTGCTTTATGTCTGCTTTGTTAACACATTCCTTCTATTATGGGACTCTGCTTTCTTTTGGGACTTTATTAAAGGCCCAACATCTCTTACCCAGAAAACTATTAGTGAAATAATTGTGTTTAAAATGGCTCATAGTGTCACCATGTTGAACAGTTAGCTCCAGTCACAGAACAATAGATTCGGGGACAAATACAGGAGTGGAAGGTTGCAGGAAAGAAAGGCTGATAACACCCCATGATCCAACTGTGGCAGTTCAACACGAAGATCAGAGCCTGTAAATATGCTTTATCCGAGCAGCAGCACAAGAGACGAGCTTAACTTTCCATTACTTACAGAAATTCAGGCAACCACAGTAATAAAAAATTGAATATAAGCGACCTTTTTCAGGATAATTGCTACAGTATTGCTTTTGTAAGCTAGACATTTCTAGTCACTTACTATTTCACTTGCCTTAAAGCATATGAAGGTACTTTGCAAAGGAAATTATTTTTATAGCCCTTCAAGAGGCCTCATTTCATAATTACCTTCATGGTAAATGGAAAGATCTTTAAAATCATTTTTCCAGTGACAGATGCTGTAGTGGTGTGCCTACCCTATCCATTAAATATCCACAGTTCCAGAACGTCAGCATGAACTTGATAAAAATAAACACACTAATTAGACTAAAGTCTGCTATTAAGACTGTCAAGACCTGAAAAAGTCAAGTGTTCACCATCTGAAGTAGCAGATTCACTTAAAACTACAGTAAGTATAATACAAGTAAGAAAATGCCTAAATATTATGTCAGACAGAAGTACTGCTTGTTAGTGGAGCTAGCACAAATTCTGTTTCACCTGAGTGAACTGTCAAAGACCAGAACTAGGTGAGACAGAGCTGCCACAAAAATCAGCAAACCTGTGTGAAGTTCTCTCTACCCTCCTACATAACATGATCAGCGATATGTATTGCAATATTATTCTATCCAAAGGTAGTCACACTCAGGGCAGACACATTAAGGTTAGTGGACATGGCTAACTTAGGCTCATAATTTTCAGTGGGTCTACTGAGTAGAACGTAGCTGGATACAATTCATTACATGTTTATTATTTTATTAATTTTATGTATTTAATTTCTATACCGTATTTCAATTTCTGTTAAATATAGAAAAGATAAGGAGGGTTTTAGGATGAACCTGCAGTTTTTAGAAGCAATTCCATGTTCTTCGTTATGTACAGTTTCACCCAAAGTTGATATAGTGTTTACTATATATGTTGAAAGCTGCCCAGAGTGGCTGGGACAGCCCAATCAGATGGGCAGGGTACAACTAATTAAATTGGTATTGTTATTACTACTACTAATGGTGATTTTTACTGGGCAAAACCCATAAATACCTACTGAGCCAGAAGAGACAAACTACCTAAGTCAGCCTAGCAAAATAAATCAAGCTACTTACATGTCTCTACATAGCAAGCAGCCTTAAGAGTATTAAACTCAAAGCATACAAGCAAGTGCTCAAACTGAATCATTCTGGATTCATTCCCCTACTAGCGTCTAGAAAGGAAATGTTGCACGGCAAGTCCTGTGAAGATGCTGCAAAAGGGTACCTAGTTCTCTAATATGGGGTTACTTTTATTGATAACTGCAATATTTACAAACACAAACCAGAACACTAAACAAACTTATTATACATAGATACATACACCTCTCAACTTAGTTTACAAAAAAAACACATACAAACTAAACATACAGACATAAATCTTGACTTCCACCTATATGTTGCTTCCTTTTTCTTTTCTTCTTTTCGCTGTTATCAGTATTATTTTTGACTATCTCATCTTATACCAATTTCTTCTTAATTTTTTACTCAAAGTTTCACCCATTGCATATTGATATATTAATACCAGAACAATGTTTTTGGATGTATTCCTTCACACAAGTCCACTCCTCTATTAGTTTTTGGTCTGATTGGCCTCTTACTACTGCTGTAAGTCTTGCTGATTCTATATATTCACAAAATCTTATTTGCCATTCTCTTATTGAGGGAGTTTTTTCTCCCTTTCAATTTTTTGCTATAATCATTCTGGCCGCAGCAGTTGCATATAAGAAAACTTTTTTCCTAATGGCAGGAATGTCAGTCAATATAATTCCCAAGAGGTACGCTACTAACCAAGTTATTTTACTTCCCGCTATCATCACCACTTGTCTCATTACAAGCAACGCACACAAGCCACGCCACTGTTAAATTAAAACATGAATGAATGTCCCACGTGGAATTTTTGCATTTTAAGGCTGCAATCGTAAACACCGAGAGAAAAACCAAATTCAACTCAGTGTGGGGCTTACTTTCATGCAAGCGCGGTTATAAAACGACTTCCCAGACAACAGATGAAAGAGAAGTAAACCCTGTTTTGTGGCGGCACATTATTGCAGACGTGAAACTCTAGAAGACAGAAGCCCGGCAAGCCTTGTTGAGAGGCGCTTGAATGAGAGTGGTCGGGGTGCGCCTGTCAGGATACGTGTCTGTCTATATGCATCTGCATCCAGCCTCTCGAGCCACCTTTTTATCCAGCAGCATTGAGCCATGGGCAATTAGGAACCCGCATAGATTAGCATATGGAAAACGCACACAAGAGACGCCTGGCTCATGCAAGAGCACCTGAAGGGAGAAGCCTGCGGAGAAGCTCCCTCTGCCTTCCCTTAGAGGACAGCAAAGGCCGCCGCCTCGCGCAGGAGGAAAGGCCGTTAGCAGACGCCCGTTCCTTAGGAGGGCAATTTGGCGGGAAAATAGAGCCCCGCTCCGTTCTGTGCCCCCCTCCCCATATCTCTCCGACCAATGAGGAGAGAGAGAGGGAGAGAGAAGGGGGAGGGTGCCTCTCACGCTTCTCAGCCAAGGCCCTCGTCGCCCTGCGTGGAAACGGCAAGCGACTTACCGCGGCCGTTGCCAAACTGTGCATGGTCGGAACTTCTGCGCGAAGTAGAGCTCAGGAGGCCTCTTCTACTTCAGCCGCCGCCATCATGGATCGAAGCAGAGGTCGCCGCCTCTTCCTCCTCCTCCTGGCTCTGCCGCCGCCGCTGCTGCTGCTACCGCCGCGACCTCTGACCTCTCTCTGGGCCTCAGCGGTAGGCCCAAGGAGACTGGCCGGGCGCATGCGCCACGCTATCTTTAAGCGAACTTAAAAAAAAAAAAGCACGAGTTTGCGCGTGCGCAGAAGTTACGAGCGTCGTCGTCACTTCTCGAGTAAAAGTTGCTTCTTTCGCTAAGGCTTGTCGACGGCGGAGAAAGCCAGCCAGCCGTCGCCGTGATGACGTAGGGATTCCCCCCTCGTCGCTCCTCTTCCTCCCCCCTCCTCCCGTCGCGCAGTTGTTGTTTTTTTCTTTTTGCGTGCTGCGTGCTTGCGTCAGGCGGACCGTGGCGCGGCTGATCTGGTTCCCGCCATCTGCCCTTTCCACTAAGCTAAGAGGAGGCCGGGCCGCGGTGGGTCGAGCCAGGCCAGGCCGGCGCCGGGGCTAAAGTGGAGAATAACCCCGAAGTAGGAAGGAAGGAAGCGGCAGCAGCGGCGGCGGCAGCACCAGGGAGACAACGTCCAGGCCGGGACTGGTCTGTGAGGAAGCGGGAGGTGGAAGGGAAAGCCGCCGCCCGCCATCGCCGGTGAGTGCGCCCGGGCAGTGGCGGTGGGTCTTGGGGCTTCCTCGGAGCGGCTGACTGCGGGCGAGGGCACGAGGGAGCCCTATTGGTACTCGCGGAGCAGGGAAGGGTCGGGGGGCGGCTGTGCGTGGGCGGCGGCCGGTCGGCCGTGGAGGCGGAGGTGGGGTCTCCGTAGCTGCTGGGGGGGGGGTCGTCGCGCCTCAGCGTCTCTCTCTCTCTCTCTCTCTCTCTCTCTCTCTCTCTCTTTTTCTCTCTCTCCCCCCCCCCGCGCCCTTGACCTTAGCCTGGCCCCTTTCGCTTCCTCAGGCCCAGCCGGCTGGCCGCTCTCCGACTACGGTGCGGCTGCTCCAAAGCTGACCCTCGGCCCTCCTCCCTCTGTTGCCTTCCCCCTGCTGGTTTAGCTGCCTCTCCCAGGCGTACCCAAGGCCCCAAGACGTAGCGGCCGGTCGGGTAGCCAGCTAGCCAGATTACTAGCTTTGCCCCAGGCAGCACGTAGAGATAGGACGAGAGCTTCTCCTCGTGGGGAATTTCTGCCTGCCGGGCTGTTCGCAAACACGACAAAGGTTAAAAACAACGCAGCGTCGGCAACTAGCGCCGTCCTCTTCTTCGGTTGCTTTCCCGCTCCTGCTCTGTTCCTCCTGGGATTGTTCACGTCTCCCTTCTGAAATGTAGACTTGGCTGGTTTTAACTTTGTCCCGCTGATCAGAAATTTACTTGCAAGGGTCCAGCAGCCACTTTCCAAGTCAGTGTACCAGGTGCTGTACAGTATTCAGGTGACTGGGTTCCTGCTTGCTGTTCACTGAAAGCATTCACAAATGCAACAGAGTTTGGTTAGGAAATGATAGTAGGGGCACAGATCTCCATTAGGGCTCCACCATGTCTTTCACCACCGTTTCTTTGTTTGCCTTGAACTCTTTGCTGAGGTGATATATGTGTTGAAAATCCACCCAACATTCTTTACTGTTGCCCTTGCAAGTACACTGTTTGGCCCTAAACAGTTGTTGTAGATTATGATATGTATGGAACAAGTGGTTCCTATTTTGTGGAAATAGGCTGGGCTGAAAACTTCAATGTCTCTTGTACCTGTTAAAATAATGGATTGTAATGCTGTTATATTTAGAACATTAAGGCTCCTGATTGTCTTTTTGAATGCTGTGGAGTGTAGGCACTTTTTGTGGATAGTTCTAGTGCGTTTAAGGATTTACACTCCATTTTTTTCGGTATGTGCTCACTTATTGTGCAATTTTGTACATGCCTGCTCTGAAGTAAGTCCCACTGAATTCAGTGATGCTTACTCCTAAGTAAGGATTGCAGAGTTAATTTTTCATTTTTATTTGTTAAATACACATATCAGGTTTTATGGTCCCAGAAGGCTCTCAAAGTAACTTGCAGAATTTACAATAAAATAAAATGCTAAAGAAACAACTGTTTATAGTACATGCTGATATACTCAAATTCTAATAATGAACCAGACAAGCAAGAAGACAGGACTTGGCACATGCCTACTGTTCCCTTAACATATTTTCACTGAACTTCATGTAGTTGGGTTTCAACTTGGATGACTAAACATCTGGAAGATGCCCCCCCCCCCCAGAAATTGGGGGTACACCCCTAACTTTTAGGGAACTGTCATCATTGAATTTTAAAACATTAATAGTATTTATAGGGCAGTCACATTTGTGCAACAAGGAATCAGCTCAGTTTTTGCAGCTTGAGAGCATGCAGTGGTTTTAACCACCATGGCGTATGGCTAGTAGGGAGTGGTGAATGCATCATTGCATCAGGAGAAATTTGCATCATTGCATCAGGAGAAATTTCCCACTGCCTTGAAGGATGCAATGGCATGACCCCTGTAAAAGCCCTCCCTGGACTCCTTGTCAGTCACAAACCTTTCTGGGCAAGATGCCTGAGAGGGGGGTGGCCACTCAGCTGCAAATGCTCATGAAAGAGACTGGTTATCTTGATCACTTTTAGTCTGGTTTCAGACCTTGTTTGGGACTAAAATTGCTTTGGTCACCCTGATAGACTACCTCTGGAAGTGAGGCAGAGTAGTGTGACCTTGTTGAGTCTGCTGGATTTCTCAGTGGCTTTGGTTTAGTGGAGGATATGATTTTGCACTGGCTGTACTTCAACTTATGGGACAGTACTAGAAAGGTGCAGTGTTAGCTAAATGGCACCTTAAACCTAGGTTATGGGTGCAACAACAGAATGTCAGGCAAGCTTTTTTAAAAACAAGAAAACAAAGCTGAAAATGAATGAACTGCAGCTAAAATATTATGTTCATTTTTCACATGGTCTTGTCCTTCCCCTCCCCACCCGCTAATTATTAGCGTGTCTCTTCTCCAGTCTTCAGAGAGTAGCTGGAAGTGGGAAGGCAGAAAAAGTTCCTCCTTTCCTTCCACTCTGCAGTTTTAATCTGAAATCTTAGGCGCAGTGCTGTGCCCAGAGCTCAGAAACTTCTCATGCCAATGAAATTTCCTGTTGCAAAATGTGCCTAGAACAATGGGAGTTTCGAACACTGGAGGGGTGGTATTGCAATACGTTGCTCATCCGCATGGAAGTTAATCCATGGAGTTCTTCAGGGAATTGAGTGCCACCAGTATGTGGATGACTTTGAGCTTTACTTACATTAGTCAGTTGAGGTTGCAAGTTCTGGACCCATTGCCTGTAATGGGCTAGGTGAGGGCAAACTGAATTGAAGTTGAATCCTGCTAAGACATGAGATGCTGTGGCTTGTTGGTTCCAGGAAGTGGGGGAATTACCTCTTGATGGGATTTATACTGCCCTTGAAGGAGCTGGTGCATTGACTGGGTGTACCCTGGATACAAATCTCTCACTGGAGGCAGAGGTATCTTCAATGGCACAGAGTGCCTTTGCTCAGCTGCAGTTGATGCAGCAAATACAACCAAAGGACAGCTTGGCCACAGTGATTAC
Source organism: Podarcis pityusensis (assembly GCF_964106645.2). Lineage (NCBI taxonomy): Eukaryota > Metazoa > Chordata > Lepidosauria > Squamata > Lacertidae > Podarcis > Podarcis pityusensis. The sequence goes on from NC_138028.1 coordinate 87,141,028, forward strand.
GGTAGCAGTGTGACCAGCTGTACATGGAAACTTGAAGAGTTCCCAAGTTTCGCTAGAAACATGTTGGTCCGTATGCCTGTCGCATTAACTTCAGCGGTGGCTAAAATGTGGGTGGTGCTAGTAAACTGACAAGTGTTATCAAGTTTAATTCCATACTCTGTTGTGTCTTTTTTGTGTGTGATACCTGTTCTCAATTACCTACTTTGATTTTTTTTAAAAAAAGACTTAAGTAACGTGGAGCAGATTTAATAATCTTTGGGAGACCAATAGTCATATTTCAAAAAGAGTCCATGCACACTGAGTACATATCCTGAAAGATGGGATAACTATCTGTAAAAATAATATAGCTCTTTGATTTAAAACAGTTGCTCAGTTTTGAAGATGGTTATTGAGAAGCTGCTAACTTCGTTCTTTTCTTTCTTTTCTTTCTTTTCTTTTTTTATTCCCCCCCGTTCTTTTCTTTCTAAAACAGGATTTGTGTTTAAAAGCAAACTTCATTATTTTCATAGACTAGTTGTATGAAAACATGGCTCCACTGAAATTACGTGGGACTATTCGCTTGCGCAGCATACAGACTGGGACTACAAAATGGAAAGAAGGGACATTCGAAATAGTTGATAAGGATAGCAAAGTGACTCTGGCGGTTCACTACAATGCTGGAGGAATGCCAAAGATATTTCAGGTACCTCAGAATCTCAAAGGCCTTTTGTTTTGAAGTTGTACAGGAGCTGTATGCCTCTGAACAACTGTCCTTTTAAAGTCCATTTAGCTGTCACTTGAACTTTCCTTAGAGACTTATTCTTTTTTCTGCTTTCTAGAACGCTGATCCTACTGTATTGCACTGTGAATTATTGAGGTGTACTGTTCAATGCACAGTGGTACCTCGGGTTACATATGCTTCAGGTTACATACGCTTCAGGTTACAGACTCCACTACCCCAGAAATAGTACCTCGGGTTAAGAACTTTGCTTCAGGATGAGAACAGAAATCGTGCTCTGGCGGAGCGGCGGCAACAGGAGGCCCCATTAGCTAAAGTAGTGCTTCAGGTTAAGAACAGTTTCAGGTTAAGAACGGGCCTCCGGAACGAATTAAGTACTTAACCTGAGGTACCACTGTGCTCGTAGAGCAAGGATGATTTTAAAAACAACAACTAAACCTTGGGAGAAAATAATACCTAGATGTTTCATTATTTAGTTATTTAGAATATTTTAATCCTATTTTTGTGGCTCCAAGAGGCCCTCAAACTGGCTTACAAAAGATTTTCAATGAGATAAAACATTTTAGGTATTAGGATACTACTGGCACTGGTAATAAAGAAAAGTTTATTTGTTGTCTGTTTCATTTTCTGCTGGTTATAGTATTGAAAATTCTTAATGTAGATTCATTGTTAGATTATTCTTCTGTATACACTCTTCCCATAATTAGCTGTGAGTCATAGTGGCATTTTAGATTCATGGGGATTTTGTATCCAAGGCTACAGTCTTATCACACTAATCTGGGAGTAAGCCCCAATGGCCACAGTAGCTCCTGCATAAGATTTCACTTCATGTCTAGCTGGCTGCTGGTGCACAGCTCATCTCTTTTCTTCTATTTACAACGTTTATATGTAGTCTAGTCTGGAAAGATAACCAGCATTGCTGCTATTGCTTTTGGGGGGAAGAAATTCTAGAGACTAAAACAAATTTATTATGGTTTAAAAGTCCTTCATAAATGGAAACTAACTTTTTCTTTAGTAAGTGTTTTTTGTTATATTCACTATCCTTAATATGTACATATAAGTGTTGCAAAATTGAAAAGATAGGAGCTGAGCGAATTGTTTTTAAAAGTGTACTGAGTAGGAATTGTTTACAGTGTGGGATAGCATATGAACATACGTAGTCTTTGTCAGTGTGAAGCATATTTAAATGCATCTTTCTTAGTATGGAAATATGTATCTTTTAAACTATGCATATGATACTTACTGTTTTACAGCTAAACCATAATATAAAAAATGTGACTGTGCGACCAAGTAGAGGGAAACTGTGTTCCTTGATTATATCATTAAAGGATACTAGTTACCTGACAGTGGATAAAATATCACCTAAGGATGCAGAGGAAATGAAGCAGTTTCTGGAAGCTGTTCAAAATGGAGTTCATACAGGTTAGTGTTAATTATAGATTTGGAGTGTGGGGAAATGACTTCACTACTTGTTTAGGCTAAAATCAACTTTTATAAACAAAGTCTACTGTTAGTGAAAAAATAAAATGCTAGTAAAACTTATTGTAAATACATTTAAAAATCATAAAATGGTGTATTTTTGTTGTAGCTGTGAAATCATCCCAAGGGTCTGGCAGTTTTGGTGTTCTGGGCAGTAGAACCACACAGAAGGATTCTAATAGGCAATTCCCATATATTGAAAACCAGGTATTTTAATCTGTTTCTTTCTTTTCTTATGCTCCTATTTCTATATCTGCTGTATACAATAAATATTATCTGTCCACATATTTAGTAGTGATAAATGGGAAAAAATTGAATTTGTGTATTTAATAATCTTTAATATCTCCTGATAAATTTCATTCCAGAATAAAACAGCCTGTGGGCATTCCCACCAGATATGGAAAAAGTCCCTTTATTCCCACGGGTTGATGATTTCACTGATCTCAAAGGTTAAAACTATCTTATACAGAATACAGTAACTTTGCTTCCCGTCCTTCTGCCCCAAATTGTTGCACCTAAGAGAGATTAGGCAGAACCTTCTTGGTGTCTGTAGGGAAGAACAAAAGACTTTATTATTTCATTCATCTATTCAGGGAAGACATTTCTAAGTTCACCTTCAGTAGGTGGGTCTGTCAGCCTTGGCTACCAGTTTTGACTTCTTCCAATCCCAGAAGGTCTCTTGTCCTGCTCAGTGTGGGGAGTAGCCATATTGGTGGCCTTTGACACATATGCTTTCCTTTTCAGATCAATTTAGAATGTCACACGGGACACATTTGGGGCAATTGTTTCTAAATTTTGTCTTCGAACTGGGAGGAGACAGCCCCCCTGCCCACCAAGAGTGGAGATAGGAAGTTTAGTGTAGCCCTTCATCTGGAGACTGATGGGTGGAGTCACTCGCAGGAAGCTCTCCCATCTCCAAGGAGAAGGAACACTCACGATAAGTTCAAGGTTCCGTTTCAGGCCACTGTTCTTAAAGAATATATATTGCTTCTGACTCTGTAGCACTTGTAGTCTAGTCCGCCAAATAAAGGAATAGTAGTTAGAGGCCGATTGAGACTAAATCTGAATACCACACCTGTATCTTAACTTTATTTGGACGGTAAGGAGGTGCCTCCTAAGATCTTGTTCTTCAAACTGTTCTACTATTCTTTTTGCTTTTCATTTACAATATTCAACCCAGCCAAAGAGGATTTCTGATGTGAGGTGGTTACATACAGCCAGGCATCTAGTTAGCCTACACAGGTAATCTAGCAGGTTCACAGTCCATTTGGGATCCTATGCGTGAATCAGTGACTGCAGCGAAGTCTGTCATCATGGCTACTTGAAATATGGCTACTGCAGTAAAATTATGGCAGCTGCTTATAAATTCTGTATGAAAGTGCCAGTTACTACAGATGTAATCCATATACAGTGTTTGCTGGGTTGCCAGGTGGCCTGCTGATAGCATATGTGCCACTGACTCTCTGAAATGGGTCCATGATTTGAAATACAGTATGCTGTACTGATCACAGTGTTTATGATTCTCATAGACTCCTTCAAAAAAGGGGATTGTAGAAAATAAAGATGAAACTCAACTTCGTAAGGTGCTTGGCAACCCAGGAAGGGCATCCATTAAGAATTCTTCAGTAACTGGAACGCCTGGCTACCGAGTTACCATTTCTAGTCCTTCTGCTGCTTCAACACCTCACAGAACAGGGCTGTTGGAAAACCGGTATGAAAATAAACTTTTAAGGCACTGCAGCCTTTGATATGCATTCATTAAAACATGAATAGCTTTGAACATAGTATTAGTAAACTGCTTTTCCATGTCTTTATTAACACTTTGGAAAATGTACTAAAAGCTTTACCTAAACTAGCTGGGAGGCAGTTAACCATTTTTACATTTTATGATAAGGCTTATGGAGGTTGCATGAGAATGTGAGTTGGGCCCACATTGTTTCCCTGTTGACTAAAGGATTTCTCTCCCCCCCCCAATAAACAGTGAAAGAAGGAAAAGGACACCACCTACCTCCGAGATGAATGAAGATTACCCAAAAGAGAATGATTCATCAACGTATGTTGTTATGGTTCTTACTTTTTATTCCCCTCCCCCCACATTAATTCTGTTGAAAGAAACTCCTTAGTCTCTCTTCACTCTTATTTCATAATGCCTTGCAAACATGAAGCACTTGAAAATAATGCCTTGCAAACATGAAGCACTTGAAAATTGTAAGGATTCAGAAATATGGAATGTTGTATGTTTTTAGTTTGGTATGCCAGTTAAAAATGTTCTTCATAGTTGCCCTTCATGGTGATTACTGAATGAGTGATTTGAATCTAATGGTCTTTTATAATTTTACTATTAAAATGTAAGTCTAGATTATTATTTTTTAGCATCAATGAGTGTAGTTATGGTATTTTTAACAAGATGTATTGCTGTGGTTGCCAGTGGAATCAGTGGCATCCTTGAGGACTTCCCCTGAGGCCCACAAAGTCTTTGTACCTTCTCCTCACTCCTGCAAACTATATAGAGCTTAAAATGAAGTTAGAAGAGCAACACCCTTTCCTTTCCTTTTAATTTAAGCTCTCTAGCTTTTCAAAGTTCTGAACAGGCACCTAAGCAACTGAACAGAAAGAAGAGTGACTGAGTAGGATAAAGGGAGTGTTCTGTGAGACGGAAGGGAAACCATAACCAGAGGGGAGGCAGGAATATGAGTTGAAGAGAGCACAAATGGGAAGAGTGCTGTTGCAGTCAGGTCCTTTTTGTGGACTTCTTGGAAGCATTTTCTTGGCCACTGTGAGACCAGAATGCTGGACCAGATGGATCATCGTTCTCATCCAGCAACACTTCCTATGCTTTTAAGTTCTAGATGGGAAGAAGAAAGTGGGATCCTATATGAGTCAGGAGGGAGAGCATGCCAAAGAGAAAAAGAATGGACGTTAGAAGTAATGTGTGTGCACACACACAAGTTGGATCTACAAAAATGATTCTCTTGAAATTGTTTTATGATTTTTCAGGAGTCCCCCAAACCACAGGTATCCGTGTCCATTCACTAAAACATAAAAATCATGTTGCAGATACATTGCAAAAATGTGGCTCAGAGGCACAGATCCTTATAAATCATTATAATTTTTACAATGTATCTCCTCAAAATTACAATCATATCATAGGTCACCTTAGTGTCCAGGGGTGTGTTTCGTTTTTCGCTATCATATCCTATACACAAATCATAAATGTCTATGCCTTGGGTCATTATTTTTGTGGTGCTAGCAGTTTCTGGATTTTTGACTTTGGTTTTAGTTTTTAATTATTGTGTGCTCTCCCATTGTAAGCTGCAATTTGATGCTTTTTTTGGTAAAACCATGCAAATTCAAGAAGATCCGTTTTAGTTCCACTAGATCTGACTTACTCAGACCCTACAGAAAAGCAAAAGTGTGCGTGTACACACTGTCTGTCTGAGGGAGTGGTGGGGAGACAAGTGAGCAGATAGGCTGGTGCACCCAACACCCTCTCAAAATTCCATATGGGCCCCCAAAATTTGACAGTCCCCGAATAGTATACAGTGGTACCTCCGGTTATGAACGTACAGTGGTGCCCCGCAAGACGAATGCCTCGCAAGACGGAAAACCCGCTAGACGAAAGGGTTTTCTGTTTTTGAGTTGCTTCGCAGGACGAATTTCCCTATGGGCTTGCTTCGCAAGACGAAAATGTCTTGCGAGTCTTGAGATTTTTTTTTCGCTTTCCCCCCCCCTTTATCTAAGCCGCTAAGCCTTTAATAGCCTTTTAGCAGCTAATCCGCTAATCCGATAAGCCTTTAATAGCCGCTAAACCGCTAATAGCGCTAATCCGTTAAGCCGCTAATAGGGTTGCTTCGCAAGACGAAAAAACCGCTAGACGAAGACACTCGCGGAACGGATTAATTTCGTCTTGCGAGGCACCACTGTAATTTGTTCTGGAGCTCTGTTCTTAAGCCGAAACCGTTCTTAACATGAGGCGTGCTTTTGCTAATGGGGCCTCTCACTGGTGCTGCGCCACTGGCGCACGACTTCCGCTCGCATTCCGGGGCAAAGTTCACAACTAGGGGCATCTACTTCCGGGTTAGTGGAGCTCGTTACCCGAAGCATTCGTAAGGTGGACGATACGTAACCCGAGGTTCCACTGTACCAGAGATTTTAGGGAACTTGTAATGGTGGTTAATAAATCTAAACCAAGGGAAGTGGTGTACAGTATTGTTTTACATAACTTATTTAAAGTTATATGGGTTTATCTGCAGCAATAACAAAGCCATGACTGATCCAGCACGGAAATTCTTATATAGCAGCAGGGAAAAACAGATGAGCTTGAAACAGACTGAGGAGAATAGAACATCAGGTAAAAAAATGATACTGTTTTTGACCATCTTGTACAATGGCTAACTAGTTAAAACTAAACACATTTTGTTTTTATTTTGAAAACTGAGCTTCTAAAAGTCCCTGTATAATGAAATTATCTTTGTTCTCACTTGAGGAACATTAGAAGGGCAAAAATTAAAATGTAAACCATATGCTTGAGGATAGCTGAAAGCAAGGAAGTCCAAATGAGAGTTTTATCCTGATAATTGTTTAAATGGGGGATTAGGAGGAGGAGAGAGTGCTACGATTGCATATTACAGAAATGAGTCTGCAATTTTTTTCTGACTTCCCACTGACTTTCCTTATTATTCCACCATGGTGATCAATAAATTAATTCCCCCTGGAGATAGTAACTAAATTAGACATTCCGTACTTACATTGAAATTTAGGAGATAGCATTTTAAATTTATTTTGATAAACAATGCACTGTGTCTTTTCAGTAAAAAGTAAGGCTAAAGTTGACTGTTCCAGGAGTAATTATAATATCATCACTCAGTAGATGTTTGCTGGAAACTATGTTGGGGAAAGGCATGCTTCTTTCTTCCTCTGGCTTTGAATCTGAAGTTTCCAGATTAGCAAAGCCACCCTAATAGTCTACATTGTGCCTCCACATATAATATAAAAGCACATATGTCCTGTCTTGGAGGGTTTTAAAATACTTTGTGTGTAATATAGTTACACAAACACCCACTTATATTGCATAAAACTAAGCTTTCTGGCGATTAAGTGAAGCCATGACGTAGCTTATAAATCTCATTGCTGTAGCCAAGGCATAGAGTTTTGAGACGTGATAAGGGCAAAAGATTCCCAAGGTTCATATGATGTGAAATATCTGTATTTTGCCTAGCAGATCTATCCATTGCAGTATTTTATAGCAGGGATGAAGCCTTCGGCAGAAACTAATCATTTTAATTGTTGCATCTCCTTTGAAATATTGACTGTTGGACAGTTGTATAGTTTACTTTCTAAGACAGTTCTTACAGAAATTGATTTCTTTTTCCTTTTAAGGAGTTTTGCCTTTACAATCCTCTTCATTTTATGGAAGCAGATCATCTTCAAAGGATTATTCAGCTGGGAGTTCTAATTTGGACAGGTAAGTACAGCATTCCTTGGCTATTTTCTTTCAAATTCTTGGTCATTGGAGTGCTCCATTCATTAAATGGTCTAGTTTGTTCATGAAAACAGCTTCTTATGTTACTCTTAGCACCATTTCAAACATTTTCTGCACAGGAGTAAGCAAATCATAAAATGCTGGGTGCTGTGCTAATTGAATACATCTAGGTGATATAAGAGCGCATGCCCTGTCCTGTATAAATGGGTTGTTGGGTGTAGTGAAGGGTTAACCTTCTGTGTCTCGAGGCTGAGAGGAGGCGCTTACAAGGGAAGTAAGCCAGGACGTGAGGAAAGCAGCTTGGAATGCTGTGAGCTGAGTGAAAAGTGAAAGCAGCTTTGTTACGCAGCTGCAAGCTGAGAGAGAGTCGCAAAAATGCAGCTTCAATCAGATGGTGTCTAAGAACTGTAAATATGCTATTTTTGAGCAAATAAAGTGCTATTAGGAAAGAAGAAACGTGTGGGACCTATTTACTGACTGCCCTTTCTACACGAACTGCTGTGCAATTCTGCTAATTGCTTTACGACCTGCAGAGCCACAGGGGAGCGTGCCGGACACCAAGAGTAAAGCAATAAATCTTACCTAACATGGGTAAATACACACATGCAGATCAGCCTGATACTAGTTAGCAAGACATTTTGGCAGACCTTTGTACCCAAGCAAAAAAAAACTGTGGCTCTTGGGTTGTTGCATCTTCCTCATCTACTAGCTGCGGCCAGGGAAGCTCCTTTTCTACAGTGACAGAAAACCTCTTGGTTGTTTAGTATGTACAAGACTAGAGTACCTAATGGTGCATATGGCTTATGGCTGCCATTTAATGCCTTGTCCAAAAGGTAGTAATCAGCCACTACAGTCAGGGAAAACCTTTATGTTAAGCTTTCTTGGGTAGAGTAATACTGATTATAGTCTACAGAAATGTGCACAAAGGAAAACTTGGAATGGGTGGCCGTAATTTAGCTAGGAGGAGATTAGAGCAGGGGTGGTAACCTGTGGCCTGCCAAAGGTGCAGCAATAAAACTGCTAGTACATTTGCAAAGCTAAGCAAGGTCCAGTATAGTTTCAGATTGGATGCGGGGGGGAGCGTGTTGAGATTCCTGCATTGTAGGGGATTGGACTAGATGACCCTTAGGGTCTCTTCCAGCTCTACAATTCTTTGATTCTATGACTACAACTCCTTTCAGCCTCATCCAGTATGACCAGTAATCACATCCATGGGTTAAAGGGATAGAAAGCAGGTATTACTTTTGCTAAGACTGGTCTAGCCTGCTTCATTTACAACTGTGCTACAACTGTGTATTATGCTTCAAACTCCCATGCCTGTGGGTTATTCAGCATGCTAGACAAATTTTATTTCTGCTCATCTTCTGTTGCAGTATGTTTAGCACTGTGAGCAATAATGGAAGTTTTCGTATTTTAAGTGTTTGGGCAACAGATGGCATTTATTTATTGGGGGGGTATTGGTTTTTGTTTCATTATGTATTTTGTATTCTTCTGTTATGAACCACCTTGGGATCTGTGGATGAAGGGCAGTATACATATATCATCATCATCATAATTTTATTTCACAATGCTTTATTCCAAAAGTGATCTTCAAGTGTAAAGTATTTTTAAGGAGAACTTGTTATACATATTTAAAAACCATGCAAGTTGAAAAATGAATTTAGAATTCTTTTTACTTCTACTTCCAGCAGGTTTATCTATAACAGAGAACTGGAAATGTGTTGCTGTTTAGTGGGGTCTGTGACTAATACTCAGAGGAGTCTTTGTAGGCTGTATAAATGTGATTCATAATCACATATGGCCCTTCTGTGGATGCAAAGCATCCTATGTGTGTGAGAGGAAGAGGAAGAATGAACAAACATTTTGGGAGGCTGACCACCTTGTGATAACTTCCTTTTGACACATCCCCGTTCGAAGCATCCTCAATGCTCATGGAATATGACTGCTGCTATATCATTGGTGGCAGTAGCTGGCATTGTTATTCTTGAGATGGATTTGGTGGCTATTTATCCATCTCGCCTTATAGGACTAATCTGTTGAATCAGACTCCTTCTGCGAAAAGAAGCTTGGGGTTTCTCTCTCAGCCAGCCCCTCTCTCTGTTAAAAAAATGAGACCTAACCAGGATTACATGGGATGGAACAAGCCACGTGTCCCCCTTTCCACTCACCCACAGCAGCAACTGCAAGGGTAAGTTTTTAGATTTTCAGTATCTGTGTGTGGGCACACTGTGTGTGCTCAGTTTAGGTATTGGTTACATAGAAACAAATCCAACTTGTCAGCTTTTTCTACAACTAGATATCCTTCCAGCACCATATCTCCACGTCTTCATTTTTAAAAACTATTATTCTTTGTGTTTGTGCTGTGTGTTTAACATTAAGTTAGAGTCCCTTTGAGCAGGGGCTGCCACTTATGTTCACGCGAACTCAGTATTTAACAATTTAATAGCTTTGTAGATTATTAAGACGGTGAGCAAGGGTGGACCAGAGTTACCATATTTTTTTGTGTTTAAGACTAGGTTTTTTTCCTTTAAAATAATGTAAAAAATTAGGGGGCGTCATATACACGGATACATTTCCCCCATTTTTTAAAATCTGAGTCTCCCCAATCTTATACATGGGGGCGTTTTATAGACAGAAAAATACGGTACTTACATTCTTACAACATTCCCTGTTTTACAAGTAGGGTTTTGAATGTATTTCCATCGTCCTAAATCTTTTCCTCTTCTATTTCCTTTTTTACCTCTTCGTCTGCAAATTAAACATGTGAAGTAATGATTCCTTGTATTGAGGATTGCCCATCAGGTTTCTAGAAAAGATCTGTGATAATAAGGAATCTCAGTGTGTGACAAATCTATTAGTTCCCCCTCTTCTGCATTCCTTGCATGGTTTGTTTCAAGAGCCTTTTTGTAAAAAAGAAAAAATTTTTTTTGTTATGTTTAAAGAAAATTAATAATATCTTCAGATGGATTTGTCACAAGCATCTTATGGGTAGTTTGAATGACAGTTTATAAGATCATGCTTATAGACCTTACAAGTACAGGTCTACTACTTAAGAAGCCTAAATGGAATCTGGGATCTAATTGGCTCTTATCTATAAACATCATACAAAGGTTTGTTTAGAAATCTTTCCACACTCTGTTGTGTAATGTTATGATTGTTATTCATTGCATACTCCAAGCAGACAGACTCCTACTCCTAATCAGTGTGTGTATGCATGTGTGTGCACACTGTAGTCCATAGGTAGGCAAACTAAGGCCCAGGGGCTGGATCTGGCCCAATCGCCTTCTAAATCTGGCCCGCGTATGGTCCGGGAATCAGCGTCTTTGACATGAGTAGAATATGTCCTTTTATTTAAAATGCATCTCTGGGTTATTTGTGGGGCATAGGAATTCGTTCATAATTTTTTCTCCAAAATAGTCTGGCCCCCCCACAAGGTCTGAGGGACAGTGGACCGGCCCCCTGCTGAAAAAGCTTGCTGACCTTCTGTAGTCAGTGTGAAATATCTGTGTTGGAAATGTTCCAATGTAACAACTGTGTCACCTTGTGCTTCTTCACAGGTTTACAAACTTGGGGAATACCTGTTACATGAATGCTATTTTACAATCTCTATTTTCAATTCAATCATTTGCTAATGATCTTTTGAAACAAAATATCCCATGGAAAAAAGTTCCAAACAATGCACTTATTAGGTAAGCACCAGCTTTGTGAGTTAAGTAAACATTTTTTCCTAGTACAGCTTCAAAAGAAGCATTCAGATTTGGCGTGCTATTTGTAACTGTTCTTGCATATATTTTTGATAAACTTCTATATTTTCTAAGGTTGCTGCTTTTATTACTGCAGTTCCTCATTTATTGAGCCTCTGCTCTTTCCTCTTTCTTTGCTATGGTAATGAATAGATGTGTGCATTGTATTGAAAAAGTTTTGCAAGCACAATAAATGGATGCTTAGAAAAACAGTAAGTCATAAGTTTCCTGGTTATGTGGAGAGGGGCATACCAAAGTTTGAATAATTAATACATTCCTATAAAAAGGGTATTGAGCCAGTCATTTTTTTACTGCTCATACAAGATCCTGCTAATAAGCATAACATATTTTATGTGAGTTGATTTTAAAATACATGCAATATAATGGGAAGGAGTGTGAACAAATTTCTAAGGGTATGTTAATTTTGCAGATATTTTTAGCATTAAACAATGCCTAACTTGCTTTTTGACATTTAAATGTCACTGCATTAATTTGTCCAGGCGCTTTACCCATCTACTTGCTAAAAAAGATGTTTGTAGCCCTGAAGTAAAGAAAGACCTACTTAAGAAGGTGAAAAATGCAATTTCAGCTACTGCAGAGAGATTCTCTGGTTACATGCAAAATGTAAGTATTTCGCTTTCTAGCAGCTGAAGTATTTTAAGGGGTGATGTGACCAACTATGGAAATATTGATGCAAAAAGAGTTGCATAAAATTGTACAATTTCCCACTGAAAAATACCCTTTAAGCATGAGATGCATTTGGTCCCGTGTCTGTATACACATAATGTGTGTTTTGGTTTAGTAAAATGTTTAGTTTATTATTATTTTTTGCATTCTTTTTTCCCTTTAGCCTCTCTCTTAATTTGCTTTTGTTTGGTTAAATTTAGATCTTTTTTCTGTTTTGTTGTTTTTCACCTTAAATAAACAAAGTTGTGATTACGTATTGGGGGAAATGAAAACCACAAGTACCCAGAGCTAGTAAGGAGGAGAATTTTAGGTTTTATTAAAACTATGTTTTAAAACTTAGTTATTTGGGATATTTGTAATTCAAATTGAACTGAATATGTGGATTCTGGTATGAATGTATTGTTTGGGACCTCACCCTCTTTAAGAAATTGAGGAATTAAGAAACCAATATAAATTTGGTTTATATATAAGATACATTTAAATACATGTGTGAATGGGTCTTGAAAGTCACTATTCTAAGGAAATGTATACATGTTTTTAGGATGCTCATGAATTCTTAAGTCAGTGCTTGGATCAGCTGAAGGAGGATGTGGAGAAGCTGAACAAAACTTGGAAGACTGAGCCAATATCTGGTGAAGACAGCTCTCTAGGACGTATATCTGATGACTTGTCAGCCACCAGAGTGTACACATGCCCAGTAATTGCAAACTTAGAATTTGAAGTTCAACATTCTATCATATGTAAAATGTAAGTATTTTAACAGTTTTCCCCCCTTGTTTCATTGTTCTACGCTTCTGTCTCCTCCTTTCCTTTTCCTCTGCTCCCCCAAAATCTGCTCCAGAAGTCAGGGTGGGTGGGAATTCCATCACATCCATTGGGGTGGTGCTGGATCTCATGCCTAGAGAGCTATACCATCTATGCTGCTGTCATGTAATACCCATTACTACTAGGCATTCCCTTTGTAATTCTAGCTCTTTTGCCGCAAATGATAAATACTTTTCTACTTTTCTCCCACCCTTCTTTTGTAATGTTAATGTTAGAAACAACTACTTCATTTTAATAAGTGCTATTGTTGTCAAAGAAGTTGCAGTTTGGACCTCTTTTTGATATCCTATTCTATTTTTTAATGTTTATTTTGGTTTTTATAATATTAAATAAAGTAACTACAAAATACAGCAATATAGAATTCCTATTAATATAAATTACATGTTTCATTGCTTCAATTACATACCCTCTTCTATCTTTGGTAGTTAATTCAGTGAGACTATTTCTCTTACCTCTTCCACTAAATATATGCCAAAATATGTATTTATTTATTCTACATGGTTTTTTACAGACTGGTATTACATCTTTTATGTAATGCTTATTCTTAAGATATCTGAGTATGACTCATATACTCAGAAATTTGGATATCTTTATGAGTTACTAATACAACTTGTAATGAATAGGGAATATGTGGGTAGACTAAAATACACAAGGACATTTTTTTTTCAATGCAGGTGCGGTGAAACAGTCACCAAACGGGAGCAGTTTAATGACCTTTCAATTGACTTTCCAAGAAGAAAAAAACTTCATCCGTCTCGATCTATCCAAGATTCCTTGGACCTCTTTTTTAGGGTATGCAATATACAAGGCTTTTTAATATCATTCAGCGTATCTTTGATTAACAGATCCTCCCCCCTCATCTCACCATCAAAGTGTCTGAATACTTCTTGCTATCCATTCTTTTCTTCATGCAAAGCTAAGGATGAATGCATAGATTTGCATGGGTTCCCCATCAGCTCTAAGTGAAGACCTATGTCCTTTGTAGGAATCACTGTTTGGTCAGGTGTGGTGCTGGCATTAGTTGAACAAGACTCAAAATATTACAGAAGCCCAAGCTTCTGCAGCAATAATCTGTTCCATATGTTATGATTTATTTAAATATTTATAAGCCACAATTTTCATAAAAGTACAACATGGTAGTATATACCACATACAAAGTTGCAATAAGATCAGTAAAAGCATTAATAAAAACTGCTAGGGTGAAAGAAATCTGCATTTTGAAGGCCTGTCTGAATAGCACAGTTTTCAGGAAACACCTAAAAGTAGGCTGGGATGATTCCTGACAAGTCTAGCAAGGAAATCCATAGGGCCTGCCACATTAAAATCTTGGTTCCTAGTAAAGGCCAACTGAATCACAGGGGCATGGGGAGCCACCAGAAGTGCCCATCAGAGGATCTCAGTGATCCAGGTAGAGCACGAGGAACTGGATGGTTTTTAAGTTACTTTGAGTCTAAGTAATTTAGGCCTTTGTGAATTATGCACGGAGATGGGGAGTGGAATGAGAGAGAGAGAGTCAATGAAAATTGGTATATAAATCTACCTTTGACACTGGGTGGCCAAGTACAGGAGAAGTTGCCTTTGGTTAGGAATATTAGAATCATTTGTCCAGTTTTTGTGTTTGAATCTCGGATAAGCGACACTTCTCCAAGTATATTGTAGTACTTACTTTGGACAATAGCGCAGAGAACACATATTGAGAAGAAATAACTTTATTATTCTACACTGCTCAGCTTTGACCCCACACTTGGCAAGGCTACCTTTCCAAAACTAAGCTTATTTGTCTTACTGTTATTCTAATTATTTATTGAATTTATATACCTCCCTATACCCGGGGGTCTCAGGGTGGTTCACAGAATAGCTAGTTGGAACCTTCAAGGCAACTTATGTAACCATTTAGAGACCAGCAGCAAAATTCTAACCAACAATATCTAACACATATGCTTATCAAACCTCATCAGTATCTAGTCACATTAATGAATCCTTTGCTGCAGTCATGTGCACATTTACCTGGGAGTAAACCCCTTTCAAAGCAGAGCAACTGCTGAATGAAGATGCATGGGTTTGTACTGATTGATAGAACAAAACACTTCTTTCAGTGTGGCCATACTGTTGGGTTTAGTCATATATCTGAGCTGATTATAGTTCCCATAAAGCTGGAGTCCACAGGGTAGCCTCTGCGCTAGACAGACACCAGCCTCCCGCAGAGCACTATAATCAATGTGAACCATACAATTTATTTGTCAATTGCATTCTGAAATAGAAAGTGGGTCTCTGCACTTCTGAGATAGACAGTTACCTGTTCCTAAAATAAGGTTTGATAGATTACAATCCTTGTATTGCATTCATTGTTTGTATTATGTCTCTTAGGCAGAGGAGATAGAATATTCTTGCGAGAAATGCAATGGAAAATCTGCTCTTGTTACACACAAATTCAGTCGGTTTCCCAGGTAGGTATATGGTCTTGGTACAAAATTGTATGAAAATACTAGTAACTTTCAGGATATATAGAAGATGAACAAAATGAATGATGGGTAAAAGTTTAATATTGGTTTAAAAGTGTCTGCCTTGCTCGATTGTAAATGTAGAACAAAATAATGTTAGCCCTGAAAATAGGAGTTCAGTAGATGGCCTTGAGGATGCTTTATAGCATCCCTGTTTGACAGAAGGGACTTGCAGCTGCAGAATTCTCATTCTAACAAAAATTGTGGCATACTTTGATGCTAGATGAAAAACTATATATTCTCATGACCTTTCCCACCCACACAGTTTTATTACGTATTGATAGCAAGCTGGGGAAAGAGACCAGGTCTCTGTGTTGTGGGATAAGTATTCTGTCTGGGAATAAACAACTCCTTTGTATCTTTGTTAAAAAGACATTTATGAAGTTTCCAACTGTTTTTGTGTCTTGAAGGGTCTTGATTCTTCACCTGAAACGGTACAGCTTCAATGTGGCACACTCCCTCAATCACAAAGTTGGACAGCAAGTGGTTATACCAAGATTTTTAACCCTGCAGTCACACTGTACAGAAAGCACAAGGTCCCCACTTAATCTGGGGTGGAGTGCACAGTCAGCAATGTAAGCTACGCCTTTTATTCCTCCTTTACCTACAAGCCTACAAACATCTTTGAAAAACTTCATGATAGATACTTTTCTTTAGGAAAAGGTTGTGATCATTTCCTTTTTATATTGCGTTTGACCAACTTGATCTTAGAGGTTTGACTCAGTTGTCCTGTTCTGCAGGTCGTTCTCGCTGGTCTGTGACTTCCAGGGCATAACAAGGAACTTGAATAAAGTTAATTGAGGGTGCTAGTGGGGGATTGCTTAAGAATGAGGATAACTATAAAGTGTACATTTGGAAAAATGAGTTAGACAGGAACAGGCTTCAGCAGTGCCCTACTGAGAACCATTGCAAAAAGTGTAAAGGGATAAGGTATTTTAACATATATTTTGTAGCATTGTATTGTTAATCCAGTGCAAAGGTTTCTTGTCACATTTTTTTAAAGATATAGACTAGAGTTTGGGGTCACCGTCAGAATGGTCATGCATAGTTGGCTTTCAAATGTCATACAGTAAACACCTGCTTTTGTTTTAATTAGCTCTCGACCACTGAAAGTATCCCAAATGGTGAATTCCTGTTCTGCCAGCATTTTCACGCCCTGTCGGTAAGTAACAGGTTTACATGGCTATGGAACCTGCAGTGAATAAGTATACAAAAACAACCCTGATTCTCCTCACTTTTTTATTGTACATCCTTGCTTTTATAATCAGATTAATTCTGTGTGGGGATTAGCGAGCAGGCTGAAGCATGTTGGACATTTGGTAGCTATATTTTCTCCACTTGGTTAAATTGTAGATAAAAGTAATATTTTACTGCTGTAGCTGTTTCAAGCTAAGACCCTGTCTGAAGCAATCCCAATTGTCTGACAAATTGTTTCTCCTCTCTGTGGGAATGAGCCATGTTCCTCTTCGCCCCTCCCAAATGCACCTGGCTTCAGCAAAACATTTTGGTTTCTTAATGCACAGTTTTCCAAGCCGACTGACCCAGCTCATTTCATATTCATAATGACAATTGAAAAGGATGTGTCATGTATTTTATATGGGTTACACTGAAATAGTAAATTTTAGCATGAAGCATTCTATGAGCAGATCCACACCGTACACCTAAAGCATGTTTACTGCGCATGGCTTCCCCCAACAATCCTGGGAACTGTAGTTTGTTAAGGGTGTTTGGACTTTTAGCTCTGTTTGTGAGGGAGGAATTACAGTGGATTCTTTGGGGAAGGTCATTTGCTTTACACGTATGATGTGGATTTGCCCTGTGTATATTATATCCGAACCAGTTCAAAATTGCTGAGCTGGTTACCAAACCATTTTTTAAAAAGTTGTTGAGTGACCACCATCAACCATTAGTGACTTGGAAAATGCCATTGAACCAGACGGAAGTTTGTAATCTTGGTGCTCAAGAGCTGCAGGAATACTAATCCTTACCTTGTGCAGAACATTCTAAATGTGGATTAAGAAATTTTTAATATCTTATTGTTAAGGGTCGATGTTACCTGAATTGTAGAATTGCTGTAGGTTGGTGGATTTATTTGAATTCGTGTATTAAAACTGTATAGCTGTTATGTGAAACCTCCTTTTTTAACCTGATGTTATTTGTCCCTTCAAAGGTAAGGAATAAAGGTTCTGTGTTTACTTTTCAGAAAGTACTCGTTCAAGTTTAAATGTCCTAATCTAAGCACCCTGGATTCAGACAGTGAAGATGAACCGCTGAAACGTCCCGTTGCAAACAGCCAAAAACAATGTGATTTCCAAAGCAGGGAACAGCAACGAGAAGAACTAGAGAAAGTAAGGAGAGGGTTAGGGGCAGGGGAAGCAAACACGCTCTGTGACCTGTCTTCCCCAATCTAGTACTCTGTTACCTGTCTTCCCCAATCTAGTGCTCTTCATATACTTTGGGCCACAACTTCCATCGGCCCCAGCCAATATAGCCTAGTTGGGGGAGCTAGAAGTTGGAATACAAAACAACTAGAGGACATCAGATTGAGGAAAGCTGCTTTATTGCCCATAAGCAAAGCTGATGATTGAGAAGACAGGAATAGGGAAAAGTGTGCTCTCGCTCTGCCTGTCTCTGTGTGGGTGTGCACAACTGTGAAAAGCTATGGCGGGTGCCAGCCCAGTTGGGAACAAATGGCATTAAAGCCTGAAGAGGAATGAACAATCCAGGTCCATAAAACGTGGTTCACATTGCCAGACATCTCATTGCTGGTACTTTCTGGCTCTTTTACACATTCTTCTTTTCATCTTGATCTGCTTTGTGTGGAGAGATTTTCAAACATTTGAAGTGGCTCGTGGACTGGTGTAAATACTAGAGTAGTTCCAAATAGCCATAAGTTGGTGTGGACATGCACTGAAAAGATACACTTGCAGTGTATGCAGCAATGCATCAGGTGGTAACAAATGGAGAAGCCCTTCTCAGGGCGTAACTGTGCCTCTTCAGTCCTGAAAACCCGACACTTGTAGATCTGGTGATCAGAGACAGTTTTGGCTCTCAAGAAAATGTCGCACTAGTTTTGTGAGTGGTTAGCTCAGCCTCTGTGGTAGTCATACATACCCAAACCATTGTGCCTTTATCACCTGCAGGGTTCAAAGAAAATCAAAACAGAGAGTGATAAGGCTTCAGAGCCAACAAATGCTGGTTTTGATGGAATGAGTGAGGAGGAACTTCTAGCAGCAGTCCTGGAAATCAGTAAGAGGGAAACATCACTGTCGCTGAGCCATGATGAAGACAAGCCCACAAATAGTCCAGACACTGGCTTTGGAGATGATGAGCTGCAGGAATTGCCAGATCATATGGAACCTATGGATGTGGAGAAGCCCAAAGCACTTGCAGAGCCAGGTAAAAGTAACATTTCAAACAGTTTTTTTAAAATAATATCATTTTTCTACATTTTGAAATCATTTTACAAACTTTAAAATATCCAGTGACTTCCCTTCTTCTCCTTCCATGGTTCATATTATATATAATACTTTCCTGCATATTTTACTATAACCATTCAAATCAATTTTCCACTTTTACATTGATCAAATATTGTTTGTTGAATTTATCTTCATGCTGCCAGCGTTTTCAGCTGTGTACAATTATTTTCCATATATTCAGTAAACATTTTCCACTCTTCTTTAAATAAAATCCTTTATTATTTTATTCACATAATATACATTCTTTACAGCAAACAACTCCAAAATAAGCAGACAACCTTTCTAAAAAAAATTTAACTGCTCATCCATGTTTTTGACCAACATTTTAGTTTTGTCTGAATTTATTTTAAACCTGCCACTTGTCCAAACCTTTTAATTTCTTCTAGCGGTTTGGGAACGCTCTCCAATGGTTGTTTCAATGTTAACACCACATCATCAGCGAATGCCCTTAATTTATAGACTCTACATCCCACTTCAATACCTTTCATTTCTCCTTATATTCTCAAGCAGTATTTCTGACATCAAGATAAATAACAATGGAGATAGGGGACAACTTTGTCTGGTTCTTTTTCTTACTTGACATTTGTCTGAGAGAATATTATTTACTAATATGATGAGAGTTACCTGTAGCTCCATAAATCTATTCTGTTCTCTGGAGCAGATTTGGGGAGGGCACAGGGAGAGGAAGTAGAAGGTTTTTTTTATGCAAACACAAATCCTTGCAGTAACAGAAGCATTTTGGATACTGTCCTATGTTGATCTTTTTACATGTAAAAATATGGCTATCCATTTTAAGTTCCACTTTTATTATAAAAATAAGCATAGGTTACTTAACTGTGTTGGCTTATAATTGGAAAGGGAAAAGAAGACACAAAGAAGACAACCCATGTGGAGAATCATGCAAAAATTGTCTTCTATTTCTCTTCATTCTTAGAAACTTAATGTAAAAATAAAAAATGGGAATAGCAAATTAAATCAGAAGTCCAGAAAGGCAAAATTTAGGACGAGCTTGGTTTCTCATGCTGCATATTTCAGGCACATAGGTGCAAATAATCTTTGCTCAGTGTGATTTTTTTTTAAAGGTGTACAATAAAATACTTAATACTACTCATTTTTAAAGGCTTGATCAAGTGGGAAAATGTTCTTCACTGCAGAAAACACTCCCCCCCCTTGACAGAATTCATCCTGAAATACCAGTAGATGTCACTCTGCTCCTGAGACTTGAGTAGAATGAAAAGGACTTAGCTGGTGACCACCAAGAAAAGTTCCCCCTGCAACTGCTGCTAAAAACAAAATTAAAGCATCAACGTGGTATTTTTGTTTCCATAGGTTTTGCCAACTTCCCCGAGATAACTAAAGATTTTGATGAGAATAAGGAAAATAAAACTCCGGAAGGCACTCAAGGGGAGGTTGATTGGCTGCAACAGTATGACATGGAGCGAGAAAGAGAGGAACAGGAGCTACAGCAGGCTTTGGCTCAGAGCCTCCAAGAACAAGTAAGAGCCAATGCTCTTTCACAAGCACTTGGAAATCAAAACAGCCAACCAGAGATTCCTTCTCTGGTGATAGGAAATCACAGGGAACAGTTAGTGTCTCCTTTAAGAAGACGTATAAGAGGGGTTATTTTAGCCTGCTCCATAACATGGTACAAGAGACCTTTGTTTACTAATCTTTGGCGGGGGGTGGGGAGCATTGAAGAGCTTTTGTAAAGTTGGATTTGAAAGCTTTCATGAATACTTTCAAACTGATGAGCTGAATAGGCACAGTAGTGTTTAGGGAAGCTTTTAATGTTTGATGCATTACTGTATTTTAATATTTTGTTGGAAGCCGCCCACAGTGGCTGTGGAAGCACAGCCAGATGGGCAGGATATAAATAATAAATTATTATTATTATTATAGTCATTGGGAATTATTGTGAATTATGAGGGGAAATACCCTAAAAATAAAAGGGTTTGTCTTATAACTGCCCTGATTGAAGTAAGTGAGAGGGCTTTTGGGGAATACAGAGCCACCTACCGATGAAATCTGTTTTTTGTTAAGCTGCAAGCACTGATACTCTTAGAATTCTTCTTAAATGCAGTAGATTTTTCCATTCTTCATTAATGGCTTGTGTCCTCATTTAGCTTTAGGCAGAGAGTAGCATACGTTTTGCTACATTGTGGGAAATTTTGTTCAAAACTATTGTGCTTTGCAAGCAGTTCACATTCATTTCAAGACTTTTCAAAAGAAAAGCTGTAGAGAGCTTGTTGTGGCACTTGGGGACTTGCTGTGTTGCATACCAAACTTGAGCAACTTAAACAACCTTTTAATTAAAGCTGGCCCCGTGGAACATTTGGGCTCTGGCTGGTCTCAAACGTGCCTGCACAGGGAATTAGGTTTGTTGCAGAAACTGGAGTTGCATAGTTCTCAGTGGCAGTAACAGAACCTATAAAAAGAACAGGAAGTGTCTCAGTGAACTAAGTTTGGTTCTCTACCCCAGCAGGAGGCGCGGGAACAAAAAGAAGATGATGACCTTAAACGAGCCACTGAATTAAGTCTGCAAGGTGAGATGTACAGGAGAAAATAGGGATGAGTTTTCATATCATTCCACAATTGCTCACAGTACTTGAAAGGAAGCTGGTATTTTGTTCTTTGCCTCATTTGTATTACTTTGTGCTCTAGTCCTTCCAGTTTAGGTTCAATATAAAAGCACATTCAGCTGGTAAACTCTGAAACACAACATGCAGATCAGTGGAATTGTTTTATTATTCTTTCTTTTTTTCTTCCCTTGAAATTCCTCATTTTCTGTCAGAGAATCCTCATTAAGTTCACATTCCAATTTCATTTTCTGCAATTTTTTGGCAGCAACTCTGCTTAAAAGCCTTTGTAAAAAGTAAATGGTTTAAGCTCTCCCCCAAGTGAGTTTTCTTTGCCTTCCAATGAATACAACGGGGGGAAATGTGTTTGTTTGGTAGACAGTTACAGGACATAAAGGAATTGACTCATATCATTGCTGCATGAAAGCACAGATAGTTAAGAGATGCAAAGTACTGGTTTTCTACTGAAGGCTTTTGCTACTAGAGAGAGGTAGATACAATGCTGGTAGGATTTGTGGGCGTAGCAGAATGCTCTATAGGCAATCATAGCTTGTTTTCTGTGGTTCCTTCTCCCTTTCAGTTTGTTCTGCTGACCAACTGTACTGTGCCTTGTATGTAGGCTGATCTGTGATCCACCAATCCTGACCTGTCTTACCGAGTCAGTGGTAAAAATGTGAATGTCAAATTTCCAAATCTGTAAAACTTAACAACATGGGGTTTAATCCTGGTTTAGGTGATCGACAGCAAAAGCTATGACAAGTGGCATAACTTTCATATGCAAGTAATTAACTCAAAGCAGAACTTTTTTATTTAGCAGTAAGCAGAGTTGGCTTCACAGTATTATTATTGCGATGATGGTGGTGGTGGTGATAGTTCTGTGAAAACTAAAGCGGAAATGTTACAGAACCTCAAAGCTTAAAATTTCCCGCTACTTAGAAAAAGTTGCATGTATTTTGCTCAGTCCGGCAACTATTAAATTTCTATATTTTGATCACTTCTTGCCATGAGCTAAGAGGCAAGATGCTAGCACACTAGTTGCATTCCACCTTTTAACTGGAGCAGCAACATTTGAGAGCAGTACCTCAACGAAGCCTTAAAAGGATGTTTCTTTGCATAAAATTGAAAATACAGAAACTATTTGCTGTGTGTATATAGAATATTTACTTGATGCCCATTATTACAGTGCTTTATTTAGCAAAGGAGAGGGAAATATTTTGGATAAATGGTGTGCTGGTATATTGTCAGTTTTGTGATATGCTTATGATCAAGGGTCTTACACAGTATCATTTTCATGGTGTTTAGAGTTTAACAGCTCTCTTCTGGACAGCCTTGGCTCTGATGAGGACTCTGGGAATGAGGATGTTCTGGACATGGAGTACTCAGAAGCAGAAGCTGAGGAATTGAAAAGAAATGCTGAGGTGATGGTCTGGGCTATTGGGACTAGCTCCCATTTTATTACCATACGTGGAGTAAAAGCATATATAAATGCTTACGGGGAGCTTTTCTGTTTTGATGGTTCAGGTTGTTTGGTATGATATCCTTAGCTATCTTTGAGACTGTTTGTAAAGTTCTCTCAGTGGGTGGTGTTTGAGACTTGGGTTCAAATGCCTGCCTCATCATTTGGATGAGTTACTCTTCCTCTTGGAGATGAGGGTGGAGAAATAGTGATTTCCCTTTAGGGAGAAGGATGGAGTGGGGGAAATGCACATCTTGATTTGTTGGCTAAGCAGGGGTGGGGGGACTTGTGGCCTTGTATAGATTGTTGAACTCCAGTTCCTATCAGCTCTAGCCAGCATGACCAGTGGTCAGAAACTAAGGGAGCTGTAGTGTAGCAATGTCTGGAGGACCACAGGCTCTGCACCCCTGGGTTAATTAAGCTGGTATTTCATGCAGCACAGTAATTACATTATTGGTAAGATAAGTTTCTTAATTGTGAAGTAATCATACAAGCACCTGTTTAGTATTATGTTGAAGTTTTGTTTTGTTTGTTTGCTGTATAAATTGAAAAGGTTATTTTTATACTCAAAGGAAAAGGTTTTACAAGCCCTTCAACCTGCATTCCTAAAACCCAATTTTTAACATAGTGAAGTGTGACAGTAACTAGCCTTCCCTTTTAGAGAATGCAGGCAAACAATTATTTTTCCACTGTTCCTTCATACATCTTGAATATTGTTGTAGAGATGTTTGAGACAGTCTTCTTCCTCACAATTTTCTGGCTATTGTGCCTGTTGTATTCTGTTGATGTTTCAGAATAGTTTCTTTGTGCTGTCTCTCCCCCTGCTGGTTTACACATGCCCTCTAGGAAATCTTCCTGTTAGTGCATTGTAGGCTGTGACCTAGGTAAGGTCAGTAAGGTCAGAGTTTCCGTACTGAGCCTTTTGGAGCTCTGCATTGGCGCATTGTTGGCATTCCAGTTTCTGGGGTTTTAACAATGATGAGAGCTAGTTTAAAAATGAGAGGAAGTTAAGGCTGTATGTTCTCTGCTCCTGAGTTACCCGTAAGCTTTGACCTGAGCAAATTAGCAATATTTCAAAAGGTTTGCTCCAGTGTTTGGCGCAATAAAGATTTTATGGTAGCTAAACCATAATCTACCTACCTTTCTCAGTCTGGTAGAAGAGCAAACTTAAACTAATAATTGACTTTTTCCTCAGACAGGAGAGCTGCCCAACTCCTATCGACTCATTAGTGTTGTCAGCCATATTGGAGACACTTCCTCCTCAGGTAAGGCAAACATCACTTCCTTGATAGCTCTGCTCTCTACAGGAAAAGTGTGTCTCTTGTGTTTTTTCAGCAACCAAAACCACAAGGGAAAAAGAAGAAGATTGTTAATATTTCATTTTGTGTGCTTGGGGGAAAAAATCAGTTTTCTCAGAACCAACAGGGTTGTTGCCTAAATTCAGCAATTCAGTTAAGCTCACTGAAGCCCATAGAAATAATTATCCAAGAGAAACCAGCTATTTTAAGTGGAATTCATCTTGCTAGTTTAAATCAATCATTTTCAAAATAGCAAAATGCAGTTTGTACTAGGGAGTGTTATTGTCTTTCAGTTTATTAATTAATAAACAAATTGGCTTGAAAATACTTCTGATACTTAATGTAGTCTGGAAGCTACAGTCTATGGTGTTCTAATATTTTCTTTCTCTCTCTACCCCATCATATTGAAGGTCACTATATTAGTGATGTGTATGACATTCGCAAGCAAGTATGGTTCACATACAATGACTTGGAAGTATCCAGAACTCAAGAAGCCTCTGTGCAGAGTGACAGAGACCGGAGTGGCTACATCTTCTTTTATATGCACAAGTAAATGTACTTTATGTGTCCTCCCCAAATGGTCCAATCCTTTTTTATTTGCATTTGCATTTCCTACCCCTGCTCTACAGCTTTGCTTCCCCATTAAAAGCTTTCCTTCTTCTTTGATGTGAACCTCTTTTGTGTTTCCCAGGGAGATATTTGATGAGTTGCTAGAAACGGAAAAGAATATGCAGCTGCCTTGCACGGAGGTGGGGAAGCCAGTTCGGCAGCCCATTTGAAAAACGTCGCTTTAACTGAGCACAAGTGATTTCTGAACTTTTGCCTGACATGCAAGAGCCACAAACCCCCGAGAACTCAGGGCGTAGTTGAGACAACCCCATGGAATAGGAGGAATGGACCACTTCACGCCTTCCTTTTGAATTTCAACCATGCAGCTAAGCTTCTTTTACCTGGAGTTTCCTTCTTATTCTTTTGTTTTAAATAGTCAAGAAATAATTGTGCCAGCAGCCATGGTGTTAATCAGGCCAGAGGATTTAATGGCTCCTTCAAAAACTCATAAAAGGATGGTGTGAGAAGCGACTTCAAGTTCGCCCATTTACCTCTCACAGGGAAACTGAGAAGATGCTACATATTGGGTGGTTTTCTATGCCTTCCCTACACGAGAGCAAAATAAGCAATAGTCTCAAATCTGGTAAATATTGTGTACATAACGTGAATTGGAAAGTGCTGAAGGCTGACTCAGCTAAAGGCTGACCCTGGCATTGCTGAAACTGGGACACCCATGGTCTTTAATACAGGATCACACAGATCCAGGAAACAAACTGTCGGTGCTTTGGAACCCATGGATTACATCTTCACATAGTTCACTTTCGTCCTTGTTTTTAAAGTTAAAATATATACTATATAAATATATATATATATATAATTTTTAAAGTTTTTATTCTTTTTTGACTGTGTTCTTTTCTAAGTACTGCCGTTTGCAGAAAGGTTTTATTTCTCTGTGAGCATTTGTGTGTATAATCTGTATTAGTCTGTGTATATATATCTAGATATATATTAGCTGTGTTTCACTGAAGACTGTCCCGGTTTGGCAATGAGAGAGGCAGCTAACTGGAAGTGCAAGTCCTGGCTTTTGGCAGGGCTTTTTTTACCAGTGCCCAGCTAGTGCTAATCAGTAAATGAAGCACGAACGAGAGTTCTGTTTTCCCTGTGTTTGTGTTGGCTTTCAGCCCTGAAAAACTGCACATGCTTGAAAGGTGTGTGTGTGTGTGTGTGTGTGTGTGTGTGTGTGTGTGTGATATCCCAGCTTTACTCTGTTGGGCAAGA
The DNA here is from genome assembly GCF_964106645.2 of Podarcis pityusensis. Taxonomy (NCBI): domain Eukaryota; kingdom Metazoa; phylum Chordata; class Lepidosauria; order Squamata; family Lacertidae; genus Podarcis; species Podarcis pityusensis. The sequence goes on from NC_138028.1 coordinate 87,167,099, forward strand.
GTTGTATGCCAACAGATGAAATATTAAAATGTACCTGGATTTATTCTAATTGTGTGGTAAGTGCAGTTAAATCAGTTGAAAAAATCAGAGAACTCTCAAAAGTGGTTATTTGATGTTTTTGAGACATTTCAGGGTGTAGATGTTAGGGTTTGGTTATTTAATAGTATTTGGATAACACTAAATTCATTTTGTAGCTTGTTTGACAAAAAGGATGAACAAGAAAAATACTATCTAGAATTAATTTGTTTCAGTTCCTCATTTTAATACTGGAAATTTATTCCAGTTTTTTCACTTTTGTGGCAATAAAATTGCTAATAATTGAGGTGCCTCTTGGTTTGCCCCTAACTCAGACTTTTCTTTTGAAAAGGTTAACAGGTGTTGAGAGGGTTGTCGTCCCCCCTTCTTGACAATTGTTTTTAATTACAATTAGAACTTCCTAAGAAATATAATCCTTTGACTAGAAGACACAAACCATGGGCATTAGTAGGCAACAGGTATTACCTGTTGTGGAAGGATTTCCCTGCCGGGCTTATAGAATTACAGGCTGTGTTAGGCAACTCTGAATGACATTTGCTGTGTCAAGGGTAGTAGTAGGGTGATAACTTTATCATTTGCTTGGCTAATCTGCCAAACCAAACAAAGGTTCTCCCAAGTCATACTGCCAAAAGCATAGTGTTTAAATTTATTCTATCATTGTGATTTTGCACTGTTGACGGTCAGAGTTATTTGAATGTGCTTTTTAGTAAGGAATAAGGGGTTTTTCTTGAGGTGTAAAAGAGGAGCCTCAAAATGAAATACTGTTCTGGAGTAAGGCTGTACATCTCTTCCTGATTCTGAGGTAGTGCTGTCCATCTCTCCCCCCCCCCCCCCCGAAACTCCCAGATAAATGCATTAAGTAGTTGTCATGACACCTACAGGTTCATATTGATAGCATGGTCAAGATAAATTAACTCCCATATTTACAGGCAAAACATTATAGGTAGGTGTCGTAATAAGACAGTATAGAGCATCCAGGTTCAGGTGCAGAGTCATCAGAATTGTCAGGAATGTGGACTCATTAGAGCAATCATACGTTTTTGCTTCATCTAGTATTGAGAATGCAATTTAGCCAGAAGTGACTGTAAGCCAGTGATTATGTCAAGCTATGGCAACTTTCTAAATAGTTTTTTGCCCCCTAAGGTGAAATGTGCTGGCAAGGAAGGTACTATCTAGTGCTCCCTCTATATATGTAAATTTACATTTACATCCTTGTTGGCATTTGCAGTCCATTAAAATCTGTAGAATGTGTTGTGCGAGGGAGATTCTAAGCTCAATCAGTTTTTATTGTCTACTGTTTTAACAGGAAGTGCTGAAACTGTGCAAGAGTGCTGAAACTGTGCAAGAGTTTAAGTTTGTACAGTTTTCTCAGCCATTCAGGGTTACATTTAGAACCAAATTTTAAGTATGTGGTTTATAGGATCTTGTACTATAGGTAATCTTGAGAAATACAGAAACTTTGGGGACCTAAACAGCAGTGGCTTACTGCTGCTGTTTAGAATCCTGTTGCCTGCTAAAGGGAAGGTTTGTTTTTAGAGCAGTGTGATATGTAACTTTCTGAGACATTCTTGGTTTCAAAAGAAGGAAGCAACTAAACATGAGTTCACCCAATAGAATTTGGTTTGGTTTGGTTCATGCCTGCATATTTTAAACCTCACTTTTCTACATTTGCCCTATTTTTGCTGTATTTTTCTGCTATATTTACTTTTTGATAAAGAAAAATAGCCATATATGTGTTTGCACTAAGTAACTAAACTCTCCATAACCTCCACCCCTCCCCAACAAATCCTGTATATAGCTGGATTAATAAAATAGCTCAGGTCGTTTGCTAAAGAAAACTTTAGAAATCACCATGCACCTATTTTTTAATGAAGATTTTTCCTTATATAAAAAAAGCTTGTTCTTTCTAGCCATGGGCTAGAAATTGAAAACCTAAGCATGCAAATATAGGGCATTAGGCATCAGTGTTTCACTTAAAGTTAAATCTGTCCATCGGTTTTGCCCTCACTACTGGAAGATGAATGCTCAGTGTTTTATAAATGGAGTCTGTGGAAATAACCTTGAAGATACAGAGGATTCCAGTGATTTCTCTATTCTGGGCTCCCCGCCCCCTTCCACCATGGGGGAGTCAACAGCATAAGGTGTACTACTTGTTTCAGGCATGCAGGGTCTTTCAAGTGCTAGATGGGTTAACAAAACCTGCTTGCCCTGCAGCTAATTAAAGGCTGGATTAATTATAATTAAATAGTATTTCATTGGAAATCCATGGAATTTTTCAGATCCCTGTGATGGGAGTTTGGGGTAAGATGCAGAGTTGAGTTTCTGTACAAGAATTGGTGTTCTTTTTGAACCAGTGTAACATGGGGAGTGAACAGTCTTGGAATGAAAATGAAGTGGGTGGGTTGTTGCCCCTATGCTACTTCCCAGTGTTAACCTACTTCTTTGCTCCCCTGCTTCTTTAATAAGTTATTCTCTAAAAACTTAGGGGGAGTGAGTGAGTTGGGGCGAGAGTTCTTGTCATGTGTGTTTGAGGCAGTTGTCTTGGGGATTTTTTTTTAATGTTGGGAGTCACTTTGTGTCCCTTGACACTTAATGTGGAGCAGCACTTTTCTGTGTTTTAGCAGACTTGTTTCTATGTATTCTTTACTAAATTCTGCCTTCTTTTCTTCCTCTTTAAATGATGTGTAGATTGATTTCAGAGAAATTAAACACTCTTCATTAATGCTGAATCTCGTTCCTTTTTTATAAAAAAAAGATGCAGGTGTCTTACAGCTTTGTTTAGCACAGAGTTACATTCCTCTCCTCCCTCTTCAGTGCATTGCACACCCTCAGAATATGCTTGAGAGGGTTGGATGGTTCTCAGTTTTCACTGCTGTTTATTGTTGTTGCAGTTGATACTCTAAATTTATGGCCTTCTATTTTTATGATTCTTCAAAACGTATTCCATTCCTTGGGGTTTGTATCCAACACAGCTGTTTCGTTAGTACAGCAGGCTTCCGCTTGCGTAATGGACTTTTTCCCTCCTCTCCCCTCTAGCCCCCCGTGAACCCTTAAAATCTACTCCAGAGGGTTGGAGGACTCTCAGAGCAGATTTTGAGAGCATATGGGGAGAGGAGAGGAAGGAGAAGTCCTGCTTGCATAAAGGCTTTTGCTACAATCCCTTGTGTTCTTGGCTTAGTTTCATTTTAAGCGTAAATCTATTAGAGAAGTTACATTTCGAAAAGCCATTTTGATCCATAGAGGAAAGAAATGTGCATTAGAAAGCTGACTTTTTCAGAAAATCACCAGGCCACCAAATGTGCAGTTGTTCTTGCATTTCCCTTCAGAGAAATGAAGCACTACTTCTGCCAGTATGGAATAGGTATAAACCATTCTCTGAACAAAGTCTAGCTCCTTGAGACACATTAGCAACTGCCTGTGGAAAATCCATCCTAGTTCTGCTTTTGTCCTGTAAGGTAAGGTGTGGTAAGTTGCTTCTCAAGTGGGGGCAGATCCTCATTTTGAAGACCTATGTATCTGCATTATAAAATGCGTATGGTAAGCCATATGGAATACTTTTCATTAAGGAAACTTCAGCTTGCTGTTCTACTCATTGCTTAAAGCCTGATAAATGGAAGTAACTGTAGTTGCTAGTCCTGTTGTCAGCATTTTCATGTGTGATTATTGAATAATGGGAATTTGCAGTCATGAATTTTCTACAAAATTTATTTGAATTGCCTATGACTAGCCCTAGCCCACTAAATGTGATCAAAAACCACACTTCTGTGTGCAGGCGAATTGGAATTCACTCTGCACTTCTGGGTTCAGAGGAAAACCATGGAAAGTGGTGTGTATGTAAAGAAACAATTTAAAATTGTGTGGAAATGTAGTTGCATCAATTCCTGTTTCACAGGGGCGGGGTAGGGGGACTCCTCCCTATAGTATAATACTGGGGTTGGTAAAACAAAACTGCAGAAATTTGTCAACACTGAGCATACATAATGTAGATCTTAGTGATGTCATTGCAGACATATTGGGGAAAACAATGTGGAAGTGCCAAAATTTATTCAGGAATTCAGAGAAGTGAAGATCAAGGGGGAAATGGAGTGATCAGCTACAAGACAGCCTGGTGTTGTTGACTCACTAGAATAAATCGCTACCTTGTTTCCTAGGTGGAGAAAGATGATACTCAAGTGGGCAGACACAAGTTTAAAGGCTCCCTTTTCCTGCCTGGGCTGCCCTGTGTTTCTAGTAACTCAGAATTTGACCACCTGTAGGGTTAATGAATAAAATCCCCTTTGTTGCTGCATATAATCCAGTGGCAGAAAATGCTTGATTGTTCATTCTGGGACACTCCAAACAAACTTGGAATTATTTTTATTTTAAGTAAAAATATCCACTTCGAGGCAATGACAGCAGAAAGTTTACATTTTTAGAAAAGTCCTTTTTCCTTCTTGAGAGTCTGTTGCTTCCATTGAGGAAGGGCAGCAAAGTTTTGTCGGGACATTCCAAAGACAGCAAGAAAATCTTCATCTGATATGTAGTCCTATGGGATGGGGGGAAAGGGCAAGGATGAGAGAGAGCACAAGTCCAGTCATAAAGGTAACACACTGTAGTGAAAACACTACGTCCAGATTTCCTGTGAGTATTTGGGGGCACAGCCTGATAACACTCAGACAAGATGGCATGCTCAGAAGAAGTCTAAGGAAACTGGAGATTGTTCTGTATTTTCCTCAAGTTGTTGCCACTTTATGCTGGTTCAGAATGAATGAACAGTGGGAGGTATTCAGCTAACTTTTTACACGAGTGCACAAATTAGCACTGGCACAAATTTTCTTCTTCCTCCTCCTCCCACACAATCTCCAAATCAGCTCTGGAGGATCGGGGGAACCACCAGAACAGATATTGGGGGAACACATGGGGAAAAGAGGGAGGGAATATTCCATCTCTCGCTCACAAATCCTTGTGCTGATGGTCTCCCAGCCTTAACACTATCTTGAATACAACCTAATATTAATTGGGGCAGATGGGGATGGCTATGGAAAGGAACTGTGCATATCAAATGCTTCAGCACATTAGCAAGCTTTTATTCCTACACCCATTAGATGTTTGTAGCCCTGATTTAGCATACACTAGCCTATTCTGTATCTGGATTTGGTGATGTGAGATTAAGCTGTGCCAAGATCTGCATACACCACCACTTTGAGCTCTTTGGAGGAAAGGCAGGATATAAATGCAATAAATAAACACGAGAAATGTGAATGCAGCCCTGGGATCTCACCTCCTTCCTGCTGGGGTTTACATCGCTGGGTAGTTCCTCTGCAGACACATTCATCAATTTCTCCAGAGGGTAGGTTGACATTGAGATACTACCCAAGGTTGTGTTGGCAGTGAAAACTGTTTTTGCATCAAGGATTTCCTGAAAGAGAAATTGGAAGGGGGAATCCCCAAAGCTCAAATGTGTCTTGTATCTATTTAAACAAGAGTTGAGGCAAGGCTTTTTTTCAGCCTCAGCAGAATTCAGTTCCGGCACCTCTCAGGTGGGCGTCATTGCCATTATGGGAGAACTAGGGAGGTGTTCATGGTGAGTTCCAACACCTCTTTTTCTAGAAAAATAGCACTGAGTTGAGGGAAGGTAAATTGGCATTGTAAACTGAACTGTTTTAGATAAATAAATGCATTTATTGATCTAAAATGCAGTATTGTGTGTTCTGGTACACTTTGTAAGAAAGGAGTTTAAAAATTCTAGCACCATCCAGAGGAGTAAGATTGGTAGAGTTGGAAGGGACATGTTGGTCTGTTGCGGCAGAAATAGTCTAGTACACAATCACTTGTGCCATAACGCTCTTGTCTTTAAGGTGCTGCAAGAAGGTCAGTCACTACAACATCAGAGGAACAGTGAGGGAGGTGGAGAGGGCATGCTGTGGGCAATGTTTTCTACAAGCAGTTAACCTCATCCTTAAAGAGGAATGCAACTCCGTTGCTCCTCAGCTGTTACCATACTTACTATCCCTCTAAAGGGAAGTTTTTCTGGAGTAAGTATTGCAGCCTTTTATACTGAAATAACTTTAAAAGAAGGCCTTGCATCCCCCAGTCAGATAGTACAGGCATGAAAAGCTACACAGCAGTTACTGCTATAAAATGAACTTGGGTCCTATTGTTCCTGGTTTCCTATGAATTAAATGGCAACTGTGCCACCTGCACTTGTATATGATCAAACACGTGTTCTCCCTGCTTTCTATCCCACTCTTCAGTAATACTTACAGAAGTGATCTGGCCAAGGTTGTCCTCATCTACAAGTTCAGCTTTTAACTCTTCATAGGATTTCTTCTCCTGCATGAAGATAGACCACAAAAACCCTGGGAGTTACCAGACTACCCACACACATGAACATTTTGATTTGACTGAAGGGTAGAGAGTTAAAATAGGATTCCTTAAAGAGAAGTCTGCTGAATCTTAAGCCTGGTAACCTATGTGCTCATCATCATTTGTGGATACAGACAGTCTGGATGTAGCTAGCTACACTTCAGCATGTCGAAAGTTCATGAGAGCTAATTCTGATGAAAATCTGTAGGTGGGGTGGGTAACGTGCTTCCAGCTCCCATCGTCTCCAGTCCACCTGGCCAAAGGTCAAGGATGATGGCAGCTATAATCGAACAACATCTGGAAGGTTAGAGGAGAGCTCTAACAAGACAGAGCAATTAGAGGGAAAGTAATGTTTTCTACACATTTCAAACATGTCTTTGAATTCACACGGGATTAACCTTTGTTGCACGACGTGGTGTTCTCAGCTGCCTTTTGTTAGACCTGAAAGAATAAGGGCCACTAGGTCACTTACTGTCCCTTTGAGGGGGTCCCATGCTAGGAACCAGCCAGTGAATGTCGGAGGCTCAAAGCCTTGCTTCACAATCACAATGGGAGTGTCAAGGTCACGTCCACCCGGGTGAGTTCGCAGGTACTCCTGCACCGTTACGGCTGCTGCCTCCTTCTCAGCCTCATTTGCATCTTTGCCAATCCAGAAGTAAACCTGGCCGGAGAAAAAGCTCTTATGAATGGAAGCGGACATGCAGCTCATGTGCTGGTAGCTGGATCAAAAGGGAGAAAGGTTCAGGGAATTCTGCCCTTGCGTTTGTGTTTGCCTGTGTATATCTCTCAACTGTAGACTTAAAGCTTCTGTGGCAGACCATAACCCCCTAAACCTTAAGGAACCTTAGCTAACAGTTTCTAGAGGGGTAGTGGTCATATTCATTTCTTACCCCAAAAACAACAAAATTGTGGCACTTTAAAGGCTAACCAGTTGGTTAAGACAAGGTTTCGTGGACTATAGTTCACATCCTCAGCTGCATGGAGTGTTAATATAGCACAGTAATTAGATGAGAAGTGTGTGTGCGCGAACAAAGCTGTAAAGAAATTCCAGCGTGCAATATTAGCCATGAAAGTAAAATTCAATAGCATTATTACGGGGGGTGGGGGGTGGGGGGACATTCATTGCCAATGTGCTTCATTGAGCAGCAAATGCTTCCTCTCCCTATTCATTCTTTACCCCCCACCTCAGACCCACCTGGTCCCAGGCATCCAGTAGGAACACATCATCTTCTTCCAAGTCATCTTGAGTAAAATTTGTGATCTCCATGGCAAGGAAGCGCCCCGTCTTATTGGAGCACTGAAAGAGCCGAGGTGTGATGGCAATTGTTTCCTCCTGTAATCTGCACAAAAAGAGGGAGAGAGACAGGTCAGGTGGCAGGTCAGCTCCCTATTTGCACACAAGCACATGGAGAAAAAGCCATATATCCAGCTTTTCTACCAGGCCACATCAGATGCAGCCGTTCTCAACCTGTGGGTCCCCAGATGTTGTTGGACTACAACTCCCATCATCCTTGAGCTCTGGCCTTGGGGTGTTGGGAGTTGTAGTTCAACATCATCTGGGAACCCACAGGTTGAGAAAGGCTGGATTGGAGCAATCTAGAGTAGAGAAGCAGCCAGAAAGGGTGTGCGCGGGTTTCATTTCCCCCTGAAACTCCTTGCCACTTGCCTCTAAAATAACCACCCTCTGCAAGTGGATTTGGAGGGAGGGAAACTGACACTTGAGGTTTTCTCGCACATGCCTTAAAAAGCCACCAGAGTCTTCTGATTTTGAGTGGAGATGGAGGCTGTGGCTTCTTCCATCCAATTCAGACTTTGACATTAGGAGAGTAAGGATTGGCGTGTAAGAGTGCATTGCCTAGGCAGGACCGGCCCTGCCATTAGCCAGTGTGAAGTAGCCGTTTCAGGCAATGGAGGCTGGGAGAGATGGCAACCACACTAAGAAAATTTAACTATGAACCCCCAAATTTGGAATCCTGTTCCAAACCTGTACCAAAGGTTTGCACGTCTTTTACAGCAAAATCCCAGCATTTTGCAGCATGCCATAAACTGAGCAATTGATACATCAAACACAGGCTTCATGCTTTATATTAACTATGAACCACAAACCGGTGCCAAACTGGTGGAGTTCTAGCCCCCCTGAGTGGAAGCCTCAGTAGCAGCTATGCTGCCTTGTTGGTGGCCTGGGCTGGTTGGCTTCCTTGCCTCACAGTATTCTGCAACCAGCATGCCTGGAAAGGGCCCCTTGCCCAAGTGATCAGCTGTAAGGTAGTCAGTGGAGGCCATGCATTCTGGTAGCCATGGTGTGCACACATCTGCTGCTCTGATGATGTGATGCAGGCAGCTAGCACTGCCCCTGCAGAGCAGCACTTGCCCAGGTGCCAGATGTTACCTTTTGTTGTTGGCGTACTGGGACTTCCCGCCTAGCGCAATCCAGAACTCCGCAGGCTCCTGTCCTTCTGCGATCACTGCTTTCTCGGTCTTGGAGATCAGGTCAGCCACACTCCTGGCCATCTCCCTCTCATCCCCACTGCAACCCTGCAGGAAGGAAAACCAGACTGTGGTGTGGGGGTTGGGGGTTGGGTCAGCCTTTCAATTACCGTATTTTTCGCTCTATAACACGCAGATTTTTTCTCCTGAAAAGGAAGGGGAAATGTCTGTGCGTGTTATGGAGCGAATGTGTGGTCCCTGGAGCCGAAAAATCAGACAAAAATCAAATCGGGCTTCACGATTGCTGAAACGGAACAAAGAGCAGGGAAAGCCCCTCCCCTCCAGGCAAGCAGAGGGGAAAAGAGGAAGCAGCTGCTTTCCTGCATTCTGCCTCAGGGTCTTACTGCCCACCCGCTCTGTTTCGTTGCTGTGTTTGCTGAAACGGAACAAAGAGCAGGGAAAGCCCCTCCCCTCCAGGCAAGCAGAGGGGAAAAGAGGAAGCAGCTGCTTTCCTGCATTCTGCCTCAGGGTCTTACTGCCCACCCGCTCTGTTTCGTTGCTGTGTTTGCTGAAACGGAACAAAGAGCAGGGAAAGCCCCTCCCCTCCAGGCAAGCAGAGGGGAAAAGAGGAAGTGGTTGCTTTCCTGCATTCTGCCTCAGGGTCTTACTGCCCACCCGCTCTGTTTCGTTGCTGTGTTTGCTGAAACGGAACAAAGAGCAGGGAAAGCCCCTCCCCTCCAGGCAAGCAGAGGGGAAAGCAGAGTGTCTGCTTTCCTCTCTGTGCTTCGGAGGGAACAATGTTTGTGAAGGGAAGAGAGATTACAGGTTCAGCTTAAAATTCTGATTTGACTTCCTGCTTTTTTGTTTTTGGGGACACACAGCATTCAAATATGCTTTCTTCAATTTAAAAGGATGAAATCCTTAAACAGTGTTTTGCCTGTAAATTCATGCGATCTGGAAGATTACAGTGTCTGTACCTCTTAAGGGATGGCAAAGCTTAGGTTTCGCTGCTAAATAGTTCTTAATGCAGTTAAAATGCTTTCTTCTGTCAAGGCAATTAAAAAAAATAAATATCAGGCAGCCGGAAAACATGCAGATGGGAGAGAGAGAGAGAGAGAGAGAGAGCGCTGGCTGGCTTGTGTGGGTGGGTGGGGGGGGAACTTTTGCCTTCCTTTCCTCACGTTATAGCCCTCTCCTGCATTCTTAGCCTTCTGTGTTTTTCCTTCCCTCCCCACTTAAAATGTGGTTACAAAGCATGGATCCACATGGATCCTCAGGATCTTTGCATTGGGTCACCCCAAATTCACCATCAGAGCACACAGCATGTCCATGGCTACAGCCTGCCCCCCCAAAATCACGCACCCACTGTTGCCTGGGGCTGCAATGGTGCAAAAACGTGGTTACAAAGCATGGATCCACAGGGATTCTCAGGATTTTTGCATTGGGTCACCCCAAATTCACCATCAGATCACATGTCTGTGGCCACAGCATGAAGCACAAAAATGATACGTCCACTGTTTCATTCAGAATATTTTTTCCCTTGTTTTCCTCCTCTAAAAACGATGTGCGTGTTATGGTCAGGTGCGTGTTATAGAGCGAAAAATACGGTAACTAAATTCCACTCCCTCTTCCAAAGCTGAGGATGTTTGTTCTGGATCACACTTGCTAGTGCCCTCAGCCTCCAAATCACCCACCAGCTGTGCACTTCTCCCGGAAAGGATGCCTACCTTCCCATACCAGAGGTAGCAGCAACTCTGAGTCTTGAGGATAAAGACATCGTTGGAATTGAGGGAGGAGGCCTGGGGAGGCACCTCAAAGGCCTTGGTGTTGAATTCGTTGGTCCCATGCACCTGGAAAAGGCGGATGGTGGGCACTGGAGCTGTGCTGCCAGCTCGGGAGGTACCACCCTAGGTGTAAGGAGGAAGGGGAAAAAGAATTTAGACAGCTATGAGAGTCCAGGCATCACTCCAGGCTTCTAGGGCTTGGATACTACAAGAGCAAGAGAAATTATGCAAAATTCATGCACACTTTCTGAATGGGTGCTGTGTTGAGGAATTCCACAGCCTCTCAGCCATGCTTATATAGAGCATGAGCATCACTGCACTCCAAAGCCCAGTGCATTGGTTATATCATCCCAAATAAAGGTCATAGGACTGCATGAAAGCAAGATCTATTCGTTAAGCCTCAACCCTCCCCCAGAGACATAAACTATTTTGTACAAGCTTTGTCCCATCCATTATTTCACCTTCCACTGCAGAACTATAGGAACTGGTCCCAAAAGGCCCCTTTCCTGACACAGATGAGGTCAGGTCACTCTGTGACTGACGCATTCTAGGTTCCCCTTTGCCTTGATAGCTTCCCGTTCCACAGTAGCCTTTTCCGCCACTGGAACTTAAACCCACTGCTCCTTGTCCTGTTCAGGGCATGGAACGAATGGGATATTTTCCCCTCCCCTTTCTGAAATCTGTCAGGAGGGTCACATCCGCTCAATATACAAAGCACCACCACCAAAGGAAAAGGGATGAGGAAGCGGTAGAGTGCTCAACCACAAACAGCTTACAAAGTGGCAACAAGAATACAGCCTGTCATAAAACTCCCTTGAAGTGATATAACTCCAGATTAGGAAGCTTTGAGACCAAAAGACATGTGAAGTGGGAAAGATGTGTTTTGATCTCCCAGGGGGCTTTTAATATTATTATTTAAAGCCCCTCTGGGGTCTCAGATTTTGATCGGAGAAGTGCTGCTGGTGGAGCAAGTGTTCACTTCTCTGTGATTTTCCTAGTCTAAATTGCTCCCCCATCCCCAAAACTATGATTATCTCCACTGGGGGAGGGGAAACAAGGGAACCTGTATTGTGCCTGTTATTCCCCATCCCCCAAAAATACCTACTTGGATGCAAAACCTAAATCCCCCGTAGAACTATTGTTCTGATCAAAATTAGAGCCACCCTCTAAAGTTCTCTTTGGATTTCCTGTTTCGTATCTGTTTTGCTCCCCATTGTACAGCTGGGAAATGGAAAGGGAGACAATATTAACCACTGAGTCTGTCCCTCTTGTGCTCACCGAATACACCACCATGCGTCCCTTGAAGATGGCCATAAGATGAGCAGGCTCCTTGCCCATGGTCACTCGCACCTGCACAGGTTCACCATTATACTGTTGGTCCAGAATGATAGCCTGGTAAGCAGAGGCAGTGATCTCGTCGGGACTGGCGTGGCGACCCTGGAAAGCAGCAACAAAGTAGGCTGACGTAAAGGTTCCGACTGTCTCTCAGCTACAATTCAATGGGGAGAGGACTTCAAAACTCATGACTGTGAACACAGCATCCTACAGCAGAATCCAGTGGCATCTTTAGGGTCCTGAAAACTTCAGACTCCTTTGGAAAGGCAAATTCCTAGTACTTGTTGTTGTTGTTGTTGTTGTTGTGAACATGCAAACGGTTTCTACAGCTCCTAGGTGACATGTGGAAGGTCTTTCTTCTCTCTCCATCTCCTTGGCCTATACTCTGCTTCCTTTGCCGTAATCCCTCCTGCCCACCTCCACCTGCTCACCTGCCAAATGTAGATCATGTAGTGCATTTTACTGGAGACTAGATATTTGTAGAGGATAAGGTAGCAGTCGCCGCTGTAGAAATGACCAAGCCAGCGACCCTCCACTGGTACCAGTTCCAAGTCCTCAATTCGCCAGACCTGTCAAGGCAAGTGGAACATGAGCAACAGGGTAGCAGTAGATGTTCAAGGGGTGGGCAGGGGTTGGTGGGTGGAGGTTTCCTCAGTATAGCCAGGAATATAGTGCTTGGCAAAGTTAGCTCGGTTAGCAGTTAGGTCCATCATAACTGGACACTGCAGATTCTGCAATAAAGAGTGAGATTTCCTGGGAGAAAACAGCAGGGCAAATGGAAGTGTGAGCAAGCCCCTAGAGTAGTGGTGTATATCTGAATTTCTCAACTGTGTACATTTGGGGTGATGGTGGAAGGAAATGTGGCACTGGATACAGAATTCAGCCTTCTAAAGATCTCGATTCTCATTTAAAACACCACCAAAGCATCACTTTTCAAGTCCTTATGGCTATGGTGATATGCTTCAACTTTACTGTGTGATGCCTTGTGAAGTCCCAGAGAAAAAAGTAGTGATGAAGATGGTCCTCAGTTCCTTACGTTCCTGCTGATGTTGTTCTTACAGGGCCTGTGGTGAACCCAGGGCAAAGACCTTCCCCAGCCTACAATCCTAAGGAGCACTAAAGCATACCCCATAGCCCTACCAAAGTTATAATTGAATGGTATTAGATTTATATCCCACCCTTCCTCTCAAAAGTGTCCAGGGCCTTATGTTATGTGGCATTCATGCTGCTGTTCCCCAACTAGCCAAGTCACTGGCACTGGATATAATTTCGCAGCTTGTCATCCTTTTAGAAAGGCAAATTTGGACAGCTGTAACCAAGGAGATTTTCTGTCCTTTTGTTGCCACAGCTTCAAAAGGTGTGGCTAGTTTGGGGCTGGTCTTGCCAGATTTATTGCAGCTGCTCACCTTTAACTCCAGCTCTACTTTCATAATGCTAGCATGGCAATTCATTTTGCATATTTGCAGAGCTGAGGCCAAGAGGAAGCCTTTGAGATAGACCTGTCTTGTGCTCTTGTGTCTCACAACAGGTTATCCCACTAAACTCAAAGCCAAAAGGGGGTGGGGACTTGGGTGGGCCTGGTCCTTACCCAGGGCTTTTTTCTCCCAGCCGAAATTCTCCTGAGCTCAGTTCCGGCACCTCTCAGGGGGGCACCATTGCCATTACAAGAGAACAAATGAAGAGTTCATGGTGATTTTGGCACCTCTTTTTCTAGAAAAATGGCACTGTCCTCACCTCTACTTCTCCAGAGCCGTCATCCACCATCTTGTGCAGGGCAGCCATCTCCGGCTTGGCATGGAGAGTGGTGGCATCAAACTTCACTTGCTCTACTTTGGCTGTTGGGCAGCCAGGGAAGAAAGTAGGTAGGTTTGGTCTTAACCAGCACATCTGCGTTGAGGGACCGTGTGGCCCCAAGGATGGGCAGTTACAAGCTAAATAATAAACTTTGATGGGCTGGATGGAAACTGCATGTGTTATTCCTATAGGAAGGAGGCACCACCATGTATGGTTTCCACAGCAGAAAGCAGAGGATAGCAACTCACATGCTTATAAAACCCAACATTTGGGGTTCTGCTGAGAACTGCCCTGGGTTCGTTGGATGCAGGGCAGTATGCAAATTTTAACAACAACAGCAGCAACGACGTTTCATTCTAAAGCTGTGTTTGTTCATATACAACACAAACCCTCAGCAGCCCATGTCAAGGATGCTGCCAATATTAAGAAGGGGGTTCACAATAAATGCTTCCTTCAACCCACATTCAAGGCCACAGGTACCCAGTGTGCTGCTCTCCCATCATTCCTAACCATTACCAGCCATTCATCATGCACCTTGTGGATGACAGGAACTGGAATCCCACAACTAGAGGGGGCTATGTTGGTTACCACTGTACTAGACCTCCGTAGTGGGGGTTGTGTGTGTGTGTGTGTGTGTGTGTGTGTGTGTGTGTGTGTAAACAAGAATGAATCTGGCAGAACTTTAGCTCCAGAATTCCCAGAATGGTTTAACAACCAATTCCTCTTCCCAAAGGACTCTGGGAACTGCACCTCTGTGAGGGGAAGAGGGGGTCACATAAAAACAACTCTAAGCAGCCTTAATGAACTATACTTCCCAGGATCCTCTGTGAAAAGCCATGACTCTTAAAGTGGTATAATAGTGTTTTTAAGGTATTGTGCATATTTAATTGTGGATTTTCAAATTTCTTTGCAAATTGATACGGAAACAGGAGAGAATGAATTGAGGAATGAACACAGAAACTGACGCAGAACAGACTGATTTGCCTTTTCACAAAAGAGACAGGCCAAAACAACATTCTTTCCCACCTCTTCTTGTGGGGCTCATACCTGTCAGAAGCAGCTTCTAAACCATCAGCTCCACTAAGTTGATCAGGCTTCAGCACTTACCTATTTTCCCAACTGTGTTGGTCTTGCCAAAGCCAGTGCTTTGATGGGGGAGAGTCCATTTCTGAAAGAGCTGCCTAAAGACAGCGGATTCAGAACCGTCATTTTCAGTCTCCACACTGGTGCTGGGTGGGTAGTTCTTTGCCTTCATGTAACCCTGAGATGACAAAGAGAAGATCAGAACAGAGCAACTTTCACAACAAGGTGAGGAAGGACTCCACAGAGACTGTTTAATGAACAGAGCATATTTGGAAGTATCCTAGACTATCACCCTCAACAGCCCAGTGTTATCTCTTTAACAACTGGGGCCTGCAACAAAAAATGATAAGTGTATTCCTCGCCTACTATAACAGCAGTGCTCATGTACATGGTGCCAGCCAGCCAGCAATGCCCCTGGTAGAACGCTCCATTCCATCCCCCTGCCACCAGTTTTCTTTTTCAACTAACACTCAGCATTCTGTGGTTACTGAGCATGCTTGGTCCTCATTGGTCAGGATGATGTTGTTGGTTTTTTTTGGGGGGGGGGGAGTGTTGCCCCTTACATTTTGTTGGTTTTTAAAGCTCTATTTTGTTGTATGGTAGCTTCCTCTTGCTTCTCATTAGCCCACTTTGGCTCTAGTCCTGTTGGCCCTCACCATCTGCTTTGGCTATTAGAGGGGCTAAAGACAGCTTTGGGTTCATCCAGGCTTTATGCGCTTACATTAACTTAGGCTAAAAAGGAAACAATGTAGAACACAAACTAGCTTGAGCTTCAGTCTTTTGCACCCCTGATTTCTAGTGTAGCAATGCGAGACAGAATCGCTGCATTTTTAAACACTGTATATTCTTCAAACTGGAAAACGAAGGTCTAAAAAAAAAAAGGCATGAGTGCTTGTTTTTTGCAAATGGTGTTCTGCTTAATAATATCCACCAAGAATTTACCGTAATTTATATGCTTTATTGGGGCATTTGTCTGCATTGGTACAGTCATTTTTTTCTGTTGACGGAACATTAAACAAAGGACTGGTGGAAGAATTCCTTCCCAGAATCTGCTATCCAACACCACAATTTCACTTTGCTTCATTATAAGGACTGTGATTAAATTATTTTTTTTTAAAAGCCTGTAAAGTTTTTTTCTGTTTTCTATACTTGTTTGCCTGATACCCTCCTCAAGCCTATGAAATGGATGAGGCTAAAAGGAGGACAGGCGAGTAGGCAGAAGGTAATATCCAAGCCCTGGTCCAAAATCCAGACAGAGAATCTAAAAGAGTTGGTAGTCATGTTAGTCAAGATCTGGAATCATGGAGCCAAAAATGGCTTTGATCCCTTGAAATGGCAGGAGAGAGAGTGGAGGCACTTTGTTCCAGTATCTCCAAGAAGTTCTGGAACATTGCAAAAGATCCTTGCCCAGATGTGAGACTGTATGGGCTCAGCTTTGCCTTATCCTCTCACTCACCAGGGCCCGTGTCATTGCTTGCCGTTTCTCCTCCTTGCTTGAATTCCTACCCTTCCACACAAAGATCTTCACACCACCTTGGTCCAAGATGAAGCAGTCCTGACAGGAGACAAAACAAAATCCAGTTGTTTCATTACAAAGAAGCTGTTTAGGCCAGTATAGCCCTCTTCCATTACCAGGCTCTCTCTTACAGCATAGGAGGGTAGCCAGTAATCCTCTAGATGTTGATGGACTCCAGCTCCCATCAACCTCAGCCACCATGCTCAGTGGTCAGGGATGATGGGCATTGTAGTCCAGCAACATCTGGAAGGCCACAGTCTCACCATTTTAGACTCAAGCCATTCAGATTATAATTTGGGGTTGGAATGGCAATAGGCAGAACAGCTACAACTGTGTTAGATGACACTGGAATAACATATCCACTAGTCTTCCCTTCCCTCCAGCCCCCAAACTATGCTTTAAGCTTGTCATGGTGCAACCAATCCCTCAGGGATGAGTCTTACCTCATTCTTGAGAAGGTCCTGGGTGAGGGGCTGGATGGCAACTTCTTGGATAAGAAGGTTCCCTTCTATCTCAGAGACTCTGGGAGAGGAACACGAGGGTAGTCATGGTACCAGCTCTCCAAAGTGATGTTACTAGTCTACACTCTGGGATGAAGATCATGCAAAACTATAATGGTCTTAAAAGCTAAAAATCAGGACTGGGCCTATTCAATATATGAAACCTTGCAGAATTCAGTTTTCTAGAGAACCTCACAGCCAGTTCAGTTAACATAAAAGTGGGGTGGAAAATAACAATGATAAATTACTCCTGCTTCTTTTTTTTGTGTATTTCTCCTATGATATCTGAAGCAGAATGTCTGCATCTCACCTGCAGTGACATCACTGAACCCCAAATTGCCTCGGCGCATTCACACACTAATTTTAAAAAGGGGAGGAAGAGCCGGGAAACTAGGAGGATATTTTCTTACCTTCATGGTTACAAGGAAATATTTGAAAATGGGGGCAGTGTTGGCCAAAACAGCCCAAAAGCCAAGGTGCCCAACTGTAGGGTCTCCTTCCCTTTTGAGATTTATCTCTAGTTTATTTTCTTTCCTTCATAGTTCCAGGCTCCTGCCCTATTCCTGATCTCCCATTGTCCTCCCTCATACATCCCTTCTGGATGTGTTTTGCTGTCACAGTTCTTTCCAAATCATTTTGCACCCACAAGAAAAAACCCAAACACGACAAACAGAATTGTACTCATTAAGGAAGGTCACACAGGTGCTCTCAGGAGCAGTATTGATCCCAAGGACAGAATAAATGGAACATTTGCTTTCTTGATCAGCATGTGTACTTCCATCAGAGTCTTTCTTTCCCACATTCCCCTGTTCCTGCATCCATCAAAGAGATGTTTGCTCCTCTCTCCTGCAGCTGTGCATCTTTCCACACAACCTCTTTGCCTCACCGTAGTCCCCACTACCACACACCCAATGTCACTCACTGGTAGAGCTTGAGAGAAGATTTCAGCTTCTGGTCCACCACGGCATCTGGGATGGCAGGCTGAATGTTCCTCTTCTCCCCCAGCACATACTCCATGATCTTCATGAGAATAGGAGATGCAGCTTCGTCCTCCCCATCCACCACACCTACCTGCGCTCGACCCCCACGTTCCCGGTCACGAATGTCCTTGGCTAGGGTCATCCCCTGCAGGAAACAGGTCACAACCACAAGCCAAGGTCAGGGGGTGGCAGGAGGAAGCCTGAATGGCATTAGAAGAATGAGAAAACCCACAAATAAGAGCATGGTGGGTGTGAACAAGAAACCCCATGCAGGATCAGGCCTAAGGCTTATCTAGTCCAGCATTCTAGTCTCACTTCAGCTATCCCCCAATTCATTTATTTCCCTTTTGTCTTAGCCAACTCAGACACAGAACTTAACACCTTGAAGCACCTTGTAGTCATGAATTATTCCTACCACCCTTCCTAGGAAGGGGAGATATACTAAAAAGAATGATGCCCAATGGCCATTTTAATACACTGAATTTATGAATGGCTGCTGAACTACATGGAACTATGAGCTGATCATCACAGAGTGAATCCATCAATGTAATATACCGTAATCCCAAGGCTATTAGGAAGGCCATTCAGTGTCTTTAGCATGTCCCACCGCTGGGTTGTTATGTGATAAGTTGGTGGCTTTACTTGATCCCGATTCTCCCATTTCCTCCCAATCCATATTTTTTTTGGTCAGCAAAACAACCCTCCTTTTCTTATAATAGAAGTGTTACATTTGAATTTCAAATGTCAGATGTCCCACCCAAGAAAGGACAGGCACCAAAATCCTTCTTCCTTGCACAACTCCCGTCTCCCCTGCTTCCACACTTCCACCACCCATGGCAGACTTTGCACCTTCAGTCGCTCCAGGCGGTTGCTCTCTGGACCGTTCCATTGGATGATGAGCTTCCCCAGGTCTAGCAGAAACACATCGCCCAAGTTGAAACTGCTCCAACTCAGCTCCACCTTTGCAAGAGGGAAAAAAAACAGCTGGTGGGAAAGCCTATGTGAGTTTACTGAAAGACAGTCATACCTGGATTCTATCAGTCTGGGGACCTCACACAAGATGATCCCTGTTGGATCAGACCAAAAAACACATCTAGTTCTCATTATGGCCAACAAAATGCCCATGGAAAATCTGGGAGCAGAGCAAGATATATGCACAAGCTAAGGAAGCTACAGATCAGGGCCTCAGATTGCAAAGGACCTCTAAATAAAAAAAATACATATTTATTTCATAGATAGATTGTTGGCTTGCGGTTTCTTGGTTTGTAAATATAAAAGTTATTTCCATTTCCACTGTCATTTCTATTAAAAGGACACCTATAGTAATACAGGTGTCAAAACAGGATGGGCCGCCCCTGCCAGCAGCACACCGCCTCCGACAGTGGAAGTAGAAACATAGCCATTGTGGCTTCAGTAGCCACTGATGACCTCATTAAAAGTGCATCTACTGTACTGCTCCAACAAGAGGTCAAAAGCACGGCAAAATGTTTGATTTTTGTAAGATCTGAGTGCGCCTTCCTGGGCTGCAACACTGTGATGAACCTTGTCTTCATGATCACCCACAAGTGTTCAAAGTGTGGTGAGCCAGTGTGGTGTAGTGGTTAAGAGCGGTAGTCTCGTAATCTGGGGAACCGGGTTCGTGTCTCCGCTCCTCCACATGCAGCTGCTGGGTGACCTTGGGCCAGTCACACTTCTTTGAAGTCTCTCAGCCCCACTCACCTCACAGAGCGTTTGTTGTGGGGGAGGAAGGGAAAGGAGAATGTTAGCCGCTTTGAGACTCCTGAAGGGGAGTGAAAAGCGGGATATCAAATCCAAACTCTTCTTCTTCTTCTTCAAAGACCCCGGTGTCTAGATCTGACAGTTTTACCAGGCGCTAAGCTACCCGCCCTGGCCAGCCCTTTCCCAACATTGCCAGCCCATCTTTGACTCACCTCTCCCGCCATCACATTCTTCTTGCCCTTGACGTGCAGCAGGCGTCGTACGTTGTACGTGTTGGTCTCCACGTGCTTCATGCCAGAAGCCACTCCACCCTTCTTATAGCTGCAGAGGAGAGGCAGGGTCAGGGTCTGGACTGTGGAGGAGAGCACCAACATTCCCAAACAGCTGAGTCTTCAGCTGCATACACACCGTGCATCTAAGGCACATATAAAGCACACAACATCCCCCAAGGAATCCTGGGAAGTGTAGATCGTTATGGGTGCTGGGCATTGCAGCTCTGTGAGGGGTAAATTACAGCTCCCAGGATTCTTAGGGGGAAGCCATGTGCTTTAAATATAGAGCGTGTATGCAGACCTCCCATAGAAGAAAGGGTTGACCTCTACCCAGTATGCCTAATAGAAGCATGGGGCAGAAGGGGGCGGGGGAAGACCTGCTGCCTTCTACAGCCACTCTGCTTTAGTTTTCCCAGAGCCTCTGATGTTAAGAACATTATGTTAGCCACAACACACATTTCAGGCCCTTAAATGGACAGACCTCTGTTCTATGTAGTGGGGTGGAGGGCAACCTTCTGCTGAGTGTTACATTCCCCCAAGTGTAATCTGCTGGGGGCTGCATATCAGCAGTGGGCATAGCTGAAGCCAAATGTGGGTTGGGACCCCCCTCCCACATTTCACCCCTCTTTGCCACTCGCATGAAACTAGGACTGAGGACCTCATGAAATTGGACCACAGGCTTCCAAGTTTCCTACCGCTGCTATAAGGTGTCAACTTTAGACATTTTTTGTCCCCAAAGCAAAAACCAAAATGATGCCCTTTGCTTTGGAACCCATTTTAAAATTTTATTATATGTAGTCCTGGTTCAAACATAAGTTGACGAGCCCCGCATATCTTCAGGCTCCCATTCCTCCTCCGCCCCCCCCCCCGGCTCTCCTTCATATGCAAGGGGGAAAAGATTGAAAGCTTCAATTGTTGGTTTTGAACAAACCACAGTTTATGTCTGCAGTTGGGACATGATGGTTTATTTGCACTGTGGTTAGTTCAAACAAACCTAGATCAAAAACTACAGTTAGATCCTCATTTGAGCTCCCCAGCAGTTAGAATAAACAACAGTTTTCCAAGTTTAGAATAACAAGAAACTATGGCTTATTCAAAACCAAAAAAGGAAGCTTTCATTAACCTCTTACATACAAGGAGCAGAGGGCAATATACAAGGCCAAGTCTCACTGTGGTTCTTTTTTAATGCTAAACAAGGAGCGGCAAATCTCTTTCAGCTGAAGTCTGAAGTTGGCCACCCCTCCAGTGACATGTGCCAGTGAGAAATGTGGTCAAAGCACACTTACCACACATACACACAGAGAGACCCACCATGCAAGCAGGGACATACACTCACATGCCGGCAGAGGGGAAGAGACACAGAGACACACATATATTCAGGAAGGCAGGCAGGCAAATTTACTCAGCAGATGGGGGTCGCATAAGCAGGAAATCACACCCACACTTTCAAGTAGACAGTCACATACAATCCACAGAGGAAGGACAGGCAGGATTGCTAAACCATGGTTAGTGTCATGTCTTCTGAACCTGGCCAGACAGAGAAGAAAGGTAGGGCAATGGAACCCTCTCTGGAATCTGCCACTTTGAAACAACTACTTTGTAGTAAGGACAGCACTGTTTCTGTCCCTGTCTATTTTTGCTTTTGACCAGATATCTCCAGTTCCTCCCAGCTGCCCCTTTTCCTCCAGCTGCTCACTTTAGGGAAATAGATTGCTTTGTGTTAGGCTGCCCGCAGGGATTAGTCAAAATCTGCTGGGTTTCATTCCCCAGCACTATCACTGAACTGGCTCTAAGTCCTGTCCTCTCGGGACAGGGGTGGCGCTGTGGGTTAAACCACAGAGCCTAGGAACCGCCGATCAGAAGGTCGCCGGTTCAAATCCCTGCAACGGGGTGAGCTCCCGTTGCTCGGTCCCTGCTCCTGCCAACCTAGCAGTTCGAAAGCACGTCAAAGTGCAAGTAGATAAATAGGTACCGCTCCGGCAGGAAGGTAAACAGAGTTTCTGTGCGCTGCTCTGGTTCGCTAGAAGCCGCTTAGTCATGCTGGCCACATGACCCAGAAGCTGTACGCCGGCTCCCTTGGCCAATAAAGCGAGATGAGCAGAGTTGGTCACAACTGGACCTAATGGTCAGGGGTCCCTTTACCTTTACCTTACCTGTCCTCTCGTCCCATATGGCCCCATCCCACTAGTCTCCACCCAGATATCCAGATTTTTTATTTATTTCAAGAGTTGTCAAGTACCTATAGGAAACACTGGAAGGGCTGATGTGTGTTTCTAAACACACAGTGGACATGTAGCGGAGGAGCCATTGCCAACTGAGACTACCTAGCATGTGTCTCTTAACACAGGTACAACACATAAAAATGTAAAGGGGCTCAAAGAATAAAAAGGTAAAGGTACCTCTGCCCGTACGGGCCAGTCGTGTCCGACTCTGGGGTTGCGCGCCCATCTCGCTTAAGAGGCCGAGGGCCATCGCTGTCCAAAGACACTTCCGGGTCACGTGGCCAGTGTGACAAGCTGCATCTGGCGAGCCAGTGCAGCACACGGAAACGCCGTTTACCTTCCCGCTAGTAAGCGGTCCCTATTTATCTACTTGCACTTTGACGTGCTTTCGAACTGCTAGGTTGGCAGGCACTGGGACCGAGCAACGGGAGTGCACCCCCCCGCAGGGATTCGAACCGCCGACCTTCTGATCGGCAAGTCCTAGGCGCTGAGGTTTTACCCACAGCGCCACCCGCGTCCCTGGCTCAAAGAATAAGAAGCTGTAATTGCCTGGATCAGCCACCAGAAGGCAATAAGGAGCATTACGTACATTAGCCCCTGTTTGAAGTAGCTCCGGAAGGCGTCACTTTCGTAGCCCTGGACCTCACGATGCTGTACGGCTACTCCTCCCAGGTAGTCATCCATCTGGGTAGTGTAGATGGCAGCTGAGCCCTGCTCATCCTGAGATGATGAACTGCCCAGCCAGAAGTGGACGTCGTAGGTGAAGTTGTTCCCAGTCTTATGCGTCTAGTTGGAAAATTGAAGCTGGTTAGCAGGCCCATCAAAATTGCAGAGACCTCTCTGTCCCACAGCGCTCAGTCAATGCCACAATGATGGGCATTTTGATTCACACACTCAGCTCTCCAAGTCCAAGAAAGGGACATTGACTCAGATCTCTACTCTCAAACACAAAAGGGTTTCCTCATGCATGGGCGGATCAGTATCACTATCCTAGCCCCAGATCTGTGCTGAATGTAAAAGCAATGGGGAAAGTAGCTAATTCTAAAACAAAAGCAAAAACATTAAGAAAAGTCACGCTGTGACATTTCAAGGCCAGAAAGCAAGCAGACATCTTTGAGGATGGAGCTGTTCTGTTCTCCTAGAAACCTTGCAATGTTTATCCTCCTTCTATAACATATATCATGCAGAGGAGCAGGGTTCTTGCAAGGAGTTCTGATTTGATCTACCCACTCAGCTCATTCATCTATCCAGGCCTTATCCTCATATCCAAACTGTATGGCATTATCCAGTTATCCAGAATACGTGCAGTACGACGATACAGGTGTTCACAAATAGTCAGGGCATGAGAACAGAGAAGGGTTGGGAATGGGAGGGTAGGATGTGAAATACTGTATTATTTATTGTTTTATATCGACCCTACCTTTTTAATAAAGCCAGCTTTCAAGGCAGCTTCCAATACACAGAAATGCAAGAACAGCAATTAAAAAAAACATGAAAATAAGTGACTGTGTTGAAGCAGCTAATATAAAAACAGCTCTGAAATGAAGCAAGCTTTAAAATAGACCAGCAACAAAATAAAAAATACTTAGCATTTTATGTATCACTTGAGAATGAAGTGTACTTTATCTTGTTATCCCTGAGCTGAGAAGGAGTGACGCTTAAGACCACCTTATTATAAGATCATGGCGGAATTGAGCTGGCGATGTTTTGATTCAGAGCTCCATGTCTTCTCTTACCTACCATGCGACATCAGCTCTCAAAAGGTATTTAAACCACTTGACTCTCCAACTAGGGTTGATGTAATAACTGGTCCTGTTTATTAAATCAATAAAGTAGGTAATTGTTTTAAAACCCCAAACTTGCCTTGCTTATGCTAATAGATGATATTTGAGAGGTAAGCAAAGCCATTGCAACAGATGCTGAACAAATGAATACAGGAAACCCAGACATTTTTGGATGCACAAAGTGGCGTGAATCAAGGCCAGCTCAAGACCTTTTGTACCTAAGGCACCCCCTCCCCATTCTAGGTAAAGGTGCTAATTGGACTGGCAACTGAATATGACTTTAACGCTGGTCATGGGAGAGTGTTAGGGGAATGGCCATAGGGATAAAGCACCTGCTTTGCCTGCAAAAGGTCACAGGTTCAATCCCTGCCATCTTCAAGCAGGGATGGGAAAGATCCCTTGTTTGAAACCCTGGAGAGCCACTGCCAGTCAACATCAACAATATTTAGCTAGATGGACCATTGGTCTGACTCAATATAAAGCAGCTTCTTATGTCCTCTAACGCATCTAAGGCAGCAGACTACTGGTAGTTTAGAGGAGGCCAGGAAAGGAATCATTGCTGTCCTCTTACAGAAGAGAATGGTTAGTGAGGGGCAGAGGGGGTTGCTGCTGTTGTTCCCCAGCATCTGCTGCCTAAGATGTTCACTTTGCCCAATGGTAGGGCCAGCCCCGGTCTGAAGGCACATAATGCGGTCCTAATGCTGAAGACAGCCCATCTCTGGGAACTGCTCCTGACTTCAAAAATTAGGTATTAATGTTGTTGCTGCTGTTGTTAAAATCTAAGTAATAGCAACTTAGTGCGGCCTTTAGGGTGGTAGCCTACTGTATACGTAAGTTTGACAGGACTGGAGTACATTTACTCCTAGCCACATAGGACCTTCCCTTGACGTATCCTTCTTTGACCTCATCATGCTCCATGGTGCACCTTCCATACTTTACATGAGGCAAGTTCCTGCTTTTTTCTTGGGCTGAGCCTCGTCCTTTTCGCCAGCTGTTTTGTCCCATCAAGCGTAGTGACACAAAGGCCTCCACCATTATTAATTCCTCTTACCGAGAGAATTATATAAGCATCTCCTTCGTAGAAGTTCCCATATGTTTTCGGTGGAATAGGCACCATCTCCATATTCTGGAAGGGAAGGGGTGTGTGGAATTAGCTGGAATTATATACACTACTAAAGATCATCACACACCCTTGTGTTGTGTAAAGAGCATTCTTCCTGCCTTTATCTTCATTTTAAAACATTTGTCCTGCCTTCCTTTCTTCAATAGTCTATTTTTTACCAAGCCCCATCACCTTAATTCTTTTTAGTTTTGCCAAATCCCATCACCTCAGTCTTCTGAGGAAAGGCCATTGCTCAGGGTAGAACCACAGATGAAGAGAAACAATAATTATCAGGTTCAAAGAACAGGAGGGCAAGGGGGCAATTAACCCTATCCTCCCTGTTGCAGTCTTGATGAAAATCCATCATCCAAAGCTGCATCCTATTTGCATTGGGAGGAAATCCCCCATTGGTGCCCAGCTTCTTTTGCCCCAGCTCAGCTGGTGGAGGCTTCCCAGTGCTTACAGCAGCTTCTGGATCAGGGAGTATTTGGGTTTGGGACCATGGCTGTAAGTGAAAGGATTAACCCCCTCTCCCCTTATGTGATCCTAATGCTGACCAGCCTCTCCCATAGCTGCTACTTTGTGCATATCAATTGCATTTATATAATTAATATCAATCTAGTCTGGCCCTCAGAATAGGAGATACAATACAAGGACTCTGCACCACTGAGCTGGGAGTCTAGAGCAGGGCTAGGAAACCTTTTGCAGCCTGAGGGCCACAGCAGTTGCCAGTTGTGGGCAGGGCCAGAGACAAAACCTGGGTGGAGCAACAAATTCGTTTTTTCCTTTGCTAGTTTCTACACACACACACACACACACACACACACACACACACCCCGCCTTTCCTCCCCACCACGACAGGGACTGAAGGCTGCATATAGAACCACATACTCACACACCCCTTTGTATCCTCCACCCAGGCAAGGAAGCAGCATCATTCAAGTTCAAGAACACATTCCAGCCAGGCAAAAACATTCAGGGTGCAGAGCAGAACCAGTGAGGAGTGTGGCCCATGGAGAGTTCTGAGGCCAGGTAGAGAAGCCATTTGGCCCCCCAGGCCTGACATCCCCCCCCCACTCCTGATCTATAGTGAATCGGGTTTCAGCTTCTCCTCTTCCTCCTTTGAAAGGCAGGAGATCCCAGGAGAAGGTGGAATCGTGGGAAGAGAGGAAACACACGCCTCCAAATGCTGGTCTCTTTCTCACCTTTATACTACCACATAACTAAACAAACACTCACCTCAATTCTCCATATCTGGAGTCCAGGTGTGGTTTTGTTCAGAGTCCTGGTCACTTTGGCACTAAGTTCTGCTGACATGGTGATGGTCAGTGTTTTGTGGGGAGATCTGCCCTTAGGAATGGGAAAGTTCATTAGCAATGCAGCCAGGTTACAAACAACCAACGTTTAAAAATTGCAGAAGAATGATCTATGCTCGGACCCCAAACTTCACATCACTACTCCCCACCTCCACATTAATGTCGTTAAGAAAACCAGATTATTACTCCTTGCATTCATTCAGATCGCATTCCTAAAAGTGTGCTAAAGGGGGAAGTATTAAGATGGTTCACACTGCTGTGCTTTAGGACTTTGCTCAACCTGAGCTGCTAGATAACTCCTAGATCTAATTTCTCCTCACAAGAATTTAGAGTGGAACTAACAAGTTGGTAGCTAGTTTAAAGGAAACTAGACATTTTAACTACCATGCAGATGAACTGAGATCTTGTGATGTCTGTGTCAAAAGCCCAAGGGCTTTGCTTAAGTCAAACTAATTCAGCTCTTGCCAAAAGACTTGTTATTACAACGTTATTATTACCAAAAACATTGTTTGGGTTCACTCAAATGAAAGGTAAAGATTTTTACAGCTGGTGGGAAATCAGCCTTAAACCTGTGTCTCCTGAATGAGTAATTATGTATGTACACACATGCTTTCAACATTGCCAAGGATGTCACAGCTGATTTCTTTTAAGTTTATTTCCTATTTCCAGAAGAGAGAGTGAGAGAGCAAGTGTGTAGGTGTAGGAACAGAAACACTGGAAGTTTCTGAGTAAGATATTTGGTCCATCTAGCTCAGTATTGTCAACATTGACTAGAAGCAGCTCTCTGAGCGACATGGAGATGGTGGGAACTGAGCCTGGGCCCTTCCCCAAAGAGTATGTGAGAGAACGGTTGAGGGAGAGAGGGCATGAGCCGCAGCCCCCTTCATCCCCACAGTGAGTAGGATGGAGCCATGTGTCCTACTTTACACAGTAAAGAGTTATCATCTGAGGATAGGCCGGTCCAAGCCCAGTTTAAAGAGAAATAATCTCCAGAAGGGACAGCAGAATTGGACCTTGAAGTTGCCCATCCAAAGTGAGCACCTGGATGACAGACAGACTAAGCAGGCACACACAGGTCACCTGATCAAAGTTTTCTCCACTTTGGTGAGATGTACTTTATTTCAATTTAAATTGTAGTAATGGTTTCTAAATTTGAACCTATGCACATGGATTAACCTATGCAAATCTTATGGAAATTGGTGCCCTGGGAAAACAATTTGCTGTGATTCAAACCTAAACCTGCCTCTCATAACAAAATACCTGCCCAGCTCTCCAGCTCCTCTTCACTTGAGCTCCAGGTGTTTCCCTAGTCAGCTAAGTTTGGCTTTTAAGGGGTGAAAAAGGCAGCAGTCGCTTTCCACAGACCAGCTCAGGATATTAGGGAGTGCAGTGCAGTCTAGCTGTCCAGCTCAGGCACGTAAATCATAATGTCAATAGAGGTGATGCACACCTGTAATTTTTCTGCCTGGTGCTAAAATTTGAATGCTTATAGGCAATTTATAGGCAGGCCTGTACGCACGCTGGCAGAAATGCAGAAAAGCCATTGGACATATCATTGGTCACAGAAGTCAGCTTCTTAAAGAATCTTAAGATTTGCTTAAGGGGAAAGCAGCTTTCAAAACCTTAAGATTGCAGAGCTATGCTTGGAAGTATGATGGAAAAAATGCTATGAAGATTAAAAGTTAGAAAATGGACGGAATTAGATTTTTAAGGGTCATTGGGGAGGAGGACTTCTGTGTGGGTTCCTTGCTCCTCTTCATGATTAGCAAAAGCAAAATAAATTATGCAAAACAAAACAAAACAAAACCCAGCAGTTTGCATAATTCAGCTTTCATCAGAATTTGGGATATCTTGGTTCAAACCCTTTTTATTTTTTTAAGTGCTATGCATGCAGACAGCTCTGGATTTGAGAACTTGAGAAGGCTTGGAAAAGGGATTTCCATTTATCCCTTCACTCTACATCACTGCCACAGATTTCACTTCCAGGCAATGGGTTTTAAGATGAATGTGTTAAATTGGGCAATGAACATGAAACGTGATTTCAGGTTTGCAGGAAGGGGCCATAGCTCAATGGCAGCACACATGGCCAAATGCCTGGCAGCCTCCAGTTGGAATCTCAAAGAGTAGAGCCTAGAAAGACTTGCCTAAGACCAAGAATCCTTATGCTCTCTAGATGATGATGAGCTGCAGCTCCCATCAGCACCAGTCAGCATGGCCAATGACCAAGGGTGATGGGAGGTGTAATCCAGCAACATCTGAAGGACCACAAGTTTCCAATCCTGGTACAGCAAATACAGGACTAGATGGGCCAATAGTTTGATCAGGTATAAGGCAGATTTGTGTTTTTATCAATTAATTGATTGCATTTTTAAATCCCTGTTCCATTAAAAGGAGCTCAGAGGGATGTACAATAAAAGTTTAAAAACAACAGAATCCAGTCAAAATAATTGAAATACTCACACAAGTACGTCAACATTTAAAAAACCATAGCACAATCACAAAACCAGCATTAGAATCATAGAACTGTAGAATTGGAAGGGAACCCGAGGGTCATCTAGTCCAACCCCCTGCAGTGCAGGAATCCATAGCAGTCCCTGGGTGGGCTTGAACCACCAACCTTCTGGTTAACAGCCAGACACAATTAGCATGCCTTCATTCTGCTAAGGCTTAAGTAAACAGATTAACACTTTTAAAAACCAGGAGAGGTCCTCTCTACCAGGAACAGGGGAGAAAATCAATTCGATTTGCATTTAAAACTGAACTGATCAGAATCACACTTTCTGAAATAATATGAGACGGAAACACCACCACCCTTCAAAATCCACACTTTCCCAAATTTTGTAATGCAGTTCTCCAGCGTTTACCCAAACGTGTGCTAGGGGGAAATGAGCATAAAAATGAATATATTAGTGGAAATAAGATACAAGAAGGCATTACGTTAGGGGAAATTAGTTGCAAAAACAATGTGCACATTGGTGAAAACTGCATGTAAAAATGTGTTTCTTAGGAGAAATTCGCACAAAAATGCTGAATAATTTCCATGAGGATTTTTTTAAAAGCACAAATTGCTGCAGAAATGTGAAGAACCAAATTTAATTTCCCCATAAATGTTTCCACTTTCCCCCCTGGTCTTCACACCTCTAACCTCATGCAGTGTAGAGTCCATAGAAAATGAGTTCAGTCCAAGCAGGAGGCATAAGCATCATTTTTGCCTCAGGAGAAACCTTGAAATTGGGGTCCTGGACCCTAGCTTCACTATAAAGGCTCAGAACCTCTTCTCGCCCCTCAGAAACCTGAAATCATTTGACAAGAAAAGCCACCCAGACTAAGCAGGGGAGGGGGGAAGGAGGCTGCTTGCTATCTTCTCCTAGGACGGCTTTCTTCAAGCTGGTGCTCTCCTCGTCTTTTAGACTACAGCTGCCATCCACTTTCTCCTGCACATTCTGCTACCCCCAAAGATCTAGAAGGCACCAGCCTGGGGAAGGCTGCTCTGGGCAAGACAATGCTGGCATGAAGCTGAGGGCTAGAGCAAGGACAGATGGGAGTCCAAAGCAGGCCCTGGATCTCCCCGGAACCACCTCCTTACCTTTGCTGCAGTGTCTGTTTGGTGGGCACACAGCACCTTGGAGACGGACTGTGCCTGAACAGAGCAAGCAGTGGGGTGACCTTTGGACCCTCCTTCCCTCGGCACGGAATGCCATCGCCACCTGCCTTCGCCATATAAGGGCAATTGTGTCTAAGAACGGAAGAATGGCAGAGTGAGCCCAAGGTCCTTTGACACACGAGCCTCATCTCACTCCCCATGTGTGCGCACACCTGAGCGGAAATTGCTGAAATGTCCAGGTGCATGGCAGTCCATGTCGGTTTAGTACATTTCAGCGAAGTTCATTTAAAAAGCTCACTTTCACTTTTTGAAATATAGCAACCCTAGCCCAACCTCCTACAATGCAGGAATCTCAACTAAAGCATCCATGACCACCTAACCTCTGCTTAAAACCCTCCAAGGAAAGAGAGTCGACAAATAGAAACATTGGAAGAAAGAACTGGGCAAACCTTTGCAGTTTTGATTCTTAAAAATGACAGCAAGTTTTGGCAACAAATTAAGATGCAGGTGGAAATATATCACAATCAATGCACCAGGCTTTTAGATGTGGGGGACGGGGGTAGGGGAATAGTGGGAAAGTATTATTAACAGTGAGCCAGCAATTCGTTGACTTTTTGAACTGCACCCTTCTTCTAAACACATTCTATCTTTTACCCTCAACATCAGTCAGCACCAACTGTCCATTCTGCAGGGGAGCATAGGGTGATCCTTGCACACAGTCATAAAAAAACCTGTAGGGTATGGCATGCTCATCTTAAATTAAATTGTCCTTCAGCCAGTTAATGTTGCACATTAAGATGCATTTATAATTCATATACATTCTGAAGAGTCATAATTAAATTTATTTTCATAATCATGTTTCATCTCCAATCAGAAGGCATGTGATTGGATATTCTGTGTGGATGAGTTCTCTTATAAAACTTAGGGAACTTCCAGACCACCTGTTTGGTGAACATTCATCCTTGCGTGGGAGATTGTATGACATGGCTAACTCCTCCTGACCCTGGTGAATTGGAACACACACAAAACATGGAATGGGCTCCCCAGCTTTGTACACATTACATAGCAGCCCATCTGGAAGTGCCCTTCTACTCCTGGCAGAAGCAATATCTTCCTTTGCAGCCACACCTAGCTCCGAAAGTCTCCCTCAGTCATCCCACGCTCTAACCTTGCGATTAACAGCTGTCAGTGACCCCTTGAAGGGCCAAAGGCCTTCTCTTACTCTGGCAGTGATCTTTTTATGGCTCTGGGGAAACGCTCCATTTATCTTATCTCTGCTGTTGAGCTAGCAGAAATAAATCTCTCTCCAATACAACTCCTGCTGTCAACCGCTCATTCCTATCTCCCTAATTGACAATGTACTAGAAGGGAAGGAGTTTTAACAATTTTCAATCCACAGTTCAAGCCGCGATCAAGGCAGCTTACAACATGGAAAAGAAAGGTTAACTACAACATAACAAAAGTAAAAGGTAAAGGGAGCCCTGACCATTAGGTCCAGTCGTGGACGACTCTGGGGTTGCGGCGCTCATCTCGCTTTATTGGCTGAGGCAGCCGGCGTACAGCTTCCGGGTCATGTGACCAGCATGACTAAGCCGCTTCTGGCGAACCAGAGCAGCGCATGGAAATGCTGTTTACCTTCCCGCCAGAGCAGTACCTATTTATCTACTTGCACTTTGACGTGCTTTCAAACTGCTAGGTTGGCAGGAGAAGGGACCAAGCAACGGGAGCTCACCCTGTCACGGGGATTCAAACCACCAACCTTCTGATAGGCAAGCCCTAGGTTCTGTGGTTGTACCCACAGAGCCACCCACATCCCATAACAAAAGTAGTCATAAATAAATCTCAAGATCTAAAATAAAGATTAAAAAAACCAACAACACCCAAGAGCAACAATAACAATAACCTACCATCAAAAAAACCAAACAGCACCCCAACCCAAGACTCTGTATTTGCTTATAAGGAAATGCCAAGCGATAAGCGATCGATGGTGGAAACGATCAGGACTCTCATAAGCAATGCTCAGAACAGCATTGTAACTTAAAATAATTTCAGCCCTCTCTGGCCCAAACCAGCCCTGAAAGGGAAATCTACAATTAGGCTCTCCCATGGCTACTGTTTTGCTAACTGGCAACCCCACTGAGTGGTTCTGAAGATCAAGGACAAGGGTGTGGTGCCTGTTATCCTGTTGCTCCAGGACAGGGCATGTAACTCTTTCCTCGGTGTAAATTTCCCCACCTCCCCCACCTCCCAAGCTGCTATGAGTGGGAGGGGCATGGGAAAGAGAGGAGCAGATGAGATTCGTGCATCTGCAGTGCTAATAGGTAGAGGGTGGGAGGAGGAAACAGCCTCTCCCAGAGCACAAAGTCCCAGTCTTCAAAGCAGCCACTGAAAATAAATCACCAGCACCACCGGACAGCAGAGTCACATTCAGAAAAGCACACTCTGGTAACCAGCAGCCTTGATTACCACAATGTGTTATATGTGGGGATGCCTTTGAATACGTTTTAAGGAACTTCAGTTAGTTTAAATAAAGCAGCCATGCTGCTAACAGGCTCCTGTCCTAAGGAACATATCCTGCCCGTTTGGAAGTTGCTTCACTGGCTGCTTATTTGTTTCCATTGAGCTTCTTGTCAACTGCAGATTTCAACCCAGATCTTACTCCATGGTCAGCCCCACATTCTACCCCTGGCACCACTCCAGCTCATTGAACTATTGCATCATCCTAACGCAGACGAAAACATCATCTAGGCATCATTTGTAAGAACATGATTCCATGCAGGGCAAAGAGGAAGAATCTTATGGGACAGGTGACTGAATAGGCTTGCCATACTTCTGGGAAATCCTGGACGTGTCCTCTTTTGGGGGGGCCAACATGCCCATCTGGGGGAATTTTTACATTTTAAAGGGAATGTCTGGAATTTTTGTTTTTTGTTTGTTTTGGGGAGGCAGGGGTGGCTTGGGCACAGGCACTCGGGCATGGGCTGTCTGATTTTTTTGCTCTTCAAGATATGGCAATCCTATGACTGAAACCTTTGGCCCTCTAGATGGTGCTGAAGTACAACTCCCATCATCCTTGGCCATTGGCCCTGCTTGCTGGGGCTGATGGGAGTTGTAGTTCAGCAACATCTGGATGGCTGAAGGTTTGCCACATCTGGTTACTGACAAGGTTACTGACAGGAAGGCCAGGATCTAGGATACTTGTGGGTGAGGGGAAGATGCTGGAGTGGTCTTATTTAGGAGAATACCAGTGGTTTCAGATGGGAAGAAAGTCTGTTCCCCATTACCTAGCTGATCCTCAGCAGCTTATTCAAATATTAACAAGCAATTTCCTACTTTTATTACTTTTATCGCTTGAGGGAAAACAAACAGTGTATGGAGAAGAGAAACCATTTATGATGTCAACTCTGCCCCTGGCCTGTGGACTATCATCTTTTGCAGTGCCTTGGAAGGATAAAGGAATTAGAGCATGTGTAGTAATCTTAGGACACCCACACTAGAGACAGGATAAAATTTGAACTAAGATTTTTGGCTTATTAAAGGGACAGTGTGTACACGAGGGACTACTGATACTCACACTGGGGTCTTAAAAGTATTGACTGTTTCTGAAGACTCAAGAGGCACAGTTGCTGCCACTACCCTCTGCCACTACCTCAACCAAATATTCCCACAACTCAGTCTGGTTGCTAGGGGCAATATATCTCTGTACCAAATCTTCTCCAGTTGTACCTCTGGCTGCTTGGACAGTTTAGCCAGTTTAGATATTTATTCAGGGCACCCTCTCAGACTAACTCAGCTAACCAGCTCCCTTCCTTCATCTTCTCTAGGTGAGTGTTGATAAAACACAGAGTATTAACATATATCGTAGGTCTCAATTGCTGCCTGGAGCTAATGGGAAATGGAGTGCAAGACCATCCAAAGGGCCACAGGTTTCCCACCTCTGCTTCAAGGCCCGAATTAACCCAACTATATTTCTTAAGCAATTACTGTTACTACAACTCCTGCTAGCAGTATTTTTTAAAAACAATTATGCAATAGCTCAGGAGTATGAATCATCAAACATCAGATAGTATCTTGGTTCCATAGGGATGCAGTCTCTATCCTTGAAGACAACCCTATCAGCCAACAACCTGGCAATTGCATCTACAGCTATGAATTGGCCTTTGTTACTCACAGTGCAGAACACTACATTACAATGATCAATTGTGAATGGTGGGGGGAATATTTTTTGCCATTTAAACATTACTGTGTTAGTTTAACCCTTTTGCATTATAGTAAATGAATGCATCGTCTAGTTTCCTCATTCTGCTCATGCTTCTTAGACCTTTAGAATATATTCCTGCCTTGGGGGTGGGTGGGTGGGTGTGTTCCAGATAATGACTGTTGGGTCAAGCCTCCTCATTTAAGAAAATGGGTGATGGAGAAATCCCAGGGTGAAATGCTTTGC
The DNA here is from genome assembly GCF_964106645.2 of Podarcis pityusensis. Lineage (NCBI taxonomy): Eukaryota > Metazoa > Chordata > Lepidosauria > Squamata > Lacertidae > Podarcis > Podarcis pityusensis. Next base: position 87,201,362 of record NC_138028.1, read on the forward strand.
TGCATTTCCATTAATTTGAAGGCTGCACCTCCCTCAATCCATTGCAGAAAGTGCTGGAGCACAACTCTCAAATGGCATGCTGGTGCTTCAGTGGCTACATTGAAGATATGGCATACCGGGGGCGCCAACTAGAATAACATATTGTGAGGGCCTAGGTAAGCCCCGCCCTGCATAAGCGATCACATGACATGGAGCACACACACCATTTGAATGACAATGCCCATCACCTTTGTGGGGGCCCAGACCTCTGAAATATTTTATTGCAGGGGTCAAAGCCCCCATGGCCCCTAGGAGTTGGCTGCTATGTGGCATACAATGGAACTGCTTCTACTTGAGTTGTTTCTGAAGTCAGGCCTGCCTGTCTCCTCTTTCCCCTGGCTGTCTGGACCGCTGTTTGGTCACCCACTCTTGTGATGATGGGCTTCACTTTAGCCTCACTCAGCTTTTCTCCCACATAAGAATCTTTTAAATACCTGCAACATCTCAACAAAAATGCATGTCCTCCAATGACCCCTATTTCCTGCTTGTTAAATCATAGTTCCTATTTGGGTGCTTTTCAAAATGCTGTCTGAATGAACTGCTTCTCCACCATCCCATCCCATAACTGCCTATTCAGATAAGTAATGGTGCTGATTATGTTTCTGAGTTGCCACTATTCTGTAATTAGCGCAACCAGAATAAATTTCTTTCTTCCTTTCTTTTCCTTTTCCTTTTCTTTTCTTTCTTGCATAGTAAACACCAGTTTAAACCTCTCAAGGATGAAAAAGTGAGGCATACATTGAAAATAAAAAGTAAAACTTATTATCCATGTACTAAGATGTCTACTTTCAGAAGTCAGTACAAGGTGAGTTGTTGGCTGTCAATATGATTTAATATTGCATAGTGAGCAAAGAGCCTCTAGCAATGTGTGGTGGAAGGGCTGTAGTTTAGTGACAGAGCCTCTGCTTTGTATGCAGAAAGTTCCAGATTCAATTCCCAGCATCCCCAGAAAAGGCTAGTAATGTCCCCTGTCTGAAACCCTGGAGAGCTGCTGCCAATCGCCATCTCTTCAAAAGGCAGAAAATCATTGTTTCACGCAAAATTCTGGTTTTCCAATGATTGCCATCTGACCAACCCATTGGTTGCCAACTCACAAGTAAACACAAAACAGCCTGGCCTGCTCTTGTGATGTTAACAACAGCTTATATGAAGAAATCAGAAGGTGAAGCTTTTCACAGCAAAGAGATAAACATCACCACAGACTATCTGGATCTGTTTTCCAGAGAGACAGCGGATAAGTTGGCAATCCTACCTGCCCCACCTTGTGACATTCCAGCTCAAAGACAACAGCCTCACAGCTTACCTGATGCAGGAGCAGGTGCCAAATGTTTTTAATACCCCCAAATTATTAATTCGGTTCTGTAGTTTGTTGCTGGTTGTTGCTATGCCCTAGTCTGTGTGGGAGAAGCAGAACGGTCTGGGTGAGGGAGGGTGGCAAAGCCAGCAGCCTAGGCATGGATTATTCCTGCTCCAGTAGACAGCCAGTTAACACCCCCCCTTCGTGGCCCCCAGTGAGCTGAATTCCAGCAAACACTATTTAAAAGGCGGTGTGGGGAAGACAGAAGCTCATGCAGTGGGGGGGGGGGGGGGGGAGAGAACAGAGAAAACAAAGGCCAAGTCAAGCCTAACTAGGAGGAACAGAGCCAGACAGAGACTGAGGAACAAACAAACAAGATGAAGAAAATTGGCCTTTCTGCAGCCTCTGGGTGGAACTAATGGGTTAGATCCAAAGCACAATAGAAAAGATGAACTGAATGTGCAGGGACAAAACTTCAGGGCTGAACCATCCCTCTTCACTTGACCGGCCCTATCATTAGGCAGAGGGAGGCATCTGCTTTAGGCAGCTGGTTTGTGGTGTCATAAAAGGGCTACAGATTTTTTTATTTTCACTTTAGGTGCAAAAGTAACTTCTGTACTGGCCTTGGGTACTATGGCCCTTGATTAGGGGCAGGGGCAGCAAAAAGCCTTGGTCCAGAACGTGGCTGAAGTTGATTCCTGGTTCCGTATTCTGAGCATGGACTCTTCAGAGGCATGGTGGATTAAACCATTGCACCCAGACTCCCAAACAGGTGCAGAGAGGGACACTCAAGCTTGTAGGATTGTTGGGTCCAGACCCTCAGGCAGCTTCTGTAAATTAGAGAGTTACTTAGCAAGGGAAACCATGCATGACTTCTTTCATCATCATGAGAAAGGAATGTGAAACAGGTGAAATTCTCCCCACTAAGATGTATAGTGGTACCTCTGGTTACATACTTAATTCGTTCCGGAGGTCCGTTCTTAACCTGAAACTGTTCTTAACCTGAAGCACCACTTTAGCTAATGGGGCCTCCTGCCGCACCGCTGCTGCACGATTTCTGTTCTCATCCTGAAGCAAAGTTCTTAACCCGAGGTATTATTTCTGGGTTAGCGGAGTCTGTAACCTGAAGCGTATGTAACCCAAGGTACCGCTGTATGTGAAATGACACTTAGCCCTGTGACGAAAGAGGCCAACCCCACTTATCCTGGTGCTGGGCAATGGGCACAAACTCTCTCACAGAGAAGCAGTAACAACAACTTTGCAGTAAGCTGACGCGGGTGGCGCTGTGGTCTAAATCACTAAGCCTCTTGGGCTTGCTGATCAGAAGGTTGGTGGTTCGAATCTCTGTGACAGGGTGAGCTCCTGTTGCTCGGTCCCAGCTCCTGCCAACCTAGCAGTTTGAAAGCACGCCAAAAAAGTGCAAGTAGATAAATAGGTACGGCTCTGGCAGGAAGGTAAACGGTGTTTCCGTGCGCTGCTCTGGTTTCGGTGTTCCATTGTGCTGACCACATGACCCGGAAAAACTGTCTGCAGAAAACACTGGCTCCCTCAGCCTGTAAAGCAAGATGAGCACCGCAACCCCAGAGTAGTCTGTCAGGGGTCCTTTACCTTTACCTGTTGTTGTTTTTTTACTAACTTTATATATTAGTTAAATTTCTATCCCAGTCTTTCTCCCTGGCGTGGTTGTCAGGGACTGACTGGACACTGAGGGCTGGTGGCTGGATAGTGATGAGTGGGCATTGGGAGAAGGGGGGGGGGTTGGAGACAGACTTTGAAGCAGGAATCAGTGAACTGGGGGAGCCTGTAACAGCCAGGAGATGAGAGTCAAGCAGCAGAAGCTGCTGCAGGACTGAATAGTGAAGAACAGGGGCAGGAGGAGGAAGAGATACCGTATTTTTCGCCCTATAGGGCGCACCTAGTTTTTTTTGGGGGGGGATAAAGAAAAAAAAATTATTTCCCCCCCCAAGCTTCCCCTGACCCCAGCCCCCAGAACAGGCTGCTATCCGCAAGCCTGGGGAGCCCGGCGGGAACTCCCGCCGGGCTCCCCAGGCTTGCGAATATCTGCCCGAAGCCCGGGGCGCGCTCCGCTGCGCTCCCCGGGTTTTGGGCTGCAGGCTGCTGTCCACAAGCCTTGGGAGCCCGGAGGGAAGTCGCGCTGGGCTCCCAAGGCTTACGGAGAGCTGTCCGAAGCCCGGGGTGCGCTCCGCTGTGCTCCCCAGGTTTCGGGCTGCAGGATGCTGTCCGCAAGCCTTGGGAGCCTGGCAGGAAGTAGCGCCGGGCTCCCAAGGATTGCGGATAGCTTCCTGAAGCCTGCATTCGCCCCATAGGACGCACACACATTTCCCCTTCATTTTTGGAGGGGAAAAAGTGCGTCCTATAGGGCGAAAAATACGGTAAGTCAGACTGGTGTGGAGTCAAGGGTTTCCACACCTCCCCCCACCTCTCCTGCTCCCCTGTCTCCCAGGACCAGAAGAGGATTGAAGAGGGAGGAGCAGAAACAGATTACACGCAGGTGTAGTCTTCGCCTGCTTGCCGGCAGCTTTGGGTGGCGGAGATACATAAGCAGAAGGTTGGGGGTGGAGGTGGGGGCTCCCTGTTGCTGCAACTGCCTCATTGGGTACACACGTAGGACTGATGGACATGCCTTTTCTTGCCCACCCACTTTCTGCAACAAATATTGCAACACCTTTCATATCAGCACCCCCAAACCACTTAGACACAGTCAAGGTGGAACCATGCCGCCTTTTGCAATGGTATTGGTTGTAAAGTCAGGGATAGGGAAATGTTGCTTCCCCAGTGGCTGTGTTCTGCCTCCACTGTCAGTGGCATTATGCCTCTGAATCCTAGTTGCTGAGTATGGCAGGTGGGCAGAGTGCTGTTGCGCTCAGGTGTAGTTTGCAGGCTTCCCACAGGCATCTGACTAGTCCACAGGATGCTGGACTAGATGGACCACTGGCCTGATCCAGCAGGGCTCTTCTGGTAAATTCTTAAGGCTCCAGCTTCCTTCACCCATGACTATTGGTCATGCTGGTTGGGGCAGCGGCGAGTTGAGAGTCCAAAAATGTATGGGGGGTACATATTCCTCATCCTTTTTCCTGAGACACAGAAACCAACTAGGACATTTGGAGGCTGTGCGCATAGATGGGAGAATGTAGAAGGAGCAGGGAACCCTCTTCTGTAATGGAGTAAAACTATTATCATTTTCTGGGAGGAGCATGTGTGTTTCCCTGTGTGCAAAATGGCCTGGCCCACGTCAGTTGTTGTTTTCTTCTTTTGTAATCCAGTCCCATCCAGCACCCTTACCTCTTTGTTGCATAATTGAGTTACTTCTGTTGGCCAGTTGAGTCCTTTTGAAGGTCACCCCAAAGTCCAGTTCAAATTGAAAGCATATGCTCCACCACTGATCTACAGTCCCTCTCCACCTCTAAATATATCAAGAAAATGGTTAAATATCCTGCCTGTAGTGAGTTTCAGATTATCAGATAACTTGTCACTCGCTTTGTCAACGGTTTTAAGTTGTTACCTCCAGAACTTTCTACACACGTCAATTTGGATTTGGTTTGTTCAGTTCCAAAGTTGGGAAGCTCTGCCTCCACCACCAGATGTTGGTGGCTTCAGTTCTCATCATTCCCGACCGTTGGCCAATTACGCAGATGCGAAATGGGGTCTGGCAACACCTGGAGGGCCACAGGTTCTCCATCAGTATGTCATTCATTTTATTTGATTTCTCACAAAAAAGGCGCCCGGCAACTTTTTCATTCTTGTTGCTCTTTTGTGCATATTTTCCAGTTATAGTGAGAGATTTTTAAAAGATGGGGTGACTCTACACAACATTGCAAATGCAGTCACACCACAGGCTTATATAAAGATACTGACGATCCTGCCCTGTTCATTTTTCAACCCCTTTTCTAAAAATTTCCTAACATATAATTTGCCATTTTTTGCTGCTGAGCACTCAAGATGAATTTCAGACATCTTCCAAATATGACCCAAAGATCTTTCTAGTCCTGCCACAGCCAATTTAGACCCTGTCTGTGTGTTCTCAGTTTCTTAGAGGGCTTCCAGTATTCAAATGTGGAGGGAATAGTTGGCCAACGAATGTTCAAGTGTGAGGAAACAAACCTTCATAACTGGCTTTATACTTTCAAACTGCTCAGAAGCCCTTTTGACAAGTAAGTGACATATAAATTAGACAGTAACCATAACAACCCTAAATCATAATCCTGTTTTAAGGACTATTGGACTAATAAAATGAAATTCCCTTACCTGTATTGCATTTCTTCTTATCACCCATGATAAGCAAAGAAACAACAGCTTATGCTTTAGGTTACACAGAAAAAAAAACAAGAGGCTGTTCTCATGAGTTTGTAATTTTTTTCTTTAAAGATTATTTTACAGTTTGAATCACACAAAAAAGGCACTTTTGATCTGGAATTGTGATTTTCTTACACTCTCTCTTCCATTTTTTAAAAAAGATCAGCTTGTGGTCAACAGAAGATACACAGCATGAGTCTGAACAGGTGTGAGTGGAGAGGATCTCCATCTCCTCCTCCAAAGGCAATCGCTCGTGGGGGGGGGGGGGGAGCTAGGCATTGAGGCAGGGATGGGGAAACCTGTTGGATCCAACTACCATCAGCCTCAGCCAATAGCCAGGGATGATGGGAGTTGTAGTCTAGCAACATCTGAAGGGCCACATTCTACCCCTTGCCAATAACCTGCATTAAGGACCTTCCAGAGGGCAGTAAGGCATAGCCTTCAATAAGAAGCTTGTGGCCTGAGAATCTGATGGGGACAACTTTCTCTGTCACCCCAGAAAACTCAAGAGGGCAAAATGAGCCATAGTGACATGGCTAGTTGAAAACTTGTGGCTCTTTGTAGTTTCCCAGGTTGGCACTGAAAAGGTTATCAGCTTTTACTTTTCCCAATAAAGCATGGAGTTTCCCCAATACTGCGTTAAACTTGCTCGCTGTCACTGAATCTCTGCCCCAGGCATGAGGAACCTGTGATTCTCTCTTGCTGGACTCCAACTCCCATTGGCCCCAGCCAGCACTGCTGATGGTCAGGAATGATGGGAGTCGGAGTTCAGAAATGCCTGGAGGGCTTCAGGTTCCTCGGTACTCTTCTACTCTCTCTCCTTTGCTGCGAAGAAAATAAATGAGAGGAGAGAGGGGTGCAATTTAATGGGAAAAGGAGAATAGCTTCAATCTTGAGCAAAAGCCATTCCCCTGTAAGGATGGGCTTGCTAGCTACTACCTCCGCAAGTATCATTTTTGGTGTAAATAGCTAGCATCCAGTGAGAAGGGGGTAGAGGTGGATGGACAGAAACAGATAATGTGTCTGTAGCGAAACAGGGAAAGGGAGATGTGAACAGGTTTGGATCTTCCATAATCTGATGCAGGTGGAAAAAACAAATTAAAGGTGGAATAAGTGTCTTATCCTAACTACTGGCGAACTAAGCTTAATTAATGCTGAGCTTATTGATGTGTTAAAAATGAGGAAGGGGAAATCCGGCAGGCGTTTGGAGAAGGGGGAGCATACTCTCTGACAGAGGTGTCCACTCATGGGCAAAGATCACTCGCACCTTTTACACCAAGAATAATGGCAACCAAGCACACAAAAACAATCACCATCTCCCAGGAACGTTGTTAAAAATACAGCTATAAAAATCCTCAGATGGTTTCCCTCCCCCCCATCCCGCTTCATTGTTTTTTATTTTCCATTTTTCCTAAAATATATACACATTATACATATTTATATAATCTAAAAATGTGCCCAGTTAAAATTCTTCTTTCCACATTCTGTAAAAAATAAAAATATGTTTTTTCTGCGGGGTTGCACAGGGCAACTCCCCACACAGAGGGCTTGTCTGGATGAAGCTCAGACTAGGAGCATTTTGTCTGTTGGGCATTGCAGATCATGACTCACGGCCTCGAGCAAACGAGCACCTCAACACTGCCAGACTAGAAAAATTGCTGAATGTTCTGTGCAGAAGGATGAAGAGTTTCTGCCATACCACGCTGCAAGAGACTGGAGAGGCCAGTGGAATTTGATGCAATTCGGATGGTACAAACTTGGCCAAATGTAGCTACTCCAATGGGAGAGCACTGGGTAGAGCAGGTGTTTGTGGCAACTTCAACTCAGAGGCAAAAACAAAGAGACATGTAGAGCAACTCCATGGAAGTTTAATCAGAGGCAAGCCCCACTGCATTAAATGGAACATGTCTCTCAAGAAAGGGTGCACTCAGTTACAGCCGCAATTCCCCCACAGCCCCAAGAGTGGTTTGCATCTTAGACTGTTGCTGTAAAAACAACAAAGTGTTAGCACCTAAGGTACCACCAAACTCTTTGTTGTTAATTTCACTTGACTTTGGTACAGATTAGATTAAAAGATATTATGCCTAGGAATCTTCTCTATTTTGTTTTGTGCCACTTTGGCATGATTTTACCCTTGCATTTAAATAAAAAAGTCATTTGAACGTTCACTATTTAAATACATATTTAAATGTGCATTTGCTCTCAAAATACCTATTTATACATTTAAAATGCTGAGGGAACTGTGTTGCACAAAGAAGGGCTGTGGGGAGCTGTTTCGATCCATCCATGAGCCTAGGAGGTGCAAATCAGGGCTTTTCATGTAAGAACCTGCAACCTTCCTCAGGCATCCTAAGGAGCGACTATGGATAATGGGTATCCTGCATCCTACTGGCATAAACACTACAAATATGCAAGCAACAAAAAGGAGGGATAATTTTTTTTGTTTAAGAACATTTTCTTTCTAGGGAACGCTTGGGGTTTCAACGGAGTATGTGTGTGTTATGGTAGTCTTATTTTTACTGTTCCACTGAAAAAAACTTTTATACACAATAAACTTTTTCTGAAAATATATTTCCCTCCTGCCTGCTCTCATTGCTTGGTTTTAAATTTGGCAATACTAAACATTGCACATTCCAGAGGGATAAATCCAGCAGCAGCTCAGGTGTGGGGAAGCTTTGGCTTTCCAGGTGCTGCAAGCATGGCCAATGGCCAGGGATGCTGGGGGTTGTAGTTCAGCAACATCTAGAGGGACAAAGGCTCCCCACACCTGCAGTAGCTGCTAGAAACAGGAACGGCTCTCCAATTGCTGCTGGACTGCAACTCCCATCTACCTTGACCATTGGCCAGGGCTGATGGGAATTGAAGTCCAACAGCATTTGGAAGGGCAGAGGTTCCCTGCTGCTCAAAGGTTTCTAGGCATCCAGTATCCCCCATAATGTCCAATCTGGCAGTGATGAGGTACTTCCACTATGTTACAACAGCAATTTAGTAAGATTTAAATAGAAGGTCATAGTTTGCTGCAAAGGACTGCTTGCTTGCCCCCTGGCAGTGAGGTTCAGCAATGCGCTTTGCTCTGCTACTCCAGGAGCCACTACTGAGAGCCAAATCCTGCCCCATTCCTGAAACATTCCATCCTGAATGGGCTGAGGCTCTGAAGAGCCCTGGCATCATGTCCTTTCTTAACAAAACAGCCAAGAACAATAGTAAAAAAAAAAAAAAAGGCACAAGGTTTTCTTGTATCCAAAAAACATTTTAAGGCAAATTCAGAGTGGCACTGGAAAGAAACCAAGGCAAATCCATTATCTTGCAGAACAGATTGGCAGAGGACCAAGGCAATTCTACTCTGACTTAAAGATTCTCTTTCCTTTTAAAAAACAGGCTTTCAAAGCTGCTGGGCAAAGTGGGGGGAAATATGGTTCAAAGGGAAGGAACGGCCAGCTTGATTTTGGCCAAAACCACCTTTGGGAACTTGAAGTGGCTGGACTGTCGGCAAAGCATTGGAAACAGAGGCGCCAGCCGCCACCACAACCCAGCATTGTGTGTCCATCCACTCTTGTCTCTTTAGGATACCAACAGGTCCATCACTTCCAAAAGGCACAATTTCCCCCACATGCCTCAAAAGTCCAGGAGGAGAATTCCAACCACAGCCCAAAGGCAAGAGTTGCACCTCAATGCCTTGTAAGGTTTGAAGGCACTACAGCATAAGAGGAATAAACCCACAGCGGCAGAGAAAGAGATTGACCCCTCTCCCTGTATGGCCTATGCATATGTGATTTATGGTCACAGGAAGGGTTGAGTTGAAGGAGCTGAAGAATAGGCCTTGGAAAAGCCAGAGGCTGAAGGAAGAAAAGCTGAGGGCTGGCGTAGAATATAGAAAAGCAGGAGGACAACTGGAGTGAGTCATACATGGGTACTGCAGGTCAGTGTCACCAACCCACACTCTTAAGCCTCAGAGTCTTTGAAGAATTTATTCTGGGTCAAACCTGATTGTTCAAGGTGGCGGCCTTCCTCCCTAGCACAGATCAACCAGTAGCGCTTACTTTCCTCACAGCCATCTTCACAAACCCATCTCTCATCTCAGACCTCCTTCTCTACTAGCGATTGATATTGTGAACCATCTTTCTCTTGCTCCAAGAAATCACAGCTTCAGGCATTCTCTCCAGATAGAATGAAGGATGGGGTTAAGGCAGGCGATCTGGGGCTGGTATAACCACTGGATTGGTCACTCCCTCCCCTCTCAAGGCACCTGTCACAGGGCCCTGTTGACAAAACTGACAGAGCTAGTTTTATCTTGCGTCTCAGCGGAGAAAAGCTTCTCTCCTCCCCAAACACACCAATTTCTTCCCTCTCGCTCCTCAAGTATCTCTTTCCCCCCTCTGTTGGGTTGCTACCAGTTCCAAAAAGTTAAGTAAAACTTGGGATTTTCCTCTCCAAATCAGGATTTTCTCCACCAAGGGGAGGGAGAAACAACTCCAATCCAGTATGCACCCCAAAGGAGAAAACTTATTCAACAATGGCAAATAAGCTGCATCCAGTTTAGGACTCCTCAAACGTTCAGCCGAAACCCACCAGCTTTGCCTGTCTTTCTGAAGCAGAAATGCCCTCTCTCTTTGACAAGACGCAACAGAGTCCCTTTAAATCCACTTTGTATCTCCCCACATCTTTCCAGCCCCCGCTTTATCCTGAGTCCTGCCTGTTCTCTTTCGTCTCCCCATCCCAACTTCTCTCAGATGCTTCCCACCTGGGGTCTCTCTCTGCCTCCAGTCAAGTCAGTGGCCGCCACCACCACAAACAGAGCTGGGACACTTATAAGCCCAGAAACCTAGGCCTCAACACCTAATAAAGAAACAGGAGGAGAAGATGCAAACAGTGGCGAGATGCAGTGGGTACCTGGGACCGGTTCTTGTGTAGCACCCCCGACCTGGTGGCAGGGGAATGGGGTAGGGTTCTGGTTTCCCCCCCTTGATTAGAGGAGAAAGGACCACAGGTTTGGTCCCACTTGGTATGAGAGGGGCAGGGAAAACTGGGCTGAGGTCCTAGTCTCCTCAGCCCATTATTCAAGGGGGCAAACCGTTAAAAACACAGCGTCAAAAGGGGCTTCCTCTCTCTGGAGATGAAGATCACACTCGGACACTGAGAGAGAGGGGTCCTGTCCTGCTGCACCACGGAAACAAGCGCTCTCTGATGACGCCCCCTGCAGGGTTTCTTGTGCTCTGCACTGTGCGTTGAGGCTGCCAGGGGCTAGGCTGAGGGAAGGAGCAGGCTGTCCTGCTCAATGAAAGGGAAGCAGCTGAGACGGGCAAACGCCCCTCCTCTCCTCTCCCCTGCCCAAAGCTCCCCTGCGGTCACTAGCTGCTAGTCCGGTGCTGCTTTAGCACTGTATAGACGTCGTCCACTTTGCTGAGTCTCTCAAAGAACGGCAGCAGGTCCAGGAGCTCCGTGTCAGCCATGTTGTCAAACCATGAAGCCACAGGCACCTGCCACGGTGGGAGAAGGGAAGCGGTTAGGAGGCAAGTACGTAATACATATAACAATGATAATGAGTTGTAGGTAGGCGTGCTTTGAGCCCAGAACAGTGCTCCGGCTGCCACAGTGTGCAAACAGTGGGAACAGTGGGGCCAAGACCAGGAGGCAGAGCCCCACTCTCCCCATCATGGTGCATTGTGGGAATGGAAGAATGCCAGCCTAGTGCAAGAGCAGCCCAGACACACAGAGTCTCCCTCAGCCTTTTGTTGAGGGAGCTCTGCATAAACTGTGTTTGCCCAAGTGTAAGGGGAATTTTGTAGTGCTGCTTTTGCCAACCTGGCCCCCTCCAGCTCTTTCTGGAGCAATTTTAAAACATCCCTGTTTACCCCAGGCATTTGATGTCTGAAATATGCTGCTTCCGGCAACCGCTGGCTGAGAGTGTGTGGTTGTTCTTAGCTATTTTTAAAATGCTTTTCAATGAGGTTCTTACAGGTGTGTTTGCTACCCTGGGCTCCTGTGGGAGGAAGGGTGGGATATAAATTGAATAAATACGGTGGTCCTAGTAATCCAACTCCCATCGGCCGCAGCCAATGAGAGTTGTAGTCCCAAAGAGCTGGAGGGAAGCAGCTTGGTGAAGAGGAAAAGGGAGAGCGCTGCAGCGAAGTGCGAGAGGTCATCCCAAAGAATGGGCATGTGACCATCGCACTGAGGTCCCCCCTTGCTCTATTCTCCACCTGTATATTTTAAGCTTTGCTCTAGCATGCAGCTCTGTGCAGCAGGGTGGAGAAAGTGAGCCTGTACAGCTTTTTTTTTTTTTTTTTTTAGTTTTCTGCCTACACAACCCCCTCCTTCCGCTCCGCATTCCCAGCAAAAGCCAGGAAGCTGATGGCTACCTGGCCACTTACAGCATTATCTGGGTGGAAGACATAAGAAGCAGGCGAATTGTCCACTATGATGATCCGCGTGAGGTCGCGGCCCAGGCGGCTGAGGTCCTTGACGTAGTTTCCACGGTGGAAGACGCACGACTCGCGGAAGAGGCGGGCACGGAAGGCTCCCCACTTATCCAGCAGGTCAGCCACGGGGTCTGCATACTGGGGTTAGGAGGAGAAGGAGAGTCAGTTTGACCACACTCAGGTGTGCGTGCCTATTGCAAGGGATGGGACAGGATGGAACTGCTCCACTTGCATCCACAGAAGCCCGCATCACCTTCCTCTAATGATTAGATTTCCATTTCTCCCATCCCAGCAGGTAAGTGTGCATATTCCCAGGGTTCTCGGCCAGTTTCCCTTGCCCAGGTAGAAGAACGGGGGCTAGGTTAGAGGAAAAGAACCGCTGCAAACCCTTTCCTCAGAGGGCTCATGTTTTACGTTCAAGCTCCTCCAAATGCTTTATTGTAATGCACTCACTTTAAAAAGTTGTCCTCTCCTGACGACTTAATCCAGCTCTAATCCTGGATGGGAGGCTAACCTTCTCTACTCCAGTTTACAGTAGGGATGAAGGGCTCTGTATTTCTGTTCAACAATCCACTGCGGAAGAAAAATCAGCGCTTGCCTGCCCAATGCAGCTTGCTTTTTCTTCCCAGTGCCTCAAGTTTCCCCAATAGAGCCCACTACATGGGTGTGGTAGGAGCAGGGGAGGAGTCTGAAGTCAACAATCACCCTTTCCAGTGTGGAGGTGGGAGGAGGAGAATCTCACCTTTGCCAGACTAGCGGTGAAGAGCACACACTCGAAGAGCTCACCCATCCGTCGTAGAAACTCATCCACATGCGGTCGCTTCAGGACATACACCTGGGGAGGGGAAGGGAGAGTATGGAGGTGGGGACGCAGGGCACAGATCCGCTCACTAGCTAGCTGAAGCATAGGGAGTCCCCACCCAGTCTTCCTGGCTAGCGAATACCATGGGTACCATGTTGTTCTTCTCTTCAGCAGGTTTAGGTTGAGCATCAGAAACCCCCACCCCCAAGAGTGGAAGAAGAGACTGGCTGGTGGAACAAGTTGCCCAAGGAGCACACAGAGATTTAGGAAGGTGCCTCTCATACTAGATCAGGCTATTTGTCCATTGAGGCCAGTGCTCCGTACTCTGACTGGCAGTGGCTTGGGGAGTGGGGTGTTTGTCACATTATCCTTGCAGACTGGAAATGATGGGGACTGAATCTGGGGCAGGTGCTCTGTCCCCTAAGCGATGACTCAACCGCAGCATGCGGCTGTTCAGGTAGAGACGCTTGAGTCCAAAACACATATGTCTGGCTGCAAGTGTGACAAAAAACAGCCAGTCTCCAAAGCTTCAGTGGGAAGAATTTGGAAAAGGAGGATTTAATATTAGTTCTTAGTATTTGAGGACAGGTTGGCAACTGATGTGAACTATCAAGATGGCTTGTGGACATCAGAAAGGAATACAGGTTGGAGAAACTTCTGCGAAGGATAGTTTATCCAGGCCTACATGAAAGATTGGCTCTAGAGGTCCTTCTTAGCCTTTGGAATCCAACTCTGGGATCTCACACATCCCAAGACAAGATACTCTATGACTTTTCATCTAGTATCCTGATTCCACCCCGTATCCTGGGGCTGGCTCCCATGCATGGGCAACTTGGTACATCAGAACAAGAGGCTCCTTTACTTCCTACATTTCAACATGCAGCACGCCATGGTTAGATGTCCCCTCTGAGATACAAAGTGTGTGATATGAAATGGTGTGGCTGGTCTAGATCACCCAGGAACCATTCAAAGCACCTGAAAAGTGTCTTCAGTGGTTAAGCTCCTCTTCAAAGGCTGATGGTACGGAGCTGCTGTATCCATCCTGGCTGGTGCTGCTGGCTGCCTCCAAGGCCAAGTAATCGAGAACAGGCTGACTGCAGTATTCACAGCCTATCCTGGATTACTTGAACCTGGCCACTGCCTTTCTAAGTAGGGATGGCAAACATGAACGAAAGGGGTGCAAAAGCTCAGCCCCATCCTCCACCACAACTGACCCCCAAGCGGTTTCCTTCCTTTTCCTGAGGGCTGCATACCAGCGACTGCCCCAAAGTCACCTTTGGTGATTCAACATCAGCTTTGAAATGCAGCGACCCCCGTTTGAGAATAGCACTGCCAATACCAGAACCCCTCTTTTTACCCATTTGGCTCTCCCGGCAGCATCCATACCTGGTGCATGACCCCGTCAATCTCCACTGGGATGATGAAATCTGCATTGTTCACCGGCTGGGAAGGGACAGAGTTGGGAAGTTAGACCTCCTCTGCTGGGTTCCTCTGCTCTTCACATCTTCCCCACTACCAGGGTTGATTCTCATAGCCGTACTCTCTCATCATATAAGATTAGGTTTCTGCAACAAGGCCATCTCTAGACTTTGGTGCTTCCTGCAAGTGAGCCATTTTGCTCCCTCACACCATACTTCCTCTCCACCTGCCACCGTCTCTCAGGGCAACTGGCACTAGCACACATCTTTGGCAGCAGGAACTGAAGATGGCTCCTCTCTTACAGAGTGGTAAATGGAGCCTTCTCCTGGCCAGCAGAGCTAATGGTCAGCGGTGGTGGGAGTCTGGCAGCATCTGGAGGGACAGGTTCCTCACCCCTGCCTTACCCACTGCTCCAGAAGAGCTGGTGGCAACTGGTTAACCAGCAGCTGAAAGGCAGCACAAGGTCCATACGGTGGAGCCAGGGCTGTTTCTGGGCAAAGCACAACCAGGGCTCTTGGGTTTGCCAGGAAAGGAATCCAGAGGGCTTTACTTCCAGGATTTATATGCTACCCAATAACAAAAGGTGGCTTACAACAAAGAGAAACTATTACATTTTTAAAAATGTTGTCATGGTAGGAGAATGGGTAAAGGCAAAAAAAAAAAAAAACAAATCCCTCCAGATTTTGCAAACCTGAACAGCAGATTCCATTACCTGGGAAATATCAAATTGTGCAGCCTGGTTATATCATGAAACTAAAGACAGCTAGGTATAAATGCACTTAAAATGTGGTGCAACTCAGGATGAGCAAGCTGATAAATGGAGCTACACATTCTGTAGGTGCTTCACCTAGCTCTGGACCAGAAGGATGAGAATATTGGATTAGGGAAGAGAAAGGTGGGAGTGACACCTCTGGATTTTATTCCTAAACTTGGGAAGGGGGGGGGCGCTAGTCATTAAAGGGGCAGAGGCAGGAGTTAAAAGGTGTCTTGGATTCTGCACTAAGGAGAGGATAATCATGTGAACAACCTTGATTTCCAAATAGTGGGGATGTGGAATATAAATTCTCTTAAAATTTATAAATAAATAAAGCTGTCTGGATGGAGAGTCAACAAAGGGCTAGAGCAGGCAGTGGGGTGTTTGTGTGCAAAACACTTGAGAAAGGACTAACCTTAAAGGAGCTATGTACCAATGTCTCATCCAGGTCAATGACGACACAGATTTTGCTGGAATCTTGAGGCTTGGTTTCTGGCAGGAGGTATTTGACAGTAGCCTGCAGAAGCACATACACACACAGGAGAAAATATTGTGAGGAGGAGTGCAGGACACAGAGTCATGCTGTAAGGGAAGCTGGCAGCTAGCAGGGCAGTGGAGATGGTGGGCTCA
Organism: Podarcis pityusensis; assembly: GCF_964106645.2. Taxonomy (NCBI): domain Eukaryota; kingdom Metazoa; phylum Chordata; class Lepidosauria; order Squamata; family Lacertidae; genus Podarcis; species Podarcis pityusensis. Next base: position 87,217,036 of record NC_138028.1, read on the forward strand.
GAACCTGTGCTGACTCCCAAGTCCCAAATCAGTATTTAGGGATGCTATGGCTGGTATAAAGATCTTGGACACAGTTCTGGCAAACAATGATGAAGTCCAAGGTAGCACCAAGATAAAGGGACTGGGGACTGGAGCATCTTTTTTAAAAAAATCTCCAATCCATTCCCCATCTTGTGAACCTGCAGTCACAAGTTTTTCTTTGGGGAGGAGGAGGAGCTGCGTTGGGGTGACATTGGAGTGGGAGTAGGATCTGCTCTGAAACAAAGCACAGACATTTGCAATTACACGACTGGGCACCAGAGGGCACTAGCGACAAGGATCAAGATGCTCTAGTATAGAATCCACTGGACTTTCGACTACCAGTTTGAAAGGAGCTGGTAGCTCAGCAGCGCTGGGATAACAAAGCCCCCAGTGCTCTTCCTAACTTGGCTGGTAACCTAACCCAAGCAGCCTGCCATGTGTTTAGGCCCCTGGCTTCATGAAAAGAGGAAATCTAACCCAGCAACAAACCTGGAAAGGACAAACAAGAAAAGGGCTTAAATAGTTCTTAACCAAGGGGGTGGGCTCTCTTTCATTAAAGGTTTTTAAACAGAGGTTGGGTGGCCATATATTAGGGATTCTTTAGCGGTGATTCCTGCATTGCAGGGGGTTGGACTAGATGAACCGTGGAGCCCCTTCCAAATACCATGATTCTATGAATGCAAAAGCTCCGTGTTACACCAATAGTTAAGAATCCTTAAAACATCAGAGCACTATAAAGATTAAAACCAGACAAAAGCTAGTCATGGATTTGCCTAAGAGCGCCACCAAAGTTTGTTCGTTTCACATGCAGCAAATTGTGTTTATTCCTTTGGGGGTGGCTCATCCGTTATTTGTCTGTTTTCCTACTCCATAGTTTTAAAATGTCTGCACAGTGTTTGTGTAACTGGAGAACTCTGCATTTCTTAATCATTAGCCCTACACACACAAACACACACACACACACACACACACACACACACACACACTTTTCTTGCTTCTCCTTTTTTTAAATTCAAGGCAGCTGCATCTGGGGCTCTCATCCATTTCCTTCTCCCCCATCCTGTCACCTGCCCCCCTCTCCCTTACCTGTCATGTGGCACATTGGAGGTCCTGCTGAGCTCAGCAAGGGAGTGCAGAGGGCATGTGACAGGACCAGCAGGGGGGTGGAAATGGGCGTGAGGAGCTCAGCCGGCCTCGGCTCCTACAGCAAAGGGAAATGTAAAGGTCTATTGCCCCAATGCCTGGGGTACCAAGGTAGAAACCTTGCTCTGTAGAATGCAAGTGCCCTCGCTGCAAGGACGAGAGGCCAGTTAATGTGTGGAAAAGGGTAACTAATGCATATTAAATGATCTGTAATGTGCACTCCAAGTCTCTTGCGAGGTGCGCAGGGGCTTCATCATGCCACATGACCAAGCCCATTAAGATTTCTAAGCACTCTCCTAGCTGCAGCCTGGCCTGAATGGTTTTGACACTGAAAATATTTGCATCCATTCAAAAGGCTTGGGAATTTTGCCCAAAATGAAATTTTAAAAAGCATCATGACTATGAATGGATGGGGAGAGGCAGGGACTGGGAGTTGGAGGGGAAAGGGAGGCAATGTTCCTTTTTGTAAAATCTTGGAACTCCTGTAACCAACCAAGTTTGCTGCCCTAAGGGAGGGGTGAGCAGAAGGCGGATCAGGATTGAATGGTAGATCTCTGGGTCATCTGCAGGGGATCAACAAGGGTTCTTACTCCCCAAATGTTTATCAGTGAGAACAGCAAAATGGCAACATCTAAATTAGGCTGCTAAAATGAAGGAAGCTAACCAGAAACGAACTTTTGTGCGAAAGGGCTATGAGGTCCATTCACTTTTGGTGCTGAAAACTAGTTCCTAGGCTCAAAGGCCCCCTGCTTTTTAATTCCAAAGCTATCTTTTGCACCCAGCTTTGGTTGGTAGATCTCGGGGTTGCGGTTAAACACAAACACACACACACACACACACACACAAAACAACCCAAAGTAGATCCATCAAAAGTCTAAAATGTCAATTCACCCAAGAAACCAGCCCTGGCCTGCCCCACTAGATACTTAACTCTTCCCTTGGTCATTTCAAGCAAGTGATCTGCCAGCCAGCTGGGGCCTACCTTGGGCACCGATCCATTTTCCTCCACCAGGAGTGGGGCGTTGTTGTTGACCGGGATAGGCTCCGAGTTGTCATGGCAAAGGCAGCAGAAGAGGGACTGGAAGATGCTGCGGTTTCTGGGCTTCTTGGAAGGTGATGGGTTCTGAGCACCTGCATGAGAAGGAGGGGAGGGGGATGAAGGGGGGGAGACAGAGATAAGTAAGGGAGTGCTGTCCTGTCAAACCCTCATCTTTATTCTCCCCGCTTCCAGGCCTGGCTGCTTCAGAGGTATTTTTCCACAGCCCTGTCCATAAGACTCAATCTCGCAGGTGTGACATGGTACAGATTGGGCCACTGTTGAATATACTCTGCATCTTATCCCTTTGGTCCTTTGCAGAAGTGCCCTAAACACAGTTGGAAAACTCCTGCAAGTGTCTTAAAATCTCAACAGGGGGCACTAACAACAAGAGCTTCCTGGCCCAAGGGATATTTGCTTTCCCTCCCCTTTGTGGGCCGTAGTTTTAAGGTGCACACCAAATAAACACTTTGCATGTGCACAGAGCAGGTGTGTTTTCAACCGTGTGTATGAGAAGGACACATCTGCCATGGAACCAGTATTGGCTGTGGCTTCCTGCACAAGGTCAAGAACGTACACTTGCCATTCTGAGAGAGAAAAAAATAAACCATGGGAAGTAGAATCAGCCACAGGTCCTTGGAAGACATCCAGATCAACCCATCACCAAAAGCAGGCCACAGTTCTGTCAGCTAGAGAGGTCCATGCATCCGGCCGACTAGAGAGGAAGATGGAAGGCGGGAGGTGCCAAATATAGCCAGGCCAACTGCTCTGACACAGATGGGGAGCCTGCAGCCCTCCAGATGTGACTCCAAAACTCCCATCAGCCCTGAACCAGAATGGTCAGTGGATGAAAGCAGCTGAGGAAAAGGTGAATTTCATGCTAGGGAGCACTAGGAAAGGAAAACAAAAGTGCCAATATCATAATGCCATTGTAGAAATCTATGGTGCAACCGCACTTGGAATACTGCATCCAGTTCAGGTTGTGTCACCTCAAAATGGAGTGCAGAGAATTTGAAAAGTTTCAAAAAAGGGCAGCTAAAATGATCGAGGGCATGGAGCACAAGGAAAGGTTGCAGCATTTGGAGACTTTGGGTTTAGAGAAAAGGTGACAACAGAGATCTATGAAATTATGCATAGTATGGAGAAAGCAGATCGAGAAGAGTTTTGTGCACTCTCTCGTCATCCGACACCTTCATCCAGTGAAGATGAACTATGGAAGATTCAGGACACATAAAATAAAACACTGCTTCACACAGAGCACAGTTAAACTATGGAACTCACTCCTCAGGAAACAGTGATAGCCGTCAACTTAGATGGATTTGAAAAAGACGATTAGACAAATTTGTGGCGAAGGCTCCCGATGGCTACTAGCCATGATGGCTATGCTCTACCTCCACAATCAGAGGCAGGCATGCTGCATGCTGGAAACCACAAGAGGAGAGAGGGCTCTTGCGCTCGGTTTCTGCTTGAGGGCTTCTTCCCCCAGGCATCTGGTTGGCCACTGTGAGAACAGGATGCTGGACCAGAGGGGCCACCGGGTGGGATGTTGATACAATCTAGGTAAGGGAGGAGGGTTTGCGGGTGGGATGGGCAGTGAAGGAACAAACCAACTAAAAAGGCTCAAATCCAACCTGGTAAAAGACCCTCCAGGATTCAAATATTTGCTATTATTTCCAAGGTTTTGGCTTTCTCAATGGAACGGATGTGCTGCAGGGGCCCCTTCCTTTTGCCTATCAGAACAACAACAACAACAAAACACACAAACCATCCCATCTTCTCTTCCTACTTCTCACACAAACATCCTCTTCTGGGTCTAGGCAGATGGGAAATATGGTCTCGCTCTTCCTGCCACCTGCCAATCTCTCTGTCACACACTTGCTCCAGGCACCTGGAGTTCTTGAGGAGTTTTTAATCACATGCCATTGCCAAGGATCTGGATTAAATTCACTTTCACATCTAATCCCTTTGCTTGTGAGCAGCTCCCGCTCCATAATCCGGGCCCCAGATAATGAGATTCTCCTCTTGGAACGGCCTGGATCTTAAGACACCAAAGCTGTGGACTGGGAGCCAGCGGCCAAGGAAGCCAGCCAGGCAAGGAGGTGCAAGGGGGCGGGGAGTTGGCAGGCCCTCCTGCAATCCCCATCTCTGCAGTCGCTGCCTTTTCAGCTTCCTGCTGTTCCAGGTCCCCAATTCTGCCAGTCCCAAGCAACGGAGCTCTTGCTATTCCGGAAACATGCCAAGATGCAAAGGAAGAGCCATGGCTCACTGGCAGGGCACCTGCCTTGAGCATAGAAGGTCCCGGGCTCAATTATTGTCACCTTCGATTTTAAAAAGGAAAGAGGCAGCAGCAGGTGATGGGAAAGGGTCTCCTTGGCTTGAGATCCTGGAGAACTGTGGGCTGCTAGTCCCAATAGGTATGTTCTACCTTTAGTGTCAAGAGGCAGTATTGCCCTCCGAATTCCAGTTGCTGGGAATCACAAGCAGGGAGAGATGTCCTGCTTGTGGGCTTTCCATAGGCATCTGGTTGGCCCCTGTGGGAACAGGATGCTGGATGAGATGGGCTGTTGGCCTGATCCAGGAGGGCTCTTCTTATGGTCATCAGTGGGGATGAAATCTGAGCTGGATGGACAAGGGCAGCACTGGCATCTGAGCCAGCTACTTAGCCAGCTATATGGAAGCCGCAATGAAGGCTCATGCAACCCTGCGTCAAGGTGGGTTCCTCTGCCTTTACTTTTAACGACTGCCTCAACACCATGTGAAAAACAAAAACAGGTATTCTCCAAAGATTAGTCAATAGCCACGAGGGAGAGGTTGAAGCTGGGTGCAAGCGGGTGAAGTATAGGCAAAGAGGGGGACAGCCTTTCAAATACTGCAAGATCAGAGAACCAAGAACCTGCACAAGACACGGCTTCAGATATCTAGAGTTGCCGTCAGCCCTATGTTGCTGCATGGTGTGCGGTGCTCTTTTAGCGAGTAAGGTCATAAATGGATGCACACAAACAAAAAAATGGAGGGAAGGACTAGCCAGAGGTGACACACATCTTGCAATTTTATGTCTTACTGGTTGTGCTCATATACATTATCTTCCATGTGTGAAGGAGGAAAAGGCTATTGCTTCTCTGCATCTCAGAGCTCTCACTGAGGGGATGCAGCTGGGGTGCAGAGATGTACCGCTTCAGGCTGTAGGTGGAGGCTCATATGACTAAGCGTTCCTCTCTCTCTCTCTCTCTCTGTGTGTGTGTGTGTGTGTGGAAATATATGTCCAGAAAGACAACTAAATGTCAAGGTGAAGAGTTCCAGCCTACACTTCTCTCAGACAAGCTAGCTTTCCATGCACAATTAATTAATTAATTAATTAATTAATTGTTTTCAAGTTATATTAGCTCCCATGTGCAGGCTAATGGAGCACAGTTCAGTTGCAGGTTTACCACCACAGTGAGGGCCAAAACGGATGTAAAAGCAGCAGGGACACGAACTCCAAGGGGTTGAGCTCTTTTGGCCTCTCCAATAATTTTGGGGGGGGGGGGGGGGGCTAGACACCCCCCCCAATGTTCCCAAATGTCAGGAGACAGAGGAGGCCCATTGCGGTGCCAAGCGTAGCTTCAAGGTCTGGCTGCCAAGTGTGAGAGAGGAGGAGCTGCCGGCTACTGCATTCAACTCCGCCCTCTGGTAGCCCGTTGCGCGCATGATGTCATGCGCGTGATCTGAGCACCTCAATCTTTGGCACAAGGTGGCACCTCTGAACAGCAGCAAACCTGTGTGCAGAGTAGCGGCCTGCCACCTAAATCCCATAAAGCAGTGGGGGCACATATGCATGAGGTTTGGCTCTAGGTTCAGTTGCAGCAAGTGTCTTTAACGGGGGGGGGGGGGAGTACCGAACTACAGAAGGATCAGCAGTAGGGGAAGAACAGCATCAGGCTACCCTAGTGACTTATGCATTAATGCCCACTTGTAGTTTGCAGGTTATGCAAATGGTGTTTCAGGACAAGCAGTGAGATGTCAGAAGGCAGAATGGCAATATTGGACATGTTGATCCAGAGGTGACACATTGTTCCTATGCCAGCGTATTTGCAATCTCGAGAACTGTTTGTCTTGTATACTTAATCACCATCCCTGCATTTGGCATATTTTATTAGGTACACCATGTTCTTTGGTTGGCAGATATACATTGTAAATATGCAGCAAGGGGGAGGGCTATCCCTCTTCCTGTTTGGTCCTCATTTTCGCAACAACACGGTTGTTGTTCTTTTTACTGTCAAGGGCAACCGGAAGGAAACAGCACAACCTTTTTAGCCCCTGCTGTTGGGGAATTTTTGTTAAAAGCACATTTCTGTATTTAAACCAGAAGGCCGAGTAAAGCAGTTTCAGCTAACCACCTATACAGCCTTTTAAAAAAGAAAGGAAAAAGAGAGACCTGGGACGCGTAACATGAATACAAAACACCACCTGAATATTTGCTGGGGCTTCAAAGTATGAATACTGAGCAGCTGCTGAAGCATAAATGCATGGCAATGTGTCAGTCACTGGCCAGACACTTGTGAAACAGTCACATACACCCCGCAAAAAGGAAAGCACAGCTCCACCACCTCCCCACGGCCTGCCATCCTGGTTGAGAAACAATATCCCAACTCAGAATCTGCTGTAACATCTGATCCTTACCAATAAAAATAAAAATAAAAAATCACCAGGGAGAAATCACTTCTGATTTCCCAATACTAACCAGAATACTGCTATTGTAAGAGGATGGTGTGGATGCTATACATTGAGTTTCCCCAGGCTGGATAACAAAATGATGCATAGGAAGCTGCTTCATACAGAGTGAGATCACTGGTCCATCTAGAGTAGCATTGTCTACACTGATTGAAACTGGGACCTTCTGAATGCAAGCCTGGTGCTCCACTCCGGAGCTACAGCCCCTTTCCTCTCTTCGTTTTGTTTTTGTTGTTCCACATCTGGCTCAAGGCCACTCTTTTCAGCAGATGTCACAAATTTGTTTCTGGGGGGGGATGAAATCAAAAGAAAAGGTGGCACCGCCACAGAGAACTATGTCAAATTGTGTCCCCATAGTGAAATATGCAAATCTAAAGCAAAATCCCATTAAGAGCAGAATGCAAAGCAGGTGACCATAATGATTCCTTAGAAGACAAAAGCCTGTGCACTCAAAAGAAAACAAAATCTTTATCATTTACACTTCAGACATAAAAGCAGGCAAGCCCAGTTTCTGACCCAACAAGCTGTGTTTTATCATTGAATTTATTTATTTTTTATAATTGTATGTTCAATTGTTGTAACGTACCACCTTATGCTGAAGGGCGGGGTAAGAAATCTTATAAATAAATCAATAAGCAAATGGATCCAGCTTACTAGGCCTCTGACCACGCCACTGCAGCAACCATTCCGTCAAGGAACCCTGAGAATTCATGCTCCACAGTCAGAATTCTTAGCAGGGTAGAGAAGCAGTGTGTGTGTGTGTGTGTGTGTGTGTGTGTGAGAGAGAGAGAGAGAGAGAGAGAGAGAGAGAGAGAAAGAAAGAAAGAAAGAAAGAAAGAAAGAAAGAAAGTGCCAGTGTTATTTAATGGATGTATAGAGAGTCTCTCTCCTTTGCTACTTATTAAATTGGGAAAATAAAAGAGTCTCACTCTCTCAATATTCTGGGTGACAGTCAAGTCCTTGGGCTTGCTGGTGAACAAAATCTTGAGTTTGTCATTTGTGACATTTGGGAAACCAAAAGGCTGAATTACTGAGGGATGAGATTAAAGAGTGCTGAAAGACTCACAGGAATGTGGAGTTTGTTGATGCCTCACAAGATTCCTGCTGCTCTACTTATGTCTAATAATAGTGGTACTAAATATTTTAATAGCATACTTCAAGTTTTCAAAGGGTTTCAAACAAACCCTCTAAGTAATTCTCACAACAGCCCTGTAAGGCAGGCCAATATTATCATTCCCACCTTCAGTATGAGTCAGATGGAATAGCAGTTTGCCTTTAGCCATCTCAAATGTTAAAAAATTATTGTCTGAAATCCTGGACACCCACTGCCTGTCAGTGTAGACAATGCTGAGCTATGAATGTGAGAATGACTCTCGTATTCAGTTCTCATCTCACAGTGCTGGGCGCACAAACAAAAAACTGTGCAGGGTGTCCTGCTGACCACTGTGTGCCAATGAGCAGAGCCACTCCCAACAGTCCACCATGTACCCAGGTGGTCTGCAAATTTTCCCTAAGCAACAAAGACTCCATTTATATACGATGCAATTCGTGTGAGTGGAGTGGCATGTCATAAGCTGTACATAAGCCAAGACCCAGTGTGGTGTACTGGTTAGAATACTGGACTAGGACCTGGGAGACCAGGGTTCTAATTGACCTTGGGCCAATCCCTAGCTCTCAGACTATCTGATGTCACAGGCTTGTTGTGAAATGGGGAGTAGGAAAACCATGTGTGTCACCTCGAGCTTGGAGAAAAAGTGGAATATCTTCTTTTTTTAAAAAAGAAATGAAGGATGAAAATAATTTCTAAAAGCAACTCCTTGTGTGGCAGACCTCTAAGTTTTTAACCCATGCAATCTGTGTGGAGGTTTACAAAAGGTTTATCGCATGGAGCACTGTCCATTTGGTTGCTTTGCAGATACCCACATGGACCATTGCATGTATTAACTGTTCATTACTATCAATAGAATTGGTAGTAATCTTGGGTGTTATCCAGTTCAATTCCTTGGCCTTAGGCAATCACCCCTACAATTATACTGTGCCTGAAAGGCACTGATCCAGATTCTTAATAAAAATCCCCATAGAAGGAGATGCAAATATCATTTTCCCTGGAATGCAATAATCAGAGAGTGGCTGGATGTAAACAAGTCTGGAAGATCATTTAATCCTTTGCCAGCCCAGTTCCTTCCAGATGTTTTGGACTACAATTCCCATCACCCCCGGCCAGCCCTGGAATGAGGTTGGCAAAGGCAGCTTAAGACAGAGAGAAGCAACTGTCTTTTGACAGCTTTTCTGCCTCACATAAGCATGCATGACCCTTGAAAAGGTCCTTTCAAGGACACACGTCCTTCCCCCAGCCCATCACTTGACCTGGTTGGCTTGAGAAAGGAGGAGGAGACCAAATTACCATGATCAAGGGGATAGGAGTTACCCGATGCGAGTCCAAGTCCAGGACAAAGCCCTGGCCATCCCAATCAGAGATACAAAGCGTCTGAAGATTTGGAAGGCATGACAGTGGTGGCAGGTAGGGGTAGTATATTGTGGGGAAACGGAAATATTTGCCATACTAATGAACTGAATTATGAAATACAAAATGTACTGCTTTGAGAATGTGAGAAGCACTTACTACTATTTAGTAAACAGCACATAAAATTGTGCTTCTGCTATTTGGTATATTTTGAAAGAGAGACAGAAAGACACAGCCCCCCCCCCCCCACACACACAGAGAGAGAGAGAGAGAGAGAGAGAAAACACATTCCTTCACTTTAATGGAAACAGAAACCTTCAATGCTCTGGTAAACAAAAGTGAAAGTTATACTTTGAGCTTAGAAATACAGCAGCCTTGCCCAACCAAGTACAGTACTTTTCTGACACTGTGTAGGACTTCAGCCTTGGCCAACACAACCAATGGTGAGTGACTGTGTGAGCTGTAATCTGGTAATATCCATAGGTTCATAGGTAATGATAATGATAATGATAATGATAATGATAATAATATTATTGTACCCCAGCCACTTTGGACAACGTCCAACAGGATATCAAAGAACACACCAAAATATCAAACATTAAAAGCTTCCTGAAACAGAGCTGCCTTCAGATGTCTGCAAAAAGTCATGTAATTGTTTATCTCTGACATCTGATGGGAGGGTTTGCCACAGGGTACACAGAACTACCGAGAAGGCCCTCTGCCTGATTCCCTGTAACTTCACCAGAAGGGCCTTGGAGCTGGACCTCAGGTTCTTCAACTCGGACCTAAACAGACCTAGAAGAATGCTGAACTCTCTGTCTTAGCCAGCCCTCCTCAACCTGATGCCCTCTAGATCAGGGGTCAGCAACCTTTTTCAGCAGGGGGCCGGTCCACTGTCCCTCAGACCACGTGGTGGGCCGGTTATATTTTGAAAAAAAAAATGAACTAATTCCTATGCCCCACAAATAACCCAGAGATGCATTTTAAATAAAAGGACACATTCTACTCATGTAAAAACACTGATTCCCGGACCGTCCGTGGGCCCGATTGAGAAGGCGACTGGGCCGCATCCGGCCCATGGGTCTTAGGTTGCCTATACCTGCTCTAGATGTTTTGACATACCACCCCCATCAGCCTTGGGCTCAACATGGACATGCTGATTGGGACTGATGGGGCCATAGTCCCAAACATCTGCCATGTACCGAGCTGGGAACTGCCCATACATAGTATGCCAACCACTGCATTATCACGTATCTCCCAACAACATTTCTATTTTTTCCCTATTGGACTTTGGAGCTGGGAAAATGGCACACTCTCGATGAAATCTGCCACTGTGCAGATAATCATCTCCTGCAGGTTGGGCTGAGACAGGGAGGTTAATTCAATCAGTTAAGGGTTCCAACATAAACTTGCCTAGGACATTAGTACTTAGCGGGAGGGCCGCTGTTGTTGTTGTTGTTGTTGTTGAATTCATGTACCACCCTATACTTGCAGGTCTCAGGGAGGCTCACAGGTTATTATTATCCTTACACACTTTGCGTAGAATGAAGCTGCAGACTGAGGTGGTGGGACTCTGGGGCGCTTGCTTCAGAATGTAGATGAGGAGCTTGTAGCTTAATGCCCTTTCACATTTAAAACGGCATGTGATAAACTAGCATATCGTGGTGGAAGGTTAAGAGCAGCTTCCTCCACCCCATCTGATAATTTATTAAAATAATATTTAACATAGCGCTTTCAACGTACTTCGCATGCTTTGCTCAGTTGTAACCCTTTCAGCACCCCTGCAAGGTTAATTCAGTATTATGCTATTCACTGTTGCAGGTAGGGAGAGACCCTGAGGGGCTGAGAGGCCTTTTCCAAAAGCCCTCTAGTGACTTTGTGGCAGAGGCCAGACTCAAACTGGGGACTTCCTGACTTGCAGCTCAGCCTGCAGTGCAACAGCACAGGATTCTGCCACAACTCATAAGTCAGCGTAATGGGCAGAGTTACTCGGAGAGCTAGATTTGTGTGGTGTGGGAAGAGAGGCTACAGAAGCTCATCCAGAGGCTTGAAAGTTGTCTGAGACACAGAAAGAGAATGACTTATGGAAGCAGGTAAAAGAGCTGTATTGAATGATTAATCACCTTTTAGAGAAGGTGGGAGACAGAACTGGGCATTAAACAACTTTCTGGTCAAGCAAGAGGAAACAGAACAGGAATCGAGTGGGAGTTACAAACATGGGCACTTCCCCATTAAAATTCATAAAGTACTTTTTAAAACACACACACACACACACACACACACAGAGAGAGAGACAGAGACAGACACACACACTGGCGGAGGAAGAGGGGTGTGGGGGGAGCGCACCGCCCCCGACATTACAATCCTGGTGGGGTGCCATCGCTGCTGTAACTCCACCTGTGCTGGGCGCCACACCCCCAGGACGCCCACCAGCCCCGCCCCTGCCTGCTCTCCACCCCCTGTGCCAGAGCATGAAGTTCCACCACTGGACACACCCACCCACCCCTTTGGAACAGGCTCCTTAAGGGGCAACCTACAAAAAGAGTCTCTTTGGTCAGCTACTGTTCCACTCACAAAACGCAGCCAGCTCCGCTTGGATGGACAGTGTGGCCTCTTGGGCGTCTCCTCTGATCTCATTACTACAGACTTTGTGTGGCACTTTTGGAAACCAGAATCGCATTGGCAGGTCCAGATTCAAGAACAAGGGGGCTGTATGTGGGCAATAAGAGAAGTCTGCTATATTCTGTGTTCATGTGACATTTAGATTTACAGCCAATCCTCTAAAATAGGGCAAAGCTTTTAAATAAAGAACGTTTGGGCTATCTGGAGGTGAATTAACACACATACCATCTGCCACCAGCAGTGTCTGCACTGGAAGCAGAACCATCCTTTGAGCCCTTTACTGAAGATCCTGTGTCTAGACATGACTCTGCAGGTCACTGCTTCATACAGGACCAGTACTGCACACTTTAACTGGGAACAGCTCTCCAGGGCCTCAGGAACCACCTGCTCCCCACTACTCTTTTAACTGGAGAAGCTGGTAAAATGTGGGCTGGATGAGGTAACTGTTAGGTGGATTTGTAGCTGGTTGACTGACCGAACCCAAATACTGCTCACGAATGGTTCCTCATCATCCTGGAAAAAGTGACAAGTGGGGTGCCGCAGGGTTTTGTCCTGAGCCGGTTGTTGTTCAACATCTTTATCAATGACTTGGATGAAGGAATTGAGGGGATGCTCATCAAATTTGCAGACGACACCAAACTGGGGTTAGCTAATGTTGCAAAAGACAGAATCATGATTCAGTATGATCTTAACAGATTGGAGAACTAGGCCAAAACTAATAAAAATGAATTTGAGTACGAACAAATGTAAGCTTCTACACTTGGGCAGGAAAAACCAGCTGCAGAAATATAAGATGGGGGACACTTGGCTTGCCAGTAGTACATGTGGTCTTAGTAGACCACAAGCTTAACAGGAGTCAACATTGTGATGCAGCAGCAAAGAAAGCTAATGCAATTCCAGGCTGCATCAACGGATGTATAGCATCCAGATCAAGGGAAGTAATAGTATCACTCCATTCTGCCTTGATCAAACCACACCTGGAATACTGTGTCCAGTTCTGGGCACCACGTTTAGGAAGGATATATTGACAAGCTGGAACATGTGCAGAGGAGGGTGACCAAGATGATCAAGGGTCTGGAAAGAAAGCCTTATGAGGAACAGTTGAGGGAGCTGGGTATGTTTAGGCTGGATAAGAAGAAACTGAGAGGATATATGACAGCCATCTTCAAATATCTAAAAGTCTTCCACTTGGAAGATGGAGCAAACTTGTTTTCTCCTGCTCTTGAGGGTAGAACCTGAACCAATGGCTTCAAGTTTCAAGAAAGGAGATTCGAACTAAACTTCAGGAAGAACTTTCTGACAGTAAGAAATGTTTTACAGTGCAGTGGACTCCCTCAGAAAGTGGTGGACTCTCCTTCACTGGAGGCTTTTAAGCAGAGGCTGAGTGGCCGTTTGTCAAGGATGCTTTAGCTGGGATTCAGAACTCGGTGTCCCAACCTTATAATTCTATGGTTCTCTGATTCTATGCCAGGAATTGAATCTAGGAAATTGCCCTATACTGAGTTAGACCTTTTAATGAATGTTAGAATGATGTTGGATTGAAGTTAAATGGTTTCTAGCAGCAATGTTATAAAGGAATATGTAAAAGTGGATTGTTAACAGGTGATAATCTAAAGTTACAATATATTAAGATAAAAGATTAAGATAGAATCAAAGAGGGAAAGGATTTGCTGAATTAACTAATTTGAACTGGAATACAAAAAACGGAGGTGTGAGGAGGTCGGGGAAACAAGTAAATGAAAGTTAAGATATGGAAAGACTAATCTGTTTTTTAACTGTTTTTATTTTGTATTTTCATTTTCTATCTTTTTTCTCTTTTTTTCTTTCTTTTTTCGCTTATTTTTGTATTATGTTGAAACTTTAATAAATATCTTATTAAAATATATATATATATACTGAGTTAGACCTTTGACCCATCTAGCTCAGCATTGCCTACACTGACTGGCAGTGGCTCTCCCAGCATTGTGGGGATTCCCAGCCCTACGTGGAGATGCTGGGGATTGAACCTGCAACCTTCTGTATGCAAAGCAGATGCTCTACCACTGAGCTACAGCCTCTTCCCTCTCTTTGTTTTGTTCCACATCAGGTTCATGGGCAATCTTTTAGGGAAGAAGAATAGCTCAAGGGCAGAGGACATGTTTTGCATCAGAGAGATTTCAGATTCAACCCTTGACCTCTCAAAAAAAAAAAGGCTGGACAAAATCTGTTTCTGAAATTCTGGAACTGTTGCTAGACAGTGTAGACCTACGGTAGCCAACATGATGCCCTCCATATGTTTTTGGACTACAACTCCCATCAGCCCTGACCAATGGCCATGCAGGCTGGTGCTGATGAATGCTTAAGGACCCACCAATATTCAGAGGGGACCACGTTGACCATCCCTGTAAACACATTATTGAGCCAAATGGACCAGTGGTTTAACTCAGTATATGGCAGCTGTAGTGCTAGGACTCAGTACCCCACAGATTGTAGTGTGGCACAAGCTAAACACAACTGGCCAGCCACATACGGTGGCAAGATAAAGCCCTCATTTTGGTTGCCTGCTCAGAACAGTTAACACAAGAAGAGCCTAGGTGCATCAGGCCAAAAGCCCATCTCATCTTCTCCCAGTGGCCAGCCAGAAACTTATAGGAAGCTTGCAAATAAGACCTGAGCACCACAGCAGTCTCCCAACCTGCAATTACCATAAACTGTCCCACAAATACATGTCTGCCAGGATGCATTTTTCTGTTCCATCCCTGTTGTGCCTAAACCACCAGCTTTAGGCTCTACCTTCTTGCTTCAGACAGAGCGTTTGCAAAATATCACCAATGAAAAGGAAGGCTGATAGCACTCCAGAACCCTGTCACACAGGCCTACTCATGCCCAACCTCTCACCCATCAAACCATACACACAACACCAGCCGTTTATCATCCCCTACCAAGTACATGCCGATCAGAAGGTCGGCGGTTCGAATCCCCACGACAGGGTGAGCTCCCGTTGCTCAGTCCCTGCTCCTGCCAACCTAGCAGTTTGAAAGGATGTCAAAGTGCAAGTAGATAAATAGGTACCGCTCCGTCGGGAAGGTAAATGGCATTTCCGTGCGCTGCTCTGGTTCACCAGAAGCAGCTTAGGCATGCTGGCCACATGACCCGGAAGCTGTACGCCGACTCCCTTGGCCAATAAAGCGAGATGAGCGCCGCAACCCGAGTCGGTCACGACTGTACCTAATGGTCAGGGGTCCCTTTACCTTTACCAAGTACATGATGACATCCCCCACCTCATTTTGGGAGCTGCAGGCAGGCAGCATAAACAGGACATTTACTGAGCCCCTGGTGGGGCTATAATGTGTGATTGTTTGGGTCAAAAGTTGGCTGAGGGAGTTACAAGTTGCTGCAGACCCTTTTCTGCACCACCACTACCCGCTGTCAAATATCTTAGTAGCCCAAGAGAAATTCCTGTGCCTCCCCAATTCAGAACAAATATTGTCTTGCACCAAGGTCAGCTCACTGGCCCATCTCTCTCAGCACTCTCTACTAAATGGCATTGGCTCTGCCCAACTCACCTCACCTGCCTTCAGCCAGAAGGTGTTGCTGTTGTTGTGTTTTTAAAGATGGCCGAAAGCAGATGGGTCCAAGTGGGCACATGAGCATGGGGGAGCAGCATCCCCTTTCTCACCCACCACCGACACATCTGACCCAAGAAATGCCCCAATTTCTTAGTGAAAAGGCCTCGGGATTTCTTAACCTTGCCAGCCAGCTTCCTTTCCGACAGAGCCAAGATCACCAGGAAGCAGTGGGAGAAAAGCTAAAAGCAGTTAGCAAAACACCACACCACACTCACACCATCTTGGGCTATTCCACTCCCCCCACCTTCCACCAGCAATGTTTACAACTCACCCAGCACCGAGAGAGGGTGCTAGGAATGGCATCTTTCCTCAGCCCTATCAGAGCAACTCCTTCATAATCGCCTATCTAGTGAGCCCACGTGTGCCTCACCTAGAATGGAAAAAAGGGAGGTGTAAGCTAACACCCAGGGTCAATAAAATGCTGCTCTTGCTAGTAAGTCAGGCAAAATATCTGGATCTCCAGGAAGTTAAGAGAGAGCTACCCTGAGTCTCAATCCTGAAATAATGTTGAATTGGGAACAGCTCCCTATCTAACATCTCTGGCGCCATCAAACAAGACTCCTCCTACAGACGTGTGTTTACTAATACCTGGCACAAGTCTGGGTGCAGCCCGCCCCACACCTGCTCAAAGGGGGCTTTCCCCTGCTCCCAATCTCCCATAGCAGCAAACAGCTCAACCAAAAAAACCTCGCCGGTGAAAAACGCACTTTCGCTTTAAAATGCTCTAAAGCAACAACAACTGCCCCATAACACGGAAAGAGAAAGATGGAGGGAGATGCATCCAGGATATGGGGTGTGGGGGTTTTTTTGGTTTGTAAAAATCAATAAGAGGATGCCTTATACGCCTCCCTAATGAAGCCTGTTGCCGGAACACAGCTTCCTCTTCGCTCAATAATGCCACACAGAGTGAGGAAATCGGGGTGGGGGGCCGGAAAGCTATAGGATCCAGAATATAGACGGGAAGGGAAGTAGGACCCCGCCAAAAAAAACCACCCAGTTTTTCTCCTCACCCCACAAAGCCCTTAAGGAAACAAAATCTCGAAGGAGCTACTGCGCCAAGCTAGCATTTCAGGGCACCCTCCAACCCCACGGGGCGAGGCGGTTATTTCGAGAGCCAATACACACAGACAACACATACACGTGTGCAACGCGCCGCGCTCGCTACCTCGGTGCCTCCGTGTCCAGGGCGCAGAGGTGGACTGGGCGCAACAAATCGGACAGGTTTCCTGCCTCTTGGGCCGACCACGCACCAGGGCGTTGCATCGTGGATCGATATATCCGCGCAAGAGAATGGGGAGACGGGGGGGGGGGGCACCCGGAGGAAGCGCGCGTCGCCAGAAAAGCGGCTTGGCCACTCTTCTTTTCCTGCCACCGGAACCTGAGGCCGGCGTGGATTGATTTGCGCGTCCGAGAAGGGCGCGCAGGCTCCCTCAACACCCCGCTACACCCGCTTATTGACGCGCGCAAGGCGATCCTAAGCTCCCTTGTCACCGATCTGTCAAGCTGAAGAGGTGGCGCGTTATGGGAACAAGTGGCCCCAAGCCCCGTTTCTTGGCGATCTGGAGGTGGGCACCGAGAAGATGCCCTCCCGGCCCCGTCTTTGACCTCTGCCCCTCGGGGAGGGCAGTTCGCGCGGGTCTCTTTACCTTTCTCCTGCAGAGGCGTGTTCACCTCTTCCTTGCTAACCTGGGTGATAATGGACCCGCTGTCCATTAGACCAGAAGGGCAGAGCGCTCTCTCTCTTCCTCTCTCTTCCCTCCTTCCAATTGTGTCTCCGCCGCTTTGAGGAATTTTCCAGGAGTTAAGAGATTGTTGTTGAGGTGGTGGGGTTTTTTTTGTGGTGGCGGGGAGCTTTTTTAAAAAAGAAAAGGAAATGAAAACGGAAGGGGAAAATAAAAGGGTGGGGGAGGGGCGGGGGGAGATGGGGAAAGGGGAAAAACAAAACAAAAAAGGGGGGAAAAGAAAAAGGCAGCGGCGGAGGAAACTTTGTTACAACATGGAGTTCCCTCTTCACGATTTTCTGATACAAACATGGAGCCCAGGCGCGGTTTCAAGCTACCCCTTAAAAGGGCAATGGCTGCGGGCCGCCCGGGATAGCCGGCGGCGGCGGCCTCCGGAGCGACCCCTCTTGGCCACCATCCGAGGGGAGGGATTTTGTCCCCCTCCGGTTCTGGGGCGGTGGGAGGGATCCGTTTGATCCGAGTTTGAGATCGCCCCGGATCGGACCACAAAGCCGCTTTCATCCTGGTGTTTCGTCTGTTCCCGTTCTGCAAGGCGACGCTCGCGGGCCCCGCCACCGGGATTAGTCGTCGTAGTAAAAACCGCTGATTTCTCCAATGATCTTTCCTTGCCCTCGTCGCTGTGACGCCGCCACCTCTGCGCCTCTGTAAAGAGACCCGCCGCCTCCCTTTTGAGAGGGGGTTGTTTTAATGAAAGAGACACTGGATGGAAGCCATCGATCCAGTTGAAAACACAAACCCCTTGCCCCGTATAGATCAGGGTCACTCTGGACCAGATGCACCAGAGAGGGATGCAGTTGTGAAGGGATGCAGCCTTTTCCTCTTTTCTCACTCCTGCTCTGATAATATGAGACCCATGAAGGACCCTGCATATGTAAGCCGGGGGCCGGGGCGGGGAGGCATAAAGCTGGTTATCCCTACAGAGATCCGTAATCCTCTGCAAAGATGGGCTCCAGAAGAATAGTCATGTCAGTCTGTGGGAGCCCTGATATTTGGGTGAGACCCTCTACCAGGCAATGTTTTCAGATTATCAAATTGGAATTCCTGGAACCAGAGACAGAGCCTCAAAATCCTCCCTGGGGAGGGAAGATTGAAACCAGCCAACAGGAACCTGAAGTGTACAGTCCAGGACAAACTTTACTTGAGTCTGACCCTTAAAAGCTCAAAGAGGTTTGTCATAGCAGGAGCTTTCATAACAGGTGCTTACATCACGTGATACCTGAAACAGGTATCTAGATATTGTTACTAGTCACCCCAATGTCTGAGCAGTGTGAGATCCCAGGGCCCGGGCACTCACCTAGGGGCTGTGTTTCCTTGGGAAATGAGGTGCAGAATCCAGGAATTAGAAGAAGGACAAGACATTCAGCCTAACCCCTTCCTCTGAACATAATTTCCTGAACATGGGAAGCCAGCCTGGCCTGTTTTTTAACATGCAAAATCCAGCACCTGGCACCCAGGAATTAGAAGAGGGGTCCAGGCACCCCACAACACACATAATAGAGGGTAGATAGAATTGTGTATTGCACAGTGTATAAAACCCAGGAGATCCTTCTGCGTCCTCATATGTGTGCTTATTTCTGGGGTTGAGAGAACTGTTCTGCTGCTGCGGTGAAGTTAGGTGGTTTCATAGCAGTCTTGCAACCAGCCTTCCCTCCAGGCTGTGTAGGTTGGACTGTTTCAGAATTCCATCCTTGGCAGCAAAATTAAAAGCATAGAAATTACGCTGTAAAACCTTGCTTTGAGCAAGTCCAGCTATGAAGTAAGCTGGCGTCCCCCTTCTTCCTTCACTTAACAGAGAATCAGGCAACAACTTGTAAATTTGAAAACAAGATTTACTTACTTTGTTCTCATGCATTGGCTCACAGCAATGGCACCAGTAAAAACGATGGAAGCAAAATACTTATATTTACAGTATAACCAGCTTCAGGTATGTGCCTAAAGCTGGAGGAAGTGAAGGCATGTCTACATCCCACACTGGTCAAAGTAAGAGAGAGGAGAACAAGAAACACTATACAGTGGTACCTCAGGTGACATACGCTTCAGGTTACATACGCTTCAGGTTACAGACTCCGCTAACCCAGAAATAGTGCTTCAGGTTAAGAACTTTGCTTCAGGCTGAGAACAGAAATCGTGCTCCGGCGGTGCGGCAGCAGCAGGAGGCCCCATTAGCTAAAGTGGTGCTTCAGGTTAAGAACAGTTTCAGGTTAAGAGCGGACCTCCGGAATGAATTAAGTACCGTACTTAACCTGAGGTACCACTGTATGCTCCTTCCTCTCCAGGAAAGCAGCAGAAATGACATCACACAGAGCCCCCTCTGCTAATTGTACTTCTATGGTCTGAGTATCTGCCCATTAGCAATACAGCTCTGTGGACTTGGCCCCTTCTCATGCTG
The DNA here is from genome assembly GCF_964106645.2 of Podarcis pityusensis. Lineage (NCBI taxonomy): Eukaryota > Metazoa > Chordata > Lepidosauria > Squamata > Lacertidae > Podarcis > Podarcis pityusensis. The sequence goes on from NC_138028.1 coordinate 87,236,771, forward strand.
ACTAGCAAGAATATGTATTTGTTTGGTTTGGCTGCTGATCTCCCACACATATAAGAGCCAGTGCTCAGAGATTGGCTCTGCTGTTTCATGTTAGGAAGACCCCTTGGAACAAGCCAAAAAACCATCTAGTCCAGCATCCAGCTTGCCACAGTGGCACAAGGGCAAGAGTGCACACCTGCTGTTGTTTACTGGTACCCAGAGGGATGCTGCTCAGGGCAGTGCACCTGTTTTGCATTATTTACTGCTCCCCCCCTGGCTACACCCATGCGCCAGTCTATTAAATTTGACACCTCTTGCCTCGCTTTATCTAAAGACTAAGACCAAGGCAAGCTTCAACATCAAGCCAGATTTCCCTCCTGCCAAAAGAATTCCGTTTCGTTTGCCATCTTGTAGCCTGATGAAGGGCTCTGTAGGACTCTGAAGCTTGCTCACTATTTTGTGACATTGTGTTTGTCTGAATAAAGGTATGGCCCTACCATGGATTTGGGTTTTTCTTCTTTTTCTTATCTCCTTTTTGCGGCGGCGCCCACGCGAGGACACACCAGAGACGCTTTTGCCGAGTTCGACCTCGCTGCCGACTGGCCCCTAGCGCAACAGAGCCATTGCCCTTTTAAGGAAGAAGAAATTCTTCGCATAAACAAGCTTTTGGGCCTGGAAGCTGGGTGCCCCGTCCTCGCAAGATTCCGGAGCGATGGGGAAGGCAGCGGTGCGGGGGTCGCTGGGTGCTAGGAGCGCGGGAAACTTTATCTTCCCCGAGAGAGCCGGCGGCGTACGAGGAGCAAATCCGGGGCGCCTTTGGAAGTTGATCGGGAAGGGGAGGGAGCAGGAGGGGGGCGCAGGGGAAGACTTGAAACGGGCAAGGGAGCGTCGGGCAAGAGCGAACCCAGGCCAGGGGCGAAGCGGCTCTTTTGGGTGGGGAGGAGCAACGGCCCAGGCCGGGAAAGTGGGACGCCCCTGGGCCCAAGAGCGCGTTTCTCAGCCAGACGCTCCCTACGAAACCCGAAAGGCCTTTCCTCCGCGCCCAGCTGGCGCCAGTTCCGCGCGCCTCCGCTCCCTTTTCTCTTGGGAAGGCGCCAGGCGCGGGTCTCGCTCAAGTTTCCCCGCTCGAAAGAAAAAGGCAGATTTCGCCCCACGTGATCGAGGGTGGAAAAACAAGAATCCCTTTGCGCCCTTTGGAAGCCTTGATGTCCTGGAGTTAGCAAAAAGCAGGAACAGGAGGGAAGGATTTTACAACCACAGGAATGACGTCTTTTGAAAAAAGGGAAAGTGGGTGGGGAGGAGGGAGAGAGAGAGAGACCTCGCAATCTTATCAAAGTTCCCTATTATGCCTTAATGGCGCCCTCTACCGGCGAGTCCAGGTACAGCAAGGTCCCTCGCGGGGCCCGCGCTTCTTTTTGCATCGAGTTTACTTGGTCGTATCCCATCCTGCTTGTCTCCACGTAGAGGTTTTTTTTTCCACCGTAAGGGACCGGATAAAAGTTCCTTTCCTGATTCTGGAGCGCAGAAGTGCTAGCTTGCCGAGTTAGCTGTCGCTGCCCCGCTAGAGGGTGATACGTTTTTAATTTTTCCTTTTCGAGATCCCCGTTTTCCCGAATCTCAGAGGCACTTGGAAGGAATCCATGTGTGGGCGAGCGGGGACTAGCCTGTGTTTACAATCCATCCCACCCGACGCGATCCAATAAGCTTCTATGGCTGTGCGCAGCGCTAGCCCGGAAAGTCTGGGCTCCTCACTTCGGCTATGATCAAAGAAGGCCTGCAGCAGCCGGTCCCTGAATATCAGGGTTACGCTGCACATGGCCGCTCCTGCTCCGGTTGTGACCCAAGGCAGAGAAACACGCCCCTGGGTGGGGCATAATTGGGCTGTTGCGGATGTCCCCAGGGGCTTTGCAGCTTTAATTGCGCCCACGCTTAATTCTAGCGCTGCTCTTCCCAAACCGCTTGCATGATTGCCTCTTATAGCGAACACATCCTACGCGCGTCTTAAGGAGCAGTTTTCTTCTAAACGGTTCAGCGGGCTATTGTAGGAACGCTGCTTTATACTGAGTCAGCCCATCATCCTTGTAGCTGATATTGCCCGCACTGACTGGCAGTGGCTCTCCGGGGTCCGGAAACCCACCCAGACGGGCGGGGTATTAATAATAATGATAATTTTCAAACAGGAAACTTTCCCACCCCAACCCGGAGATCCTGGGAGTCGCATTTTACATGCAAAGCAGATGGTCTAGCTACAGCAGAAATTGGCAGGATAAATGGGAGCCAAGCTGGTATTTAAAGAAAAATCGGTGCCCCCTCCCCCCTTCAGAATGCATTCTTATTTGTTGTTGTTATTCTTTATCATCTAAAATCTAAAAGGGGGGAAATCAGGCTCCAAACTGCTCCACTCAGGTTGCAGACTATTTGGTTGTTTGGGGTGGGTGGATCAATGGTCAGTTTCTACTGCTTCCCTTTCCATGCCCACTACTTCCTTCGTGCTTTTATTTCTTTCCTGGCTGTGCTTGTAACTTTTCAGTGCACTCCTGAAGGATTTCCTGCCTGTTCTTTTGATTCCTCAGATTTGCGCAAAACCAGAAAACCGCACAAGCTAGTTTACAATTGCCTGACTGTGTGCTTTTGCACACTTCTTGTATGAGATTTAAACAAAAATAACAACATGTGCATGCAGCTACCTGCAGCTACCCTTTGCTAGTTCTTGATTGGCATAATGGAATAAACAAATTAGGAGGCAGAGACAAACACCAAAGGGAACTCCTACTGGTATGAATGGGAAATATCAAGTTGGTCTTCATATACAAATTCAAATATGCACAGCTGTGGACTACTTAGGTCTAATTAGAATATGGAGGGGGAATGGATTAATGCTCAAATGTGGACAAGCGTTAAGTGTAATTAACTTAGTCTGGATACAACACACCCTCTTTTATTTTATGTTTTGGTTATTAAAGGGCATTGATTTAACACAGTATAATAAAGCACAGTTTTAAGAATTCTCTGTCACAGTTAACTGTAGCTGCTGAACACTGTTCTACTGTACTCCGGCCACAGTCTGCTACCCAGTACTATTCATGAAGACACCTTTTGATTGAACACAATTGCTGGCTATCTTTCCCTCTTTGGAGCTCCAGCAGATAGCAAAACTGTGGTTTACAGGACCTCAGGACGCAGCCTGCAAGTGATACTTTGTGCGATTAGATTCCATTTTGTTTCTATCACTCCCGTTGTTTGTGAGGTCAGCTGGGTTGTCCTGCACAACTTCCTGATTCTTTCCAACGCTAACAATGCCTCTCTGCTTCTCACAATCAGCCGATTTCATCCACCCCCTTATTTCACTACTACTAATGAAAACATTGAATAGATTGCTCATGAGCTCTTAGCAAATTCTATACTTTTTTGCTTGCCTTATCCAGCTTTTGCTGCTTCTTAGTTCTTACAATACCTATATTGACACCTGTCTCTCTTCTGTTTAAGTTGTCGTAATTGTACTGTGTTGGGTCTGAACACTTTTGAAACAGTCCAAACACATGAAACCATCTGCACATTTTTCCTACGCCTGGAAAAATCATGTTGTACATTCAATAGAACCAAGTGGTAAAGCTTTTCCTGAACTTTAGCATCACTTTATGCTATAAGTGTGCCAATCATATATTTAAATGATTTTCCATATGAAACCATTCCCACCCCCAAATATTAACAATAATGGCTAAACTTATCCTTTAAAGAAGTTATTTCCTGGCAGGTAGTTGTGTCACTTTCCCAGCTTCAGCTCAATTTCCCTGATGACCATTTGCAATGTGGGGCTGGTGATACTTGACTTTACAAGGCTGCTGTAAGGCTTTGCTGAGACAATGTACAAAAATGACTTCAAATATTTGAAATGCTGGTGCCAAACATATTGCTCTTCTCTCCTTTGGACCACATCAGTGAGACCGAGAGCAGGGTCTTGTCGTCTGGGCAGCCCAGGACCTCCAGACACACTGCCCAGGCTTGCACCCTAGAGAGGTCACTTTGGCACACTCCATTGTCTCCCCAGACAGACAGATACCAACAACTCTATAAGTGCTGCTGCTGCTGTTATTAGTAGTAGTCATAGTATTAGGAAAACTGGTTGGCACAACTGCACACAGCCTTTCCATGCTCTTTGGACTGCTATAGGTGTTCAGTCTTTGACTCTCTCTCTCTGTCCTGGGATTGATTTTTGGGTTTCCTTTTGGTTCAGAGAGGATTGGGATATATCCCTTAACTGTGTTTATTTATACGACTATTTACCACTGGGAGTGAGGAGTAGCAACTGTAATTTGGTGCCCGTTCAGCTAAGGAGGGTAGACAGCAGGTTTAGTACTCAGAGTGGAAAGTTTAGCCCTTAGAGAGACTCTGAGACACAAACTAATTGGGACGGGATCATCTCTGGAGGCAGCTAATTCACTTAGACCTGAGCTGGAGTAGCTATGGTGAGGGCCAAGAGGGATTCACAAGTTGCTTGCCCGGAGGACACTTAAGAATGAGCACTGTTCTTGCCAGAAAAGGCTAGGAAAGTGTCCAGAGAGTGGGTGTCTATGGGGTCTCAGGGCCAATAGACAGGAAGGGAATCCTGTGAAAGCAATTAACAGGCACATTTCACCCCCTACTGTAAATAGGAGTAGGCTGAGCACCTCTGGGAGCAGAGCTTCAGTTTCCCTCCAAAGATGCCAGTTGGCGATTCTCTTGAAATGCAATGCATAGGTATTGGTGGGTAGAGCAATCCAAATTTGGGAGCGAATGACGGGCAGCTTGCCACTTCAGAGGTGGCTCACATTGGCATGGGCATAAAGTATGGGGGGGGGAGTTTGGTTTTCATTCCCAACTTGTTTCCAGTGTGGGGGATAATTTACACTGCCAACTTTCAGGTACAGTTGATGGGCCCAATCCTGGGGCCTAGCTGGGGAGCATTGGAGACAGTGGATCCTAAGCCAACTCCATCCCACCCAGCCCAATTCAGACCCTACAGCTGGTGAAAAGAAGCATAGGCAGTAAATTCATTCCTGCAAAGCTGTTTATGGGAGTATTACAGGTAGAGCCCGTTTCCTCCAGCTTAGGGGCCACTTCTGCCCTACCCTAACCTCCTCCAGGCAGTGGCTATGGGGATTAGGACTGCTCTGTAAAGTGCTGGTCACATTATTGTTGATCGACAATGCAAGCCTTGTAAACAGGATGCTGAATTTGGGCATGACAAGCCTTATCAGGTTCAACTCTACTCAGTTAATTAAGTTTTGATTTCCTTAAGGTAGGCTGCCTGTACAGTGGTACCTTGGTTCTCAAACACCTTGGTACTGAAACAACTTGGAACCCAAACACTGCAAACCTGGAAGTAAGTGTTCTGGTTTGTGAACTTTTTTCAGAAGCTGAACCTGCTCCGTTTTGAGTCTTACGCTTCTGATTTGAGTGCCACACTTCTGTTTTGAGTGTTACACTGAGGTCTGTCTGTTTTTGCTACTTATTTTGTGTTCGGTTTTTTGGGGGAGCTTTTTTGTTTTGTTTTTGTGACTGTGTGGAACCCAGTTCAGCTACTGATTGATTGATTGATTGTGTGATTGCAGTACATTGTTTATTGCTTTTATTTTGTGGATCAGTGGTCTCGTTAGATAGTAAAATTCATGTTAAATTGCTGTTTTAGGGGTTGTTTTTAAAAGTCTGGAACAGATTAATCCATTTTGCATTATTTTCTATGGGAAAGCACACCTTGGTTTTGGAACGCTTTGGTTTTGGACCAGACTTCCGGAACGGATTAAATTTGAGAATCAAGGTACTACTGTACTTACTTAACCTGTTGTAAAGATGAAGGGAAGTAACTACAAGGCACTTAGTATACTGGAACTTTCTGTAGAATTTATAACCAATCTTTAATTTGACTTTAATTAAAGGGTGCTCCCTCTGAATGTTTCATTTATGCAATTGTTTTCAGCAGACCCATTAGCACAGAATACACAATCCAATCTCTTTTGGTATGAGCAAAGCATTTTATTGTCTTTTCCTCCAAACAACCAACTATTTATTTCTATTCTTTAGTTTAATAAGAAACTCACCCCCCGCCCTAAGTAGCTACAAAATCCTTCTTACACTGAAATGGTCATATTTATTTCCATTACTTCACCCATCAGTTAAAGAGTGAGGCAGTTAACAGAACTGAAGACAAGATGCAATCAGTTCACCAGCCCAGAGATAAAACCAGAAGTGCAGGGAAACATGAATATGCTTAGGCACTTTAAATCAGCCTTCCCCAACCTGGTGCCCTCCAGATGTTTTGGACCACAACTCCCATCAGCCGCCAGCCACCACAGCCTTTGGGGAAGACTGCTATAGACTAACCTTCTGGTGAACGGCAGTTGTCTTCAGCAGGTATCAAAGGGACAGCTATCCGCCTAGACCCCTCCCCCAAATTTAATTGGCTCTTACGCCTCTGTCAGTCAAAATCAGCAGGTGAAAGTTATTTGCAGTAGGAGATAAAATCTACCACCTACTAATATCGGCACATAAAGCTGCTGTTAGAGGCACAAGAGCAGAGTCAAGTATAAAAGCTGGCAATCCTAGATGGTGACAACTTTAGGTGCTGGCATTCTGCTCTCTCACAAACGTGCAAAGGGACCTTTAACAGCTGTACCGATAATTTCAACAAGTGTATTTTTTTGTATAATCGGACGATGACAACTTGTACTTTGCCAGATTTTCCTATTCCGTGCAATTATTACACACACCAGCTCCACCAGCCTTTCAACCTAGTAATTCTGCTTTTCAGGCCATGAAACGTTCAGCTTTTGCCCCAAACGACAACTTTTTGTGTCTAATTCCCCATTTCCTCTCTTCTGTAACACCACGGGCAACCTACCTGTGTCCTGCTGCCATTGCATGATGCAAAAATAACGCAGAGTCTTGTGGCGCCTTTAACAAACACCAAATGGCGTTTGTTAGAGGTGCCACAAATACTGCTTTTGCTTGCTATGGCAGACTTAACGCAGCAGCCCACGAAGGGCAAGAGGCCTCAAAAAACCCTGCAAGGAGGGTTGCAGCTGCACCAGCTGCTCCTTTAAATAAAGTTGAAGAGGTCACTGTGCAGGAGCAGCTGGCAAGTAGGGGCAGGGCCCAGCTTCCTGGCAGTGTCCTTGCTGGGACACTTTCAGAGGAGGAACACTACTGAACGGCAGTTGCCAGAAACTGCAGGGGGGGAGAATGCTGTCGCGCTCAGGTGTGGGCTTTCCCTGGGTATCTGGCTGGCCACAGAGAGAGCAGGATGCTGGACCAGATGGGCTACTGGCTGGATCCCGCTGGGCAATTCTCATGTTCTTATGGCAATGCAGGAGTGGGGCAGTGAGGTTGGGGCAGGGTGCGCACACCAACCGGGCCCGATGCCACCACCACCTTGCAGCTGGTGCTTACTGTCTCAGTAAGCAGCAGTGATGCCCCTGTTGGAGGTCAGTGCCACAGCACCTCCCTGCTCCCATCACTATATGTAGCTTGGAGTAGGGGGTAGCGTAGGGAGCCAACAGAAGAGTTTATTCATTGGACTGTCTTCCCAAGAGAGTTTATTCCAGCTAAAATACAAACAACCATCTTGTGCTGAAACTGGACAATGGCCTGTCAAGTCCAGGCCCACCTACATGGGGGCGCTGACCACAGCTCTTTCGCAGAGTCTGAAGATTCCTTGCAGGATACCGGAGATGAACCCCGGAACCTTCTGCACGCGAAGCAGGTGCTCCACCATGGATTGCCAGCTACCAGTGCTTAAGTCCATCTCTTATCAGTGGACACCAGTGTCCTGGAGCCTCTGCCTTTCAGCAGATCCAGAGGGGCAGCTGCTTCCTGTCCAGGAAGGAGGAGGATGATTTAGCAGCCTCTGGCGTGTGTGAGAGAGGGATGGCCTATCACTGCAGCCCATAACCGAATCGAGTGTGGGGCCCGCGGGCCAGGAAATGAGCTCCATGCGAGATGAGACACGTCCAAATCTAGAATGGAGAAAGAGCAAGACGAGGATCCAGCATCAAACTTGGGGTCTTCACAACCATATCAAAGAGCCTTCAGGTTTTCCTCCTTCCTGAAATAACAGCCCAACCATTCTCCCCAATCTGCCTCAACCAGACCCCCATGTTTTTTCGTGACTCTGTTAAGTCATCCAGCAGTGGTTCCTCACTGTCCTTCGGTAGACACTCACTTCAGGGGCTGCCCCTTCACTATCCAGGGGCTAATGGTCTGTGCACCTCCATCAGGATGCTATGGCAGCACTATGCTTTATAAATACCTTCCCAACCCTCATGTAGCTCCACCGTTGATGGTTATTGTCAGGGAAAAGGGAAACAGCATTTTCTATGATATTCAGTGGATCATCAGGGCTTGCAAAGCAGCATGGGCAGGCAAAAATGGGTCACACAGTGTCACTATGATGTCAATTGACAGGCAGCCCCACCCACCCCATGCGTGGGGTGGGTGAGATAAGGATCTAGCCGAGACCTACTTCTGCAGGTGTTCCTCATAACAAGCTTGCAATATAATCCTAGGGCTAGGATATGGGAAATGATTAATATCCTCTTTGGGGATTTTTCGTCAATTGTTTACAGTTTCTTCCCCTTTAAAGCTAAGAATGAGGAGCAACCTTATCAGATCAATGATCTACTAGTCCTTGTATCATCAACCGTAATTTGGGAGGGGCCTCCAGCCCAGCCCTACAGATGGTGCCCCATTTTATCTATGATCTTCATACCAGGTAGCAGACGAAGGCCACGTATGCAGCTAGCGCCAATGATATGACGATGTAGTATGCCAGATGATTCAGGCCCATTATAGCTGTCACCACAAAGTACAGGTTGATTGCACAGATCAGTCCAGTGATGAGGATCATAATGATCTTGCTAATGCTAAGAAGACCAGAGAGGGAGAGGGAGTTAAAAAAAGAAGAAGAATATTCAAGATCATGACTATCAAGATGGAACAATCCTGGTGGTCAATTCACAGATTTTTACATCTACATCTGCCCCAATCATTGTCTGGGGGCAGATGGTCCTGTTTAAAGAACTAAATGAATATGAGGAGCATTGCAGTCCTCCCTCTGCTTGTGTAGGTTTTTATAGTATGTATGTATGCATGTATGTATATATATATGTAAGTATTTATAAACCACATTTCCCACAAATAAGTTGTATTCAAAGTCATTCACAAAACATGGACAATTTGGGTCGAATCCAAATATGCATGTATAAACAAACAAACAAACAAACAAACAAACAAACAAACAAACAAAATACAATGACTTCTGATCATGCAGTGGGATTTTCCCTCTATCTTATTCCCAACCTCCTCAAAATCTGCTCTGGGGGGTTAGGGAATCCCCAGAGAGGGGGTGGGGTCAGCAGTGTGGGGGAGGTGACATTCTACTGCATTAGCAGAAGTCTTTCCACTCGTGCAACAGTTTATTTGGATATAACCCTCCTCCTCCCCCAAAGTCTGTATTTGTGTAATAACTTATGACATCATCTTCTACCACCATGTGGAGTCTGACTCAAAAACTCTGGTTAAATCTACTAGCTGCGACAGGTCAGATTTTAGGGGACAAGCAGGGGACTCCTAGAAGAGAAGCTTCCAGTAGGAAGGGCCACTCAAAATGGTATCCAAAGGGAGATAAATAACTACTGCTGATGGACTGGCACACAAATGTGAGAGGGCTAAGAGGTTCCAAGGGATCCCCATTGCTCTGAAGAACATTTCTCATATGAAAAGTTACGAGAGTTCACCGAAAAGTTACAGAGTAGGCACTGAGTGAAGCAGCAGCAGTATGACTGTGCCAAAACATTTGCAGGCACAAATAAGACTGAAAGCTGGATTGTGTGACCACCCTGATAGCATCATGAGCATAAATCATCTATGCACAATGAAAAGGACACCTGGGAGGGTCCTGATGCCACTTTCCAGTATGTTTGCTCCTCACTTTCCTTACTGCAAAAACGATCTTTTGGGGGAAGCAGCTTTGTTGTGCAAGACCCTTCCAGGCAATTATAACTGTCTGACCTGTGTTTGCCAGTATGACATTGAATCCCAACCAAAATTAGTCTGGAAGTGCCCTGGGTGGCAGATGCAGCAAAATCAGGTCATGGATATTGTAGAGTGCATTGCATGTACTAAGAACGTTCCAAATCAAACATTGGCAATGGGAGCATACACATCCTTCCTTAGGGAAATAACTCCTCACAAAACGAGCTTCTCTATGGAGCAACTTACATCCCATTGACAAAGTCCTGCATGAGAGGCTGCATGCTGGTGAAGGTGAGAACAGGTATGACAGCAAAAGGTAGCTGGAACGGAAGGAGAAACGGGGGTGAGTGTGGAGGCATATTTTCAAAATGAATACTGCCGTCTGTTCTTTCTTCACCACTTATTTTGTCACCACTTATTTTCACTTGAGGACCACAAAAATGTTTGCTGCCTGTTTGGTCATTCCTACTCCTTTCCAACCCATGCCGGTCCTATATTCATTTTATTCCATTAATATCCCAGCTTCTTCTCCAAGGTGGTGTAAGTGGTTCTCTCCCTCCTCATTTAATCCCCACAACGACCTTGTGAGGTAGGTTAGGCTGAGAGGCAGTGACAGGCCCCCAAATCACCCAGTGAGTTTCATGGCTGAGTGGAGATTCGAACTCTGGCCTCCCAGGTCCTGGTCCAACATTCCAACCACCATACCATACTAGCCCAGCCCTTGGAACCTGAAGGTATCTTGCCTTTTCCTGTGACACTTCTACATGCACAGGAGCTACTCAACAGGCCAGTATGAAATAATAGATTTCTAGAATGACAGAGATGGAGGGGGTTTCACAGGGCAGATTCCTGAGGCCCCTGCCTCACTGCCTAATGGCAGTTTCAGTCCTAGTAAGGAAGAGAGGTATGGGCAATTGATATGGGGCTCCTCAGCCGGTCATGTCTCCTGCTTACAGAGCGCTGCAGTGTGTGTGTGTTTCGGACATCTCACCAGGATGCTCTGCAGCACATTGAGAACGTCATTCAGGCTCGTCAAATCTTCTATCCTCCTGAAAGCAGCAACAAAGACCGTGGGAAGGATAGCGAAGGCGCGAGTGAAGACCACCCGGGCAAAGCGAGACCAGCGAAGCTTCAAGAAGCCCTGAGAGGGGAGGGGAAAAAAGCAGCTCCTGGGTTTACAGAAGTCAACACACCTTCACCCATTGGAGCACATGCTGTTCATCCAAGATCCTCTGCCCTCTGCTTGACACACTGGTCTTGAAAAAGGCTGCCACCTGGCGGCCAATTTAAGTCACCAGAAAAAGGTGAAGAGCTGAGGAAATAACAAGGGGAAAACCGCTCCAGTCTCTACATGCCTCTCTACTGGGGAAGATGACCTCCCTTTGAACAAACGTATCCCCCTGAACAGTAACTGTAAAACTTGACGTTACTAGTATACTGAATCATCCGCACTCTGAAAGCATGGGCTAATATTTTTTAAGCAGGTGGCCCCCACTGCTATCTTTCTGAACTTCTAAGTTGAGGGAAGAAATGCATTTCCTCACTTCTGTCTGGTATGCCCATAGTGCAACCACACATTTGTGCTGGACCAGAGCAGTTAAGTAGGAGAAATTAACTGTCACATGATAGATGAAGATGATGGTGGATGTGATGGGCAAACCTCCATGGAAAAGAAGCAGCATGCCTCTAAATACCAGTTCCTGGGGAACAAAGAGACCCTTGGCTTTGTGCCTTGCTTGTGCAGTGAGCTTCCTGGAGGCATCTGGTTGGGTATTGCGGATGCAGAAGTCTGGACTAGATGGACCTTAGGGGTGCTTCCAGTCCAGGCATATAGTGTGGAATTGCCATGCTTTGTCCACTCATCCACACAACACTGTGATCCAATCATTGTCATGCATTTTCTCTGTAGTTTTCCCATCTTTTCTCAGATCACAGAAAGACACTTTTAAAAAAAGAGAGTAGCACAGTGTCTACAAGTGCCTTTAACATGACTCTTGCATATTATTATTATTTTTTAAAGGACAGGATTTTAAAATAGGCCATGATCTATCAGGAAAGTGAACTTACCACAGTTCAGCAGACACTGTGCATACCATTCTACTACCCTGCCTTTTTATATATAAAAATATATTTTAATTATGAATAAAATGTTTTCCCATTATATAATGAAATTTATGTGTAGCACTATAACACCCTTATGCTACAATGTTCACTTTTTAAAATGATTTTGAAAAACAACACTTTTTGCTCGCTGCCATTAACCATCATGCTGCAATGCTGCTGATTATTTTTTTTAAGGAACATTCTGTTTAAATAAATTGTTTTATGGTTGTGTATCACTATAACTTTTTTCATTTAAAAATTATGACATCTTGGCAAAAATTAGGAGACTAGTATTAAAAATTAAGGAGGATCATCCAATGGCAATCACTGGATCTTTGTAAATGTGTGCTGAGCTTCAGATTCAAGTTCTGACCCACTGAGAGGAAGTATATCACACCCACCGGTGTGTACACAAAGAAAAAAATGAAATACTCCTGGAAGTCAACTGCACTTCTGCTTGTGGTTTAGAATGTGAAACTATAACTGGCTAGCTCTAGGATCCACCTGCCTCAAAACAGCCTCAGCCATGGGATCCAGGAGGCCTCTTCCTATGGGTAGACTTGCAGGTGGAGCAGCTTCCCGCTAGATGTCAGCACTACAACTGTAGAGTGCATGACCCACAACCTATTTACCACATGAGTGTGGGTTGTTTCACAATAAAAATGCAGCTATGCCTTCAGCCTGCTGTGGCTTGACTTACAGACTGCAGTTTTGCAATAAGGTCCTGCCCTGCCTTGCAAAAGAGGCACATTTTCTTAACCATCATACAGAAAGCCTTTTGGAAACACAGCGTTTCTGGCCTTTCGTGAATAGTGGGACAGCAAAAAACGGATCAGTTACGGCTCAAAACTTTGCTGCTCAAGCAGAGGGTCTTGATCCTGCACAACAGCGGCTCCCCTGACAAGGCAGATGCAGGCAAACTGTACTGACAGGATGTGGTCAGTCGTGGTGAGGAAAAGTTACTTTGTACGTTCACAGAGAAGTCTTGTCTTTATCATTGCTTGTTACCTTCTTGGACTAAGCAGTGGCACTGCAGCCTAATACTCATCTTGCTCTAAGCCCAGCAAGCAAGATCCTCACCCCAGCCCCCACATGCCAAATTTGACAGTTGAGCAAGGTTGCCCACCTGTCAATCAACTGGTGCCGCTATGACATCAGGTGATGACCATCAGGACTTCAGGTGCTTTTCAGTGCTGCCAATCAGCTGAGACTTTAAGCCACCCCCCCCCCCCCAAATGAGGGAAGCAGCATTCACACTGTTTCCTGGAGCCCTGCTTCCAAGTGAGCCAAATGTTGGCTGTAGGATTGCATCACATCACCATCCTAATAACAACACGAATAATACTAACAATAACTATTGCTTTTCTTTTTCAGCACACGCCACAATAATATCGACAACCGTTTTTTTTCCATTTGAGCAGCACGTAGCAGAGCCACACCTTTGAACTTGCCTGCAAGGTTCTATCAAAATCAGGATTAACCAGCCCCACAGAAGACAGCCCCACATAGTTTCTCACCTCCATCACAAACTGCCCGGCGTATGTCCCTGTCATGGTTGAACTTTGGCCTGCGGCAAGGATCCCAATGGCCCAAATGTAGAGAGCAATGGAGCCAAAGTAGCATCCCAGGATGAGTCCCTGGGCAGGAAAAGACACAGATAAATGGGATGCAGATAGTTAAGCCAGGGTGACCAGGTGTCCTACATTACAGAGTACCGTTCTTTATTTGGAAGACAGTTCATTTTGTTTTGGGAAGGTGTTCTCTGTCTGAAGGGCTGCCCAGTCCAAGTCCAGTTTAAAGTGCAGTAAAGAACACTGAGACGGGAGAGCAGCAAAGGGGGCCTAGAAGCAGCTCATCCATACTTAGCAGCCAGACAACAGACTGGGCAGATGCACAGGTTACCCGGCCAGTCTTCCCCACTGCAGTGATATGCATCATATTTCCATCTAAATTATAGTAATTATTTCTGCATTGGGACCTACATATATTAAATAGCATGTGCAAATCTGATGCACATTGGTTTGCCTTCTTGTTTTGGGATGGCAGTAAGTGGCTACCCTAAGTGAAGCACTGATACTCTTAAAAGCTAGACACCATCGTTTTCCTATATTTATGTGCAAGCTAATCTTCTTTCAAGCTGGGGAAATGGGCATCATTCCGCCAAAAACTTACCCCCTGGAAGATGTCCACGGAGACAGTTTCATTGTTGTCAGGAAAGTTTGGGAAGAGGCTGCCATTGGCGAAAATGCTGGCATTGGCACAGATTTCATGCTGTCATACATGGGCGGAATAAAATGAAGATAATTTTTTGAAGGACATCCATTGGGGCCTCAGAAAGGTCACATCCTTTGCACTAGAAGGTCAGGGCAAAATATTTCCACGCGCTGATGGCCCATAGAGACAAGTCTACAAGGAAGAATGCCTCAGAGCACAGCCACCAGGAATGGCTGCATATACACCATAAGTTTAAAGCACATCTCTCCCCTGAAAGACCAATAATGGGAAGTGTAGTTTGTTACGTGTACTGTTAATTTTAACTCTGCGGGGTAAATGACAGTTCCCAGGATTCTTTGGGAGGAATGTGCTTTAAATATATGGTGTATATGCAGCCAAATATGCCTTAAACAGCTAAACACTTGGGTCCTGTCCCTCTTTATTCAAAGCTATTCCCCTCTTTCTTGAATGAATGCACTGCCCCAGAGCAGATGACAACTCAGAGACACAAACTGGGAGGTTTCTTAACTCTGGAAGAATAATCCCAGCTGGTTCGTAGCAGGAGTTTCCAAATCAAAAGTCCACAAGGGGAAAACACTAGGCCTATGCTGCATGTAATACAAAGTGTATATCCCTTAAAATAAAGGCACACATCATTTTTAGTGACAGTATTCATTTTGCACTGCGGTACTCACAGGCACTCACGAATGAGACTAGCTGGGCCACAAGGCCACTGCCTCAATTAGGAGAAGAGTGGCAGTCCAAATGGGGCATTCCTACCCTTTTACAGACCTCATCTGTTTCCTCCAAATGGAGAAAGCAAGCCCCTTTGGTTGCCCTAAGAAGTTTCCAATGGGAAACTGATTAGTGCAGTTGCTTCCTAGCATTGACAGGGACTCCCACGTGCAAAGGAACAATCAAAAACTCCACTTAAGTTCCTTTGCAGCTTTGTCTGTACCTGCCCCACACATGACACTAGGCAGCTGTGGTTTTTGTGGAATAGCCTCTCGGGCTAATTTGGGACCTGTGCCAAGCCTTGTTCAGTCTGCAGCTCAGAGGTTCCCCACTGCTGCCCTAATTTGTTGCCCTAGTAGTATCACTGCTAAGAAAGTCAGCGCCACCCTTGGAAGTTTGATGGAATGAGCAAAGAGGAAGAAGTTGGCCAATCCCTGACTGGCTAAAGAGAAACATCACTCTTCCTTTCCAACCACACGCCGTCCACTCATGGGTAATGTAGTGAAATAAGAACTCCGAAGTGATAGTGGAGGAACTATGGGACCTTAAGTCCCAACCACTCTCAAGCGAGCAGGGCTTGGGGGCAGTGCAACGCTATGTCACTCACCACATCATGGTTCTGTTTACGAAAGAAGGCCTCTCCAAACACAGACATAACGAAGAGGTTTATGAGGAAGGAAACGAAGAGAGCAATGGTCGACTCAACCAGAAAGTACATGTTGGCCTCCTTCACTGCCTTTTTGTCAGCGCGGTCAATGTCTCGGGTCTGTGGAGAAAGCAGACAGTGTCTCATAGCTCTATCACATGGGTACTCCTTAACCCCCACTCCCAAAGGTACTGGAGCCAGGAAACATTGTGGCTGGGGCTGTTCTTGTGGCTGCATGGATGGTTTTTCCTAAATTCCTATCATATATATATATATATATATATATATATATATATATATATAAAATAATATTTATTACTTTTATAGATTACAAAAAGAGAAAAGAAAAACAGAAAAAAATACAAAGGAGAAAAGCAAAAAGGAAAAAAACCACAAAAAACAATACAGTATAGTATATAAACAATGCAAAACACAACCTAAACTCAAAACTAAACACATTAAACTAAACTAAACAAACCCCACTCCCTAACCTTAACCCTAAATAAAACAAAACAAAAACAATTTAAAAAACATACACCATCCCTTTTCCGTACTCTATCTTTCATTCCCTTGTTTCCTCGACCTCCTCTCACCTCCCTTTTTGTATTCCACTTCTATTAATTGTTTCAGCAAATCCTTTCCATCTTTCTCCATTTTCTATCATATTGTAAATAACGTATTTTTTAACCTTATTTTCCATTAAAACTAAAATACTTATATATGCTTAACTCCTTATAACATTTCTGCTAAGCCCATAAAAAAATCATTCCACCATTTTTCTATCACTCATTAGTTTTACCATATGTCTATATATAAACTTTAAATTTTCTAATCTTCTTCCACCATCTCCTCTCCCTGGTTTCGGATTCTGCCAGTCCTTTCCGTCAACTCCATAAAGTCCATCAACCTGGTGATCTTATGTCCAAGGCTCTTAACTCTTTTCCAAGTCCCTTCTGCAGGTCTTCTTCATTTTCTTTAATGCTAAAGAGCAAATCTCGGGGAAACTCCAACCTGTCAATCCTTTTCTTCCTTCTGAACAGATCAGCCAAGTTTCCATAGTTGAGGCTACAATCCATAAAGTATTTCAGGGCATATTTCAAGATTCCTCCAAATCCAAAGGCCCCCAAAACTTCAATCTCCTCCAGGCCCGAGTCCATGCCCCAAAAGTCAGTTAATCCCTGCATAGAGGGATCTTTCCAACTTTCCTTCTTTAATCCAAGCCGGGATCCATTCCTCAAAGTCTGACTTTTCCTAGATTCAATCATAAAAGGCCTCAACTTATAGTCCTCAATTTGCTTCTGTAAAGCCACGGATCCCGCTTGTATTACTTTATGTTCAACAACAGCAACTTTCTCCTTCTCCTCCTTCTCCTCCACCATTTGTCCTGCTAAAATGGATTCCTGTACCAAGTCCTGAATTATTTCTGTGTTGGTGTTCGCTTTTTGACTCAAATTAGTCACTTTCTGTTCCAGATTATCAACTTTAAAAGTCATGTCATCCATCTTCTTGTGAAGCTGTCCCAGCGAACAGCTTATCCTACATAAAACAGTCACAATGGCCTCTCCTGTCAACATTTTTAAATGGTCCAAGGTCAATCTCTGGTTCTCAGAATCCTTATCTGCAGCTGGAAATCCCCCAGTTACACTCCTGTAACAGTTTCAAAAGCTCCCTCTAGAGGGAAACAGTCTCCACTTCTATCAGTTCTTTCAGGCACAACTCAAGCATTAAAGATAGTTTTGATTTTCAGTTACTTTTCCTCTTTTTTAAACGCAGAGGAGGACAATGGAAACAGTATCTTACTCTTATTTAGCTAGCTGTCAAATCTGTTCTGTCAATGCACTCTCTCCAAACATCATCTGGCAGCCCATTCCCAGGTTCAGAGCAGTGGTAATTTGATTTTTCACTCTCTCCTGCAGGCTCAGTAGGTCCAAAATTTTCCCCCCTTCTCTTGCTTCCAAGGGGGGTTTTGTATTTTAAACTGATGGAAATTTAATCCTTTGCCAAAAGCTTTCAAAGACTTTAACTTGTAACGTCTTTGCTTCAGTCTATTTACAAAAACGGAAGGCGGACTTCCTGTTTATGACCTTCCCGCTTCAGTGCCAAATTAAGGTATTTAAAAGTCCAATTTTCCATTCTACTCACGGGTAGTTGTTTAAAATCCAATTGTCCACAGGAAAAAGTCAGCGCTCTCCGGCAACAGCAATGCGGCTTCACTCCGTGAAAGAAGCAGTCGATTCAAAGCACCGCGCCACTCACCGCACGTCGCTCCGGATCCCCCAAACAGGGTTTCCCCACGAGTAGGGGAGGCGCAAAAGGTGCCAGCCGAATCCCAGGTTCACAAGCTTCTCCCGCTTGTGATTTCAATGGGTCTCCACCTTCGCCGTGGCGGTCAGACCCTGTTTTTCACGGAGCAAGTTCCTCCCGAACGGAGGAGCTCCGCCATTGCAGGAGGCGCCAACCCGGAAGTCGGTTTTTCCTAAATTCCTATCATATAACCTCAGGCTGTGAGCTCACCTTAATAAGAGAAATAAGGAGAACCCTCCTTTCAGATGGCATTTATTTTCCCCTTTCCATTATTATGGGCTGGCTCAAAATTCCCTCATTGGGCAACATTCAAGACCTCCCTTCAGCGGAGGCAAGGTGCTTTCGAAACAACTGTTTGCTTGTTCTGGTTAAAAATATTGCCCGTTATTTATTCCAACACAGAAGAAATGGAATAAACCATCCCTAAAGTATTATTTAAAAAAAACAAACCAAAACCTAATTAAGGTACTACATGTTCCAAGGAAAACACAGGATTCCAATCTCATGCTTAGAAATATAGCCAGCTGCCTTTGTCAGACCATTGTTCCATCTAGCTCAGTACTGTCCACACTGACTGGCAGCAGCTCTACAGGATTTCTGGCAGGAGCTTTCCCCAACCTTATCTGGGAAGATGCTCTTCCGCAATAGCCCTTCCATAGTTAATTGGAGGGGCATTTGCAGGGTAGGATCAGCAGGTCTGTACAGAATTCTTTCCCTTCCCTCCCTTTCTTTCTAATGCAAGATGTAGATACAGTTCAGACTCTTCTCTCCTGTGCTTCCATGGCTGGGATAGATTACAGTGGTACCTCGGGTTAAGTACTTAATTCGTTCCGGAGGTCCGTACTTAACCTGAAACTGTTCTTAACCTGAAGCACCACTTTAGCCTATGGGGCCTCCTGCTGCCGCCGGAGCACGATTTCTGTTCTCATCCTGAAGCAAAGTTCTTAACCTGAAGCACTATTTCTGGGTTAGCAGAGTCTGTAACCTGAAGCATCTGTAACCTGAAGCATATGTAACCTGAGGTACCACTGTAGTAGCTTTGGCCAGTGGGACGCAAATGTCGTTGCAGTTTTATTTGTTTGTGCTGCACTGCTTCAGCCAGGATCCACTTCTAAACCTCTGCCACCATGTTAGAAATAGTGTTTGCAACCACTTATAACGGTGTCTTTTATGAAACAAGTAAATGGACTTCCTCATGCTCCATGTCTATGTGCTGTTTGCTGAGTCAGATCCTCTCAATCTGTGCTTTTGCTCTGTGTTGTGGAGTTACACTTTCTGTCAGCTACCCTACTCTCTTACCTAGTTCCATATACGTTAAGGGGGGGGGTTTAATCTTTTCTCCACCAACTGATTCTTCCTTGCAAATGTTCCTTTACAGATAGTAATATTTAGCCTTTCCCCCCCAGCAAAAGCACCAAATTACAAGTAAAATTAGATGAAGGGACAGCCTTAACAGCAGCAACAACCGCAACAGCAACATTGTTATTTATACCTCGCCCATCTGGCTGGGTCACCCCACCTACTCTGTGTACCTTTCAACACACATAAAAACATAATCAAACATCAAACACCAAAAACACCAATACAGAGCTGCTTTCAGATGCCTTCTAAAACTTATATAGTTCTTTATCTCCTTGGCATCTGCTTGGAGGTCATTCCACAGAGAGGGTGCCACTGGCAAGAAGGCCCTCTGCCTGGTTCCCTGTAACTTCACTTCTCGCAGTGAGGGAACCACCAGAAGGCCCTTCAAGGGAAGAATGGGTGACCAAGGGAAGGACTGGCCACTTTCCCTTCTCATTTGTCAATTCTTCCCTGCAAGGTCTCCCTTCTTCTGCATTTGTAATCATTGTTGTGAGTTTGGGAGTACATGTTTGTTGAGACTGAGCACATGCCTCCCCCATGAATGAATGCGAAGACAGGTCTGAAGACAGCCAAGAAACCTTCTTATCCAAGACTAGGAGTTTCCTACGACTGACCTTCACAAGGGAAGAGTGCAAGTAGATGTTATGGGGCATGATGATGGCTCCAACCAGTCCCACGGCCTGTAGAAGTTCGTTGTGTCCACAGCCCTTGCAAATGGGGAGAAACATCCCCTTCATCACCTTTCCCTGGTCAGGACGCACTACCACATACTGCAGAAGGGAAAAGGAAGGAAGGGTCAGGCCGCGCGCTCTGAAGGCAGTCTGCAAAGCTAAAACAGCAAGGTTGATGAGGAGTGGGGCAAATCTGTCACTTTCAGTTTTTCTCTGTTTCCCAGCCTTGTTTATTTCACCACATTTCTGCACCAATTTGCAATTATTATTTTTAAAGTTCATCATGAAGATTTATCAGCGTTTTAGTGTACACTTCTCCTAATTTTTATTTGTAATTTTGCACAATATACTTAATTTTGCAAGCAATTTCACCCAGTATATTTTTGTAGCTCATTTTCACTAACATATGCATTCTGTATGCACATTTTCACCCATTGTTATAAGTAATTGTTTGGTTGCAGAATGGTACCGCAAAATTCAGAGAAGTGCGAATTTCCTGGGATCAGTGTACTATATTTCAGATTGTGTATTATTTCGGGAAGTGTGAAAATCTCACCCTCTCATCCCTATTTGCAATGGGGTTAGGTTTCCTTTTACACTCCAGCCTGTAATTCTTGCATGTTTAAAATGGGAGTCACTCAAGGAACAGGAGGGGGCAGAGCCATGTAAAGGTTCCTGGGAAAATCCCTTTTGAATGCGGAGCAAAGTCCAGGTAAACATGCTCAGTTTTAACTTAGCTCCACTGTTTGAATGCTATGATATCGGAGTACACACAAAAATCTTTTCCAACACTTGTAGTTTGAGTGTACTATTAACTTAGGTATTCATTGCTACTCATTGTTGGTGTGTTCATTACCCTGGATTGATTTTTAAAAAAACTATTAAACAAATCTTCTTTCCAGCTGGAACTCTAAGGTGGACGCCATTGTGTTCATTTGCATTCTGGTAACTCTTTTTCTAGAAAAATAGCACTCGACAAATCCGTAGAGTCTAACTATGTAAATGTTTGTGTAGCCATGACAGGTAATTGGAACCTCTGCATTCAGAGACAACACTAGAGTACCTCAGAATACCAAACACTGTGGACAAATAATATTGGCTGCACTGTGTGGGTGTGTTGCTGCCTTCATATTGTTCTTATGAGCTTCCTGGAGGAATCCAGTTTTTCAAAACCACCAATTAGATCAGCCTTGAGATGTTCTGGACTACAACTCCCATCAGCCCTAGCCAATATAGCCTTGGTAGCTGGGACTGATGGGAGCTGCAGTTCAAAATATCTTGAGGGCAACAGTTTGGGGAGGGTTAGATGGACCCCTGAGGTGACCTGACAGTGCTCTTCTCAGATCTAAAGGGTCAGGCCCTGGCCAGAATGGAGGAGAGTGGATGAAGGCATTGTTTGCAGTGGAGCCTGGGGATGTGTGGGCTTACCTCATAGCCAAATGTCAGTGCCATGATTGTGATGAGAAGACCAAAAAAGGCTTCCAGCTTTCTGAGACCTGGGAAGGAACAGAAGAGGCCAAAGCAAGCTCATTAGGGGAGGTGTTGGGATTCAAACCTGCTTCAGAAATCATTAACTTTTAGCTTGAGTGCTCTTTGTTATGCAACAAGCACATTTCCTCAAGAAATCTCCTCGTAACCTTTGAAACACTTCACTAGCTGACTGAGTCACACATTCAACTATTTCCCCCTGTACAGGATACATACCATATTTATCTAAGAAGAGGAAAAAGAAAGTGTCCACAATGGTGATCAAGACTCCACCCCACAAAGGGATACTGCAAAGGAAAACCAGAAGTTACCAACCTGATAGAGGGAGAGAGGACACTACGCCCTCTTCCCCCTGAACACAGTTAGCTTCTTAGGGCACAATGACTACTCAACATCTTGCTGCCACAAGCAATATCTCTGTCTGAAGGGAAGAGGAGACCTGTGCTTTTGGGGCAGGGCAGACTATGGGTTACCAGTTCATTTCTTCTCTGATGGGCCTCTTCTACTTGTTAGTAGTTCTGCAATGGGCAGAAATCTAATAGATGTACATCTGTTAAAAGGTTCTGCTTTGCGAGAAAAGAGATGGCAACCTTACCAAGTTATCCCAAGAGTGGAGAAAAGCTTCTAGGCTTCCTGTAGTAAATTCTTACATTTAAGAGATTATAGGAGGCTGTGGAACCAGATTGCTGATCCACCTAGCTCTGTATTGTCTACACAAGCCTTTGACTTGCTGCTCTCCCTGGTGTTTTGAACTACATCTCCCATCATTCCTGAGCTTTAGTCATGTCATCTGGGGTTGATGGGATTTGTAGTCCAAAACATCTGTAGGGTACCATGTTGGGAAAGGCTGGTCTGCACTGACTGCCACTGGCTCTCTGAAAGAAGCCTTGGTGATGCCAGTGGTCAAACCTGGGACTTTTCATATGTAGAGCATGAACTGTTTCACTGAGTTGTTTTCTTTCCCCAAAGGATTATCCCTTATTCAAGGTCACTATAGCTTTACGGCAGGGTTTCTCAGACGTGGGTCTCCAGCTGTTTTTGGACTACAACTCCCATCATCCCTAGCTAGCAAGACCAGTGGTCAGAGGTGATCGGAAATGTAGTCCAAAAACAGCTGGAGACCCAAGTTTGGGAAACCTTGCTTTATAGGATCCCTTGTTTCTATAATTTTCCTTTAGCGACTCAGAGAGACATCTAATAATCAGTTAGAGGAAGCAGGCATCTGCAGTATTAGTACCTTATCCCAACCAGTTTATGAGGGAGCTTGTTCGCTATTAACTGGGGAAAGATTATACCTGATGTAAAAAGAATAAGAGAAAAGTCAAAACTGCTGTCATTGTGTTGTATTTCAATATCTGCCAGCATCATCTAGTCTGAGGAATCTAATTGCTTAACCCAGTGTAATATGGTTGTGGTGCAAAAATGGTCAGCAACATCTTGGAGACCTGCCCACTCACACGTGGCTGCAGAAGAATGGGGAACTTACCGTCCAGCTGACAGAAGGTTGAAGGCAATGGCTGTGCCTATCACTTCCTGCATGTCAGAGCCAATGATGGCAATTTCTATCATGATCCAGAGCAGCACACGAGGAACCTGCACCAAACAGAATGGGAGTCTGTCAGATACAACATGGACAGGAGCTGGTACCCCAAAACTGCTCTTTGGCGAGGTTTAAGCAGAAGCTCCCTATGCCTCTAACAATGATCACAACTCCAGAAGCTTCACATGTGGCATGTACACCACTTAATATCGTACCACTTGTTCAACCCTTTTCAGTGCAAAAATGGGCATCTTTAAAGTCAGACAGTCCTCAATCAGAGTATGCCTTCAGATGGAGGTAAAGCTGATTCCACGTTCAGATTGAGAAATGACTGGGCTGCTTGGTTCAATTCACAAAGCCCTCCTTTCCTAGCTGGCTAATTCATACAAGATATTTCATTCATTCATTCATTCATTCATTCATTCATTCATTCTTGACTTTGAGGTAATCAGAGAAATGGAGGATATTTAGTTATGCCTCTAACGACAGTGGCATGGCAGACCAGAGTCCCTTCCACCAACTCACAGGAAAGGGGGATGCCGCAGCCAGTGTTTAGTACCTAATCATGCAGTTCACAGCCTGATTCTCCATTCATACTCACCTTGGGATAGTAGAAATGGCATATCTCTCCCAAATCTTTGCCTGTAACGACCCCGAGCCGGATGGCCAGTCTTTGGCAGAGCAAGCCCAGGATTGTGGACCAGAGCAGAACCCAGAGCAGCTGTGCAGGGTGCAAGGGTACATGGCGTCACTAGGTATTCGGGGGCTTCTGCAGCAATGCAGCAAGAGCACAAGCCCAACCTCAAAGCTTTTGCTTAGCCTCAGGCTTATAATTCAGTGGTGCATAAGACTCAGATGCTAGTTGGCCATGCAGCATCGGGTGGATGGAATAGTGCCAACTCTGCTAACCCCTGCTGAACCAAGAAGAGGACCATTGCAGATTGCAGCAGTGCAGGTCCTATCCCACCCCCACTCTTGTGTTGGGCTTGGCTGAGCGATGATGTTCCTAAAATGGGGTGGGAAAAGGCTGCAAACACTGAGAATTGTCCCAGTAGAACCCCAAGAAGACAAGGAGAGGGGTGTGTGAAGCCCAAGGGGTTTATATTGTCCAGGCACACCCTACAACAAATGCCTGTTCTCTCCTGTGCTCACCTGAAAGCCGGCAACAGCTCCACACTGCAGATCTGATTCAATGTTTCCTGGGTCCAGGAAGGCAATGCTCATGAGGAAGCCAGGCCCGGTGAATGCCCAGAGCTTCCTAAAACTGAAACCATACTGGGGAGGAAAAGGTGTAGCAGAGTCAATGAAAAGGGACAGGAGAGAAGAGAGAGAGATTGGAGGTCACCTTAGCTCTACTACACTGATTCACACTTTGCTCTTCATTCTGTATCAGGTCTTTATTTAGGGGCTGCTGCTCTGAATGCTGCTATTTTTCACACAGTTTAGGAGAGCAAGTACCATAGACACCATTGCTTTCAACCAGCCAGAGTAGGGCAGGGCCACTGGTAGGGGGGCACAAGGGGCACGCATGGACCATGCTCTGAGCCAACATGAGCCCAGACCTCTGAGCATGCTTTTTTTTTTAAAGTAAATTAATCAGACATTTATAAAGAAAGTTAGAAAGCAAAACCTGGAGGTAAGATAAACAAATAATAATATATTCTATGGTGCAAATATATAAAATCGACACAATTCTTTCTGAAAGTAACATTTTTGAACAAGCTGTACTCAGCATTCCTGTTTAGTTTTTGTAAATATGGAAGCTCTGTTCTTCTCAGACAACCTGTTACATGAGGCTGAATTAAGGTTGGGTAATTGAGGCTGCAATCTTGTAGCCTCTTTCCGAGGAGTAAACCCCATTGAGGAGGAAACTTAATGGGACTTACTTCTGAGTGAAGATGCAAAGGATTGCATGGTAATGGCTGCAATAATATGCAGAATTGGGTGCCATAGTTCATCTGTGATGATTGTACAATTGAGCTGTAAGGTTGCAATGCCACACACTTTCCTGCTGAACAGTCACTCTTAGGGGAGCTGGCTGATAACGTCACAGAAATTCTGTCTTGCTTAACCCTTGTATGTCACAGAAAACACATGATTACATTGGAACTAAAAACTTGTTGCAAAACCACTTCCTCAGTGTGAGAAAGGAACTGAAATGTCCTACTGTTCACCCCAGATAATGACTCCTCTTTCTATTCCTTCAGCAATTCATTCAATTCCAGTAGCCCTCTATCCTCTTCCCCCACCATGGAAGGAGAGTAGCCTTACAGCAGGGGAATAGCCATTTACCATGCTTTTAAAAAAATCATCATGGAAGATGCATTCTCCAGCACTGGAGTGGAAGAGTATACCGACTTCAGATGATGGGCAAAGCAAACTTCCACTATACTATATCCACATTATGCTGGGACTGGAGATACCTTGCCAGCTGAATGTCCACTGTCTCCAATGTGTGCTCTGCCCAGAAGGAGGAAACCACATCACAGAAAATACAAAATGGCAGGAAAGCAATAGAGATGCTCACAGGATCCCTTGAAACTCTGCTGGTGCTGTCTGCATGGAACAGGCCAATGAACTCACAGGGACACCCACACTCCACATGAACACACTAGACCAGAGGTTTTCAACCATTTTGAGTCCACAGCTCCTTTGACTAGCTACATTTTTTCTGCGGCACCCCTGTGGGGCTCAGGTGCCCAGTTATGTCACTCCTTGCCTGCAGAGCTGACAGGCTCTCAACCTTTTTCGAACACCCTCCCTTCTGGAGTGTTCCCTCAGCCGCCTCTTCTCTTCTTGGGAGTCCTCTAGGCAGTCGCCGCCACCACCACCCCGGTCTCTGAGCTGCCCCCCCGGCCCCAAAGAGAGGGGTGTCTTCTCACACTGCCCCACAGGGGCCTGGGACTTGTGTGTCCATTCCCAACAACAAGGGCTGGTGGACTGGCTGGCTGGGCTCCCTTGCCTGCTTGCCTGCCTGCCTGCTTGCTTGCTTACTCTGAGGCTGCCTCTGCTCCTGGCAACTAGTGCTCCCTGACCAGCCCCAGAGGCACCATTTGCCTGCGGAGTTTGTAGCCAAGGCTGCTGCAACAAACAGCTGCACAAGCCTTTGGGAGGCAGAGATGCAAGAGGGCATCAGAGGAAGGGAGGGAAGGAAAGAGGGACAGAGGTCAGTGTTGCCTGCTGCACCCCTAACCATCATTCAAGGCACCCCAGGGTGCCATAGCACACTGGTTGAAAACCACTGCACCAGACCATTTTACACAGCATTGATATTTATTAAAAGGATCCATCTATCGCTCTCAGTTCCTCATAACAGGCCAACAGTCCAATCCCAAGAGAACGAGCCATGTGTTAACCATCTGACCAATGATTTACTCCACTCGTCAGGATGGATGAATCTCTCAATTTCAGCTTCCCTTAGCTCCTGATTTTTCCAGTCTTAAATTCAGCTGTCCACATTTCCCCAGAAATTTCCAGTGGGGGGAAGGCGCTGTTTTTTTAAAATCTTCATGAAAATTCACCAGCACTTTAATGCGAATTTCACCTAATAAACACACATTTTGCATGCAGTTTTGACTAATACACACATTTCTGCAAGCCATTTCCCCCATAGAATGCATTTGTGTATGTTATTTTCACTAATATATGCATTCTGTATATACTTCTGCCTAATATATGCATGTTTGTACATGTTGGCTGGAGAAATTAGAAGTGTGAATTTAAAAGGGGTGACTGTGTTTCGGTTTGCATGAAAATTGGGACATTTCTCATTAAAATACAAACAAAGTCAAATTCCCTCTCCAACTCCACTTACTCCAGCAACATCTGGAATGGCAATCTTTTCATCCAAGTAGGTTTGATCTCCGGCCTCCTGCTGATTATTCGGTACCAGTGAATTAGTGGCGCCATATCTTGGTTTCCTTCTGATTTCACCGTCTGTGAAGAGCCCAAAGAAAAGAGAGGGAGCTTGTAGCAGGCATTAAAAGAAGGAGAGAATCTTAAAGAGAGACTGCTTAGTGACTGAAATGATACAGCATTATTATGATAATCAGTGAAAATAATACTTAGCATTTTGCAACACATTTGAAGTGCCTTGAGTAGTCCTCAAAAAAACTTTGCAAGGAAGGCAAGTGTTATTCTTCTCACACTGATGATGGGACTGAGATGGGAGCCCTATATTGTCCATGATGCTGCTGAAACCTCTCCGCACTCACCGTTACATCTAACAGCACTTACCTGATGATGTAATATCATTATACTGCAAATTTCACTGACCCTGCCAGCAGCCACAGCCAATGATTTGAAAGGGGGTGGTGGTGGAGCCACTCGCAACAAGGTAACCATTAGAAGAGCCGTGGTGGATCAGACTCAAAGGACAATCCAATCCAGCAAGCTGCTTCACACAGGATCAAACCAGATTCCTCTGGGAAGCCCACAAGTAGGATGCAAGGACAATATCCCTCTCTGGTTGTTGTTCCAAGTGACTGGCATTCAGATGCATGCCGATTCTGATCCTGGAGGTAATCTAGGAAGCTGCCATATGCTGAGTCGGACTTCTGACCCATCTAATTCAGTATTATCCACACTGATTGCCAGTGTCTCTCCAGGCAGTAGATATTCCCAGTCCTACCTGGAGGTGCCAGGGATTGAACCTGGGATGTTCTGCATGCAAGGCAGATGCTCTACTACTGAGCTATGGTCCTTCTCAAGGGTTGTAGGAACATGCAGGCCCACTCACCACGACAAGGTGATGATCAGTGTACTGGATAAAGCAAAGATCACCAGTGTTGAAGCAATGATTCTTCAACATCAACTTCATTGGACTGGTCATGTTGTGTGGATGCCTGATGATCGTCTTCTAAAGCAACTACTCTATTCCGAACTTAAAAATGGAAAGCATAATGCTGGTGGTCAACAAAAGAGGTTTAAAGACTGTCTCAAGGCAAATCTTTAAAAATGTAGTATAAACACCGACAACTGGGAAACACTGACCTGCGAGCGCTCCAGTTGGAGAACAGCCTTTACCAAAGGTGTCATGGACTTTGAAGATACTCGAACTCAGAATGCAAGGGAGAAATGTGCTAAGAAGGCACGCCTGGCAAATCCACACTGTGATCAACTCCCACCCGGCAACCAATATCCCCACTGTGGAAGGACGTGTGGGTCCAGAATTGGCCATATTTTTACTGTTACTTGTAGCACAATACTACTCTTAATGTCATATTTTATAAATTGCTTCCTGGTCATTGACCGTATTAAAGATATTTGATTTGGCCTCTACAGTTACTTATGGACTCATTGTTAAAACTGTGTTTAAGGAAGACAATCTTACTTGGCTTCGAGTGATCGCCAAAGAAGAAGAAGAAGAAGAAGAAGAAGAAGAAGAAGAAGAAGAAGAAGAAGGGTCCTTTCTCACTCATATCATGCCATCATGACTATATCCTCTTTGTCTAATTCCATCACAAGGCAGCACTGTCCCATCATCATATTATAACTCTTACCTACTCCTGAGATAACAGTGGTTTTGCCCTAAGGATATCTGACAAAGATGAAAATTGAACAAGGGGATTCTGTCTAACGGTACAATTCCAGTCCAAATTCAATGGCGCTTACTCCCAGGTATGTTGAGGTTCAGATTACAACCCAAACCACTACACTGTACCAATGAGTCGCCACCATTGGGACTCAAGCTCACAGCCCCGTTTGGCTCAGTGACTTGGCTTGCAGTCTTCTCATCCATGTTCTCAAGGGACAGGCCCATACAAGTGAACCATGCTCCTGGAGGAAAAAGCGACGCTACAGCGACTCTGTAGGATCTGCTACCTGCATGAATGCCTGCAGTGCCTGTCGCAGCTATTATACACCCAACAGCCTATCTCTTGGAGCTGTGCATTGAAAGAAACTTGAGACAGAAGCTCTCTGTCATTCTGGGACCACTGCTTTTATGAAGTTGTGTTTACGGATGCCAGTTCTGCTGAGAAGAGAGACGTGCAGAATTGCATTAAACAGAAACAGGAAATAATTCATAACTCACAGGTTCAGAGAAGCATACAATAGATTTGCAGGTGATGCTGTAACAATGCTGATGTTTCTAAAGTCAGTTCTACACTAGAAAATACTTTGGCAAATGTCAATATCCTACCACAATCTTACCCATGCCGTCTATCTGTCCTGCATCTGCTTTCCAAGCTGAGCTCCTGCGCGGCCCAGATGAGATGCTCTGCTTGCCGCTCAGATGCATATAAGCCAAAGTTCTGTTTTCTGATGAGACTGAACAATCTGGAGAAACCAGTCTAGTGAGTCCTCACTCCCTTTTTCACTGCTCCATGAGGCGAAATCTCATTTGCATATTCAGCTAGGGATACATACCAGCAGGTCTTACTGCCAGATCTTAAGACGGAAAAAACACCCCTACCCTGACACAGGGCTTGCACTTATCCTGTGCTGGATCTAGGCTTAAACTCATCATCGGAGGCCAATCTTCATGGGCCTTCTCCAGAAGAGGTCTGGAGGGCAGCACACAAGAGTGGGCCTTTTCTGCAATGGCTCCCTGTTTGTGGAATGCTCTTCCCAGGGAGGCTTATGTGGCAACATCATTATATATTTTTAGGCACCAGGCAAAAACTTTCCTCTGTAACCAGTCCTTTGACCTTTAACTATCTGTGGCCTTTTAGAAGTGGGTGAGATGCTTTTGAATGTTTTTCTCTTTCCTCTTGGTTTTAATGGATCCATGTGAGATTTGTTGTCTCTTTGTTGGCTGTGCTTTGGGTTGCCCTGGGCAAGACTGACAAATTTAATGAATAAAGGAATGAACAAAAAACAAAAACTATTTTAAAATGAGTAGATTTCCAGTCATTCTTGCACAATTCCAGGAAACTTATTAAAATTGCTGTCAAAATAAGGCAGCTGTCTGTATTCCTATGAATCTGCAACCTTCTGCATGCAAAGGAGATGCTCTGCCATTGAGCTATGGCCCTGCTAATTTCTTCAGGACAAAAAATAAAATGTATGGGCCAATGTTAATTGAGGAAATTTGAATGCTGCTTTTGCAGGTGTTGGTAGATTAGGTATCATGGCAAACCAAACAAATCCCTGTGTGCATTTACTTATATATGGACTATGACGATGCCTGGAAATCTAAATTCCTCTCAGCATCAAAGGCTGCATGCACAGCATACATTTAAAGCACATTGCTTCTCCCTAAGAATCCTGGATACTGTAGCTTACCCATAACAGAGCTACTTTTCGCAGCACCCTCAACAAACTACAGTTCCCAGGATTCTTTGGGGAAGTCCTGTGCTTTGAATGGGTTTTGAATGTATGGCGTGTATCAGAGGCTCCAACTTCCAAGGAAGAATGGGGGGGGGGGTTGAGGTCACATGGTGTGTGGCGTTGCACATGTGATGTTGGGATGTCCGAGGAGCTGGAGGCAGAGCTGAACGCAGAGGCAGTGTGGTTTCAATGACTGGCAGCTCCTTCTCTTCCTCCTCAGAGGCCAGGGGCTGCTTCCCGTCCACGGCAGAAGGGGGAGGAGAAGGAACTGGCCACTGAAGCCATGCCACATTCAGCTCTGTGCTTGGCCTCCTCCGTCCCTTTTGAACATTGCGGGGGCAACCCCCTCCCCAAAATTATTGGGAGGCCCCAAAGGTCTTGTCCCCTAGAAGATGGCATCCCTGGTATGTACGCAGACTCAAAACTGCAGGAGGTACTAAACTTTTTCAAACTGTCCCTTTACTTTTACAATAAAAATGAAAGACTAACCGTCTGCTGCCCTTCCATGATGCCCCTCTTCCTCAGCTGACTGAGGCAGCTGCCTCACTCTGCCTAATGATAGGGCTGGCGCTGAATATTTGGTACATGGCATTCAGATACAAAAAAGCGTTAAGTGCAGAAAAATGGAGGAGCCACAGTCTTCCCCATTACTAACTAAACTATAGTAATTATTTCTAAATTTGCACTTATACAAAAACCTTATTCATTTTTATTTATTTCACAAAATTATTTTATTTCTTGATTGTAAAAAACCCCAAACAAACCTCAAAGAGGTTTACAAAAAGAATAAAAGAGAGAAATTATCATTAAAATAAAAACCCAGTTAGAAACGACTATTTAAAACTTCCAAAAATAATTAAAATCCACAATAAGCTAAAAACCAGATTAAAACACACATCAGCATTCTATGTGTCTGGCTAGGGTTTGCCTAAGCAAATTTTTAGCATGTGCCAGAGAGAGAACTGTGAAGGTGCCAGCCTGGTATCAAAAGGCAGGGAGTTCCCCAATTACAGACTGAAAGTCTTAAGCAAATTTGTTCTCCCCCACCATCCCTTTTTGCTGAGGAATTTCCTGTCTTTTGTGTGATTCATCAGCATTTATTTAATTATAAACCACCCTTGATATAACCATACATTTTAGGGTGGTATCAACTTCAGTTTATAGGCTCTCATTCAGACAGTGGTACAGTAGCACCTTTGCTGAAGTTCAGTAATAGCTCTCCAAAAACCATTACAGTTGTACCTCGGGTTAAGAACTTAATTCGTTCTGGAGGTCTGTTCTTAATCTGAAATGGTTCTTAACCTGAGGTACCACTTTAGCTAATGGGGCCTCCCACTGCTGCTGCTGCACAATTTCTGTTCTCATCCTGAAGCAAAGTTCTTAAGCTGAGGTACTATTGCTGGGTTAGAGGAGTCTTTAACCTGAAGCATCTGTAACCTGAAGCATCTGTAACCTGAGGTACCACTGTATATAGTTTCCTCCTATTTTATCCCTTCACAGCCTATCCTGCTTCTTGCATGATTTACCAACCCGTTTTCCTCTCTTATGGTACTAACCAGATAGTTTGCCCAGGCTTTGCATATGGCAGAGACAATTCAGCATCCTTTGAACGAAAGACCAACTTAGACTTGATGTTACATCTTTAGCCCAAGCTATGCATGCTGACATTCTCTTTTTCCACACAACTATTAAAGGTGCAAGAGTCCTCTCTCCTCTTTTTCAACTGGCTACCCTTAGCACTCAACGTCTGCCCTCCACCAGTTCTGGATTCATAAATAATCCAGAATAAACATAGACATCAATCATGCCCTTACATGTGGATCACAACTCCACAGAGGGTGTCACAGACTTCAGATGAACTAGCTCAAAGCCTGCCATGAAGGTTGCTGACACAAAGCAATGTGGTTAACATGTAGAAAAAGGCAAGATTTCCCCACACTGTCAAGTTCCTGGAATGTTTACACAATGCTATAGCAATCTCTGCTATTTACTGTACTGTATATAACAGTAATTGTATTCATTTACAGTTGTCACAGTTGTTTTTAGCAGAGCCCCTGTGATAGGCAGACACTAAAAGATACATATATTTCCTTGGCTGGAGATGCAGCGATGAGGAAAGTTGTGCTTCTTTTCCATTAAGCAGCCGGTTGGAGGCACAGAAAAAAAAAACAAAGTTGCAGGACCGCAGCACCAACAGTACTTAGCCATCTCATGGACAAACAATGTAAGCTACCATGGTAAGGAATATTTATATTTCATATGTCCTTTTTGTTAAAGTCACATGGATTTGAAAAAAGGGGCAGTAAATCAGATGAGGACAGGCAGTGTCAAAAAAGATCCATGCTTAAAAAAAAATGTTATCATCACAACAGAGGGAAGAAGTAGAATGAAACTTACCTGGTTCCTGTGATCCCATTGAGAATTTCTTTCTTTCTTTCTTTCTTTCTTTCTTTCTTTCTTTCTTTCTTCAGAACTGATGCAAAACTGGGTATCCACAGATCATGGGCACCAAATTAAAGCAGTCCACATGTCTAAAGAACACAGAGTGATCAGAGGAGGGCAATTCTTGAGAGTGAGCTCAGTTTAGTCAGTCCGTGATTTTCATAAGGAAGCAAAAGAAGGAAGTCCTCCCCTGACCGTACAAAGTACTAATGGCAATACAAATCTCTGCCCCTTTCTCCTATCTACCCATGTACAACCCTGGGTATCTTTGCCTGTCCAAGGAAGAAGGTATGTTAGATAGACTGCTGGTTTTAGTACCACAAAGAAACCTTTCTGAAAAATGTAGTGGACGTGGGGAGGGAAGGTTGGCACACAATGTCAGAGTCTAGGGCTTATCCACACTTACTTTTTGCTCCACTCTTTCCAGGCAGAGTTCCACATTTTAACACTTTGTATCAGCAAAAGCGTAGTTTCTTACATGTTTGTGTATCGGGCTGCTTTTAAAAGGACCAGCTGAAAATGTGGTCATCCTAAAGCAAGTGCATCCTATAATCGTGGATAATCTGATAAATTTGAGAAACTAAGTAACCTGAAGATGTTTCATTAATTTTTAGAGCCAGTTTGTGCTGCCCTTGATTAAATCTGAAAGTATGCAAACACCCACACTCCTCTTTCTTTTTCTTTCTCTCTCTCTCTCTTTCTGCCACACACACACACACACACACCACTTTTGCAACTGGGATTCTAATAGCTGCATGACATCATCAAGAGCTCCATCAAGTGCAGCTTTCATAGTTATCCAGCTAAATATACTATTAGATCACAGCATTTATCCTCAGTTTATGCTGGCTCTCTTGTTTCCCATCGAAGTTTTAACAACCTGTCAGGGGACTGCCATTGGAACAAGGGAGGGGGCAGGGGGATACAGAGAGCCTCCCTGAGGAACAGCTCCTTGTCCAGCAGTGGGGAAAGCCACACCTCCAGTGGAGCAGAGGGGGAAGGGGACAGCCAAGTGAGGGGAGGGCTCGAAGATGCTACGGAGAGCCCAAGCGCCTCACCTAGCCCAGCTGGCCAGGAGGCAGACACGCCGTTTCTGTCGCCCAGCTTGCGCAGAGGGGTGAAACGTAAGGAGGGGAGGCGGAAATTTGGGGTGTCTAAGTTCTTATGTTGGGGGAGAAACCAGAAGGGGCCACTCCCGGAATCTGCAAGTGGCTAAGACGGACATGAATTTTATGGTTCTGCACTGTAAATAGTTTGCACCAATAAAACCTGTTAAAGACAGGTCGGAGTGCTGCCTGGTTACTCACGAGCAACCACCACCAGCACCTGACACAACCCTATTTGAATTGCTCCTCCATACACCCCACAGTCCAATACAAACAAGAGCTGTGAGCGTTATAACCTGACCTGGTTGTGGTATATGGAATAGCTTCAAGGACACCTTGCCATAAATATTTAGCAACTTGCAGAGTCCCCCTGGAAACCTGCATTTCCTGCTAACACAAAGCAGCCCACCCAGCCCACCTCCTGAGCTGTGCTAGCATGTCTGAAACCACTCAGTCACACAACACAGAACCAAGCATCACCTTCTGTTGCCTGCTCTACACTCCAATGGCAAGCATTGAGGCCAGCATTGTAAAACCAAAGATGCGCCAATGATCCTGTTTTTTAGTTAGTGTATTTGGAAGATTATACGTTTGGTAGTTTGTCACACATACATATTGTTGCAGGCCACCCCAACCTCTGAGTGATGTGAGATTCCAGGGTCTGGATTTCTTGAAATGAGGGACAGTGGAGACTGTGGTGTCTTTATGATATATGGTTTATTTACACATATATAAAATCTGAGCCCATGATGGGGGGCTCACAGCATTAACACCCCTAGAGGGTCTTGCTTCTCTCATAGCCAGCGCCTTGGATTCTAGCAGAAATCAAGCATGACTGCTTCTAGCCCAGCTCACACACTTTCAACTCTGGCTATTGTTGTTTGCACTACCAGCCAAAGGAGCAGAGGTGGATTTAGGGCAGCACGGCCTAGCTCAGTTGGATAGAACATGCTATTCCTAATGCCAAGGTTTCAGGTTTGATCCCTATATGGGACAGCAGCCTATTTCTGTGTTGCAGGGGGTTGAGAGACATCATAAAACAGAGAATGTCTAAGATGGGGATAAAGAACCTGTGGCCTTCCAGAGGTCACTGAACATCAGCTACCATCACCCCTGCCCTTTAGTCACACTGGCTGGGGGCTGATAGGAATTGTAGTTCTACAACATCAGCAAGGTCACAGTGCTTTCCCACACTAGTGCAGGAAGTGAGATCTCCTGCCCACCCCCTGTGGCCTATGCTCCAGTGTTGAAACAGTGAACAGCTTCTGCATTCTGAAACAAAATCCTTATTCTGTCATCCTTATTTAGCTACTTTACTTCCCACTGTGCAATGAATAAACTCCAAGATTCTGCACGATCTTTTGAGGAAGTGTGTGTGTGGGGGGAGACTCTGTTGGTTTCATCCATCCCTTTGCGCTACTTGCTTTGTCATCATTTTTCTATAGGTTTGAACTATGCCTTGTAACTGTCATCAACTGGCCAAATGCACAGGAATAGTGGAAGGCACCAGCTGGGGAACCCCCAAGGGAAGAAGGCTCAGAGTGGTGGTGGGATGGCGATGAAGGTGAAGAGGGAGAAGACTGGGAGGAGAAGGCGTTGGAAGCTGAAGAGGCAACAGGATTTAGTGAGAAGGGAGAGTCTGGGGCAGAGAGAAGTACAAAATCAGAAACAGAAGCAGGAGAGGAGGAAGGCCAAGAGGCAGAGATGAGTCAGGCTGGTGAAGAAGCCAGGGTGTCTCCCCCTCCTGCTGCAAAAAGCTCCCCATGGGAGGAGCAAAGGCAGGCATGCTGGTGTAGTCTCAGATTGCTCAGATGGGAAAATCCCTGGAGAGGATGGGATTTAGGCAGCGGTGGGAAGGCTGTGGGAGATTTTTGTCTCTGCCACTGTCTTATACAGTGGTGCCCCGCAAGACGAATGCCTCGCAAGACGAAAAACTCGCTAGACGAAAGAGTTTTCCGTTTTTTGAGTCGTTCCGCAAGACGAATTTCCCTATGGGCTTGCTTCGCAAGACGAAACGTCTTGCGAGTTCTTGCGAGTTTGTTTCCTTTTTCTTAAAGCCGCTAAGCCGTTAATAGCCGCTAAGCCACTAAGCCGCTAAGCCGCTAATAGCCGTGCTTCGCAAGACAAAAAAACCGCAAGATGAAGAGACTCGCGGAACAGATTAATTTCGTCTTGCGAGGCACCACTGTACGGGCAAGACCTACAGAAAAAGTGTTGTGTGCACATCTATCATTAGTCCTAGCATTCCTGTGCAAATTCTGTTTTTATAATAAAGGTTTAACTTCACCTGCTCCATTGAGCTGTCCTGAACCTTCCAACTTTCAGCTTCATGTCCATGAGTTATAGCTTTATGAGACAGGGAGAAAAAAATCTTTATCCTCTTTCCCCGTGACTCACAAATTGTGCTAACTTTTATCATGTCACCTCTGACTTGTCTATTCTCTAAATTAAAAAGCCCCAAATGCTGCAACTTCTCCTCGCATGGGAGTTGTGTCATCTGCTGGAAAATTTTGGCTGCCTGCATTTGGCTTTCACATTTTTGCAAACCAGTCTTGCAGAGGGGGCCCCTCTTGTTGTGGTCCTCTTTCCCACAGAGGCGTGAGGGTAACACAATGACACAAATGGAAACGCACATGAAAATGGAACATGAATGTTCAGTAACGTAACCGGCCTTAGTGAATGAAGTTATCCTATTCTTTTGATCTTTGTGTAATCATTGCTTGCATTTTGCATTCTATGGGTTTTGTAAACCACTCGGAAAGCTTGGTTGGAAGGTAAATCTGACAACATAGAATAGTGCTTTGTTTGCAAAAGAGGAATTATTTTGTTGCATGGAAGATGGAGCAAGCTTTTCTTCTGCTCCAGAGGCTACAACCCAAACCAATGGCTTCAAGTTACAAGAAAGGAGATTCCAACTGAACAAGAGGAAGAACTTTCTGACAGTAAGAGCTGTTCAACAGAGTGGAATGCAGTCTCTCAGAAGGCAGTGGACTTTTCTTTCTTGAAAGTTTCTAAGCAGAGGTTGGATGGCCATCTGTCATGTGCAATTAGTTGAGATTACAGTGGTACCTCGGGTTAAGTACTTAATTCGTTCCGGAGGGCCGTACTTAACCTGAAACTGTTCTTAACCTGAAGCACCACTTTAGCTAATGGGGCCTCCCGCTTGCGTGCAATTTCTGTTCTCATCCTGAAGTAAAGTTCTTAACCCAAGGTAATATTTCTGGGTTAGCGGAGTCTGTAACCTGAAGCGTATGTAACCTGAAGCATATGTAACCCGAGGTACCACTGTATTGGATTGCAGGAGATTGGACTAGATGACCCTCAGGTTCCCTACCAATTCTACAATTCTACGATTCCAGGATCCTGCTCCTGTAACTTTCCAAGCAGTTTGATTTGTGGACATTTGGAGCTGTTGGCATTTACCTCTGCACAATGAAAAGTTTTACCTGATTTATTTTTGCCCATAAAGCTGTTCACAGAAAAGACAGAGAGTTCACCAAGGAGGTGCTTTCCTCCCTGGCCAGCTGATAACGTTTGTAGGTAGAATAAGTCATGTGATTTCCAAGCTGAAGAACTGAGGGATTTTATGGTGTTTGTGTGGTAGAGGAATTATCCAGATTTCGCCACACTTTGAGACACACAACTGCATTAGTCATCCATGAACAAACCTCATATTCCTGGCACTCAACGTGCGCTCACTTCAATAGGAACAGTCGCTTCTTTGTTTGAAAGCAAACTTTCTCTGCCATGCCGCTACTCTCCATTAAGGCACCAGGCCAAATTGAAAGCAAGCAGCCCCCATAATTAAATCATTATCTCTGTACTTGTGTTTTTCCTGTTTGTGGAGAGAGAGAGAGAGAGAGAGAGAGAGATCCCTGTGTGCAGATATAAGTGGGGAAACATTTACCTATTGAATTTCTGCTTGTTTCACAGGTGTTAAAAGGCCCAGGCACAACCTTAAAATGCTAGGAATGATTGAGAGGATGGTTAAAGAAGGGAGGATGAAATAGACATTGGGCTAGGAAAATGGTGGGTTGAGGAGCTGAAGGAAAAAGAGGTTGAGTGGAGAATGTGAGATGTGCCCCAAAGGTTGCATAGTTCCCAGTGACAGTGGGACTGAAAGGCTGTGTGCAATAGGCTGGGAAGAAGTGGATTAGCAAGGGATCTTTTGAAGTCTGTGGACTATGGGGCAGAAAGCCAAAAGAAATTATTACCAACTGTAGGTCCTAAAATAGGGTTGCCATATTTCAAGCAGTGAAAATCCAGACAGAAAAGTTGTTGAGCTTTAAAATTGCAATAAAAATTGCAGTTTTTGAGCTATAGTCGCTTGTACATTGGAAGTCGAACAGTATCCGTTCCAGAAGTTTGTTTGACTTCCAAAACATTTGAAAACTCCAGCACGGCTTCTGATTGGCTGCAGGAAGCTCCTGCAGCCAATCGGAAGCCGCGGAAGCCCCGACGGACATTTGGCTCCCAAAAATCATTCGAAAACCGGAACACTCACTTCGCGATCCAAGGTATGACTGTATTTTTATGGGAAATTGACAAAAATGGCACTGCCAACATGAGCTGCCATACTGCCATATGTCCGGATTTTCCCGGACATTTTGCTGATTTCCGCCCAGACACTGCTGCCGACTGCAGTATTCCGGATATGCCCAGGAAATTCCGGACGTATGACAAAAAGGAGTCCTATACTTTTAGGCATAGGAGACTTCTGCCGATGGTGAAAAAGCTCAAAAAGGTTCAGAAAAGGCTGATTAAGAAACTGATTAAGAAGCAGGAGTAACTCTGGGGAGGCTTTAAAGTTTTGGGATTCTTAGTTCCGAAAAAGTTGAGCAAGGGGCAGACACCTTAGAGGTTTATAAAAATGATGCATAGTATGGTGAGAAGGTGGATGAAGAGTAGTTTTTCTCCTTCGCTCATAAAGCTAGAATGAAAAGTTATCCAATAAAGTTGAATGATGGGAGATTAAGAACAGACAAAACTGAGCATTTCTTCATACAGTGCAGTTAAATAATGCAGATTTCACTTCTACTCAGTGTGACACTGGCTATAAATTTATATGGCTTCAAAAGGAAATCAGGCTAACCATGACTATTAGTAATTATGGCTGTATACTACCTCTAGTATCAGAGGCAGCATGCCTCAAAATACCAGTCGCTGAGGAACACCACTGGACTGGGAGAGGGACCTGCCCCTCATGTCCTCTCTGTGAGCTTCTGAGAGGCATCTGGTTGGCCCTCTGGGAAGCAGGATGCTGTACAAGATCCAGGAAGGCTCTTCTGAAGACAATGAATGCCTTACAGAGGGGCAGTGAGGACCATGGCATAAAGTGAATGTCAAGTTCCTTGGGGAAGAGACCAGTCTTTTTTTGGTTCTCTGTAAAGCACCATGTACACTGATGGGTGTGATGATAGTGGGTTTTGGTAACAGCTGCTTGCTGTTCATATAATGACTTCAGTGCTGCATTTTTATTGTGCAAAAGATTGTCTTGTATTACTGATTGCTTCAATTTTTGCAAGCTACTTTGGATGCATGCTACAGAAAAGTGGGTATAAATAATAAATATAATTTTTAAAGTATTCTTATGATTTTTTAAAATTCACTATTTAGACAGTTCTTTGGCTGCAGGCAGGCTACCAACTATGTACAGCTACACTAAGCTTCAGCATATGGCTGTATGTAAATGCACATATACTTTTATAGCTCATATAAACGCAAACATTGATAGGGTTTGACAGGCCCTAGGCAGTCACTGACCCCTTTTCTTTGTTCTCATATTACACAAGGCCTTCACTGATGCAAACCTAAAGATCACATGGCAATAACCTCTATTGAAATGAATTCCTTTTTTTTGAGTAACTATAATTGAAGTTTGGGGGTGCTAATTTTCTTAAACCACAAGTATCCATTCCATCTGTACAAGAGCGTTATCTTTGATTCCAGAGAGCCCTGTTTCCTCCTTTGAAGAAACATAAATGGTTGCAAATTGTCTTTATCACATTGAGCTTATTTGTGAAGGACGTTGAACACTGGCCTCACATGATGCTGAGTCATCATCTCAGTCACATCCCCAGTTCTCAGAACCTGTCCGCCTCCTGTGTAAGGGGACAAGCTACACTCCAAGCTCACTGAGGAAAACAGATGGCAAGCATGCCATCCTTGTACCCGCCATCTTACTATTGACTGGTTTTGATGAAGGCGGGCAGCTAAGTACTCCTCAGCAGGTTGGATTTGGCCCCTGGACCATTCCTGGCCTTGGAGTACAAATATAGGTGAGCAAAAGAGCTATGTTTTCGTTCTGCTCATATCTCACAACTGATCTCCTTTATTCTTCAAAGGGATCTTTCTTGGTTTATTATTGCTCCCTTCACAGCAGGTGTGGGGAACCTGTGGCCCTCCAGACGTCACTGAACGACAGCTCCCATCAGCCCCAGCAAGCATGGCCAATTGCCAGGGACAATGGGAGTTGTGGTCCAGCAACATCTGGAGGACCATGCCCACTAAAAGAGGTTACTACAATGATGTGGGAGGTATTTTTCCATAGTTTCATCCCACAACATTGGTGTAATGTTTAAAGGCCCAGCACAACAAGGGCATGTGCAGTTCTTTCCCACAGAATTGTTGCCCATCTGGGACCAGAGTGGCCACTGAGTTGAATCATTCAAAACGCTGAATGATTATCAAGCTTGAGGGACTGACTGTATGAAGGCCGTGATTCTTACTAATATGCTGCTTTCTTTTGCAGCTGGAAAGGTTCTGGTTTCTCAATAGGCAAGAGAGAGGAAGGAAGGAGGCTAGTAAGTTCAAAAGCAGCTGGTTTGCCCCCTGGAGTACAGATGTCAAGGCCTGGGGGAAAAGGGGGAAAAGGCAAAAAAAACCACCCCTGCCTCATAACTCTCATCCAGGGTGACTCAGTCAGAGCCCTGACACTGGAGCAAGATGAAATGGGTATCTGTCCTGTAATTTTGAGGAGCAGAGAGGAGTTGCCCAACACAAAGGGGATCAGAGGTACTCATAGCAATGTTTTCAGGAAAGTTTTTCTGTTTTCCTGTTTTGTTTTTTAAACAGCATGGTGGCCAGTGCTGAAATAGCACCGCTGCTTCAAAAATGCAAAACCAAAGGAAAATGTGAGAAATGAGTTACAACGCACTGTAAGAATCCCTGTTAGCTATGGGTTACTGTGCTTATGGAATTGAATATCCCCATTAGTAGTATCATCATTTATCTATGGATAATTTATCTATGGATCATTTATCTATGGATCATTTATCTATGGATCATTTATCTATCCCTGTACACTGCTTTTCCTATGCAGACATAATATTTTTGTACAGAAAACATTTTCAGTCAGTGAGCAAACAAACAAACAAACAAACAAACAAATATCCCTTTATGGAACAATTACCAAGTAGGATGAGATACTGTGCTAAAAGAACTGTGTTAAGAATATGCTGTACTTTCATAGTTTGATAATAGGCACAACATTTCTTTTTTAAAAACCCCACATTTACTGTGTTCTCTTTCCCAAGACAAAAATGGCCCATGTAAACATTGCCCTTCTCCTAAGTAAGTACAAAAAAAATTTGTCAGATCTATCTACATGAAGAGAACATAACTGGTGCTCTGTAAAATGTTGAACTTTCAGGAGGGGTATTGCGAGAGAATAGCTGAGGACAATTTCAATTTTAAATGTTTTATGGTTTTGGTGCATGTAACTTCTAATATTGATTTAGACAAAACAACAAAATTGTGTTTGATGGGGATCTTGCTATTTACCGTACATGTTTCAAATGTAAAGGCTGGGTCCCTACAGATGTAACTGGAAAAAAGGACCTGCCTGAGTGAGAATGACTGGCTCTTAATGTTGACAGATATACTAGAAACAGAGCTGACGCCACCTTTTCCATCTCCTTCCATTCTTCGGAAAGGATGTCTACTTCTTGATTTTTTTTTAGAACACTTGCAGATTTATCTGAATTAACGTTTGTTTGATACCTTATTCAAGGTTTGATTCAAATATAACAATGAGCAGACATGAGCCATCGGTTTGTACAGTCACACCTACCTTTCTCACCTCCTCCCCCTCCTGCGGGAGGAGAGGAGATGCTAAGTTTCTAGCTGCAATAAACAGTAGCTTCCCACTTTTGACCATAGTTTTCAGTTACATCTGAATCAGGCCAGTGCATCTTCTTCCACAGCCATTAGCTGTTCCTCCACACAGAAGTCTACATATTTGGACGCACCTTTTAAACTCATTGTTTTCAATAATAGGGGAAAAAACTTTATTTGGTCTCACTTTTTGTAAATTTTCTATCAATTGATTCAATTATTTATTGGCTGAGCTTTCGTCTCTAAAGCCAAAAATTTAAATTCAGAGAAGTCTGTTATAAAGTTTAACTCCTGCCTTCTTCTTTTTTCTTTTTTAAGGATACATTTGATCCAAAATGTCACATTCTGGAGGTTTTCCACCACTTCCCACTTTGCAGAGTCGCCAGCTCTGCGCTGGGTGTGGAAATGCTAGCGGTTTCAGTTCCTACTCCCTGCAGCACTCCTAACACCCTTTGGGAAGCAGCGTACCTCAGGACTGAGCCTCTGCCCTGGACACAGCAGTAGTCATCATGCACCCCTCTGGGCAGGGCATGCCCCCAGCAACTTCCAAAAACAGTTTCCGCAAACCCCAGTGTCATTCTCTGGGTCTTTATTCTTCTGCTGGAATAGTTTAGACGTGGTTGCGAAAGGGGCTGGGCTTGTCGGATGACCGAAACGACCTGCAGGGTGGGCGCTCTGCTGAAAAGGGGGCAAAGAACTCCGCAGCAAAGGTGACCACGTCATCAGGCTTGCGAAGGAGCAGCAGCTGTAAGAAATCTGCCAACAGCGCACGGAGCTCTGGGTGGCGACGCACATAGGTGGCATGGCTTGCTTGCAGCTCCTCCTGAAGGGAGGAAACCAAACCCCTGTTAGAGGAGGGTCTCTCAGGTTGTTGCTCTATCCAGTTTGGTACCAAGTACTTCAGGTAGAACTATATGTATTTGGAGGCCCACTAATTGACCCTTGGCAAGAGCTGGCACATTTTAAGGGCGTAGGCAAGACTCTAGCTGCCACACAACTCACCTTTCTGTCTAAGAACTGGGAATACAGCTGCACATCCTCTTCCCAATCCAGCGGGATTTTCTCGAAGACTGGACGAGGGTCTGGTTCATCTGAGAAGAGGTGGAAATTGAAGCAGAGTTAGGAACATGGGAATTAGAGATTGATGTCCATCACATACTAGAAATCCATGGCTCTTAACAGTGGCGTAGCGTGGGGGGTGCCAGGGGGGCCGGCCGCACCAGGCGCAACATGGGCGGGGGGCGCGCTCGCACTAGCAGCTCTCTGCCCCTACTAAAATCCACGGGTTAGGGAGCCCGCGCTCGCTCGGCTTGGCGAGGAGGTCGCGGAAGGGGGAGAGCGAAGCCTTCTGCCGCGGGCAAAAAAAGGAGAGGAAGCCGGGTGGGCGGGCGGGCGGGCTGGCTGG
Source organism: Podarcis pityusensis (assembly GCF_964106645.2). Classification (NCBI taxonomy): domain Eukaryota; kingdom Metazoa; phylum Chordata; class Lepidosauria; order Squamata; family Lacertidae; genus Podarcis; species Podarcis pityusensis. The sequence goes on from NC_138028.1 coordinate 87,280,161, forward strand.
CGGGGGTCTGGCTGCGCCTGCTGCTGCCGGTGCAGGGCAAGGCAAGCAGAGCGAGGAGGAGAGAGAGGGGAAGGGGGGGGGAAGCAGCTAGGAAACGCTGCGGTGTGGAGGAGGAATCAATTAAGGAGAGAAAGCGAAAAGCCTTGGAGAAAGGGAAAAAAGGAAAGAAAAGAGGCAGCTCCAGGACAGCGCGGGGGAAAGAGAAGCCTCGCTGCTGCTGCTGCTGCTGCTTGGGAGAGTAAATTACTGTACTTGCCTTGCCCTGGGTTAGGGGGCGCAAATTATTTGCCTTGCCCCGGGTTAGGGGGCGCAAATTACTTGCCTTGCCCCGGGTGCTGATAACCCACGCTACGCCGCTGGCTCTTAAAAATAAATAGTGCAGTTAAATTTCAATCCATGCCCAAATGAAAGAGAATGCATTTCTGCATTTTGCCCAAGTTAGTTGATTCACTCCCAGATGCTGTCCCCAGTGGAGGCCAGCACAGATTCTGGGCCTCTCCAGACTGGTGTTTTGTTGTGGGTGTATCTTGCAACGCGTTCTTGACACAATAATAGTGTGTTAATGGTGGATTTAGTCTACTTTAGTTTGCTTTGAGATACTTCCCCAATTAAGGGACGCGGGTGGCGCTGTGGGTTCAACCACAGAGCCTAGGACTTGTTGATCAGGAGGTTGGCAGTTCGAATCCCCGCAACGGGGTGAGCTCCCGTTGTTCGGTCCTAGCTCCTGCCAACCTAGCAGTTCGAAAGCACGTCAAAGTGCAAGTAAATAAATAGGTACCACTCTAGCGGGAAGGTAAACGGCGTTTCCGTGTGCTGCTCTGGTTCGCCAGAAGCAGCTTAGTCATGCTGGCCACATGACCCAGAAGCTGTTTGCGGACAAACACTGGCTCCCTCGTCCTATAGAGCGAGATGAGCGCGCAACCCCAGAGTTGGTCACAACTGGACCTAATGGTCAGGGGTCCCTTTACCTTTACCTTTACTTACTTCCCCAATTGCTATCATGTTTTTGCTTTCCAAAGGGGCAATAGCACAACAGAACTGAAACAAAAATTAACTAGAACATTTGTAGTATAAAAAAGGTAAGAAACTTCAGCAGGAGGTTATGGGAGATACACTGCATGGAAATGAAGCAGCGTGACCACCCCAAAAACTTTTGCAGGCACTAACAGTATGGAAAGCTGATGTGACCACCTCAATTGCAAATGATCACAAATGTCCAATGAAGAAAGGGTGTCTGGAGGGGGTTTAACTACCAAATGCCCCAATTGCCTCTGGTGACCATTCCCAACCGCTGACGGGGTGGAGGGAGGGAAATTTCACAGACTCCTGCCTTTTACCTGTGTCGATCAGAATGGGCATCTGAAGGATCACCATGGTGGCCGGGGATCCAACCTGGACACGGCGAGATAAATGCCTGGGTGGAGGAGGCAAGAAGGAAAACTAGCCAGCTGGACCCTCCCATATTTGCCTGGGAACTGTAAGAGATAGGCAGGAGCCCTGCAGGACTGTAGCTGCATGCGACTCTGGTGCCTTCATGATGTGCTGTGAATGGATCATCATGAGGCATGCCAGGCCTAGGAACGGGAAGTTCTCTTGCCATTACCAATGCGTTTCTTTTAGTTAATCAACTGACAAATGTTTCTTGGTGGATACCGAAGATGCAAACATCTTCTGTATCCTCTTCTCCTCTCCACATTTTGCACGTCATTTTGCATACAGAATGCAACTGAGTTGTTTCATTTATGGTTCTTAGGGTGGAATAAGGGAGGGAGAGATGGGGAATTTAGTACACACAACCTGTGTATTGTACTCAATGTATTTGTAATAATAATAATAATAGGGTTTTTTAAAGCACTGGCATTCAAAGGAAACCAGGCTGCGCTAAGAAACCTACAGTAAGAATGCTGTCAATAAGACTGTCAGAAGCTATTCTAGGTCAGAGGGAGTGAGCTATGTTGCCTGCAAGGAAGGGCTGGGCACAAGCGATTGCACTGGAGCCTCCTTACCCATCCGACAGGAAGTAGAACTGCCAGCACAGGGGGACCTCGTCCATGGAGTGCACAACTCTCTCAATGACAAACACCTCCACCTCCTTTTTGCCCACTTTCTGCTTCTGGATGCCCAGGGAACTCTGGGAAGCGAAGTGAAGAACGAGAAAGGTGAGTTAAAACGGTGCTGCTGGTGAGCCAGCAAAGCCTTGTTCTCTCCTGCCAGCATATAGTTAACTTTAGACAGTCAGCTGGCCTACATGTTTTGGTCAAATCTTCACGTGGAAATCTTTGCCAATCTACCAAGGGCTGGGCCTACGTAGCTGGATAGGTCAGCACAAAATGTGCTGTAACACTGGTCTACGGCCCTTCCCGAGACAAACTTCCTCATGCATTGCCAACACCTGCAGGGGCCCCCGCAAAGACACACTCACATAGGTGCAGGGGCAGATGTGCTGGTCAATGCCAAATGCGAGGAAAATGGCATCCTGTGGTACGGCTTGCCTCCTGGCCATCACCCGCATCACCAGGAAGTTGGCAGACTCTGAGACTAGACCATGAAGCTGTGCACGTTTGTAAGAAAATGTGTCAACGTGGATCTCTTCCTGTGAGAGAGAATAGAGGAAAGACATTTTCACCAAATCCAAGACAACAACAGGTCATTCTGGGGAAATTGTTTTGGGACTTATAGATGCCACTCCTTGGTGCTTCAAGACAGGCTTAGCCATTCGTGGGACAGGAATGGGAAACCGTGATCTTGCTGCCCTTTGTCATCTGACTGTTATGAGGGCTTGTGCAGCATAGTGGTGAAGACTATGAGTTGGGAAGTCCTCAGTTCAAATCAGATCTCAGCTGCAAATTCACTAGGTGGCATTTGGTACTAAGCATGACTCCTTTGGCCTCAGACCAGCTCATATCTGCAACATGAGGACAATGCTGTTCTTCTTAGTGGGCTGGTGTAAGTACTGAGATAATGAAGGTGGAGGGTTTGGAAATGTGCAATAGAAATGTTGTTCCGGGACATGATCTGAAGGCACATGCTCAGGAGATCTGGGTCTGTTTGGTGTCTGGAGATCACCTGCCTTGAATTCCATCATGGAAGAAAGAAGGGGTATAAAGGTAATACATAAATATAGTATGCCATATTGCTGTTTGTCTATTTAGAATACTTAACAGGGTGCAAATTGCTTTACAAGCCTTGCAACAAGGCTGGACTCCAAGGTAGTTAGACTACAAGATAGTGGAAAGTAACAGTCTCATAGTCTGTTAATCCCTGATGACAACCAGTGGAACAAGTTATTATAGATAACATTCAAGGACAGTAGCTAGGAATGCTTGAGGGATACAGTATTTGCGAAACTAAGTATGAACTAACCAGATTCAGACCTTCCAGTGCTGTGAATAATCCGCACCACAGGGACATTGTGTTATTTCTGTTCCTGAACCTAGATTTGAATGTAATCTTTATTTCAGGATCTTTTGTTAATTGCTTATAAAGTGGGAAATAAATATTCTAAATGAATAAGTAATGTGTGAGTCAGAACTCACTTTTTGATTGTTCCCATGTAGTTCTCATTCAACAACAGCCACAATCAAAATGCATTTTAAAACACGTTATTTCAAGAGAAAATGCAGTTAGAAACTTGTATTTTGAGGGAGGGGGGATGTTTAGAAATAAGTATTAGGTACAATAAAATTTTGGTTGTGTGGATTTAATAGGGATATCGCGCTGGAATGAACTTACAGGTGAACACGCTGGAACTTACAGGTGAACGCGCTGGAACACATGAAAGTTACATGGATTTGAATTACTAGTGTGATTATTTCCCTTAACCTAGAGGGAGGGAGTTGGGCTTGACTTTCCAAATCCTTTAAGAAAGGTCAGAATTTACTCACATCTCTTTCCACCACAGTTTTGCTCACAAAAAGCTGGTCTTGGCGTCTCACCACATGGGTCCTGGTTTCCACTGGGTGCTCTCTGAACTGTAGAAAAGAGTAAGTACCACAAGATGATACATCCATGCCAGACAGATGAACTTAAAAAAAATTTTTTTTTTTACTCAGGAGTACTTATGTCTAAGCCCTTTGTCCCTCTAGTGCAGAGGTGGGGAATCTCTGGCCCAAGGCCTAATTATGGGTCCCAGTTTGGCCTGCAAGACCAGTTCCCAAAAGCAAATCAGGATGAAGGCTTATTCTGATTTAAAGTGTTGCTTTAAATCCCAGTCCCCACAGGGGGAAGGTGGGCTGACAACTGCATTTCCAACAGCCTGTTTTTGAATGGGCTGGATATTCCACTGATTTCAAAGCGATCTAAGGTAAGGTTACCAGATTTTTTTCAGTGAAGTCGGGGACACTTTTCAACTTTCTACTAAATAGACGGATTTTGTCAGGGAACAGATTTGTAAATCCGGGGTCTGTCCCTGGGAAATGGGGACATCGGGTAACCTTAACCTAAGGCCAACTATCCTAGTAAGTTTACCCAGGAGAGCAGAAAATGGAGATCATGAAGGAATCCTGCAAAAGGGGGGCAGGCCTGAAAAGATTTCCCCTACCCGCATGCTTCAATATGAAGAGGAGAAATCTTGTCAGGAATACAGATGTTTAGAACAAACTTAGTTGGTCTCTAAGGTGCTACTGGAGAATTTCCTTATTTATTTATTCATTTCAGGTGTTTAGATGTTATCTTGCATCCAGGTAGCCATGGTGAAGGGGACACAAACAAAGATATTTACCCTCACACTTTCCTTTTTGTGCTGCTCCACAGTTTCCAATTTCTTTGTTACATATCCTGATAAAGGAATAGATAAAGGTTTAAAAAACAAACGTTAAAGGTTATGCCACCTAAACACTCCCTGTAAGCCCAGGTTGCCTTTTTATTACCCTTGGAAATACTCCAGTTTTTACCAAGAGTTCCTGAAGCTGCCTACCTTTCTCGGAATTTTCCTGAAGTTGTGTCTGATAGCTGCTAGAAACCACTGTGACGGCTGCCAAACTTACTGTGACTGGGTTGATTCCACACTAGCTGTTTTCTCTGGAATGGATATCATTCGTTCACTCTGTTTTTATGCAGGATCCAGATGATTTCTCTTCCAAAATGTTGCATTCCGGTGTTTTCTGTGCTGTCAGCCCAACCTAATTTGTGCCATTTCTTTGTTTGCTTAAGATGCAATTGTAACACTACTCTGTCCAATGCCATGAAATGGCAAAGCACTACTGACCCATCTCAGGGAAGAGTGGTCTGTTTTTGGCTTTTCTTCATTCTCTGCCTAGTTGCTTTTCCAGCGAGACAAGCAGCTCAACTGAGGTGTTTGAAGGAGAGCAGAAGGTTCTAAGCATCAGCCTTGTACTAACTCTCAGATCCAGACAAAACATATTTACACAAGAAAAGCAGAATGACTAGTATTGTGCATGAACTACTTAAATCTCATTCGTTTCACTGGGTTTTAGGCAGCCTACCAAAACACGTGATTGCTTGGGGGAGTGGGTGTGAATGCACAAATAATACTCCATGGCTTTTAGTCAACATATACCAGCTGCATTAAGAAGATAAAATAAAAATTAAACGCATATTGTTAGCGACAAGGGAATAGCTGGGAGAAGGAACAGCAGTGTGGTGTAGTGGTTAGAGTGCCTGGGAAACTGGGGTTCTGGTCCCCACTTAGCTGTGAAGCATGCAGAGTGACCTCGGGCCAGTCACTGTCTCTGAGCCTAACGTACCTCACACGGTTGTTGTGATGATAAAATGGGAAGAGGGAAGACCATGTATGCCACCGTGAGCTCCTTCGGGGGAAGGTGGGAAAGAAATGTACTAAATAAGTACATCACAAAATTAGGAGGTCTTTGCTGATTGAAGGCTACAATTCTGAACAAGTTTCATAGCCCATGGGTCCCATTCAATGAAGTGGAAAATTTTTTAAATGTAGTAGAGTCTTGCTTATAGTACAGTTGCCATATTTCAAAAAGTGAAAATCTGGACAGAAAAGTTGTTTAGGTTTTTTGGCAAAATCTCAAAAGAATAAATAAAAATGAAGTTTTGGAGCTATTTTTAAGGAAAATTACCCAAAACGACACTGCTGACATGGGTTGCCATATGTCCAGATTTTCCTGGACGCTTCAGCGGATTCCACCATGACACTGCTTCCGACGGCCAATCGCCGGTTATGTCCGGGAAATTCTGGACGTATGACAACCTTAGCTTATAGGAACAGGAATTGCAGGGCCTTATTGGGGATACAGCAGAATATTAAGTGCTATGTCCACACTGTGTGGCTGGTACCTTGCTCAGCTTTTTCTTCCCTTGGGTCTAAAACAGTTATCAGACTAAGGAAGCATGGCACTAGGAACCAAAAAATGACTGTATCCACTTGGTACAAATACTCTACGGTTAAATCTCTTCTTCTCATGTTATAGCTCCATCTCTGCATCCATAGTTTCAAGGTCCCATATTGCCAGTTGTATAATCTGAGGCCTGAAGGCTGTTATTTGGACACAGGAGTAGGCCGACTCTCTCCCTTCTCCATAACACCACCCTCCTCTTGCCAAATTATCACAGTGAAGTTACCTGTAATGGACGTTGTGCAAGGGATGCCATCAATGGTCCCCTTGCTGCTGGCACGGACCAGGTACAGGTCTTCTTCGTCCCAGTCGTCTGGTGAATAGCTGGTCTCCTCCACTGAGATGGTGAATGTCCCTGTAGTCTCTCCGCTCTCCGAGATGGCAACCAGTGATTCCCCAAAAATGCAGTACTTTATCTCTTTCAGTTCTGTGAGATGAGAGAGTAGAACATTATCATTTGGGGGAAACAGAGAGAGAAAAACCTGTTTCCACACAGAATGGGAAAATATCCCCCAAGAACAGAAACCAGTTGTTGGTGGTGGATGCAGATTATTTTGGCGACAAGGGTAGATCCAACCCTAAAACTCATGAGCAGAGACCTAATATCAAACCAGGTTCTATATGGAAGTGTTTAACTGAAAAGCTGAAGGAATGAGTCCACTAAGTTTGGAGTCATCTGGATCATATTGACCTCCTTTCTCCCTGGCTTCTCCCCAAGGCCTGCCAGTTGCTTGCCTGTGATGTGCCTGGTATTTTGTCCATGATCCATTACAGCATTTGAAAGGATGGTCAGCCAGGGAAAGGCATGGGGAAAATGGGCTGCATTCCAGGTTAATAAACAATATATCCTCTCCTGCCACCCTGAACATTCCCATATTGTCTGAGGTTGAGGACACATTCCAGTGAGGGAAAAGCTCTCAAGGAGGGTGCAGTTCAGGGCTGGTGAGGCATGTGGCCTGGAGAGGGGGGAAAGGGCTCTGGGAAAAGTCCTGAGGGTCAGACAGAGAAGCCTGCATTTGGCTCCATGCCCTGAAGTTTCCCCATCCCAGCCCTGGGACATACCATCTTGCAAGTCAATCTGGCAAAGCCTTGTACCAGGTCTAAAAGGTGGCTCACAAAATTGGCTGTTGAAGATAGGAAACTTGGTTTTGCCTTAGGAATTAGCATCAAACCTGCTGATACAATCATGCCCACGCTGACCAATAGTGTTCCTTAATGGCTTGGAACTGAGGAAACTAGACACTGAGAATATTCCTATTCCATTTCATTTTTTAATAATAGCAGGTGCAGGGGGACCCTCCCATTTTCATTGAGACAGCAGCATGCAGGCAGGGGATCTTTTACTCCCCCCTATTGAAATCCCAATGAAAATGCCCCCAGTGTGGAGTGGAGTGGGGAAATTCATTAGAAAGCAGCTGGGTGGCAGGATGAGGAGAAGTTTAAACCTCCTCTATGTCTGCTGCAATACCAATACCCCCGCCCCTCAGTGCCTGCTATGAAGAAAAAGAAAAAAGGTTTTCCCAGTGGTGCTTTTAGTGTCAGTCTACTTTGGCCCTAAGACTCCTATATCTTCAAAGGTTGATAGTGAAAAAGCTCCTGGCTGTCAGCACCCCTCCCTTACATGGGGGAGAACAGGGTAGGAGAGCCTCCTCCCTCCTCAAAAGGGGCACCCACCAATGAGCGAGAGGAATTCCACTGCCCCTTTGTTGGCAGCTGGGACTTTCGGTATTGGAACCTCCTTCGCCACCTCGTCTGAGGTCTTCTTTTGCATTGTGGAGAAATGAGGACTTAAAGCCTTGGAACAGGTGGGTGTAGAAGAGGACACTTCCCAGAGATCCGCTGTGAGGAAATCTGGAAGAAGAAGTGGGGGGGGGGGGGAGAGGATATGGATGATGAAAGCAGACTGGATGCAAACCCTGCCTGCAATACATTAGCTGGAGTGGGCATAGCTCTAGCCACATACGGTGTGAGATAAGGGGAATAGTCCCAGCCTGCCATACTGTTTGAATTTATTTTGACGATATATACAAGGGGGAGTCACAGTGAAGAATTCAGCATGAAACCAACACCAGAAAGAACTGAGCTAATGTGTCCAAGACATGGGGATCCGCCATTTGCGCATTCAGGTGCTGTGAGCCCACCACCCCACAGCGCATCGCTGACCAAAAGACCACTCGTGACGACACTGTATGGTTTGAATTTAGGCCACAATGTTATTGATTACAGCTGTAAGGAGTTTGGTGAAGGCATTGGGTTGCAAACGACCTCAACCAACCTGTCTGCTGGATTATCAACCAAGGGGTCGAACCAGTGTTGAGGAGAGCCTGTGGCTTGCATCAAATAGGTGCTACTCCACAAGGAGTACTATGGCCCTAGCCCCTTGCATGGGCATCCAGACCAAAGCACCTCCTCATGGACCGCCTTAACAGAATTGCCATATTCCCTCGGAGGCAATGCACATTTCCCATTATTCCCACCAACCTCCCAGGCTATAAACACTACAAACTTTTTGAAAATGAAAACTAGGAATCAGGACCAGCTAATGGGCCCTGCATGTCTAAAAGTCAGATATCCAGGCAAAGCGATGGCTCTTATTGTGCTGTGCTTCGTGCCATCTCCTTGGTGGGTGCTAAGATAGATCTCTATGGTCAAGCTTTTTGCAGGCTCTTCCCAGAGAATAGTAGGAAGGATGAGGGCCATCCTTCCCTCTTCCCATGGAACTCTGAGAAAGGTAGTCCTTCAAAGGGTATGTAACAGAGAATTCTCACCAAGCTACAATTTTCAGGATTCTTTAGGGGAAGCCTGTTCTGCACAAGTAAGGAATCGGTCTTGCAATGGGGCAGTCCCTATGCTGCAACTCCCTGCACACTGGTATTTGGCAGACACCTTTGCTGTATTGTTTGTAGCGCCTTCTAAAATGTTTTTGTTTGGCAAGCCTAAGCCAGATAAGTAGGGTCAGCATTTTAATTGGTAATTCCCTTTTATATTTCATAACATATATTTTTAACCGGTGATTTTATACTTTTTAATGGATCAACTCATTTTTAACTTCTGAGGATTTTAATGTCTATCTTATGTTTTAAGCAAACCATCTACAGTACAGGTTTTGATGATTAAGTGGTAGACAAAATTTAAAATTTAAAAATAAATAAATGGCACTTAAATTGAGATAAGGTATGTGCTTTCTCTGTCTTTTTCTCATTGAAACTGCCTCCTTTTATTTTATTGGATGGCTCCCAGCCCGGCAATCAATTAATCAATAAAGCATTTGTATAAATTTGGGAGAATATTGGCTGCAAAGACCCCCTATTTCCTTCCACTCACTTGTCCTCCGTCCTTCTGTACAGCATCCTGATGTAGCAACAAAGCCCCTCCACCCTCATCAATGAATGCCTCAAATGCTAACCCCAGTTGCATCCATCCCAGTTATTTCCTCCCCACCCATGCAGCTTCCTAGGATGGGGATAAATTTAGAGAAATGAGTGGAAGTCAGCTTCATGTTAGACCTGAAGCCTCCCACTGTAGACTCACTGCGTTTTTTTCCTGTCCTTCCACAGTGAGGTTGCAATGTATTCACTGGTTTCCGCAGCAACAGCCTTCCTCCCCGCCTCTTAAAGTGACAGAATGAGTTGGTAGCATTGAGAGAAGCTTTTCACAGGATTCTAGCAGGCACGGAATTCTAACAGGGAAGAACACAAAGGGAGAGGAGGGCATGAGCTGGGAATTAGGAACTGGTGATCAGAATATAAAAGGTATAGTCGTGGAGTTCTGTTTTCAATGATCTGCGCAACCAAACAAGGCACGTCTACATACACCATCCTTTGCACAATATTCTCATACTTCCTGATCCAATGACAGTATAATGACTGCATGTAATGGCTGAGGAGGAAGAATAGCTCGGCAACAGAAAAGACCTTGCTGAACATTGATTCCAAATGTTGCTTCAGAAAAGCAAAATTAAATTAGTGGTGTTTTACACCCCCCCTCCCAGACTATGGGTTACGGATAGCCTTGCTGCTGTTCTTCTCCATTTATTGCTGGCTAAGCACCCCTGCATTGGGGTCACACAATTAGTGAATTCAAAGCCACCAAAGGAATACCTTAACAAGGAAGCTCACAAAATACCGTGGGCCTGTTCTGTTACTGTAGTAGAAAAATGGTGCAAATGGTACCCCTGGCATGCATGTAGTCACATTCCATAAAGCCATCACAGTAGCAAAGGACTCAACATCTGATGGCGTTAGTGTCTTAGTTGAATCAAACAAAATCTTATGGCTACAAAATCTTATGGGGGAAATATCACATTTTCCTAAGTGCAAAACATGGCACTTTTGAGGACTTAGGACATGCAGAGTCCCAGCCACAGATGTTACGCAAGAATATATCATACAGAGAAGTTCTAAGTAGAAGAGTAACTCATCACTGTGACTAATGAAAGAGTTCTATGAATAAACTGGCTCTTCTTTGGGAGTAGGACACTTCAGTGATGAACTTTTAACAGCATCATGTCCGTCTCTCTGTCATCTTAAACATTTTTTTCAATGGTTAACAAATCTGGCTTTTCTTTCAACATTATTCAATGCTAACCCAGTATTTTAGGGGAGCGGGTGGCGCTGTGATCTAAATCACTGAGCCCCTTGGGCTTGCTGATGCGAAGGTCGGTGGTTCAAATCCATACAACGGGGTGAGCTCCTGTTGCTCTGTTCCAGCTTCTGCAAACCTAGCAGTTCGAAAGCATGCCAGTGCAAGTAGATAAATAGATACAGCTACCGTGGGAAGGTAAATGGCGTTTCTCTGCACTCTGGCACTTGTCATGGTGTTGCGCCAGAAGTGATTTAGTCATGCTGGCCACATGACCCGGAAAGCTGTCTGTGGACAAATGCCAGCTCCCTTGGCCTGAGAAATGAGCGCCGCAACCCCACAGTCGCGTTTTACTGGACAACAGTCCAGGGGTCCTTTACCTTTACCATTTACCTAATCCAGTATTGTAAACTTTTTCAGAATTTCAGTTCATCCTTATGAATGGAAAGTTATTAGGGCCAACGCAAGAGAACTAGTATCCTATTTTTAAAAATGGTACAGCTGGAGGATACTTCTAGCATTACACAGATAGTTAATATATATAAACAGCTGGTTGTTATACATACTGTTTGTTAAGTTACTTTAGATGCAGTTGGTGGGAGAAAGTTGTCCTGAAACATCAGACGCTGCATTCCCACATGGACATTTCTACATCCATCTTTATATATTCAGTCTCCTTTTTTCCATACCAGTACTTTCCTTTCCTTTCTGTCTCTCCATCTTTTATTCTTTATGTTGTGTCCACTATGTCCCAAAGCAAAAATCTAACTACAGTCAGTTCAACCATGTCCTCTCTGCCTTCAGGCAAGATTGGATTATTACCAATACTGCAAGTTAAGCACATGCCTGGAGGCACCTTGGTTAAAATGAGGGAGGAAGAAGCCCTAAGCTTTCAGTAAAATGATAGCTCTTTTGTTGATTTAGGGTATTCAGCTACATTTTATTCAGAGCAGACCCACTGAAATGAATGGACCTATTTATTAAGTGCCTATTTATTAACTGTCAACGTTTCCCTTTTTTAAAGGGAAATTCCCTTATTCCAAATAGGATTTCCCTTTAAAAAAGGGGAAAGTTGACAGCTATGAATGGGTCTACTCTGCTCAACACCACTCAGTAAGGGCAATCCTAGATACATCTACCCAGAAGTAACTTGCAAGAGACAGGGCAAAAGACTGCATTCCTCAACCCCTCCCCCAGCTTCAAACAGATGCGCATGACAGATTCCCATACTGAAGTTGCATGCAGGCCATACATTTCAAGCACAAAGAATTCTGCAAACTGTAGTTTACCCCAGACAGAACTACATCTTTAGCAAACTACTGTTCCCAGGGCTCTTTGGGGGGAACTTGTGTGCTTTAAATGTATGGCGTGTCATTCATTCACTCCATCCTCCTGAAAACAGAAAGATGAGATTGCCGGGGCTCAGCTGGCACTGTCAAGATTATGAGCAGCTGTCAGGATGAATGTGGGTCATTGCAGGGATGGAGTTGGCCTGGAGTATGCGTATGCAATGGTGAGGGGAGAGAAGGAACTGAGTGATGAAACGTTTAAGGAAGCAAATGTTAAATCTATCTGTTTTGTCCCTCACTCATTTACAGAGATGCAGAAAGGCACCATGCTAGTTAAGGCACTGCACTGCTCTAAATATATTGTGCACAGCTTTAAAGGCAGTGTTCTAGGTGTCAGCAATGCCAAACCCTACTAGAGATCCTTAATTGTCTGATGTCTTGTGCGGCTGTCACTAAACTCTAAAACCATCTTCATGATATTGGTGTTGCCATAGAAACAGACAGGCTTCCCAAGGGGGGAGGGGAGCACAGAGTAGATTATAAGGGCGACAACAAAATAGAACGAAAGCAAATGAAGCTGAAAAATGGGATGTGAGCCGCAGATGAAGGTGATCTTGAAGAAGCATCTTTTGAGAATAAGCATAAAAGCTTGCAAGTATTTATTGGGGAAACCATTCATTAAGCCTGACTACTCCCTCCTGCTCTGTGCATATTTATTTCGACCTTGTGCATCTTCCCTGAGATATCAGCGAACGCCAGCATACGGGCGAGTCCCCCCTTTGCAGAGAGCTCTGAGCAAATGATGTCAGGATACAGTTTCCAGGAAGCAACTCAGCTCCCAGAGTTTTCTTCGTAGAAGCAAATTCTGCTCACAGTTGGCACTGAAGATTCTGCATCACAAAAAACAAATCCAACAGCATAAGTTGCATTAAAAATGAATAAAAATGGTGTGCACGCATTGTTTGTTCATTCGTGGAGACAGAAACAAACTTTATTGCCACTGTACTGCTGCACCATCTGGTGGCTCAGGCTAGTACAACAGTCAAGGAATGAGGGGGATATTTCTTAATATGCCTGGAAGAATTTCTGTAATTCTGGTTCTTTTGATTTGCCATTTTCCTCAATAAGCAAACAAAGAAGTGCTTTTAGATGTGCCTGAGAGTCAATCTTACAATCAGGCAGGGTGAGATGTCCCCGTTCTGTGCTTATATTGTCTCCTTCCTCTGCCCAGCCTACTTTGTAAGAATCTGAAAGGATCTGTCTTCTATGAAAGCCTTTCCAAACCTGGCCCTCTCCACCTGATTAGGACTTCACTCATCAGCTCCAGCCAGCGTGACCTATTGACTGTGCAGAGTGGGGCTGATGAGAATTGCAGAAGAAACAGGTGGAGGGCACCCAGTTAGGAAGGCTGGGGTCAGTCTCTAAGCCAGTGAGCTGTGAGCCAGCAGCATGGAGATTGAGATAAATGCAAAACAGGTGAGAGATCAGCAAAGGAAGGGGGGGGGGAGGTAGAAACAACTGGGTATCATTAGCATAGATATTATTGGTAGTACTGAAAGACTAAGTAAGAGGAACTAATGGATAAAGATAAATAATGAAAAGGAAAAAAGATAATCCAGTGATCTCCAGGATGATGAAATAATATGAAAAATAGTATTGGATAGATAAGCATGCCACAATCATATGAATATCAAGTTCAAGATAATTGTAGCAAACCATTCAATTCTTGGCATGCTCATGGCATTTAGTGGTCCTTTATATATATATATATAAATAAGCTTGAATTTATACACAAACAATTCTTTAGAGGCTGAGTTCGCCTCTATGGTTATACCCAAGTGAATGAATGCGCATACAGCACCTTAAAAATAAAATAAAAAGATAGTGGTAAAAAACAACAATCACCCAAGGTTACTCTTCTCTCCAGAGCAATGCTCTGCCATTTGGTGAGTTGTTTTTTTTTAAAAAAAATAAAGTCCACTAACTGAGCTGTCCCTGCCCTTAAATTGATTAATTATTGCTATGCATCAAGCACATTAAGGGCTTCCATCAGAAAGTAAATATATGCTTCAACACTTGGATAGGCGGAAGTAAGTATGGCTTCCCTTGGTTATGGTAGTTGTCCTCATGGGCGTAGCCAGGATTTATGTTGGGGGGGGCAGGACACCCACCTGTCATCATCCTCTGTCTGGCTCTGTTTAGCAGATTAAGAATTACCGGTAAATGTCTCAGCAACAGTTGTTTTAAATTAATTTCTTTTGACTCCAAATGCTCAGAAAAATATGTCAAAATCTTTCTACAATTTCTATTTTAGTTAAGTATTTTTTATTTACTTGATTTAGGGGGGCAGCTGCCCCCCCCTGACTATGTCCATGGTCATCCTTACAGTAGACATGTGGCTGTAGACTACATACATTGTTTTAAATGTGCATTTTATATTTGGCTTCCTTTAGTAATGTTGTCATTTGAAATGCTTACGATAACTTTGTTGTTGTTGACTTTGCTGCTTTAAGTGTGCATTCTGTGGTTGACCTCCTTTGCAATGCTTTATTTTAAAATCTTTAAGATAATATTTTTGTTTCCTGTTAATTATGTTGCTTTGAATGTATACTTTATATTTGACTTTCTTCTGTAATGTTTTCCTCAGGATTGTTTTGTTTGACGCTTTAGCGTAGGTTGAAAACCACTTTGAGATTTTTTTCTTAAAAATATAAAGCTGTATGGAAATGAAATTAATAATAATAATAACAATAATAATGTATGCAACAGTCTTGGGAAGGAAAGGACTTCAAAAACCTAGCTATATTTACTTTAGCGTAAATACCGTTCAGAGGGCATTACTGTTCTGCAAACGTGCACCGTGACTCAGAATTAGTGCAATGATTAAACTCACAGGTGTTTGCAAAAACAGCAACAAATCTCTTTTTAAAAATGAAGTGGTGCAGCAGAAAGCAGTGTCCTAACAAGTGCAATCCTGTTTACTCAGAAGTAAGGTTTGTTCTATTCAATGCGTTTAACTCTCAGGTAAGTATGCATAGACTTGCAGCCTAAGTTATCAATGCATCGTATTTACTGGGTAAACTCTGTTTTACATGCTCAAAAATGAGAAGGAAATTTGATGCTATTGACTCTAATCAGTAGGTGCCACAGTGCACACACTGCCTTTCGAAACTAAAACAAACACACTTGTGTGGAGTCAGGGAACTGTAGGAAAATATTACATTGCTCTTTGTGCACCAGGGAAATGCCACTGACTTCTTTACAGGGGAGGAAAGCCCCGCCATTAAAGAGGCTGGGGCAGTAGGTTCAACTTGTCTTTTCAAAGATACTCAGCTGTTTTTATATGCCTTGTCTGATTTGGCTGCACTTTTCATTGTTTTATGATACAGCTGTTCTGTGTTCTTCATTGCGGGTATATTGCAGTTATCTTGGGGAAGAAGGGATTCTCCAACCTGACGTCCTCGTTATTGTTGGACCACAGCTTCCATCTTCCTTGGCCTTTAAGCCACGCTGGCAGTGATTGGTGAGAGCAGTGGCCCAATACATCTGGAGAAAACAACAGGTTGAAAGCAGGTCAAGGCTGCACATTTATGATGTAATAGGGCAGGATTATAAAGAGACACAGGGAGAGAAAAAAGTTTACTAAATCCAGTTTCGCTGTTGTGGAAATGAACCAGATTTGTCATCATATTTTTGCGTTTTTATACTGTGATTCTTGAAGGTTGGTATATAAATTTAATAAAATTATTGTTAATACTAATACCAATGCTTTTTTTCGGGGGGAAATGCAGGGGTACACATACCCCTAAACATACTGTGAATCTCTGTACTTTTGTCCATTTTCTGTCTTTATTTTTCTTGAAGCCTTGGGCTTCTTCATTTACCAGTGCCCTACGCGTCCCGCTAGGGTACCACCGCTGGCATTTACGGCCAGATTCCTCAGGGGGCACTGCATCCCAAGCCGCGCAGGAAGCGGCTCCGGCTCTGAGCCAGACGGCGCTCCGAGGGGGCGGGCCCGGCTGCGTGCTTGGCGCTGGAGGTGGGAGGGCTGTTTTAAAGGCAGGGGCGGGGGGCGGGTCCGATGCTTGCCGCGCTCCCTCCGCAGAGCATGGCTTGGCTGGGCTGGCTGCTGCGGATCCGAGCGCTGCTTGCAACCTTCGCCGCTTCTTCTTGCAGGGCCCTGAGCGGCGCTTTCCATCGGTGCGCGGCCAGGCAGCGCTTTCCCCGAATGCCCATGGCTCTGGCGGGTCCCCTCCTGTTCCGCATCGGGTGAGTTTGGAGACCCGGAGAGGACTCTGCGGCTGGATCCTTCTGATCCGAGGACGAGGAGATCATTTCTCTGATCCGACGGGTGCTGCAAATGGGGAAGTCTTGCCGAGGTTACTAGGGGGAGGCCTGGTGTTTTTTAAAGGGGTCCCAACGGTTGTATTGTAGCAGAAGGAGATGTCTAGAGCAAAGGTTGCATGCGGGGGGGTGATCGGGTTTGGGGGGGATCTGTTTGCCTGCTTAGCTCTTGCTTTATAATTGAGTGGGAAGAGGATCTGTTAAGATGGGGCGGGGGGAAAGAGCGGGTATGTGAGCGCGCGGCCCGCGCGCTCCTGGATATAACGATGAATTTTGCAAGTGGAATGTCAATATGATTTGGTGGCGATGTTAACGGGCAGCGAGAGTTATGCGGTTTTTAAGATAAGGCAGGTTGCTTTTGGTACGAGGGGAAGCCGGGCTGTACGGATCCGTGGGGGCGCCTGTCGATTTGGGCGACTAGATAGAACAGTCGTGGACCAAAGTGCCATTAGCCCAGGTATAAGAGTGTAGTGCGTGAAGGAATTTCCTGTGCGATTCTGCGGGAGGTTAATCAAGAGAAGCTTTGAAGCGCTATAGTTGAAAGTCCCGTCGAGAAGCGGCGCGTATTTGCATTGGCTGTAGGAGAAGCGTGGATCGGTGCCTGCCTCTCTGGAACCCGGTAAATTAATTGCTTTTGGAAGGGAGAGATTTCAGTTGCATGCATTTCATCAGAGGAATATCTACGGAACCTTAATATGCATGCATGCACGCGTGCACTGTTAAGAAATAGCCCTGCAGAAGTATATATTGAAATCGGTGAGAGTGCGTGGAAGGTAGATTTCGGATCTACCGGTAGACCTCTGATTTGCAGTAGATCCGTTGTTGCTTGACTATAGCAGCAACAACAAAAATGTTTTTCCCACCCAAATTGGACTGCTGAAGTGAAGAAAGCTAACTAGGGGTGGACTTTGTGTGTGAAAGGACTGTGAACAGAGTTCACTTCTGGAACAGAAAACAAATGCTTTAGCTGAGAATGTGCTCTGAGGGGCCTTTTTAATTCTAATGGGGCAGATCCAAATGTGCACATGCAATGCACATTTAAATAGCATGACTTCCCTCAAGGAATTCTGGGAACTTTAGTAAAGGGTGTTGAAAGCTGTTGAGAACTGTAGCTTTGTGATGGGGCGAGTATAGTTTCCAATATTCTTGGGGGGGGGGAACGTGCTGCAAATGTGCACTGTATGTACTTTAAATGTGTACTGTAGATCTCCCTAAGGTATATCTTTTGCACCTGGTTTTAGCAGGTAAATCTTGGAGCACTATTTAAAAAGCAGAGACTTACTTAGTGACGCCAGGGGTTGAAACAGGGACTTATTGTATGCAAAGCATGTTCTCTACAGCTGACTGACAGCTCTTCCCTTTATATACTTCTTCAGCCCTTAACTCTGCCCACCCCTGATCTAGGGGACTGTGAGAGTTATGTTACAGATATGCATGATATAATGCTAAGAATGCCTTTCTGAGGCGTAGGATGCTGCTTGTACTGTGGTGTTTAGTTTTGGTCAGAAATTGTTCTTTGTATTAACTTTGTTTTGGAAAAATCCTGTTCCTGTGATGTGGGACTAACAGATGGACAAGGAAAATAGATAATATTTTTTGCAACCTTATGGTTGCAAAAGAGATTTATGATGTGTATACTTTATGGTTTACTCTGCCTTCAGTTTGCTCCACCACTTGTGTTTGAAGCTGACCACACAAGATGTTAGCCATAATTCTTATGTATGCTGTAGTTTTTAATGGAATACTTCTGTTTTGATGCATTTCTCCTCAAACCAGCTTCCATCTGATTTGAAAATGGAAGGTGAGATGTGTACGTTCAAGGCAGCCCCTGCACATGTGCAGAGAACAGCTTCATTGAATAGGAGTTTGGAGGGGGTGTTACAAGTGCAGGGAAACAAATTGGGTAATGTTTGTTGGGTGAAGACATCCCCACACCTCCCTGGTGTGTACAGCGATGTGAAAATGAAACTTGAAACACAGGGAGAAAAGGACCTGTGTGTGTTTTAAGATACCTGAAGGAGCATCTTCACCCTCTCCCCCCCCCCCCATCGTTCAGCCCCGGACCCTGAGGTCCAGCTCCAAGGGCCTTCTGGCAATTCCCTCACTGAGAAGTGAGGCTACAGGGGACCAGGCAGAGGGCCTTCTCGGTAGCAACACCCGCCCTGTGGAACGCCTTCCCATCAGATGTCAAGGAAATAAACAACGATCTGACATCTGAAGTCAGCCCTGTTTAGGGTTGTTTTTAATGGTTGATGTTTTATCGCTTTATTATTATTATGAATAATAATCTGTTGGGAGCCGCCCAGAGTGGCTGGGGTATAAATAATAAATTATTATTACTATTATTATTTTATTATCATTATTACCGTATTATGAATTATTGCTAATATGAGCTGACATCCCCTCCTTTCTGCTACATTGGCAATACACTTTTTTTTTTAATGGAACAGTAAGTAGTTTGGATAACTGGTTTTCAGGGATTACATCTAAGATTACTTTGGAGGTGGGCAGAAGCAGTTGCATCTATGCATGTTGGGGATTGGGGAACAGCCGTGGCTCAGTGGTAGAGCATCTGCTTTGCATTCAGAAGCTCCTAGGTTCAATCCCTGGCAGCTTCAGGTAGGTCTGGGGTTGTCCCCCCATCTAAAACCCAGGAGAGCTGCTGGCAGTCGTTGTAAACAAAACTGAGCTAGATGGGTCAGTGGTCTAACTTCGAATGGCACCTTCCTCGATTCCCAAAGAATGTCTGAGTTCTGCACAGCTCTGATCACTTACCTTTAGCTCGCTACAGAGCACTTAATGGACCGTGAAGTTTTTCTTTTGTTCTGCATCCTAGTAGATAAAAATGAACAGAGCCTTCCACTGCCACAGCTGCATTTTGCCTGCTTTTCTTGGGAATGGTCAGCTGTTTGCAACATCTGACATGTGCGTGATATCCAGAAAGCTCCCTGCTGTTCACAGGAGAGCAGAACGACAGTGGCTGTAGCTTTCTGGGCCCATACAATGCTTGACATGAATGCATATCCCGCAGCTTCTGGAGATTCCCATTCATTCGCTATTGGAAATGCTCTGCCTGTGTTTGTGTGTGCGTATTCATTCTTTACAAATCTTTCCATGCTGCCAAGTATGGAGTTACAGAATGGGTCAGAAACTGCAGGAAGAGAAAGGGTGAGTGGTGATGGTGAGGAAGTGGCACATTAACCAGAAAGGTAGGAAGGGAGAGCACAGAGGCAGAAGGAAAGACTCTTTAGGTTGCTTGAGGAAAAGAACCATGTGCTTTTAGAAACAGAAAGAAGAAAAGGCTTGCAACATCCACCATGTGGGAGATGACTGTAACGCAGGAAAAAGAGGCTTTCCTTTTTCCTATATCTAATAGTAGGTCTTCCAAGTCCTACACTGCTTAGATATGCTGGGGTTTTTTATTATTATTATTCAAAGTTATAACAAAACATATTTTAAATGTACACCAGGGATGGAGAACTTGGCTCCTTCTGATTGTTGTTGGACTCGCAACTCCCAGCATGGCGACGGTCAAGGGATGTCAGATGTTGTTGTCCAGCAATATGTGGAGGCCACAGGTTCTTCATCCCTGATGTACTCGGTGCTAAAAGGTTCTTGCACTGTGACCAGTGGCGTAGCAAGGTCAGGTGGTACCCGGAGCAGAAAATTTCTTGTCACCCCCCCCCCATTGAAATTATTAAAAGGAAAAATAAGATACTTGAGGATCGTGGCAAGCAAGCAGCAGAGTCTTAGAGCCATGCAAAATTCTTTTAAGAGATCTGACATATTTCTTAACTGAGCCCAAAGGCTGTTGGCCCATCCATCTCAATGGTATCTACAGCTGGCAGCTGTTACCCAGTGTTTCAGATGGAGGTGCTTCCACGCCCTACTTGGAAGTATTGGGGATTGGTGTCCGGGGCTGTTTGCATGCTGTGCATGTGCTCTGCCACTGAACAGCAGCCCTTCCCCTTAGATACTTCCTCATCCATATCCAAATTTGGCACCCTCTCAAAGGAGATGATTTTACTAAAAGTGTTTGAGGGGTTGGTGGTGTGTGACTCGGTTGTAACGGAACAGAGGTCAGCCCTGGAACATGTAAGGAAAAGGTGTTGTGAATATGAGAATGCCATCTGCTGAACGGGGACGGTAGAATGCTTCTGGAAAGAAGATTTAATTCCAGGCAAGGACTTTCTCGCTGCTGCTGGCTTCCTACCCCCCCTGTACTGATCCAAGTAAATGTGAAATACCTTTTGTGAACCAGAAAAAAGATGTTATCATTAAGGGACACTTGAATTGTGCTGTGGTGACATATGCATGTCTCACAGAACTGATGCACTTAACTCTTTGTTGTTGCAGCAAAACTCTGAAGCTAGCTGCTAAAATGTTATTGTGAAGGCTTTGTTAAAATCCTGGACCTGTAATCAAAATATCTCATACAAACATAGGAAACTGCCTTACACAGAGTCGGACCAGTATTACCAAAAGTGCTTATTGCTTAGTATTGCAGCAGCTCTCCAGGGTTTCAGACAGGAAGTCTATCCCAGCCCTTCTTGGAAAAGTCAGGGAATGAACCCGGGGTCTTCTGTACGTGCAAAGTAGATGTTCTACCACTGAGCTGTGGCTCTTCCCTTTTCACAATAAGGTACCATTTTTGTGTGCAAGTAGCAGGTACTTCAGAAAATAAATAAATCCACAGGCATCTAGAAATGTAATGCTCTGCCCGGGTGATCAGTTATCAGAAGTATAAGCGAGATCTGCATCAAAATGTTGCGGTATGGGGTGGTGGTGTTTAGGTTTCCATTCACTTCATTCCTCACCTGCAAATTTGTACTTATGCAAATCTTGAGGTTCCTCCAAGCTGGCTGATGCCTTTCTCTATTTTGTGTGGGTGGCTTTGGCTGCCTAAGCAATTATACCCTCAGCTTTCACATCATAATAGTAGGAATGATGCATATATCACTTTTCCTTTGACCACTTCATGGTATCTTAGTAATCTTTATGATGCTATAAGGCAGGGCAATGTTATTAATACTTGTACTACAAGTATTAAGGGGAGCTTAAGACTGTGATGGGCCTATCTTGGCATTCTTCCAACAAAAACTTACATTTTGGGGGTGAGGGGATCACTGGAGCTAGAGTAAGTGGTAATGTGTATGCAACCTTGATTTTATTTAAAAATCAAAACCCAATCTGTTGCATTCCAGAGACAAAGCATAAATAAACCCCTTGGAAGAAGGTTTGCTCCCAGGCAGTACAGGATTGTAGTAAAAAAAAGGAGGTCACATGATTATGACTATTTCATTAGATTTAACTCAAAAGTTTGCATTAAAGTTAGCTAGACTTGCATCTTCCTTGATGTAATTGTGCACAACCCTGCTAATGAATTTCTCAAATGCAATGCTTTCATTTTCAGCCAATTCTCAAATGCCTGGCAGTTCTAGTTCTTCATTTCATACACTAATTAGTTTATTCACATGATCAGGCAGAAGGCATGACCTTTCAGAACATAGCATTCTATTCAGCGATGACAAAGAGTGCTGAACTATATGGTGCTTGTGTTGGGAAATTGCCAGATAAGAAGTCCTACTTGGTTCATTCCGGGAAACACAGCACTAAGACAGAATCAGAATGTTTCCCCACTTCACCCCCCACCCAAACTGGAAAAAAAGACACTGCTGCATCTGACAGGTGGATTTGGGAATCTCCTGCTGCTGTAAAGAGATGCCAACTGGAAAGCCTTGGCCTTGCACGTTAATGCAATGAATTATATGGAGTGGCAGGACAGGCTGTGCCTGCCTGCTCTTAAAGGAGGGTGTGTGCACATGTGGCCCTAGGGACATTCACACAGGCCTACAACCTGACTTCTTCAGTACTGGGGATCAGTGTAATAAAGCCTGGCCTTGAGCCACTATAATAGATGCCTGCTCATTTCTGAACCTGCCCAGCAGCTGAGATCACCACAGTGAACCTACTTGGGATGCCCCTTACTTTAGAGAGAACCAGTCCAGGAGACTGGTCCAGGAGAGTTGCATAGGGCCAAAGACCTATTACTGTTTCTGCAGCAGTGTCCCTGCCTCCATCACCCTATCAGCATGATAGGGGAGAAGATATTGGAGCACCCCAAATCATTTTCCAAGACAGGGACAGAAAATAGTAGATCTAGCTGATCATGGAGACTTGCATGCCATTGCTTGTTATGGTGCTTGTTTATTACGATTGTACAATGAGAAGATCATTGTATAATCTTTCAAGGTTATGACTGTCATAAAGGGACCTGTAGTTCTGTCACTAACCTGCTAGAGGAAAGACTTTTGTCACTGTCCCCTTACTTGTAGAACTTCCTCCAAGAGGAGATCTCCTTGCCATCTTTGTTTAAGAACCAGGTGAGGCCTATCTTGTTTACTGGGGCTTTTGCTGAATTAAATTGTTCTTGTTGAACTTTTACTTCTGGTTTTTCTTTTGGGCTAGGGTTGGTCAGCCAACTGCTGAGTCACTGCTCCTTTTATTGGTCTCTTTGTCTTCTGGCATGCTTTTGGAATTCACCTCTTGCTTGATTTATTTCTTTTTGATTATACTGGTGTCGTTAGGAGGCTTTATTAAGCTGCCTTGGATGCCAGCTTAGGGCAGTAAAAGTGGTATACAATTCCTCTCCACCCCAGTAAATCAATCATTCAACAGGTGACTATTTACACAAGCATGTTCTTGATTGCGGCCAAATAATGAGCTGTCATTTGATTGGTGACTCAAGCCTACTTAATTTAATTATAAATATGCTGCATGATGGGAAAGCGTAGAAGTACTCTAGGCACCTGGTATTATCTGAGCAGGCTTGGGATGAAGATGTTGCTATACACTTCACAACAGTGAGAAGTCCTAGGAATGACACCCTCGAGGAAAAAAGTTTTCCCAAGCAGTTTTATCAAGAAGCACTGGGTTAAGCGTTCCTCAAAAAGCCTTAGGAACCATTTTTTATTTGTATGGTTGCTTTTCCTTTCTTCATTTTCCTCTTTAGCAAAGTTTCCCCAATCATGTTTATGCCACAGAAGAAAATAGACAGGTATTTGCATGTTTTCTGCTGTGGAGCAGATTGCAACTTGTGGGGGATGAGGGTGGCTGGGGAATTTAGACTGGAGAAAATCAGTGTTCTGGGATGGAGTGTTAAATCCCACTTAGAATCATAGAATAGAATCATAGAATCATAGAGTTGGAAGAGACCACAAGGGCCATTGAGTCCAACCCCCTGCCAAGCAGGAAACACCATCAGAGCACTCCTGACATATGGTTGTCAAGCCTCTGCTTAAAGACCTCCAAAGAAGGAGACTCCACCACACTCCTTGGCAGCAAATTCCACTGTCGAACAGCTCTTACTGTCAGGAAGTTCTTCCTAATGTTTAGGTGGAATCTTCTTTCTTGTAGTTTGGATCCATTGCTCCGTGTCCGCTTCTCTGGAGCAGCAGAAAACAACCTTTCTCCCTCCTCTATGTGACATCCTTTTATATATTTGAACATGGCTATCATATCACCCCTTAAGCTCCTCTTCTCCAGGCTAAACATGCCCGGCTCCCTTAGCCATTCCTCATAAGGCAATCCAATTTGGGTAGGGTAGCCAGATTTGAGAGGACGGTTCCTATCCCTTTGTGTGTAGTAGAGGAAATGTAAGCACGTTGTAGCTTCTACACCTGCTGAAATTTCCCTCTTCTATAGAACTCTTAAAAGTGCAGAAGTCCTGTCCTCTCTTTTCTCCCCTTACTCTGGCCATTCAAAATATTTACAGCCCTCTGGGTGCTTTTAGGTTACAATTAAAACAGCCAGGGATCCAACTGCAGATGGTTTGTGTCCTTCTTTCAGTCCTGACAAAGCCCTGGAAATCAGTCTTTCCTTGTAGTTGATAACATTCTGGATTTTGCAACTCTGCTCCATAGCATAGTTTTTTAATCTGAACCACCAATGCTCTGCTTTGCAAATACTGTATCTTGTTGTCTGCAGCTATTATACTAGGGGGCCCAACTACTTGTTGCAAATGCTTCTGATGAAGCACCCTGACTGAGTACTTTAATATGAAGCAGCCTTAGGAAATTATAGTTTTAAGAAGTGGTGTGACAGTACAGTACCCTAAGGTGCTTTTCTTCTGTGGGATTCCAGGTGTGAATTTATTTACAAGGCTAAATCACATGGCTAAGCTTCAACAAACACAAGGAGGCAGGTGTTAGGCATCTTACAATATATTCATACACTCCTGGATGCACAATTTGCAGCCCAGTGTGAAATCTGTTTACCAAAAGTAAGACTGACTGGGTTCCTTCTAGCTTTCTTTATAGAAAGCGTACTTAGGATGTCACTTTTACTCCTGCAGTTTTTGTTTCATTTTAATGTGAACTTTTCTCTTTTAATTGGTGCAGCGGAAAGTCTAAAAATCTATAGATGAAGCAAACATAGAAAAAGCCTGGGGTAAGTTATCTCGGGGGTTTCCAGACTGTCACAATTTTTGGTTGAGATTCAGTCAGCATACCAGCTAATTAGGATTGTGCAATTACAGTTGATAGGAAGGTCTTGCACAACAAATCGGCTTCCCCAAAAGATCTAACTTCCTGCAATAAGGCATGTGGCGAGAAAATTCCCTGGAAAGCGTGGGATAGCACTGACTTTGACACACCACCATATAACCTCCCCACAAACAAATCATGAGGGACGCTCACTATAATAGCCAACATTGCATAAAACCTCCCTGCATAAAAACAGGGTGACTGTTCAGTGAACACTTCATTCAGAAGCACCCCAAGTTGCCTGAAAGGCACCGTTTCTATAAAACATTGCTGCAGGAAGGAAAGGCATCCAGTCTGCATGTTTTGCTTGTGTCTCCATGACATGAAAAACTGAATTGTCTGAACAAGCCTCCTCAGCAGGCCATTGTGTATCTCCCCTGCCTTTACCGTCCCTGGCCTCCTAGTTCTCTCTTCCACTCTTCCCCTTCTCCCTTTCCATGATTAAAGCCTGAAATATTATTAGTAGTGTGGACTCTTGAGTCTTTGAAGTTAGGCACAGTGAGTGCCTTGGGCTGATGTAAATAACTCTGAATCCAAAACTTGAGCCTCTGTGACATTTAAGTCCTTGGAAATAGGGCTTAGCTCTGGGGTGTATGAAGTAAGAATAGCTTTTGAGCATCTATACAGTGCTTTCCTCCCCGCCTCACAACCATAGCTACTATGGTATAGTAGTGGACAGAATGGTCAACTGAAGCTTCATACAGATTACCATTTACTCTGGCTCCAGGGTGCTTCCACCGCTGTTGTTTGAAGCCAGGTACACATTATGTTAGCCATAGCCACAAGCCTTAAGTATCCTGTAGTTTCTGCTCCTGTCTGATGCACTGTGGTGTGTTTTAAGCCGCTAATGTGTACTTAGCCTTAGATCACAGGGAGAGGGGCAGGGTCAAAAAGCTGGTTTTGGGCTCTCCATATCTCAGGATGCTGTGCTCACACAGGGTTGTTTGAAGGATGGCTAACCTGTGCCTCTTCCTGATGTTGTTGGACTACAACTCAGACTTTCCAAACCACTGGCACGCTGGCTGGGGCTGATGAGAGCTGGCGTCCGAAACATCTGGAGGAAACAGCTTGCCTGTTTTCAACTTAATAAAAGGGCTAGGGGGAAGACTATATGTACTGCCGTATTCAGTGTTGCAACCACCACCTCCTCAACTTGTCCTTGGAGGAAGCACAGGATTAAAAGGGGGGGGTAGGGCAGGGAGAATTATATGCTGCCTTGTAACTCAGTTGACAGGGTAGATTGGAAGAAGAAGAAGAAGAAGAAGAAGAAGAAGAAGAAGAAGAAGAAGAAGAAGAAGAAGAAACACATCGAAATACAGTAAAGCAGATCCTTAATAACACATAAAAGCAGTATAAAAACGATGTCAAACATTAAACAAATTAGACCTGGAGCACATAAAAGGGTCTTGGGGGGGGGAATGTACTTTTAATGTGCCTCAAAGTGTGTACACTTAAGAGCTCCTTCCTTCAGTAATATAGAACCAACACTTGAACCGCTTACAGCATCACTTACTCTGGAATTTACGCACTGGTGAGACCTTGGACTGCTAGCCGTCTTTCTCTAAAAAAAACAAAACTACAAAACATTAGAAAGCATATTTCGGTGTGTCTTGTTGCCAAGGTACCCAGCTTGCGTTGTTGGTTGTCTGCCAGGCTGCTGGAATTTCATCTAATGCTTTTAAATGCTTAACGTGGAGGGACTTTGCTCCTTCTGACTCGTCTTTCTCTAAAGTCAATAAGGTGTTGGCGGGGGGGGGGGGAGAGAATGAGCCTTTTGATCCTAATCTTCTCTGTGTTTGGACTTTTGGAGGTGCAGTGCTAAGACCTCAGGCAGTGAGGGGGAAATAGAGTGGAACAAAACATTCTCCCTAGTGTGCTAGAAACATTTCCAGGGGCCAATTTTGATTTGTGCTCTGTGCAGGACAGTCGGGCTGAAGAAAGATAAGCCCAAGCTTGTCATCAGTGCAGTTTCCAGGCCGGATGGTTTGAAGCTGCAGTGTTGGCTGATCAAGATGCTGACTGTGTCGCTGTCGCCTGCTTAATTGCTGTCAAATGCCATTGCACTGCAGTGAACAGGCTCCTTGAGGGGGGCTATTGCTAGCAGTTCTCGGGTGCTGCATTATTCTTTATTATTATTGAATCAAGGGGGGAGGGAGATTACAGTTCTTATGCTATGTTATACAAAAATATACGCTAATCAAACAAAAATACTAGATAATAACAAAAGAGATATTACACCCATGTGACTTCCCTCCCCCACTACTCGACATTCCTTATTCTTTAACATCTTATTGACATTGCGTCTTATATATCTTATCCCTGATATTCCTAGTATATTAATTTTATTTATTTCTACTTTACATACTTAGTCTATGCATATCAACATATTATCCTTAGAGCAGTGTTTTTTCATATAATCCTCAAAACATTGCCATTCCGACCTTAGTTTCTGATTTGTCTGATGTCTTATGGCTGCTGTTAACTTCGCCATTTCTATAAATTCACATAATTTACATATCCAGTCTTCCTTTGTGGGGATACTATCTCCTTTCCAATTTTTTGCAAGTAATAGTCTGGCTGTGGCTGTGGCATATAAAAATAGTATTTTCTTATCCTGTGGGATATCCTTTCCGACAATACCCAATAAGTACGTCTCTGGCTTCTTTTCTATAGAGGTTTTAAACATCTTTTTTAACTCTTCATGAATACATCCCCAGAATATTTTGACTTTTTCGCAGCCCCACTATACATGAATCATAGTCCCCTCCATGTTATTACATTTCCAACATAAATTGGATTTTAACTTATATATCTTGGCTGGAAGGCGTCATGTACCACCTATAAAACATTTTCATTAGGTTTTCTTTAATGGTATAACAGGCGGTAAACCTAATATCCGACCTCAAGAGCCTTTCCCACTGATCTATCTGTATTGTATGGCCAATGTCTTGGGCCCATTTGACCATTACTTCTTTTATTTCTTCATCTTTTAGGTCCTATTCCAATATCAAATCCTAAGTTCTGGATAATACTTTCTTATTGTTTTTTAATAATACTTTTTGTAGTTTAGCTTCTTCTTTCCCAAAACTTGTTTTTTTATCCAAGTTAAAAGCGTTATTCTTGCCATGCTGTTTCGTGTGTTTAAGCAGCTCTTGAGTTTAACAGTGGAGATACTGTGTTCCATTGGTACAGGTGGGGGATTTTTAATTCTACAAAGGGCTTTGCTTTGGTTTTTCTCCCACCCACCTGCTTAAGCTGCCTTCCCATCTGCATGTACTCCGTACCATTAAACATTGTAGCTTCTGTCAATTTGGGGAAATGTATGTCTTAGAAATGCAACCTTTGCTTTGAGAGTCAGGGGTTCAAGTTTCAGATATTGGGTGAAGAGGGAGACATCTGTGACAGCGGAGCAAAATTCTCAGCACTCTGGGATGTAGTCACGATCAAATTAAATGGCAAGATAGTATTTTTGAGGCCATACGTTTTTATACTTCCTAATAGCCATAGCAATGTTTTAACATGGATCCAATAGTAAATCTCCCACTGTTTCTTTTTAAACGCAGGGTGTTATGTCTTTCACATGCTTATAATAGCTTAGATTTAATAGTTTATAATGGCGGTCACCTTGTGATGCAGCCAGTGAGTTGGTTATAAATATAGATGTTCCTGAGGAATAATTGCAGAGGGCAGTGCCCACCCCACCCTAAATGGCTCCATTGGTATAAAGTACTAATTCCAAATTAGAGGCCAGGTGGTGATGGTGACAGACATTGCAGTTTCAGCCCTCCCTCCCTGGCTGTAGGGCTCAAAGCCCTATGATGTTTGGGCTCCCCACAATTTGGTGCTGGGTTTTTAATTACCGGTACTTTCTTGCCTCTGTAGAGGGCCTCATGCCTTCAACACTTGAGGCTAGGAACCTGGTGTATTTTTCCCAGTCTATTGTTAATGCTGTGGTGCTGTGTAAGCTAAAAAAAAAAGTATTCATTTTAAAAATGGATTGTGAGAAAGTGCAGCTCCATTGAAATGGGTGGGTCATAAGCACACTTACTTTTCATTTTATGTATTTTAAAAATAGATTCATACCCCACCTTTCCGGACAAAAAGAAACTCTCAAGGAGGGCTTACAAGAATTCTAGTGCATCTAACGGCTGCTCATGCATCCAGTTTTATCACGCTGCCCACATAATGTTGCCACCATCATCAAAATGCCAGCCTGTACTTTTAAAAATCCCCATTTCCTCTTTTTGCAGAAAACTCTTATAGTGAACATGACCTGCTGGACATCTGAGGCCACTGCTGGTGTGGAAACATGCTAAGGCATTTTTGCGGGTGGGCAGATCTGTGGTGGTGATTTAGTGGGTGGTTTCTATCACCACACTCAAACTTCTGCCTGCTCCTCACCTGAACAAAACCTTGCTATTCTGTATCTGGCAGCCTTAAAGATACGAGTGCGTCTTTTCTCACCCATTGGTGCAGGCTAAAGCACCCAGGTCAGAGGAACTATTCTGTCAAGAACTCTACATATTGCAACCTTGTATGACCAATATGAGGAGAGTTTGTGCATACTTAATTTTGGTTCGCTGGTGTCAGTTGACTGCCTGTTTTAGCACTGGCCTAATTTTCACACACAAACAAATTGCAAGAGGTAAAGAGTAGGCGTGGAAAATTTTGCTTTGGGTTTTGAGAAAGAGAAAATTCTGCGGAAAAAAGTATCACAAGTTCCACTTGAAGCTGCTGCAGCAGTTGGCACAAACTTCTGTAGATTGTTAAATGCTGGTTTCAGCTTGCCTCCTAAAGGCAGTTAGTTACTCTTGCCTCTTTCCTTTTGGTGAAGAGGTTTCTGTTCTGGCAAATGGTACACATTTCAATTATCTTGGCCTAAGAATTATTACTATTATTTAATCTCTTTTTAGCCTCTGTTTTGTTTGCAGTATGCAAAGAATGTGTTGGCGTTATCCCTTGATTGTTGTGTAGCATAAGTGCGCAATTTACATTCCTCCCATCAGACATAGCTTAGGAGATGGTGTTTAAATCCACCCTTCTGGCTGTCATCAGACATATGAAGAAAGACACACAGACATGGTAATCCTAGAGCGAACTGTGCATTCTTATATATTTACCATGGCTTGATGTGTGTCTTCTGCCCTGCCCACTTGCATTGATCTGGCCTTCATTTCCACCTTCGGTTTCTGCTCAAGCCGGGGGGGGGGGGGGGTTGGAGGTGGGTGGCAGCCCTTCACAGCAGGGACACAGTGCTCACTTTATAATCCTACATCTAGTTAGCCATCTGTTTCATTAGCATCATGCGCAAGTTCCTCCCTCCCAGCCTGTTCTGCCACGTCTGTTTTCTGTGCTACAGAAAGGGACTTGGTTAGGAACATAAGTGGAGCTCTGCTGCATCAGACCAAGGGTCCATCTAGGTTTAGCCTCTTGTTTCCAACAGAGGTCAGCCAAGGGCTTCTAACAAGCCCTTAAGCAGGGCATGAGGGCAATAAGGAGCTCCCTCCATCTTCGTTGCTCCCTAACAGCTGATAGCCAGTGATATTCTGTCTCTGAAATGGAGGTCTTGTTTAGCTATCATTTGACAAATCTTTTAAACCCACCTTATCCAGGGCCCATCACTTATGCCATAAGACAGTAAGTTATAATAATCCTGCTAAAAACAGTAAAGGTAAAGGATCCCTGACAGTTAAGTCCAGTCACAGATGACTCTGGGGTTGCGGCGCTCATCTCGCTTTACAGGCTGAGGGAGCCGGCGTTTGTCCACTCTGCAGACAGTTTTTCCAGGTCATGTGGCCATCATGACTAAGCCGCTTCTGGCTCAACGAACACCGAAATCAGAGCAGTGCACGGAAACGCCGTTTACCTTCTCACCAGAGTGGTACCTATTTATTTACTTGCACTTTTTGGCATGCTTTTGAACTGCTAGGTTGGCAGGAGCAGGGACCGAGCAATAGGAGCTCACCCCATCGCAGAGGTTTGAACCGCCAACCTTCTGATCGGCAAGCCCAAGAGGCTCAGTGCTTTAGACCACAGTGCCACCCTTTCTTCCAAGGGAGCATACATAGGATTCCTAGGAGGTCTCACCTCTGTGCATACACCAGACCCACAACACCTTGTTGTTCTAACCGCTGCCTACAGACCATTCACAGAAGAACTTCCTTCTGCCACCATGTTGACATCCATCTGTCTTAAGAGACAATGGCATGTGCCTCTTGGGGTGAAGTCAAACCGCTGGAGAATCACAGTGCCTTAAATTCATCCCAACAATAGCAGCAAGTAGAAGATAATGCGGTGATGCTTAGTAATCATATTGTATCAATAGTGGTGTTTAGATCAGCACAGATATGAGTGATTTATTTGCAAAAGGTATAACAGATGTGGGTTGCTAAGTGATCAATACAGTTGTCATTGTGATTGCATGAAGGAAGCACCCGCCCCGCCACCCGCCTATCACTCAAAGCAGCTCTGCTGCCTTTGCAGACTCAATGGTGGAAGAAACATGTCTTTTTCTCTCCTTCCATCTCTGCGGAAGGTAGGCTGTGTAATGAGTTCTAGACCCTGCTCAGTGTTACGGGAATGTTATTTGCTTCCAGAAAAAAAGCAGTTTGCAGACAATACAGAAATGAGCACTAAACCTGCACTATGATCCATTATTGTTCTGGAAGTGACTTTTACGTCATGTGAAAGCTCAAATATAATGTAGAAATCAACAGTTAGGGAAACGTCAGGAATAAACTGGATTAAACTGCAGCCTTACGTTTCCTTTGGATAAGGAATACTGGAGACTTATGGTGCTCTCTCATCAGTGTTTGTGTTATTTACAAATGCATAAGCAGAGCACATGGGCTCTCCTACAATGCAGGAGATCTTCCCAGAGTGAGAGAGACGCTTCACTTTCAGTCGACTTGCAACTCTCCCTGTCCTTCTCTAAATTTAAAATACTATCAAGCTTTCTTTCTCGCACACAATCTGCCAAGCACTTGGCTTGGATCCAGTCCCTCCAGATGTGCTTCTTATGTAGGGAATCATCTACAGCCATTAAAGCAAGGCTAGGGAACCTGTAGCCATCCAGATGTGGTTGGACTCCCTGACCACTGAGCATGCTGGCTGTGGGGACTGATAGGAATCTAACAGCACCCGGAGGGCCATCAGTTCCCATCCCCTGCATTAAGGCAATGATAACATTGGTGTTCACTATTTGACAAAACAACCAGGCACTGTAGTCAAGCAAAAAAATATGGTGAGTCAAATAATTGAACCTGGGCAAGTTCATAAAAGCAACTTGTTCTCAGAAAGGGTGTCTTGGTCTCCAGTCTAGGTCCAGGCAGCTTGTAGCTCTTCCTGGAGAAGAGGGCAAGTTGACAGGTTATTGACAGGTTACCAAAACAAAAAGACTATGTGGGTGGAAGATAAGTGGGGGTGGTGGATATATGCCAAGATTGCACTGGCTTTCTATTGAGCTTGCTTAGCGTCCTCCTCCTTGGTGGGACATAATACTTCCTGTGAATCAGCCACTGTTGATGTTAAAGAAAAAAGAATCCACTAAGATGAGGAAACCCCATGGAATGATGGGGCTGCAGCAATTTTAACCCTGTCTCTCCTCTCCCCAAATATAAAAGGTTTGTGATTAAATTCATATCAATTTGATTTGCCAGAAAGGTGGAACCAGCATAGTTTGTTATATAAAGCTATTCTGACAACTGAATTGAAATCAAATACTGAGCAGATGTTTTTAATGCTGAAGTGTGCTTTTACAGATCCTTCATTTGCAGTGTCCCATCTGCAATAGTGTGGCGCAGTGGCTGAATTGTGAAGCCTCTGCCCCAGATTTGCTAGGTGCTTTTAGGCAAGCCGCTATTCCTTAGCCTTGGTCTGCCTTATCTGTGGAATGGGGATAATACACTGATCGATCACCCTCATTCACACATTGTGGCAAGCCAGTATTTCATGCTAGTGTTTGTTTTTGGATTTTTCCTGCTTTGCCCCCCCCCCCCCCGTGTGACTGGGAGAAAGGAAGCCACAGTTAAGCGTGATCTCGCTTAACCTGGTATGTTCCAGGTGATTTGGAGCTCAACTCCTATCTCCCCTGACCAGGATTGGAGTTGTAATCAAGAACAGCCGAAGAGTACTAGGTTGATGCCACCAGTAATGTTACGAATGCTAAACTAGATAGACCAATGTAGTGACACATCATAAAGTAGCCTTCTATGTTTCTGTGACTTTGCCCTAAGGAGCTGTGTTTTTGCAATTTGCAATTGTCTAACCTTTGCTGATTTGTTAGGGTTCTGCTTTGGCAAAATTAGTTTGAATATGTGGGTCAGGGATGGGGAATGATCCTGAACCCAGGATTTTTCTCCCCACGCATGCTGGTCCAAATTTGACTGGTGATGCTGTGTGTTGCAGCTTCAACACTGGGCTTAAAGATGCAGTATGGGGCTGCTTGAAATTCCTTCTGCAAATAGCCCCCTACTGCTCTTTCAACACTGTTTGGAAAATTTCAGACAGTCAGGTACGATAGGTGGGCATGGTTTGCCCAGAATTGCCTTGCATAGCAAATGGGGAGGCCTGGTGGGCCGTGTTTGGCCCGCAGGCTCGAGGTTTCACATCCCTAATCTACACGGTCCCTGCAGCTTCTGCTCTAGATGTGCACCGAAGGCATGCAATAACTTCCATTATTTCAGTTGGAACTAGCTCATCCTAAATAATAGCTGACAGTTCATGGAGCGTTGGCGGCTCTCAGATTTTGATTTGCTGGAGGAAGTTACTGTGGACACAGCTTGAAGATGGGTCTTTCTTCCAGGAAACGGCTCTGGGGGAGAGAAGCTGGCTGGATTTCAAAGTGTTCTGAAGATAATACTCTGTAAGGCCCTGCTTTTCTAAGATAAAGCAACTGGACAAAGTGTAGCTCTGTGTAACACACTGTACAGTTCTGACTGAACAGTCTCTGCTGGTGCAATTGGCTGACATGCTGGAGAGAACGTTGGCTGTGGAATGCAAAGTGCTTGGTTTTTCTGTCTTGGCAGTAGAGGATGTTGGTTAATGCAGAGGCAGATCCCAGCTATAGGGCCTGAAATTTTATTCAGAGAGTCTGCTGGATGAACCTGTGTTCATCTCTACCAGGTAAGGTAAAGGTAAAGGACCCCTGGACAGTTAAGTCCAGTCAAAGGCAACTATGGGGTGCGGTGCTCATCTCACTTCAGGCCGAGGGAGCCAGCATCTGTCCACAGACAGCTTTCCGGATCATGTGGCCAGCATAACTAAACTGCTACTGGTGCACAGAGGACCATGACAAGTGCCAGAGTGCACGGAAACGCCGTTTACCTTTCCGCCGCAGCAGTACCTATTTATTTACTTCCACTGGTATGCTTTTGAACTGCTAAGTTGGCAGAAGTTGGGACAGGAGCAACAGGAGCTCACCCCAAATCCGTGGATTCGAACTGCCGACCTTCCGATCAGCAAGTCCCGCTTGCATAGCTTTACCTCACAGTGCTTCTCTGATCTTTCTTCTCTCCCCCCAACTCTGCCCACTCACTGCGATCATGAACTGTAGCTGCCTCTTGCTGTCTCTACAACAGCACATCAGAGAAATGCTGGCATGTTTCTCTGGAAGCTGATGTGTTGAGGAGAGAACCGCTGGGAGTTAGAAGTCACTTCTGGGTAAATTCCTGGGAATCTGAGCTACTCAGGGAAAATGCAGCGTTGAAGAGCAATTAATGGTTTCACTTCAGCCGTGTTGTGTATACACCAAAGGGAAACATTGCACTGCTGGGACTCTTTAATCAAAGGAGCAGATTTCAAGAATGGATTTGTGAACAAAATATCACCTCTCTTCTGATGACTCTGTGAGCCCCCTGCTCAGCCTAAATAAGCCTGCAGGCCTGAGCTTCTATACCCCTGGCATGGACTATACATTTCTATACAGTGGTACCTTGGGTTACAGATGCTTCAGGTTACAGACTCTGCTAACCCAGAAATAGTACCTCGGGTTAAGAACTTTACCTCAGGATGAGAACAGAAATCGTGCTCCGGCGCCGTGGTGGCAGCGGGAGGCCCCATTAGCTAAAGTGGTACTTCAGGTTAAGAATAGTTTCAGGTTAAGAACGGACCTCCAGAACGAATTAAGTTCTTAACCCGAGGTACCACTGTAACCTGTTGGGAGTGAAAGTAGAACTGGGACCCCTTTCTTCTTGGCAGTACTTTTCTCAGGCCACTTTGACACATTCTAGCACATTTTTTGAAACATTACAACAGTTTATATCATTCCACGTCCATTGTTGTGCTACTTGCATGTGATGGTATTGCGTTGTCTTGTAATCTTACAAGGTTTCCATCATCTAAGATACCAAGGTCTCATGTGATGTGTGACTAGGCATCAGCAAGAACTTCCAAGCAGCTTGCACAAAATAGCAAGCTTGATTCTTTCTGCTGCTTCTTCTTTTTCCTCCTCGTTTTGGACCATGGTGGTTTCTGAAGTTGATGGTCCTGGAGGCATAGCGGAGTCCAGAGCAACAGTGATACCCACTGACTCCTTCAGATTGCTTAATGTGTGTATGGCCCACAAATCATCTTGAGACGATGGGCTTCTGAAATTCATGTGTAATACTTGCAATAGTATTACTCAGACTTTTGGCTGAAAAGTCTAAAGGGTTTATGAGAGCATCCAGTCTTTTTCTTTTTTCTTTTCTTTTTTCTTTTTTCTTTTAATTATAAGCTTTAAGCCCTCATGGCTATGGAGCAAAGCTTGGAAATATGTGGGGAGTGTCTACAGGTTCAGAAATAATTAGAGCTTTTGCATGGCCTTCAAAATGGTGGGTGTGAAGTGCATTATAGAAAAATATACCAAATGTAACAAATAAAAAAATGTCAGGAAAGAAAAGTATGTAGCAGGTAGCTTGGCATAACAAGAGTTTTCTTACACTGTTCTGTAGTGCACTTGTTTTGTCCTGTATATTAATCAAATCAGCTGGTTTTTTTGGTCCCTTTTCAATTCCATGTAACTGCCTATCTACTTTCGTAGCTCAGCAGATTTTACTAGTGCTTGACAGTACTCTACCCTGCCTGTGATAAGAGACACAATATTCCACAGCAGAGCAACAGGGAATCCACAGAAGACTTTGAAGATCCTACAGTTGTAGTTTAGACTGTCCTGAGAGTTATGCCATCTCACTTACCTCAGTTTTGTGGAGGCCAGCTCACATAGTAGGAAGGAAAGGGCACTTTGCTCATGCTCAGATGCACTCTTCCATATTAGCAAACCTGCTCTGAATGTAAAAGTTTTGTGCTGAAAGCAGCTTTGCAGGGCTGAGCACTGGCTGAAATGAAGCCCTGTTCTCCTGGCATTCACACTTGGGAGTCGTAGGGGAGAACATTTAACAAGTTAACTGCTTGGTTAGGTGACAGCTTGTGAAAAAGGGCAAAGCAAAATAGTTCTATCATAATTTTATTTAAATATTATTTGAAAAGAAATAATAATGCAGGAGGCTGAGAGAGACCTGGCATATTCCAAGTACAAGCCATTAATCTTGAAGCAGCATCGCCAGCATGGCTGGGTGGGTCTGTGCTGTGCTAGATTCCCAGGGTTTTAATCCCTGTAGCCTGCAGTCGTCTATAAAATTTTACTTGGCTTTGCTATAGAAGCTAGATAGAAACAGCTATTAGCTCTCTACATGGTTAAGCATACTCTTGATGGAAGGAATGATGTCAATGATGTTTATGAACATGTTCAGGCTCAGCTCACGATTGGTCTTTCCTGTCCCTCAGGTATAATCTCTATGCCCACACTCGGCTGGGCTACCTGTTCTACAAGCGTCAGGTGAAGAAAGCGCGGGAGCGTTACCCGCAGGGGCACTCTGTTCCTCAGCCTATGGTGTTCAGCGGTGAGTGCCCAGTCTTTTTGCCAATGCATTTCCGATTAGCCTGTGTGCTTTGCTGCTTCGAGGTGATTTGCTTGAGTATTTCTTTTGATTAAATTTCCAGGCGATTAATGGTCAGAGGCAACACCTGCAGAGTGGTGTGTGCAGAGTGCAAAATCTTGACTCCATTATGGAATCCAGCTGCTTGAGATGCTTCCCCCATGAACCCCTCCTGAAAATCCAGACATTTGAGGCCCGAAATTAATTACACACCACACCTGAAATTGGAAGAACTGGGGCTTTCTGTTTCGAGTTTAGGTTTTCTTTTTTAACACGTGCAAGACTCTAAACACTGTTCCTTGCGCCTAAGCTCTTGCAAGGGGCATAAGCAAGTTTGATTTCTGAAGTAAGATGAACATGCAGCAGCAAGCTAGTGTCTGGGGTTTTATTTTATTTTTTAATTTCACTTTCTCTTTCTCTCTCCCCCGCCCCACTTCTGCTATTTCAGAGTGGGAAATACCTCAGTTGCTTAAATAAACTTGTTTGCTAACTGCCACCACTCCTGCTCCAGAGTACCCAAAATGCTTTGAACCATTTTGCTTAACTCTTGTTTTGTGTTTGTACTTGCATTTATATTATGCAGAGGTTTATTTATCAGCATAACAAACAAGCAAGTGTTTGGGGCAATTTTTCTTCTCTGTTTGCACACCCAACCCTTTAAAAAGGAAAACCCCCAACAAACCGCCCTAACAGACTCTCCACAATCCTCCCACACAGTGGTCACCCACATTAAGTTCAAGCCTTGTTCTCACACGGTTACTTAGTCCTCTGTTTGGTCTGTACCATTCAGAAGGCAGTGGGCGGGGGTGTTGCTAAATGCTCCTCCATTCAGAATAATTCCCTCCATGTCTAGTATGTCAAAGAAAAACTAGTATGTCAAAGAAAAGCCTGAGGTGCTGGTTTTCAGTGTGTAGGAAACACCTTTGTATGGAGGAGCATTCACTCCTACGAACCCCTTCCAGCAGTCTGAAGTGGTATTATTTAGTGCTTCTTTGTCCTTTTAAAAGTATATTTTATTCATTTATTAAGTTTATATCCCACCCTTCCTCCCAAAGGAGTTCAGGGTGTGTATATATGTAAGCTGCCTGTCTGCTGCAGCACTGAAGGCATTTGATGTCATTTTGCTATAATATTGCAATTTTATTAATACTTTAGCATCTATTGATAATAGATAATTTTGTCTGTGTTGTGTGACATTAGATGATATTATATGTCTTCTTTAAAAAATAAGGTGATTTTACAAGAGATAGTATTAAGAAAATAAATGCTAACGTAAAAATTGCAGCATTTGCTAAGGTCTGTTGTGTTGACTTTCCTGCTTTCCTTTGCTCTATGTCTGCCTCTGTCATCCTAGGAGTGAAGATTCTTCCCATCCCTGTCCTATCCAATAACTACAGCTATCTTGTTATTGATACTGACTCAAACTGTGCTGCAGCTGTAGACCCCTCTGACCCACTGGCGGTACAGGTGAGAGAGACAAATCGTGACACCTATCACCCCTCCTCTCTCCCTGTGGAGCAAGACTAGCATTTCCTTCCTTATTTGATTCTTCAGATTTAAAGGGGGAGGGCTGCACCTCAGTGGTAGAGCATCTGTCTTGCACGCAGAAGGTCCTGGCAGATATCCCTATATCTGGGATATTTGGACTTGGTCCAGGAAGGCATCTTATAAACATTTATATTATTATTAATATAGCATTGAAGGCATCTGCATGTTTGGTCATCATCTGGTTCAGCCACTGCACTTGCAGAAGAGGCTTCAGTATCCTAAATACATGGGTGACTCTTTCTATGCATAGGAACAGCACTTCCAACAGAGCAGGTGGAGCAGCTACTCTGTAGATTTTTTGCTAATATAGCTGCAATTTTGCTTTCTGTAGGGAACTCTAGTATAGGTGGATGGGAGGGGGTAGAAATCTAGAGAGTTCCTGGTGTCATCAGCAGGTTATAGTTCCTGGGATTCTTTGCAAGTTAAACCAAGAGCTAGCGTAGCATAGTGGCTAACTGGCTGTGCTGCAAATCAGGAAGTATGGCATCATAGAATTGGACAGTTGGAAGGGACTCAAAGGATCATATCTGGTCCACCCCCCCCCTTGCAATGCAGGAATCATTTGCTACGGGTAGCAAATCTCTCAGCACCCATTCCCAGTATGGGAATGTGGCAGAGAGGCCCATGGCCCACCTGGCTTCTCTCAGAAAAAGCAGGTAGGGAAGCATTGTGTGTGTGTTAATCCTCAAATGCCACTACCTCCCATTTCCCCTCCTTGCTCCCATACTGGGAGGCGCCTGGATCTGTGGAGGATTAATATGAGACGAGAGGATTCCTTGTAGTAAGCCCCTTGATCTGGCCAGGCAAGTCCTCCATCTGTCCTTTCCACTCCCCTCTCTTTACAAGCTTAGAGCAGGAGGGAATTGTACTCTAGGTAATGCAAGTAATCCAGTTCCCACAGCTAGACAAAAAAGGTAAGCAACTTCAAGGTTAAAATATGAAAGGAACAGATTTTATTTAAAGCAGAAGAAAAGGGAGCAGAAGAAAAAGGAAGCTGCATTAAAAGAAAGAAACCGCATTCACTAAATCAGTTGTAAACTAAGCCAGGTTTAGCCTTTTACAAAATACTAGGGGTTGCTGCCTCTGCTCATGTTCGTCTCCAACCCACAGCCTCCTTGCCAACCCTCCCCCTTCAGATGCCACTCTTTCACAGCCCCTTCAGCCCCTCATAGCTCACCCCAGTCCCAAGATCCTGCTGTCACTCACATAAATATGTTGAGGGGCGAGTTCTGGGCAAACTGGGGGCAGCGATGGGAAGCCTGTTAAGGTCTGCTTGGCCACCCACCCAACTGCTTTCCTGCTCGCTCAGCTGGGCCTCCCGCTCATTCAGACCCCAAACTTCTCTCACGTGGTTGCACATGCATCACCCATTCCCTGATTGAGACCTCATCTGCTTTTGGGGGTGGCTGGGGGAACTGCCAGGACAGTGCCCCCCTGCTGCAGGGGCAAGTGCTGTTAAAGCAGAGACTGAAAACTGATAATGCAATTTGTACTGTTGCCTTGGCATGTGGAGCCCTGTTTACATTCAGTTGGGGCCAGCCGCCCCGCCCAGAGATGCACATGTTTGACTTCCTTCAGTGGTATTAGTTGCTGCTTTCAGCCCCCCCCCCCCGATAATTTTAAATCTGTGATTGACCGCTCCCCAGAGCCTGCTCCTCACTGCCTCTTGCCTGAGGCTTTGGTTCCTGCCACCCTGCTTTCCTGACCATCTGCAATTGGCTAAGTAGGAGCTGGCCACGGCCAAGGTCATTCCAAGTTTAGAGCGGCAGCCTCACATGATGCGCACCATCCCTCCTGCTTGGGGCTTGTTTCGTGTTTTCCCTTCAAAGGCTCCCGTCCGGCTGGCTCTTCCTGTTATACTTGAGAAGCGGCTGTGCTGCTTTGTTCAGATGCAGCTGGCGGAGACATGCCGGGTGGCCGGATGAGACAGCCAGACCAGTGACCCGGAGAGGAAAAGCTGGGGATCCAGATTTGGAACTGGAGGGTGAGGGGCTGCTGGAAGCAATTCCTCCCTCCTTGACCCAGTTCAGGGGCTTTGTCTAGGTGCTGTTCTGATAGAGAGCGAAGCCGTGTGAATTGCAGTTGAAGTAACAGCTTAATGCTGAAGCAGAAGCAACAAAATATGCCCGTACCTGCAAGGAAATTCCACAAAGACAAACCGGAAGGAATCCTAGCCAAGGAGCAGAATTGCCTGGACGCAC
This sequence comes from Podarcis pityusensis, assembly GCF_964106645.2. Classification (NCBI taxonomy): domain Eukaryota; kingdom Metazoa; phylum Chordata; class Lepidosauria; order Squamata; family Lacertidae; genus Podarcis; species Podarcis pityusensis. The sequence continues at coordinate 87,320,905 of NC_138028.1, forward strand.
TCTGGGAGGCAAATGTAATGCACAAACATAGTGCTCTGTTGCTCCAGTTCCAGTAACCTTTTTATAGCTGAACAGAGTGGCTAGAAGACAGATGGCCTGGGAATATGTAACCCTGATGGGGGAAGGTGGCACTGCCCAGTAGCTGAAGGCTTGGGCATTAAACCTTACACTGGCCCTTTAATGTATTGTACATTGCCCAGAGGAGGAGACATTGAGTGACTAACAAATTTAGATGATGCATGTGATCCTTTGGGGGAAATGGGCCTGTCAAGAATAGTGGCATGGTGGAAGTGCCCTTGCTGCCTTGAGACCAAGAGGCAGTCAATTATGCACCTGGGCATAATGGAGTAACTCCCAGTTTAAATGCAATTTAAATTGCAAATACTACTAAACTCTCATTAGTAAGCCCTGTCCTTATCCTCTAATTCATATGTGGTAACAGGAGTCTGCATGATTAGAGGGCCAAGCCAAAAGCCATGATAAGTTTTGCAGTCTCTCTTCTACCCCCACCCCCTGGATTAATTAAGGCTTGGAGGTTTCAGTTTTTGTGATAAAACACATGTGCGTGCACCATCAACTCGCTTTCTTGCATAGAAATGCAGGTGGGGATTTTGATCACAAAAACAGCGCAGCATCCCTTTTGCCCAGTGCCCCTGCCAAGAGATCAGTTGCAGATCCCTCAGTTCAGCTTGGCCTGGATGCTTTCTTGTATGCTGGCATGAGACTTATTGTTAATCAGTTTGTGTTGTCACTTCATGTGTTGCTTCTCTCTCTCTCTCTCTCTCTCTCTCTCTGTGTGTGTGTGTGTGTGTGTGTGTGTGTGAGAGAGAGAGAGAGAGAGAGAGAGTTAAAAACATTTACAAAACAGTTAAAAAACTAACTGAAGATCAGTTTATTTATATTGTTTATTAACAATATAATAGGACAGTAATCCCCCTTTCTGTCCTAGTCACAGCAGCCGCTGTGGAGAAATTATATTATTGCTTTATATTGAAGTATACCCTATGGATGTGAGCTTAATTTTTAATGTAAATGATTTTCCAAGTCTGTTTTGATGCCATGTGGATGTCTGCATACAAGACATCTGTACATACATTAGTTCTGGAAGACAGCACTTTATGCATGCAATTGTTTTTTAAAAACATTTACATACTTCTTTTTTATTTAAAGAATCAGTTTAGAAATCTCTTTGCCCTTCACATTTGCTTGTGATGCTATTGTGTGTTTGTCGCTTTCCAGACTGCTCTCTCCTGCCCTGTTGAGTCACATATCTTATCGGAAGGGCCTTCTGCTAGACTTATCTAAGCCCTGAAATAGGGATCAGCTGCCTTGCCTTTCTCAGTCCCTCTGGCTGTGCTGTGTGACTCTGGTTCCTGCAGTGCCATAAACCCCTCCCCTGTCTTTGCCATGCAGCACCTGTTGATCTTATACAGAGCAGGAGGATGTTCCTCTGTTTCAGGCTAGCTTTCTTTCCTGCCTTTTCCTGGGATGCAGGACATGGGCCTCTTCTATAAACCTCTCTCTCTCTCTCTCTCTCTCTCTCTCTCTCTCTCTCTGCAGTCGGTCATCGAGGAAGAGGGCGTGACGCTGGAGGCCATCCTGTGCACTCACAAGCATTGGTAAGGGGGCTCCCTCCTTCCCTTTCCCTCGATGGGCCCTAGAAGGCCTCAAAATACAGGCGTGCTGAGCAAATGCTCTGCAGCCATCTTTGGGTGCCATCCATGCAGACATTTGCGGAGGGGGGCAGGGAAAGAATATAATATTTGGGACTTTTCATTCTCTGTGACGCAGCTGGGAGGGAATTGCCCCCATCATGCCTTGTTTGGGAACACATCTCTGGCTCTGGGCACTGAAATCCGGTAGGTGAAATGAGGACCGGTAGGTAGGTGAGCTTTTTTTTTACACTGTGGCTTTATAACAAGCGTGTTTTCTCTCATAGGGATCACAGTGGAGGCAATGCAGCGCTGAGGCGGCGGCACAGCTCTTGCCGAGTCTATGGCAGCAGCTATGACGACATCCCAGAATTGACAGAGTAAGTGACCTTTTTATTTCTCCTCCCCTGTGGATAAGTGTTGGATAAAATGTTCCCCTGCTGAGCCTGGAATGTAAAGGCAAATCCTCCCATTAGCTGGGGATCTGTCGGGAGGCTGTAAAGAATAATCTGAAGTTTTCTAATCTCTGCTAAAAAGGTTCCTGGGGAGCAGCAGGCATCTGCAGCATTAGCTAGTGTTCCTGACTCCTCCTCCTCCTCCTCCTAAGCAGGGATGGGCAATCTGTGGCCCCTCAGCCCAGTTTCATGAGGGCTGGAAGGTCCCAGATAGAGAGTGAGGGGCGGGGTGGAAATATGGGGTGGGATCACTAAATGGATGGAGCAATGGAACCGATCTGAAGGTCAGCGGTTCGAATCCCCACGACAGGGTGAGCTCCCGTTGCTCGGTCCTTGCTCCTGCCCACCTAGCAGTTCGAAAGCACGTCAAAGTGCAAGTAGATGAATAGGTACCACTCCGGCGGGAAGATAAATGGCATTTCTGTGCACTGCTTTGGCTTTGCCAGAAGTGGCTTAGCCATGCTGGCCACATGACCCGGAAGCTGTACGCTGGCTTCCTCGGCCAGTAAAGCGAGATGAGCGCCACAACCCCAGAGTCGTCTGTGACTGGACGTAACGGTCAGGGGTCCATTTACCTTTACCTTTAAACAGCCCATTGGGCAGAGGGGATAAAAAAGAGAGGAAAAAGGGGTGTGGCATCTGACAGATTATCCTCAAGGGAATGTGGCCCTTGCCAGGGCAAACGTCCCCCCACCCTCGCTCTATGGCAAGCTGCTATGACATTTTCCATAGGAAGCATTTGGCCAGTCAAGAACTGGGGTCCAAGTCTCCTCTGTGCAGAGGCATACCTAGGCTCTTTTGCACCATTGGTAAGGAGCTATATCGGCGCTCCCTCCAACGCTTGCAGCCCAGCCGCCCAGAGCAGTGGAGGAGTATGCAGACAGGCAGACAGCCTCCTAGCCACGGAGGTGTGATTTCTGTGCCCTTGGTGGGGGCCAACATCTCGGTTGGCCTATGGGCCATGCTAAGGTCTTCCAGGCTGGCAATATGGTTTTCCTTCCTCCTCATGATCTCAAACCCAACCTTTGCATTCCAGTCCCCTCTCAGATAAAGAGACCATTGTGATAGGACGTCTGAACTTCAAGGCCCTCTTCACGCCGGGACACACTGTGGGGCATATGGTGTACGTGCTGGATGGCAAACCTTTTGAAGGGCCAGCCTCTCTCTTCTCAGGAGACCTCCTTTTCCTCTCCGGCTGTGGTAAGTCAGTGGGGAAGGGGGATATAGGATAGCCATTGCTTCCTGGGAGGTTGTGCTTCTCAACATATGGAAGCTTCCCCTAGGCACTAGAAGGCAGCAGCTGCACTTGTGCTCCCAGTGCTTAATTTGTGTGGAGGCATCTACAACAAGTGCCAAGATTGTTGATGGGAAGAGAAGAGAGGGGATTTGGTCCTCGTTTCTGGGAGGTGTGCAGTGTCTGTGAGAGAGGAGACACTTAAGGGGAGAGAAGGTGTCAGAGGAAGGCTTGTAGCTCAGCAGTGGAACATCTGCTTTGCGTGCAAATGTCCCAAGTTCAATCCCTGTCTGAAATCATGGAAAGCCGCCATCAGTCAGTGGAGACAATGTTGAGCTAGACAGATCAGTGGTCTGATTTGGTATAAAGCAACTCCTTTTGTTTCTGTCTGGCTGTGAGGAAGCACTTTATTTTTGTGCTTCTTCCCTGTAGAAATTAACTCCTTGTTCCTTAACCGTTCAGGTCGGATATTTGAAGGGACGCCAGAAACAATGCTGGCATCGCTGGACACAGCAGCTGATCTTGCTGAAGACACACTGCTTTGGCCAGGTAGGAGTTGGAAGAGCTGCACGGGCAGAAACGATACCCATCTCCTTCTATGCTGGTCCTGAAGTAGGGCAGTGGCTGGAGGTGAAGGCACTAGAGGGTCACTGGGAGTGAAACTCAGCAGGATGAATCCCTGCATCAGCGCAGCCCCTTTTGACTGCCTGCTCCTTTTCTTTTTTTAACAGGGCACGAGTATGCTTCAGAGTGCTTAATGTTTGCACGCCTTCTGGAGCTGGAGAATCCCGTCCTGGAGCAGAAGCTACAGTGGGTGAATCAACAGCGGGTTGAGAAGAGAAGCACGGTGAGAGGGGTGGGTGCATGCATGCATGAGCTGGTTCTTTCAGATCAGCTGTGGTCCCTGTAGAATCAAGAGAGAATTGGAGAAAAGTGGCTGGGGTGGGGGCCGGAATTGATGGATCTTGGAGTGTTCTTATAGACAAGAGACTCAACCTGCTGGCACTGTGTGTGTGTGTGTGTGTGTGTGTGTGTGTGTGTATTTCTTTGTTTCCCGCCATTCCCCTTCCCTTCCTGTGCATCGGGCACATGCCCACTTCTCCAAGGCCCTCTTTGTCCAGCCGCCTCCATCCACTGCAGATGCCATGGCATTCATCCAAGAGCAGCTTCCTGGCTTTCTTGCGCAGCTGGGTAACACCTGTCCAGGGAGTTTCCTGCCTCTGTCTTCTTAACTGCAGGCATCTGGTTTCTGATTTTGGTTCCTCCCTTCTGGAAGTCTGGAATGGGGTGGTTGTCTGGTGCAAAACCAGCCTGGGGAATGTGGCAGGTGGTACTTTCTCAGCTGGGATCTGCTTGTCTGGGAGGTTGTGGGTCTCTTGGCAAATTCTTGCATGCTGTGGTCTCGCTGCCTCAGTTGCTTGCCATGCACTTTGCCTTCCTCTCTGTGAGATATCAATAGCTTGCTTTTCAGGTATCACCTGAAAAAATCGGGGGGGGGGGGGAATTAACCACACCCAACCAAGTGTGCAAGTACTCAGGCAAGCATGCGTGTGGAAACTCCATCCACAGTTTTGCTGGGCGCCACTGTCCCCTGCCCCCTCCACCTCAGTCTCTTTCATTGTGATGTTCCTGTGCCTGTAATTGCTGCCCATTTTCATCATTGTTGCTTACCTAAGTCTTAAATTCCTTCTGGGTTCATTTCTGTTGCAGAGCTTGGGCTAGTTTCACCAGCCCTTGTATAGTATCTCTCTCTGCAGTTATCTGAACCTCACCTGCATCTATGTGTCTACTCCTTCCACTGTTCCACTTACCCAGATTGTGAGAACATGAGAATAGGCCTTTTCGGTGGTGGCTCCCCATTTATGGAATGTTCTTCCCAGGGAGGCTAACCTTGCATATATTTGGCCGCCAGGCAAAAACATTCTTTTTTAACCAGGCCTTTGGCTTTTAACTATCTATGGCCTTTTAGAGTGGGCGGAATGTTCTGTGGTTTTAAGGTATGTCTGTGCTTTTGGTAAGTCGTTTTCAGTTGGCAAAAAAAGGTGACTAATAAATTTAATAAATGATAATAATAACTGTGAGCCATCTGTGCAGAGAGCAGTGGTGGTCTTTGCAATGCTATAACCTAACACCGAATTAAATTACATTTTTGAGTAGCAATACTGGTATAGTGGAACCTCTGTTTTTGGGCATAATATGTTCCAGAAGACCGTTCGACTTTCGAAACATTCGAAAACCGAGGATCAATGGGCGGTTGGCAAAATCCTTTGGAAAAATGGAAAAACATGCAGTGCAAGCCGTTCTACTTCCAGGTTTCCGGGTTTTTGGCATTCGGTTCCAAATTGTTTGTCAATGGAGACATTTGAGAACTGAGGCTCCATTGCAATAGCTTGGTTGGGATCTATGCAAAACATCACCAAAGCCAAAGCTGGCATGGCCCGATGGGGAGCTTTATGTTGTCTGTACTGCTTTCACATCCTGCAAAAAGCCACTCACGGGCCAAGATCAAAAGCGTTTGAGGTCAAATTCGAAAGAGCAAAAAGGGCCAGGTATAAAGCTGAGGTGGTCCAATTTGCCCAACATGCCAAAGTCCTGGCCTCCCCTCCCCTTCATTCAAAGGAAAGTGGCAAACGCGAAAGCAGCTAGGAGGAGAGTTACTGCTTTGTGCTGCCCATTGTCCATGCTCACTGTGTGCCTGTCTCGTTCTCTCTCCTAAAGTGCCCTTCTACCATCGGCGAGGAGAAGCAGTACAATCCCTTCCTGCGGACGCACTGCCCGGAGGTGCAAGAAGCCGTGGGGATGAAGCGCCAAAGGGATGAGGACTGGGACACCTTCCGGGCCCGGGTGCTGAAGGAAGTGCGGCTGCGGAAGGACGTCTTCAAAGCAAACTAGCAATCTCGGGTGGTGTCAGGCTGGAGCCACATGCAGGGTGTACCCACAGGCAGGGGCCAGGCAGGGCCTCTCTGCAGGGAGGAGCCTGATCACATAATGGGCTCTACTATGCTAATGAGGAGAGATCTACTTGGATGCTGATCTCTCACACAGTGCGAAGTGAAATGGCAAGAAAACAGAGGGGTTCAGGCTCGTTTCTTGAGCTCCCCGTCCCCCAGAAGGTTTTGTTGGTGCTGCTGCTTATCCATGAGGCATGGCGAGTGGGACTTGCAGCCTTTCACCTACAAAGGTGTTTGGTAGTGGATCCAGGTGTGCTTGGGTGGCTCCATATCCCCTGCTGTTTTCAGAACACCTGCGGTGGGGGGTGGGAGGGAGAAGTGATGGAGCAGTAGAAGGCAGCGCCTGGGATGATGTGATGCTGAAACGTGCATCTTTATTTTCAGAATGTGTGTATTTGTTTTTGAGTGTGCCAGCCTATTTCTAGCTCAGGGGGGTCTCTTAGGTCATCTTGTAAGCACAATCCTGTCACTTTGTCCCCTCATCTGGAGAGGCAGGTGTACACATGTGAAACGGTCTTCCATCTCTTATCGAGCACATCAGGTGGAACTTTTGCCTCCCCAATATTCCTACTCCCCAAAACCAAAATCTTGGGCAGCTGAGCACTTTTTAAAAAATCATCTACATCCAAGGAGAGAAAGTGTCCTGCCATTTGGCCTCTTCAACTTGTTCCTTTTCTTCTGACTCCTGTTAATATAAAAATGTTTTAAACTTTCTCTCCAGTTGAGCCAGTTGGGCATATAAGTCCTTGCAGCTGGGCCAAGCTTGGATTTGTGCTCCATGTACTTGCAAGGCAGGTTTCCAGGCTTGTGGTGCACCTAGTGTTTCTCCAAGCTGCCTCTCAGAGCACAAGCTGTTACCAGGAATGCATAGAGTTCAGGCCAACAATGGCTGTGCTTCCCACGGGAGCAGGAGAACAAAGCCAGGGAGGCATGCCACCACCTCCTACCTCTGAGAATATGTTGCCAGTCCCCCATGGCATACATGGCTTTCTTCCACCGGCACCACATGCAAGATGTTCTCAGGGGAGATTGTACATTAATGGCTGTGAGGGTGTTTTTAACTGAAGCTCAGCACTGTGGCCATATGGTTGGTATTTATCTGTATATAGTTGAGTTTGGCTCCTGCTAGCTGAGTTTCTACTGTCTGTGAGTTTTATAGCGCAGGGTTGTTCTAAGGAGAGGCTCAAAAGAGCGTAATCTCTTTTTTTAAATTCATTGGCGATGAAATAAAATAGCACGATAGATTATTTTGGAATCCTTTTTTTGTCCACTTCACATTTTAATGTCTTCTCCCTTGTGGACACTACATATGTTTGTCTCTATTTTACAAAGACATGAAACAGTGGGTGGGTGTGTTTTTAAAAGTGACTGCTGTGAAATTTTAAGAGAACTGCTGTTTCACTTTGCACCTTCAGTTCTTCTGTCAAATGCTGAGGCTTTGTGGTGTCAGTAAAACAAAGCTGAGAATGGAGGCTTACAATGCTGCACACGCAGTGTGCTTAACCTCAGGTGGGTGAAAAATGTGTTTCTTTTGCAGAGCCTCTCAAAGATCAGTAATAACTTTGAAAAAAAATATTCTTTGCACTGTGAAGTGAACACCTACACAGTCTTAACTCTGCAAGGAGGATAAAGTGTGAGTAGCTGATGACTGGATCATTGAGCCATCTCCTTTAGGCTGCAATCCTAAACGCAGTGACAAGGGAGTAAGGCCTATTGAACACAGAGGGACTTCCATCTGAGTAAACATGCCAAGGATTGCTCTGCATTGAAATATGAAAGCAAAGTATTGGCAGGAGAAGGCATTACCTGCAGGAAACCAGGCATAGCAACAGATCTTGGAAGAATGGTGTCTTGAGACCCTCATTTGAATGAAAATTGGTTCTCAAGACCTACCCAAGTTGTTCTGTTACAGCAGATGGGTAATCTTTTTCAGCCCAAGGGCCACATTCCCTTAAGGTGCAACCTTCTGGGGGCCACCTTCCTTCCTGCTATGGGTGGGAGCAGAGGCAAAAGTGCTTAGAGCATTAGATCTGACTCTTTCACCTTTTGTACAGTAGGCTGCATTCTAGCCAGGCACAACCTGAATTCTCTATAGTCTCTCTTCTCCCCCACTTGCTTCATCCTGGCAAGAAAGAAGCACCACCACCATTTAAAAACACATTCCAGCCAGGGGGAGAAATGCGAAGGAATGGAGGAGGTTGCTGATCAGGGCCAGTGAGGGGTATGGCCTTTGGAAGGTGGGTGGCCTGCAAAGAGCCCTGAGGAACAGATGGAGAGGCCGGAAGGGCTGCATTTGGCCCCCAGGCCTAAGGTTCCCAACCCTATCCAAGTCCCTAGCAGAGGGGCTGGGACAACCAGAACCACAGGATAGCTCTGCCTTCTCTCTGTGTATACATCAGTGTAGGCTAATGTCCCTGGATTCAGTGGAGCAGAATGTGCAGGCCAGTCGGAAATAAGTCATACTGAGTTCAATGGGGCCTACTCCCAAGTTAGCGTGTGTAGGACTACAATGGAAGGAAAAGCTGATGATGGGCGGTACAAAACCTTGGCTTCGCCAGGGTCTTTTAGTCGGAGAAAAGAAATTTTATGCTTCTGGATTACATTTCATTCCTCTAAGCTTGCTGCTGTAACAAGGGCAGGTGCATAAGCTAGTTCACCCTCGCTCTTTGCACAGCAAGAGGCAGCATGAGGCCCATGAGTTTTGCTTGGTAATCGGTGCTCTCTGGGGTGGGGAAAGTGGCTTTGGTCACACAACCTTCTTGTCACACCCAGGAGCCTCTGTTATCTTGCCTTCGTATAGGAAGCCCATGTCAGGGAACTGATAATTCTAATACCAAACTCTCTGGAGATGCACTGAGATATGAAGCAGAGGAGAGGGTCTGGCTTGCCCAGGGGCGTGTAGCTGTCAGCTCGGTCAGGGATGCTGCTGGGCAACAAGGTGGTTGAGGGACCAGCAGCATCCCTAATGTTCTGTCTGGTTGAACTCCCAAGTGCAGACTTTCCAAGCCCATCCCAATATTAAGAGTTTTTCTGGTAAAGGGGGTGGTGGTTCTGTGGACATAGGAACACACAGACGCTCTACCCCCATGCAATGTACCTTTGTGCTGTGCCAAGTGCCCATATGGGCACAGCTGAGGTAGGTTGTGCCTCCCAGCTCTTCCAGCCAAGTCTCAGCAAGACTTTAATGAGCATTCCTTCTGATTTGTTTATTGTGGAGTGCCCTCCATATAAGGCAATGAGCATTTGTCCTGAATTCATCCCAATTTCTTTGCAGTGTGTTTACATTTCTTTCCCTTTATTTATTTGTTCACCAGTGTATTTCCTGTCACTTTCCAACCGGCAAAAAGTCTGGTGTCCTTTTTCTTTTTCAAAAAGTGGACTTGTTGCGCTAGGACGACGATTGATTCAACCACTTTAAATGCTAAATAAAGCCTAATGTTTTGGTATGCAGCTGAACTATTCCCTCAAAATGCTGACAGTCTGGTGGCTCTGAATTTGATAATCAAAGGCAGGTGTGAGGAACCCTTTGCCCCCCAGATGTTGCTGAACTAAAACTCCCACCATTGGCCGTGCTTCCTGGGGCTGATGGGAGTTGTAGTTTAGCAACATCTGGAGGGCCAAAGGTTCCCCACACCTGATATAAGGGACAGGGCCCAAGATTTATGTAGCACACACTGTGATATTTGTTTGGATTTGAATCTCCCAATAAATTTTGGGCTTTTCTTGAGTTTTACATTGGTTTTTGCTTGGTTTCTTGAAAGAAATGTCATCTAACAAGCCTTTAAAATGCTGCTTTGGAGCGGGGAGGGGAATTGATACAACCAAGCTTGTAGGAACTAGTAGGCAGCCCTATGGGTTTACTTGCCAATGCCTCTATTTACCCTGTGTTATCTTGAGAAGTGTGCAGTGTCCCTCCTCATTGCACAACCTCCCCCAAAAGTCCTAATTCATTCTCCACAGTGCAGGATATAGAATGTGTAGGAGGGAGACACCTTTCTAAAAAGGTATGTCAGTTTCACTCCAGAGTGTCTCTTTCTTCCTTCCCTTTTTAAAAACATGTTTCCGAGACATGGGCAGTGCAGCAGTGTATCCAGCCTTCCAAACGTAATCCACAAAACGCCAGGGACATTTCAGTACACAAGAGAGGGTAGATTTATTAAAAGATCAAGGACGGCGGAGAAATGCTCTGCTGCTAAAAATCCAAAAATAAAACTGCACCAAAAGGCATAGGGGTGTGTGTGTGTGTGTGTGTTGGATGTCACTGTTTCCATGCACACCGGCTGATAAGAGTCTTACAGCATGTGTAACACATCTTTGATGCAAGCAGCATTCTGAATTGCAATGAAAACATTAGCATTACACAAAACAGCATAAAGGGGTGGGGAGCTTTGGGTATCTTTTTCTGTTCTTAACAACAGAAGTTCAAACTTCAGGAAATGTGTCAGTCTCCCATGGCAGCTGATTTAAGAACTCCATTAATTTGAGGAAAAGCACTTGGATGCTTTATGACAGGACAAATTTAACATGTGCGTAAATCAATGTGAGATGGTCTTGCCCTTCCTCGGCTGTACACATTTCCATAAGGCAGGTGGCAAAATGGCATGCTTGAATGGGCTGCTGTCTCTGAAAAGCTCTCACAGCAGGGAGAAGACTGAGCAACACTCCCTCACATATGCTAGATTTTTTTTGCAACACGGTGAAGCGTTCAGATGTGTCCCCCCCCCCCCTTCTGCAAGATGACTTGGTACAGTTCTAGAGATATTTAAAATGCTGCTTCTGAGTAACATTTACACCATAAAAGGTATTGTCAAAAAGTCCTGCGTTGCTACACTCTGACTGAGTTTCCTAGTTCTGAGGCTTCTCCGTCTTTTGTCTTGATTACAGGAACTTACAAAACTGGCTGCTTTATAATGAGTTAGATCATTGGTCCATTAGTATTGTCTACATGGACTGGCAGCAGTACTCCAAAATTTCAGGCATGGGTCTTCCCAGTCTTACCTGGAGATGCCAGGGCACAAGGAGAGACCACCTTGGTCAGACCAAATACCTGACTAGTCCAGGGTCCTGTTCTCACAGTGGCCAACCAGATGTGTATGAGAACCCCAAAAGCAATCCTGAACACACCCCAACACACTCACTTCTTGTGATTCCTAGCCACTGGCTTTCAGAGGCATAGTGCCTTGACTTTGGAGACATAACTGCCATGACCTTGAGACTTTCTGTATGCAAATCCAGTGCCCTACATCTGAGCTGCAGCCAGCCTTTCCTGATCCTTGCTTCTGTATTTCCCACCTACATTGATCCCTCCCATCTTTCCTCCAGGGCGAGAGAGGACATGAAACTTATTATATTCTTGGTTCCTGCTGGGGAGAGATCAATGAACTCTCTGGAGGCAAGAAGCCTCTCTAGAGGCCAAAACAGTTGCCAAGCTTCCTCATTTTCTCTCCCAGATGTTTTCCTCTTATATAACCTGCTGACAACTGAGCTAAGAAGCCCTTCTCCATGGGAATTTTGCAAAATGGTGTCTTGATGGATGCAGCAACCGCTGTTGACCTGGATTTCACTGTACAGTGGTGCCTTGGGTTACATACGCTTCAGGTTACATACATTTTAGGTTACAGATTCCGCTAACCCAGAAATAGTACCTCGGGTTAAGAACTTTGCTTCAGGATGAGAACAGAAATTGTGCTCCGGCGGCATGTTGGCAGCAGGAGGCCCCTTTAGCTAAAGTGTTGCTTCAGGTTAAGAACAGTTTCAGGTTAAGAACGGACCTCCGGAATGAATTAAGTACTTGCCTGAGGTACCACTGTATGTAGGCCAGAGGTGGCAAACCTGCGGCCCTTCAGATCTCGCTAAACTACAACTCCCATCAACCTTAAGCATTGCCTGTGCTGGGGCCGATGGGTAGTATAGCTCCAGCAACATCTAGAGGGGTCACAGGTTTCCGATCCTTGGCACAAGCCAAGATTTATGAAAATGTACTGATTTTCAGGAAACTGCTCTGTTAGGTAAGTGAGTACCAGCTCTTTGAGTCAGACTGATGTTCACAGCAACCCTTCAGAGTAGGCATGGCAGTTTTCTAGCAGAACTACAGTGGTACCTTGGGTTAAGTACTTAGTTCGTTCCGGAGGTCAGTTCTTAACCTGAAGCACCACTTTAGCTAATGGGGCCTCCTGCTGCTGCCTCGCTGCTGGAGCACGATTTCTCTTCTCATCCTGAAGCAAAGTTCTTAACCTGAAGCACTATTTCTGGGTTAGTGGAGTCTGTAACCTGAAGCGTTTGTAACCTGAAGCGTATGTAACCCAAGGTACCACTGTATATGAGAGAGAGGGCAAGAGAGGCAAAATGGAAATGTTTTGCCAATAGGGAGATACTTTGCCTGAAGAATTACCTTCCAGTCATTCCACAGTCTTTGGTGGGTGGAGGGCTTTGTTAGAATAATGGCTTGTAACCATAAAGGCAGCTCACTACCCATTTCCATTTTATATAAAAGAAACTCAGGCTCAAAAGATGCTACTTGGCTCTTCCATTCTGTGGAAAGATGATAAGGGCTTTCATTCAGCTACAATAGTTTCTTTCCTCAGCTCTCCCATCACCACCCGGGCACCAGAAACACAAACAAATGTATGAGAGGGAGAATTCTAGAAAGTGCAGCTTCTCCCCTCGCAAGGTACATGAGAAGCTAACTCGGGTGGATTCCTGGTTTCCAAGCATCTCTCAAAGGTTATATAGCAGCTCTTTTGCAGCCTGGTCCTGACAATCTTGGGAGGGCCAAAACCTGGGTCCCTTTGTGGTGGGTGCCCCATCCCAGGGAGCAGCCAACTTTGATTTCTCATATACCTGGTAGTACATTTCTCAAAGAGATCAGTTTGCTTAAATGAACTTGAAATTGTACCAAAATCCTTACGAGATGTTGATGGGGAGAGGATGCCACCGCGTGGAGGTTTTGTGCCTCTGCAGTCTTGGAAATGAATCAGATGGAATGAGTCAGCACCAGCCTTGGGGAAGGAGAGGAGCTGGGATGTACATTTTCCTGGGCAAGAGCTTGATACTCCTTTCAAAACTTTGAAGGCTGAGGGTTAGGCTCTCCCTTCTCCCCCTAATTCTGGGTATTTTAAAATCTCAGTGAGTCAGGTGGCAAGGAAGCTACTAGAATTTGAGGTTTCCCTAAATGTCCTAAGGCAGCTGGCCCCTCCCCAAGTTATCTTCATGCAAAAAAACAAATAAATAAAAATGTCACAACCTATGATGGATCTGATAACGTTCACGTTCATTTGAACTGCACTCCTAAATGTACAGCAATGGGACAGTATGGCTTGTTTATCAGTTTCCAACCTCTCTGGCTTGCCATTGATCTCTTGTAAAGCACAGCTTTTTATATTATAGGGCTATATAAGAACATCATGCTCTTCTGTTTTAGTGGCTTGGCAGCCCATGACAAAGGATTCATGGAAAACAATCCCAGCTTGAAATGGAAGTTGGATCTTACATGTCCAGCTGTGGACAGTGTGTGCCACATTGGGGAGGCGGGTGGGGGGAGATTCCGTTTTAAACTTGGCGGGGGGAAAGAGGGACTGATCTCCTGCAGCTGTCTCCAAGAAGTAGCCTTAAGGAGCTGCAAAGATGTCCTTTTGCTGTTTTTGCCAGGGGGTGGGTGAGTGGGAATTGGATGTGTTGACACTAACATGGTCTTAGCCTGCCAGCCGGCCCTTGCTCTACATTTTGCTTGTAAATTAAATCTATATGATTAGAATCACAATTTTGTCTCCAGCATTCTTTTCCTGCAAAGAAACTCACGCTAAGGTGCTTTATTGAAGTTACCAGCAGCTGGCAGATGTCATATTATAGAAGCATAGAATTATAGAGTTGGAAGTGATGCCAAGGATCATCTAATCCAACCTTCTGCAATGCATGAATCTCTACTTAAAGCATTGATGACTGAAGACCATCCAACCTTTGCTTTAAAAACCTCCAATGAAGGAGATGCCACAACTTTCTGAGGGAGTCCATTCCACTGTTGAACAACTCTTACCACCATAAAGTTCTTGCTGATGTTTAGTTGGAATCTCGTTTCTTCTAGCCTGAAGCCATTGGTTGCAAGTCCTACCTTCTAGAGCAGGAGAAAATGAGCTTGCTCCATCTTCCATATGGCAGCCCTTTACTGTATATATTTAACCAGGCTATTTACCAGGCTAAATATATCCAGCTATCTCTCAACTGTTCCTCATGAGGCTTGGTTTCCAGACCCTTGATCATTTTGGTCACCCTCCTCTGCAGATGTTCCAGCTTGTCAATATCCTTCTTAAATTGCAGCACCCAGAACTTCTTAAATCACAGCACCCAGTACTCCAGGTGTGGTCTGACCAAGGCAGAATAGAGCGGTACTAATACTCCTCTTGATCAGGATACTATATTTCTGTTGCTGCAGCCTAGAATAACATTAGCTTTTTTTGCTGCTGCATCACACTGTTGACTCACATTAAGCTTGTGGTCTACTAAGACCCCTAGATCCTTTTCATATATATTACTGGGAAGACAGGTAGTATCAATTTTACTTAGGGATAAACTACCAGTAGGATCCTGTACAGGCATTTTTTTAACAGGAGCAGAAAGGTCAAAGCAGCTGTGGAGACCCTGAAGCAGATTTGGGCCATTACTTGTATGGCAAGTGCATGTATGCCCTGTTGGACAAATAGCAGTGGTGGTGTGAGCAAGGGAAGAGGAGGATTTCAGCTGGGGAAATGGCAGTGTCTGTGTTTATAGCAGCCTTCATCAACCTGGTGCCCTCCAGAAATTTTGGACTACAACTCCCACATGCTGGCTGGGGCTGATGTGAGTTGTACTCCAAAATTTCTGGAGACACCAGGTTGTTGAAGGCTAGTGTAAAGGATTAACTTCCTCTTCTGCAACTCCATAGCCCTGCTCTGTTTCAGGTTTCTCTGCAGCCACTTTAAGAAAAGAAAAAACAACAACTTCAAGAAAGCCAGTGGAAGGACTTATCATAATAGGGGCTTTGACTATGATTTAGTGGAGTGGTTTTAGAAGGAGTTTAGGTATGACTCAATTGCTCGCTCTTGTGATACCTTTCTGGCAACTGTTAAAAAACATTGTTTAGAAAAGTTTCCATGAAGAAACTTGCAATTGAACTGAGTAGAAGCCAGAATAAAGGCAAAGTGTGAGACACTAGACTCTTGACGGGTAAAAACATCAATAGTTGACTCTCAGCATTAGTGTTTCTAAACATGTTTCTGGACAGAAATTTAGATCTTACCAGTAATTACAAAGAACTGTTGAGTCATTTACTTTTGGCTGCACTAGCAGCTGTTGAACTGGAAGACACGTAAATGTTGACCAGCGGTACCAAAATGCTTTTGATGTGATCTTTTGGAGAAATTAACACACAAACTAAGGGTAGGCAGGGGCCAGAAGACAAAGGACTCATTCAATAAAAAATGGAAAGTGTTTACTGATTATACAAGTATAAAGGATATTGCCTGTTCTCCAGCCTTGCTATAGGCTACACTATGGATCTTTTGAAGTTACTTTCTCTTTTCATTTTGAAACCCTGTAAAGGAGAAAAAGAATAAAGATTATCAGTATGTATAATAATAGAGCTATCTTAAGCCTCATGTTAGTATTCACCCTTTGCATTTATTTATTTATTTATTTATTTATTTATTTATTTATTTATTGCTTCAATTTGTATTTTCAAAAATGTTCAGTCAAGAAATGTAAAATAATTAGTTGACTTCTACCAAGTCTAAAACTCTTTTGGGAAGGAACTTAAATGCTAAAAGAATTGCAAATGAAAGAGGCTCAGGCTGAATCCAATGCAATGAGTATACACCAAAGGAACCCAATAGTTTGCCCTCCTGATGTTGGACTACAGTTCCCATCTTTAGCTGGCATGACCAGCAGTCAAGGATGTTGGGAGTTGTAGTATAACATAAGAAGGGCAACCTATTGCCTATTCCTGGCTTACATGGCAGCATGCTTATCTGTGATTAAGTTCCACTGAAGTCAATAGCTTTACTGCAGGAGTAGACTTGCATAGGATTGCGTTGCACAAGCAGTTCAAGAGCTGAGTGTTCAGAAGCTACTCAAATGAATAACTACTGTTCAGCTTACGAACAAAATAGTGGCGTAAGGTGGGTGGGCATTAAAAACACTTATAATGGCCAGTAGGATCATTTAGATGGGCTTCGGTGCACCAAATGTCTCCATGGACCAATTTTTCTTCCAAATTAATGGTTATCATTTTTATTATATATTTATTTATACCTCACCTTTTCCTCTGGCAGGACTCAAGATGGCAAGAATAGCTAAAAACATGGAAAAATAATAATTAAAAATGATTAAACATTGAAAGAATTAAAACTACATACATATAAAACTTACAAATAATTATGATAAAAACAGTGCGGCATCAGCCTTTTCATTAAAAGCAGACAGTTCCCAAAAGCCTGTTGGAACACCAGAGTCTTCACCTGCCGGCAGAAGGACAGCAAGGAGGGAGCCAGTCTGGCTTCTCCATGGAGGGGGTTCCAGAACCTGGGAGCTGCAACTGAGAAGGCCTTTCCTGCATCCCCACGGCGTCTGTGGAATCCCCCAAGAGGAGCTCTTTAACACCTTGGCAGATCTTGAACAGTACACCAATGTTTGTATACAATGTGTTGAATGTTTAATTCCAAAAACCAAAACCATCCATTTTAGTATGGGATGGAGATTGCCTGGGACTCTTGAACCACCCCTTGTCAGGCCAACCCTGCCATGCAGAACGTGAAAGAGACCATTCCTGTCTGGAAGGTAGCCTACTTCACTAAGGGAAGCGTTTGTACAATTCATTTATTCGCCCAGTTTTGCTTTAGCCCCCCACTCAATGCCGTGTGGCCCTTGGAAGGTTGCCTAGTGGGGAATGTGGCCCTCAGCCTGAAAAAAAATCCCCCATATAGACAAGTTTCTCATACACCCTTCAAAACTTCACCCCTAGACCAGAGGTTTTCAACCTATTTGGGTCCGTGGCTCCCTTGACCAACTCCATTCTTTCTGTGGCACCCTTGTGGGGCCCAGGAGCCCTGTTATGTCACCCCTTGCCTGCTGAGCTGGCAGCTCCTTACCCCTTTTCAAACATCCTCCTCTCAGGAGTGATCCCTCAGTCTCCCCTCTTCTCCTCTCTCCTTGGGAATCTTCTGGTCTCTGAGCTGCCCCCCCCTGCCCCGCCCCGCCCCGCCCCGCAGAGAGGTGCCTCCTCACACTACCCGCAGGGCCCTGGGAAGTACCCCCTGGCCAACCCTAGTGGCACCATTTGCCCGGGGAGTTTATATCCAGGGCTGCTGCAACAAACAACTGTACAAGCCTTTGGGAGGCAGTGATGCTAGAGGGCATCAGAGGAACTGGAAAGGAGGGAAGGAAAGAGGGACAGAGGCCAGTGTTGCTTGCAGTCGCAGCACCCCTGACCACCATTCAAGGCACCCCAGGGTGCCACGGCACAGTGGCTGAAAACCACTGCCCTAGACCAAATAGATCTCGCTGGGCTAAAGCCGTGATATGTTGCAGATTCTGCGCGCTTTCACGCCAAAGAAAGCTCATTCCAAACAACAAATGGGCGCAACTTTCCGGCGGCAAGACCCGATCGAGCCACTTGGTGGCACCCTGAGCTCCTCGGACGCAGCTGCGCGCAACATATTGCTTTTGGACGGGAGGGGCTGGGATTCTCCTGGGCGCCGCCTCCCTCCCTTCCCCCGCGCGCCCCGCCCACGCCTCCCAAGGGCTGGGACGAGAGAAGTGTTGTTAACTTCTGTGTCAGAGTCGCGGCTGCTGCGAGAGAAGAAAACTTAAGTCTGTGGGGACCGAGCGCCAGCACCAAGGTAAGGAAAGGAGGGCCTGCGCTTTCGGGAAGGGGTTGCTCGTGAGGAAGCCCGATGCGTTGCGGGGTTGTGGCTTTTTTTACTATTATCCCCGGGCGCCCTAGCAGGTGCGGATGGGGACCCAGAAGAGATGCGTTCTCTTCCTCCCTCCCGGGCAAGTTCTTCTGTGCGCCCTTGGTGCGTTCGCGCCTTCTGAAGTTTTGTTTAAAAATGCACACTCGGTTTTTCATTCCTTCTCGCGAGGTTATTGACTCCTTGTTCGGAGTTTGCTCTGTTTTGATCCTGACGGTAGCCAGCGCTGCTCTGCTCCGGGAAGCAGCCGAGCGCGGGGCTCCGGTGCCTGGCGCTGGCCGGTACCCGCCATTGGATCGCCTTGCCTGCTTGGTGCCTGGTGCTGAACGGCCAAAAGGCACGTCCTGTGAAATCGTTGCCAGGGTGTAAACGAAGCAGAGCCGGGCGGTTTCGTTTTTGCTGCGCAAGGGGGGGCTGGTAACTCTCTGCGTATGCCCGGAGGAGCTCATTACCGCACATATTCCGAGACGTAGCCAGGGCGCGGAAAGATTCTGTGGCTAAGCCTTGGCACATATTATACCTAAGTGGCTCTCCCAGGGAGCCTGCTCTCGGTATGGCAGATTCGTCCTGCTTTTCAGGGACTGGTTTCGGTAAAAGATCTGGGTTGAGAGATTGGCGTAGTTGGTCGGCCTCGACTCCCCACCCGAAGCAGAGGCAGAAGCTCAGTCTTCCCTTGTTATTTCCAGTCACCTGACTGCATTTATTCCTTGGCTGGAATATTAGATCATGGAAGTTTTCAGTCTGGTTTTTACTTTTTTTTTAGAATATGGGTTTAGTTTTAGTGTTTATGATGGGTGGGGTTACACCAGTCATTTGTCTGTTTCATGTTTGCACTCCTTAGATATTCAGCAAAGAGGCCCTCCCACCATCTGAGAATGGGTAGGCATTGTGCCAAAGCAAGCCCTGGTAAGTGGGGTTAGGATTGTAGCCTAAGACTCCTTTCCAGGAGAGGGGAGTTGGCTTTTAAGTGGGGGAGGACTTTTTGGAGCACAGCGGAAAGGAGGGAGAGAGAGACCTGCTCTTTCTGCAGTGGGTCCACAGAATCCCCTCCCTCTAGTGAAACTTTGCTTAAGTGCCAAGCCCACAGGGACAAGAGATGTGGAGTTAGCAAAAGATGCAGCTTCTATGGAAGAAGAGGAAGCCAGACAGAACTTTGTGAAAGAGTCATGCTCATAGAAACACTGTGATGTAATGGGGTGGGGCAAGGGCTGGGTGGCCTTTTTTGACATTTGCTCCGCTGACAACATCCCTTGGTTTTTCCACTTGTCTGCTGAAATGACAAGGCTATTTTACTCCCTTGCCTGACCAACCTGTTCCCAGCCTTGCTGATTCCTTTCTGTCCCAGTCTCCCTTTGCTGTTCTTCCTTCCCATCTCCCTAGATCTGTCAAATGCAGTCATTTTTTATTTAACCTTCTCTTCCATTTCAGTAGAGATTACCATTCCCATCCCTGGGATTCCCCAACCTAGTTGGGTCACTAGGACTAAAAACTCTGAATTCTTCAATGCATGGCCTGAATTTCGTTGGCTTTTTACACACACACACACACACACACACACACACATGTGTCTCAAACAAACAAACTAGACATGGTTGCTAAGTTCGGTCATGTTGTTCTCACATTAATCCTTGAGAAGAAATGTATTACTATTAATAATCCTTTAAATTTCTTTTTGGACTGGCACTCACAAATAATCTGTTGATTTTTTTTAAGTCAACAGATTTATTACCCAGAACAAACATGTATACTGTATAACCAAAACCTCAATTAAAATTCATTTTTGTATCCATCACACACTGGACTTTTTCTTAAGTTATGGCCCACTGTTGTACTATGGGCCACTTTAACTGGCACGCACACCTCAAATTGGAATCTGTAGCTTGAAACTCCCTGCCTCTTCACTGTATTATTTTAGATGCCTACTGAAAATGTTTTTGAAAATGGCCTTGATTGAGCATTTATTCTTACTTGTTTATGGAGTGGTTATACAACAATGAGCATTTATCTTGCATTCATCTTGGCTGGCTTGTGGGGTGTTTGAATGTCTTCCCATTAGTCCTTCATTTGTTTTACAGCCTTTAATGTATTTCCCTGTCACTTTTCAACATTAAAAAATGTTGATTCTTTTTTTATATGTCGATTTGTTGCTCTAGAGCAGAGAGGGCTTTAATCCACTTTAATTAGGGAAACCTAAATCTACAGTATGCACTGAACTCCTCCTACATATTAGTGACAGTCTGGAGTCATGAATCTTAATAGTGAACTTGTGTAACCAAAGCAGGGCTAGGGAGTAGCAAGAGGGAGATGGATGCTTGGAGAAATTCTAAGGCTTACTTACAGGTAATCTTGGCCCAACAGCACTGGCTACCAATTAGCTTCTGGACCCAATTCAATGTACTTAAATGGCTCAGGCCCACAATGCCTGCCCCTCCCCATATAAACCACCCCAGTTTCTGTGTTCTTCATCTGAGGCCCTTCTTCATATGCCTCCTCCACATGAGGTCTGGAGGGTGGCAACACGAGAACGGGCCTTTTCATCCTTGGATACTTCAATTCTTTCTTTCTCACATAAACATTTGTTTCTTGTAACAAATCAGTTGCAGTGAACACGTGAGATTCCAAGGATATCTGGGGGCTGAGAATTCCCTTGAGCTACATAGAAAGTTGCCATATTTCAGGGCAGGCAGTTTGGGCCCATTTAGCCCACTGCTGTCTTCCATGATGATTGGCAGCTGCTCTCCAGCCACCCTGGGACTTTCTGCATACAAAGCAAACGCTCTGGCTTCTTGAAGCTGTAGCCCCGCCCTTTCCTCAGACATTTTTGAAAACAGAGTTATAGAATCTCTTCAGCCCCAGGGTAGGGAGGTTGATCACCAGTCCTTCCCAAGCAGCTATGCTTAGTAAGGAACCTGGGCAACGTGTCCTGCCTTACCAACCTGAAGCTTTTTAGCCACTCTGCATCTTCTTGGGCATTCATTTCCCTAAGGGGATTCTCCTATTCATCCCTCTTTTGAACTTTCAAATAAGGACCTGGGAAATAGTAACTATTTTCTCTTGGCTTCTTTGAGAAAAGAGCATCACCTAGCTTTGAAGACTTAGATTTAAATTGAAAAGCTCCTGTTTGCAAAGCTCTAAGTAGCATGGCTCAGGTATGCACATGTTTAGAGATGGGAAGGCCTGGAAAACCCCCCGGAAAAAACCTGTCCATCCGCCCCCCCCCATTTTTTCTGGGTTTTTCCCCCCAGGCCTTCTCATGCAGCCTCTGGTCTAAAAGGCTGGTGAGCTGAAGAAAGAAGGCTCAAGCTTAGGCTGCGATCCGGTTGCCACCTACCTGGGCGTAAACCCCATTGAATACAACAAGGCTTACTTCTAAGGAGACATGTATTGGCTTGCTGTGTTAGCAACCAGATTGGCCCAAGGCCATTGTGGAAATCAAAAACATGTGGTAGAAAAAATATTAAAACATGATGTGTTTTTTACAGACGCAAGCCAAATCTAACCAGCCACCGTATTTGGTTTGAAACAAGTTGGGTGGTGGTAGAGGAGGAGGACAGTGAGACCAGTGGATCAGCTGAAGCTCCTCAAATTGTGTACAGGACTAAAACATTTCTGTGGCACAGGTTTGCTGTAATGTTCCTTATCAGTTTCTTCCCAGGCATTTGTTCTTCTTTTCCCAACTTACATCTTCTGGAGCAGAAGGGAGCAAAGCGAGTGAGGAAGCATGACTTGACTTTTCCATTCCGATTGATTCCAACTTGGCTGGGAGTTTGGGATTCCTTTTCCTCAATTGACCTCTTTGTTTCCCGAAGTCAGATGGGCAGGCGGGGGCTACACATAACAATTTGTGCTGAGATGTGAAATGACTAACGCTCTTTCCTACTCCTAGGTCTGGATTAAAAAAACCTTTCTGTGTAAACATCCACACACCCTGAATGTGTGCATAAACACAGCATTCGCACACACTGCACCTTCTCAGCTGATCTGTGTCTAATTAGTTACATATTACTACATTTCTATCATCTTACCCCCAAAGAGCTCATTGCAGGAATATGTGCTTTTCTCCCCTGCATTCACTCCTCGAAGCAGCCTGGTGTGATAGGTTAGGCTGAGTGGTAATAACTGGCCCAAGTTCACCCATTGAACGATGGCTGAGCGGGGAGTCTGACAATCTAACCGCTATATAACTCTTGTTACCTCTTCACTCATCAAATCAGGAAGGAGCAATTTGCATCCCCATCAGGGCACTGAGCTAAGCAGAGAGGTCTCTGCCCCATCCCAGTGCTGGGTTTACCTTTATTCTTTTTCCTGCCTCTCCCAAGTGGGGGATCTAGTAAGGATGTGGGTGAGAGAGAGAAAAATGTACTTGTGGGGACTGGGCAGAGAGTTACCGTATTGGCCTGAATATAAGCCTTGCTTTTTCCCCAAATCCTGACCGTGAAAAGTTAAAGTGCGGCTTATATTCGCAACCTTACGGTATGCATATATTTGGATTTTTTTCCCCTCCCCCCCCCCTTTCCAGTTTTAAAGGTGCAGCTCATATTCGGGTGCGGCTTATATTCAGGCCAATACGGTACCCAGCTGTGACCCAGAGATTCAGCATGGGCTCTGTGGTGTGGGTTTTTGAAAACAGGTTTTAAAACTCTTTGCAGAAATAGCTTATAGGGGTATCGGAAGGCCTGCTTATATGGTTCTGAGCAAAGTGTCACATAATGTAAAATAAAAGGTCTACTCCAGTGCTGAGATTTATAAAGAAAAACTGTCAATTATCTTTTGTTGTTGTTGCCAAGATGAAGCTTGAAAATATTGGTGGATTGCATCTGAAGATGACCCTCCCAGTTAAATATTATTGTATACCCATACCTGGGGGAAAACGTTTACTAAAACAGCAATTAAAATTAAAAAAATATTTTGCATTCAGAACATCGAGTATAAAAGCGGTGCTATCTTGTGTTGTCTGCCTTTTGGTCAACACATGCAACATGGCTTTTAATCAGTCCTTGAGATGACTGCCTCTATAAGGGAAGCTGCTGGTTTGCATCAGCTCCCTGCAAACATCTGCTGACTTTCTCCACAGCTTCCAGAAGCCGGAAGCTCTCCTTGGCAACTGTATCGGGTACTCCAGTTGTGAGACAGAAATGTTTCCTTGTCATGAAGCTGCACCTGTTGAATTTCTTCCAGTTTTGCTGCTGTAAAAGGCTTAGAAGCCTTTGCCGGGAAAGAAGTAGGAAATAATCAAAGCACTTGGCAAGAGCAAACAAACCTCTTTCCCTGACACGACTATCCCCAGCTCTTTCTCTCAATTAGAGCTGTACTTCTGGGGCCTTGTTGGCAGAGGCTTGGAGTCTGAGCTGATTGAGCACTTCTCTGTGCTTTGCTAGTTTCACATTCTCCGAAGCCATCTCTACTATTTTAAAAAGGTAGCTGCATTAGGGAAAACCAGTTCGTCGTGCCGAGGTCTGGCCCTTTAGTTTAAGGATTCAATCCAAGAGCAATATTCTAACAATACAAGAGAGGTGTGCCACCGCCCCCCGGCCCTGACACTGCAGTAACAACCATTATTTTAAAAGAAAATGGAACATTGGAATCTTCTTTTTTGACCCCTGGCTATGACATCCACAAGCTGAGAAAGTCAGTACGATAAGTGACAAAGCAAATTTACAGAGCGCTGTTTGTATGTGTGTTGAAAAACTACAAAAGGAGCGGGGTTGGATCTGAGCATCCAGACCAGAGGCATTGGCGATCAAATTTAGGCATCAGAACTTTCTTTTTAAAGGAAATGTACACTGTGAGTAGCAATCAACATGTTCTGAAAATCTTGATGCCAAACTTATCCGTAGGACTTTTTCTAGTTTCTTACTTGCTCCTTGATCTTGATGAGGAGCAAGTTATTTTTTTTACTGGTTTTGCTAAAACCACGAACAATTCTTGCATTATTATACTGGAACATTATGTACATGTGCACTTCAAGTTTCCTAAAGTATCCAGCACATCAGCATACAACAATGCATACAACTCTGTAAAAGTGCTTAGGTATCTATATTTACAAAAATTATATTGTAGAAATGTAGTACTGTATTGCATGGGGCATGACATTTATATGTATGATATATGTTTCTTCCTGCTTATAATTTTGCATATGATTAGCCAGGCTTTCTTTTTCTTTAACCAGCAGTGCATGAATGACTTGCACTTGATGGAAAGAATGGTTCAGTGTGGACAAATTCCATGCATACATCTGTTTAAAAAGGATTGCTCCTCCATCCCCAACTATGAGTGCTCATCTTATTTATTTCATGAAATGCATCACCCAGAAAAAGCTTCTTTCACTTGCAGAACAGTTCAGTTTCTGGTCCTGAAGCCTCTTGCTAAAAATAGACTGATGGAACCGTGAGGCCTGTCCTGCCCTGCCCTATTCATAATAGGAGGTGTCATGTTTTCCCTGCCCCAGCTTTAGCTCTGAAAGGGATTTTTGTAAAGTTTGCTTGAGCCTGGGAGCAGAGCAAAAACTTTGCATCAGAATTCAAAATGTCCAGACCCCCAGCTAAATGCAATATTATATTTGTACCTAGGAAAGGAAAGAGAATAGAGAGAGAAAAGAACACTGGGGAGTGACTTGAGGAGAGTTTTATGAGAAAACATGAAAGGGAGATGGAACTATATAACATATTGACTCAAGCTTAGTGTACGTGTAACACTGGAGAATTGTGGTTGGATTTCCTGTAGTTTTAATGAGGTCCTTCAAATTTTATTGAACCAATGTGGGGCCAGGTGGAGGAGGTATTTACTCCTCTCCCTCCTCTCTTGAAGCTCCAATTTTGGAGCCCCCCCCCCACAAAGGCACCAAAGCAAAACCCAAAAATATCAGGAGATCTGATTGCAGAACTCCTGTGTAATATGTAATCTGTCTCTAAATGGCTGGCTGGGACTGATGGGAGCTGTAGTCCAAAATGAATGGAGGACACCAGGTTGAGAAAGTCTTCTATAATGAGGAGGATAGTAAGACACATGGACTAATAGCTGCAGTGGCCGTTTGCAGATATGTTACTGAGGGTATAGTCCTAAAGCAGACTTGCCTGGGAATAAGCCCCAATGGACACCGTGGGAGTTCTGGGTTGTAACCAATCAAGTTTTACACAAGAGTAGACCCACTGAAATTCATGAACCCAATTTAGTCATGTTCCTGAATTTCAGTGGGTATATTCTGAGTAAAACTTAGCTGGGTACAGCCCAGTATTGTTCATGTTTTTGAAAACTTAGCCAACAGAAACGTTTGTATAAGGCACCCACCGGGTTCCAAGTATAAAGAAAAGCATAGCTGTCAACTTTTCCCTTTTCTTGCGAGGAATCCTATTCGGAATAAGGGAATTTCCCTTAAAAAAAGGGAAAAGTTGACAGCTATGAAGAAAAGTATTAAGGAATAAGGGCAGAAAAGAAAAGCAGGCGTTTCCCATAGATCTTTTTTCTTTTTGCTTCTTCTTGCAGAAGTCAGAAGTTTTGCTTTTAGCTTTGGTGTCTCATGACCTAGAAAGAATTGCAGCTTGTGTTAAGGCCAATAGGATCACAGTGGACGCTGTCCAAAAAAACTTTCGTCACTTTCAGAATTATTCAGTTTCTGGGATCTAGAGTCTCTTGCTAAAAACAGACTGGTGCGAGGCCTCTGCTGCTGTTCACTGCACTATTCATAGTATGAAATGCCATGTATTCCAAGCTCTTACACAGGCAGCTGCTTTATACAGACTGATGCCATTGGGTCCATGTAGCTCAGTATTGTCTACACTGACTACAGCAGCTCTGCTGGGTTTCAGACAGGGAATCTCACTCAGCCCTGCCTGGAGATGCTGGGGGTTGAATCTGGGGCCTTCTGCATGCAAAGCAGATGCTCTACCCCTGAGCTACAGCCCTGAAAGGCTTTGGCATTGTGCAATAAAAAAGCAGTTTGTTTTTAAGGTGCCACAAGGCTTGATTTTGCTGCAACAGACACCTGTTCCTCTAGAAACCTAGAAAAAAAATCAGAAGCTTTCCCATTCTCTCTCTCTCTCTCTCTCTCTCTCTCTCTCTCTCTCTCTCTGGGACCATTCCGTTTTAGGCTCCTCCCCTCCTGACTCCTTTTCCAAGGGAAGAAGTAGGACCACACCTAATTCCTAAATCACATGTGACTGTGACTCAGCAGATAATTAGTGAGTCCCTGAACAGGCTTTTTTTTTTCTTGAGAAGTAGATGGTACTGCTATGCTGTACTTTCAGTTCCTGGTGTGCTGGGGACCTTGTGATGATTGAGTGGGAAGAACTGTTCTACAAAGCTACATGTTGGCACTTCAGCCTTCACTCAAGGAGACTGATTAAGGCTACAATCCTAACCCCATTGACCTAGGAGAAAGCCCCACTGAATGTAGTAGGGCTTACTTCTGAGTAGATGCAATTAGGCATGTACTATAAATGCCTTAAAGAACCACAGGCTGTGTAAATGAGTCCAGTTAAAGCAGAAAACATCAAGGATGTATGCTGAGCAAGCCATCACTGGTGGTTAGACCAAGGTTGCTGCCACAAGAATGCAAGAGTGACATGTTTTTAGCTCTGGCACTTTGCTAACTTACTTCCTACCTGTATTTGGCTTCTGATTCCATGGTTTCTGAAAAGCAAATGCAGTTGCTGGTGACAATGTGGGGCAAAGAGAAGGAAGTAGCTTTGTCTCTCTCTCTCCATCTCTCCCCACTATACACAGATTTGGGAAGTTTTCTCTCTCTCGCCGCAACAACAAGCTCCATCGGCTTGTACTGCCTGCAGCGGAGTGATAAAGAAGAAGCCATGCTTTGTTTTCAGGGAAACAATTGCTATGTTGAGAGGTTGAACAAGGGGAGTTTGTAGTGGACAAACATAGAAAGTACAACTGTATCTTAGAATGGGGTGACGGCAGTGGTGAGTCAGAGGGACAAGGGAGTGAGAACTACCAGGCAGAAGACAGCTAGCTCTGTTGCATGCCTGTTGGCTTTCTGGATGCATAGTGTTCTGCCTCTCTGCGACATGGGTGCCTCCGCGACATAAAGCAGTGGTGTGAAAAGCCTCCTGGTACGTGAGAGAAATCTGCTATGTGCTGCCTCTCTACATCAGCCCCTCTGTCTTTGGGAGGGCCATAGCTGGAGTAGGTTTCTTCCACGTGACATAGGGCTCCTCAAGGAGTTGCCCTGAAGTGGCTCCTACCGCAGAAAGCTAACATGGGAAGGTGGACGTGGACTGTTTACTACACACCAAAGGCAACTTCTGTTCATTTCAACCTAAATCAGTCCATTCTGTATGGACACATTATCTGAGTTTTAGCTAGCTGGCTGTAGTGTAAGCTGAAGTGGTGAGCCATTTCCATTAGGCCATGCCGATTGTTATTTTGTTCAGTTTAGCATTTCTTGCCAGATAAGACTTTGTAGTGCTCTTATTTTTTTGTCCCCTGCTGGGATCACATCTACTCGGATGGTCCGCCCCTGCCACTTAATGGATCCAAATGGTTTCCAGTGAGTGGTAGGGGATGCTTTATCCCATGTTGATGGCCTTTCAGCTGATTCCCTGGTGGCCCGCTGGAATGCGGAGTTAACCAGGGCTATTGACTGTCTGGCTCCGAAGCGCCCTCTCCAATTGCATGGAGCCTGGACAGCCCCGTGGTTTTCTTTGGAGCTGAGGGCGAGGAAACAATTGCTGAGACAGCTAGAGTGTCAGTGGCAGAAAACTCATTCTGAATCGGACCGGACACGGGTTAGAGCTCAACGTCGAGCCTACCAAGTGGCGATAGCGATGGCGAAGAAGACTTTCTTCACCGCCTCTATTGCATCTGCAGAAAATAGTAGCAGGAGACTCTTTCAGGTGGTTTGCAATCTAACGGAACCACCTTTACCACCGGGGTCTTGTAAAGACCCCAAGATCTCCTGCAACGATTTTGCAAAGTTTTTTGCAGATAAAGTCGCTCATATTCACATATTCAGAAGGAGGTAGACACCACCGTCGGAGTAGGGCCGGGGCGGGAAAGTGCTAGAGCCCTGTCTGGTCAAGTTGCATGGAATCAATTTCAATCCATTACCCCCGAGGATGTGGACAGGCTGCTTGGATGTGTGAAACCAACTACCTGTCTCCTTGATCCTTGCCCATCCTGGCTAATAAAAGCAAGCCGGGAAGGGCTGGGCAATGGGCTCTGCGGGGTGGTGAATGCTTCTCTCTGTGAGGGAGCATTCCCAGATCCGGTGAAAGAGGTGGTCATTAAACTGCTTCTTAAAAAAAAAACATCTTTAGACCCGGCCAGTATGGCCAACTATCGCCCAGTCTCAAATCTTCCATTCTTGGGCAAGGTGATTGAGCAGGTGGTTGCTGAACAACTCCAGGTACGCCTGGAGGATTCGGACCATTTGGATCCTTTCCAATCGGCTTCAGGCCTCATCATGGGACTGAAACTGCCTTGGTCATGCTGGTTGATGATCTCCGGCGGGCTAGGGACAAAGGTGAGAGCTGTTTCCTAGTTCTGCTGGATCTCTCAGTGGCCTTTGATACAATCAACCATACCATCCCTTCTGGACTGTCTAGAGGGGCTGGGAGCTGGGGGCACTGTCATACAGTGGTTCCTCTCCTTCCTCCTGGGCCATGTTCAGAAAGTGGTGGTGGGGGATGAGTGTTCAGACCCCTGGGCTCTCACTTGTGGGGTGCCTCAGGGTTCTGTCCTCGCCCCCATGCTTTTTAACATCTACATGAAGCCGCTGGGAGAGATCATCAGGGGGTTTGGGCTGGGTGTTCATCAATATGCAGATGATACCCAGCTCTACCTCTCTTTCAAATCAGAACCAGTGAAGGCGGTGAAGGTCCTGTGTGAGTGCCTGGAGGCGGTTGGAGGATGGATGGCTGCTAATGGATTGAGGTTGAATCCTGACAAGACAGAAGTACTGTTCTTGGGGGACAGGGGGCGGGCTGGTATGGAGGACTCCCTGATCCTGAATGGGGTAACTGTGCCCCTGAAGGACCAGGTGCGCAGCCTGGGAGTCATTTTGGACTCATAGCTGTCCATGGAGGCGCAGGTCAAATCTGTATCCAGGGCAGCTGTCTACCAGCTCCACCTGGTATGCAGGCTGGGACCCTACCTGCCCACAGACGGTCTCGCCAGAGTGGTGCATGCTCTAGTTATCTCCCGCTTGGACTACTGCAATGCACTCTATGTGGGGCTACCTTTGAAGGTGACCCGGAAACTACAACTAATCCAGAATGTGGCAGCTAGACTGGTGACTGGGGGCGGCTGTCGAGACCACATTACACTGGTCTTGAAAGACCTACATAGGCTCCCAGTACGTTTCCGAGCACAATTCAAAGTGTAGGTGCTGATCTTTAAAGCCCTAAACGGCCTCGGTCCTGTATACCTGAAGGAGCGTCTCCACCCCCATCGTTCAGCCCAGACACTGAGATCCAGCGCCGAGGACCTTCTGGCAGTTCCCTCATTGTGAGAAGTGAGGTTACAGGGAACCAGGCATGGGGCCTTCTCGGTAGTGGCGCCTGCCCTGTGGAACGCTCTCCCATCAGATGTCAAAGAGATAAACAACTACCTGACATTCAGAAGACATCTGAAGCCCTGTTCAGGGAAGTTTTTAATGTGTGACATTTTAGAGTATTTTTGGTCTTTGTTGGAAGCCGCCCAGAGTGGCTGGAGAAACCCAGCCAGATGGGTGGGGTACAAATAATAAAATATTATTATTATTATTATTATTATTATTATTATTATTACTCATTTCAGTCTTTATGCAAATCTGAAATGCAACTGATATGTTCATATTTGCCCCAATAACCACCTGTCTCATAAGATTTCTAGGCAGGTCTGGAAATAAGTATTTAACAACAACAACAAAAGCTCTGCTCTGGGAGAGAGCAGCAGAAGAGATCCCAGCTGTGGTCTTTTGGCTTTCTGAAGTGTGGGTCGAGGGGAAGCAAACCTAATTCTGGTGCAACACATGCCACTAACAGCTTCCTTTCTAGTGCTCTGCTGCCTGAGGAATGTGATAATGGCTACCATAAATGAAATGTCAATGCATGAGCTGATCAGCATTTTTTGCTGCTGTGTGTAAGATGCCTAAGAGCTGGTTGTGAGTAAGAAAGAGCGTCAGCTCCTCTGAAACACCAGCTCCTGACGTGGTGAAAATGCTCCACCAAGATACCCTCAATTATGTTTAATATAACACTTGTCTGGGTAAACTAGGAATAGTCAAAACAGATTCTGAAGCTGCAGGGATGTGGGGTGGGCTGGTGTATTCTTGATCTATGTGTTGAAATCATATACTCTTTTAATGTTGTTGAAGCCAGAAACTCTCTACTACACTCCCCCCTTTTCCTCCTAAGGAGAAACTTTCGTCCTTCATTGAAGAAGTTTGTGGTGTGCTCATTATGAAAGAGAGTTCCCCTGGCTGAGTTGCAGCCTGTAACATTATGCTGTTATCGGGCAGGGTGCTGAATGCACCCAGATAAGCAAGGCAAATGGAGGGAGCTCACAGAACTCACATGGACCCAGTCAGACTAGACTTCCTTCTGGTTTTGCATCTGAAGCAGTGAACTTAGTCATTGGCTTTTTCCAGTGCTTTAGATGAGTCTTTAGATTCTTCATTATTATTGGAGCCAACCACAATTCCCCACCCATGAGGCTACGTGGTTAAATAACTTCCTTAGTCATTCACCGTAGGGCAATGATGGATATGGTTACCTGAAATAATGCCTTCTGCCATATGGACCTAACTACATTGTAGGATCCTATGCCAAAGCCCTGGCTTAAAGTGCCTCTGCCAAATGAAGTGTGGTGGGAAAAACCAGTTGGCCCTGGGAATTGACTGGTGAGAGGATCATTTTAGCACTGGCACCCTGCTCAGGGACTGAGTTTCCTACAGAGTTTCTTCCACCTTCATAATGGCCTTTTGGGTACCAGGAGGTGAAGATGTTCCTGTTCACTCCAAGCTTCTAAATACCCTGTGTTTTATGGTCGTAGTTTTAAATTGAGCATAAAATTGTATTTTTAAATTGTGTCACTTTTGTTAATTGTGCTGTCCCTGCTCTCCCAGGCCACTTTGTGAGCCATCCATATAACTCCTTACGATGGGGCGGCTTCATAAATGCAGAAAACACAACTCAACAGATAAATGTAGACAAGGTGGTGACTGGCGGTTTATTCTGCTGCTGCAGCAGTTGCTGTTTAATCTAGATGAAGCCCTTGGACACAAAAGCTTTTCAAGCACAGAGTTCCCTGGCTTTCCTTGGTACCGCCTTACTTCATACTGTAGCTGCTGCCTCCAGAGCATTCTCTTTGAGCCGAGTGTGTTGGGAGGTGGAGTTCTGCGCCACTCCCTTTGCCTCAGTTAGTCTCATGCTTGAGGCCTGACTCAGAGGGACAGGCTGCCAGGTTGGAGAGCCAAGAATAGAACAACTCTGCAGGAAGAGACATCTGTATTGCTTGTGGCACCAGAGTACACAAGGAGCTGCAACCTGCTTAATAGTTGCACTGCCTGTTTTCTTTGCTAATTGTTGTACAGTGGTACCTCTGGTTAAGAACTTAATTCATTCTGGGGGTCCGTTCTTAACCTGAAACTGTT
The DNA here is from genome assembly GCF_964106645.2 of Podarcis pityusensis. NCBI lineage: Eukaryota > Metazoa > Chordata > Lepidosauria > Squamata > Lacertidae > Podarcis > Podarcis pityusensis. Next base: position 87,352,724 of record NC_138028.1, read on the forward strand.
CTTAACCTGAGGTACCACTTTAGCTAATGGGGCCGCCCGCTGCCTTGCGATTTCTGTTCTCATCCTGAGATAAAGTTCTTAATCCGAGGTACTACTTCCGGGTTAGCGGAGTCTGTAACCTGAAGCATTTGTAACCCGAAGCGTTTGTAACCTGAGGTACCACTGTACTGTCTACTGAGTTTGTACCTCAACACGGAGCATGTGCTTAAGATGCACCTATTTAGGTGGTTGAATATTGGACTTCCTGCTCTTCTTCCATATTAAAGCAACATTTATTTTTTACTAAAATATATTGGAACTTTGCAAAACCACAGCTTTTTAGCGTTAGATTTGTATGACACATTGGTTGGGGATGTAATTCTTCTGCCAGGATTTTGGCATCCAAGGCAGCTAGCATTAAAAAATATAGATCTGTAAAAATACAAACCAGTCAAGAGAAAGAGAGGCTTAACTAAAGAATCATGGCAAGAAAAATTGACAGACCATGTAGAACTGGCAGAACTGACATATAAGCTACGGGACAAGGATAACTGTGACTTTAAGGATGAAGGGGAACCCTTTACAAAGTATCTGAAGACGCAACAAAGTGAACTGGACTCCTTGGCAGGTTTTGAATAAACATTCACAAACTTTTAATTGATAATAATCAGCTAAATAGTTGATCTATACAACTTTGTAACATGCAGAAAACAGCAGTCTCAGAGAAACCAAAGACTGGAACTGAGGGAAGTCAGGGGGTGGGGGCGGGTGGGTTTTATGTGGGAGGGTGGAGGGAGGGAGGAAAAATGGGAAAACAAGGATGATATGCTTTTGGATAATATTTCTTGTTTTAATTTTGAATAAAAGAACTTTATAAAAAAAAGAGAAAGAGAGGCTTGAACCATCCCAAACGTACATATATCTGCCAGGGTGGTGGTAGCGACAGCAGGGGTAATATAAAATCTGTAGAGTAGTGGTATTACATCGTAAGTAGGTCTCCCATCTAGCAAAGCATTTCCAAAATGATTTCAGGAGGTGAGTTAGGCCAGTAGAAATGGTTGTTTCAAATCCTTTGATCATTGTCTGTTGGTTCTAGAAATCTGCTCTGTAAATTGCTCTTTAAACATAATGTAAACAAATTTTCTTTTTTTTATATATAAAATATTTATTGAGATTTTCAAAGTGTTACAACATAAAATAAAAGCAGAAGAAAATACAAAATAAAAATAGTTAACAAAGTAGAAAAAGAAAAAAAAACCCCTTCCAACCATACGAATACAAATTCAAAAATAAGACAAAAAGACACACACACAAAAAACAAAAATACAATTTAAGAACATTTAAAAACAAATTCATTATTCTCGAATCCTCAACTGTCATTACCTTCTTTCTTTGACCTCCTCCTCCTCCCTTTCTTTGTATCCTAGTTATTAATTATCCTAGCAAATCCTTTCCATATTTCATAATATTCTGTCATTACATTACCCTAAACAGTTTTAATCTTATCTTTCTATAAGAAAATAAACCTTAAAGCTTAAAACTTAAATCTTATCCTTACCAACTTCTCATAACCATAATATTCTTTCATAATTCTTTAAACATCTTTACTAAAGCTGAGTAATTTCATTCCAACATTTTTCTGAGATTCATCAATTTTATAAAACAGTTCTAATGGTAGAAAAAAGAAATACAAACAGATCCAATCTTCATCCAACGTCCCTTCCTCCTGGTTCCGGGTTTTGTCAGTCCTTATTATCCCATCGATCTGGCCCATTAACCTGGCAACCTTATATCTGAGGCCCTCAAGTCTCTTCCATGCCCCTTTCGCAGCTCTTCTTCATATTTGTAACTGTATTTTCCCTTGTCTCCTGCTCGTGGTAACTCCAGCTTGGCAATATTTTTAACCCTTCTCGACAGATCAGCCCCTTTTCCATATTCAGCACTGAATTCCATATGGTATTTAAAAGCATGTTTCAAAGACCCTCCAAAATTAAGAGCCCCCACCATCCCAAACATCTCACGGCCCATTGCCAGATTTGAAAAGTCCAAACATCCCAGCATAGGGGGGTCAATCCAGCCCCCCATTTCCAAGCCAAACCAAACTTTTTCTTTCCAAATCTGGCTTTTTCCAAGTTCATTTGTCAGATCCGAAAACTCATATTCCTGTTGGGCCTGTTCTGTCAGGACACACTCCTGATTTAATTCCTGGGTGGGCTCCACATATTTTCCCACTGTCTGTTCAAAATTTCCCACTGCCTGTTCAAAATTTCTAGTCGAAGTCGTCATCAAATTCACCTTCTCATGTAACTGTTCCAGTAGGGCATTTGTTTTGTAGAAAGCACACAACAAAGCTTCTGAATACATTGTCCTGCAAGGTCAAATGCCTATTCCCACGATTGTAATCTGTAAACAGCTGCCGGCTCCCTGGAGTTGGTTACAGTTTCACAGTCTCCCTCTAGGGGGAAAGCTTCTATTTGATCTTGCAACAACGTTTCCCTTTTTGAGATACTTTGTCAATATTTGTTCCTTTGAAATGCGAAGGGAAACAGTGGAATCACTATGTTTCTCTTCTTTTAGCTATCTGTCAAAAACGTTTGTCTCTGGTCAATGAACTTCAAACGTCAGTCCTGACACCCCGCTCCAGGATCAGGACGGAGGAAAGTTGCTTTACTTTAAACTCACTTTAAACAATCCAAAAAAGATCCCCCTTCTTCTCCTGCTGTCGAAGGGGGGTTCCACAATTTTAAATGATGAAATCCAATCCTTTAAAAGTGATTTTCTGAGCTCTAGTTTACGTTGTCTTTGCTTTATTCTGTCTACAGAAGAACGGAAGGCTGACTTCCTGTTTAGACCTTCCCGTTTCGTACCAAATTGAAATAGATTTTTAAGATCCAATTCCTTTCTGCTCGCAAGTCCCCATCTAATGTCCAGTTGTTCAAAGTCTAAGTACTCACGGGTGCTTATTTTAGAGTCCAAATTGTCCCAGGGAAAAAGGCAGCGCTCTCCGGCAACGGCTATGCGGCTTCGCTCCACGGAAATAGCAGTTGACTCACAGCACCGCGCCACTTCCCCCTCTTCACTTCGGAGCCCGTTAGTGGGTTCCTTTGCGAGTTGGGGGGGCGCTAAAGGTGCCCGCCAAGTCCCATGGTCACAATCCGCCTGTGATTTTTGAAAGGGTCCCCGCTTCGCCATAGCGGAGAAGACCCGTTTCCCGTGGAGCTAGTCCCTCCAGTTCAGAGGGAGTCCGCCATTGCCGATGGCGCCACCCCCGGAAGTTCATAATGTAAACAAATTTTCAAGGATAGGATAGGGAGGTGCATAAGACATCATTCTACTCTTGGCACTTTGCCAAGTACAACAAAGAGTGACGACTGGAATGTGACCTTGGTGACAAATGATCATTAGAGAAAATTACCTGAGTGCGTTAAGTATTTGTATCTGCTTTAATCTTGACTAGTTCCTGTATGGTAGCTCCACAGTATTTTGGTACTTGGACAGAGAGGTCTTGCTAGTTTTGTGTTTATTGTTTAGTTGTTACAAAAAAACCCCAACAACTCTGGCAGTTTCTTTTTAATGCAGGCTATATTTCTAAGTACTGTACTGGAATAGGAACCACTATTTCCTCCATTCCTTTGGCTTTGCTCTTGCTCCCTGGCCTGCCCAGGGGGCCTTGATAATTGTTCTCTCAAATACCCCCTTCTAGATTTCAACAACACACACACGTGCCCCGCTCCAGGCAGGTAGGGATGTTCCAGTCACCCATTACCTGTTTAACTGGTCATTTCTGCAACATCTCCTTCTGGCAGTTCTTTGGGCATCTGATCCAGTGTAGTTTATGACCTTTGGAGTTGAACTATTTGCTTTACTGTCAGATAAAAGAATTTGCTTGTTATTGAGGAGAGGAGGGGGAGTGCAAAAAAAGAAAAATGAGGTTGGACCAAGTGGCAAGTTCTGTTCACTTAAGGCCCATCAATTTCAACAGAAACTTAAGTAAAGGTGAGTGCATCCCATTGATTTAAGTGTTGTCTAATTTCAGTTTAGTATGGAGGATCTAAACCTTTATATCCCTTGACTTCTGCTGGAGTCTTGCTTTTGACTCGAGTCCTTGCAGCTGTCTAGAATTGTGAATTTATAGAGGTGGGCTTTTTCCATCCAAGGGCCAGTTCCTCATAGGAAATCTTTAGGAAACCACATACCTGTGGTGGGCGTAGCCAGAGGTAAAAGTGGACAAACAACAGAAGTGACACTTGCTTTTGTACCATAGGCTGCGTTCCAGCCACACAAAAGTGCACATGTTTTCCCAGTGATCCATCCAAATAGGAGATGCAGTATTCTCAAAGTTCATGGACGCATTCCAGCCAAGCAAAAACCTTGAAGAAGGTTTCAGTGCAGGGCTGGTGAGGGCTGTGGCTTGAGGAGAGGCCCGATAAAGGAATTTGGCCTGAGGGTCCCCACCCATGCTCTCCAAACACTGGAAGGTGCATTCTCTGCACATGTGACTGGGCGTCTCCCCTCAACTATATTCTTTAAGCCTAATTAGGATTGCTAGATGTCCTTCGCTCTGTTTTCAAAGGATCAATCCTTACTTTGTGAAGCCAGTTTAGGAAAGCATTATGGGATAGGAAATTGTGACATTAAAGAATAAGGGATAGTCCTTTAAAATAAACTTCCCGCAGGAGATAACGGGCATGCCTTTGCCCTGTGTCAACACTATAGATCCAAAATGCCTTTTGTATTTCTAAATATTTTAAGTAAACTTAATTTAACCCTGACCTTGCAGCTTCTTCCCTTGTGTGGGTGCTGTTTGCAGCAGTATAAATTCAGTGTATTTGCAAATGTGTATAGCAATGATGGGGGAACTGTGTCCACTCTCTCCAGATGTTGTTGGAGCTCTCGACTCCCATCAGCCCCAGCCAAATATGGCAAGTGGTAATCCAACACCGTCTGGAGGGCTGCAGGTTCCCCACTCCTGGTTTGCCACTGAATTTTTCTCTCAGTTTGTTAATTCCTTTGACTTGTACTATTGTTAAGCCATTGCAGAAACTGGCCTTTGTACTTTTCATTATCCCTCACACCTCAACCCTGTTAGGGTTTGATCAGATGATATCAATGAGAAGATACTTTATAGCCATAATACCTTTTTCATTATGATTTAGGAGATCTCCCTTGGTTTCATTCTAGCCACAGGAAATGAATGGGGCATCTTTTATGTGTGGTTTTTTTCATGTACATGGAGAGGAGATAACATGTGCTGAAGATGAAAGCAATGCTTCAAGATAGGAAAGGGTGATGTTTACATAAGCTTCAGTAGTCTGGCAGATGTAACTTCCTTGGCCTATCAGTTCCCGTTTCCTTTAACTAATATGAATTGTCATAGCAGCAGTTTGAGGTGCCAGCATCCAACCTCTTATGTACATACACAAGGCAGGATAAACAATAAAGTGCAAATTAGTCTTTCGTGGACGGGAAGGCCAAGGTCTCAACAACCTCACTTTGGAAGAACCCAATTATATCTGCCAGGCAAAAAGCTTTTCCTGACAAATCTGTCTTTCTGGACCCAACCACATTCTCTCTCACTTTCCTTCCAACTAAAAAGCCATGGAAAATGAGGAAGAATGCTGCCCTTTGCACCAGTTTTTAAACTAATCATTAAACTGCTTATCGTGACCCCTCCTTCCATTTCTTTTCAGTACTCAGAACTGACTAGGGAATAATAGGACTGCCTTGCAAATGTCAATTCTGCAAAACAAGCAGACCCTTCCTTTTTCTCTGTGTTCAAGTTCTCCCTGTTTATTCGGCGAGTGCCCCCTTATACATCCGGAAAGGATTTGTTTGCCCTTCCTCTGAACTGCTTCTCACAATGTTGTGTTGTCTTGCGAAATTACTTTCTTTCACTTCTCCCTCTTCCCCCCCATAGGCCCCTGGAAGGAAAAAATAATTTTTGGAAAAGGGGGGGGGGTGTACGGAAAATATTGCATCTGCTGTGGCATGGATGGCTGCCATGTTCTCTTCTCCCTCCCCAGGGGGCTTCCATATGTTTGCCCACCTGTGACTGGTCAAAATTAATCTGTTCACACAGGGTCTCCTCTCCACAAGGAGTCTCCTCAGGAGAAAGTTGCCCTCTTTCCCTAGAGAACTAGCTTGCTTAGAAGCTGTGGGTGAGTGGGAACAAGCCAGAAAGGAGTGTCAATGTTTTGCAACTGAGGAAGCGTACCATCTTGGCAGCCTTTGGCCTCATAGTCGGCACTTTTGTTTAAGCAGCCGCGGTTGAGGTACAGTTTGTTCCTAAGGAGGCCTAGGAGCAGCAACATCTGTTTTTTATATTCATTGGGACATAGGAAGGAAATTGCCATCTAGCTCAATACTGTCTACACTGACTGGCAGAGGCTCTTCAGGGTTTCAGGCAGGGGTCTCTCCCAGCCCTACCTGGAGAGGATTGAAACCTGGGACCTTCTGCATGCCAAACACATGCTCTGCCATTAAGGCTGAATTTGTGACATACAGATTCCTTAATCCCAGAGTTTGTAGCCTTAGCATATCCAGTCATTGCCTAGCACCGTAGCAAGATTGTAGACGATACAATTTTTCAAAAAAGGACTTGTTTTCCTGATTGGAATTTTTCTAGCCTTGTGAATAAGTCTGCAGAAGTAACTGCTCTGCTTGCCTTGCCTGCCCCACACATCTGTAGCATATCAACACACCCTGAATGGGGACTGGGATGGGGAGGCAACCAAATTTCTTCCAGCTTTCACAAAAGCTTCCTTCACTGATTGCCTGGCATGATTCTAACATGCCACACAGGCTGCATGCACACCATACATTTAAAGCACAAGAGAATCCTGGGAGCTGTAGTTTGCTCCTCAAAGAGCTACAATTCCCAGCACCTTTGATAAAGTACCATTCCCAGGATCCTTAGAAGGAAGCTGCATAGTTTAAACGTATGGTGTGTACATATGACTGGGCAACTGGGTATACAACTCTGGCCTTGTCCTGTTGTAGAGACAAGCACAACCATAGCACAGGGTGGAGCATCTTAGGCCCCGAGGCAAAATGTGGCCTCCAAGGCTCTCTGCCTGGCTTTTGGGACTCTCCGCAGGCCATGCTCTTCACTGGCCATGTTTCACGTTCTCCTCAATTGGTTTTGCCCAGTTGAAATATGTCCTTGAACTCGGCCTGAGTGGAGGATAGAGGTGGGTGGGTTAAGTGTGTGTAGAAATCTTGCCTACTCTACAAAGGTGAAATGTTACATTCATTGCTTTGCCTGCTTATGCCTCTGGCCCCACCACCCACTGACATGCAGCCCCTGGAAGATTGCCCAAAACCAGTGCTTAAAAAGGTTCTTCACCCCAGCGATAGCATCTGTTCCTTTTACATGCAAGAAGCGCTGACAAGCCATGGAATAAGCAGGCGCTGGGGCTGGGGAGGGGTTTGCTAATGAGCATCTTTCTGTTGTGGCCATCCATGTACGGTGGTAAGTGAAAACTCTGGGCTCGTTTGTGCTTGTTTTCCCTTAGAAGGGAGGGATATATAAATAAATAAATAAATAAATAAAAGCTGTGCATTCAAGCGCCCAACTGTGGGCAGGGCGCTCTTGAGAAATGGTTCTGGAATTGCTAACTGGCATCAGCGCAAAAGGGCTGGTTTGCTGTCCACCCTGAAGAATGTTAAAAGGAATCTCAGGACAGTGGTGGAAATGATTGTCAATTTCTTCCTGTGTCTCAAACCTGAGTTATCCTGAGGCTGTACTTCTCTCCCTTGGTCTCCCTCCCTCCCTCCCTCCCTCTCTCTCTTCTGACCAGCATCATGCACAAAGTCCTTGTGTGCACAATCATTTGACAGGAATTGTAACACCGGTAATATTAACTGCTGCATAATCAGCTGCTTTTTCGTCCAGGGTAGGCTTCTGGTTTTCTTCTTGCTCCTGGCACCGCACACATTCGAAAGGGCCATCCTATCTCCTGGGAGGTCATACATATATGAGCAACAGGTAAAATAGATTAGCTCCTTTAGGGAGTCACTGGAGAAATCTGAAATGAGAATTGTTGGGCTTCTTTTAAAAGATATGCTGCTGACATGCCAAGGCATTGCTGTACATATACTGTACACCACTTGCTGCTCTACAGTGAAATGTAATGGATCAGAAGTTGTGGAGCAAAGAAACTCCCTCTTTACTACTCCATATAAATACGTTGCCAGTACCAGACCAGAGGTGCATATAGGCAATGACTGTTTTATGCGCATTCAAAGCAGGCACAACCATGTACGTGCACATCACCACAACCCAGAAGTGGCTGGAAAAGGAAGCGTCACGGGAGCATGGCATGGCGAGCTTACACATGCTCTGTTGACGAGTGTGGGGGTCAGGGGTGCAACCCACGCACAAAACAGTTATTGCCTATACCGTATTTACTTGAATGTAATGCACACCTTTTTTAGCCAAAGTATGTGGCAAAAATTAGGATATGCATTAGATTTGATGCTGCATTTACATTTGCCAGAAAAAACTGTTTTTGGTTTCAAGGTTTTTGAAAATTGAAGTGTGTGTGTTAGATTCGATGGCGCGTTAGATTCACGTAAATACAGTATTTTAAATTGTGGACACAATTTTAAATGACTGAATGTGCTGTACAGTTTTAGGCTGCAGGCACTGATTCAATGAGAATATACTATGTCGTCTTGCCTGTTGCCCTTATTAAGCTTTTCAAATTTATTTAAGTCAAATTATATATGTTTTCCTCTGTGTAACTATGGTCTGAGGGAGGTGTGAGGGCAATATATCAGTGGAAGAGTTCCTACTTTGCATGCTGAAGCCCACCACCCCGAGGTAAGACTGGGAAAGACAGCTGTATGAACCCCAGGAGAGCAACTCATCAGCATATAGACAGCAGTGAATTAGATAGGCTAATAGTCTGATCTGGAATAAGGCAGCAGCACCCTATCAGGCAAGAGGAGGTGGCGAAGAAAAAGCTGTGTCTGTGTGGTGCCATTCTCAAAGTCTTCATTTCATAACAATCACGAGCTATAATGTGGAAGGTAGGGGTTTCTCAGAAATAGCTGGATTTGCCTTTTGAGATGCAAGACGGATCATAAGATGCACGCAGGACTCTTGGGACGAGAAAAAAGGGACGTTACTCGGGGTTTTTTGAGAAGTTACTAATCACTTAGTTCTCTCTCAAGTCCTATATGGAATTCACATGTTCCTTTAAAAGCAGAGGATAAAAAATAAAGAGCAAAGTTGGTGGAGATTATCAATGACACTGCCTAAAAATTAAACAGTTAACAAGTGCCAAAGCATTGCGCTTGAAGGGGACATGCCCTCCAACCCCTGCTAGCCAACTTCAGGTAGTAATATGTTCTTCCTTTAGTCTTAGGATTCTGCTACTACAGCCTTCATCCACCTGATGCCCTCCAGGAGTTTCGAAGCACAGTTTGCATCAGCAGTAGCACTGATGTGAGTTGTATTCCAGAGGGCACCAGGTTGGTGAAGCCTGCTCTGCTGGACCGCTCTATTCAGCATGACATTTGCTGCCTTGTGACTTCCTTTTGGCTCCCCCCACTGGCCACTTTTGGTTCTGATGCACCATCGAGACACAAGAGGTGATGCATATATATAAAGGGTGATCTGCATGGTTTTTTGTTCAGTACAGTGGAATTTATTTTGCAGGTGCGCTATTAGGGTTTTACCTCTTTTGTTTTTCAGTGCTGGGAGCCTCGCTGAGACATGTCACGCCCCTCTGCTCCTCCGCCAGGCTACGATGATCGGAACCCCCTCTATCCTCCGCCAGCGGGGGGATATCCTGCGGGGTACCCAGGAGGCTACCCCCAGCCCCAGCCCCCACCATACGGTGGTGGGTACGCACAGCCTGGAGGCTACTCGCAACCAGGGGGTTATCCACAGCCGGTTCCTATTATGCCTACAGTCCCAATGGGCTTTGGTATGCATTTTGATATGTTTTCCTCCTAGGATGGGGAAGGGGGCATACATTCATGAGTGGGTGGGGGATTGGCCAGATGGAAAAGGCAGTAGTGAAATGCCACAACTAGATGGCTTCAAAAGCAGGAAGCATTAAATATTGTTGTTGTTCTTTTTGTTGTTGTTCCTCTTCTTCTTTCTGCTCCTCCTCCTCCTCTTCCTCCTTTTTAAAATGTCCCAACATTCTCTAGGCACTGCCCTGCCCACAGACTCACAATGTAATGGGGACAACACAAAAGGAAAGAAGAATGGGGAGGGAAGAATAAAGCAAGCATGAAAGCAGCTGCTCCTTTCTGCAGCTTATGAAAAGGGGCCAGATTGGGCTTTGCCATTATGGTCTTCTTGAGAGGCAGGGAGTCCAGCCTCCCAGTGACCCCTTGATCTTCTAGTTGATGTGGTTGGGGCTGGGGTGTGCTTCTATCCAGCTTTGCAGTCCCAGGGCAACTGGCAGGGGACAGAATTGTATGTGTGTGTGTGTGCACGCATGCGTGTGCTGGAGTTGTAGTCCAGCAATATCCGGAGGGACACAAATTCCCTACCTCTGATATATTTGCCTGATTTAATTGCCATATTATACTTTCAAACAACCTGGTTAAAAGGGTGGGTTTCCTTCATGCTTACATTATACTTATATGGATGAATGGGCAAAGTGCATATTCTCATTTGCTCTAGTGACTATGAATATGGAACTATGGTGTGGTAATCAAATCTAGGTTATGTTAATAGGAAGTTAAAGGGTGTGTGAATCATGGAGGAGGCATTAAAAAGAAAGGCTTATGCTATAATAGGCCACTCCTTTTGATCTGCAGCTAAAATTGCCTTTTGAGGCAAATACACTTCTAGCCACATAAAGTGGTCTGAGAAGAATATGTACTTAATGCACAGCTTCAGGAGATTTTGCAATCAAGCGGCTTGGTTTCAGTAGCAGCTCCCTGGCAGTAAATACCCAGGTGCTGAGATCTAAGTAACCTGAATGATCAGTGCAGAGGAAAGGCATATGGGAGATGGTGATTTTAGCGGAAGATAATGAGTAGCTAGAGAGGGTGAATTTAGAGCTCAGAGGGCACTGAGAGACTTTCAGCCTTTCAAAGAGTTGACAGTATGGGGAGGCAAGTCTTTGCACACCCACCCCAGAAGGTTCTGAAAATACTATGCCAACCCAGGCCAGGACTCTAGTTAGAGCAGGTGAAGTTAATGTAGGATAAATACCACCATTTTGTCTTCCTTTTGACAGGAGATGTCTATGGTGGCGGCGCTGGTGGAGAGGATGGGACTTTCACTACAGCAGACTGGGATGACAAGAAAGTCAGACACGTTTTCATCCGCAAGGTAATAACTTGAGGAACTACCGCTGCATGGTCCCCCATTGCAGCCTCCGCTTTAATGGATACTTCTCTTGGAAGAAGCTAGTCTGTTGCCTTGTGTCAGAGGGAGAGAATCTGCAGCGAGCAATCCTTGGTATCCTTGCATAGGAGTCTGTTCACTCCGCTAGGAGGAGTGTTGCCCCGTTCTGCAGAAATGAATGAATTGTGGTTACAAGGGGACAACTAGGCATTGATAGGGGCAGGGACTCCTTTTAGAGAACTGAAAGTTTTGCTAACAGTGTTAATAGAACAAACCATGCTGCTTTTTCAGCTAGCATTTTGAAGCACCCCCTTCTGCTATCCCTGGGTGACTGTGTAACTTTTCAGAAATGCAGAACTGTAAGGAAGGACAGCTGAGCACAGCATCCAAACACCTAGGTGAGAAGCAGTTCAGAAATTCATTGTTTCTTGCTTTCCCAAATGGTATGTGGTAGGTAGCAAACTCAGTTTATATCCCCCTGGGCAAGTGTAGGGAACCTGGGGCCCTCCAGATGTTGCTAAACTACAACCCCTATCATCCCTGACCATTGGCCATACTTGTTGGGGCTGATGGGAGTTTTAGTTGAGTAACATCGGAAGGGCCAAAGGGTACCCACCTGTGCTTTAGGGCAAGAGTCTAGAAAAAACTCCTAGCCTGCAAACAGATAGGTGAACTGCAGGTGGCTGCAGCATAATCTGTTGGAAGCATCTGGCCCTCTCTGTAATCAGGGGTTCTTTGGAAGATTTACTGCAGTTCAGAAGACAGTGAAATGAGCACCATTCATTTCCAGTCTCTAGGTTGGCATTGCTGTGCATTTACACAGCTTCATGTATACCGCATGTCTTCATTTCCAGGTCTACACCATCATTTCTCTGCAGCTGCTGATAACTGTGGGCATCATTGCAGTCTTCACCTTTGTGTAAGTTTTTGCTCCAGCAGTCACAGACCAGTAGTGCTTTTCCCTACTGAGAAATGTCCGCAAAATAACGGTGCTCAGCAAAGCAATGTATTTTTTTATTTCCCCTTTGTTCATGTTGAAGCTCAGAACATTTATTTTCAGCTTCCACCAGTAGTATTAACCATGCTGACACCAGAATAGTTAATAGTGTTGTTGGAATAATACTGGTTCTATAATTTACTTCTTATTCAATTCCAACTCAGTCTATGGTGATAAGGAAAGAGAACAAACAGTTTAGGGGTATCTTTGGTAGTAAAATTAAAAGAGCCATAATTCTCCCTCCAGCAGTTAGTTGTAGTACTATGCTAAATGCTTGGAATTATTATTTATTGGAGTTAGTACCACCAGGGAAACAGAAACACCTTTTTTTACAACTACAGGAAAAAATGGTTCTGACTTTATTCTAGATACTTACTAGAACAGTGGTTCCCAAACTCCCACTTGAAAATTGCTGAGGGTCTTGGCAGGCCACTTAATGATTTCCCCCCTGCTTGTTGTAGCAATTGCAACGTGCTGTGCTAGATGTTGTATGTTTTTAAGTGTGTTTCTATTGCTAATTTTGTTCCTTATATTGTATAACAATTTACACTCCATAGAATTAGGACTGTAGTACAATGAAATACAATATAAGAAGTAAAAGAAGCAATAGAAATACAATTAAAACTAAATATGAATCATGTCTTTCATGTGGACATACTACAGTCTACCTCAATAAAGCTTGCAGACCACCAGTGACCCTCAGACTACTGTTTGGGAGACCTCTATCCTAGGCTATGCACTGCAATTGGAGCATGTCCTTAACAGTTGTCTTCTGTTCATGATCTATTCCTTATGAGGATGACACAGGGGAAAATGTTAATATGTAGCAGTGAGGATAGAGACTGGAGTGTGAAGGGATCATACGGATTTCTTGCAGAAGCAGCATCCTGCCTCCCGTGATAATTAATGTGAGAGAAAATATTTATATTACATAATTTTCATCCTCCACAGTGAACCCGTATCCAGTTTTGTAAGGAGAAATGTTGCTGTTTACTACGTATCTTAGTAAGTATTGGCTTCTCTCCAATATGCTTACAGGGCTGTGCTGCCTGTCTGCTCAGTTAAAAACATAAGAAGAGCCTGCTGGATCAGGCCAATAGCTCATGCAGCCAAGTATCCTGTTCTCACAGTGGCCAACCAGAAGCCCATGGGAAACCTGCAAGCCGGAGCACAAGAGCATCCCTGTGGTTTTCCAATGGAAGCAGAATGCAGCCACCAGGGCTAGTAGCCTTCAATAGCCTTCATGGAGTTGTTCTGAGCTCCATGGCACAACTTGGGCTAAATCAGTATTTTCTGTTATCGTGGATCTGGGTGACTATAGATACACCCTTCTTTGGGGATGGAAAAGCCTCTTGTCCAGGGTTCTCCAGAAAGCTGGCAACTCTGCTTGTGGAAGCAGGGATGGAACTTCAGGTTAAATCACCTCATTGCCTGGCCAGGCATTGCAGGCACACAGCTTGCTACCACAGGGTTAAGGACACACCACTGCATGTTTACAGGCATCACCCAAAGGCCAAGTGTGTATCTGTTGTCACCCTTTGGCATGATTGGTGGGGCAGAAGGTCCATGATCATTAGAAGTCAGCAATGATATCCTGCCTTGGTGCTGATGCTCCTATGTGGTTGCATTTCCCCCTCCATTTCTCATTACTGCTGCTTTGAGTAGTACAGAACTTTGCCATGGAACATGGTGCATAGGAGGAGCATTTGCCTGGAAGTCAGTCGCTTCCAACTCTGTGGGACTTACCCATGTTTACTTGGAAATCAGATTGGGCTGCAAATAGCCTATATCCTGTGAGAAGTGGAACGAGCCGGAGATAGCTGGGCATCTGTCCCAGGATGTTAAACTTATCACCCTCCTGATGTTGCTGGGCTCCATCTCCCATAAGCCCCAACCACCATGATTGATTGCCAAGGATGATGGGAGTTGTAGTTCAGCAAGATCCAGGGGGGTCATAGGTTCCCTGTCCCTGGTCTATCCCACCAACTTCCATGTGCAAGAGAGTAGAGCTCGTAGTAGAAGCAGTGGTGAACAAGCCTAGCTCTGCTAAGATGTGATGTACAGAGAGAAAACCACAGAGACTAAACTCCCCCTGAGGCGTCGGAAGTGGTGCTCAGGAGTGGCACCAGTGCCCTGAGTTCTCCTAAGTCAGCAAATGTCACGTATCAAGGTCCCACACCACAACAATTGAAGCCAAATTAACCACTAAACAGGGTTTAGTGGTTAATATTCAACTCTTGTGCATCTGAAATCCCAACCTTTTCGTGTCTTTAGGGAGGGATGCAAAGTTCTTGATAGATGCAAGGTCCTCCTATGACTCAAACATTTCACTCTTGTTTCCTTCCCCCAGTGCTGTGTTCTTCGTCACTTACCTGGTGCTGGCATGCTGTGAGGGCCCACGGTGAGTGTTACATTGGATATTCTTGGTGACTGTGGGATGTATAGGTACTAGGTGAGTGGCTGAATGTGAGGCAGGGTTTTGAAATGAGTGGCAGCTGGGCAACATGGGAAAACTAGGCTGTGCAACAATTTCCCAAACACCGTTTTCTTTCATTACTTGTGGGTGGTTTGGAGCCAGCGGTGCAGTGTCTGGAGGGGTGTGCATCCACTTTGAATGAAGCCTGAACCCAGAGACTGCTTTGGAGTCTAGAGTAGGATTGCAACTCACTTGGCCTCTTTGCTTCTGGTGAAAAATGCCTACAACTGGGAGGATGTGCTGCAACACTTGGCCCTAGTGACACTGCTTACATATCTCCTTTCTTTTCAATCTCTTCCAGGAGACGCTTCCCATGGAATCTTATCCTTCTGACCATCTTTGTAAGTAGGCAAGTTGTTCATGGGGCTTGGGCAATGGAATTTTCCGTGAATTCCCTCAGTGGTGGTGGTGCAATTTTTTTAAAAAAAAAATTAAACATTTTTATTCCACTCTTCTTCCTCACTGCTCAGAGTCATTTACATGGGTCTAGCCCCATGGCATCCTCTCTGTAGCCTTATATGCTAATAAATAAATAAAAATTAAAAAAATTGTCCAGTAGCACCTTAGACACCAACTAAGTTTGTTCTGGGTATAAGATTTCATGTGCATATGCACACGAAAGCTTATACCCAGAACAAACTTAGTTGGTCTCTAAGGTGCTACTGGACAATTTGTTAATTTTTATTATTTATTTCGTCTGTGTCAGACCAACCTGGCTACCTACCTGAATCCTTACATGCATTTTAGACTGAGGGATTGTTTTGAGTCAAGGTCTTACTCACTGAGCTTCAAGGCTATGTTCGGATTTGAGCACAGATCCTAGTGTGATGCCAGTGTACACAGTCCTGGGATGGACTACGTAGCGTAGATATGATGGTTTTTTGATGGAAACTTTAAAAAAATAAAAATTCCAGAAAAACCAGAGCGCTGAGGGATACTAAATTATCTATGCCTAGTCTTGCTTTATACTCCAGTCAACACCTGAAACTATTTGTATGTAGCTTAACCTGAGCAAAAGGTTAATCAGCTATTTTGGATGTACACCCAGTCTAGATCTGAAGGCTATGTCTAATTATGTACACAAGACTCTTCTGGGGATATCACACCATATTAAATTTTGGAGACTCTTTGTTGCAGCAACTCCAGGCAGTTCAGTCAAAGATTTGTATTTTTCTTGAGGCCCCACTTTGTGAATATAACAGGTGTCCTCAGGGACTATGTAGTCATGGATTGGCAAAAATGTTATTGTTAAGGGATTAATAATAAAACAATTTATTTATATCCCACTCTTCCACCAAAATCAGTACAAATAAAACAACCAGTTTCTAAAGAACTTAGTACAACCAAACACTTAAAAATAAAGGTCAGACAAACTCAAAATAGCAGCAGAGATAAAAGATGTTGCACCTTAAAACTGGCAGCAATCAAATGAGAAGTTACACATTAACAACTTGTCTAAATACAAGTGCCTTCCATTACTAGTGAAAAAGACACAACGAGGAGGCCTGACAAACAGCTTAGGACCAGGTTACATTAGAGCAGATGTGGCTAACATGCCCCTCCCAGATGTTGCTGGGCTACAGCTCCTCAGTCCAGACCCTTGGCTATTCTGGTTGGGGCTGGCTGGAGTTGGAGTCAAGAAACATCTGGAGGGCCACAGGTTAGCCACACCTGCTCTAAGGCACCCTGGTCTTAAGATGTGTAGGGCTTTGGAGCTACAGTTCCCTCCTTGTCTTACTAGCTTGTGCTATTTCCCAGGACTGTGCTTACTTGATGAGAGCATCTGCAAGAAGAAAGTATGAGAAACAAAAGTTTCACCTGGTTTTCAGACTTGACAAATCCTAATCTGAAGCTATTGCAGAACTGAAGCTCTTTGAGGTTATGGTGATATACCAGGAAGGCAATGTTCACTTTTACCTTCTATTTTTCTTCTAGACACTGGCCATGGGATTCATGACGGGCACCATTGCTAGGTAAGATAAACATCATCATCATCGTTAGCTTGCTCTCTAGCAATTAAACTTGAGCTTCTGGTTAGAGGTTACTTTCACAAAGATGACATCCATTCTCACATCTCACAGCTGTGATTTAAATCAGGTACAGGATTCTGAGGACCCTGATGATGCTACACAAACTTCTTGTTTTATCACCTCAAGGAAGCCACTTTGGCCCAAGTATAGTTCTGCTGCTTGTATCACCTGCTGCTATATAACTATTTCCAATACCTGAGCCTTATTGGTGTGTCCAGCCTACACCGAAATCATTCATTTAAGTCTCACTCCACACTGAGCATTGCCCATCTAGAAAGGAAGGTTTGTAGGTTCCCTGCCTTGAGGTGTTTGCGGCAGGGAGGTATGATTGCAATCCTAAGGGTTGAGACTGGTATATATTGGAAAGAAAGCTGTAAGCAGACTTGCTTCTAAATAAATGCATTTAAAACTAAAATGCTAAGTCAAAACAATGTTCTGTCTCTTAATGACTAAATGGTATTAATTCTGCTCTATTGAGACATGTTCAACTTTGCATTTCCTTGCTATTCAGTATGTAAATTGTCCTGAGTTTAGATCTAAATTGTGCACTTAGGATTCAGTGGCAAAAGAGTTATCATAAAGTAAAAAACAAACCCCCCAGACCCTTAGGTAAAAATAATTCTTTAACTCTCTATTTCAGCATGTACTCTACAAAGGCTGTTATAATTTGCATGATAATCACAGCTATTGTGGCCATAGTTGTCACCATCTTCTGCTTCCAGACAAAGGTGAGGCTTGCTTCTTCCTTGAAGGTAACATTGGTGTGGTCCAGTGTGGATAAAAATCAATGATTTTTAAAAAAAATAAATTGGATTTTTTAAAAATTTAAATTGGATTTTTAAAATAAAATGCTTTTGCAGGAAAAATCTTTCTAAAGATAGTTTTCTATTTAAGTTAATTATAGTCCAAAGGTTATTCATCAGGAAATAATGATTTGTTTTAAGTTTTGTGTGTGTGCTGAAACTCAGTCTAAGTTTTTTTTTTTTTAAGTTTAACCACATCAGTTAACAAACATGGATATATATGCTATAATGTTATTGTTTTAGTTAAATAAATTGTTTAAATTGTTATTAAGGAAATGATTATTTTTCTCCTTCCAATAAAGTACAGCAGAAAAGTTGTCCATATATAAACAGTTAACTTATTAAACCTCACAATAATTTTATAATTATCTGTCAATGTATTTCTAATAGTATTACCAAATCAGTAATTTTTGATATAACTGTAAAAACTTCTCTGAAAATTTATTGTTCCAAAAATGAAACCTTCATCTGGTTGTAAATATTAAGATTATGCCAGCGAGAATGAGTCTTTCTGTGAAAATATGATTTAAATCAAGTCTTACTGACTAGTGATTTAAATCAAATCCACCCTGGTGTGTGTGTCTTCTGTATCATGGAGTTGGTAGAGCAAAGAGGGTCTCCTGCAGAGCAAATTGTGGTATTGTGTAGAGCGGGCTACTTGCTATCTGCATCTTTCCCCCAAAACGTGTCTTGCTGTTGTTGGCAGGTGGATTTCACATCCTGTACCGGCTTGTTCTGTGTGTTGGGCATTGTCGTCATGGTGACTGGGATTATCACAGCCATTGTTCTGGCCTTCAAATACGTAAGTAGCTGACACTGAAAGCTTGGCCTGGGAAGGGATTGGTGATGTAAATGGTAAAATTGTTGCCCTCCAGGTGTTGCTTGAGTTCAACTCCCATCCTCTCTGACCATTGGCCATGCTGTCTGGGGCTGTGATGGGAGTCCAGCAACACCTGGCAGGCACAGGTTCCCCACCCCTGCTTTACAGCTGCAAGCATGTGTGTGTGATTTGCATTTGACCACTGCATGTTCCCATCGATTACCAGCTAATATTGATAAATCACTGCAACTAACCAAGTGTCTGGCTCAGTGATGTGGGGGTTCTGGATAATCAGTGTCCTGCCAACCTTCTTTTTTGAATTGTTCAATTTGCACTCTCCAGTTCCTCCAAATGGGTCCTGACTCTGTACCGATGCTCACATTTCACTCCCTGCCGCTGCTCCTATTTGTGCTCTGTGGACAGGCCTAGAGATGCTGTCACTGAAGTTTTAATTCAATCAAAACACTCCGCTTGCAGGCCAACGACTCATTTGGTTCTCTTTCCTTGCAGGTCTATTGGCTCCACATGCTGTATGCAGGCATTGGTGCCATTGCCTTCACCCTGGTTAGTAGATATATATAATTGTGTATATATAATTGCTGGTCATTTAGGTTTCTTGCCTGCTCTACATCAATAGGACTCAAGGCAGTCAATACTGGTGGGAGAACATAACCTTGCCTGTATCTTGTGCTATCCCCTGGGGGGAGCTGGGGTAGATAGCAACTTCCTTGATAGCTTTAAAGGCTTACGGCTGTAAGAACAGAGAGCAAGAAAGAGCCTAGTGCACAGCTTCAATGGGGACTGTGCGGTGGCTCTCCCTCCCAAACAATATTTAATGTCTTTCTGGTTCATTCTGGTTTGCTGTCATCATAGTGTGATGGGCAGTGCTACGGCTGCTACATTTGTGGCTCACCCTCTGCAGCAGTGAAGACTTGGCCTCACCACCTAGATATAATTTTAGTTATCTTGGGTGATTGGGTAGGTTGCTAATTGCAAGTGTCTCAGAGCGGAGGTGTAGTAATTAGGGCAACAGGTGTTGTTGCAGTATGTGTGTACCAAAATAATGCATGGATTGTGGTAGCTAACTCGGGGAATGAAGAAAATTTTGGTAATTTCTTCAAACTTGTGACTAACTGCTTTCCTCATGGCTTTTGACAGTTTCTTGCCTATGACACCCAGTTGCTGCTGGGCAACAGAAAACACGCCATGAGCCCTGAGGAATATGTCTACGGCGCCCTCAAGATCTACACAGACATAGTCTACATCTTCACCTTCCTCTTGCAGATTGTGGGCAGCAGAGATTAGGAAGCTGAGGCCGTGCCTCTGTGCTAGAACTTTGGCAACCCTCCCTAGAAGTTCAGGGGACCCCTGACTTTGATTTCCTTAATATAATGTTCTGCTGCGTTGCTCTCGCCTCCTAGAATGTATAGACGCTACTAAGGGATTCACATAGTGGACAGAGCTAAAGATAAGATATGATACATTGTATACGCTGTAGATATTGACTCTAATTTGTAATATGTTGTTTATTTCTCCATTTCCACATGTGGAATCCCCTTTTTGTATCTGATGCCCTGGATGCAGGAATCTGTATCACTGCTTTGGAGTGATGTATCCTAGCCCTCTCAACTTATCTCTTATTTGTAATTTTGTTTGGTTGTTTGTTTTTGGTCAGCTTACTTATCTAAAATGTAGATGGCCCTTCCAGCTAGAAAATCCAAAGATCCAGGGCTCAACTATACAACTGCAAATAAAATTTATATTTTTGAATAAGATCTCCCAGATTGATGTGATGGGGGCAGTGTTATGCTGGTTGCATATTATTATTATTATTATTATTATTTTATTATTATTATTACAATGTTTATTAACTTTCATTATAAAAAAATACAAATGTAATAATTACATTCATCAACATGAAATACAAAACAAACATAAGGGAACTAGAAGAGCTTGCAGCTGTAATCTCAGAGCCTCTATCTATATAATCTTTGAGCATTCTTGAAGAACAGGCGATGTCCCTGCAGACTGGAGACAGGCAAATGTTGTCCCTGTCAAGGAGGAGATCACTTTCCTGAGTCCTCCCTCTAAGCTTCTAATAACTCACACGTAGGCACTGAATGGGACATCAGGCTTTATCTTCTCTGGTACCAGCTACAGACATCAAATGGCAGTCTAGTCTACGGCGTATTCTCTTCCTCCCCATGGCAGGCAGCCCCATCATCTGTTCCCACGTTGGGGACTAATTGTTAACACCTGCCTGAGGGCCCCCACCCAGCAATACTTGCTTACAGAATCACTCCTTCATGACAGTCCCCATCTTCAAAAAGGAGAAAAAAGAAGACCCTCTTAACTACCGACTGGCCAGCTGCACATCAATACCAGCAAAGGTCCTAGAATAAAGAATTAAACAGTCGGTCTGTGAGCACTTAGAAAAGGATGCTGTGATTACGGAGACCCAGCATGGGTTTCTCAAAAACAAGTAATACAACTGGGTGATACTGAAAGTCATGGAATTTGATGAGGTCACCCAGGTGCAGATGAGGCTGATGGGAGTTGTAGTCTAAAACATCTGTCGGGCACCAGGTTGGGGAAAGGATAGTGTTGGCAATAGTTGGGTGCTGCTTCAGACAGTAGTTATGTGCACAGTAAATCATACAGCATACACACCTTGTTCTAAAGAGTTAAAGGATCCCTATCTATCCCAAAAGTCTAGAGAGACTGTAAGCATGACGATTTGCCACAGACTCATGCTAAAAAAAAAGTGAGAAAGGGAGGGAAAGGATGTACCTGTTCTGAAGCAATTGGAACCCAAGTCAGAGATCGAAAGTGCTGTCCCTTTTGTTACTTATGGTCTCTCCAGATTGGCATGCAATGTTACACTGCAACGGGTGCAACCACTACGGCTATTCCTGGACTGGGAGAGCTTGACCACAGTAGTGCACTCACTGGTGACTTCAAAACTGGATTACTGCAGTACACTCTATGTGGGGCTTACCTTGTACTTCCCTTGGAAACTGCAGTTAATGCAGAATACTGCAGCTTTGTTGCTGGCAGGAGTGAGATTCTGAGCATGTAAAGCCTTTAGGCAAGAGATATACACTGGTTGCCCATTTGCTTAGCAGGTTGACTCCTCCTTCCGTCTCAGAAGATCTGGGAAACATGGTGTGGTTTCTAAACTAATCTTTCCTGTTATTGTGGGTTTCCTGTTTCTTTTGTGTTTGCATTCTGTTTTTTTCTTCAACTTTGAGGTGCACTTGCAGTCTCAATAAGGCACAAAGGTCTGATCACTCTGACACCACAAAGTCTCATGTAGTATATTCCCAGACTACTAGAAGCCTACACACTGTAAGCTGATGTTTGCTGCTTCCCCAGTACAGTTTTTTATGTCTCTGTAACACTCCCCCAACCATAGAAATACAAATCAAAGAACGGGCATGCAGGGTTGGCCCTATCATTAGGCAAAGTGAAGCAACCACCTCAGGTGGCAGGTGCTGGGAGGCAGCTGCTGCCACCACCCTTAAGTGTCCCTCTTAACCCTACAATGATCTTTGGGCTTTCGCAACCCCAATTCTTTGGGCTTTCGCAACCCCAATTCTGTGCTTCAACCCCATTTAGTGAGTCTGTTTGCATGGATTACAACACCAGACTCCATTTATGACTTACCTTAATGAATTGTCCCTGATGTGCTCAAAAGCCAGAAGTGTGTCTATCTGCAAGTGTTATGCATTTATGCAATTTGGAGGAATATTAACCTTGCAATTGCCCAAAGGGTTTATCAGAAGCAGCGTATTGCAGTAGTGGCTAGTGCATGATTCCAGGACAAGGACTGAATCCACGAGGAAATCTGCTGATTTGGGGCCTTCCAAGACCTCTAGCGCTACTTTTTAGGTGAACAGGGAATTTCCTTTGACCTCGGGTGCTAACATTTCCTCCCTGAATAAAAAAATCCTTCCAGTAGCACCTTTAAGACCAACAGCGTTGGTCTTAAAGGTGCTACTGGAAGGATTTTTTTATTTTGACTATGGCAGACCAACACGGCTACCTATCTGTAACATTTCCTCCCTGAGCTCTCGACGCAAGGGGAGCTTGCAATAGCTCCAACTCGCCTCTTGGGGGCACTCCCGCTCCATCCCAGAGTCCGCTTCAGGCAATAGGGAGGGGACCAAACGTTCCCCCTCCCATCACTTCCTCGTCATTTCTGGGAACTTTTCTCCCATCATTCTCGGGATTTATTTCGAAGAGCCGTAGGTCATTTTTCGGTCTAAGACTTTGGCAACGGGAGAAGAGGGTGCCGGAGCTAGGCACACGGGTTAAGGTAAGGATGCTGGGAAATTTGGGGCAAGGGATTGGGTACCCGTGCTCAGTCACATGGCGTAGGGGGTCGCTTCGGTTTGGACGGGCATCGCTCTAGCCAGCGAAAAAGTCCCAGTCTCCAAAGTTTAGGTCTAATTCTAATTCCCACGCTAAGATTCAGGGGCGGGGGTGGAGTCTGATTTGATCTTGAGGGGATCAATAACTTCCAGACCATTTTTGCCACCCGCGCCTTGTGTTCGGCTGTGCCTTTTCCGACGGGACCTACCAAGGGATAAACGCTGCTCTCAAACCCACATCATCGCACGTGCGAGCAGACCCTCTCGGGTCCAGACAGGCCCAGGACACTTCCAGCTTCAGAGATCCTTAGCCCATAATGACGACAATGCAAAAATATCAAAATAAGGCTCTTTAAAAAAGAGTGAGACGTCATTTGATTAAATAATAATAATAATGCAAGCTTTCCTTTTCTGTGCAATTGCACTAATTATTGAAGTGGAAATGTAGCTTTTGTGCAGTGCCACAGTTGATACTAAGCATGGTGAGCCTGTTCAAATGCTCTTGTTCCATAATGGAGCAGTAATGGTTCTTTATCTGCTCCAACATGTTTCATGGAAGCCGCTGATTCAGGCAAACAGGCAAAAGTATGCCATGA
This sequence comes from Podarcis pityusensis, assembly GCF_964106645.2. Taxonomy (NCBI): domain Eukaryota; kingdom Metazoa; phylum Chordata; class Lepidosauria; order Squamata; family Lacertidae; genus Podarcis; species Podarcis pityusensis. The sequence continues at coordinate 87,376,115 of NC_138028.1, forward strand.
AATTGTGCTATTAAGAAATAATATTAAGAAATGCCCCAGAGAGTCGCAAGTTTGAGTATGTCTTGAAGCCATTTCCTTTGAATTGCAATGTTTCAAAGTTTATGGAAGATAATTGTCTGAGGAAGATGGCCTTGTCAGTGAGTTATTTTGAGGTTTCTTTGATGTAAAGTGCTGCTTGCTGTGAATTGCTGCAGAAAGTAGATCTCCATTACTCAAAATGACCAAGTGGGTGGAGGAGCTCTGCCCTGTGGATGAAACCGTTGCGACTTTGGGGGCTTTTTAGTTTGGAAAAACTGAGTAAGAAGGGACAAGATAGAGTTGTATGAGATTATACATGATGTGGGGAAAGTGGATTGAAAGAAGTTTGTCTCCCCCTCTCCTAATACTGGAACCGGGCTGCAAAACTGAATGCTGGAAGTTTTGAGACAGGTAAAAGAAGGTACGTTCTTCATACAGCATGTTGTCAAAACGATGGGATTCAATCCCACAAGAGGAAGTGATGGCCACCAATTTGGATGGCTTTAAAAGAGGATTAGACAAATTCATGGAGGGATAAGTATATCAGTGGCAGCCAGATAACACTAGGTAAGTATGCCTCTGAATACCTGTTGCTGGAAATCACCTGTTGCTCCACACATGTGGTTGACCGCCATGAGAACAGGATACAGAACTAGATAGGCACCTGTGTTTCTATGACTTTGACGGATGTAAAATGCAGTGCCAATTCAAAGCATGTATGTTATTCACATATCATCATATTCTTGCAGATACATTTGTACGTTGTATTAATTGTTCTTAGAAACATTGATAGTCTTAAAAACAGTGATGGGGGACCATTGGGCTTCCCAATATTGCTGAAGGACAACTCCCATCAGCCCCAGTAAGCATGGCCAATGGCCAGGGATGCTGGGAGTTGTTGTTCAGCAACATGTGAAGGGCTATAAGTTCCCCACACATTCTCTAAAAGAATGTGAATATATAATAAAGAGAACTGTCAGGCCCATGTCCCCCCTGCCATAGAACCAAACGCTGTCAATTTGGCAGATTGACAGAGGCTATTAGGGGTCAGCCCAAACAAAAATTTCAAAATAAATAAATAAATAATGGGAAAAATATAGAGAATACCTTAAAAAGGAGTGCCCTCAAATTAATACTTGGACTTGTTTCAATTAACTTCTGCAAAACAAATTATGGCCTTTAAGTTAAAAAACAGAAAGAAAAAAGCGGTAATAAGGAGACAGTTTACAAAAAATGAAAAGAGAACCATGTTGAGGATGAAGGAAGTTAATTGGAAGAAAAGAAGAACTGAAACATGGTATATATATTGTTAATTATTTGTTCAAGCTGTCCATCAACCTGTCCAGTAAAGTTATTGTGGAAATGGGGGCGGGGGGAGAACCAAATGCTGTTCCATTTTGCCAGTGTGCTGTTCAGATCTCGGGGGTGGTAGCATATTAATATTACAATAATATATGTATGTATTCTGAGAATACTTGCATTCAGAACTGACCAACCCCTAAGGAAAAAAGGGGGCGATGACTAACCAATAGCAGACAGTCCTTCCCCCACTTAACCACAGAGTTTGTTTTGCTCAGGGTTGCGCTTCCTGTGAGAACTCACAATGTGAGGATTTTTTTAAATATGGCACTGCTTTTAAATGAGCAGGTGATAGTGGTGGCTAGGATTGCCTTTCCCTTCAGTTTAGGTGGGTATATCCACCATATGCCCTTCCTTTAATAGGTCTCATTGAATAGCAGCATTGAGTCATGCCTTAGTGACAGCCAGATCACACTCTTCATGGGGCTATTTTTGAAGAGTTCAGAATCTGGCTGCTGGGAGATGGAGATGGGTTGCAGAGGGTCAGTCCTGAAACAAGGACGGTTAGTTTCAGGGTCCAATTCAGAATGTCTCCCCCACCCCCCTTTTCATTGCAATGTTCCATTTATTAAAAATATATGTCTCTTTGAAGAAACACTGCAAATCAGGCAGCTAGTGTCGTGATGGTTACTTTCTTTTCTTTTTTTTAATTTTTTTTTTTTTTGCTTTTATGATTTTATTGAATTCCAACTCATTATACATTTTATCCATTATACAACAAATCATATCCGTTTTAGACTTCCTTCAACGTCACTGACATTCTTTCATAGTTATCCCTTTGGTACACATTCCATTCTTCCATATTGCCATTTACACCTCCCTTCCCTCATTATTTCTATTAAACAATATTCATAAATTCTTTACAGAGCCTCTTTAAAACCCGCCAGCGTTGTATTTACACCATAGTTATTTTCCAGATAACACACAAATTTCTCCCAGTCCTTTATAAATTTTTGGTCTTTAGTATATCTAATTTTCCCTGTTAATTTGTCCAATTCTGCATATTCTATTAATTTTGCTCTCCACTCTTCTACCCTTGGAATTTCCTCCTGCTTCCACCTCTGAGCCAATACGATTCTGGCAGCTGTTACAGCATACTGGAAAAGTTTGCAATCTTTTCTTCTAATGTCCTTCCCTACAACACCTAATAAAAAAGCCTCTGGCCTCTTCACAAAGGTATACCTTAACATCTTTTTCATCTCATTATAGATCTCATCCCAGAAGCTTTTTACTTTCTTACATTCCCACCACTGGTGGAAGAATGTCCCTTCTTTGCATTTACATTTCCAGCATTTATTATCTACCTTATACATCTTTGCCAATCTTACAGGTGACAGGTACCATCTGTAGAGCATTTTCATCATATTTTCCTTCAATAACGTGCAGGCCGTAAATTTTATGTTCTCTTTCCACAACCTTTCCCAATCCTCCAGTTGAATATTATATCCTAAGTCCCTTGCCCACTGTACCATCACTGACTTCACCTCCTCATCTTTCGTGTACCACTCTAACATTATTTTATACATCTTTGATAGATTTTTAAATTCATTATTTATTATCTCCTTTTGAAAGGTTGATTCTTTTTCTGCATACCCCCTTTCCTTCAACTCTTTTTTAAACATTTCGTTTATCTGAAAGTAGTGTAGCCAATCATATGTTAATGCTTTAACTTGGTCGTATGATTTCATTTTCCACTTCCCTCCTTCATTGGTAACCATTTCTCCATATGTTCCCCACTTTCCTCTCATGTTAGTTTTCTTAACACACATTATTTCTAACGGGGATAACCAATGTGGGACTTTTGGTTCTAGTATATTTTTATATCTATCCCAAACCTCTATTAGTGCTCCTCTAAAAATGTGATTTCCAAATCCCTTATGTACCCTCTTTTTGTCACACCATAGGTACGCGTGCCACCCAAATTTGTTATTGAACCCTTCCAAATCTAATAATTCTTTGTTTTCCAATTTTACCCATTCTTTTAACCAGCACAGGCATGCTGCCTCGTAATACAATCTCATGTCTGGTAGTGCGAAGCCTCCTCTCTCCTTTGCATCTGTCAATAACTTAAATTTTATTCTAGGCTTCTTTCCTTCCCAGACATATCTTGAAATCGCCTTTTGCCATTCCCCGAAAATTTTTGTACCTTTTAGTATGGGTAAAGTTTGAAATAAAAATAACAACTTAGGAAGCACCATCATTTTTACCATTGATATTCTTCCCCATAGTGATAATTTCAATCTGTTCCAAACCTCTAAATCCCTCTTTATTCCTTTCCACATAGGGATATAATTATATTGGTATAAATCTATATTCTTATCCGAGAGCCAAATTCCCAAATATTTAACCTTTTTGACTACCTCTATCTCCGTTTGTTGTTTTAATAATTCAATTTTATCTTGGTCCATATTTTTAACTATCATTTTGGTCTTCCTCTTATTCAATCTAAATCCTGCTAATTTTCCAAATTGTTCCATCTCATCCAAAATTTCTTTTGTACTTTCTATAGGTTCTTCCAGAGTCACAACCACGTCGTCCGCGAAGGCCTTAACTTTATATTCATTTATACCTAATGTCACCCCTTTAATTTGCTTATTTTGTCTTATTGCATTTAATAAAACTTCCAGGACCACTATAAATAGCAATGGCGAAAGCGGACAACCCTGCCTTGTTCCTTTAGATATTTTAATATCTTCCGTGATGATGTTATTTATAATCAACCTAGCTTTCTGTTCTGTATAAATTGCTTCGATACCATTAAAAAAATCATGACCCACTTCCATAACCTCCAAATTTTTCAACATAAATTCCCAGATCACATTATCGAAGGCTTTCTCTGCATCTACGAATATTAAGCTTGCTGGTTTATCACACCTATCGGACAAATATTCAATAACATTGACTATATTTCTTATATTGTTCCTTAATTGTCTGCCCGGTAGGAAACCTTCTTGGTCTTTATGTATGATTTTTACTAATATCTTTTTTAGTCTCTTAGCTAGAATTCCTGTGAAGATCTTATAATCTGTGTTCAGTAACGAGATAGGTCTATAGTTCTTAATTTGGGTTAAGTCCGAATCTTGTTTTGGTATTATTGTAATAAATGCCTCTTTCCATGTTCCTGGAATGTCCTTTTCTTTTAAAATGTTGTTCGTTACTTCTACCAACGGGGCCATCAACGTATCTCTCATCTCTTTATAATAGCTAGGTGTAAGTCCATCCGGACCTGGTGCTTTCCCTCTTTTTAATTCTTTTATGACTTCTTCTACTTCCTCTTTACGTATTGGGGCATTCAGTTGTTCCTTTTGATCTGTTGGGATCTTTCTCACCATCTTCTCTTTCAGATATCTTTCTATTTTCTTCTTGTTATTCCTTTCTTTATTCCTATATAGTTGTCTGTAAAAATCTAAAAATCTTTTCCTAATTTCTTTCGGGTCTGTTATTTCTTCTTCATTTACCTCAATTTTATTAATTGTACTTTGTTCTTTCCTTTTCTTAGCCTGCCAGGCCAACCATTTTCCTGATTTATTGGCAAACTCAAAGTTTTTTTGTCTTAGCCTTTTGATATTCCATTCAACCTCTTTATTTATTAACATCGCAAATTGGGTTTGGAGAATCTTTATTTCCTGTAGTATCTTCTCATTGTTAGGTTTTTTAGTCAATTTTTGTTCCTTATTCATAATCTGTTCTAGGATCTCTTTTGTCTTTTTTTCTTTATTGTTTCTTTTCCATACATTCTGCTGAATAAAGAGGCCCCTCATCACTGCCTTACTTGCATCCCACACCACACTCGTTTTTGTCCCTTTATCCATATTATCCCTGAAGTAATTAGCTAGATTTTTTTGTGCTTTTTCGACGAACTTTTGGTCGTCCCATATGTTATCATTCAACCTCCACCTAAAAGTTCGCTCTTCAAAACCTTTTAGCTCCATTTCTATTGGGTTATGGTCCGAAATCACCTTGGCCTGTATTTCAATTTTTTGAATTCTTGGAGTTAACTCATTTGATACCCATATTTGATCTATTCTTGACATTGATTGGTTCGACTCTGAGTGGTATGTGAATTGCTTCTCTAGAGGATGTCTGAGCCTCCAAATATCTACTAAGTTACAATTCTTTGTCATCGAAAAGAATGTTTTAGGTAATTTCCCTTCTTTATTCTTCGTTCTTCTCAATCTGTCCATTTCTATTGAAACCACACCGTTCATATCCCCCATTATTATGATTTTTTGGTCCATGTATTCAAATAATTTCTCCTCTAGTAATCTGAAGAATTCCGTCTTATTCCCGTTTGGTGAGTAGATCCCAACAATTATCAATTTTTCACCTTGCCACTTAATTTGAACCATTATGATTCTGCCTTCTTCATCCTTAAATAATTGGTGAGATTCAATTTTATTTTTAATATATAATACAACACCTCTTTTTTTCTCTTTATCCGAGGATATAAATTCATTCCCTAACCTTTTATTTATCAAAATTTTCCTGTGCTTTTTAATCACGTGCGTTTCTTGTAAACATATGATGTCTAAATTTTTCTTTTTTAACATATGTTCGATCTTGTTCCGTTTTTTCTTATCATTCATCCCATTCACGTTCCAGTTCCATAGTTTTAACGTCATTCTTCTTATCACTGTTTAGATTTGAGTTTTACCTTATAGTCTTTCTATCTCTTCTCCTTCTTCGTCTTCTTCCTCTTCTTCTGATTCTCTCCCAACGTGTTCTTCTTCTTCTCTTAATTCGAATTCCTCCCTTAAGTTTAATCCTCCTTCTGCCCCTTTAGCCTCTTCGTCTCCCCCTTGGAGCTCTTTATATCTCCTTGTAAATTTTCCAATTTCCTCCGGACTAGTTAATCTTCTTTTTACCCCTTTATAAAAAAACGAGACTCCTTCCGGAAATTCCCATCTAAAGTCGATCTTATTTTTCTTAAGCAGTTGCACCAGTGGTTTATAAGCTTCTCTTCGTTTCAACAACCTTATTGGAATATCTTTAAAGATAATTATATAATTCCCATCAATATATAATCTCTTCTCTCTATTCCTTTGCAAAATCTGATTTCTCATCTCTCTATCTTTAAATGTTATTAAGCAGTCACCTGGGAATTTCTTTACTGTTCTTGATCTTATTTTCATTCTGAATGCATTTTGTACTGTTTTTGCCACTTCTTCCTCCGATAACTCCATCCACTGCGCAATTTCTTTTACCAATCTTTCTTTTATATTTTCATTTTGTATTTCCGGTACTTGCCTCAATCTCAAATTCACTTCTCTCTGTTTTAATTCATTCATTGCGATAGAGTCTTTTATTTCTTCCTGTATTTTGTTTAGATCTGCAATCTCCTTTTTCATCTTCTCTTCTTCCCGTTTCATCTCTCTCATTTCATGTTTTGTCTTTTTTAGTCCCTCGTCCACTCTCTTTGAGACCTCTTTAATCTGCCCTTTTAATTCACTAACTGTCTCCTCAATCTTTTTATCCATTTTCCCAATTTTATTATCAACCTGTTCTAATTTTGTCTCCAAATTTTTTTCGCTCTGTTTAATTTCTGCAAACATCTTCAATATTTCTGTTCTGAAATCTGCTTCCTGTTTTGAAGCTCTTCTATCTGTTGGGGTCCCCCCCTCTGCCCCCTTTTTTTGTGTATGCGACATTTCCTCAACTATCAAATATCAGATATCAAAAAATTAAACTATACAGCTTCTAGACAGTTCCCAACTAATAACAATTACTATTATCATTAAATATCAATGAAATGTCCATCAAAAACTGACAATACTAGCTTAAAAGAAAGAAGAGTTATGATTTACAGATTTTTTAACAGTTCGCCTTCAAAATCATATATTAGATTTTGTTTCGTCCTCCACAGGTTGAAGAAAATTAGTTGTCAATCTGTATTCTTCTTGCCCCCGTTCGGGCTAATCCAATCAGAACATTTATTAAACTATCTCTGATTTGAGGGTCTATAAGAGCTCCAAAAACAATTGTCTTTAAATTGGTGGTCCAAAAATACTCCAGAGGACAAATGTAGAGAATATAAAGTCCAAACTCCAGAAGACAAAGATAGTGAATATAAAATCAAATTGTAATTTCCAATATGTTCAAGTTCCACATTCCAAATTCCAAACTATCTGTAATTATCTATATTTATTTTATTTATCCCTTAGAAGCAAATTTGTCCCTTAGAAATGGGTTTCTATAGTAAATAATTCCTGGAGGATTTTCCGTTAGGAGTTGGAGAGATTTCTTAAAGACGGTTTTCCTTTATTTCACAGTCTTAAATTACCTCTATGGAGGTTTCCTACTTTAAATAATAATGCTTAATTTGAACCACTAGAGGGAGTCCAACCTTACCAAATTTTGGAGTAGTTCTTAGATGGCTTCCCTACTCCAACAGTTCTCTTTAAAGTCCAATTTTCACTAATTTAAAGTTCCTAACAGAGATAGAGAACAGATGTAAAAGATGTTAAACAAACCACCAAGAACCACCTTCTTCAAGAAAAAAAAAAGGTAAAACCGAATATCTTATAAAGTCACTTATTATAACATCAGGAGTCCTTCTTAGCCCAATATGGCGTCAGAGGTTTTCTTAGCGTGGAAATGCACTCACAGAGCCACAGAGATATAATAGAATAGTCCTCTTTGTCTTTCCATTGCTTCACTGACGCTGAGATCACACTTCATTCACAAAAATTTTCTGCTCCCCTTTTTAAAGTCCTCCCTTCTCTTCTTTCTTATGGAGAAAGTTAAATTGTTACAGGGGAGACGGTAATAGTAGCCGCTAGCGGCAACTTACTTTCATTTTAGGCTCTGCATACAGCCTGTGTCTTTAAATGAAGCCAGACGTCCGCTGAACTCAAGCTCTTCTCTTTTTAATTCGGAGACTTCCTTGCTCTTACTGCTCGTCAATTCCAGCAATTTTAGATGTTCTGCATCCGAATTTCTTTATTTTGAGAGCGGAGCGCTATCTCCCACAGGCTCGGGGCTTCGCTTATTAGCCGCTGCTATGGCCGCCCGATTGCCTGCTGCTCGTTCCGCCGCGCTCTTCACCTCTTTTTACGGAGGCTACCTGGCGGCCGGACGGGCAGCTTTTTAGGCACCGCCGGGAACCTGAACCCCTAGACACCCTCCAGAGGTACAACCAGAGGTTTTTGCGCCCTAAAAACCTCCTTTTTTGGCTAAAAAAGCCAGGGCTTTCCCACCGGAAAAAACCCTCGCCTGTAGCGGGTTCCGCGCTCCACCGGAAGTCTCGTGATGGTTACTTTCAGCTATGTCAGGTGTGGGGAACTTTTGGCTCTCCGGATATTGCTGAACCAGAACTCCCATCAGCCCCAGCAAGCATGGTCAATAGCCAGGGATGATGGGCATTGTCATTCAGCAACATCATCTAGAGGGCTAAAGGTTCTCCGCGCCCAAGCTATGTCATGGAGTGCAGACACCTTTCCTCCATGGGCCTAGAAGACAAGGCAACAGGCTATGGGAAAAGAACAGGAGTTTGAACCTACAGATAAGCTACCTCAGAGACCATTTCTTTTATGCATAGGCCAGTTCTTAAGAATGTGCTTTGCAGCTCCAGCTGAGCAGAAGTAGGTGGCAGCCCCTTGTCCAAATTCCCACCACCAGGAACTCATGCATTATAGAAACTCCCTCATCTTTGTTCTTTATGGTCCTGCCTTTACAGCCTCCTGAAGGCCAGCCTTTCTGGAAATAAGCAATTGCTCTGGCAGTGTTAGAAACTCAAATATATAAGCAAGGGTCCAAATGGCTCCTTAAAACCAGGGTTACAGTCGCCAAAACAAAATGCCTAGTTGTCATTTGGGGGCCAGACAGCATGGAAGTTGTATTTTTCAATATGACTTTTTGGTTTCTGAAATTCAATTATAATGGATAGAATTCTACAGGATGTGTTGCTCGTGGGTGAAAACAGTCAAGATCCAAGGATCCCTAGGCATGCAGCTCCAGATGGTGGAGACATCAGACACCATCCTGGCACCTTCACTTGGTTGCAAGTGGCTGATAACCAGGAGCAAAATTCCCCTGGTACCTGGTAAATTTTGAACACTGCACTCTGGATCCAACACCTTTTTGCCTTACAGTTTATGCTTGGCACATCTTGCTGGTCTCCTTTGGCCTGGTATGTTCAGAACCAGTGGTTCAGAGAAGGGGTGCTGCCTCAGGGATGGGCATGTTGTATTTTGCACCTTGTATTTTATGTTTGTTTTCACTCTCCAAGTGATAATGAGGGTTTACCTCCTTGGTTTTTTCCAGGTGCTGTGCTAAGCCTCCCTGACAAATCATGGCAGAGCAGAGTCCATCTCCCTATGATGGCAAGAAAACTGGAGCTGCAGGTGCGAGAGCATACTTCGCCTCACCTGGTTAAAAGCAGAGATTCTGCAAGAAAGGTGGCAGAGGGTTGAGGGGCGAGAATATTGCGAATTGTTGGGGGACAGGAGAATCTCCACAAACAGGGAGGAAAGTTGAGAGCTGGTATGAGGAGAGGCACCAGGTACTAGGCAAGCCAAGAACCAAAACAGAGGGGATGTTAAATGCATAGTTAATATATTTCTTAAACTACAAACAGAAGCCACTGGTGGGGGCTACCAACAACTATTGGGATCGCAGTGGTTATTGATGGATAATATAGTGCCATGTTAAAGGTCCTGTTGAACCACTGTTTGAATTATACTTCATGCTAAGTGTGGAAAAGCAATGCTTCAGCAGCGTCTATGGGCCCTAGGGTGGAATCTGTACCACCCAGATCTTGTGGCTTTGAAATTTACATTAACAAATGTTGCTGTTTGTCATCAGATACAACAGATTTGGAGTGTCTCGCAGAGGAAAATGGGGGTTTTCGCATTGCTTGTTGGGTTGACAAGAATGTCCGGCAAACTTTCATTCGCAAGGTAAGTCTGAAGGCACTTTGAGGGAGAGGGAGAAGGCATATATGATAGGGTCAAGGTGCTCTAGTACACAGTTCAGCAACAGTCACCATTCATGTGAATCTGATCTTGCTACTGGGCTATCTTGGCATCTGTAAATTGCAACATGCTTATTTGCATTTATATATATATGCAGATGCTCACATCTTGTTTGTCTTCATGACCAGGTCTACAGCATCATCACCCTTCAGCTGTTGGTGACTGTGGGCATCGTTGCACTCTTCACTTTTTCGTAAGTTTTCTGGTGCTCTGCTAGAACTCTGGAGGGGTTCTGGGACTCTAAAGGTAGGGGTTATCAGAATGAACCAGTTCCACCCCACTATTCTGACATCTGGTTACTTCTGTTCCCATTTAGCTGCATTTGGAAATTCAGATTCTAGATTGTAGAAGATGAAATTCTGTACCTGTGCCATTTCCCTAAAATCAGGAAAAAAAGTATTTTATGTTGATTTGTTTTTATTTATTTTTTAATCTGTCCTGCAATTTTAAAGTGGTGAAATTATTCAAATATCTGCCTCTCTGTCATTTGGGCTTGCTTTGTGGAACTTTTTTCTAGATGGGAGGGGATACTTTATTTTGTGACCTTGGCTTTTCTCAAAATCTTTAATAAAGAGATATTTGAATGGGTTCTTTCCCCCTTTTTCTTTTTGCCCATTAAAAAAAACATGCAAAATTATGCAGTGAAAGAATTTCACCAGTGCATCGTTTCTCCATTGTTATAATTTTGTCTTTTAAATGGAAAACATAAATTTAAAAACCTTGTCCTTTCAAAGTTTCAACATTTTCACTACGGAAAAATGGCAAAATGCTCCTCCAAAATCCAGCTGGATTCTGCCCACAATGTTCTGATCCAGAAACTATTCTGGCAGTACAGAACTGCAAGAACCAGGGCAGGTATCTCATCTTGTGCTCTGTTCCTTCTCCACAGACACCCTGTGAGCCATTATGTGCAAAGGAATATTGCCCTGTACTATGTATCTTAGTAAGTATCACTCCCTTTACAGATGCAGAACCAAATTCCGCTCTTGACCTGTTGCCAAGACAGATTGCTCTACTGGCCAGCTAAGCTGCTTCATGTCAGATTCTCTCACCCTGTCTCTCCTGTAACTTCCATCACTACCATTTCATAACAGCACAATGGCTGTGTTGTGCAGGGGGCCTCTGGGGAATAAGTTGCACATGGTATCCTTTCCTAGAGGAAACCTGCCTTCTTCATCCATTGTTTTCCTGATGAAACGTTGACATCTGATTTTACTGGTAATTTTAATGCGCTTTTTATATTTTATGTAAAATGCTGTTGATGTTTAGAAAGTATATAAATTCTATTAAATTAAATAACAAACATGCATAGTCAATTGATGGGAGGGATATTATTTTTCTATGGAGGCTATCTCCCTTCATGGTTCAAGAAGGGCTTGAAGGACCTCCTACATTTGGAAAGCTGTTTATTTATTAGAGTTGCCAGCTAGTTTTAAATAAGTCATCTCTCTCTCTCTTTTTCATCCCTAGCGCTGTATTCTTGATCTGCTACCTTGTGCTGGCCTTGTGTAGAAGCATCCAGTACGTTTCTGTTGACGACATTTGTGATCACACAAAAAACAGAGTTTCAACATTTGCTGGGACTCATAGGGAGGGGACAATGACAGAAGATGGACTTGTCAAAGGAGTTGGCATTTTGACAATGGCTTTGGATATAAATTGCCTTGGTATCTTACTTGGCCAGCTCTCTGGGTGTAGTGGCTTCACTTCTGTCCATAGGGCCAGTTCAGAGAGAAAACTACTGGCTGACTCAGTCCCCCGTCAGTTGTGCTGTGGGGTACTACAGGGAACTTGTATTTTCCCCAATTTAACATCTACATAAAGCCGCTGGGAGTAGCCATTAGGACAGGGGTCAGCAAACTTTTCCAGCAGTGGGCTGGTCCACTGTCCCTCAGACCTTGTGGGGTGCCAGACTATATTTTGGAAAAAAAATATGAACGAATTCCTATGCCCCACAAATAACCCAGAGGTGCATTTTAAATAAAAGGACACATTCTACTCATGTAAAAACACGCTGATTCCCGGACCGTCCGCAGGCCGGATTTAGAAGGCGATTGGGCCAGATCTGGCCCCCAGGCCTTAGTTTGCCTACCCATGCATTAGGAGATTTGAAGTGCAGTGTCATCAGTATGTTGGATTCCCTCAGAATGGCTCCTTTTCTTGAGGTGAGACCGCCTGCACGTACTCTCTGACTCTCTTGCTGGTGTCTTTCAGGAGGCGCATCCCATGGAACATAATCCTCATGACTATCTTTGTAAGTACAGTTTTTTGTGTGGTTTGCATTGGAATGATGCAAAATCTCTATTGGGGGGAGATGGTGGAAGAAGGGTCTAAGATGAAGTGTAGAGCAATGCATTTGACTCGCCACAAATTTTCAAGCAAAATAAATTGTCCAAATTGGTTTAGTATGTAAAAAATAAATACTTGCAATTCTATCCCCTTTTCATATATTCAGAACACCTTTGTATATCAAATATTGGGATCAATTAACTAGCCTTGCTAGTGGAAGTGGGCTTTCCCCCTTTTCTTCTCCCCACACCCCCAAAATTGACTTTGGTTGTGTGTGAGAGAAGACACAGAAAAGTATGTAGGGAAAAGTGGGGTGGGGGGGTGGGTTGTTCCATCTGGTGAGGTGAAAAGCTTGTGCTGACTGGATGATTGCCATAGTGCTAGGAAAAGGGCCAGCACAGAGTAGCAGATAAAGTATTTCTGTTATGTAAATAACTGAAGAAGCCGAAACTATTTGTCCTGATGTGTAACTAGGGGGTCAAAGGATGCTGTAGGTCAGAAGTGGGGAACCTGTGACCCTCCAGATGTTGTTGATCTCCAACTCCCATATGTCCCAGCCATGATGGTCAGTGGTCACAGATTACGGAATCTGTTAGATCTGGAAGGCCACATTTTCACCATCTCTAGTGCAGATGGTGCTCTGTTAATTTTTGTTTTGTTTTCTGATTTTCCCTAGACCATGTCCACGGCATTCATGACTGGCACAATCGCAAGGTACTGTGCAAAGTGGTAAATGGAAGTGATACAGTAGAGGCCTACACAGTGGGAAGCAGTTTCTGAGCTGGATTTAGAAAATGTGTCCAAATAGGTCATGTCCCCAGACACTACTGCACATCCCTTTTCACCCCTCTGCGTGGAACTCATTTCTATGGTTGTGGCTGCAAAAAAATAAAAATAAAAAATTGCATAGCAAAAGTGTGGAAATAATTTAACATCCTGACAGAATGTGAAAAGTTCAGCAGGTGGAAAGTACAGGAGGTAGTAGTGAGGGAAACAATAGCCAATAATGCAAAATTAAGTCTGCAATCCTAAACAAACCTAGAATTATGGGTGCTTGGAGTTGAACTGACCAAAGGTCATCTACTCCAACGTGCAGTCTGCTGCCACAGTGTCCTTGGAAGATGGCTGTCCAGCCTCTCCTTAAAAAAACAAACACCCCCCCTCTTACTAGATTCTTTAATTGCTACTGGGGAAATTCCATTGAACATAGTGGAGCTTATTTCTGAGTAAACATCCCTAGGATTGCACTGTGAGAGAAGCAAACAATCAAGCGGATTCTTGATGAAATAAACAGTGTTCCTTTTTGGTGAAAAAATAGGGGCATGTCTACTGTCACGTTTTTGATAAAGCAGTTTTTTGTTTTTTTTAAAAAATGATATTTATTAAAATTTCAGAAACAAAAAATTACATAGTTAAAGAGAAAAGAAACAAGAAAAAAAAAAGAGAGAAAAACCATACAAAATACAGAGAAAAAATAAAAAAAACACTTAAAAACAAATTAATCCTTCCATATCTTACATGAAATGTAAGAGAGAAAAAAATGATAAAGCACTTTTGGAAGTGGTGGTGTTTTTAGCTATAAGAGGATGATATTCAACACTGCAGCTCTGCTGGCACAATGGACTTGGTTGTGTGCCACAGAGCTGCTTCCTCTCCTGTCCCCTCCAGCCACCTGCATGCCCTCAAAATCAGCTCTGGCGCATTGGGGGATCCTATGGAGCACATTTGTAGGTGCACAGGGTGAGGAGAGGAAGCAGAAGGGTCCTAGCTCAATGATAGAGCACCTGTTCTGCATGCAGATGCTCCCAGCTTCAATTCTTAGGATTGAGAGAAACCTGCTGCAACCTTTGAGAGCTGCTGCCAGTCAGTGTAGGCCTAACTGAGCTGGAGGAACTGAAAGGTTGACTTGGTATAATGCAGCTTCCTATTTTCCTATGTTTGCACCAGCTAAATCATGTGGCTGGAACATTGGATGTTGTTGTTTAGTCGTTTAGTCGTTTCCGACTCTTCGTGACCCCATGGACCAGAGCACGCCAGGCACTTCTGTCCTCCACTGCCTCCCGCAGTTTGATCAAACTCATGCTGGTAGCTTCAAGAACACCATCCAACCATCGCATCCTCTGTCGTCCCCTTCTCCTTGTGCCCTCCATCTTTCCCAACATCAGGGTCTTTTCCAGGGAGTCTTCTCTTCTCATGAGGTGGCCAAAGTATTGGAGCCTCAGCTTCAGGATCTGTCCTTCCAGTGAGCACTCAGGGCTGATTTCCTTCAGAATGGATAGGTTTGATCTTCTTGCAGTCCATGGGACTCTCAAGAGTCTCCTCCAGCACCATAATTCAAAAGCATCAATTCTTCGGCGATCAGCCTTCTTTATGGTCCAGCTCTCACTTCCATACATCACTACTGGGAAAACCATAGCTTTTACTATACGGACCTTTGTTGGCAAGGTGATGTCTCTACTTTTTAAGATGCTGTCTAGGTTTGTCATTGCTTTTCTCCCAAGAAGCAGGCGTCTTTTAATTTCGTGACTGCTGTCACCATCTGCAGTGATCATGGAGCCCAAGAAAGTAAAATCTCTTACTGCCTCCATTTCTTCCCCTTCTATTTGGCAGGAGGTGATGGGACCAGTGGCCATGATCTTCGTTTTTTTGATGTTGAGCTTCAGACCATATTTTGTGCTTTCCTCTTTCACCCTCAATAAAGGGTTCTTTAATTCCTCCTCACTTTCTGCCATCAAGGTTGTGTCATCTGCATATCTGAGGTTGTTGATATTTCTTCCAGCAATCTTAATTCCGGCTTGGGATTCATCCAGCCCAGCCTTTCGCGTGATGAATTCTGCATATAAGTTAAATAAGCAGCCTCAAGTTTGAAAAGTACCGTACATTGTGCCTAATTTTGTTGTTGTTGGTGCTCTCACATTATAATAAAATTATTTTAACAACAAAAATGTATGATTTATTTTTTTACCTTTTTGTTACCAGCGTGTATGAGACCAAGACTGTAGTCATTGCCATGATAATCACAGCAGTTGTAACCATCACTGTCACTGTTTTCTCCTTTCAGACAAAGGTGAGAAAGCCTGTTTTCCAGTACAGTTAGCAGGCTTAGGAAGGGTGATTGCCCTGTGGTGGAAATGGTGACTTAGCTAAACATGTTTGGATCCCACCCTTACAATACAAGGCCCTTGTCATAAACAAGAAATTCCTTGCCATGGTGTTATGTACACCTGGCCTGTCATTACAACATGCAGTCCTCCATTTCATGAGTTAGGCTAGACAGCCACCCTTCTCTTTTGTATGCTCCCATGAGGTGATTGGGGGGGGGGATGGGACGGGGACACCATAGATGTAATAATGCAGGCTAATGGCTGCAATTGTGACTACCCCTCCATTTAAAAATGGTATATGCAGGTAGAAAACTGGTTCCATCCTGGCAAGCTCTAAACTAGAGGCCTTCCTTTTCCTCACACACTGAATTTCCATGGATAGGAACATGGAAACACTCAATACAAAGTACTTTTCTCCCAGGGTGCTTATGCAGTTCTTGCTTTTTGCTGTAAACTTTCACATCAGCTGTATATTGTAGACCCTCTTTGTGTGTAGTTTTAGAACTACACAGGCAATATTTTATCTCATTAAAATAAATTGATTTTAAAAACCTGGTTACATGGTTTGGTGGGGACAGAAAGGGATGGAGGAGAGAGTGTTGTTGTTCTCAGTTCCTTCTTTTGGGCTTCCCATAGGCATCTGGTTGGCCGCTGTGAGAAGAGGATGCTGGACTTCTTATGTTCTTAAGTTCCTCTTCTTATTTTCTTAAGTCCCCCCCCCCCAGGCATCTGAGAGCAAATTAGTAGGCTTCTGCCACCTGTATGTCACATACTAAAATCAGAAATGAATTACTTTCTCTTGCTTTCCTGTCTGTTGTGCTAAAAAAAGAGCCCCCATAGTTCCTCTGTATACTGATTTGAGAGGAACTCCATCATACCTAGTGGGGCTTCTGAACAGACCTGCAGAGGATTGGGGATTCTAATCTGAGGTAGCCATGGCGAAAGTGGAAAGTGGACAGTTTTTATGTCAGGTTAGTTAATCCAGGACACTGTTGTCTTTGGCTCTGCCCACCTGTTGCCCTCAGTACAAAAAATGGTTGCCCACCCCTGACGGAGGACTTCATAACTGAATACATTTGGGCAGTAATACTTCCAGAGGTAATAAGGTATTTTTGTCACTTCCTCCGTTGACAGGTGGATCTCACAACCTGGTGTGGTTTCTTCTGTATCATGGCCATTGTCTTCATGGTGACTGGCATTGCCACTGCCATTGTCCTGAGCTGCAAATACGTAAGTGGCTGGGGAACTTGCTAGCCTATGGGATCAGCAGTACCACAAAGCTTCCAGTGGCAAAGCAATCCCAGTTGATGTGTGTGTGTTCGGTGGGGGCTGCTGCATTGTTTCAGGAGGCTTTGAGCAATGGCTGCCCTTGCCCAACCTCTCACTTTCCTGAAAGAGTTCATTCCCTTCCTTTGGACCAAGGCCTGTTTAGAAGTTCAGCTTTATTCCCTTGGCCTGCTGCCTTAAGCATCCCTTCAGTACACAATATGTTCTCCAGGGGAATAGTTTTGTTTTTAAAATGTACATCTATTTCTGTTAAGTCGCCTTGGATCATTTTGAGAAACAGCGACTCATAAACATGAATAAATAAATACATATCAGCAGGTCTCTCGCTAGATGACTACTTAACCTTTTTCATGCAGAGATGTAGAAACTCATTAGTTGACGCTCTTTTTCTCTTCTTGCAGATGTACTGGCTCGACTTGCTTTATGCGGCCATTTCTGCTGTAGTCTTCACCCTGGTTAGTAGAGATTTACTGTTGATTGCATGAATAGAGGTACCCCTTTTCCTGAGACAATATACATGCAGCATTTTGAATATTCTGGGTGTGCTGTGTTAATTCTGATTCTGATAGGCAACAACTCAAGAGTTTCCTGTTTTGCCACCACCTCTTTGAGGCGGAGACCTGCAAGAATCTTCTGGCTGTCCCAGACTAGCAGTGTAACAGGCAAATGAAGCCAGAGGGGCACAAAAACAAGGAAAGGCTTTGGAGAGTGGATTTTGTCTAGCATCTTCAGATTTCTAGCAAAATTTATTTATTGCTTACGTTTCTACCTTGCTCCTCAGCCAAAAGACAAGTACGGCTGACAGTACTACTGTATGCAATGTAGCATCATAGCAAATAGATGTGTGCTAAATCCAATGGCAGCTGCATTGAGGAGGTGGGTACCAATTTTGTGGGAAGATGCTGGAACATTAAGATCCTTGGCTTTGTAGTTTTCACTATGTTTGCAGACACCAGTGAATCAGGAATGCTTAACTGCAGCTGCAAATTACTTTGAATTGGTTTGGGCCTGTCAGTATTTTCATCCCTCTCATTGCAAAGATCACCAGATCATGTTTGTTTTACTTTCTGTCTCAGAAAAAGGAGGGGGCGGAAACCACTCTTCCAGACTTCCGTCCCTAGCTCTGTGCTGGTTTTTCTTTGATCTGTCTAAAGACTAGGTGGCAGTATGAGAGAGCTGACTCTCTCGTGCATGTCCATTATGTTCTTTTGTTTTGTTTAACCAGTAGTAATGAAGGTAGGTATGCAACAAAACCTCCACTGTTTCGCTTCAATTACTCTTCTGCATTTGAGGTGCTCACAATAGCAAATGTGAGTCCACTGCACCAGGACCTGTTTCGGAGGAATGCTGTGCTCTGCTGTTCCTGTGATCAGAGGGTTGGTGAAGGTGCTCCCAACACCCAGCCCATGCAGCTGCTGAAGACGTGGGCTTTAAAGAGTGTACAGACAGGGCCTTGCTATATTGCAATAGGCTTAAGAAAAGTTTACAGATGACTAAGTGGGAAACTCTGGACCAAACTAGACACAGCAGTTTTCATTTAGTTTGGTCCCACATAGCTGCCCCCCCGCACCTTAATCAATAGCTGGTGTGGGGAGGGGGAAATCAGAGGGACCATGGCAGCCCCAGCCCAATGCATTTTGGCGCCTGAGGCAAACCACAAAATGGTTCCCTAGCCAGGGAAGAAGCAGTGAGTGGAGATTTACATCAGGAACAGGTGGGGAGCAGGAAATCAAATCAACATTACCCAATGGTTGAGGTGGGAATCAAAGGCTATTGATGGGGAAAGAAGGAAGCTTTAAAGATAAACCATTTATTGATAGATGTGGCTAAATGCTGCTTTGTGATTCGTTACAGTTCCTTGCTTACGATACTCAGCTGTTGCTGGGGAACAGGAAATACGCCATCAGTCCCGAGGATTACATTTATGGAGCCATCCAGATCTACGTAGATGTCATCTACATCTTCCTCTCCTTCACACAGCTTGTGGGCAGGAATTAGGGACTGTGGGACCTGTACTTAGGGCCAAGACTTTGTCTCAGCATTTGGGCGAAAAGGTTCTTCACCTTTTCCCTCTTCACCAGCACACGAGTCTGTTTTTGCAAAGATCCTATACTGATGGTACACAAAGTTGATGCATAACCACTCCGCCACCAAGGCATTTTTGTGTGGACATTAAAATTTTGCATGAAATTTGACTGCATGAAAATGCTCGATTGCAGAGAGTTAGTTGCGCTTAGGTCCTGTTGAAATCCATGAGATGTGTTGTAGTCACAGTTGATTTAAACCCTTCTGGTTTCAGTGTCATGGGCACAAATTGATTTCCTGGATTGGAGCCTGTAATTTTTACATTTTTCTGCAACATATGCAGGCAAGAAATATAGACCTTGCAGTGAAGTTCCGCTCTCTTAGCTGTAACTGCAAATATATATATTTAAAATAAGTCAACTGTTCATTCTTGTTACATATTAGAGATTACAGCAACTGTCTTAATATAGAAGGCCAGTGTGATGTAGTAGGCCAGTGATGGGGAACCTTTTAGAGACCGAGTGCCCAAACTGCAACCCAAAACCCACTTATTTATCGCAAAGTGCCAACATGGCAATTTAACCTGTGTATGCAATTTTTCCGTGTGTTTCTTCTTCATGACTGCTGTTGTAATAAATAATCTTTCATAAAAGTTATTGCATTATATATATATATATATATATATATATATATATATATATGTCTCTGAACACGGCCCTCAGTAAGTGAAAGAGATGGATTCTTTGTCAAGAATAAGACCACATAGTCCCTTTTATTTCTCATAAAACAAATGCCTCCCCTGTAGAGAGCAAGAATGATTAAGGATGACCCCTGCAGGATTGTTAGCCCCCTATCTTACTTGACCCACCCTCAAATTGGCATGAGATACAAAAAATACAAATGCGTCTTTTTAAAAAAATGAAATGCACCCAACTGTTAATTATAAGAATTAAAACACATGCTCTAAAACCCATGTATGGGGTGGGGGAAGAACACTGAAAAATTATACTTTTAATCTATGTAATTTAATAATACCATAAATGCAGTGTCCGGACAATTAATGGTTTGTGGAACTGACTAGAAACAGCTGTTCCTTTTACTTCATCTCGCAGCTTGCTGGTATTGCTACACAAATCCACAATGGGAACAATATATCTGACTATCAAAAATGGTTACAAACAGCAATTGCTCACTGTAACAATCTATAATATTACACATGATTTAATACGCTAGAAAGGACCCTGTAATGATACCGCCAGTGTTTAGGAAATCAAATATTGTGCTATTCACACACAAGCATTGGGTTTAACATGTCTAATTCTGTTAGAATCATAGAGTTGAAAGGGACCTCAAGGGTCATTTAGTCCAACCCCCTGCAATGCAGGAATCTGAGCTAAAGCATCCATGACAGATTGTTGGATTATAGCCAGTCAGTTCATCACATGCTCAAAACTATACAAGAAAATAAACCTGCTTGGATTCTCCATAAGCATCTGCAATGAATCAGACTTCACACTTTCAATTTCAAGGATTTAATGGGTCATTTTTATGCCAATCTGGCAAGGTGTGGATGGTGAGACCTGGTCTCCCCTCTGGCCATTTTTTTTTGTAAAAAATGTGATGAGAACACAGTTTTATTCCTAAATATGCTGCTGATCTAGAAAATACAAGAAGATGGGCTTAATGGGTCCTCGCTGGCAAACATTCCTTACATAACTACTGTCCCTGCACTTATAATTCCACACCCCGCCTAAATATTACTCAGACCCAAAAGAAGATCATCTTTTAACCCAAGATACCTACAACATGATGCCAAGCCAGACTGCAGTGCTGTTTTCCTATGACGCATCTAATGTTGGTGATGGTAGGGAATTTATCGATAACCTCTGCTTAACCCCACACAAAGGCATCATGAGATATCAGCTGACCATCTTTCATACAGCGCTGCATGGTGCCTCACGCAGATTCAGAGAATGCACCGGGATAACTGCTGGCGGCAGAAGCCAATACCTGCAAGGTACTCCAATACACTGCAAAGTACTCTGGTACAGAGATAGAGCATCTTAAAAATGGCAACGACTGAGAGTTCTAGCCACTTTCATCCCAGGGCTAGGACTTTGTTTGAGCAAGTCCCTCTGTTTCTCGCAATGCCGTCCTGTATCGCTCTCTTTCATACTCTCCCTCATTGGATGCCCTCATCTTCTGGCGGACTTTCAGCTGCTTCAGACGGTTCTTGTCCACTTCTCGCTTAGTGAGGAGGAAGAGGATGATACCAGAAGGGAAACCAATGGCCCTGGAAAGAGGCAAAGAATATATAAGCCACAACTTGCTCCCAGGAAGATTTTGCTTGGGGCTGTTCAGTATTCAGTCTTACACCACAGCCTGATATCCTTCCACTCCCATACTCAGCCCATATATTCAAGGGTTCCTTAGCATTTGCATCAAACTGAGTTGCCTGGCATTGTAGGCTGCAAGATTGACAGCTAACCTGGGGAGATCATAAAACAAACTGATGAAATGATGCTCACCAAGCAATGCCAACTGCCTTCATGGGGTTCTTGCCCTTCCTCCCTGTGGGAATATATTCCACATGTTCATAGGTCTTTCCACCAGACTGTGGTTTTGTCTGTAATTCTTCCAAAGCCCTGCAGCTCCTGTGGAAGGATCGGGTAGGAGTTCTGAAAGGCACACCTAAGCCTACAGCTCGGTTCACAGTGGCAGAAAAGAGGCCTGCAAAGGAGACACACTATAGTGAAATTGTACTTTTAAACATTTCATCTAGATTTATCCACCAATGCTATGTCCTAAAGTCACTGAGTAACGTTGACCCTTTTAGTTTATGTACATGAAAATGTGCCTAGTGGTCTGATCCTATGCATTTGTGCTTCTAGCTGGGCCTCAGCAAAGTTCCCAAGCAAGAATGCACTGCAGACTAAGCTGTCTTAAGAGGTCATCCATAGTGTGTTTGTGAGCATATTGCAAAGTGTCTTTTAATGTGCCTGATCCTTGGGACAATTCTGGTATAACGAATCCTGGCAGGAGACTAAAATGCCAGTCAGATGCAGAAAATTAATAGGGCTTCTGTGCTTTGAACAAATTCCATGGAAGGATACTTTGGCAGGCACGGCTGTCCTCTTCTTCACAGAGCTGCTGAAGTGCAAAGGAGCTCTATTAAAATAAAAACAAGGCTCTGGGGATTGGAGGTGTCTGTGCCCTCACCTACCTGGCCATGATTTACAAGTGCTCCTCCATGGGCTGTTGTTGCAGCATGGCACAACAAACAGGGAGCATTTTTAAACCTGCTTTTTTGCACACATCTGGTAGATTAAAAAAGCAACCTTGTATTAAAAAAATCGAATCAATCAATCAACCAATCATTGGTCATTTTGCCCACTTTGAAACTTTCCTGAAAAGTTGTTTTTGGTGGAAAGCTTGTCAGGCTATCCCACAGACAATTTTCTTAAGGTGTGTGTGGATGGCTAAATAACTTCCTGCATGCATGCATGCCTACAGTGGACCTCCGGTTTCCAAAACTCATGGAGGACAGGGAAATACTAATTGAGAGGAGGGTCAACCACATAAAGTGTGAATATATTCCACCAAAAGCCACCCACTAGTGTGGACAGGAAAAAAGGCATAAAATTGAAAGTGCTAGTGTGTGGATAACACACACAAAAAATCATCCCCGTTATGTATCAGTGCCCTGGTGTGTGTACAGCCAAAGTATACTTTCCCCATTACTCCTTTGCTTCCGTTTATCTCACCTAACGGTGGGGAACAACACATATTTTATTTACAAATGTTCACTGTTTCAGCCCCCATATTTTACGAAGGGCAGAACAACAGAATCCTCCAGCCTGGGAAGCCTTTCTTTCTGACTCTCCTGTGCCGGGCGGGGGCTTTGCTGCCCTGCATTGTTTTGCTTGCCAGCTGATCGACGGCATTTATGCAGCGGATTTTGTCTGAGTCTGCCGCTCGCCGCTGTTTTTGGGGGGAGTTGGACCAAAAAGTGACATGTAAAACAAATACTGTGGGGTAGAGCCCTGGGCCCTGGCTGGGAATCTCAGCACAGCCACAGAGCTCTCTAGGCGACACCTCTTCCTCTCCTAACCAGCCCCAGCAGCAGCTGCTGCTCCTCCTCCGCCTAATTCACCGGCCGCCCCGCTCGCTGTTTCCTCCCCGATGCCGGACCCCACTTCCTCCCCACCAAGGTCGCATTGCACGGGCAGCCGCGCCTCTCCTCCCTACCCTGCATTCGAACCCTGCAAGCGGCCGCCATCTCGGGGAAAAGTTCTCTCCCGCTTCCTCCCGCTGCGCGCCAGGTACTAGCAAGGTCGAGGAGAAGGAAGCGAACCCGGCACTACAACTCCCATGACTCCCTTTCGCGACGGCAAGAGGTCACATGGGAAACGAAGGCGCTCCTTCGAGGAGAGGATAAGGCGGCCCTCTGGCTCGGAACGCGGAGCTGGCGAATGAGGGACTCCGCGCTGATGACCCCTCCTCCGATTCGCTAGCCCGTTCCGATCCGCTTCGCTGATTGGCGGCGGAGACGTTGACCCCGCCCCCTCGACGGGAGGGAGGAGAAGGAGATCGGCGTAGGCGCGTGCGGGTTGCTGGTAGGCTGAAGTCGTCAGCATGGCGGAACCCGCAGACGGGGCAGGTTTGGAGGCGGCCTCGGAGGGGCTCCTGCTGATGGCAGCCGGCGATGAGGAGGGGGCCGCGGAGGAGATCGTGGAGGTGGTGGACCTTGAGGCGCCTGGACCCGGTAAAGAGGCGAGGGACTGGGCGGCTGGGACGGGGACTTGGGATCGAGGTCCTTTTCCAGGGACTTTTGCAGAGGAAAACGTGACCACCCTGAAAAGTAGTAAGAGGGCTGACCGGTTAGGTGTCATCATCCCCATCCTCATTATCGCCACTCAGTCTGTCAGATTTATTTGTTAGGAGACTTTGGTCATCACTAAACTACAGCCTAGCTGGTAGCGAAACATTTTAACATAAATGACCCCCTAGCACGCTGGACCTCGTTTTGTGCAATAAATCATTGGTTCATCCGTTGGGTGCCTAGAGCAATCCTAGAAACCTTATATGTAATATACTATATTTATGCCTGTCAAGTAGTAAATCGCACGCTTTCTCCCTAATGTTAAAAAGAAGAGGAAACTGGCCCTTGAATCTTTTTCACAACCCATCCCTAGGGGAATTATACAGGAAACAGTATAATACACTGTGAACAATCTTTTGGTCACAGATGCACATACATTTACCGATATTCTGGTGTTCACCAACATCTTTGTTATTTATACACCCAGAGACAGGATGGATTTAGAGCTGGCCGCTTGGAGGTGCTCTAGCTCAAGAATATTACAAAGACAGGTCCCTACCCCAAGAGGCTTACAAGAATGGACACAGTGAAACAAGAGGGAAAGGAGGGAAATGGAGTCATGGGAAATATATGTGATTATTTCAGTTGCATGCTGTTTGGCTTTGGGAACAATTCTGTGTGCAAGAAGCTGCCATAAAGTAAGCTGATGTAAATTAAGCCAGCATAAAGTTACACTAGGTCCAAACATCATGGGGCATTGGGGGGCAGCTTTCTGCCTGAGCTTGGTAGAGAGAAAACAAGCATTTAAAGCAGTGTTTTATGCTGGGTTGCTAGGTCACATGACTGAGCTGAATGGGCTTAGGGTGCAGTCCAAATTCTGCCCCCTCATCACACCTTTTGAGGGACTTATATTGGCCTTAGCTCTTGTGACTGAGCCAGAATGAGCAAGGTACACTGGCTTATCTTTGGCTGAGCTAGGGTTGGCTCTAAGGTGACCCACTGCTTCCTATGTTGCTCATCCTGGTGGATTTTGCCATAGGATTGCTGCCTTTAAAAAATGTATAGGTACAAAGCAGGTGATGGAGTAGCAATCACAGGGGGAATGGGAGAAGGGGAGCTGTTTGGAGGCAATGAATAAGAGAACAGAGAGGGAGGATGGGGTCCATAATTATCAAAACCGATGTCTCATGTAGGTTAGGGAAGGCTATTATGCATTACAATCTATAATTTGACATAGGAATATAATTGAGAGGCTCAGGTTCTAGTGACAGCAGCATTTCAGACCACATAGAGTGGAAGGGGCACAGGAGATTAGGGCTGGTGATTTCTACAACTTGTCTGAATCCTTTGCGACTATGACTTACTGGCACTTAGCTGTGGACTGAGGTTGGCAGTTTACCACGTAAGGTTCATTCTTCTCCTCTAAACAGGATGGTGAGCTCACACAGAGATGCCGCAGTTTAGCACACCTGCTTTTACTTATTATGCTGGGTTGGTGGGGGGAACCTTCATGCTGACTGGCTTTGTAAAATAGCATTGCTTTGTTTGCTTCTGCAGATGATCTGGCTGATGAAATGGAAGATGTGGATTTAGATGAAGAGGAGGCTGCTTGGGAGGATGTTGAGGCAGAGGAAGGCATGGAGGCCCAAGATGACAGTGAGGTCACGTTCTCCAAACACACGGGTGAGCTGGTAGAGGAATGAGAGTAGGCATATCATTCATTATCTAGTGCCCCAGGTTTGGGCCTACCTATTCTGTGCCTATTTTGTGGCTCGGCAAGACTACTTTATTATTATTTGCTAAAGAAACCTGGTTGATAAAGGATTTAACCATCTCTTTGTCAGTGGCTAGCATGGTATTCCATTGGTGGGTTGCTGATGCAAGTTCACACTAGCCGGTGAGCCTGCTTTCTACTTTAAGTCCCATCCCTGCTAATTTAAAGCCAGGGTGGGTGATGTGAATCATCTCTGCTGGTATTTTCCAAGATGGTGCTCTTCTATGTTTTTCTTTTACCTTAAAAGGGCCAGGTGCCCTTGAGCAAGGAATGGAGGGGAAGCACCTGTGAATTCTCTATAGTGCTGTGCTGTTGTGGCTACAGGATGGTGCTGTTTCAGCTGTGAGTGTGCTTCACTTTCACTCTTCTTTCCTTAACGTTTTGCTGGGAGAGAGCAACACAGTTATGCCCCAGTCAAGAATGGGGAACTTGTGTCCCTCCAGATATTGTTGGATTCCCAGCTTCCATCAGCTCCCAGCCAGCATGGTCAATGATGATATTTGGAGGGTGGCAGGTTTTGCATCTCTGATCCTTTCGGTTCCTCTTGTTTGGATGCCCACAATAGGACTGTGAGTGTGTGAGAGAGGTATGTCTGGCTTCTGTCGCTAACATTGTTCTGTTTGTTCCCCCTAGCATCTGTTTTCTGCGTCAGTCTTGACCCCAAGACCAACACACTGGCAGTGACAGGCGGTGAAGATGACAAGGCTTTTGTGTGGCGCCTCAGTGATGGTGAGCTCCTCTTTGAATGCTCAGGTGAGTCTCTTCTGGGTAATGCCTTTCAACTCTAATGCCAATATTTGAATTGCTTTGTGTTGCTGGGGTCAGCATAAAACAGTTTTAACAACAACTATTTCCCTCTATCTTGGATAGCCCTGGGGATAAAGTGATCCATATCTAAAAATCTATATCTAGGAAACTCTTCAGCTGGTGATTTGGATAGGAAGGTGTAGCAATGGAAAACATCTATATTTCTGAGGTGACTGAATATCCCCTCCTTTTACTTCTGGCATTGAAAGGACTGCCTGCAGATTGCCATATGTGGATAACTCCACATTAAGGGTATACTCTATAATGGCCCTGCTCTACTGAAGAAATAATAATTCCAACAGGGCTGGGGCACCTGTGGGCTTTGAATGTTGTTGGACTACAACACTCATCATTGTTGACCATTAGCAATGGTGGCTGGGGTTCACGGGAGTTAGAGCCTGAAAGATCCATATATATCCTGCCAGCACCATGATTATTTTCAGGACTGTTCATTGTGTTGAGGCAGGATGTGTGTGATATTATTGAGCTCCCTGGAGGAACAGCAGGACACTAATACTTCCGCTGTTGCAAACACATATATAGCTATATGGTGCTTTACAGTGTCCAGAGCACTCTCTCTGCATTATCTTTCACAACAACAGACCTGTAAGGTAGATTAGTATTATCACCCTGATGTTGCAAATGCTGGCAGGGAGTGGGTTGAGGCTGTGAGAGAGTGATGTAGAGAAAGATGGTGGCTTTCCTGCAGGCCACGAAGTGCGTTCATGGCAAAGGAGAGATATCAGGCACTTCCTGGTATGCTATCTTGCTTATCTTGAAGGACTCTCCATTGAACTTAATGGGATTGATTTCCGAATATGCATGTTCTTGTTCTTTTCATTATCGCCAGGACACAAAGATTCCGTCACTTGTGCTGGTTTCAGCCATGATTCCACATTCGTGGCCACGGGTGACATGAGTGGACTGATAAAAGTCTGGCGGGTAGATGCCAAAGAGGAGATCTGGTCTTTCGAAGCGGGTGACTTGGAGGTGAGAAATGGGGCCTATAAATTCCAGGGCAAAAGTTTCACCATGAGAAGATTTCCCAGTGGAAAGCATGACCACTGTCTTGATTCTAGGGAGAAAACTGTGAGATAATTCAGATAAATTATTTCCTCTGACAGAAATGCAATGCTTTATAGGCCTGACATTTGGAATATTCCATTTGGAACAGTTTCTAATTTGGTTGGGTGCAACAATGTAATATGGAACAAACTGATGCTTTCTGTGCAAGCTACAGTGTTACAATTGCTACAACAAGGCTGTCAGTTTTGCTCATTTGTGTTCTTTGCCACTCTGCCGTAGTCATACAAAGGCTCACAAAACCACATGGCAACGTCATAGCGTGCCAATTGCACAACCTATATGTTAGGTTGCAGTCGTAAGCAAGGCGTACTGGTGAGATGGTGTGATGTGGTGGCTAAAGAGTGGGAGCTAGGAGGCTGGAAGTCTCCAGCTGCAATCTCGCCTCGGCTGCAGATTTGCTAGGTAATGTTAGGCAAGCTTCCATCTCCCCTGTTTGCACGGAATACTGAGAAGAGCATATGGGAAGCTATTTTCACCATCTCAAGTGTTATATAAATGCTATACAGTAAACGTTTGGGGTACATATTTAAGAGTTGGCTGTTGGATAACTTTTGCACAGTGAGAAAGAATTTGTTGGTCATGTGCAAAGCAGCAGGCTCCTTTCTGGTATTGCTTAGTTCCCAGCTTTCTCCTAGTTTAGCTTAGCTTTCTCTTTCTCTTCTTGACCCCAGTGGATGGAGTGGCACCCTCAGTCCCATGTCCTTCTGGCTGGCACTGCTGATGGCAACTCCTGGATGTGGAAGATACCTAGTGGAGAGTGCAAGACCTTCCAAGGCCCGTCCTGTCCAGCTACGTGTGGTCATGTCCTTCCTGATGGTGAGGAGCAGGGCTTGCGATGTGGGGATGAGCTTGCAGAAGTGTTATAGGCGTGGCACTGTCCAATGGCAGAATATGTCGGCTTGGTTCACCCATGATGCTAAAGCATGGTTTGTTTGTTTGTTATATTTATACCCCACCTTTCCTCCAAGGAGCTCAAGGTGGTCTACACAGTTCTCCCCTTCTTCATTTAATCCACACAATCCTGTGAGGTAGGTTAGGCTAAGAGACAGTGACTGGCCCAGTGTCACCCAGTGAGCTTTATGGCTCAGTAGGGGATGTAAACTCTGGTGTCTCGGGTCCTAGTCCAACACTCTAATCCCTGCACCACACTGGCTTATTGGTTGGTTGAATCTTTGAACCCAGCCAACAGAGCAACCATGGTTTGTGTTTTGGCAACTTACGACTCCTGGCCGTTTTAACTATGATTTTGTGTTACGCCTGAACCCAGCAGCATTGCTTAATCAGTTTTTCGGCCACTCCATCTCAGATATTGGCCAAGTTACAGAGGCAGAAGGCAAGGCTAGATGGAAAACAAACCAAGCTTTGGAGGAACAAGCTATGGTTTGTTTGCTGGATTATAAGGCAACTCCTGGGTTTTTTTGAAAGTGGGGGTGGAATGGTTAAAACAAACCATAGTTTAGTGTCATGTGTGACTGTAGCTGCTGTGAAATTTGCCTCTTCCAAGCACATCCTCTGTTCCTTTATGCACAGAGGCAGCCTTCCTAGTGACCTCCATAAATTTTGAACCTTGACCAGCATGGCCTATGGCCAGCAAGGAAAGAAGCTGTAGTCTAAAACATTTGGAGGGGAAGGCTGTAATAGCAAGGGATCGTGCTACAGTTGGGGTTGACTCTTGGGCTTCCTTGGGATCTCCCTGAATATGACAGAGTGACTAACACAAAGACGCTTAATGCAGGGAGGAGAGCTGTGGTCGGTTACGAAGATGGGACCGTGCGCATCTGGGATCTGAAGCAGGGCAGCTCGCTGCATGTCCTCAAAGGTACCAAAGGTTCTGTTTGGTTGCCTGTTTCCATTTATTTGCTGTCAGGAAGCTGGAGCAAGGGGAGGTGTTGCTCAGAAACCTCTTTCAGAGTACTAGCTTTGCACGGGAACTGTAAAGGCAGGAAAGAACCTGAGGAGGGGGAGGAATATGGATGGCTTTCAAGAAACATGGAATCCCAAGGTCTAAACAAAAACAATAAAACCCTGCTTTCACTGTGCAGCCTCTGCAGGATTTCCTCTCTTTGGAGATTGGCTTCCCCTTCTTGGGGGATGTAATGATGGTCACCATCTTAGTTGCTTTTAAATGGGAATAAGACAAATACATGGAGGATGAGGCTATAGCTCTTAGTCACGATTTCCACATTGCCAGTTACTGGGGAATAGTATTAGGAGAGGCCGTTTTGTTGTCCTTGTGAGCTTAACCAGGACAAAGGTCATGGGAGGGGCGTTCCTGTGATTATGCCTGCTTTTTCCTACCTCCTTGTGGGCTTCCCAGAGGCACCTGGCTGGTCACTGTGGAAACGGGATGTTGGAGGCCTTTGGTCTGATCCAGCAGGAATCCACTTGCCTTTCTATGAGAATCAGTTAAACTACAACAAAGACTGAGATGGATTGCTTTGAAAAGTATCAGCAGCCCTTCATCAGTCACTGGGTTGGGGCAGAGGAGAGAGGTGTGTTGGTCAACCTTGTGAAATTGCATCACCCAAGGGCCACTGAGCCACTTCTGCTCGCAGATAACAGGGTGTTATTATGAGTCAAGGCAAAGGCCACAAGCCTCTCTAATGGTTTTCATGTTCTTATATGAAAAGTCATAGTCTTTTTGTTATTTTCTCTTGTGGCTGTAATGTGCTTTAGAATTGGCAAATCCAAAAATAAAAATGGTGAGCCAAGACACAAGCAACTATTTAGGGCAATGAAGGAGGTGGAAGGTCTTAGCGCACGCCTAGGCACCCTTTGACGTGTGATCTTTGCTCTCTCACCTTTTCTAGGTCAGGACGGGCACCAGGGCCCGTTGACGTGCGTGGCCAGCAATAAGGATGGCAGCCTAGTCCTGACAGGCTCTGTTGACTGCCATGCCAAGCTAGTGAGCTCTGCAACAGGCAAGGTGGGTGCCTTCTCCCCCTCCATGCTGGAATGAATATACATGGGAACTTCCTTAGCCCACAGGGTGTGAGAGTGAGAAACTGTGCTTGTTTCAGCACAATCTTGTATTGCCCATTTGGATAGAAGTTGCATTTTTACTCCACCCTTCTTCCAAGGAGCTCAGGAGTTCTGTCCCCTTCCTTCTTTCACCGTCACAGCAACCCTGCGAAGTAGGTTGGGTGGGAAGTGACCTTGGGTGGAAATCTGGACCTGATCCTAGTCCAGATTTTACACCAGGGTGGATAAAAATCAATGATTTTTAAAAATTTAAATTGGATGTTGTTGATTTTAATCAATTTTTTAAATTTAAATTGGATTTTTAAAATAAAATGCTTTTGGAGGAAAACATCTTTCTAAAGATAGTTTTCTATTTAAGTTACTTTATAGTCCGAAGGCCATCTGGAAATAAGGATTTGTTTTAAGTTTTTCATGTGTGTTGAAACTCAAAGGTTTTTTTTCTTTCAGTTTAACCACATCATTTAACAAACATGGACACATATACTATAATGTTATTGTTTTAGTTAAATAAATTGTTTAAATTGTTGTTAAGGAAATGATCATTTTTCTCCTTCCAATAAAGTACAGCAGAAAAGTTGTCCATATATAAACAGTTAACATTAAACCTCACAATAATTTCATAATTATTTGTCTATGTCAGGCATAGGCAAACTCCGGCCCTCCAGATGTTTGGGACTACAATTCCCATCATCCCTAGCTAACAGGACCAATGGTCAGGGATGATAGGAATTGTAGTCCCAAACATCTGGAGGGCTGGAGTTTGCCCGTGTCTGGTCTATGTATTTCTGATAGTATAAGCAAATCAGTAATTTTTGATATACCATATTTTTCGCCCCATAGGGCAGACTGGCCCATAGGACGCACCTGGGTTTTTTTTGGGGGGGGGGGAGAAATAAAGAAAAAAAATTTTATTTCCCCCCCAGGCACGGGGCTGGGGCGGGGGAAGCCCGAGCTTCCCCCGGCCCCAGCCCCCAGAACAGGCAGCTCTCCGCAAGCCTTGGGAGACCAGCGCGACTTCCCGCTGGGCTCCCACGCTTTGCGGATATCTGCCTGAAGCCCAAACCAGGTTGGGGAACAGCGGGATGGCGGCGCTCCGCCTCCCCGCTGTCCCCCAGCTTGTTGGGCTGGCGGCGGGGAGAAGCGCGCTTCTCCCCACCGCCAGCCTCCAAACCAGGTCAGGGGACTGAAGCCCGGAGCGCGGTGTGCAGCGCGCCCCAGGCTTCGAGATGCAGGCTGCTATCCGCAAGCCTAGGGAGCCCGACGGGAACTCCCGCAGACTCCCAAGGCTTGCGGAGAGCTTCCCGAAGCCTGGAGAGCGAGAGGGGTCGGTGCGCACTGACCCCTCTCGCTCCCCAGGCTTCAGCGAAAGCCTGCATTCGCCCCATAGGTTGCACACACATTTCCCCTTCATTTTTGGAGGGGAAAAAGTGCGTCCTATAGGGCGAAAAATACGGTAACTGTAAAAACTACTCTGAAAATTTATTATTCCAAAAATGAAACCTTCATCTCATTGTAAATATTAAGATTATACCAGCAGGAATGCCTTTCTGTAAAAAGAAGATTTAAACCAAGTCTTACTGACTAGTGATTTAAATTGATTTGATTTAAATCAAATCCACCCTGACTCTTAACTTGTCTAGTATCAGAGAGTTAAACTACTGTATGCAGTAACCCCTGCAAACAGGGAGCTTTCTTCTACCATGCCTTGTGCATCTGGCTCTTTTTCATGTCTTGTGTTATCTGTGCATACATCTATGGGGCAGTTGTAGCTCTTGTAGGGGATGGTCAGGGTTTTGCAATGTCACTCTGCCACCGCTGCCACCACACGGAGAGGGGAGCCAGGCTCTGGTGAGTGCGATGGGCCTGTGACTTCCTCTGAAGCCAAGCTAAAACTGAAGGGAGTGAGGCCCAGGATTTGTTGCCACTCTCTATCTGCTCTGCATCTCCAGCTTGGAGCAGGAAGAAAGAGGTGAATACACATCACCTTGCCTCCACATCTAACAGGCACCCCAAGCTCAGAATGCCTTTACCCTCTCTTCTTCGCCTCTGAAGGTTGCCGGGGCAGTTTCACTTTCCCCTCACCAGCTCTAAGCAGAGGTGTTGGGTTCTTCCCCCATTGCAGGAACATTGTGAGATGTTGGGGACATTGAAATAACAACAACAACAACAACAATAATAATAATAATTCTTCTTATTTATTATTCTGGTTGGCCAGTGAGGATGCTGTGGTGACGGCTGGTTTTCCAGGTGTCTCCTGTGGTGTTTTGAGCTAGGTTTGTAGGCTCTTTACATTTTGTTGGATCTTGCCCATGAGTAGTATATATCAGGGATGTCCAACAGGTCGATCGGGATCGATTGGTCGATCCCCAGGGGGTTGCAGTCGATCGTGGCCTCATTTTCCTTTGCCTTTGCACTGGTGAGCCAGTGTGGTGTAGTGGTTAGGAGTGGTGGACTCGTAATCTGGGGAACCGGGTTCGCGTCTCCGCTCCTCCACATGCATCTGCTGGGTGACCTTGGGTTAGTCACACTTCTTTGAAGTCTCTCAGCCCCACTCACCTCACAGAGTGTTTGTTGTGGGGGAGGAAGGGAAAGGAGAATGTTAGCCGCTTTGAGACTCCTTCGGGTAGTGATAAAGCGGGATATCAAATCCAAACTCTTCTCCCTTCTAAGAGCACCTGGCCCCACCCCCTCTCCCCTGCCTAGATTTTCCTGATATCTGTAACAGAAGACGAAGTTCTTGCTGTCGGAGATTTTCATTCTGAAAGTAAATCGCAGTCCCTTGGGAGTTGGCCACCCCTCATTATCTTATCATTGGCTGTTTCTTTCCTGCAGGTTGTGTCTGTTTTCAAGGAAAAGGCCATTGTCCCCAAGTCTTCTGCTGAGGAGGCTGAATCCAACTCAGTTGAATCTCTGGGCTTCTGCAATGTGTGAGTATTGCCTTCTGGGTTGTGGGAACTGCCCGGAACTGAAATAAGTGAAACATTTCCATCAGGGACGGGGAACCTGCAGCCCTGCTCGATTTTGTTCCCACAAGTCTCGGCCAGTGGTCAGGAGTGATAAGTGTTGTAGTCCAACAATGTCTTGAGGACCACAAGTTCCCCATCCCTGGTTTGCATGAACAGAATGGAAGGGGACAACTGCGTGCAACATAATGTAGAGCAGCCTTTGCTAACTCAGTGCCCTACAGATGTTATGGACTATTATAATCAGCCCAACCACTATGATAGTGCTTGTTGAGGCTTATGGGAGTTGCAGTTTAAAGTACCTGGAGGGCACCAGGTTGGCAAAGTCTGATCTAGTATAAGATCAATATGGGCTAGATACCACTGTATCATGAAATCTAAATTGTTTATTTTACATGGCATTTTCTTCACCCACCCTTTGAATGCATACGCATCCTTTGGGACTGCTTACAACAATTAAACAGCAATATCATGGAACCACTATACAGTGGTACCTCAGGTTAAGTACTTAATTCGTTCCAGAGGTCTGTTCTTAACCTGAAGCACCACTTTAGCTAATGGGGCCTCCTGCTGCTGCCGCACCACCGGAGCCCGATTTCTGTTCTCATCCTAAAGCAAAGTTCTTAACCCAAGGTACTATTTCTGGGTTAGCGGAGTCTGTAACCTGAAGCATATGTAGCCCAAGGTACCACTGTATCAAGTAAAAATACGTTGGGAAAGAGGCAGACTATTTCGAAAACAAACTTCAGATGGAAGCATCTTCCCAAGAAGGCAAAGGCCTGCCCAGGGTAGTTGGGATGGTTGAGTCTTTGAAGCCTACTGGCTTCTGAGATTTCACCAGGCATTGCCCACATGCTTTCAAGGCTATCCTCTGCCAGAAGGACTGAAAAAAATAAAGGAGATTTGTTTTAAAAAATTAAACGTGGTTCATAGGGAGGCTTCTCAGGATCAGTTTCTACCCTCATGCACTACAATTACAGGATACACACAATTCTTGAGAATATTTGTGAGCATTTCTGCCAAAGTCAAGTGCTATTTTGTGGAACCCATTTAAGGGGAAAGCTATCGCCTAATTTCGAAAAGACCCTGCCTTCATAGGCAGCTCCTGCATTGCTCCTTTTCTGAAGGAACAAGAGCCAGCCTGGTGACTCCTGAATGACTGCCCT
This sequence comes from Podarcis pityusensis, assembly GCF_964106645.2. NCBI lineage: Eukaryota > Metazoa > Chordata > Lepidosauria > Squamata > Lacertidae > Podarcis > Podarcis pityusensis. The sequence continues at coordinate 87,410,769 of NC_138028.1, forward strand.
TCCTGCAGGGAGGTTTGGACTCTGCTGGGAGGAGATCACACACTGTTTTTTGTTGGATGGGCTTATTTATTTATTAAAGCGCATTGCCTACTTTTCCACAAAAAGTTGCACCCAGAAGCCTCCCATTTTTTAAAAAAAGCTCCTTTTTCTCTGGCTTTGTTGTCATGCAGGATGCCGCTGGCTGCTGTTGGCTACTTGGACGGGACCTTGGCCATTTATGACGTCGCCACACAGACCCTGAGACACAACTGCCAGCATGAGGTAGTGGAGAAGACCCTTCTGGGAATTGCTGGGGGGCTTTGGGAAGAGCTGCTGTTGGCAGGAGGAAGCAGTTCAATCCAGGAGGAATGCAGCAATAGCCAAGGGCTTCACAAGGACTTCACAGAAGTCCTGGGTCCTGGCCTCTGCCTTGCAGCCCTGCTGCTGACAGGAGCTTCAGACAGGTCCCTAGTGCCTCGGGTAGAAGTGGCCCTGCACATGTTGTTGGGACCGCAACTCCATCATCCCCGGGCAACATCACCAGTGGTCAGGGATGATGAGTGTTGGAGTCCAACAACATCGTGAGAGCCACAGGCTCCCTTTCTTTGCTGCAGCAGGAAACTTTCCTGAGCCAAAGCCCCTACATGCAAACAGCACCCAAAAACTCTATTATGGGTGAACACATAATGGAGGGAAGGGTCATATTTTCTAAGCTCTCCTTTAATTCATTCTTTCTCTTCTCCTGGTTGAGCGGTCTTCTTTCCTGGGAAGCTTACTCTGCTCTGACAGGTTGATTGCAACATGCACTGAGTTTGTAGTCCAGGCTTTGTGTCCAACCACCTCTGATTTAGGTAGTGAGTAGAGTTTGTTTCATTCAACATTTCATGGTGAGAAGACCTTAGGCGGGCGAAGGATCTTTCTTCTTCTTCTTCTTCCCAATATACTGCCCTATACCTGGAGGTATCAGGGTGGTTCACAGAACAAAATCAAAATACAAAACCACCAAATACATAAACAAAATAAAAACAACAACCCAATAACACCCCCCCCCAAAGAAAACCCCACATTTTAAAAGGGCATAGGATGTCAATCAAGTCAACAAAAGGCCTGGTTTAAAATGCTAAGCGGGTCGGAATGCTGGTGACTAATAGGACCCTTTCCTTCTGTATTTTCAGTCGGGGATTGTGCAGCTCCTGTGGGAAGAGAGTTCCCCCGTGGTCTACACCTGCACCCTGGGTGGGGCTGTGTGCCTCTGGGACGCCCGCTCAGGCAAGCTGATCAGCGAGTACCGGGGCCACTCAGCGGAAATCCTGGACTTTGCTTTGAACAAGTGAGTTCCTGGAGCAAGAGCCCTTGGGGAGGTGCTGGGTGCTGTGTGGAGGAGTGCAGAGGGAAGCACAGAAAGCAAACATTGGAAGGCAAGGATATACGGAACAGTATACATTAAGCTATGGCTTGTTTTTGTGTGGGTGTGAGTAGGGTTCCTGGGGAAGGAAATACATCTTGTGTTCTTAAGGCTCTTTTCCTCCCAGCTCCCTTCAGAGTTGTCCTTTTCATTTGGAGGGAGGGCTCCATCTGTGGTTCTTGCAGAGAGCGGTGCACGTACACTAAAATGGAAATATGTGGTTTGGCACAGAGAAGAATGGACTTGGAAAAAGGGTTCATCCCTTGGGCACTTTGGCTTTCCCTGCCTTCCTTTGTTATATGTAAAATGGGACTTGCTGATATCTGCCCCACCCAGGAGTTGCGAAGGGAAGTGAAATAACTATTCTAGTTGGTTTTTGCTTGCTTGCTGGGGATTAAGCCTCATTGAGGTGAACAGGACTTGCTCCTGAGTAAAACCAGGGGAGGCTTGGGCCGTTGAAACTTGCACTGACATTGATTAGTAATTGTTGTTGGGGGTAAACCTTTTTCTCTTCTTGTCGCCTCTTTCTTGCAGAGACGCTTCCATTGTGGTTACCACTTCTGGCGACCACCAGGCCAAGGTCTTCTGTGTGCAGCGCCCTGACCGCTAACAGGGCTCCTCTCGAGCAGTGATTGGCACTGTGAAGAAGCAGCCCCGTGTGGATGCAAGTGGCCACACCAGTGGGACTGTGGTGGGGTGGGCAGGGTGGTTATCATCCCGCCTAAGAGGGCATCTAATGTTTTTGGGAAGGGAAAGCTTTGCCACCCTATCCCCCGACTGTCCGAGGGCTAATTTTTTGGAGTTTTGGATGAGAAGCTTTTAATTATTCCCCCTGCCTAGTACTCTGAAGAGCTACAAAGTTGTGCAAACACACTGTGTCTGGTCTGGGGGATAGATCATCTGCATGACTGTGGTGGGAGAGGTGTGCCATGCCTTTTTCTGCATTTTTTCTGGTATGGCTCCCCCTTGTATAACTTGCAAAGGAGTGTGCAAAAACCCTGCTAATCAAAGGAATTGGCTTCCATCCGTTTCTGCATAAGCTGGGACAGGTGGATGGCTTCGCAACTTCTGAAATGACAAGGAAGTATGTCCTCCCACCTCCCCCGTTTGAAACCTTTGCCCTTGGTTTGGGTGAGCAAATCGTGTGGCTTGGCAGGGAGGGATCGGCTTTAGCGAGAGTTCTGACGCTCACACATTGTCTTGGAAACATCATCTTATGGTTGGTTGAATAGATCAGCCTGGGAGTTGGGCAGTGGATCTCTCCAGCAACAAATACACAATTTGTTCAGATGATCCCTCTGGCCTCTTCTATATCAGATGACATCGTGATGCAATAAAAAAGAACAAATGAAAAAGAAAGGCTATCATTTTCGCAAGGACTTTGTTTGGGGACCTATTTGTTCATGGCCAAACAGTGAGTTGGTTGACTGTTGTCTACTCCCAAACCAATGGTTATTAAATAAAATAAAAATGTGTGCTTATGTTCCTGAAAAACTGGAAAGAGGGAATGAATGAACACACAGAAGCACCCCTTGCTCCTCCACCAGCCAGTTCCCTGGTCTCAGCAAAGAGAGCTGAGTTGGGGGTTCTGTTGGGAAGTGCTCAGTGGTTTCTTGGCTTCCTCTGTAACCTCTACTGTATAACAGATCTGACCCCAGTATCAGCCAGATGCATGCAAATAGAGCACAACTGTTCTAGACATCTTATTCTTTGAGGTATTGTACGCTGTGATGACCTTGGTAGGAGTTGGGGGCTCCCTCTCTCCCAGGGCTAGCGCAGTGTCAGAAGAGGGGGAGGGTGGGGAAGAAGTGCTGCCCTGCGCTGAGGGAGGCAGGAACAGAAAATGTTGGTGAGAGGGGATGCGGTGTCTCTTATGAGAAACAGTAGCAGGAGGAAGTTCATGGGGTGCAGTTTTCGCTGCCTGTGCTAACACTACCTACCCCACAGCCACTAACAGCTCAAGGGACTTCTTTGAAGTCAGTCTTCGCCAATCATGAGCCTTTGGAAGATTGTCACCAGCATGTTCTCCGCTTCCCAGAGTTGCTGCTCATTTTTTGTGTGTATTGTCGCCATAAAAGTCTTGTTCAGAGGATCTGCTGGAGGGTCCTATGTAGAAGGTGAACATAGAAAGCTATCTTATACTTCAGCAGACTGTTGATTGATTTAGCTCTGAATTGTCTCTGTAGCTACTGACTAAATAAAGTGTGACTGGAGCTGGAAAGACATGCTAGTATTTTAAACAAAATGCCAAGTATCTGTTTAGGATATCCTGGGACAGATGGATTAGCCTGTCCCACCAGTAGGAGGCAATTGGTTTCTAATTTGAGTGCTATGGAGGTGTCCCTTGTGTTTAGAAGTGGACTGAGAAATAGGTGTGAAATCCTCTTGCACCTTTGCGCTTGTGAAACTGCTTTTGATCCATCAGGCACATCTGACAACTTAAGAAAAGGAGATGTGGTTTTTTGGTCGTTTCTCACTGCAGTCCCAAAGGCCCCCCTGTTACTGTGGTGGTGGTGGGGACCCTCCAAAATGGTTTGCGGGGGGGGGGGTTGGCTGCAGGAGAAGAGGGGGGAAATGGATTCTCCTTTATTTCAGTGGATGTCTTCACCGAATTAAAAGCTAATCTGTGAGCAGAATGGTGGCATGGTTGGATTTCAAAGCATGTGATCTCCAGCAAGGAATCCTGGGAACTGTGGTTTGTTAAGGGTGCTGGATATGGTAGCTCTGTGAGGAGGAAACTCTAATTACCAGGATTGTTTGGGGGAAGTTGTATACTTCAGATGTCCGTTGAATATGCTTTAAAATGTATAGTGTGGATCTGCCCTGTGTATGTTTGTACAGGTGGTGGGAATTCAACAGTCAACTATTGAAAAAAGTATAGAAAATGACTTTTTGTAATTGGGTTGCATCACCTGCCGTGGTTCTTTTTATTTTTTTATGCATGCACGTTTTAGCACTTCTGCTTAGAACAGTCGCGAAGAGGGCAAAGCCTGTTGCATAGGCAACCACCCAACAACACTTCTTTTCTTTCCATGCAAATATGTTTTGTATGTATAGCAATGCCTTTAATCATGATTGGTTTGTCTGGCAAATTTTGAAATTTGCTTGTTCACAAAGCAAGGTTTTCATTTTGTTTACCAAATCCTCAGAAACTTTTGTTCCCCCATCAGTCAGGCTAGCATCATTTGTTTTTGTGTAATGTCTGCGTTTCCATGGAGCAATGTCCTGCACCAGGATTAAACATGAAGAGCCACACCATTGCTCTGTACGTTTTCTTAAAAGTTCAGCAACGAACCCATCCACGCAGTGACTACCGTTCTGCACCTCCTGGTCTGAGGAATGCAGACCATGAGATCTCAATATTCTTGACTTAAATCAGCCTTGTCAACAAGCCCACAAAAGTTGCAGAAATGTTTGTTAGCCAGCTGGGGCTGTCAGAAAAGAGGCTCCTGTTCCCCTTGCAGCTGGTCCAATGCATGGCAGAGCGGGGGGGGGGGGGGGGGCGGGTGCTTCCCTCTGCTGGCACCCTACTTGGTTTCTAAGGTGATCTGAGGAAGGAAGATGTTCTCTGTCCCCCCCCCCCCAGTAGTAAGGATTGTTGAATTTTTCAACTTTCAAATTCCAAAAGTGAGGAATTTGCTAAAAGGTTGCAATGTAACTTGGGAATTCCAAAGATATTTTAGTTAAATTAATATAATTTAGTTTTGCTTAATACGTAAAATGTGTAAAATTGCATAGAAATCATTAGAAATGATTGCCAAGTACTTGTAAGTTTTATATAAATATTGTTGTTATTATTTAGCATTACCTGACATTTTCAAAAGGTAAAATTAAAATTCTTTGCTTTTCTGAGGGCAGTTTATGTGCTTTTTAATCAAATGTAGATTTACCAAGCTAAATGTTGTCCAGTAAAAAAATAATAGCAGATTTGAGTTCCTCACGCCCCAAAATGTATTTTCAAGACCCCTGAAGAAATTTGCAAAAATTAAATTCCACCCCCTAAAATGACATGCTCTACTCCACCAGCACAATTGTTTTTCTACATGTGTTCACCTCCATGCAATTCCTTGTCACCTAGGGTGACAACCCCTTTTCACCACTTTTTCTTGAGCAAGACAGCTCAGCTCAGAATAGATCTATTTTGTAAACTGAACCGACGTGTTTCCGGTTCTCTGGTTATCCTTAATAAGCCTTAACGGGTCTCTTGTTGTGGATGAGAGTGTGTTGCTCTCATGGCAGAAGAGACATGAAAAAAGACCACATGTGCAACAGCAAGATTAAAATACCAAGAAGATGTAACAGATCTGGAGCATGTGACCCTCTAGATGTTGTCATAGAGGCGACAACCACTTTGCGTGTGTCCAGTTGATTCGCAACCGACACGTGTGTTGCTTTTGGCACCAGAAGGGGGTGGAATGGACTTTCATGTGACCACTGATGTGTGCATTGACCCAGAACACAACTCCTGTGCAAATAGGGACTTTCCTGTACTACAGTTCTCATCATTCCTGACTGGTGCTGATGACAGCTTAAGCACAACAGCATCTGCAGAGGCACAGGTTAGCCACTCCGTCTCTGAGCATCTTTCTGTCACCAGGGGTCCACCACTGAGAGTATGCCTATTACTGTATGGAAGAAATACTTACATGGAAGTATATTTTGTGCCTGATGAAGAATGGAACATCCAGTTCTGTTACTTTTTACTAATGATACTGAGTATATCAGTCTTTCCAATATGATGGCCTCCAACTGGGAGTTATTGGGTTCCCAGTTAAATTGTTGGGCTCCCACCCAACTCTTATCAGCTCCAGCCAGTAGTCAAGAATGATGGCAGTTGTAGTTCAACATCTGCAGGACTACATGTTAGGCTCCTCTGAAATATGTAATGCCTGAGTCTGTCTTAAAATAAACTGCTTGGTTTTGTTTCCCAGTATATGAATATCATGCAATAATATTTGTTTCTGGGAATATAAGCCACAGATTTTCTTCCTAGATATGTAAACAGCGATTCTCATGGGAAAATGTTGGCCTTTATCTAGTACTCCAGAACTGAGATGAACTTAGATAGTTACAAAATGACGTTGGAGGATCAGTGCAACCTTATCTAGTTCATACACCAATCCCTCAATGTCCAGATGGTGGTGTGGGTTCTGAGAGAGGCAAGCAAAATGATTTAACCAGAGGCTTATTTCTGAGCAGACATGGTTAGGATTGCACTGTTGTTCAGAGATGCTAGCAAGACCACATCAAAGTTAGTAAAATGGTTGAATCCAGAGGATTCCTGAACTAGCAGGCTGCCTTTCTGTAATGAAATTAGTCAAAAGTGAATGAAGACTCCTCCTAACTCAGCTTTCAGTGGCAGCAATGTGGAAAGACAAGAGTGCACACAAAGTGTGTGCTAGAAAGAGGGGGTTTTGTTCCATGGAACCGCAAGTTCAGAGAAATAAATGTAAAGCTTAAATTACCAGAGGCCTCAGAAAAGAGCATTTTGTGGAACCTAGCAAATATTGTATGTTGGTTAAGTTATTAACAGCAACTCTTACAAGTGGTTGTCAAGTTCCGTGGTCAACGCTGCGCCCCAAAATCATTGGAGAGAGAGTGTGTGTGCGCACGCGCACCTGTCAAATATAACATGGGTAAGGTAAAGTGACAAGATGGGGCAACCACCATCTGGGGACTCGAAGGAGGGATTGTTTTGCTTTTAGTGGACCTTCTGGCTAGTGATCATAGGAAGTTCTTTCATACTAGATCAGCCTGTTTGTCCTTCGGGATTAGCATTGCTTGCTCCAATAGGCAGCAACTCCATGGCTCTACTAGACAGGGGTAGAAGCTGGGACTTCAGAATAAGACGCATGTGCTGTACCACTGAGCAGTGGCCTCTCCCCTCCTCTTTCCTAGGTATGGGAAAACTTAGCTTTTTGCTTTGGTGTGACCTGCTTTGGATGCTCTCTGCTGAAACAGTTGTATTTTGAAGCTTGGCTTGCTTAGCTTGTGCATGGTATAGTGTGCTATGGCCTCTGCGGAAGTGTTCTGACAGTTTCCCCACCTTTTCATCATTAAGTTGTTCCCAGATTCCTACCCAGTTTAATATTAAGGAAACGGGAAGTACCATAAGGGGCACAACAGGCAGGATCTCTGAATGGCGGCAATTAATGCTGATAAAGCTCAGTTTTGCCTCCCTTTCCAAGCTTCCTGAATCTTGGGGGTAGCACTGCAGTTTAAAGTGGGGCTGAGAAACCTGTGACCGTTCATATGCTGTTAGACTCAAAACTCCCATCAGCCACAGCCATCATGGCCGATGGCCAGGGACGAAAGGAGCTGGAGTCTAGCAACATCTGGAGGAGGATGCAGGCTCCCCATCCCTGATTTAAAGTACAGGGAAGGGAGAGATCAGAGTATTATAGAGTGAGGACTGTGGGGGCGGCAGCAGAGATGAGTGGCAGGCCTCTGCTGTGCTGCCCTTTCTCTGATCTCTTCCAGGAAGTGCTGCTGCTGCTGCTAGCACAGCATCAGATATTATAATAAACACAGGGTAGGGGCTGTTCTTTTTCAAGCATTCCTGCCCTCTCCATCCTCAGATCACAGAGTCATCAGGGAAGAGAAGCATCCAGCTGACCAGCTCTTCTGACTGCTCACACTTGAAGCTTAGCAGAACTTATTTGGTATTAAGTCAACGAAAAGCAGAGCTCTGACCTGGGCTGGGTAGAGCAGGGATGAATTCCTCGCGCTGCCATTTATCCTATGAGAAAACAGCAAGAGTTCCTGGAAGTGTCCGGGCTGCTGTGTCAAACTGCAGAGAAGGCAGTGCTTGCAAGCCTTCTGCCCGTACTGACTTTTCTCATTTAATACAAATGACAGTTGCTCCTGGCATGCTGCAGGGAGCCGCAGTTTATCACAGCGTGATCAGGCAAAGCTGTTGCAACTTCAATTTACACATATCTGCAGTCGCTGTAGCTTGCGTTACATCTGCTTGACTGGCTGCCCTTTTCGTGTTGCAGCCTCCAGTCCCTTCTGATTGAAATCCCAGGCTGATGGATGAGCTGCTGTGTTTCAGTGGCACAAGCGTGTCCTTGGAGCGTTTCAGGAAGCTGTGAGAGATTAACTTGAACATTTTGCATCACAGGGTGTGACTGCTGCCCCTTTCCTGGGGACAGTGTGCTTCCTAATGGAATATTTACGAGCTCTCATCCATCACATTGCGGAGAGCAGGGGATGATCATGAGCCATCAAACCCCATCTGTGAGGGTGGAATGGCTAGCTAATCCTCTTTCGAGCAAACACAGTGGCAGATGCTGCTATCGATACAGCCCACTTGGCGGTCAGCAAACATTGGTAGGGGGAACTCCCTGGGATGTGGTGAGAGAAGAGGCACCACCGGACTCTATTTGTTCTGTCAGCGTGGGCGAAACACCCAGGTTGGTGCCCAAGTAGGATAGTATCATGGTGGGTGATCTAATTATATATTCAGATTTACCAGGTTTCACTGGTATGCCAACTGCAACCGTTCCTGGATAGGGATGGGTTGGCCACGGTGACCTGTGCACTGACAGCCTCAAGAATGGATTACGGTAATGTACTCTATTTGGGGCAGCTCCTAGACCTGGTTTGGAAGCTGCAACTGGTGCAGAATGCAGCCCCTCCAAGTGTCCCTGAAGTGCCCTGGCCCAGTATACCTGAAGGAGCGTCTCCACCCCCATCGTTCAGCCCAGACACTGAGGTCCAGCTCCAAGGGCCTTCTGCTGGTTTCCTCACAGAGAGATGTGAGGTTACAGGGAACCTTCTCAGTGGTGGCGCCTGCCCTGTGGAACATCCTCCCATCAGATGTCAAGGAAATAAACAACTGTCTGACTTTTAGAAGACATCTGAAGGCAGCCTTGTTTAGGGAAGTTTTTAATGTTTGAAGTTTTATTCTGTTTATAATCTGTTGGGAGCTGCTCAGAGTAGCTAAGGAAACCCAGCCAGATGGATGGGGTATGAATAATAAATTATTATTATTATCATCATCATCCCTATTTTCCAAGGACAGTCCTGGATTTACAGAAGTCATCCTGGTTTCTGATTTGATCCTGGAATGTCCCACATTTCCTTAGGACATCCCTATTTTCATTGGATAGATGTGGGAGGATATGAGAATACCGTGGTTAGGTTACTGACTGAAGCTTCTTGCTGCATGCATGTAACACCCCTCTTGAAGTAACCACACTTGCTGCCAATCTGGTCCCAAGTCAATTTTCCTCTGTTGACATGTAAAGCTACAACCAACTTGGGAGCTGGTAACCTGGGAAAAAATGCTTCTTTTGAATAAACCTGCCCATTCAATTAGATCTTCAAAGGAGGACTTCCTGGCTGGGCCATTAAGTGCATTAATCCACCTTGTGATAACCCAGCATAGTGCCTTGGCTGTGGTGGTGCCTGCTTTGTGGAAAAGCCTCCTCTCTGAAATATGGCAAGCACCTACAGTAATGTGATTTTGCCATCTGTTAAAAACGCAGCTATTCGACCAGGCATTTTCTCAATAGTAGCTATTTCTTCCTACTGTATTTGTATACTGCATCTTACTTTGATGTAATTTTATCGAAAGGTTTTATATTAATAATGTACACTGCCTTGGAATTTTGTTTTAAATGAAGTGCATTATAAAAATATTTTAAACTAAATAGCATAAATGCAGTTTAATCAGCCATCTTTAATGTGGTAACCCATATTCAAAAACATATAAAGTAAATTATGGCAAGTCAGTAGAAAAATCCCAAAGGTATAACCCAGTGGTTCCCAGCCTTTATGACTATGAGGACCCCCATTTAACCTCAAAAAACACCCCCCACATGCTAATTGCTGTAATTTTAGGCTGTGTTAATTGAGAAAACACAATAACAAAAAACTATTTTGAACTCAGTAAGGCTTTGCAATGAAGTCTTAAAAAATCTTAATTTTCATTAATTGCAACTGTCATCATCATCATCATTATTAAAGCATCCTAATGAAGAACTGAATATAGTTCTCCAGGTGTGGTGCAGTTTGAAAGCTAGTGCTTATACTGTCTTCATAAATGTGGCTACCTGTGAGACAGAAATATTTGCTGCATTATTCTCCAAGTGGTACAACAGACCCACCTCTTTCTCCTCTGCCAATGGGCAGGATGGGGTGGGGAGCAGCTATCTCACAAGGGGTACAGACCAAATACAGATACTGTAAGGAAACTACAAACACTCTTGAGGGAACAAGCCAATCTATCTGATATTAGGGTGGCAGATTTGATGAATGACCAACCAACACAAAAACGATTATTATTCATGGGAAATTCCCAGTCCAGTCAGAGAATCCAAACAGGGATAGAAAAATAACTTTCTCATACTATTTGGTACCATTGGTCCATGCTTACTCCTGACAGGTCTCTCCAGTGTCTGGCTATGATGCTTCTGGCCGCTGAAAGTAAGTGGGTTATGAGTTCTTTGTGGTGTAAGTGGGCATTATTGTCTTGGAAGGTGTTTAGTAAGGCCAATTCTGGGGTGGTTTCTAATACTTGCTTGGTTATTTTACTTATTTCTCGTATGGTTGTCCCACCCACCCCACTCACACATGAAAACAAAGACCACCACAGCCAACCAAAAATGAATAGCCACACCCTAGGCCAACCCTAACCTCTCTCACCACCAAAGGAACACAAGTGAACAGCAAAGAACCTGCACAAGCGACGCTGACACCAAACCCTACATATAGTAAGTAAAATAGAAACATCGCTACCCCATCTCACCCCCACCCATCTTCCCCCCTCCACCTCTTTCCCCCTTTTCTTCCTAATGTCTCAACAAATGAAACTGATTTGTAAAAATGTTACATGGAAAAAAAATACGAGAGAGACACATTGCACACACTTTTGTAAATCAAGAAAATATTTAATGAAGAAGAAGAAGAAAAAGTAACTTTCTTTCCTCTAGGCAACAGGAGCGCAGGGTGACTTACTGATTATGACCAGGGCCCATTTCCAAGATCTGTCTACATATACAATCTTACTCAGAGTGTGGTTTTGCTTGCTTCTAGTGACAATTTGCTACCTCCGAAGGTATCAGCCTGGTGCCCCATTGAGGTCTGCCTCTGCTGGGCAATGATGACCATGTGGCAAGTGGGCCTTTGCTTTGGCTTTCCTTTCCTTGCGCCCCTGTCTTTGACAACAGCCCCCACAGCATTTGGTGGCCATGTCTGTCCAAAATTGTGTGTACTGTCTGTTGCCAAGGCTGAGGATGAGAGGCAATGCAGCTGCGCTGCTGGTGCCTATGCAGGTGACGATAGGAATAATGAGAGGGTGGATGTTATGATTATGATCTATAGACAGCAGTGAGATATTCAGGCAAACAATATAGGGCACCCAGCAGGCCACGAAGATGCAGGAGACACTAGCGATCTTCTTAGCATTCCTCAGTTCCAGTTGCTGCTCCAGCTCTGAAGGAGGCTGGCCTTGGTTCACTGAATGAAGGAGTCTTGTGATGTCCTTAAGCTGCCTTCGGGATGTGCACAGCACCTGGATGCACATGAAGCCCATGGCAAGGATGGATGGAATGAGGAAGCCATAGGTCTCTAGATAGAGGTAAGGAATAGGGAAGACCAGACCAAAGGAACAGTTGGCATGGGGCCGCCACTGGTTCCAAGCCAGTGGGAGGCATGCAAAGATCAAAGGAGCTGTCCAGGCTATGAATATGTAAAAACCAGGCCAGCGATACACCCAGGACCGGTGGTAATGCAGTGAGCGGATGATGAACACATACTTAACATAGTGCACCACCAGCAGGTTGGCTAAGAAAGCAAGGAAGATGAAGTTAGGTGCCACATAGTTGAAGAAGCAGAGGTGGTAGTTTAAATCCTTCGTCGAGGACAGCTCAGGAATATTGGGAAGGAATAAGCCGGCCAGAAGATCAGCAAAGAGTAGGCTCAGGAAGAACCAGTTGGTGGTGTTGCGGAGTCTACGGTCGAAGAGGATCCCAAGGATGAGGAAGATGTTGGCCAAAACAATGAAGGCTGACAGGGGCCTTGAGAGCCAGATGATGATATTTTGTGTCATAGTTTCTGTGTCTCTAGTGAGGACTCCCCTATCCTCTCCACCTTCCGACACTGACTTCCTAATGGAAATGAGAAAACACCCCATGTTATTATTCAGCAAAGCCAGAAGGTTAGCTTGGCAAACTACATTTCACTTCCAAACCACTGTGGCCTGATGATCGTCTTCCAAAGCAACTACTCTATTCTGAACTTAAAAATGGTAAGCGTAATACTGGTGGTCAACAAAAGACATTCAAAGACTCTCTCAAGGCAAATTTTAAAAAATGTAGTATGAACAGTGAAAACTGGGAAACACTGGCTTGCGAGCACTCCAGTTGAAGAACAGCCTTTACCAAAGGTGTCATGGACTTTGAAGAAGCACAAACTCAAGATGAAAGGGAGAAACGTGCTAAGAGGAAAGCACGCTTGGCAAACCCTCACTGTGATCAACTCCTGCCCGAAAACCTATGTCCCCGCTGTGGAAGGACATGTGGATCCAGAATTGGCCTCCACAGTCACTTACGGACTTACTTTTAAAACCGTGTATATGAAAGACAAACTTACTTGGCTACGAGTGATCACCGAAGAAGAAATATTTCACTGACATGATTATATTTAGTTATTAAAAAATCAATCCCACATTGAGGAGTTCTTCTAAATAAATAAAACAATGCAATAATTCAGCATAAAAATTAGCAACACCACATCTTGTTTAAGTGTGTCTTATATAGCACAATTATACTAAATCTATTAAAAAAACAACATAATTGCTACTGTGTCAATAGGGCAAAAATTCTGATATTATTGTTGTATTATTTATTGGCTTTATTTGCCACTCCCCTCCCCCAAATGTAACTCAGAGCAACTTACCAGAAAAAATAACACATACATTAAAGCCAACATAGAACTAAAACACAGTGAAAACTAAAAGCACATCCATATTTTAAAAAGACAGGACTAAAACATCCCATACATTGAATTCATCAAAAAAAGTTTATGGCAAGGGTGCGGAATAGCTAGCTGGGCTGGCCACTAAATATTTAACATTTAGCTTTGGGCAGAAACCCTGAACTTGGCCATGATTGTGCCCCTGCAGCTCATGGTGAAACTCAAAAAGCCAGTGCTCTTAATTCTCCCTTCCTCAGGACAGGTAATTATTAACATCCCATCCCCTTCCTATCCTACCTTCCTTATAGTTCCCTAGATTCACTACCTTTGAACTGGGATTAGTTACCCCTAGATATAAATAAGTAATAAACAGTGATATTAATTTAGACTGGCATTTGATAGTTCTTGCTCATTCTCCCAAATAAGCAAGACAAGACTGGTCTTTTTTCTTTAAAAAAGTAATCATGTCTGTTGCAATAGCATTTGTCTTGTCTGATAATTTACAGTAAAGATCCCTAAAAGTGATATTTCTGTCAAGGGTGCAGATCTATAGACACGTAAGCAGATCTGGTAACAGAATTAAAACCGGAGGCTTCATTTTTTTAAGAAAAAAAAGTGAAGAAATATTTTAAACCAGTTGGACCAGGCAATCAAGGAAGGGTAAGCTTGTCCAAAATTCCCATTCTCAGAATGCATGTCAAATGTTAGCAGTCTTTACAAAGAGCCCCAAAGTGTTTTGCAGTTAGGCTTCAGTTAGAAAATGAGTAAGAGAGAGACTTCATTCACTGAGACCCACAGCCCTGAAATCTCTTGTGAACTCCATGGTCCTTTTGACCACCTTTGAAACCTAAATGCCCAGAGACATTTTTATTTGGCTCATGACATATCCTTTTGGGAAATGCTCAGAGACTGTCCAGCCATAAGATCATGGAATCTTAAAAGTTAAGCTGTTGTCTTAGGAGAGGAAATCATTTCCCAACTCTGAGCAGTGCAGGAGGCAGGGATGGCTCAAGATAGTTCGTTGCCTATGGCAGTGCAGTAACCTTCCACCTCAGATCATGGGGCATAGTACCCATGGCTGGTCAAGTTATTTTGACACCTGAGGCAGATAAATCCCACAAACACTCCTCCTTGACAGGAAAAATGCAACCATCATAAATTCAATAATTAACAACTTGATACCCTTTCACGACACCCAAAATCTTCTACCTGAGGCATTCGTATTCTGCCTAATGGTAGGGCCCTGGAAGCCACAGATTAGGTGCTAAGGAGCAACTGGGGTCACACATCTGCATCATACATTTAAAGCACTATTATACCACTTTAAGAGTCATGGCTTCCTCCAAAGAATCATGGGAATAATAGTTTGCAAAGGATACTGAGAGTTGTTAGGAGACCCCCTATTTGACTCACAGAGCTACAATTTGCAGAGAGGTTTTTCAATAAATCCCTCTTTCCAGGGATTTGTGGGGAGGTGGGTTATTTTACTCACATGTGGTGGAGCTGTAAAAAAAGTTCCTCGATTTTGGGACTTTCTAATGTATTGATTGGCTACCTCTTGGTAGCAGTGAAGACCGATAGCTGGATATTGGAAGGACCTGAAAGGGCTTACCGTGAAACAGTGGTATACGAAAGCATAGACTAGAGTTTTGGTTGAGAAATTGACTCATTGTTTATGAACAGCTAGAGACAGGAAGGAAAAAGGACTGTTTTGCAACAGAGTGGCAGAGTTTAATGACCTTTGCAAATAAGGAAGAGACCGGCTGGCCTGTGCCATCAGTATTCTGGAATATCTGGCTTGTACAATTTTTAAATTTGGTAATGTCTTGGTGCTTATATTGCTTAGCTTTCGGGATGAACAATACTTACCTTGGCATTTGTTGTGTGCTATTGCCTGACGGAGAATTTAGATTTTTGTTGTAAGCTGAATACAGTGGGAGCTCGGGTTGCGGACGTAATTCATGACAGAGGCACCGTCCGCAACCCGCAGCGTTTGTAACCTGCAGTGTTGCGTCTGCGCACGCGCAAAGCACGATTGGCAAAACCTGGAAGTAACCCTTTTCGGTACTTCCGGGTTTCCCGCGGTCCGTAACCTGAAAACGCATAACCCAAAGCATCTGTAACCCAAGGTACCACAATAATAATAATAATAATAATAATAATAATAATAATAATATAGGGTTTTTAATGTATGGTGTGGATATAGCCAGGAAAAACAGTTGAGGAGGAAGACTATCATGAAGTTGTTTGGGAAAGCTTTTGAGGGCCGGGATAAATACGCGTGGCATTACCTCATGTTGCAGCTACTCTGCAGTCAAGAGCCACTAAAAGAACCAGTGGTGTTATTTTAAGACACTCATTAAGAAGAGGCAACAGGCTTTTTAGAGGGAGACTCCTACCATCTGGCTGCGTTTAAGAGAGTCAATTAAGCTATTCGAGTGACATAATTGCCAGCGGAAATCATCCCTGCTGAGGCCCTGCCGTCTTTCTCGAAAGGCTGAAAACAAAGTGGAACAAAATGAGGAAAGAATCATTTGACAGGGTGGTTTGAAGGGCCTTTAAGAGTGGCCAGCTTAAGAAACAAAGAAAAGCCTACCCATGCAATGATACCCTGCACAAAGGGTTAATCTGTTATGCTGTTAATTGCATTTGCCAAATGACTATCAGCTCAATAACACTTCCCTTCCTCCCAATTGAAATTAGATTCATTTTTGCACCCCAAAAGATTTACTTCCACTGTGGTCTGGTTCACACGCAACACTAAGCCAAACCACGGTTTAGTCGTCATGGAGGTGTTTTGTCCCTCTCCAGTTGTTTTGCTACTGAGTCATGGTTTGGCTTAGTGTGTCATCCAAGCCCTGGCTCATGGTTTGCTCACAGCTCAGCACAGTGCAGGAGCAAAACATCAGAGGAGGAGCAAAACATTCTCATTGCTCATTCAGACTAAACCATTATTTGGCATAGAGTTATGTCCAGATGAGGACTGTGTGTGAGAGTGAACCAGAGGTGCTGTGGGGAAAATTCAACCCACACACATGCTTTTCTTGTGTGTGCGTGGGTTGAATTTTGCCTCATCAGTTAGATTTTGTGAAGAGAATTTCCATACTGCTTAATCCTCAAAACATCTAAATGGTTTACATAAAATATAAGATATATGATAAAATTGCCAATAAAATAAGATGTTAAAAAAAATTCAACACAATACTAGTATTTTTAAATAAAATTACATACTGCATTAAAATACAGGTCAGATTTGCATGTCTAGGTAGGTTTGCTTAAACAGAAACACTTAGCTGGTGCCGAAAACAGTACACTGATACCTCGGGTTACAAACACTTCGGGTTACAGACTCCACTAACCCGGAAGTAGTACCTTGGGTTAAGAACTTTACCTCAGGATGAGAAAAAGAAATGTCATGCTGGTGGTGCGGCGGCAGCAGGAGGCCCATTAGCTAAAGTGGTACCCCAGGTTAAGACCGGTTTCAGGTTAAGAACGGACCTCCAGAACAAATTAAGTTCGTAACCAGAGGTACCACTGTACAGCAAAGGCATCTGCCTAATATCAATAGGCAGGGAGTCCCCCCCACCATGCTCCTGATACTGAAGCATGGGTCTATATCTATCTATAACTGAGAATATATATTACTGAGAATATATGCAAAGTGTCTTTTCTTCAAATAATGACAGGGCTTTAGCAATGGAAATGGGAAAGGCGAGGTACTTGCCTGGAAATGGGGGCATCCTGATTGCACTGTCTATTTAAATGATAACAATAATTATTACGCCTTATGCCCCTATGGGAGCCGTTGTTCTGCTTGAATAGAGGCAAGATTCAGAGCAGTGAATCATCTAGAGAAGCAATAAGCAGCCTCTTCTGTTGGTGGGCATTTTGGAGCTCATAGGGGCATTTCATTTCCTGCAATATATCAACAGTAATTTGTGTTGTTGAGCTTCACACATGGTCTGGGAATTACCATGTGAAAGATTTCCTGCCTGGTATTTTGCTGGGCATGATTCAGCAGAAATCATTTTGTGAATGGGATCAACATGCTAATCTGCCAGTAGATATGCAGATATGCAGTAGATATTACAATAAGTATTAATAATAATTAGTACAGTGCCCAAGCCTTATTCATATGTCAGTCAGCAGCTGCATGCAATGGACAAGAGTATTCTAAAGCAGTCAGGGGAAGAGGCATGAGAGAAAGAAGGATGAGAGGAAAGGATTTAGAAATAAGTTTGATATTAACTTATTAAAAATGGAAATGATGAAGATTAATTATGGGATGCATGCTGAGCTGAGAGAGAAGGCAGGCAACATTTTTATTTTTATACAGATATGATTGCAAGGGCTGGCCCCAGAAGCAGTACTGATTAACCTCCAATCAGGGATGACCCTAGCGGAAAAACAAAAATGAACTGTAGCACAGAGATGGGGAGCCTGTTGCCTTCCAGACGCTGAACACATCCAATGGTCAGGAATGATGGGAGTTGTAGGAGAGAGCAGGAGACAGCAAACAGTGAGCAATGTGTGGATCTTATTGGAACATCCTGATTCTCCAGTCTCATTTAAGGGCAGCATTTTTCATGTAATAATGATCCATTTTTTAAAAACAACAACAACCCACCAAGCAAATTTTGCTTGCGAAATATTTTAAGGAACTCTGGATTTAATTTTTTTTGCTTTCAGTTTCAATGGGACTTACCCTCAGTCAAGTGTCCCTGCCTCCAGTCTTAAGGACACTGCTCTGCTCACTCCCAGTTCTCGGCTTCTGTCAGTGCTCTATAGCCATGGAGTCATAGTATGACTGCATAGTGAGCCTCTGTGGAATATGAGCGCTACTCCCAAAATCGAGACCTTTGGTAACCCTTAGAATCCTTTATTGCTAATGGGGTAACAATGTGGTCTGTGCTCCAGCATGAATGAGTCGCTCCTGGGTAAGGAGGATAAATTTCATTCATTAGCATTTAAAAGCGAACCTGCCCAGTGCTGGATTGAACCCTGTGGCCCCTAGGCAGTTGAAATCTTGCGGGCCCCCACTCTAGTGGGATAACATTGAACCAAGAAAGCATGATTGTAATTTTCTTTCAAGAACAAATCAATATTATTTTGATCTGTTGTCACAGGACCCCTAAAAGGCATGGGGCCCATAGGCTGGTGCCTACTCTTCCTATCTGGTAATCTGGCACTGAAGCTGCCTAATTCAAGTTTAAAAAAAAAAAAAGTGCATGAACTGAGACACAGACACCCTTCAAAATTCACACCTGTCTGAAATTTGCAGCGCCACTTTCCAGCCACTTTATATATAACAATGCATTTACTGTACCAGGGTAAATACATATAAATGCATCTATAAGTGAAAATAGCATTTAAAAATGCATTATATTAGGCAAAATTTCTTTGCAAAGCATGTATAGTATACAAAACTGCATATTCGGAAAAAGTTGCACTAAAATCCTGATGAATTTTCATGAAGACTTTTAAAAACTAACAGACAGACAACTTGCCAACTGATGTGGTAATGTGGAGAACTGAATTCAAGATTGGAAAAATAAGAAACCAAAATAGACATAGCCACCCTTTCCCCTGGGTAGGTTTACTGTGAGTTCCTCTCCTTGCACTTGTGACCTTGTGCGAATGGATTCAGCTGAGTAATGCAGCCCAGTGACTGGCAACTGGCCTGGGTTCTTCCTTCCTTCCCTCCTTCCCACCCTCCTAATCAAGGCAAAATATCAGGGGCCAGACAGGCACAAACTAACCTGGAGGTTTATCAGCCTTCCCTGGGCAGAGCTCCTGCTGACACCAGTTCCCAATGCACACCCAACCATGTGGTGATGAGAGCGAGGTGCTTGTCAGGTGCTTCTTGGATGCCTTGCTCTGCTCGAGGGCTGGCCCATCTTCAGCTGCTATCAGATAGTAGCATATCTTGGACCATCTTTGACCGAAAAGGGAACTGAGAAAGCAGGCGTGGGTTGGGGGAGAAGAGGAGCTGGAAACCACAGTGAAAGGCTGTTTCCCTCCTCCAGATTGTATAGTCACACCCCTTGTTAGCTGCTAGCAAATTGCAGGCCTGTGGAGGGTCTGATTGCTTAGAGGCTCATCTGCCTCCTAGTGGTTCTGAGCTAGCCTATGGTGCAAAGATAGCCCTAGAGGCTTGCGGTAAATTAGGGACACAGTCAGCCAAAAGCTGAGGTCCTGCAGATTCTCCTAAAGTGCTTTGGCTTTCACACAGGAGGGCAACCAAACAGGACTTATCTAAGCCAGGGGCTCAGCCCAGAAGTGTCCTATTTTTCTTAATGCAAAAACTCAGCTCAGGAGCACGTGGATTGGGCTTGCAGGACAGCCTTGCAATGGTTATGCTCACATGGAATCATAGAATTGTAGAGTTGGAAGGGACTGCAAGGGTCTTCTAGTACAACTCCCTGCAACGCATGCTGCTGAAACATATGGAACTATACAGAATACCATATTTTCCGCTCTATAAGACACACCAGACCATAAGACGCACCTAGTTTTTGGAGGAGGAAAACAAGAAAATATATTCTGAATCTCAGAAGCTAGAACAGCAAGAGGGATTGCTGCGCAGTGAAAGCAGCAATCCCTCTTCCTGTTCTGGCTTCTGGGATGGCTGCACAGCCTGCATTCACTCCATAAGACGCACACACATTTCCCCTTACTTTTTAGGAGGGAAAAAGTGAGTCTTATAGAGCAAAAAATACGGTACATAGAACGGAATCAGGTCTCTCCAGCTGGCAGGCAGGGGAGCTGGCTTCTTGCTAGTGTCAAACCCCAGAACCCAGTTCTTTCTTATCACACATTTGCTCCTGCTCACAAACCACTTTTAAGGGGATGCAGATCATTTTATTGCTACAGATTCCTGACTAACAGATTGTATTACGGCACACACTTTCATGGGCTAGAGTCCTACAGCATCCCCGTTCTTGCTGTAGCCGGAAACCTTCCTGAACTGAAGCTCAGAGACAGGCTTTAGAAGAAGAGCTTCATTGGATGTTGCCCAAGTCCCACCTGGTCCAGCATCCTGCTCTCACAGCGGCCAACCAAATGCCCACAGGAAGCCCACAAGCAGGACCTGAATGCTCCTAGGTTCTCCTGCACTGTAGCTCAGTGGTGGAACATCTGTTTAGCATGCAGAAGGTCACAGGTACAATCCCCAGCATCTCCAGATAGGGCTGGGAATGTACCCTGTCTGAAATCCTGAAACTGCTGCCGGGCAGTGTAGACTATATTGAGCTGGATGAACCAGTGGTCTGACTTTGTACAAGGCAGCTGTTTTTGTTCCTATCCCTCTTGGAGCAGGAATTACAAGATTCAAACCCTTCTCAGTAGGATCCCTTAAGGGTCATCCCATCCCCATTAAACTCCCCCCCAAATGAATGGTTGCACAAGTTTTGGTACAAAGAGCTCTGAACTGCATCCCTGCTTTTCTTTTTGTAGCTTCAGTGTTGTGCTGGATTCTCTTCAGAACACGAAAGTGGCAAAGCCTCTGCTCAGAAAAGAAGAAGGGAAGGCCATTCCAAGCATTTTATCCATTGTACATCAGGCTACCTCCCCCCACCCCAAATGCATCTGAACTTTCAAACTGTAGGCTACCATGATGCTTCTCCCCTAGGAACATCATCCCTCTTCTCTAAAAGACATAAGTTATGCCCCACTCTTGTCTCCAAAAGTACCAGCTTGCCTTTTAAGGGCAAACAATGACAATTGTTTCTTCAACAAAACCCAGAGGGTTGGGCCAGTCCTCTCTAGCATAACAAGGGAGTGAAGGAATGACTAGCAAAGCCAGATGCTCAGGATTGGCCTGGATAAGACAGGAATTCAGCCTTGTTCAGCATCCAAGAAAGAGCCATTATCCTGGCTGCAAAATGTCCAGTATCCACTGTTGTACACTTTATCTAGGGAGATCAGAACCTCCCGCTTCACTGCAAGCAAAAAAGAAACCTATATGACGCATGGGCAAAAATGGAAGATTAGGGACCAAATGCCTGGAGCTGCTGTCAGGACTCATGCAGGAAACTTGGTGCAGCTGAGGATAATATTGATGGAGCTGAACTAGGGATGGGGGAAACTTTGGTTCTCCAGATGTTTGCTGCACTACAACTCCCAGCATCCTAGAACAATGGTCATGCTGGCTGGGCTGATGAGAGTTGTTGTTCGTCAACCTCTGGAGCAGGATTCCTCAACCTTGGCCCTCCAGATGTTTTGAGACTACAATTCCCATCATCCCTGACCACTGGTCCTGCTATGGGAGTTGTAGGCCAAAAACATCTGGAGGGCTGAGGAAGCCTGCTCTGGAGGGCTGCAGGTCCCCCATCCCTGTGTCCAAGGGATGCATCACCCACACCAGCTTACCAGCAGTGGGTTCTGGCCTGCCTATGATGGCTTAGAGAGGAGATAGACCCACTGTGTGGACAAGTAAAGAAAACAAGGATCTGTGGAAGGCTTTAAAACACTCATTTATTTTTAAGCACTGGGGCCTGATTGCCCCTTTGGCTTGTTCTGCTTCGGCTACTTTTCTGAGAAGTGACTGGCCTCAGAGAGGATCTTCCCATCCTTGGTCTCGATGGTTTTGATGAGCAAGGGCCTCTTCAGTGAGTTGTTGTTGGTCAAGGAAGTCCCCCCAGGTGCCATGTTGTGGGCAGGCAGCGCCATCCCCTGTGTCAGGAGCCCAGCTGCATAAGCAATGGATGGATTTAGAAATCTGGGTCAAGAGATCAAAGAAGGATGGCTTTAAGCAAGAGACTCCTGATTTGACTCCCCAAAGTGATTTGAGAAAGAAGAGGCCGCTAGAAACGCCATTTAAGCAAGTTAGCAGCAGGTCCAGGAGCCAGAAGGCCAACTGGCCATTTGCACTAAGCGAGTGATCTACATGAATTTGCACACACACACACACACACAGAGAGAGAGAGAGAGAGAGAGAGAGAGAGAGCCAGACCCAGATACAGAACCAGAAACGGGACCAATATATTTTGCACTAATGGAGACTGAGCAAGGATACCATTCTGAGGAACCCAAAGGGACTTGAGCAGAGGTGGAATTAGAAGGAGGATGCAGAACCCTACAGATGATAGGAGGCACCCAATATATTACATGAAATTCTGGCTTCTTGTGGGGCATCATTCAGTATTAAGGTCAAGAGGCAGGCCAAACAAGCATAAGAAAAACTGAGGTGTTCTGGAGCCTTCTGAAGTGTGTGTATGGACAAAATCTCTTGATTACATTTAAAACATATTTCTACTGTTTTCTGTTCACCTAACACATGTAAAAGTTTAGATACTGAGACCTCAAGATAACAGCTAACTAAGTTGGGTCCACATCATGGCAGACACACTGGGTGGAAAGTCTTCCCTGTCAAATGCCAAATACCATGACACATAATCAACTATCAACAACTGTAATCAGTATCAGACTGCCAGATACCAAATGCTAAAATCGAATGTATTCCAGTATCCAACGGAGATATCAAATATTCAACAAATATTTGAAAAATGCAGTGATGAGTGATGACAATAGCAAAAATTTTGTTGTTGTTGTTGTTTAGTCATTTAGGAAACCTAGAAAAGCTCAAAGGGAACCCGTTTGGCAAGGATGGGGCTGTCGCGTTACCAGAAGAATCCAGAGGATGGCAGGAGAGATTGATGGAGTTACCAGCCGCCTCCATTTTATGAGCACCCATTTTTACCACAGGCGGGACTATTCTAGGGAACTTCATGCACAGCTTCAATCAGAGTAGGAAATATACTTACCTAGTTTGTCTATAGCACTGAACTGCTGACTTGGAGCCTGGCCACCCATCCTGAGAGAAGGGGGGGAAACATGTGATGGAACAACAAGGGTGTTTCAGTGTTTCAAGTGCCCCCACCCCACACTTATTTTTTTACCTCCCAACCCCCTGCTGATTTTGGCAATGGCAAATACACACACACACTTGCAGAGAGAGAAAGCCAGGGTGAGTGGAGCAAAGCACCTGATAGGGTTAAATATAGCACCCTCCCTGGTAATCAGTTTGTGCATCTGATGAAAGGAGGGGGCTGATGCTAATGCACCCCCTCAACTGATCTGCACAGATCTGAGGAACATGTCTGTGTGCGTGTGCGTGTGCGTGTGTGCTTGCGTGTGCATGATAGACACAGATAGACACCCCAACAGAGTGGGGTGGCCACACACCCATTAGTGCAAACAACCTCCAAAACCATGATTGTGGCCCATGGTGTGTAGGCAATACTGAGTTAGATGGACTGTCAGTCTGACTCTGTGGAAGGCAGCTTCCCATGTGACAGCATAGTGATGTCACGCAGGACAGCCAATCCTAGATGTCCAGGTGCAGAGCGACTGATTCACCAACCAACCTCCCACCCGCCCCATCCATGCATGGCAAGTTCCACTAAAGTTTGGGGTTGCATCCAACTAAATCCTACTCAGAGCAGACCCACTGAAATGAATGGATCCAATGGACTCATGTCTATCAGCTTCGATGAGTCTTCTCTGAACAGGACTAACACTGCTTACCACCCACAGGACCTTGCTTACCGGTTCTCTTCTCCTTCCAGCAGTTTCTGATAGGTGGCAATTTCTATGTCAAGGGCCAGCTTGACATTCATCAGCTCTTGGTATTCTCGCACCTTGCCAGCCATGTCGTGCTTGGCCCGCCTCAGAGCCTCCTCCAGGTCTTGGATGGCACCCTTGGCACTCTGCACAGCCTGCTCCCCTTGCTCTTCAGCCTGCGCCACGGCACTCTCCAGGTTGGCTCGCTGGGCAGGAGGAGAGAGGAGCTGTGAGATGGCCCCAGCACCATGGTGGGAAGCCACAGGGGAAGCCCACAGTAGGAAACTGGGGGCAAGGCCTGTCTCTTATTGTAGCGTGATGGGGAAGAGCCTGTTTTGGGGCTGCATGGTTGCTCCAATTTGGCTGCAGCTGCTTGTCCTATTTTCCCCAGCTGCCAATTTGAATAGCAAAGGAAGAGCTGAGAAAGCTTTGGCAAAAACGAGCCCTTCCCCTGTTCCTCAGTTTGGGGATACAGGGCATTTCCAGATGACCTGTTTACCGTCGTCCGTTCTGATTTGTTTGCAGGGAGGATAGATGATGTTGACAAAGCAGGTGTTACCCTATGCTTTCCAGTGCATTTCCCCATCACTTTTCTTTATTGCAGAAACTCTGATCTTTTGGAGAAGCAGGTTTGTTGCACAAGACCTCCTAATCTGTTTAAAACTGCACAACATGAATTGATCAGCAAGTGAATGAATCTCACCTGAACAGAGAAACAGTCAAAGTGTCCACAGTTCCTTCAGCTCTTTCAATATATCAAATTGCTAAGGTCATGCCCAGAAAGTTGCTATTTTGTGGGTGGTAGTCTATCACATGATGGAAAATTCAGGTTGTGCAATTAGAGTGGATTTGGTACCTTGTGCAGGAAACCCATTAAAATGGGACTTTTTGCACTGAGAAGTGTGTGTGTGTGGGGGGGGAATTGCTTGACGTGGTGCCCTGCAAACAAATCATAATAAATACAGTGGTACCTCGGGTTACAACACTTCGGGTTACAGGCTCCGCTAACCCGGAAGTAGTACCTCGGGTTAAGAACTTTACCTCAGGATGAGAACAGAAATTGTGCGCTGGCAGCAGGAGGCCCCATTAAGCTAAAGTGGTACCCAGGTTAAGAACGATTTCAGGTTAAGAACGGACCTCTGGAACAAATTAAGTTCATAACCAGAGGTACCACTGTACTCAATGAACAGCCCATGTCACCTAACCTCCCCACAAACTTTATGCAAACCAATGAGGATGAATGCTCAATTAGCAGGTCATCTGGAAGTGCCCTAAGTTACCCATCAAAAAGAATCAGTTTGGGCTGTAGACCTTTGGAAGCAGCTGAAAGCATTCTGGGCCACACATTTCATTTAGCAGTGTATGTGGAATGGAGACATGAAGTGGATCCATGAAGCATGCCCCCCTCAAGACCAAATTACCCCTTTCTCACCCCCCTCCAGCTGTTCCACTTCTTTATGAAGAATGAGGCTACCTGCAGACCTAAGGTATAACCTATCTGTGAAATGCAATCATATAATGGTTGAATGGCTCAGGAATGAGAGGTAGCATGTGTAAGGGGATGTAAGTGCAGTCTGATTTCCCCTGTTAGTGTAAACTCTCAACTTTCACCAATAGTTTAAATAAGACTCGTTTTATGCCCAGAGACAGCTCACCTGGTTCTTCAGGGCCTCAATTTCCCCATTAAGACGCTGGGCATAGCGAGTCAGCTCAGCAATCTGCCCTCTGGCTCTCTTCAGATCCTCAAGGTTCTTCTGGGTCTGTCTTGCTATGTCATCACACTGGAAGGTAAAGAGAAGAACCAGGAGGTTTTAGTCAACAGCGTCATCCAGGTACCAGCCAGTTCTCTTTAAAATGTTATGTTCAACAATATGCATATATGTTATGCATGACTGCATGCACACTCTTCCATGTGATGGAAATGTGCTACTCGCCTTGTTCTTGTACCACTGTTCTGTCTCATCACGGCTTTTGGCAGCCATGGCCTGGTACTGCTCCTTCACCTCATCAATTATATGCTTCATCTCCAACTCCCGGTTATTGTCCATCTCCACAGTGACCATTGCATTTTGGATCTGAGGTTGCAACTCCCGGGTCTCCTGGGTGTGATGAGGAGAGAGAGAGAGAGAGAGAGAGAGAGAGAGAGAGAGAGAGAAAGAGAAAGAGAAATAATGACATTGTTGATGAGGTTGAGATGACAGGTCATCTCAGATGGAGAACATAATCATGGAGCAAAGCCCAAGCCCTTCTCATCTCCTCTGAGCCATCGATCCAGAAGATGGGACAATAATCCAACCCTCTTCCCACTCACCCCTGCCAAACACACCCACCACTCTTCTCCCATGTGTCACCCACCTCTTCAAAGAGCTGGTTGAGGTATTTCATTTCATTGGAGGTGCTCTCTAGCTTCGACTCAACAACCACTTTCTGCACATAGATGTCATCTAGGTCCTGTCACGGGAGAGAAGTAGTCAGCAGATCCCATGCCTGGGTCAGAACAGGATTCACCTGTCGTGAGCCCTGCAGTGGGATTGAGTTGGCAGCTCTGACAGAGGAAGAAGAAACAGAGCAGAGGGGTGAATTGTGGGAAGCTGGCTTGGAGGAGAGGGGATCTCTCCTTTCCACCATGACTTCTGAAATATACTCGGAGTCGAGTGTGGATTTTATGCTCTGTATTCAGCTCATAGTAGTGAGGAATGGAAGTTCCCCCAGAATGTCTGCTTTATATACATTATTTACACAATGGGCCCCACGTAATTGGCTAATTCCGGGATTCTCCTGTAAGTCAATCGGGTTGCGGATTCACTTCCATCTGGAGCTGGATTGGGTGGCTCCTGTGGACCAATCAGACTGCTGCATTCTGGGTCCTATTGTTCTAGGACCAATCAGACTGCTGCATTCTAAATCCTATTGTTCTAGGTCCAATCAGACTGCTGCCTTTTGGATCCTATTCAACTCAGTACATAACAACTTCAATCACTTTGGAAGGGGGAGCAGGGATGCCAGATCTCCCCTCTGGCATTCCTGCAAAGCAGAGTGCCTTAGTAGAATCTGGAGAGGCCTTTGATCTGCCAAGATGCAGGGGAAGGTGGACCAGGAGATGGCAGTGATTGAACAGCAGTCTTTTATTTATTTATTATATTTATTGCATTTTATACACCACCTTTATCTTCCAAGGTAACCACATGGCTCTCCTTCTCCCCATTTCATCCTCACAACAACCCTTTGAGGTAGGTTTGGCTAAGAGATGGTGACTGGCCCAAGGTCACCCAGTGAGCATCATGACCAAGTGCTGATTCGAACCCAGGTCCAATACTCTAATAATTAAGCCATGCTGTCTTATCACCTGGGAACTGCCTTCACAAATGGGAGCAGCCTTACTTACCCTGATGGAGTGCATGCTTGCAATCTCAATGTTCCCACAAGGCAAGAAAGTGCAGCATGCCTCGTCTTTAAAAGCTTGGCGGGAGGGGCAGGGAAGCATCCTAATTGCATCCATCCACTTCTGAACTTCTTGTTCTGCTCTTGACTTCCTGAATCATGGCTCCTGAGCCCTGTGTCTGCTGTTGAGCCGGTACCATTGCTTGTGAGTAAGGTATCTCCTCATGAGTAACAAATCCCTGACATCCCTTCACTGCCACCAGCTGTGATTAGGATATGCTCTAGGAGGCCAGAATATATAAATTCTCCCTCTTGAGCCTTTTGGTAATTGGAACAGCACAAGTCTCTGGCTCCTGGTTCCAGTTCCCCTGCCTTGCTATGTTATATCTTAGCTGAACAGTGACCTTGGACCTGGCCTCTGGATCATGGTTTGAACCTAGACTGATTCCTGTTCTTCGCCTTGGTTTGTTTAGACTGCCCTTGGCTGGTGAGTGTTTTGCTAAGAGGCTTATATATCTTGGGATTTGGACCCCTTGAGGGCACCCACTGGCTATCCTTGGTGTAGGGAATAGGGAGAACTGCCTTGGAACCTTATGCCTTACAAGTTTTACGTGTAGATATATTTTTCCGCCTCCGAGACCCACCTTCTTGGTAAGCACAAATTCATTTTCAAGTTGGTTACGCCGGTTGATTTCATCTTCATACCTACAAAGAGAGGGAGAGGAGATGCTTTTTGATCTTGGCAAACAGGGTATTTATGCCCTGTTTTCCAACCCCCTTGCCCTCCAGGCTTTCTTTCCTTTCTCCACAGCATCTGTAGCTCCTCTTCCAAGTATCTGGTCGCCACTTCCTGCCTTGCTAGGCATTAAGATCTCAATTTGAAATAAATCTCATTCGCACCTCACAAACCCACCTGCTTTTCAGTTCATCCAGGTAGGCCTGCATGTGGTTCAGCTCATTCTGCAGCTTCACCTTGTCCTGTTTCAGTGCATCAATTTGCTGCTTGAGGGGCTGGCTGTGGGCTGTCATGATGCGCCCCACATTGGATTTGTACTGGTCTTTGCCCTTCAGGAGCCTCAGCTGTGTTTCCAGTATTTTGTTCTGTTGCTCTAACTTTCGCACCTGGGGGGATGGATGGATAAATAAATAATGATATGAGGCAGGGAGCCCTGAGCAGCCTTGTTCAGGGTCCAGAATCCCACCAAACCTTTCAGTGGTTACTCATACAATGCTTCTGTCTGGCCATTTGTGACTGGTTTCTAAAAACCCCCACTATGTGCTCTGTGTTTGATTCATTCCAATGAGATGACTATTCAGAAATACAGTGCATTTCAATAATAATAATAATAATAATAATAATAATAAATAAATAAATAAATAAATAAAAGTTATTATTTATAAACCCCACCCAACTGGCCAGGTTTCCCCAGGCACTCTGGGCGGCTTCCAACAAAATATTAAAAATACAATAAAACATCAGACATTAAAAATTTCCCTAAACAGGACTGCTTTCAGATGTCTTCTAAAAGCCAGATAGTTGTTTATTTCCTTGACACCTGATGGGAGGGCATTCCACAGGGCGGGCAATTCAGAAGGAAATCTAATGACTACTTACTTTCATTCATTGCATCGCATCCTGCCTGAAATCCTTGCTTTTTTTTTTTTTAATCCACTGAAACAAACTAACTCACACGCAAATCGTTTACAGGACTGAGAAATGGTAGATTTTCTGTGTGATGCCCCAACCCTCCATTGCCTTCATTTCTACAATTCCTTTAGAGCAAAACAGGACAGAGAGGATGTGTTGCCACACTAGTCAGTCTCATTTTAGTGTTGGGCTGTGTACATGGCCACACCATTGCTGTTCCTCCATTTGGATCAAAGCTGGTTTGGGGCAGGGGAGGCATCAAAACACAGTATTTACTAAGGAACAACAGGATAGATGGATGCGGGTGGCGCTGTGGGTTAAACCACAGAGCCTAGGGCTTGCTGATCAGAAGGTCGGCGGTTTGAATCCCCGCGACGGGGTGAGCTCCCGTTGTTCGGTCCCTGCTCCTGCCAACCTAGCAGTTCAAAAGCACGTCAAAGTGCAAGTAGATAAATAGATACCGCTCCGGCGGGAAGGTAAACGGCATTTCTGTGCGCTGCTCTGGTTTGCCAGAAGCGGCTTAGTCATGCTGGCCACATGACCCGGAAACTGTACGCCGGCTCCCTCGGCCAATAAAGCGAGATGAGCAGCGCAAC
The DNA here is from genome assembly GCF_964106645.2 of Podarcis pityusensis. NCBI lineage: Eukaryota > Metazoa > Chordata > Lepidosauria > Squamata > Lacertidae > Podarcis > Podarcis pityusensis. Next base: position 87,440,263 of record NC_138028.1, read on the forward strand.
CCCAGAGTCGGCCACGACTGGACCTAACGGTCAGGGGTCCCTTTACCTTTAACAGGATAGATATGGATTGTGGCTCATGTTGTGTGTATACTTCTTCCCAAAACAGTGGTGAGAGCACCCCAAATGGAGACTAAACAGGAGTGGCTTAGGCAGCCATACTTAGGTTTGCTGTTACTTCTCCCTTATGGTGACATAAGCAACAGCACTCATGCCTGAACATAGGAAATAGATAAGGACCAATGCCTTCAGTCTTCTAATTCAAAATGTTTCAGTACTATGTGATACTGCATAAATCAGGGGTAGTCAACCTTTTTATACCTACTGCCCACTATTGCATCTTTCTTGATGGTAAAATTTCCTTACCACCCACCAGTGCTCGATGGAAGGAGTATTCAGCTTGTGCCATAGAGCCCCCTAGAATCCTAAAATGCCCACTAGTGGGCAGTAGAGACAAGGTTGACAACCCCTGGCATAAACAGTTGAGGAGAGATTTCTAGTTTCTGCCCCCAGCTCCTCAGATTTGGGATTGCTGGGAAATGTGCCCTCCCCTTTGTCGTCTCCCCTTTTTGGGGAAAGATTTAGAGACATGTAGTAGGGGCAAAATCACTGTGCACCCACTCCTCGAAATCAGGATTCTGTACCAGGAGTGTGAAGTAAGCTAGTTTTACGAATTGAAACAGTGGTGGTTCTTTAGTGAAACATTTCAGGAAAACCAAGCACTAGCATTTGACACATCTGTCCACCAGGGGGCGCAAATCCTCTTTGTTTCATTGTTATGACGCATTACGTTAGAAGTAGGATTGGAGCTTTCATTTAACTGTCTTGCAACACACATAGTTTTAGTAAAATAAGCAATCCATTGAGCCATAGTTGAGGACTCCAAACACCTATCCAAAGAGCTCACTTTTTCAGGTACCATGCTTAGGAATATTTCAGAAGCAGCTTTAGGAGGCTGCTTTGTGCCTTCAAAATGTCTGCATTGATTTGCACGGTGGGTTTTGTGTGAATCCTTGTCATGCAATGATCCCTCACATATTTTGGACTGCTGAATGCAACAAATGGCTACTGTCTCTCAGCACAAGCGAACATGTAGGATGTTTACTGGCTAAGGAGAGTACAGACAGGCATCCTGCATCTTTAATAGCTGGGAAGGTTGGCAAGGATAGCTTGCTCTGTAGGAGGGATAAATTTTGTCTCCTACACAATGCAGCATTTGCATCTTTGGCTGTTCTGTAGGAATTTTGATACATATACAGCATCCCTCACAGGTGTGGCAATCCTCCTAATAACAGCTGTGTACACCCACTCCTCGGGTGGCACTGTGGGTAAAACCTCAGTGCCTAGGACTTGCCGATCGTATGGTCGGCAGTTCGAATCCCGGCGGTGGGGTGAGCTCCCGTCGTTCGGTCCCAGCTCCTGCCCACCTAGCAGTTCGAAAGCACTCTTAAGTGCAAGTAGATAAATAGGGACCGCTTTCTAGCGGGAAGGTAAACGGCGTTTCCGTGTGCTGCGCTGGTGCTGGCTCGCCAGAGCAGCTTCGTCATGCTGGCCACGTGACCCGGAAGTGTCTCCGGACAGCGCTGGCCCCCGGCCTCTTAAGCGAGATGGGCGCACAACCCTAGAGTCGGACACGACTGGCCCGTATGGGCAGGGGTACCTTTACCTTTACCTTTACCTTTACACACCACACATCTAAAGCACATGATGTCCCCCAAACAATGTACTGTAGTTTGCTTCTCACAGAGCTACAATTACCAGCACCCTTGGAAAACTACAGTTCCCAGTAGTATTGGGAGGAAGCTGTGTGCTTTCAATGTATGGTGTGTATGCAGCTACCTAAAACAAATTTGTGAAATGTTTCTGTGGACAGCGTGCCTGTTAGAAACTGGAAGTTTCTGGGCTGAAAATTCATTAACGTTATTTAAGCAGTGTGTCCTAGAGCTGGTTTGTAGTTTCAAAATAAATAGTTTTTAAAGACACTATTTTATTAGATTGAAAAGAAACCCCTCCCCCGGCACACATACATGCACACACAGACTAACGTACAACTGAGGCCGAAATTCTGTATCTGAAAATGAGCCCCATTGAATTAATTGCGACTTCTGTGTAGACACTTATTGAATTGCAGTAAAGTACAGAACATTTTTTTTGGGGGGGGGAATCCATATTAGATTAAAATAATCGATTTATAGTGTGTGTGTGTGTGTGTGTGTGTGTGTGTAAGAAATACTTTTGCACAATTTCCTGTAGCTCACACCTTGGGGAACTTTAGTAAATTGACTGTCAGTTTTGAGATCCATATTCCTTTTAGAACCTGCACATCCACATTCTACAATTCACAATTACATCAGATCTTGTTTTACTTCCTGGTCCCAGAATAAAGAGCTCGATCTTTTATTTTAAGCAAACAACTTAAGTTTCAACTACTCCTCAGTTTACAGGAAGATTGAACAACATGGATGATTAAGATGAACACACACACACACACACACACACACACACACTCCACCTTAGTTTGGGAAAATTGGGATGTTGGAAAACCTTTTGTTAGTGATATGAGCATCATATTTGTCTGGTGGTGTGATATTTGGCACAGTTTTTCCAAACACCCTTTCAGTATATATTTATTGAAGGATGAAAAATTCTTCCTCCACTGCCTTACCAGTCTTTGGTCATCTTTATTGCGACAGTCATGCGAACATGTGTTAGTTCAGTGTTCTAGGCTTGGGTATACATTTAACTCTCCATTCCCTATATATAAACAGAGTGTAATACTTTCCATGAAAGTCCAATTCCTGGAATCGCCAATTTATAATCTTGGAAAGAGGCCTTTAAAAGTCTGCTAGTCAAATAATGCAGTATTTGACTCACAGCCAAAGTAGATCATACTCTGGAGATCTGTGATCATATCTCCCATCTCCTTAAAGCTTTTAAAAGCTAGCTGTGTGGAGAACCCACGTCACACTGGGATCACAGTTCAGGGAGACCTGAGTTTGAACAGCTTACCCTGAAACATCTGCAGTGCAATCTTGTACACATCTACTCAGAAATAACACTGTTCCCAATGCAGCTTATTTTCAGGAACAAGATTTCAGTCAATATAAAGCCTTATCTTTCCAAAGCTATTACTTGCCCCATTAGGGAAAACAGGTACTCCTATCAAGCATCTCCTTTGCATCCTCTGACTTGCACCATCTCTAGTGGTTTCTAGAAGGAAGCACCTATGGAAATCAATTTATCAAGTTTTGTGTTGTTGGTTTTTAATGGTTTTTCTGCTCTTTGGAGCTGTGCTTTTTGTTGCGCTGTGAATAAATAAATGCACTGGGGATGAGTGTGAAAGACCCTTTTTTTGTGCGTTCCAAACTTTACCTAGTGGAAGTAATTGCAAGTAATTGCCAGCGTTAGGTTAACATCTATTGAAACTGTGCCTGGCAGAGGTTTGGGGTCTGCGTAGTGATAACAACAAGGATAGATGTTAACAACAGGGTCCCATAACTTCAAACACCTGAATACAAGTTGACACGAACTTGGAACTTCCATAAATGCTTCCGTCTCCGTATTCTCCACTCTGATTGGAGCAGCATTGCCTGCGCAAAGGGGCAATCTCTCTGAGTGGTAGTAAATTAATTTGACTCGGCCCATCAGTTTCAATGGGTCTACACTAACTTGGGCATGTTCATTTCAATAGGCACCACCCACACCCCTTTCCCCCTCTCTCTCGCACCCCCCACCCCAGAGCAACGTCCCGCCCCACGCGCGCATCCTGGTTGCACCTTGTCGATGAAGGAGGCGAACTGATTGTTGAGCCCTTTGATCTGCTCCTTCTCCTCCGTCCGGATCTGGTGAAGTTTAGGGTCGATCTCCAAAGTGGGCAGCGAGGAGAGAAGGAAAGCGGGCGAGGCGGAGAGGGGAGAGCCGGGGAAGGCGCTGGAAGTGGATCCTAGTCGGAAGAGCCCCGGCTGGAAGCTCCCCGGGCTGGCCCGGTACAAAGAGCCCCGGTTGGAGAGGGAGCCGTGGGAGCGGCTGCTAAAGCTCAGGCTCCCCGGGCGAGGGTAACTGGTGCTCATGGTGCGCGGGCTGCAGCGCTGGCTCTCCAAGGAAAAGGGCAAGAGGAATACAGGTGTTCAGCACCTGGGACGAGCTTAATAGCAGGGGAGATGCAGAAGGCCCCGCCCCTTGCACACCTGGGCACTTTATTGGCATATCAGCGCCCCCCCTCCCAGGGCTTCACGTAACGTGGAGCGCGATGGCATATTTGCACATCAATTTGCGCTTCATGCATCCGCGCTATCGAGTTGCACCCTGATTAGCATAGCCGCGCCCCTATCGCTTCGCTCGGCCAATCGCTCGACACCGCTAAAGCCAGCTCAGTCTACGAGTGCGTTCCACTTGTTTGCATAGCTCCGCCCCTTTGGTCCTCCATATTTGAGATTATTACGGCGGTCCAAGACGAGCGCCTGAAAGGCTGCCCAAAGTTTGTGCCAAAGCCCCCCCCCCCCAAAAAAAAAACAATCCTTCGTGCAAACAAAGGAGGCTTATGCAAACGGATTCTCTTCTACCAATGTGGCAGCTAGGCTCTCTCCCATTGGCTGGCCGCTACCTGGGCATGCAAATGAGCATCCTGGAGGATATAACGGGCCGGTGCGGGCGCCCAGCGCTCCAGGTGGCGCGATGTCGTTTTATTCTCGTCCGCGCAGCGGCTCCCTGTCGGCGGCCTCGGGGCGCTTCTATCCGGCTTCTTCCGCGGGCTCCGTGCGCGGCAGCTCCAGCGGTTCGGACTCCTGGTTTTCGTTGTCCCGGCTGCACGCGGCGCTCCCGGCGGCGCGGGCCAGCGCGGATGTGGCTCCCGCCTGGCTGGGCCCGGGCCGGCAGCAGGAGGCGCTGCAGGGCTTGAACGAGCGCCTGGCCGGCTACCTGCAGCGGGTGCGCGGGCTGGAGGTGGCCAACCGAGCTCTGGAGGAGGAGATCGCCGCCATCCGAGCGCGCAAGGCCGGCGCCATCGGCCAGAAAGACTGGGAAGCCTGCGAAAGGCCCCTGGCCGAGCTGCGCAAGCAGGTGAGGGGCGCGACTGAAAGGGACGGGGTGAAACACCTGGCAGGTGGGAAAGGGATGCGAGCGGTGGGGACGCAAAACGCTGGTGGGCTTGGCGAGAGAGGATACTAGAGCACCTTTCAGGTGATTCTCCATCTCCAGGTACGGATGGTTATCTGCAGATCATTCCAGCACTTCATAGGACCCCAACACAGCTACGCCCACCAAGGCCACGGTTCGTTCCACGCACGTTTTCTTTCCCACTATGTTCAATGGAACTCGCTGGAAAGCGTGTATTGCTAGCGTTTTGCTGCCCGAGTGTTTGCTGCCCGAGTGTTTGTAAATCCAGGCGATTCAGGCAAATGAGCAAGAGGGCAAGCGCAAACGATAAAGGCATGGGTGGAAAGGTCAGAAACTGGGCGAGTAGAGTCAGTGGCCAAGGGGACACATTGACCTAATACAGGTTGAAGGCCAAGAGAGAATGGTGGAAAGCAGAACTGGAGGAGAACTGGGGCAAAGGAGCCAGACTCAGCCCTAAACCTATTTGCAATATGGATATATTATTTTCCTATCTTCCAGTGTTTTAAAAGTGCCACAGAGCACTTCATGTACATGGTATTGCCATAATCCATATAAACACCAATGAAAAGCATATGGAATTGCTAAATACTAAATTGGAGGAGATGCACTTTGGATTCTAGAATAAAGTGTTGTGTGCGCGCGTGTGCAGTCTAAATGTTTTCCCAGCTTTTCCAGAAAGCAACCAAGCACCCTCTCCACACCCATATAACTTTTTGATCCTGTTTTCTCTTGACAGTTTAGCAACAGTCTGGTTAAAAATACAAGCTTATTCCCCCACTCCCTTTCTGTAAGAATTGTATGGAAATAAAACCCCTTCTTGATAGACTTTCTTTTCTTCCTTGTACGGGATGCTTGCATGTCCAAACAAAGGAGGATCCAGACAAAATGTGGGGATGTAATAACTTCCTTGGAAAAAATCACCTAATCCTCCCCTTTCTAACACCTGCCTCCCCCCCCCCAAAAAAGAAAGCACAGCTGGTTTCATAGTGAGGCATACAACTCCAATTGTTTCCCTGTTGTAAGCTCATATTCGAAAAGCTGAGTGTAGCTGGAAATCCAAGCCCTTGGTTTGGTAGGTGTAGCTTTCTTTTCAGGCTAATATCCTTGGATTACCTGTTTGACCACCTAGTGGAATCTACCTTTCTGCCCAACTGGTTTTCAGCATGTTCTTGTAACACCAGGGTTGAAAGGTGCTGAGATGTGCAGCATCTAACCAGGTAGATTCATTCATAGGAAATTTCCCAGAGCTGAGCATTGGCTAGCAGCTCATCAGCTTTTTATAGGTGGTTTGCAAGGGCTAGTCCACCCATAATGCACTAGAGTGGCTCAAAATGAGGGGTAGTTTGTGTGTTGAGTTATTATGTTCTTATCCCACTGTTCAGACATTGACTCCCAAAGTGGTTCACATCAGTTTAAAAGAAAAAGGAGGAAGGGCGCTCCTGGAACACAACGTTTGACAGGGAATCACATGGAACATGATCCAACTAGGATACACCCAGCCTGTAGAGAAAAAACAACAACACATCTTATTGATGTAGTGGTATATGACAGAACAGGAACACTGAATTGAAGATTCAGTCATTCAGATTTTCATTACCAACAAGTTACACATCAACACAATGGAGTCTCATAAATGGCCTGCTCTGGATAGCACAGAGCAAACATTGCAGCCATCAGTTCCTATTTTAATTTTGTATAACCAAATGCAATGGTTCAAAGAACATGTCTGCCATGCATTTGAAAACAAATATGTTCATTTGTTTTGCAAATACATTTGATTATTCAGGCTGCAACCCTCTAGGTCCAGCTGATTTTCAACAGGAGCCGAGAATATGGGATTGATGCAAACCAATTTGAACACGGTGGGATTTTTGCATAGGATTGTGTTGTACATGCATTACTGATATACAACTGCTCCTTCCCATGTCAGGTGGAAGACCTCAATTTGGACAATGTTAAGCTGCTTCTGCAAATCGATAATGCCAGGTTGGCAGCTGATGACTTCAAGCATAAGTAAGTTGTTTTGTTTACAAACCTTTACAAAAACTGTCCCATAAAAGCAGGCCTGTGGAAAGAGTGTATAATTCTACTCCAGACACCTAAATGTGAGGAGAAATCACAATGAAGTCTCTTGGGGTGTTTGCGTGTTGAATTCCATATGCCAAAGAAGATTCAAAAATAAAAACTGGGATCCCTTGAAAATGTTGCTTTCTCACAGGTTCAAAGTGAAACATTCTCACTTTCTAATCAATTAATTTAACACTCTTCAGTGTTAACTATCACACTTTTAGCGCATGTTACTTTTTGTGGAGGAATTTTACTAGCGCAGTTCTTGAGGTTCTACATTGAAATTAATATTTGACACACAACTGCAAATTTGTTAATGTTTCTAGTCCTTATGATTGCATTGCCTGTAAATGATACCTGGGTCATGAGGATAGAATCTCTGTTCTATACATGGCTAATTGTCTGTTCCTTGGGACCTCTATTCATGACCTCCAGTCCTGACATTCTTCCTGCACACCTTATTTACTCATCTCTTTCTTCAGGTATGCTACACCTCACGATAAATTCTGTAAATTTGATTATATGTGGCTTGGAGCCACCATGTCCCAGGTTCACTCCCTGGCATCTCCAGGGAGGGGCTAGGAATGTCTCCTGCTTAAAACACCAGGAAGTTGCTGACAGCCAGTGTTGCTAAATGGACCAGTGGTCTGACTCAATAGGAGGGGAGTGGTCTTTGTTGGATTCTTGTTCCTTGTCAGTTTTATATTGATTGATTGGTGTTTTTATTCTTTGTAGTTGGCTTTTATCACATGAACTGCTTTGAGATTTCATAGCTGAATGATGGGATAGAAATTTAACATTTGTTTTAAAACATACACATATAAGCCATATGACTATGTGAACCCGTGAGCCTTCTTTATATATAGAAAGGTTTGAAAAGCTGCTGCTAAATTTTTGAGAGAGACATGCATCTAATCCTACACTCAGACCAGAGCCAGAAGAGACAACAGAGTACCAGCTATATCCCAATGGCCATGAAAATAGATTAATATATTAAAATACTAATATCAATATTTAAATCATGTTAACCCTCACCCCCAAATGTGGAGGTGGTCTGGGAAAATACCTGAGCATGATTTACACCCGGGTCTGAAAGGTTAAGTGAAAGTCTGTTCCATTACTTGCACTTGGTTTCAGCCTTGCAACTTGTTTGTTCATTTGTTTCTTGTTTCCTCCTTCCCTTCTTCCAGACTGGATGCAGAGCAGGCTATGTGTGACAGCGTGCAAAAGGACACACACGGGTTGCGCAAAATGATCGATGACACCAACTATTCCCGCTTGAAGTTGGAAGGGGAACTGGAGTCCCTCAGAGAGGAGCTGGCTCACTTGCGCAAAAGCCACCATGAGGTAACAGTATGGCGAGAGCTGCGTCTGAACCCACCTGTGTGTCTAGCCCCAGGTATTCAACACACAGCTCTGAGAGGATTGGAATATTTCCCATGGAGTCAGTATGTGTGTCCATAGTAAATATATGCTTGCCCTTAACCTTATAGCCAATAATGACACCCCCCCCCCCGAGGAATAAAGAAAGCTTACATGGAATGAAAGATGCTGCTTCAGGCTACAACTATGCAGACAACAAGCCCTACGGTTCATACACACCTTAATTATGAGGGTAAAATAAAGGCCTTACCTAAACATGGAGAGTGAGTACACCTGATCTGGTCATAAGTGGAGCACAAGTCAGGGATAGATAACTGTACCTTCCGTGAGAGTTAAGATCTCCCCTTCAGGATCCTATGTCAACAAGCCAATAGTATCTCTCCCCCAAGCTGTGATTAAGCAAAGCACGAGGATGATCCTTGAGATTGTAGAGCAAAAAGGAGGGCCTGTTGTGTGAGCTACCTAACCACTGAAAATCTGGGGTTCAAATACTATTTTGAGCCAACTGAGTGAGTGAATAATCTGACACCTTAAACCCTTTGAAGCATTGTTTATTTCCTGCAAGTTTGCCATTGTGTCCTGAGATAAGTTTGAAACTGAGTGGTCACAACATTAGTTGGGGATAACCAACAAGTTACCCATACATTTCCTGAATAAGTTACAGATGGGTAGCCGTGTTGGTCTGCCATAGTCGAAATAAAAAAATTCCTTCCTGTAGCACCTTAAAGACCAACTAAGTTAGTTCTTGGTATAAGCTTTCGTGTGCATGCACACGAAAGCTTATACCAAGAACTAACTTAGTTGGTCTTTAAGGTGCTACAGGAAGGAATTTTTTTATTTCCTGAATAATTTACTTTTGAAAGAAGATTTTGTTGCCCATGTGAAATCCAATTCCTCCTTATGGGAGGGTGATGATTAAACTTTTCTGGAAACTAGAGATCAGTATGCTGATCTTTACAGTAAAACTGTCTGCTACCCCTATTAGGTCATGTCTAAGGTAGGAGCTGGTACCAGAGTCGTGCATAATTTGTTAAGGGGTATATTTTATAGTAAAGCTATGACAGCTGCACTGATGCCATGATCTGCAGTAATAAACCATGTAAAAAGTCCAGACTAGCATCCATTGTTACAACAGATACAGCTGAGAGATATCTCACGCTGCAGACATAATGCTATTATTACTATTAATAGTAATATTATTGGTATTAGTAGTAGTAGTAGTAGTAGTAGTAGTAGTATACCACCTTTTATCCATCAATCTCAGGGCTTTTCTTTTCACAACACAAAATTCCAATATAAAAAGAAGAAGACGAAGAAGAGTTTGGATTTGATATCCCGCTTTATCACTACCCTAAGGAGTCTCAAAGCAGTTAACAATCTTCTTTCCCTTCCTCCCCCACAACAAACACTCTGTGAGGTGAGTGGGGCTGAGAGACCTCAGGGAAGTGTGACTGGCCCAAGGTCACCCAGCAGCTGCATGTGGAGGAGCAGAGACATGAACCCGGTTCACCAGATTACGAGTCTACCACTCTTAACCACTACATCCTCTAGATCCCTTGGAAGCATGTTCTGAGAAAAATGTGTGGGGACACCTGGCAGTGTGGTACTTACGATTTAAACTCTTAAAATAGAAGGGAGATGAGACATTAGTAAACAATAGGAAAGTGTACATATACTTCAGGCTTCTCTGTGGAGACAAATGCTTCCCCCCAAAGGCCATATTGACCTCTGCCCCCTAACAGGCTTTCTCCCTTTCTGCATGGTCTGCAGGAAGTAGAGGCCCTCAATGCTCTGATCGCCAAATCTGACATAACAGTGCAGGTGGATAATCCACAGAAACATGACCTGAGCGAGACCATCGCTGAGATCCGCAACCAGTATGAGAAAATGGCTGAGCAGAGCCGTTCCGAGGCTGAGGACTTGTACAAAACCAAGGTGAGGAGGGAGCTAGGGAAGGGGAAGAGCAGGGACGGGACAGAAAATGGGTTGAGTTCACATTTAAAGGCAAATCTACCTAATTCACTTCCCCCCCCAAAACAATATGCAAACTTGAAACCCAGCCACTGTTCAGAATTCACACTTCTCTGAATTTTGGAATGCCATTCTCCAGCCAAGCAGGAATGCATATACAGTGGAACCTCGGTTTTCCAGCGTCTCGGAAGCCAAACAATTCGCAACCCGAACGCCGAAAACCTGGAAGCGAATGCTTGTTTTTGAACGTGCCTCGGAAGTCAAATGGCTTCCGAGGCGCATTTCTCCATTTTCGCAATGGAATTTGCCGATCGCCCATTGAACCTCGGTTGTCAAACGTTTCAGAAGCTGAACGGTCTTCCCGAATGGATTATGTTCGACAACCAAGGTTCCACTGTACTAAAGTAAAGTATGCATTCAATGGCAGGTAGCAGTGGAAAGAACGTACCAAAAATCATTGTATTTGGGGAGGCTGCTGTGCAAAAACGAGTATACAAAAATGAGTATACTTGCCTACAAACGTGTGTATCAGGAGAAACTCATTAAAATGCTGATCAATTTTTTTCACGGGGACCTTTAAAAAACAATAATCACAAAATGACATGGAAATGTGGAGAACTGATGATTGGAAAATTGAAAAACTGTGGGAAACCAACAAGATTGCTGCATCCCTAGGAGGGAGCATGGCTCTCTGCCCCACTCTAACTTCCCTTTGCCATTACTGTTCGCCCTTGCAGTTTGACTCCATGTCTCAAGAAGCAGATGTGCATGCCCAGGCGCTGGAAGAAGCCAAAAGCGAGTTGACAGAGCTTCGTCGGCAGCTCCAGGGAATAGAGATTGAACGCCAGACTCTGCAGAAAATGGTAAGACGAGGGGTGCCCTCTTTCCTTCCCAATTCCCAGTATAGGCCATAAGAGGCTCTCCTGAGCAGTGAATAACTTCTTCCTGCAAATTATAAGCATGCAACAGACAGTGAAGAAGTACCACTACTTATTTTATAGCAGGAGTGTCGTCTTCTGTCGTGCTCTTTGTCAATCATCTGCGTATCAAAATTATTCATTTATTATTACAGTCCTACCCCATCTTCCTTGCAAAGAGCTCAATCTGGCATCCATGGCTCTTCCTACCTCCCCATTTTATTCTCACAATAACCCTGTGGGGTAGGTTAGGTTGAGAGTTGGGAACTGGCCCAAGGCCACCCAGGGTCTTAATTCAGCACTTGTAACCAATACACCCCAGTGACTCTAGATACAGTTTTTCCTCAGAGATGAAATCCATCAAATAAGAGGTCTGTTACATCAGAATGCACAGCTAAGGGTTGAACTTAGAATTAAAGGAACTGCCCCTCAAAGCAAAATACCTTTATTATGAACAATCAACTTGGAGTGAAGTGAGGAAGAGCTGGCTTGAAATCTGTTGTTGCTAAAGAGAGACGTTGTGATGACCCTGCTCACCCCCATTCTATGAATACAAACTGACCTGACTTCAACACTAGCAATGGCTCGTGGTCCTTCACATCAGAGGGCAGCCGGCTAGCTAAGGAGTGCTGGACCAGTGATCCATATCCATTTTCTGGGACAGCCACTGCACCCTATGCAAGTTGAGTCAGTCCAGGCTCCTCACACCTGTGGTTGCTGGGCTCCAGGAGTGACAGATGCTGCTGTAAGAAAGGACACACACTTTTGCTCCAAGCTGGCTTAGCATCGCTGGGCAGCTTCCTCCCGGCACGGAGCAGAGCTCGCTACCCACTGCAGCCATACCCGGCGTATAAGACGACCCCCGACTTTTTAACCTCTTTTCTGGGGTTAAAAAGTCGTCTTATATGCTGAAATCTACGGTACTCTTAAAGCTCTGCTCAGCTTCAGAAGCTGTTTTTTGTGAGTCAACACACGTGAGGGTACTAGTGTTGAAAGAACAAATCTAAAACTAATTAAACTAAGAGAGCTGCTCTTACAGAATTTGTGGAGTCCTGGCCAATATTCACTCATTTTTGTTGATGCTATATGCCTAATTCTGTATAAAAGTTAGGGTATCAAATTTTGTTCACTGCATAAGCCGAAACCGTTTTGTGATGCAGATAGACACGCTGGAGAATACCTTGAAGAACACAGGAGAGCACTATCAAAATGAAATGACCAATCTCAACCATATCATTGCCAAGCTGCAAGATGAGCTGGCAGCCTGCCGCGCTGACTTGGAGAGCCAGGCCCGAGACTATGAGGCCCTGCTAGACCTCAAGACCAAGCTAGAGAACGAGATTGAACACTACCGTAGCTTGATCGAGGGGGCAACAGACAGGTAACAAAGGGTTATGCCCCCTGACTTCCTTCCTTGTACTTCTTGGTCATATGCCTGTTGAATGTCCCTGGAGTTCTTCCACCAGGCTCACTTTCGCTTCCCCAACCTACATTTGACAGGAAGCTGCAGCCATTCCTGGCTCCCTGGTTGGTTTTTCTGTATGATCCATGCTACCAAGTTTGATTCACAATATGACATTGGTAGGGGGGCAGGTTTTCAGAAATCTACATCTGCTAGTTTGCCAGCCACTCCATCCAGTCAAAATTCTGTGTGATGTATCTATCCATAGGACATAATTTTTCTAGCGCTGCATGTATCTGAAAATACTTGCTTCCTAATAAAAATATACCAGGAGCTACCTTCACATTGGGCATAGCATCAAGTTACAAGGTTAATAATTCTATCCTCTTTTCTTTATAATCATTTGTGGTTTGCTGTTCTTCCCTCAATCAGGGTAGTAAAAGATTAAGTAAATCTGCATCCTAACTAGGTCTGAACCCTCACAACCTTCAGTTATATAGCTAGAGATGAAACCAGTACATGACTGACTTAGCTGTCTCTGAGCTGACTGCCTTGTGGGACAGAGGAGCCAACTCAGTTTCTGCTTTTTCATGAATTGGGGAGACCATTAGCTAAGACAGGTGGTTTTCAGGTATAGACTGGGAAGACGCTTGCATCTTTCAGAACAGCATAAAGGGGAAAACCCACTGGTGCTGTTTCTCTTATCATTGTAGCCATGTGATGTGACAAGGTGTCTACTAGTGAAATTTTGTCTCTAAAACCATTACTAAAGATGCAGGAGCCTTCATGGCATCTGATGCTGGCAGCCTCGTTTTTGTCAGGCTACGAGTGATAGAAAGGTTGCGAACAATCATTTAAGTCCCTTGAGTAACCCCACTGACTTTGGAGGAAACATGGCAGCAGATGGGAAATATGGCTGTAGAAGCTAACGCAATGTGTTCGGTGGCACAGGTGTGTAAGCAAATCTGTAGCAGGAAGCCCTCACAGTAAGCAAATCATCCTAGGATGAAGCAAACAAACGGCTGCCATGTTTTGTATTTTCAGAGGGGAGTTGCAGAACTCAGGCAAAGCAGGTAAGTTCTCCTCTATGATGTAGCAGTAGACATTACTTAGCACAGTGCTGCTTGCTTCTGCATGTCTCTGTCTGCCTGAAACCTGCTTGTTGATCTCCCGGCCTCACAGTTCAAACACTCTCCCAGGCTTTGTTGTTTGCTTTTCTACCAACAGGACTCTTTTGGCTGTGGCTTGGTGTGAAAAACGCTAAACTGAGTAAATTGTTCAACATGCACAGGGGCTCCAAGCACAGTGCTGTATCAAGCCAGTTGGCTGTACCCAAGTATCTTCAGGAAGTCAGTTTTATGCATCGGAGGATGTAATGCACACATACAAAGCCTGAACTCATATTTACCAGTGTATACCCTAGGAACCAGCCCTGTTTCTCATTGACAAGCAGCAGTTGCAGTCTCAATTGAAAGCTGCACAGGTGTCCTCAAGGTGGAGGTTGCATTTAGCAGCGTCAAAAGGCAGTCTTCAGGCTTTTTTCTTTTTTTTAAAAAAACAAGTTTTTGATCTCGTCTCCCGAGTCCATCCTAGGCTTCGCACTCTAACCAGTTACTCTTTATTCCTCTTTTGCAGACACCAGGAGACAGACCATTAAGAAGGTGGTGGTCACCACACAAGAAATTGTGGATGGGCGAGTGGTGACTCAGAGATCTGAGGAAGTGATTCAGTAGGCTTGTCCGGTGTGGTGTTTGCTAATCCCTGTATCAAGTTCCTTTTACTGCTGAATAAAAGAAACAATGTTTAGCAACTCTGGACATTCTGTCATGACATTTGCTTGCACAGCTTACTGTGATTAGTCAAAATCTATATTAAAAGACAACCTGGAATACAGAGGTTGGACCCTGCATAAACCACATTAGCATTAGAGTGAACAAGTGCTGCTGTCCCTCATCTACCAGGCTAGAGCCCCATATGGCAGCAATGGAGAGCAGGCAAGTGCACATTTACTAATTCCTGAAAAGCTGAAAGCAGAAGGGATTTTATACTTCTGATGTGGTGGGGAAGCAACAGTCCTCTGAAAAGAAGTACCAGCAGTGAGGGCCTATGCCATCAGAACTGTCAAACACTATGGTAGACTTTCTCATTGACTACTTAAACCTTGGCAACACAGGCTTGCTACATGACCTACTAGAGTCCTCAAATCACATTTCACACACATCACCTCTCATGAGAATACAGCCCTAGCGGTGTATCAGCAGAATTCTCCATTAGGAGTATTGACAGACCTGTATTTGCTAAAAGAATGGGGAGTGAAATCAGCAGACTTGACCCTTCCCATGCCCAGAAATTATCCTGATCCTAGGAAGAGGAGAAATTAAAATTCAAAAGAAAACATTGCTGCTCTTAATCTGCCAGGGTCATTTCCCCCTTCCTTTCAAACTATAAAATTTTCTTTTCAAGTGAGTCTGTCACACATTAGCCAGAAGCTGCTGAAAAGTCTGGGCATCTTATTTATAGCCTTTCCCATATGCCTTTTCTGAATTTGTACAAGAATAAATTAATAATGCACATCTAAAAATGAATACTCACAAACCATGATAAGATAGAAAGATCTCCTTTATTAATGAACCCCAACAATATTTCTTCAGATACAGGAGTTGTGAACTCAAAATACTCAGAAGAAAAACAAGTTAATATTGCATTATTCTCATAAGAAATACTGCAACTCATTACCGGTAAACATATTGCAAAGCAAAACAGCTTGAAAAAGGGGAGGGGGGGAAAAGAAAGAAAGAAAGAAAAGTTGATCAAAATGGAATTAAGGTTTGTTTTTCTGTTTGAACTATTAAGTCCTTGCAAGCACAGCTCGATTCCGCAGATCAATTCCCAAACTTGTGTAGAAAACATAACCCGATTGGATTTATTTCCTTAAGAGCCCAGAGAGGTGCAATGTTAAAAAGCTACGATTATCAGGTAGCAAGTGCTCCAGCCTTCTGCCACAGTTGTCTGACTTCACCTCGCCTCAGGCGTTAACGGGATGAAAAGGTCTTCCCCCTGGCAGAAAATCAGAGGGCAAAGATCAGGTTGACTCCAGTACATTGTCACTACATCATTACACTCCTTCCTGACTTCATAGCATAGATACCTACTACTTTTCCCATACAAGTGACCCAGGTGTCTCATTGCTCCGTGTCCTGCACCACTAATGACAACAATTCTAATCCCAAGCTTCAGAATGAAGAATGCAAGACTGATTTTGTGGATGAATTCACCACAACTGAGTTTTTCCTGCTTGCAGATTCCTTGGTGCACCACATTATCCAGAAAAAAATCCAGCGCTTGCTAAACTCTATAAACTCACAGATCAAGGGAAAGGGGGCTAAAAAGAATGCACTGAAAGGATCTCCTCCTACTACACAGAATTGGTCTTGGATTCAGAAGCTGATACCACACATGCTGTTTCATTGTTTGTCCGTTTAACATCCACCAAAGCAGCAACTGGGAGACTACCAGGTTCATGCTTCTGCGCAGTCACACAATAATCATACACCCTTAGCACACAACCAACTATACCTCTAAACACACACAAAGACTGTCTTCTCTCTCCTTTCAAGCGCCTCACTCAGTGGGCCGAATTAGGGATGAACATTGGGGCCTTTTCACTCCTCAGCTGACCTATGCAGAGCAACAGAGCTGCAGGGGTGGGGAGCTAGATTGGGAAACCTGGAGGTCTGGACTAGGGTCAAGGCCCAGAGGATCCCTATCCCTGCTGCAGAGTATGGAGTGAACTCAGAAAAAGTCAAAGAGCAGTCCTGGAAATCAGGGATTACACTCCATGCCCTACCCGCAGCTGTTTAAGTTGAATATTAAAATTTGTTGATTTGTGAAGAAAGCCTCTCAGGACTTTTGTCAGATGCTAACAGGGCTACGGAAGTGAAATAGCCAGGTGAGTGGAAAGAAGAAACAGTCCCAAAGAAAGAAGATTGACAACAAAAATTGCTGGAGTATGAAGAAATGGTGAAACTTACCAGAAGATTAAGAAATCAAGAAGAGAGACAATTTAATAAAGACTATTTGAAAAATTATTGTAAACAGCTTAAATCATTAGCAGGATTGAAACAACAACGTGCAGTGAAAATAAACTAAATAGAATATAATGGATGAAGAGTAAAATAGATCTGAACTGGAAATGCAGTGGCAATAGATATAAAATATGTAACCGTGGGGGTGGGGGTGGGGTGTTGATATTAATATTCAGTGCTTTAAATTGGGTGTGTAAATTTATTGCTGTCATAATATTTATAAAGTGAGAAATATATATATATTTAAATGAAATAGCCAGGTGCTATATCATGCAGTAAGATAGATGAAGCACAGAAAGTAAAGAAAGGAGATGTTGAACAGCTGCAAGCACCAGTTTGTTCCTAAGGGGTCACAACCTCCCATCAGCACAGAAAACAGCTATCCCTGCTCCTTTAAAGATAAATAAATTTTCATACAAAAGCCAAAGGCTGTGCAACACAGAACCGGAGCTACTAAGAAGGAAATCAGATACCTCTTTAAAGAGATGTTATGTGCTCTGATTCCGGGTACGGCATGAGTCATCCTTTAACATTCTTAATCACAGCTGTCCATTATTCTAGCCTTTGGGGTTGACCGCAGGAGCCTGTTTGGTTTAATCCACACACCCCCCCCCAGGCCTAAGTTCAAGCTTATTATCTTAATTTTACCAGCTCTGCCCAATCCCCACACTATGGTGCCTCAGCACAGTAAGAAAATCAGACTGAAAACTGGCTGTAAGATTAGCAATTTGCCCCAGGTCAGAGAAGAAACATCCTGCAAGGTTAGCAGCATCCTGCTATATGGCCCATCACAGTCATTCAATCTTCTCATAAACTTGCTTGCCTCCCTTGTCTCACAAGCTGAAAAAAGTGCTGAGCTAACCTGTCAGCTTCTTCACTAGTCCTATCCATAATCTCCCATTTCATCCACAACTACACTGCTGGCCCCCCTGGATGTCATTGCTTGGTAAAAGGAATCACCAATAAAAGACCTGGCAAAGAGGGTCTTAGAAAAGTAGAATATAAGCACCAACAAGGAATGAATTTGTAATCTGATCCCTGAAGTGCCAGGGGCATCGACATCAATTCATACCTTTTCCCCTCCAAATAGATCAGGTATGCTATGCTAGAAGGGCTCTTAAGAGCAATATATATACCCTCCTCAACCAGTGTGACAGCAAGTTTATTCCCATCTTATCTTGCTTGCTTATCTCACCCAACCCTGTCAATAAAATAGCAGTATACAGTGGATTAGTTTCCATTCTCTTGTCCAGGGAAAAGAAAGCACCCCACTCATTAAATACCAGTGATATTCTGACTTGCCCTATGCAGCTCTTTAGTCCTGTAGAGTACAAAACTCATCTCAGATTTATACTAGAGAAGTACTAACTACCCTGAACTGAAAGCCCTTCAAAGTGTTGAAAGTTAAAAAAATAAAAATCACTGCCTCCATAGAATCAGCACTGCAAAGCTGAATTGCTGATTTCAGTTCCTCATGTTAACCACACAGTTCTTCATGCCTGGTTACAGCAAACCAAGGAGAGAGAATATTAAGAACAAAAACAAATTACAGATGCAGCTTCTAACCTACACTTCAATTTTTGTGCCCAAGGATGCAGTAGCTAACCTTCCGACAGAACCAATCAGTGGCAGGTGGGATCTATCTCTTGCTAATGTACTTGCCGAAGTGGTTGCATTCCAAGCAAATGATGATCATGAGTTTGCTTCTAACATTCCTCATCCTTCTCATTCAACATTAGCCACTGATTCCCCTTAGCATCATGGCCACTTTTTTCTCCACTAAATAGACCCGAGTTTTGAAACTATTTTTTTTAGTTTGCCTCCATCCCATTCCTGTCTGCTGCATGGTGTGAATTAGGGCAATGCCTTGCCTTTCGCATGGAACTGCTCACAAGGATTTGCAGAAAACTTTATCAGATAATATGGCTGGATTAATTAATCTTTATTGTCAGGCCTCAACTTTTGAGACATTGATTATATCTGATCACATCTCTGCTTAATAGCCAAAATATGATGAGCTTCCTGCACTTCCACACAGCCCCTTTGCATGATGGGTGAAAAAAAGTTCAAGAAGATGCAGTTAAAGACTTGCTATTACTCAAAGCAGGAAACTATAGGGACTTCTCAACAAGCCAGGATATTACACAAAGTACTATCAATTCAATCTGTGTGTTGCCATTATTTAAACAGCAATACAAGGTAGTCTTTTGTTCCTCCTCAGGTGTGAGCTATAGCAACAATAAAACAAGAAAGACACAAGCAGAAGGAAGAAACTGTTCCTCTGATACTCACGTGATTGTTTTCATTTCCTTCTTTTCTGCATCTGGCCGGGCACGATTCAGCACTTTGAGGAAATCTGATGTTTTTGCTCTCATGCGCGTGTGAATGTAAGCCTGCACATAAGTCAAAATACAAAAGGCAGCTAAGCAGATCTATCTTAGTACTTTGAATTTCAAATTTCATCTAAGCACTCTAAAGGATCTACATGCCAGAATGGAGAAGATGAAAGTCAGGAATCATTTTAGGCATATGAAAGAGAAGTTTTGCATAGCTTCTTCAGAAAAAAAGATTCTATAATAACACTCTTCCTGTACCTTGGAGCATTTGATGTGATAGTGCAGGTAGTCCCGGAATGTGTGAATCAAATTGATGGTGTTGTCCCTGGCAGCAGCACTGGTGTGGCGGGGGAACAGCACTGCAAAGGAGAAGGCAACAGAAAATAGTTACTCTCTACCAAGCACTAACAAAGCTATGAGGGAACTCACTAGTCCCGGGCCAGAGATACATTCAAAAGGCCAACAGCATGTACAGTTATGAATGTGCAGCATTTGCACGGAAGGGCTATAATGAAGTCCTTATCCATGCTGCACACCAGGATTAAGCTTGTCTTAATGGGATGCCTTTAGGGCATCGTCTTTGGAATCAACATCTCTCCACAACTCCAACTCAGGAACTCAACCTAGTATTTGATCAGGCTTAGCTACGCCACTCAGTCCCACAAAATGCTGGCATCAGTGACAAACTTGCTCATCTGAATCTTTCCTAATGGTCCTTCCCTGAGCGCTTCTTGTACAGCTTTCAGTGATCACCACTTTATTCCTCCCAGGCAGCTAGATAAACCAAACAATGAGCTTTGCACCCTCACAGGCTCTTTAGTGTGTGAATAAAGAAGAGGCATTATGCAGCCTTTCACTATTTAGGGACAAAATATAGTTCTCACTGATCCAGAGCCAGAAAATATTATTCACAAGGAACTATTTGCAGATATGATATTTAGTACTTATTTTATCTGTATCCAAATGTGTTGAAATGCCTCTCAGTTAACAGACTCTACAGTTGCCTTCTCTATTTCTAAGATTCATCACAAACCATTATTGGCAGTTTCTCCTCCTTAACACAATTTGCTAAAGTAAGAGAGCACCTGGGAGAAGGCAACTGCCAAGACTGAGTTTCTTATCCCCTTTGTCATAGAGAATAAATGTTCAGGAGATGACAAGATACATTAATATTCCAAAGCAAAGTCCTGCCAGTGACAAGTTTCTTAGACATCCAGAGCCTTCTGTGGGAAAAGTTTTCGTTAACTGTTCCAAGGATGAAGACCACTGTCTTGTTGACAGTAGTGCAGAATATGAGAAGAGTCTGATGGATCAGGCCAATGGCCATCTGGTCCAACATCCTGTTCTCACAGTGGCGAAACAGACGCCTGTGGGAAGCCTGCAAGCAGGACAAGAGCACAGCAGCACTCCACCCACCTGCAATTCCCAACAACTGGTATTCAGAAGCATTACTGCCTCCAACCATGGTGCCAGATGTTATAAGCCAAAAGTGACAAGGAGCAGTCAAGTGGGCAGACCTCGTCTAACTGAAATACAACCATGGAGACTGGGGGCGCGTGTGCTACTTTCCAGTGATTCTGTTTATAAAACTTGGTACTAGGAAACGAACTATTCCTCACCCAGTAAAACAGGACTAGACGGAGCTCTGGATTTGTCAACTGCACTACAGAATTAGGGATACCCAAGCTATTTCTTTGGCACTCCCCAAATCAAGCATGCTAGAGACTGCATATCACCACCACAGCTCTAAATGAAAAGCCATTTCCAATGCTCCACTGGCTTCTGAGATATGCAAGCAAGGCTTTTACACTGTACAAGCTGAACTGGTTGTTAATCAGCCACTGGCTAAGTTCAAGATGCTAGTACTGGTGTATAAGGCGCTATACAATTTGGGACCAGGATACCTATTGGTCCCACCATTCATATACCCTACAGAGCACTGCACCATGCATGAGAGGGTGTCTGGCAGATATCATCTTATCAGTGGATCCATTCCATGTGACTGGCCTATAGAGTGATGGTGTCAGCCCTTGTTAACTCCCTCCTGTTGCACTTCAGGCAGGCACTATCTCTATTGTACTTGCAGCACCTATTGAAGACCTTTCTCTTTCAATGAGCCAAAGTAGAGATTTTTATCCCAGCTGGTTATCTGTACTAGATTTGGAATTATTTTTATATATGAAATTGTTTTATGGATGCCTATATTGTGAAATTGCTTTGAGGTGCATCATAGGAAGCTATGCATAAGTGAAATAACTCTTAAAAGAGATACTAAGCACTTAGCAAACTAAGCAGGATTGCAATGGGAAAATAGCTTTCAACTTGGCTGGTCACCTAGATGAGAGCAGCACCCACTTACCGAAGGTAATGTATCCAATATTATCTCCTACAGCTGCATCTGTATCTTTTAGCTCCAAAGGGGGCTCCCTGTGGCTGAAGAGCACTTGGGGGGCTGTGTGGCTGGCACGACGACCCTCCTTAAACTCCTAGGACAAGACAGGATGAGAGAGAATGTTAATATGAATCAGATACTAAAAACAGCAGGCATCCCCTTTCTGAGCCTGGGTTAATTGTTCTCTATTCTGGGGAATGCAGATGCCCAGAACCAAATATTTATTAAGTCCCTCTCCCCAACTGGTATAACTTCTGAGCTTCTATCATATCTCAGCCTAGAATCAAAACTGCTTGGTAAGGTCACTTCAACAACTATCCTTCAAAATAGTATATGTGTGTTTTCATCACGCTGGTATTAAGATTAATTTTAGTGTCAGAACCCCAAGGCACTTCAGGTTAGAAGCCTTAACATCCTTTGCTAGCAGCTTCATCAAGAATACAAAGACACAGGAGAATGGCAGTGCACTTGAAGAATGATCTAAGACTAGGTCATGAGAGAGTAGCTGAGAGCTATCACCACAAAGGGTTACTCCTTCTCTTGACCAAGGTGCTTTACAACTGTATTATTCACTGCCAAGATCCAGTCATTTTATCAGCACACATAATTGCTTCAAGAAATGCTTGACTAAAGACAGGGTATTTGGAGCAGCTGAATCCGACTCGTCATAGCTAACATAAATGAAATATTAACAGTACACACTACCTTATCTGGGATGAATAAACTGGGTATCAACTAGGAGGTGAAGCACACACATTTGCACTGCTTCAAATGCTTGAAAAACATCTTGTTGCACCTGAATCTGGGTCCATTAAGTTTCAAGATAAGCTACTGATACTTTGATACTATGTAGTCAAAAGAGGCACAGTGCTGAATGTATCCACAATTAAGCCATGTTTTAAATCAAATGATGACAGTGTGACGTACAAATCATCTCAATGAAAACTCCCATTACTTTGTGGAATAGGCCTTTTAACATATGCTTCAGAGAGCATAGTATATATAGAATTAATATTTCTAATTTTAAAGCTCATTTTCTTGGCATTTCTTGCATTAACTATGATTACTTTTGTTTGATTCTTTACTTTCATTTTTAAGCCACTACACTTAGTTTTAAATGCAATTTGTAGTCAACATTTTCTTGACATAATTTGGATGTTGTTCCTCTTTTTCTCTGCTGATTTCCTCTTCTACTTCAAAATTCTCACAGTAAGTAAACAGCTCCTATATATGGACTTTTCTCCTCTGCTTTCACCATGCTCTATTCTACTGTATCCTCTTTGAGCTACTGACACCAATATCTTATGTCAGTGCTTAATTTCTAGAAGAGCGATACTGAGGTTCAGGTCTTTTAGAACCACTCCTTCATCTGGAATCCCTTCCTCCTATTTAGGGAACCTGGTAAAGAAGGACACTGCACCTGTGGAGGAGCAATTTCATCTATTTTTCCTTCCTATATTCTAAAATAGAAACCAACAATACTGAGGAAACAAATGCAGGGCCTGGGCCACAAACTCTTACAAAATGGAAGGCTTTTTTATTTTGTCAGTTATGTCTAATGTTCCTCTAAGCCCTGCCAGGGCCCCCTTTTACACTGAACACACTCACTTCCTTCTTCTATTACCAAGTGGCACCTCAGGACTCGCTTCTTTGGCTTTCCTTGTGTCCTTCCTATATCCCCCTTTTTGCATCTAGACTTTAGTATACTGTAAGCTTGTGCAGTAGGACCATTTTACCTTTTAATCATCATAGAATGCCTAGGGCAGGCATAGGTAAACTCGGCCCTCCAGATGTTTTGGGACTACAACTCCCATCATCCCTAGCTAACAGGACCAGTGGTCAGGGATGATGGGAAGTGTAGCCTCAAAACATCTGGAGGGCTGAGTTTGCCTATGCCTGGCCTAGAGCATTTTGGTGATTCATCATAGATTAGAAAGAGGTGGGTTCTGGAATTAGATTAGGTGATACAATGTCACAGGTGGTAAGGTGATTGCAAGAGTGTCATTCCATACCCCCACTCCACATTCCTTTATACTGCAAACCTGTGGGCAGGATTCTTTGCACAACCCCTACTGAGTTTAGGAGCCTAGCATAATATCCTTACAAGCAGGTTCCTAAAGGCACCACCAATGTCAATCAATCTTACCAGGGTAAGGAACTCGCTTCAAAGTTAGCAGCACAATGGCACTCCTGGCATAAATGTGCAAGTCATACACCACTAGAATTTGACAGACCTTGAACTGGCATACCTGCATAAACACCTTTCCAATCACTACGTCGTCATCATCTTTAAATACCGTGCTGAAAACCACTGTGACACGGTCCTTCTTTGATTCAACATACCTAGGAAGGAGGTGAAAAGAAGGAGACTTCTTAGGCGTTCCAGATCTTCAATGTGAAAAACCCACAGGGATTAAAAAACAACAACCCTACAAGTGTGAACCACTGTCACTATTCAGTTCATATTATTCAGCTATCAGGAGCTCCTTGTGGAGTTTATTTAAAAAACAGTGACCAAAGTACAGTGCCGCCTTCTCCCTGCTCTCTCCTGCCACCTACCCAAATGAAGGGAACAAAGAAGACCTTTAAGGCATGAAATGCGCAACACCTTTCCCTGTACCAAAGGGACCGTGCATGTGAGATAACCACAAGGTGGAGGGCATTTTAAGTTGCCTCCCACAGCAGAGATCTCCACACAGTAAGTCACTGGACAGGTTGCCAACAGTGACTGCCCCTGCCCCACATGCCAGCATAGAATGCTGGCCCAGAACATTTTGCTGCCTTAAATGCAGCCAAAATGATGCCCCTCCCCACAGGCCACTACTTTCTTGCTGTACCATTCAGAAAGCAATTATCACTGCAATCTATCCCCTCAACGCCCGGCTCCCCTTTATGGTAATGGCTGAAGGTCCCTTTATCCTATTGCATTACCAGCTCAGTCTTAACAGCACAGAGAACTGCAGAGAACTGCATAGAACTGGGGTGGGTGGGGGTGGGGGGAACACAACCAAGTAGGCAAGCGCTCAATTCAGCAATGTCTTTTATCTCTGAGGATTATGGCACATCCTTTTGTCTGACCCCTCCAACTTATATGGGGTACTTGTATATATTTACTTGAGCTGCGAATTTGCAAATTAAGAGCTTCAGCCCAACTGAGGGTCAGCAGCTACACCTCAGAACATGCAGTCATGTTTTGCTACTGACCACCCCTAAAGGAGCTTTTGGTTGACAAAGATCAGTGCGCAACTGAATACAGAATCCTTTGAACATCTCTAAACCTCACAGTTTGGAAACCAATTTCAAAATGCGGGAGACGGAAGGCCAGTTATTTCTTACATAGTTTCATCATCTCGGTAATGGATGACTGCTCTCCTCTCTCCATCCTTTCCTTCCTCCTGGAACTTGAAATATTTCTCAAAGACTGAGGCAAAGCAGTTGCGCTTCAGCATGCCCGCTTGGTGCACAATGGAGTCTTTGGCAGCAGGAAGGTTCTCCAAGTCATACAGCAAAGAGACATTGTAACCTAGAACAGGCAAATGACATTGTGATCACAACTTTCCCCTCCTGGTCAGTCTTGAATGGATCACTTTCTGGAGAAAGCAATGCACTGCTGAATCATACATTCAATAATTATTTCAACCCAACATGCCAAGGGAAGGACATTCAAAATAAGTGTTTGATACATTTCATTTAATGTGTCTCCCCACCCCCACCCCACTCCCACCAAAGGAAAACATTTCTCTGCCTTCTTTCAGAGTTGGGAAAGTAGGTCCAACCCCTGTGTTTTGTAACAAATGAGTGGGAAGCAGTACTGTCACAGGTAACCATGGTTTTCCACTGCTTCTGAATGCCTGTCAGTCTTTTTACACAGAACAAAGAATCCCTAACTAGAGGAGCGGGGGCTTGCTTGGGGGTGGATCCAGAATCATAGCTTGCTCTGCTAAGAAATAAAGCTCTGATGTTCTCAGCCTTCCATGTGGAACACTGAAGGGAGAAGGCGGTGCTTTTTAAAAATAGCACTGTGACAAGGAGATCGCAACTGAGAGCTGGCTTGAAAAGGTGGAAAGCAATTCCTTTTCTGAAAAGCAGGGAGTAATTATACTGGAGCAGCAAACTGAACAAGTTATCAGGGCACATATTATGCAGAGGCTTACCAGACTCTGGAGTTACCAAGTAGTTTCCATACACTCTCTTCAACAACTAGGAAATAGACAGAGAAAAGTGTTGTGAGCTTTGACGTGTCTTCCTATGTGCTCTCTTCAGCACCTTCCCGTCTTTCACTCACCCTGTGCTTTTTAAAGCCCTAACCCTTGTTCCAGTCACTCTTGATGTTCCAAGCAGTTATCCAGAAGTCCTAAAAGTTCTTTTCAACCACTTCACGCTCTAACAGTTAAAAGTCTTATACAACAAAGGAAAATATACTGACGTCCAACAGCATAGCTCACCAGCATCAAGCCTTCTCAGCTGGGATACTTATTTTGGCACTACTCAGTTCAGGGTAGAACAGATGAACCCAGTGTGCTTGAAATAGTAACTTGATTTTTAGAAATATTTCTTTAAAAGTAGCTGACTAATGCAGAAAGGCATAGGGGGAAGCAGGTTATTGAGCACTTAATACAAGTGGATCGGCAATGAATCATTGCAATACAACCTGCATGGTTTCTGCAACAATAACTGCGCTGTTCCAACAACAAACTCCAAGGAGCAGATTAATGTAAAATGGCCTCTTAAAACTATTCACTGTTTAGTATTTCTCACCTTCTGAGTTCTGGGAACATTAAAGTAAATTCTTTTTTCCTGGTTGACAGATTCTAGATTTAATGTTATTCTTTGTTAATCCCAAAGAATTCTATGGTGTTCCAGCCACATATTCAGAGGCCAATTATGTTTTTCCTGTTGAGCTATAAATTTCATACATATAATAAGCTTGCTGCTGGTGACATGATGCTTTAATTTGGGAAGAAAGAGTAAAGCCACAAGAGATCTTGCCAGAGTTTATGGATTCAATCCATGTCTGGATTCATATAGTAAAAGAGAGGCTGGAGTACTCAAACAACTGAATCACATATACAAGCTTCCAGAAAGTCATAAAATAAGGTAGCACTTTGATTACAGGCCAGATTTTGGTAGAACATATACTATAAGCAGAGGAGCTTTGACATCTTGTCTTGTCCCAAATCCAATTATTGAAAGTGATTTGCTGCCAGCAAAGTGTAGAGAAGAGCATTTTTTTCCAACCACATGCCATCTCTCACACACAAGTAGTACCTATATGCATGTATTTCACACTGAATGGAATTTCTATATTTTCAAAACACACACCTCTTGCCTTTGAGGAGCAGCTTTACAACCCAGTTACTTAAAGTGTGACAGCAGCTGTGTCCATGCAGACCAGGCAAAAAGACACACTTGAAACTGCACTGAGAAGATCCAGATAGCTTATAAACTAACAGGGTTGGGAACAGAATTGCACAAGGACCCCCAGCACAGCTTGCGAAGGTGGGGCTTAGTGCAAGAGCTTTAGAGGAATGCTTCCATCACAGTGATACTCACAGAAAGTTCAAATCCGTAGCACAAACTGGACCCCCCATTCACACATATATATGACCTCATGAGGAAATATTTCCCACTCTACTAGCAGTGTGAAATGAGGTTTCACAGGCAGGTTTTTTGAAAGCCATAAAACTAATTCTGTTATTAGCTGCTTACTAAAGAAATGCGCAAGCTCTTGACATACAAAGTGTGTCATACCAGCTACCTTTAGAGCTCATGCATTTCCCCAATACCTGGTGGTCCTGGTTGACTCAGCTACAAAACTTACATTTTTTTCCCCTGAAACAAGGGTGAGTAGTTTGAAAAAAGCAATAGGTATCTCTAGAGGGAGAAAGTGAACTGGGCTTTGAGTGAACTGGGCAGCACACTGTTTATTTGAATCAGTTCCTTAACTCACTCCATCTGTCCTCAGAAAGACTGAACTAGATACCACACATTCAAACAAATATGGTAAAACCTAAGACTCTTACTGGGTTGCGAGTTTTCCATGGAAAGTAGCAAGACAACAGGTGCTACAAAACTGAACTTGAACACTTCTTAAATAATTTGCCTGCCTCCTCTGCCCTTTAGAGGTACTATGCCAACATCTCCATCAAAGATTTACACAGTCCATTGTTAAAAACCTATGGCAATCTTTTAGTAAACTGTTCATTGCCAAGACTGTTTTCCTCCTGTATAAGGCTAGCCTTATACATCATGTGTTCTGGGCAGACCTTCACTTCCTTTCACCCCACAGCAGAATTTCCCTTTCCTCCATTCCTCTGCTCCTAGTTGCATCCTGCCTTAGAAAGTAATTCTGTTGGGCCAGAGAAATGGATGGGTCAAGCATCGCAGCTGCAATAAAGACACAGTACATTTTTCCAGGTCACTTCAACCAAATGCTCTCAATAAAAGCAGACTGGGGCAACTTCCTTGTCTCTTGACAACTGTTAAGTGGCAGCAGCAGGAGGGAGACAAAAGAAAGATGCAAAGTTGCTCTGGAGGCAGTGAAGAAGCAATATCCTAGTGCCCCGGGATATCAGCAGCGGCATTGGAGTTCTTCAGGCCAAAGCTGCTCCATACTCCTATTCATTTGATACAGCTGGGGTTTCTCAGAGACTGAACAAGACATGACATGCAAGTGTGTATTAAAAAAACAACAACTGATGGCCACTTTGTTTATGCAAAAACAGCATTGAACAGCCACTGAATGGACACAGGCCACTTCCTTTTTATTTTCTGCTCCAAATCAAGCCCTCTTTAAGGCATCCTTAGCCCTTAGGCATCCTGAATGGTTCCAGACACACTTGCAAGGCTAAGCATGTATATGTACACAAATATACATGAATAGGAGAAGAGATTTGGAAGAACAAACAGGCAGGGAAAGAGTTAAATCACCAGCCTTGACTCACACACTTTTCTGCTCAGAAACAAATCCTCCCAAAACTGCTTTTCCATGAACAAAGAAGCCATCAGGGCTTTAAAAACATGCAGTTTCCAGGCTTTCATTTTTAATTTTTTTTTGCCCATGGCTCTTCTCAGATGCCAATGTACATGATTCAAGCAATTTTATGAACCATTTCCTTAGTTTTCTACATATGCCCCGTACCAATTGTAGCATCTATTCTTGCTAATGCAGAATGAACCTCCGTTCAGTTATGCAACATCTGAAAACCATTTCAGGAACTGAGTCACACTTTCTGCTGAGAGATGCAACCACAAGGCACAGAGAGGACTGTTATTTCTACCATAAATGGCAGCAAGAGACCTGCTGCTCAACATGAACCAAATTTGCCACTTCACACATAAGGGACTTAAGTAGTGAGAGCCCTTGCGGCTTGCAGATAGATTCAATTATTTATTTTTATTCACGAAATGTATATACCACTTGATTGTAAGAACCCTCAAAGTGGGTTTAAAAAAATTCAAGCAGATCTAGAAAGATCCTGCTTTGAAAGCGTTGCTACAGTAGAACCAGCACTTGCAGCTTCCGCAGTGATTCTCCCTTACAAACTCTCCAGGTATCAATGGTACAGTGCAAACCTTTTAATGACAGTGCCCTAGTCAGCAGTACAGAGACTGGAGTAAGCTGTACTATCTCTACAAGTATTGGCATCATGTGTTTCTCCATTCCACAGATATCAGTTTCAAGTTTAAAATGGATTTAAGTCGGACACAGCTAAGCTAAGGAGAAGTACACCAACAAATGATGAAATACCTGGATGGCAATCATCAAATGAGATTTATAACGAGCAAAATGCCAAATTTAAAACTACCTGGATGTCCTTTCACATGGACAGTAGTTTATAATGAAGTCCTACTATCCACAAAAACAACATTATTATAACACAGTGAAGTCAGCATTCAACATCACCTACTAGTCAATCTCCCAAAGTTTGACAGAAAAGGAAACATTTTAATTAATGATGTGGGGCTGAGTCCAAGTACTCTTCCCTTGGAAGAGAGTTCCTTAGTCACTTGTGATCACTGAGAATGTGCTGCCGCAAGTAGGAATTTTTATCACTATAAGTGGGATGAGAGTTTTGAAAATCTTAGCAGGTTAGGAAGAGAAAATGTAGGACCAGGAAGTGTTCTGAGACACACCAAACTCCAACAATTTTGGGCTATGCAAGTCAGCATTTTGAATTGTGCCCATAACAATAGTGTTCAGTAGTTCCACCATGAACAGTGAATTGGCAATGCCTATTTATAGTAATTCAATTAAAGAAAATCAAATGCTTCTAAAGAGTTACCGTATTTTTTGCTCTAAGACTCACTTTTTCCCTCCTAAAAAGTAAGGGGAAATGTGTGTGCGTCTTATGGAGCGAATGCAGGCTGCGCATCTATCCCAGAAGCCAGAACAGCAAGAGGGATTGCTGCTTTCACTGCGCAGCAATCCCTCTTGCTGTTCTGGCTTCTGGGATTCAGAATATTTTTTTTTCTTATTTTCCTCCTCCAAAAACTAGGTGCATCTTGTGGTCTGGTGCGTCTTATAGAGCAAAAAATACGGTAATTAAGGCAGGTATAGAGGCCGTCAATAGAATATAAGGATAAAGACTACATTCTCACCTCATCAGCACCATGTTCCTGGAGCTCTTTGTAGAACTTTAGAGAAATACTGACCATAACCTTTGTTTTATCACCATTAGGGTTGGAAATATGGTAAAGAACTCCATCGAAGTCTAGGAAGGAAGCGTTTGAGAGATGAGTGCTTGCATGTTTTGGAACCTAGTTGCCCAGCAAGGAAGGACGTTTTCTAAAATAATGTACACCACAGAATAAAGGTTTTGAATTACTAGTAAAAAAGACTTTTACATGAACAGGAAAAGCAGCCTGACAAAGCAGAATCCATCATGTTATGACTGTATTGTGATTAGGTTCTCCCAGATGACACCTGGGCCTAAAGGTTTCTATTAGAATCAAGCTGCATTTTCAAAACCACACTCAGGTGCCCAGCCAAGTTAACAGTGGACGTTTATAACTGGTTGCTCCTGTGAGTCACTACCCTTAGGCAGAAACTCTTAATATTCAGTGCAAACCTGTATCCCCATTCTTCCCCACTGGTAAAGCAACAGTTATCAGTGGTTCTGGGCCGATAGGTGCCCAGGCCATAACACTATCTGAGTTGAGTGATGATGGCCATTTTATCAAGAATGAAAAAGATTAAGAACCCAGGGCTTGCAAACTTGAGATAAACTCTTTTCACTGGAGTATCAGATGTTGTGAAATATTAATGGAATGGTATTCTTAGTTTACAAATCTCACCCTTAAAAGCACACTCAGTCTAGATTGAGAAGGCTATGAAAGCCACCTGATGGATCTATCACCATCATAATCCTCATTAGTTATTAGATATATATACCACCCTTCATCAAAAGGTCTTACGGTAGTTCACTAGATAACATACCAACTCCAACAGGATGAACACAGAACAGCTCCTCATTAATTACATTAATATACCAAGAAAAGAGCTTTATTTGTGCATGCACAGTCCCATCAGCAGAAGGGACACAGGGCTCACTGATGAGGACAAACTCTGCAACACAATGTGGGGATTTGTGTTTTTACTCCCAATTCTTTATCCCAAGAAGTTTAATACATTGGCACTTACCTGCAAATGTTACTTCCACAGCCTCAGGCTTGTTTCTGCAAAAAAACCACACACAAAGAAAAAGCAATCAAAATAAGCTGAAGCCCTTGCAAAAGTTCACAGGATCTGGGGTACACTTAATCACAAAGGGCTGAATGCCAGCTTTTGATCCATATACTTTCTAGCATATCTGCAGCCATTATCTATATTTGCAGCACATTAGCCTTGCCATTGGCATACAGAGATTCCCAATAGCCTCTGATACCCAAGTGACCAGGATTAGAAATATAACCGTGACCCATATATTCTTAAAACAGCCCTACAAACCTTGGTCTACCCTTTGCATGCTATAGCTTAATAGATATACAGTGGTGCCTCGCAAGACGAAATTAATCCGTTCCGCGAGTCTCTTCGTCTTGCGGTTTTTTTCGTCTTGCGAAGCACGGCTATTAGCGGCTTAGCGGCTATTAACGGCTTAGCGGCTTTAAGAAAAAGGAAACAAACTTGCAAGAACTCGCAAGACGTTTCGTCTTGCGAAGCAAGCCCATAGGGAAATTCGTCTTGCGGAACGACTCAAAAAACGGAAAACTCTTTCGTCTTGCACGTTTTTCGTCTTGCGAGGCATTCGTCTTGCGAGGTACCACTGTATTTCTGTTACTTTGTGAGGCTACAGAACAGGCACAAGCAACTGTAAAAGGGTCCTAATGGAAAGTGAACTTGATTTGTACCATATTCCATACTGGGTTAAACTACCTGGCTCCATTAGCAGAAGCAATAACAACAATTTTATTATTTATACCCCGCCCATCTGGCTGGGTTTCCTCAGCCACTCATGCAAAGACTCCTGTTAGCACAATGGAGCTTAGCCCCCCACCCCGATATCCGCTCTGGAGGATCAGGAGAGCCCCCAGAACAATGTGGGGGAAGGGGAAACCCCACATCAGCACTTCTGCTTGTAATGACAGAAAAAGCTCCTTCATAAGAGCACTGGCTGATCCAGTGGTATCACTGATGAAACTAAGAATTCCTCTCATTATTGCAACTCATTTCTGAGTGACAGACCTTGACTTCAGGATGCAATAAATCTGTTCACCACATCTGTTGTTGGGCCTGAGCTTTAACAAGTTCCAAGCAAACCAGCTGGATTGTAGTTTTTATGCAAAAGTATGACCAAGCTTGTGGTCAAGGAAGCCTCTTCCATGTTGACTTTTCTCGCCAGTGGAGGGACTATTGAAACTAGGTTTTGTCCATATTGTGTTAAGTTCTGTCTAGTGCTCATTTAGAACCATAGACAACCAGCAGGAAATTGCTCTAGCAAAAGACAAACATGGTTTCTGAACTACATATTTTGTTTTGGTATTGTGGTATGTATGAGTGAAAATGGTACCCAGAATTTTAACTTCAAGCATCTTCCTTCTCACTAGCTTAAGTCAAAAATAGCCGTGAAATTTCTTAAGCTATGTCTATATATGGCACTACATTATAAACTATCAATACCAAACCCTTTGTTTTGACAACCTCCTCTTCATCCATGCTAATAGAATCATGTACGGTTTCAATGCATTTAAGAAGCTCAAGACAGTTCTTAGAATTCTATAATGAGACTTTAGAAAGCTCAGGACCAGCCTTTGCCCACCAGATGTTGTAGAATATATCTTCCACCATCCCTGACCATTGGCCAGTTGTAGTCTAAAACATCTGGAGGGCACCAGGTTGGGAAGACTGCTCTAGACAGTTATCACAGTGGAAATACGGTGCACAAACTAAGGGGAATAAATGGAAGTATGGCTTCCTATATATTAAATTATTTCCAGTTACCTACAGACTACTGTTAAATTTTGCTTACCATCTGGAGTTTAAGACTATAGGTCTACTACACCAGGAATTAGATCCCCATTTTAGCCTTCAATCTTGAGTGGGGAGCCATTTCCACATGCTCTCAAATTAATCTATGTTCATTGGTTATCAACACAGACCAGAAGATAAATTCCATTTTCAAGCACTAGTCATTACCACGCAGCTAAATGTGACTGGCAGTCTAGGGTTGAGGTAGCAAGAGCATTTTATTAGCTAGAAGCAGAAGGCAGCAAAAGAGGCAGGCTCCCCACCCACACATTTGCTAGTTCTCAAGCAGGAATAAAAAGCAACCATCGTTTCTTATGCACTCACCAAATTCATTTCCACTGCAGAGCTTATGTGAACATAAAATGCACCCATGCAGATGGTTAAAACAGCAAAACTGGTCACCTCCAAGCATTCCAGAACTCTTTCCTGAATATAGTTATGGTAAGTCACATTTTGTGAGCACAAACCTGAAGGCAAATTAGTTTACCCAAAGATACATAGTGCCCACACAATTTTAAACTTCTTGGCTGGTAAACTGTGTGAATCCAACCACCATTCTCAATCCACCAGCTCAGTTTTCACTCTATAGTATATGATTGCTGTATACTATGTAACAGAAGGGTGGCTCAAAAATGAGATTTGCCACTCATACCATTCTTTGGCTCTCATTTCAAGTACTTCCTTAGTGAGAATGAATGAAAATGGGGCTTATCCTCTTGAATCTTACATTCACCTCTGACTACATCTCTTACTTTGCAGCTTCTCAATAATAAAAGAGAAAGACACTCAAGGAGAGCAAGGAGGGAACAAATTCAGTCTGATGGCCATCAGTTACCAACTTGCTAACTGGCAGTTGATTGCTAAGTCCAAATCCCTGTGTCCAGCCCAAACTGGCTACTGTGACTTACAGAACTAACTAATATGTCGGTGCTTCTTAAACATTCTTCACTCAGCCACAACATGCTTCAATTTCAGTGTGGATATTTAAGATATTTTCCACTTATTTTGCTAGATGTTTAAAATTCCAGTCAAAGCCATTTTGGCATTTCCTTTGTAGGGCTTTTTGCTAGCCTATGAAAATATATGTCATTCTTGAAGCACACAACATACAAAGGGATTCTGTTATCCTGCTAGCAATATACACCCACTCATGTGCATGCACACACAGCGTCTACCAAGAGAAGGTGATGTTGGTACCCTGAAAGATGTTGGCAACTTAAACACAGCTGCATATAATGGCTTCTTTCTCACCAAAGAATACACTTTGGCTAGGAGCAGCTGGAGCTATAAAGTACTTCCTTGCTACCAAAAAGTTGTTCCTGTGGCATCTGAGATTTCATCAGCCATTGCCCACATATTCAAATTCATCTTTGTAGTCAGAATGGTTAAATCCAGAGTACTGTCCTCTGCACCCGAAATACAATTAAATACTTGTGTGGTGCAACTGCAAAGCAGAAACAGTTATAGAAGACCAATAAACTTTTTATGTAAAATAACATTCTGAATAACTGATTGTATCTTTAATGAACTATTGTCCAGATGAAACCTTCAAAAATCAGTGATGTCACTTATTTCTCACCACTGCGTGCAGTGAATATTTTGTTCCTGTTTATATGTTGCATAGTCAGTAAGGCTGCAATCCAAACTCCCACTCCATCACATTTGGAGGGGGGGGGTGTTGGATGGGCCAAGGTCTTGCTTTGGGGTGGGATATAAGCATAACATATAAATAAGCTCTGCCAGCCTCCAATTGCAGAGTGATGCTAGTGTGTGTGAACGAAAGTTTAAAGCTTCAAGGCAAGGGACTGATAACATTAACCCATCATATGGAGCCATCCTTCAGCATGTTCTACCAGCACCACAAATACAAGATCCACATTGTTCAATTGGGCATAAAGTAAAGGTAAAGGGACCCCTGACCGTTAGATCCAGTCACAAACGACTCTGGGGTTGCGGCACTCATGACTAAGCTTCTGGCGAACCAGAGCAGCACACAGAAACACTGTTTACCTTCCCGCTGGAGCGGTACCTATTTATCTACTTGCACTCTGACGTGCTTTCTACGTGTAGCTTTACTTCACTGGTGATGTATGAATCCATTTGCTCCTCCTGATGGCTCCCTTCCCAATCAAAATGACTTATTAGTAGTCAGACTTATCTCCAAACTTTCCAACAAAGCACTGCTTTCTGCTATTCTGATTAAAGTGAGTCTCTCTCTCCTTTTCTTTGTGAGCTTCCTACAGTGCAAGCCACCTGAAACATGAGGACACAGGGAGCTTTTCTTTTAGTTGCATCTGCCCTAAAGAGCAAACAAAAAAGGCTCACAAACCAAAAATACCACCCAGCAGTCAGTTCCCTTCCTGTAACAGACTCTAAATGCAAGACAGGCCTGTTTTTGACAGACTCATCTGAACTTGGGAGGCTAAAAAAAACCAGTAGTGGTTTCAGCCAGAGGCATCTGTCTGTTTTCCCCATTAACATTAATGGGCACTGAGTTCAGGCCATTCAAATCCTCTCTGAATCTGATTCCAAGGACATCTACCCTAATGCAAAAGATGATGAGAAATGCTTTTGGCTGGCCTAATTTCTTCCTGCACTCCTCTGTCTCCCTCCACCTAATGATAGCTGTTTGCCATTCTTAAATTAAGTTGCTGTACTTTCGAACTCCTGATCAGACTTTTGTCCCCAAATCTACTGGTAAGAGAGAATGGCAGCTAGAATGGATCTAAGCCAACACATGCTTAAAACCAACGTCAAATCCCCATCTGACAGCATTTCCCCTATTTTCACTCGGACACAAGCCAAATGCCTCAGACGAACAGTAAATTAATGAAATGAGAAAAGAGATAATTATGTACAGTATATTGTGCAGAACTTGCTTCTCATCTGCTACATTAGACAGAAGTGGGGGCCAAGGCACACAGGAAGGCATACAGGGGAAAGGCAGCCTAATTAGGAGCTCATTCGGTTCACAATTAATGTCTGGTCTGAGTAATAAAGGAAATTGAGGATTTCAGGCCAATTTAATCTCCCATTTCTGTAGGACAAACAAAAAGCCAATTAAAAGCTTACACCCTGCACAGGGGATCAGTTCATATTCCACCAAGTCTATACAGCTTTGGGGAAGTGCAGGACAGGATGTACTAATAAATAGAGATTATGGTAGAATCTGGTAATAGCACTGTGCCAAAAATAAACATTAGAACAGGAAACTGCAACATTTAAGATAACTAGTTAAAGTGTCCCAGTCCCATGTTCAAGCATTCACAGGCACAAACTTTAAATCCCTCATATGCTTAAGGGATATGAGGGTATGTGGAACTGTCAGGCTCATATGCTGCCCGATTACTTGGAAGTCCCAATGAAAGCAGTGGAATTTCCTTTCAAGTACAAATCTTTGCATTCAGAATGAGTTAAAGCTTATGCAGATCTGCATCATCAGATACAAGGAAAGCACCAAATGGTATGTCAGCCTGGCATGGTGCTAGGCCAGCTGCCCAAAGCACTGTGTTTTACAGTGGAAGGACAGCAGACAAATTCTCTTAAACAGATACAGTCAACTCACAACTTACATGCATTAAACTTGTGTGATCCCAGTTTTGCATACTTGGTGCTGGCAAACTGATATCACACAAATTAAAATGCATGCAAGGCACATGCAATTCAATGCATCTCTGACTTGCTTATTGATTGGGCTCTGGGAAGCTCTTGAGCAGGCTTCCTCAACCTCGGCCCTCCAGATGTTTTTGGCCTACAACTCCCATGGTCCCTAGCTAGCAGGACCAGTGGTCAGGGATGATGGGAATTGTAGTCTCAAAAAACATCTGGAGGGCCAAGGTTGAGGAAGCCTGCTCTTGAGAGATCTCACACAGCCCTGTGACCTCTTGTGATTGCTTTGAGAACCTGTGCAAGAGCCCCTCCCTGCCAGGCCGGCAAGCAAGGTGGAAAGTTTAAAGGTGGGGATGCTTGTGTGGGGCCAGTTTTGGGGTTGCTTTGACTGTATAGATTTTGACTTTATATGCAACCCCCAGAATGTAACCCTCACATCACCCCCCAGCCACTCTGGGCAGCCTACAGCATATATACAAACATAGTAAAACATCAAGCATTAAAAACTTCCTGACATAGGGCTGCCTTCAGATGTCTTCTAAAAGTTGTGTAGTTCTTTATCTGCTTGACATCTGAAGGGAGGGCATTCCACAGGTAGGGCACCACTCCCAAGAAGGCCCTCTGGTTCCCTGTAACTTCACTTCTCTCAGTGAGGGAACCAGCAGAAGTCTCTCAGAGATGGACCTTAGTGCCTGGGCTGGAGATGCTCCTTCAGGTATACTGGACAGAGGCGATTTAGGGCTTTAAAGGTCAGCACCAACACTTTGAATTGTCAGAATTCAACCTCAATCTGTTACCCACCATCCATCCTCCAGCCACTTACACAAGTTGCAATATGACTTTAGTTTGTTTGAAGTCCAGCCCTTCCATCACTTTACCTTCCTTTTTCAGATAGTCTGTCTCTGTACAATGGTTCTACCCTGTGTCTGTTTATTCTTTATGGAGTAATCTCAGAATTTCACATAAGAGACATAAGAGAAGCAGGATTAAATTAAACAGTACATGTAACTTCAGCATCACCTGACTTGAAGATGATACCAAGGGCTGCTGAAAATACTGAATTATCCAACGCACATAAAATGAATGAGAAGGAAGTAATGTGCAAACCTACTGCAGAAGCACTCCTATTTCTGGCTTTCTGCTGTGTTGAGAGACTTCATTACAGCCAGAGAGGTAGCCGCTAGATAGTATTAAGAAACTAAAGCTTGAAAAATCTACATAAAGATATATTAGAAAGATTTTCTATGACAGTCTTGCAGATTAATCAATTATGTCTGTCTACTGCCAATATGTAGTAACCTCTGATCAGCTGCTGCCGGGTGGAGTTGAAGAACTCACTACTTCTTGATGCAAAATTTTGTTCCAAGTTGGCTACAGTCACTGAAAACCTAGACCCAAATAAAGAATCATTCTGCATGGCTTACCAAACCATCTAAAACAGAAAATTTGAAAAAGTATGTTGAAACAGTTTCCAGACTGCCAGGAAACATCAAGAGCTACAAATGTAAAATTAATGTTATTTAATTCCATGTGTAACTTTGTGTCCATCATAATCTGGGAATGCATGACAAATGTCATATATAGAAACACTAAAAACCAAAGCCGGAGCCAGAGCAGTTAAAACAGGCTACTAAGTGTGACTTAGCACAGCAGAAGCTGTGTGGGCATAATGTTCACAGATCAACAGTGATAGCTGGGAATGCATAGCATTCTGGGCTGTTCCCAAGAAATATGCGTGCTTTTTTAAAAAAAAACAAAAAACCACAGATAACTTGACGTTCCAGAACACCCGTGGGCAAAGCCGAGCAAGCGTTTTCACAAATATGCAGACAATGAAAGAAAAGATGGTGCCAAAGCCAGGCCCTTCCTAGAAATATATTCTGCTTTATTCCATAGAATACTACATACACTGATGGATCCCTGCTCTCATTTTACTGATCTGACTGCACTACCTTAATTTATCCAAAATTATCCCAAACAGCATTTTCTGTTCCATCAAATAAAGTGAAGTAGCAATGGGACCAGTTCAAACAAAAACAGAAATGTTCAAACTAAAACACAAATGATAGAACTGTGAGACAAGAACAGAGCACCACAATGCAAGCATGGTAGCCCATCCATTAATTATCACCACTTCCAAGGCATTTAAACACTCATTACTTCTCTATTTACACTTATCATTCTGCAACTGAGGGATGTGTCTGAAACATTCAAGGAGATAGAAACCAGTACCATATACTGGATTCAGACTAAACACACATTGATTAAGGGCCTGTTTTCAAAGGAGCAGTGCTCTAAACTGTGGGGCTTAGGACTATTTCTCAGATGTATAAATGCAGGAAGAAAAAGTTCGCTATACACCCATTCCGTAAATGAAGAATGACTCAGCTTGAAACAAACAATTTAGTACTCATTTCAGATCTCTGTCTTGGTTTTGAGCTTGTCGGGACATGGAAGCCTTCAGCTTAAAAAATGCAGAACCTACAACTTCCTCTCTGCTAATATACCTAAAATACTAATCATACCGCCGTTCTAGGGAAGCCATTTTGTTATATTTCCTGACACATAAAGAATTCAACAGGAGATTAGTGCAAGGGCCACATAGGCTGCAATCCTAACATAATGCTGCAGCAGCGGAGTTTGAAGGAATGCTCCAGTCAGTGCTGCATCCATAACTCCAGTGTCCACACAAGTAGGGGGGTTTTGTGTGTGTGTGGGGGGGTGTAGGTCCGTAGGACAAAATATCCTAGGCTGCTGCAGTGTAAAGGCCCAGATCATGCCTGTTGCATCATAGCAGCAGGATCCACAGGATCCAACAGATCCTGTGCCAGTCTACCCCAAAACTCAGCCTCGGGGATGCCACTAGCAATAGCTTCTGCCTGAAAAGCTGGGTGAAGGGGCATCTCTGCTCCATCCAAACTCCCTCCAGAGCAGCAGATTGGGGGACTAGATTTCTTTCTCCCATGTTCGTGTTCATGTGTGTGTGTGTGAAAAATGCAGCACAAGTTTGCAAATGTGCATGCTACTAGGTATGGTGCAGTGAATAAATTTATGGAAAGGTTTGGAGATACCTGAAATAAAATCGCTACTCAGCCATGAAGCTCACTGGGTACCCCAGGCCAGTTGGCCTAACCTACCTCACATAGTTAGTAAGAAATAGAGGAGATACCCTGAGCTACTTGGGAGTTGAGACAGGATAAAAAGATACTTAAGTGCACTTACCAAAGAATTGTAACTGTACACTAAACAGGAAGCTACAGCAACCTTGTGCCAAACCAAGGCTTGCTTCTGCATAATTCATGCATGAAGAGGGCCTAAGATAGCACATCCTGCCCAAAGAGTTGGGACACAAGTGCTGCAATCATAGAATTGTGGAGTTGGAAGAGACCATGAGGTTCAGTCTAACCCCCTAAAATGCAGGTCTCTTTTGCTCAACACAGGGCTCAAACCCACAACCATGGGTTTAAGAGTCTCATTCTTTACCACCTGGGCTATCTGCATGTTAATTCATACATGTGCATGAATGCAGCATCAATACTAAAATTCTACATATTTAGAAATGTGAAGCATTCGACAACAAGATACTCTGTGCACAGGACGTTGTATTATGTGAGGGTGATAAATTTATGAACATCCAGAATCAGCAAGTATGGCTAGTGTTATTGCGTGCAAGCATAAAACTGGTTAGTGATGTCTATTGCTTCCCAGGAGTCTTCACACAGTGCTCACATTGCAGTGTGCAAACAACAACTGCTGAAGTTAAGAGGTTGAACCTGGCCAAATACTACACATTCAACTACATGTATTACATTAGCGAAATGACATAAACACTCTTAAAACCTCTGACAGGAAATGCTCCTCAATATACTGTTATAGCCTTGAGTAAGCAGGCCGATCTGTACAACATATTGTGTGATTAAATTTTTATCTTTCCCCCCCAGGAATAGCCCTCCCAAAGTTTTCCTCAAAGAGTGTGTGATGCTTCTGTCAGGCACTGCTACTACCAGAAGCCAGCATACCATGAGTCAAAGTACTACTTTTTGAACAAAACAAACACTACAAATTGTATAAAGTTACATTGCATTTAGATTTCTTATACAAAGCATGAGCAGAAGATGGTCTGCTGGACACTGACATGCAATGTACCTGGTATCTCCAATTTTCTGGGATCCTTACAAAGAATGCTAAACTAGGTGGGCGTGAGAGGCAGTTTTGTTATTAAGGCTCACGTAACACAAATTAGTTATACCCTGACAGTTATCTTGGAACTAAATTATAAGCATGAAACATTTGTTTCCAGTATTAAGTACCTTAAATGAAGTCCTGTAGCAATATAGGAATGCAGAAAGCTGCCTTATACCAAGTAAGACTGTTGGTTCATCTAGCTCAGTACTGTTTGCACTGACTGGCAGTAATTGTTCAGGATTTCAGGCAGGAGTCTTTGCTAGCCCTTCCTATAGATACTGGGGACTGAACTAGGGGCCTTCTGCATGAAAAAAAGAGATGCTCTACCACTGAGCAATGGCTCTATGAAACAATCCACCTAAAGGACAGGCAAAAGCTGAATGCACCCACACCCTCCAACAACAGGGATACGTTCGCCAACACTGTGCCCATGGCACATACACACCAGAAAACTATTTTCAAACAATTCTGCATGCTCCAAGTTTGAAAAACTCTCAAAAATGGATTTCGCAATCTCCTTTTAACTTTGCTTAAACCATTACAGAACACTTGGCTTCTCAGTCACTTTACATACCTGAAACGTACACTCTATGTGCAAACCCAGAGACACACCCTAAGTTAAAACAAGGCTGAGCAAGTGAGATCCCAGAGAAAAGGGCACTTCCTGGTGAGAATGGGGAAGCAGCAGCGTGTGGTGTGATCAGCCTATACCGCCTGCTCTGCAGCAAACCTGCATTCAAAGGCCGCCACCGACTGAACCTACCCAGCTACCCAACCCTTTGGAGTCCCCCCCCCCCTTTAGGAACAAGCCTCCTTTCCGCTGCCTAACGTTATGCGATGCCGATACAGCGACGGAGAGCTACAAGGCATTTTGACAGACTGGGAGGAGCGGGAGGAGAGGGAAAATCGATACGAAACGGTTCAGTTTCATGAGTCAGTTTTATTTCTGGGTGGAAAGAAGGGAGCTCAGCGAGGAAGTTGGAAGTCCTTCTCCCGCACCTAGTCACACAGGGTGGGGAAGCACAACTCCACCCCGGCGGACAGTCAAATAAAGTGGGGGGCGAGTGTGTGTAAAGGGCTGGGTGCGTGTGGAAGTAGGCCCCGAATCCCCGCCCTGCCTTTAAGGAGCCTTGCCGCCACCCTCCTGCTCCGGCAGCCGGTGTGGTGGGGGGCGGTTGTCGGGGAGCCCCGTTTTGCCCCCCCCATCCCCTCCGCCGCCGCCGCCTCGCCTGCCACTCCCTCTCCCCTCTCCCTTCTCTCTCTCACCCGGCGGCCGCGCCCTCGAACTTGAGCGCGAGCGTCTCCTCAATGATGCGGTTGTTGACCTCCAGCAGGATCATGGCGACGGCTGCGGGCGGGACGAGGTGAGGAGGGGTACGGAAGCCGGGCGGGGAAGGAGGAGGCGGGGGGGGAGAGGGGAAGGGAAAGAAAAAAAACCACCTAGCTGAGAAGCGCGCCGCACCGGGGACCCGCCCGACTCCAGCCGCTTCCGCCACAGGGGCCCCACCCACCTTCGCCGAGCCGGCACCGTGCGTCACTTCCGGGCGTGGGAAGGGCCGGGCTGTGAACGGGGGGGGGGCGAGGAAGACGAACGGGAGGAAGGGAAGTGCGCATGCGCCCTTTCAAGCGAGCACCGCCGGAGCCTTGCTCTGGAAGCTACCTAGTGGCTGCTTACTATGGTCCTCCCCTTCGCGCTATTCATGTCTCCGGTGTGCTGCGCGCGCGTGCTGCTTGGTGTCGGGCCTGCTGATGATGATTGACGGCTGCCGTCTCGGAGGCCCCCCTCGCCCCGCTGGAGCTTCGCGCGTGCCGCCAGATGGTCCTTTCTTGCCGGCCGCGTGTGTGACCTCGGAAAGCGTGTGCCGCCGCCTCCCGCTGACAGTTCTGCTGCGTCCAGCCACGCGCCTGCTGGGTAGCTCAGGCATCCAGAGGGGTGTCTTGCTTAAAGTGTCAATACTCTTGGCAGACCCCATGCAAATCCCCATTCAGCCCTGGAGCGCCCTGGATGAGCTTAGGCCAGGCATTGCCTAACCTGCCTTACGGGATTCTTCTTGTTGAGATAGCCATGTGATTTTTTTTTATTTGTTAAATTTATATCGCGTTCTGCCTCCCCAAAGATCCCAGTGCTACTGATGCATCCGTGGTAAAACACGGCAATTAAGACAAGATAAACACATACTGAAAATATTTTTAAAAGGATCAAAACTGCAATGAGGTCTATTGCAAAAGTTAAAAATACAGATACAAACAAGCCCTCCCCCCCCTCCCGGCTGCAGGCCTGGGCAGGCTGGTCATCCTCTTATATATCTGCTGGGATTGACAAGGCATCTGACCCTCACCTGAATTTCATAGCTCTCCTGTAGCTGCCTCTGATCAGTTATTTAACTCTTGGGGAAAATAATTACCATTACACATCATGTGCATGGAAGTTGCCAAACCAATTAACCAGCTAGAAGGATTACAGTTAATAGCATGAGTTTTCCTATAACTTGATATTGCTGGATAGTTTTCATGAACTGCAAAAGCATTTTTAGTTTGCTTTCTGTTGCCACCCTGGAACTTTTCTTTATTAGTGCCACTTCATTTTGTACGATTCCTTGCAAATGAAGGAAAACAACTTTTCTGCTTGTATATCTTGATAATATAATTTTGGTTACTGAGGACAAACAAGATTGTACGAAAACAAGATTGGGTGCAGGCCAGGACATAGGCGTCCTGACTGTGATAAAGGTTACCTCTGTGCTTGCTTGCTTAGCAGCTGTTGGGACATTCAAGGTCCCTGCTCTCCCTTCTTATGGTCTTTGTACTGGACCTGGAGACTCCCATGTCAAGAAGGAGAGCAAGTGGGCACTCTATCAAATGACAGGGCAGGAGTTACACGGAACAGGGCCTTTTCACTGGTGGTGCCCATTGGATGCCTCACTCTTCCCAGACCTGGTCTCTTTTGGCCTGTATTTTGGAGCTTTATAATTTAGGAAGATTTGGAAGAACCGGTTGACAAGTCCTATCAGTTGCTGACGTATGAATGGATTTTATTTGCTGCTATTATGTGCTTCTGGTGCACCAGTGTTAACACCAGTGCAATTGAGCTGGCCAGGATGCCAGAAGGGATACAATTTATGAGCTTTCTCCATTATCTGCACAGCAGGGGGTGTTCAGTCCACAGTGCAAAGGCTAAGCTGAAGCATTCCCAGCTGGTTACCTGCTTTCAGCAATAGGGGTTGCTGTTTGGTAGTACCCAAATGGTTAGCTGTCAGATTCTAGAGCTCCCTATTGGTGGCTCTTAGGTAATTCAATAAATACAGAGTCCATTCATAAAACACATTGTTCATTCATAAAGCAGTAACATAAATCTCCATTGCTACATATTGGGTGTATATTTCAGCGGTTGAACGTACAAGTTTATGGTCATGCTGTACTGTAGTGCTTATGCGACTGTGAATAAAAGGTGGCTGGGCTCGATATCTCGGGGAAGAGGTGACAAAACTGATTTCCAATAAGTGCCCCCCCCTTTATTTCCATAACAAGTTCTTGAGTCTGTACTCTGAATGGTGCCACCAGGGACCTAGAAGGTGCAGGGCTTGTCAGTCCAACCCCTGCACAGTCTCAACAGGGCTGACCTTAAGGCAATTGGGCCAAATTGGGCCCCACAGGCCGCTCTTAAGGGGGCCCCTGCACCAGGGCAATCTAGATGGATTTTATTTATATCTATAAGATTTTGCAGACTTTGGCTGTGAACTGGGGCCCTACAAAAAATAATAATCAAGTTGCATCCC
This sequence comes from Podarcis pityusensis, assembly GCF_964106645.2. NCBI lineage: Eukaryota > Metazoa > Chordata > Lepidosauria > Squamata > Lacertidae > Podarcis > Podarcis pityusensis. The sequence continues at coordinate 87,484,965 of NC_138028.1, forward strand.
ACCGCTTCAAATTGGACCCCACTGCCTAGCCCTGAGTCTAATAGTTGCTGGGGCTGAGTTGCCCTGCCCTTGCATAAAGTCTTGGGTTTACAATTTTGGGAGAGGGGAGACTGCGGCACTGGGGAGAGGGCAGGCTGGTGAGGCCCTCTAGACTTAGAGACCCGAGTTGCCCTGCCCTCGCATGAAGTCTTGGGTTTGCAATTTTGAGAGAGGGGAGACTGCCCCCTGAGGAGTGGGAGGGCTGGTGAGGCCCCTTAGATTTAGAGGCCCTAGGCTTCAGCCTACTTAGCCTATACATAAATCCGGCACTGCTCCCCATATACTTCCATTTTCCCCATTGTGCAACACGATAACTGTGTAGATAAGCCTGGTAACATTCGCTCTTGTGTGCTGCCAACAACTGTACTGCTCAGCTCTGCTATTTCCACAGAGGGGGAGGCATTGCTGGAAAGCAGTGGTGCTAAACAGAATTAAATTGCCACCTGATTTTCCCAGTCCTGCACCTTTGACAGCTGCCTAGCAGACAGAAATTCAGAGCGTTTTCCATACTGAATCTCTGCCTGTCGTGTAGTTCTTGAAGACACAGGAGCATAGCTAGAGGGGGGGGGGGGGAATTGAACCCTAATTTGAAAAAAGTTTACTGTCTTTTTGTATTTGATTTTTATTTGCAAATTCTGAGTGTAGGAATAATTAGTTTTTCTGCTAACTGCCTTAAATGCAGATCTTTGTTGTGTTTGGGGTTTGATTCTCCTTATACATTTTAATTCAGAATACATTGTAGTGTTTTACTTTATGTTTTAAGATAGACTGAAAATGCTTTAATGGTTTTGGGGTAAAGTAAAATTGTACAGAAATGTTCTTAAAAAAAAAAAAGAATCCTATGCATGAGGGTCACCAACCTTGTGTTTGTGGGCACCGAGGTGACCTCAGGAATCATCCAGGAAGATATTTGTGGGCACTATAGTGCCAATGAGTGCTGGGTTGGGAATCTCCAGACCTGCATGTGAGTCTTGCTACTCACTACCAACTTTAAAATGTAATACAGCTCTTGTGCGGGATGTTGGGAGGGTTGTTAAAGTAAAACTATTGCACTCCAAACTCATCTATTATACAAGGGACTGAAATCTTTAACTTCCTAGCTGCATTTAAGCACACTTTTAATAAATGCTAACCTTACTTAGATACCATTGGACATTTGGATGGCATTTACGGAGCTTTATGTGTAAGAACATAAGAAGAGTCTGCTGCTGGATCTTTCTGTGGGAAACCTGCAAGCAGAACCTGAGCACAAGAGCTCTCTCCACTTCTGCAGTTCCCATTCAGAAGCATTACTTCCTCCAACTATGTGGAGGCAGAGCATAGCCATCATGGCTGGTAGCCACTGGTAGCTTTATCCTCTGCGAATTTGTCTAATCGTCTTTTAAATCTGTAAATTAAAATGGATGTAGTGATGGTTATTGTATTGTTAATGTGAGCTGACAGGTGTTTTTTTTCTTGTTTTTTAGCTAGTCCCCTCCCCCCCTTTCTCCCCATTCCTCATGAATTTGCAGTAAAATTAAAATAATTAAAAAATGAAAAGAATAATAAAATACTGACCTGTTTTACTATGCATTTTGGGGGAATATGTCAAAGGTGTATTTCTCCACCCTTCAGAAATCAGAGTTCACAAGGAAGAGTAAATCTGGCCCCCGTCCCTCTAGCAAACACACACTCCCTAGTAAGCAAACAGGTGGAGCCCCTTTTCCCTCACGTAGTAATGGCTGTCCACAATAAGAACACTGTTCTACCTTTTCTTTTTATTACACGACTTGCAATAAATAACCCACAGTTATTTACAATGAGGATTGGGTGGGGTGGAGTAGGTTGGATTTTAAATTTTACTCGTTGTGTCAACAAGCCCTGGCAAACCCAAACATCCCCTCCACATCCATAGCTGTTTCTAAATAACCTCTGCCCAGAGGCCTGCTTCATGGAGCATTTTTCATCTATGTATAGGACTACAGACCTAACAGAGCCACACTAAGTGACATTGAAAGGCAAGGGTGGCTAAGCTTCAGGTTGCATCCGGCCTGTAAAGCTACAGGAAGTAGCCTGTCACCCCCTGGGTGTTATTGCCTGATCTCAGTGCTGTGGTATTCAGGGCTTAGATGGGGAGGTAAGGTGCTCTATTTGCTTTTTTGAGAGTGTTCTCTAAACAGTGGGCAGAGTGTGCTTTATCAACCAATCACTGCTTGGATGTTCGGCACTGAGATGAGGAGATAAAACCTCTCTGCTTGTGAAGAATAAAAGGTGGTGTTTCAACCACCAGCACAGCTACTGGAATGGGAAGGGGTGGAAATGTTATCATATTTTCTGTCCAGATACTTCTGTGAATAATTAAAAAAAAAACCATTTGAGAGAACTAACTTTCCTCCAAAGTGTGTGTGTGAGAGAGGTGTACCGGCATGTGCACTTAGATGTGTGGCTGCACATGTGATTTGTGTGCTATATATGCAGGGTTTGTGTATGTTATGTGTAGTAAGTCTGTATGTGTGGTATTTGTGTGTATGTGTGTGTTGCATGTGTGTGCAAGCACGCGTGCACACACACCTATGTGTAAAGTTACATTCATACCAGTCACAGGGTTCCAGTGGCTGATAATCAATGGGCCAGAAAAAGTTTGCCAACCATGCTTTAAAAGGAATGTTTTCTTTAAGATGTCTAATGCAAGGGCTGTCTTGCAAGGATTTGTGGTTGTCCTTGTCTCTCTACTGTGTGCTATTCTATGGTCACACCAATTAATCTAATGGCAACTTGCTATTTAGAACTACAAATACTTACAATGAGGAGGATTGGGTGGAGCAGAATAGAGGAGTGAGTGGAGATTTGTATGTAAAACAAACATGACAGTTCCCAACACATACTATGTACATTTTTTAAACTGTAGTGTGTGAAACAGTCCAGTCATTTTATTTATTATTTTCTTCAACAAAGTTCCCAACTTGTACCTGAGCGGCAAACCAGCCTCAAAGTCTGTTTCCTTCACCCACCTAAGTGGAAGAAGGGGTGGTGTCTTAGTTATAGCCCAGCCTAGGGTGAGGCTTTCACACTTAATTTCTGCCTCTTTGTGGCAGAGAAGGACTGAGGAAGCAAAGGTAATGACAGCAGTACCATAACCGCAGTGTGCACATGATGCTTCCTTTGCTCCTCACACAAACAACTGAAAATAGTGGTGGGAATGGTTAAAAAAGCTTGAAAATCCCTTAGATGGGCCACTGAAACATGGCCACCCTTTGAATTTCAAAATTATCCATATTTTGCTATGCAGTTATCTAGCCAAGTAAACTAACATGTACAAAAATGCATATATTATGGGAAAGTATGCATAAAAATGCAAATATTAGTGAAGCTAGCATGCAAAAATGCATTAGATTATAGAAAGTTCTGCAAAAATGTGTCTATTAGCAGTACATCAAGATGCACACTAAGATGCTGATGAATTTTCATGAGGTCTTTTAAAAAAACAAAAACATTACAAACTGATGTGGAAATTTGGCAAACTGAAGATTGGAAAAATGAGGAAATGGAAAGAAACTGAAACTGACAGGTTCACAAATCTCTACCCCCCACCTGTAAGTCTTCCCTTCTAAAGCAAAATTGTTTGTCAGCTTTGCTTCCTTAACAAATAGTGGGAAAGCAGTGGTTTCTTGCTGTTTCTTTCCCATTTCATCTGACAGTTCAAGAAGCACTCAATTTCGATGGTGGCTATGTTCCTAATCACACCAGGGAGTATGCCCCATTGAATACACTAGGGCTTACTTCTCAGTCAATATGCATAGAATTGTGCCATTAACTTTTAAACCATCTAGATCAGCCCACCTCTTTGGCCAAATGTGTGATGAGAATGGGTGTGGAAGTATTCTTTAAAATGAACCTTTCAGATTCAAAAGCCTTAATGAATTTAGCATATGTTACCGGATCTTTGCTTCCTGGTCTTTATTATATTGGAACACGTTCCACAGAAGCTGGAGCCAAAAGCCATCAACAGCTTCATTGTATCAAACCCTTGTGGTTAAGAGTTTCCTCCTCTATCATGTAAACATTCGGCTTCCAGAGCATGTAGTTTTTAAAACTATAGTTTTAGCAATTTGCTGACTGATTTGGTAATCTGGGAGTGGGTGGGATTGGTCTCCATGGGAAAATTCAGATAGATGGGTAGTCACCATGAAAACTCCTAGCCAGAAAATTTGCAGAACATATGAGGGCAAAAAACATCATCTTTCCCAGTAGCAGCTTCCGCCTTTGTGGTTCTTTTCACTGGTGTAATCCTTAAACAAAGAGATGGCTCCACCCTGCTTATAGTGAAAAAAAAACCACACATGCTGTGATCTTTCCACTTTAGTGCACGATACAAGTGAAGGGCAAGGCTTGGCCGAAAACCGATTTCATAGCACTTCTCAAGGGTCTTCTCAAAAAGTTACTTGTAATCCATATCTCCTACAATGTTGAATAAAGGTATTCCACATTGACAAAAAATAATTCTGTCTTGGATTTTGTTCTCTAGATCTAACAAAGGATGCTAACTTTGGCATCAAAACATAACCCCAAATTCTATCATACCACTCTGTGCATATAACAGCATGTAACATTATTGTTGCTGCCAATCAGTAGGAAGCCAATTCCACATGATCTTTCTTCACAGAACCTTCCAAATAAGCAAGCTTTATGGCTGAGTAGGGATTTGAACCTTGCTCTCTGAGGTCCGCGTCGTACCATTCTAACCATTACACCACACTGACCCTCATTTCAGGCATGTGGCTGGGTAGCTTCTGTTTATTTCATGTATTTTTGCAAGGGTAATATACCATCTAAGGGACGCGGGTGGCGCTGTCGGTTAAACCACAGAGCTTGCCGATCAGGTCAGTGGTTCGAATCCCCGTGACGGGGTGAGCTCCCCTTGCTCAGTCCCTGCTCCTGCCAACCTAGCAGTTTGAAAGCACGTCAAAGTGCAAGTAGATAAATAGGTACCGCTCCAGCAGGAAGGTAAACGGCGTTTCCGTGCGTTGCTCTAGTTCGCCAGAAGCGGCTTAGTCATGCTGGCCACATGACCTGGAAGTTGTACGCTGGCTCCCTTGGCCAATAAAACGAGATGAGCGCCGCAACCCCAGAGTCGGTCACGACTGGACCTAATGGTCAGGGGTCCCTTTACCTTTACCTAATATACCATCTAGGTATGATTTGGTAACAATCCTCTCTTATACCCATATTTAGAGAAATCTTATGTGCAATTGACCAAAGCTTTCCCTAAACATCCATTGGAATGTTTTTTCCAATATTCTGGGCGCATTTTACATTTTTATTGTACACTAGAACAAATTTGAAAATATTCAGACTATGGCAGAGGGGGAGCTGATGCTGCAGTTCTATGCACACATACTTATTTCCTTGGGAGTAAGTCTTATTTAAATCAATAGGACTTCCTTAAGAAGAGCCCTGCTGTATCGGACCAAAAATTCACCCAGAGCACTACTTTCCAACAATAGTCAGCAAGGTGCTCCTGCAAAGGACACATGGAGGAAACATGGGAGATGTACTGTTGCCTTCATCCCTGCTTGATTGTGGTCTTTCCAGAGGCATTTGGTGGACCACTTCCCAGCATCCACAGTCTTTGTCCCTAGCACAAGTGTAGCCAACATGATGCCCTTCAGATGTTGTATACTACATCTCCCATCATCCCTGATTATTAGCCATAATAGCTGGGGCCATGGTTTATTTCCCCCTCCTGTCACCTACAATACCCGATGAGTGAGAACCTTCTGTCCATTTTCTCTGTTTAGCCTGCCTTCTGTGTGAGGGGGAAAGAGGATCTGTTTTACTTTTCTTTCTTGAGTGCAGGGCGGAGGACAGGGGAAGAGCTCTTCACACAAGTTTCTGTGACCGAGGTAAGAAGGCAAAACCCCTTTTCTTGCTTGCTTTTGTTGTAAAACCAGGGTGCAGGAAGCAGAAAATAATATTTTTCCCAATTCTGGAGGCATGTGCTGAAATTGCAACCTATATAGTTCTCCTTCGATTTGATTTTGGGGGTGTAAATTTAAATATGCTCTCTGTGTGCTTGTTCTTTGATTTAAATATGAAGCTGCAGATAGAAAATGCTCTCTCACAGTTTTTTTTTGGGGGGGGCAGGTTGCATTTTAGTTTCAAGCTGTATATTTAAAAATGCTGTAATGAAACTAAAATTCATGCCCACTTGAACCTCGGAAACTTGTCCAGAATGGATGATGGCTCTTGGAAAGGAGATTTCCCCACCTCTGCTATGCATGCTGCATTGAATTCAGCTACGTCCTACTCAGAGTAAACCATTGAACTTAATGAACCTAAGTTAATCATTCGAATGGGACTAACACTGAGTACCACCTGCTTATACCAGAATACATGTGTGTTAATAATGATAATGGGGGGGGGGAGGGTAATTTTGTGGGGGTTCTGTTGAAATGTGAGGGTGGATGCTTGGAGAGAGGGAAAGGCTTTTATTTTTATTTTATTTTTAAACAGTTGCTTGTGGGACTGGTGGCTTTGGCTGAAACTTGAATGGCAGGTGCCTGGACAGAGAAGAGCTAAAAAAATATATTAATGGGGGGGGGGAGGGAAATTCTTGAAGTTTGTTGAAATGGAGGGGTGGTGGCTGCTCTCCTATAGACACTTATCCTAGAATGTGTTAATGATGATGGTGGTAATCACTGATAAATATGTCTTTGCCAATGAAGAGGATGATGTTATAGGATTGGGAGTCAGGTGCCCATGGTTTTAAATTTGTAAGATTGGACTCTGTCTGCTGAAGTGGTCAAACCAGCCTTTCAGGTGGGGGATGTGCTTAAAATGTTTGGTGTGCACACAGTTCCATGGCCATTCATAACCTTACTGTCAATGTGGCAGTTTATTTTTCTTCTTACTAAATTCTCTTCAAATGCAGCACTTGTTTATAAATTGCAGGTTCCCCAAACAGTGTTACTGGTATGCTTTTGGTCTAGAAATTAAATTCAGTATAAACCCGGAAGGAGCGGAACTAGATCCAACCAGAGTTCCTTGAAAGTTTGTTAAGATAATGATGATAGGCTTGGCAAAGCAATTAAGATTATACAGTGTTAGGGCAGTGCAAATAAGAAAAGAAATAAATTTAATTTAATCTAAAGTTTCAAAACATCACAACAGAGACTGTTTAATTTTCATTCAACATTGACATAGGACTCTGATCTGAGTTAATGAATACATGATCTTGATGGGTTGCTTTTCCTCATACCATGAGGTCAGCAGCATAAGAGCAGTAGAAGGAAGCAATCGATGAATCTCCTTTAAATTTTCAGGGTGTTTTTTCATGGGACAAGTCCACACTGCAATACTATACATATTTACTTGGAAATAACACCCACTTTGTTACATGGGTCTTACTCCCAGGAAAGTGCACATGGGATTGCCATCAATAGCCAAATTGTTTCTGACATGCTTGTTCAAATACTTTCAAAGCCAGTAGAAATTATCCAAATTGTGTGCCACCATCCTCCCAGTTCGGGGTGGGGGTGGGGGAAATCCTCTCCAATGTCATCAACTATATTTTATTTATTGCTTTCTTCCGAGCTATATCCATCTTCTTTTTTCTGTGGTATTCTGAATAAATGTGCCTGCTGAGCCAATGGCACCAGATTCCTAAGTAGATGTTTTTATTCAGTAACCTCTCACTGAATCAGTCTAGAAACTATTCCACCACCACTTTACCCCCCAAATTGATAACTCTTTTGGTTACCTCTGGCAGGATTCCCTGCACATTGCACAGTATAATATGGATTCAAAGGGCTACTTTGTTTAGCAACAGGTTTTGCATGGTAGCAGGGAATGGAATTGTTATATGAATGTCAGGTTCTTTTCAGATCCATTGTTTGGTTATTGCATAACATTACTTGTTATGCGCCCAACATCAGGATTTAAGATGCTGAAGTTTCAACTTTTAAAAAATGCTTGAGCATTTTGAGAATTGTTAAACTTAGATTCTATCCATATATTACAGATACGTGCCTTGTTCATGTGTCTGTTTTGGCTCTACTTGAATCAGTCTGAAGACAATTCCTCTTCTGCCCCAAAGCAAACTCTTGTCACTTGTAGCAGAGTTTTCTGCATGCAGCACAGTATTACAGTGGTACCTTGGGTTACATATGCTTCAGGTTACATACACTTCAGGATTCCATACTCCGCTAACCCAGAAATAGTGCTTCAGGTTAAGAACTTTGCTTCAGGATGAGAACAGAAATCGTGCTCCAGCGGCGCGGCAGCAGCAGGAGGCCCCATTAGCTAAAGTGGTGCTTCAGGTTAAGAACAGTTTCAGGTTAAGAACAGACCTCCAGAACGAATTAAGTACTTAACCCGAGGTACCACTGTATATGGATTCCAAAGGCTACTTCGTTTAGCAACAGGTTTTGAGTGGTAGCAGGAAATGGAATTGTTAGATGAGTGCCAGGTTCCTTTTAGCTCTACTGTTTGGTTCTTGTGTAACATTGACTGATATGAAGGATTTAAGTTGCAGCAGTTTTAAATTCTTTGTTAAAATGCTCAAGCATTTTGAGAATGGTTAAACTTAGATTGGGTCCATGTATAACAGATATAGAACCCCTTGATCTTAATGAACTCGTTCTTCTGTCTCTACACAGACCCAGAGAAAGACCTCAAGGATGGCAAAGACAGTTCTGTTTTCTGATCTGGATCTTTCAGACCTATATCCAGATGCTAATTACAGCGACTATGACTACTACGGCACTTTCAACCCTAACAGCGTAGCAGCAAAAGCACCCTGCGGAATCGATGTTATGCCACCTGTGTTCAAATACCTAGTGGCATTCATCTATGGCCTGACATGCCTTCTGAGCCTGGTGGGGAACTCCCTGGTGGTTCTGGTGATTGCATATAGCAAAGGAAACCGTTCTGTCACGGATGTGTATCTTCTGAACCTCGCCATTGCCGATCTCCTCTTTGCACTCACCTTGCCTTTCTGGGCTGTAGATAGAGCGCATGAATGGATCTTTGGCACTCCCATGTGCAAAATCCTGTCACTCCTGAAGGAAGTCAACTTCTACAGTGGCATGCTCCTGCTGGCCTGTATCAGCATGGATCGCTACCTGGCAATAGTTCATGGTACTCGGGCAGTCACTCAGAAGAGGAGCTGGGTCAGATTTGTCTGTGTTGGCATCTGGCTGCTCTCCTTCCTCCTCTCCCTTCCTGTAATTATCTTCCATGAGGCTTTCTTGCTAACCGAGGAGATGAAATGGGTTTGTCATGAAAATATTGGATGGAATCAAATATCTGGCATTAGGGCAAAACTGAGAATCCTGCCACAAACGTTTGGCTTCATTCTTCCCTTGATCATCATGCTCTTCTGCTATGGTGTGACGGTACACAGACTCTACCAGACCAAGAACAGTCAAAAAAAGAAGGCCATGAAAGTCATCTTGGCTGTGGTGCTGGTCTTCCTGGTCTGTTGGCTGCCCTACAATATCTCTTTGCTTCTTGATATGTTAATGAGGTCTGGAGCTATTGGTGAAACCTGTGACCTTCGCAACAGCATTGATACAGCCCTTTCGGGTACTGAAATCTTGGGATTTGCTCACAGCTGCGTAAACCCCATCATATATGCCTCCATAGGGCAGAAGTTCCGGAACAACTTCCTCAAGATCCTGGTCACAAGAGGCATCATCAGCAAAGAAGCCTTGACTCGATTTAGAAAGGGTTCCTCCTTCTCATCTACCTCTCTGTAATAGGCTGGGGGGAAGAAAAAATGGGATGGAATCAAACATCTGAAATGAGGGTGAAACAGAATCCTGCCACAAATGTTTGGCTTCATTCTTCCTTTGATCATCATGCTCTTCTGTGCCATGCATATTATATATAGTTTCTTATAAACAATCCAAACCATCTCTTCTTATGCTAAAGCCATTCTGTCCAAAATAGAATCCTGTGATAAAATTTTGACTGGATGTAGCTATCATTTCTATATGAGCTTAACTAAAAATAAAATACACAGAGCAAGGAAGCTTAATCCCCTCTCTACCTTTAATTCCTTATTTTGTAGAACTGCCTTTTGTATATTTTAAATTGAATGTGGTCATCATAGAAATACGATTTTGCTGTAATCTTGACTGCAGAGCTATGATCAAGTCAGTAACTGACCCCTTAGCAACTGCTTTAATTGCATCCCTTTGCACAAACAAACCTGTTCCTTCATAAGGATTGTTCATTACTGAAAATGTGGTTCATGAATGACCTAACTTGAAACATTTGAAGCCGACTACATTTCAAGTCACCCAACTTTTTATGGGGAGAAGCTTCTGTTATAGGTCAGGAAATATAGCATCCGTAGTATGTAGGAAGCTTCCTTTTTGACCTGCTGAACTCCATCTGCGTATCTTCCCTTGCCCAGGGGGTGAGGGTAGTGTGCTATTTAGTGGTGGATAAGATCAGCCTTTCCCATCTCAGTGATTTGCATTTTATGAGACATTGTTATTTGAGCCGAGAGTCTTTATGATCCCTATTAAAACAATTATGTGGTTCTACCTGTCAGCAGGACTTCAGTTACCAATGTATCTAAAAGGCGAGAGACACCCCCAAAGCTAACAGGAGGGGCCAGAAGGACAATATTTGCTCTCTCTGTGTGAAAACATTCACAGAAAAACAAATCAAGCTTTATGAAAGCAGAAATAGGCTTTTGGGAACAACTCCTGAGAACATTATTTGCAAGTCAAGCATGGCCAAGGTGGGCAGGCCCCAAATGAAGGAGCAAGGCCTTTCCTGGCTGGGAATTCAACTCGGGGCATGATGGCAGTACAGTCTTCAAGGGTCACCAGGCAGAAATGTGATGGAGAAGCTAGGCTCTACATTTGACTTCTTAGCATTTAGGGCAACACCACTCATAGGACACAGTGCAGAGCTGGAGCTGAAGTCATGATCAGGCAGAAGCCATGTTTCTGAAGCAGTCTTTCCCAAGTAGGTGCTTTCCAGATTTTTTTGACTACAGCTCCCATCAGTCCCTGCCAGTTGGCTGATGGGAGTTGTAGTCCAAAACATCTGGAGGGCACTAGGTTGGGTAAGGCTGCTGTAAAGGGCGTGACTGTGAAACAGAATTTGCAGAGGATATGTGCATTTTTGGCCAGGAGCCACAATTGCAACAGAAATCACATAAACTGGCTAGCCAGCCTGACAGTGAGGTGTGAAAAGATCAAGTATAATCTTTGTAGCAAAAACGACACAAGAGTCTTGTGGCACCAAAGGCTAACATATTTATTATGGCATCAGCTTTTGTTTACCAGTGGTCATACCCACAAATATATGCACACACAGAGTATTAGGTTTTTTTTAATTTAAAAAATGGTAAACAATGTGGCCAAATGGTTATCAAATACCCCCCCAAAAAGCTCAATCCATGACCTTTCTATTTATGTAAAACTTAAATATATATAGAATATATACCGGTATATTCTAAAATATATAGAGACTGAAATACCCAGGTGTCAGAGGAGGTTATTTATGTACACAACAACTGCGGCCCGTGTTTTGTTAGCCCCAAAATGGAAAGTGAGCGAGGTCCCAACTAAAGAGGATTGGCAACTTAAGTTGACAGAATATGCACAACTTGCAGATTTAACATATAGAATAAGAGAGCAAGAAGAATATACATTTAAAGAAGAGTGGAAAACGTTTGTTGAGTATATGGAAAATATTGAAAATATCGAGTATATGGAAAATATGGAATATATTGAGTATATGGAAAATAACTGTGTACAGATGAAAACATTGGCAGCATTAAGATAAATTCAATAGAGTAAATAATTCTTGATGGATGTAATAGTGGAAAACCGATTGGAATGGTTATTGTAAAATATGCAGGGGTGTAAGATATGCAAAATGAACCATGGAAAGAGAAGATGGGAAGTCATTGGATTTTTTAAAGTTTGTAAAATGTTTATTTGAAATTGTAAAACAGAAAATTTAATAAAAAAATAAATAAAAGTCCCATTGTTTTTGTTTGATGAGCATACCTAATCCCAACATCCCTGGACCAGCAAAAAATTGCCAGAAATCATTCACATTTGAAATAGCTTCCCTAAAACACCCAAACTTTCTGCTTCATAGACAAGCAATAGTTCCCTCTGCTGGGGAGTTGTAAGGAGAGCATCAAGGGACACATATTATTTCCTGCATGCCAGTCAGGCAGCTAGGATGGCAAAACATTATTTGGTGAAATCTTTAAATTGCTTTCCATCTTCCTGTCAGTGATTGCAGCTCTGATGTTGTTTCATAGCCCTTTATGCGGAGAACGATTTGTGGGCAGAAATTGTGTGTACTGATGGATGCTGTGTTGGTCCAGCAAAGGAAACTAAAAGAACCTTCAGACTGTCACTATTTGGAGATGAGATTCAGTCACATACTTCAAAATTCAGGATGGACTAATATACTTGATTGGGAGGTCTTGAGCAAAAAACCTTCTGCCCCAAATATCAAATTTTTGCAATTAAGGAAAGTGATGGGGAGATGCCCTGGAACATGTGGGAAACCACTTGCGTTGACATGTCATCTAACTTCCCTGCAAACACATCATCTAAATTCCCCACAAACAAATCAAGAAACAAAGAAGAAAAGAAAGCAACAAACAGGTAATCTGTGAGTGCGTTCACTCAGGCTTGTCACTCACATGTCATCTCACAGAAATAATTACTCTTGTCTTCTGGCCCAGAATACAGAAGTAACTATATACTTAGAACAACTCCAGTTCAAAATTGGTAAACAATTGAATCTCACAAATCTCCTCCTACTGTATATGCATTCAGTGATAAAAATGGGGGGGGGGGGGTCATTTGAATCATACGTCATCATTTTCAAAGAGAGGGAGGTTCAATTTGCCCTACACCCTTCAGTTATCATGTCCTCCAGTTTCAGCCCCTGAACTCTATCATAAACAACAATGTCCTTAAAAATACGCTTTTCCCTCTCCGGCAGATGCTTTTTATGGTTATGGAAGTCCATCACAGTATTTTCAAGGATTGCATTAGAATTTTTCAGTGTATGCAGACAGATTTTCTAAACACTGTCTACAGGAGTAGATGAGTTTCTGCACTATATCAGACTGAACAGCTTGATCTTTGATCTGCAAGGAAGGAGCTGTGAACTAGTAACCGCGTTCAGCATCATGTTGGGGTAATCAAAGTGAAGGAACTGAATGAGCCACCTACTAGTATACTTCTCACAGCTGGAGCTGTTTCCTGTTATAGTCCTCCACAGCCTATTCCTCACCCAGCTTCTTAAGTAATAGAAAGGAGGACTTGGTGTGCTTTCTGGAGGGAAGTTTTGCAAAGGCCAGTTCCTCCTAGAAAACACGAACTTTCAGCATCACATTTTTTGTGCTCTCAAGACAATTCTCTATAGCAGGCGGGTAAGTGGATCACTCTGCCTAACTCTGCATAGGATTGAGGTTGAGGATAAGGATGATGATAAGGATAATATATTAATATATTGGGAACTATGCATTGATAGGCAAGACTTGGTATTCCAGAGTGCTAAAGTTCTACATAAATGTCTAACAGGCTAGAAAATAAAAGTTAAGCAGCTGTAGAATTTTGATGGTGTGATCCTCACTGTTCATCATGATGATTGTATCTGCCTTGTACTGTGATGCCAGTCGGCAGACTCAAATCTTACTAAATATTATTTTGAACAGTATATTAAATTATACCAGTCTAAAACCCATTTTACATGTGATATCACAGCACTGATCATAGTTTATCTTGCAACTGAGCATACAATATTTCCAATTTTAAATAATAATCAGAAACAAAATATACACAGAGATGTCTAATACTATGTGATACTGGATTTTAATGTTGTGTTGTAATTGTTGTAGCCCATCCTGGGACTTGACGGTGAAGGGAAGGCAATAATAATAATAATAATATAGTAATGGATAATTTTGAATACAAAGTGATGCACTTGATACTGAACATCAGGCGTCTCTCATGTGGGGTAGACTGAGATCACAGATTTGATACAGAATGACTTCTGAGAGGGGAAGGTTGCTTAGAGAAGGATCCTGCAACTGGTGATGCTATAGAGATAGAATTATCAGCAGCAATTGCAACAATTATTTACTACAGCTGTTGCTCATACAGCACTCTCAATACCTTGCTTTTCGTAAGTCAGAAAGACAGCAGCTGCACCTCTGCATGAGTGTCCTTGTGAATTTTCTAGTGATTTACATTACAGAGATAGGCATTGCAACGTTCCACACAATTAACTCTTTGCAACATTCAAACTCAGCGATGCACACTGAGCTCTCATGTGGGGCCTGGCTATGTAGCAATTGTGCTGGATTCCACTGGACTAGCTAGCAGAGCAAAAGAGAGTTTATACTGTCAGTCCAAAGAAGCATCTAATCACAACAGGAAGCTATTTCAGTGGAAGCTCCCGAGACAAATAATTTCTGTTTCCTACCAAGATGCCCAAATTTATACTGAACTCAAAACCACAACTTAATTTATAAATCATACAAAAAATAAGAATATTGGGGCAGGGGTGTAGGAAGGGGTGGGTGGGGGGTGAACTGCCCTGGGTGTCATCGCTGAGGGGGAAGCTTGGGAGTTGTGGGCGGGAGGCGCGCCCAGGGTGACATTCGGCGCGCCGCCTGCCTGCGACTCCTAAGCCTACCCCGAGTCATTGATGGGGGGGGGGGGGAGGTGACAAATTTTTTCCGCACCGGGTACCACCTTACCTTGCTACGCCTCTGTATTGGGGAATGTCACTATAGGTTGACTTTTCTTCGCACATAAATGAGTCAGCCTGCATTTTGATTATCCATTGAAAGGAGTAATCTCTCCAGTATTGGCTGTTTCCCAGCATTAAATCAGAGAACAGAGGTCAGTGCCGGAAAATATTTATGCATGAAGCAGCCCATAGTTTTCAGCTACACTGGGTATTAATGCAGACCTCAGGAATGAGACTTGCATGGCAGACCTGCTAAAGCAAACATGCTGTGCATCTTGAGAAAGAGGTGTGCTCACACTTCCTATTGCAAGGACAGCGAAAGCAACCAAGTTATTGGCACAGATTTCCCCACATTGCCATAAAGATGAAACTTCACACATGTAGTTTTGCTACACAGACATATCCTCTCCACAGGAAGAGAGCAAAATAGCATGTCTGTATGTTTGGCAGTGGTTATGACAGGTGTTTCGAAGTTATCACATAAAAATAAACACTTGATCTGTTTTCACATATGATGGTATGCAGTATATACCAGATGTAGCCAATGTGGTGCTCTGTAGATAATGCTGAACCACAACGCCCATCATCCCTGACCATTGGCCATGCTGGCTGGGGCTGATGAGAAATGGAGTCAAAGGCCAAAGAAGAGCATTATGTTGGCTTGCCCTGGTGTACACAGATATCAATTTCCCTACCATGGGTAGGTTCATATTGCAAGGGGAATGTGTGGTAATTGAGGTGGTCCTCACAGTAGAGAGACGGTTGTTATTTTTGGGTAGGATTCAATTACATACTGGCAAATTCAAGTTGCACATTATGATTCATCAGGAGGTCTTGCACAAAAACCAACTTCTCAAAAAGATCTGATTTCTGTGATAAGGAACGTGACGAGAAAAAATCCTAGAAAGGGTTGAAGCAATGTCATCTCACTTTGCTGCAAATGAATTGGGAATCAATGGTCTGGCATTCATACTGCATAGCTGGGATCTCTCTAGACTCTAGCTACCATATCTATGTTGCCATAAAGTTCTGCTTTTGTATGGAAGGAAGCCTGGTTAGTTGCATCAAATCAATGCAATTTTTTGGAAAAGGCAGCCAAGTATATATTCTCATACCTAAGTGAGGCGGCACCTCAGGCTGGGGCCAAATGTCTCTCTGGACATTGACACTTTCCCAGGCCACACCTTTTCCCAGTCCACCCTACTTATCCCCAAGCTGCACCATCAGCAGTTTTCCTTTGTGCCTTTCCTTAAATGCCTTTCCCAGAAAACTCCGTGCCATTTCCTCTTCACCCCATTTTCCACCCCACCCCACAAAATAGTCCCCAGCAGAGATTTAAAGTCACAAAATATGCTACAAAGTGAAGGGTGGATACATATAGGCTGTTAGACCTTTAAAGTATGCTCTTCCAAGTGAGTTCCAACATGTCCTCTTAAAAAAATATTTCCAAATTCTCCCTCTTTCCCCAGGATAGGAAAAGACCAAACATTTAGTAGGTTAAAAAATTATTTACTAACAAACTCTCCAAAGATCAGATTCATGTGCTTTTTCATACACCAAACAGAAAAGTTGCACAGGCAGTAAATCCTAAATCCTTACCAAGAGGTTGGTAAAAGCCATGAGGCTGAGCTGCAAACCTCCTTACATGCTTAGTTCACAGGTTGACTAAGGCTAACAAAGACTTGATTGCCCATTTCCTCCCAAGGTAAGGGGAAGTGGCATGGCTAAGTCTGACTGGACAATTAACCCCTTCATGAATTATTCAGACTTACGGTAAGTATTTGGGGTATATGAGGCTGGTTATCCTATGTTCTCCTTAACATGAGAACTGTGGGAACTCAATATTAACAATGGACTACCTCGCAGGCATGCTGTAAGCCTCCTGACATAAGAATCAGAGATGCAAGATGTATATTTTTGGTTTTAATGATGTTTCAGTGTTTCACTTTTAGTTGCATTTAACCTCTTAGATAGAATGAATGAAGGGAAAGGTTTGATTTCTGTGTGAGGTTCCTGTGGGCCTGCATTCTACAACCTTATGCTCTCTAAGCATAAACAAGAAACCCTGTCTAGCCCTCAAAGTGGCACAAATGGCCCTCTAGGATGTTATTCTAAGTTCATCATGAGTTAGCCCCAGAGTGTAAAACCAGCTATCCTTGAAGTTTCCTGGGAGAAAGGAGAAGTAAGGGAAGTGAGATAAAGGAAGGAATGTCAATAGCCCGATGAAGGCCTGGTTTCCAAGGCAATGGTGAAAGAAATGGGACATTTTAGACCAATGGCCTGGGCACATTTAGGCCACTCCAAGGTAATTGTGGGGGTTAAGATACCAATATGGAGCCATGTGTGTTTTACTTCTGGTGTGCTGTAACTTTTTGAAGCATTTTGAAAATGACAATGGTAAATCTGATCCATGTATAACAGATACATAACCTCTTGATCTTAATGAACTTGTTTGTGTGTCTGTTTTGGCTTAAACTCTATGCAGGTCCACAACAAGACCTCAAGGATGGCAAATACATTTGTGCTTTCTGATTTGGATCTTTCGGACCTAGATTTAGACGCTAATTACAGTGACTACTATGGCACTTTCAACCCTAACAGTGTAGCAGCAAAAGCACCCTGCAGAATCGATGTTATGCCACCTGTGTTCAAATACCTAGTGGCATTCATCTATGGCCTGACGTGCCTTCTGAGCCTGGTGGGGAACTCCCTGGTGGTTCTGGTGATTGCCTATAGCAAAGGAAACCGTTCTGCCACAGATGTTTATCTTCTGAACCTCGCCATTGCTGATCTCCTCTTTGCACTCACCTTGCCTTTCTGGGCTGTAGATAGAGCGCATGAATGGATCTTTGGCACTCCCATGTGCAAAATCCTGTCACTCCTGAAGGAAGTCAACTTCTACAGTGGCATCCTCCTGCTGGCCAGTATCAGTATGGATCGCTACCTGGCAATAGTTCATGCTACTCGGGCAGTCACTCAGAAGAGGAGCTGGGTCAGATTTGTCTGCGTTGGCATCTGGCTGCTCTCCCTCATCCTCTCCCTTCATGTAATTATCTTCCATGAGGCTTTCTTGCCAACCGAGGAGATGAAATGGGTTTGTTATGAAAATATTGGATGGAATCAAACATCTGAGATTAGGGTGAAACTGAGAATCCTGCCACAAACGTTTGGCTTCATTCTTCCCTTGATCATCATGCTCTTCTGCTATGGTGTGACGGTACACAGACTCTACCAGACCAAGAACAGTCAAAAAAAGAAGGCCATGAAAGTCATCTTGGCTGTGGTGCTGGTCTTCCTCGTCTGTTGGCTGCCCTACAATATTTCTCTGCTTGCTGATACCTTGATGAGGATGGCAGCTATTGCTGAAAGCTGCAGCCTCCACCGCAGCATCAATGCAGCCCTTTCGGGTACTGAAATCCTGGGATTTGCTCACAGCTGCATAAACCCCATCATATATGCCTTCATAGGACAGAAGTTCCGGAACAACTTCCTCAAGATCCTGGTCACAAGAGGCATCATCAGCAAAGATGCCTTGACTCGATTTAGAAAGGGTTCCTCCTTCTCATCCACCTCTGGCATCACCTCTACAACTCTGTAATAGGCTGGGGGGAAGAAAAAAAGGGAGAAACAGACCACTCAAGACAGAGTATGTCCAGCCACTGTTACAATGAAGGTCTTTGTAGACTTCAAGAATCAGGTCCAATAAGATGATACCACTGAAATGCTAAAAAAACCCAACCACTATTTTTGCCAATATTAGTGGAGATTCAGCAGTGCCAATATAGAGTTCCTTATAAACAATGTCCAAACAATCTCCTGTTCTCTGTCTAAAGTAGAATGCTGTGATAAAACTTTGAGTGGACGTAGCCATCATTTTTATATGTAGTTAAGTAAAAATTTGATATATAGAGAGTAGGCAAACTACATTCCCTTTCTACTTTTAATTCATTATTTTATAGATCTGTCTTTAGTATACTTTAAATTGAATATATTTATACATCTTGATAGAAATATGTTTCTGCTGTAAACTGCAGTGCTATGCTTAAAGTCAGTCATGGACCCTCTAGCAAATGCTTTAAACGCATCCTTTGGCACAAACAGTCCTGTTTCTACACTCACATTAATTAGAAAACAGATGTTTATGTTTTTTAACACTTTATGGTAACCCTTAATCTTGTAACAAAAAATAATTTGAATTTGTTTGAATAATTTGAATAATTTGTTTTTTTCTTTCTGTGCAACTGTTCTTCATACTATGCTAAAATTAAATATTGATTTCTGTTCTAATTTTTAAACACCTCTGAAAACATTTGTATGCTGCCAAGCTTTTGCTGGCAATATAGGAAACATCCTTCTGCAATACTTAGTTGACCTCTGATTTTATTTTTTCATATGGTTGTTATCACATGGTTTTATGTATGATCGTTGTAAACTGCCCTTTTTCTGAACAGAGGTTTATACATATATTTTTTATATGTAAATAAATAAATAAAAATCTGAGATAACTATGCTTCCGCTTCTTCCAGATTGATATACTGTATATGTCAGAAAGGTAGCCCTGCACTGCAAGCAATGTAGTATGTTGTTGTTATGTTTTCTTATGAACTCTTAAATGTCTTTTCTTTGTTGTTGTTTTCTGAACAAGCAATAATATCTTGTGGCATCCGAAAGAATAAAAAAATTGCATAATGGCATAAGCGTAGGGGTGTGTATGTAGATACGGGGGGGGGGGGTGTCAGAAGGAAATTAAATGCATACAGTACGGAACAGCAATTGCATCACTGGCAGTGACTTTTCACAAGAGCAGTCCCCAAGAAGCATAGGCTGTATTAGGAGGTGAGAAAAAAAATGACCCCCTCATTTCAGCTGGATGTAGGAATACTAAAGTTTCTATTTTAATTTCCAACTAGTGACGTATTTGCACATTTGTTAGACTTCATGTGTTCTATTTGAATGACTTGCTCTCAGTGTCTGTAGTTGATGCTTAATGTGTCATGCTTAATGACATCACTATGACCTGCCTCTGTGTGTCAGCGGTTGGACTGAGGAGGAATGGTGGGGGCTGCCCCCTTTCTTCTGAACCTTCCCAGGAACAGGAGGACAGTATAGATTTAGAACAGTGGTTTGCAGAAGGTCATAGTTCAGAGGCTGCAGAGGGGAGAAGCCGGGAAATATTGGGAGAGGAACAGCAGGAAGAAGAAACACCAAGGGAGAGACAGCTGACAGACTCAGTGTCTTTGGAGAGCATTCCTGACCTCCCCCCCAACCTAGGACCAGGCAAGCATTGAGGATAGTGGAACAGAAACTCAGAGGCAGAAAGCTCAGATTAGCCAACGCAAGAGTGGCGTAAAATAGAAGAGACAGAGGGGGTTGGACTTTACTCGGAGCAATGCCATTATCTTAGGGAGACCACATTTTTTTGTGCCTCTCTGTGAATTATGGAATAAATTACTTGGTAAGAACTCCTCTTATTTATCTGCTTCTTGGCTGCCACCATGGGAGGGTTCAGATTCTCTAAAGCCTGACACTGTGGCATCACTGGGGCCCTTAGGTCTCAGATCTGGGCCCTGAAACCCCAGGGTCTGGGATGCTCCTGACCTGGCAAATCCATGTGTAAATACCTTACAAGGAAATGAGGACGAATGCAAGATGAATGCTCATTGTTGCATAACCACACAACAAGCAAGTCAGAATGAATGCTCAACAAAGACCCCTCTCAGACTTCCCTTTTTATTGTGCATTCATGATGATTTGATGGTATCGAGATGGTTATATGCAAGCCCGCTTTCAGCACCATTCACACTGGCAAATGTTTTGGGGCAGCTATACAGCTTTGTTTCCTGTAAATTTATTTTTATTGAAACTTTTCAGCATGGAACACAATAAAAAACAGATTAAGCTAAATAAAAATGTAAAAAAAGAAATCAACAGAAAAGGAAAGAGAAAGAAGAAGAAAATACAAAGCCCTCTATCAGAAGTACAGTGGTACCTCGGGTTAAGAACTTAATTCGTTCTGGAGGTCCGTTCTTAACCTGAATGTTCTTAATCTGAGGCACCACTTTAGCTAATGGGGCCTCCTGCTGCCACCCGAGCCGCCATCGTGCAATTTCTGTTCTCATCCTGAAGCAAAGTTCTTAACCCGAGTTACTATTTCTGGGTTAGCAGAGCCTGTAACCTGAAGCATCTGTAACCCAAGGAACCACTGTAGATCTTGTCTCACATAAAAGGGGGTGGACCCTCCCAGCTCTCACCTGGAAGCAGTGACGGAGCTTCATGCTCCAGCACCGGGGGGCGGAGAGCAGGTAGGGGCAGGCCTGGCGCATGTCCCAGGGGTGTGGCGCACTGTCCGCAGGGGCATGACGTGTATCCTGGGGGCGTGGCATGCCGCCTGCAGAGGCATGGCACCCAGCGCGGCCGGGGGAGCAGCTGCAATGGCACCCCACCGGGATCGCGCTGCCAGGTGTGGTGCGCTCCCCCCGCACTCCTCTTCCTCTGCCAGTGCCTGGGAGCTTCCCTTTTCCTAACCTCGCACCCTGGGAGACCCTTCCCTGTCTCTCACGCAGGGTTTTTCACCTTCCATCCATCACCTCCTTGTGTGTGCCCTCATTAACCCATAGTAGAGGACCTCAAAAAACAAAACAAAACAAAAGCAAAAGTAAAGTGGATAGAAGAAGAAAGAGAAAACACAAGAAGTAAAGCTCATGAAAAATAAAAGGAAAGAGAGCAACGAGAAGGAAATAAATTGGACTTCTGATTCTCCGTCTGTCAATTATTCATAAACATTATTCAAAATATTCAGCGTTCAGAATAGTATCCAGCTGTATTCCAAGGTAATACCACTCTGCTCGTCAATCTACTAGGCAGTATTTTTCCAATCTTCAACCCCAGGTATCTCATTCATCTCCCTTTCCACACAAAATGTCCAAAAGGGGCTCCTCAATTGTTATTATTGCTAAAAGTCAATAATAGTCTTCCTCTAGTCCAGTATAATGACTTTATCTCCAAGAAATTCCAACATCCATTATTAGAAAAATAATCCATAATTAATACAGAGTAATAATCCATGGTTATATAAAGCTTTATTTCCAACGGATGCAGGTGCCATAGCTTTCCGCCTGTAACTTTTTGTAGCAGAATTCTGCAGTTCTTTTGTTGCACTTTTGTTGCACAATGCAGGCACGTCCAACAGGAAGATCGTGATCTACCGGTAAATCACCGGACGTCTGTGGTAGATCACTGGTAGATCACTGGCTTCCCCCAAAGAAGCTCAGCAACTTCGGCTCCCCTAAAAAAAAGCTCAAGATTTTTGACCTGAACCCCCAAAAAGGGGTAGATCACTGGCAGTTTTTAACTCTGTGAGTAGATTGCAGTGTCTTGGAAGTTGGCCACCCCTTCACTATAGCATAAGAGTGCCCCTCCAGATGGCAATAATGTAGTAACTCTGGGGAAGTGTCACAGAACAACGAATAAAGTGGAATGATGCATAGACAGTCTGGTATAAAACCACTACTATTGCACTGTTATTGTGTCACTGACAGGCTCAAGAATATGCCTATGAGAAAACACCAGTTAGGGTGTGTGGGCGTGTATGGGTGTGTGGGCGTGCGTGCCGATAATCTAACCTTTGTGTAATCTTTGTGCAAGCAAGTCTGAATAAATGAATAGCTCATTGGCATGAGCCCTAATTTGTTTTTACATTTAGAGAGTGAGGTTGAGAGATAAAGGCAGTGGTGGAACGCAAGTCTCCAAGCTTTACATCAATCTGCGTTTCTCCTGCACAGCCCTGGTTCTCAGATGTGGACCTCACAAATCCTGCTGTGTAACACCAAGAATTTGCACTACATGGTTGCAGTAGGATTTTGTGGATAGGCACTTAGCCATAATTTGTTTTTTTTTTTTTTAAAGCAATTTATTAAGTTTTACAATAAAAATAAACATAATAAACAATGTAACATTGATCTTAACATATTTTCACATTTTCTTTAGACTTCCTCACATCTCCCGCTCCCATTTTCATCGTTATAACGTTTTGTCAGCAATTTATCATCTTATTTAAAATTCTTATATCCCTTATATTTCATAATCTTATAGTTCTCAAAAGGAGCTAAGTTTCACAATCTTACTTATTTTCTTAAAAACTTCTAAATTTAGTGGCGCTCAGTTATTTTGATCTAGCGTCTTGTTTAGCATTCACTCAAATTACAATACTTTTGTAAATAGTTCTTAAATTTCTTCCAGTCCTCCTCAATCCTCTCTTCTCCCAGGTCACGGATTCTGCCGGTCATTTCAGCCAGTTCCATGTAGTCTATCAGTTGTATCTGCCATTCTTCCAGTGTGGGTAGATCTTGAGTTTTCCAATGTTTTGCGAGAAGTATCCTTGCTGCTGTTGTTGCATACATAAAAAATGTCTGGTCCTTCTTTGCCACCCCTTGGCCGACAATACCCAGAAGGAAGGCCTCTGGTTTCTTAGTGAAGGTATATTTAAATACCTTTTTCAGTTCATTATAAATCATTTCCCAGAACGCCTTCACTTTAGGGCAAGTCCACCAGAGGTGGAAGAACGTTCCCTCACACTCTTTGCATTTCCAACACTTATTATCAGACAGGTGGTAAATTTTGGCAAGTTTGACTGGGGTCATATACCATCTGTAAATCATTTTCATTACATTTTCTTTCAGAGCGTTACATGCAGTAAATTTCAATCCATTGTTCCACAACCTCTCCCAGTCCTCAAACATGATATTATGCCCAATGTCCTGTGCCCACCTTATCATAGCCGATTTAACCGTTTCATCTTGTGTATTCCATTTCAACAGCAAGTTATACATCCTTGAAAGTACCTTAATCTTTGGTTCTAACAATTCTGTTTCTAATTTCGATTTCTCCACCTGGAACCCTAGTTTTTTATCATTTTTAAAAACTTCTTTAATCTGAGCGTAATGTAACCAATCTCGCACTTTGTCTTTCATTTTCTCCAAATTCTGCAATTTCCAATTGTCTCCATCCTTTTCTAATATTTCCCAGTATTTTGGCCATTTAGCCTCCATATTGGGTCTTTTTCGGGCCTTGGCTTCCAAAGGTGAAAGCCACCTTGGTGTCTTATTTTCCAGCAAGTCTTTATATTTTATCCAGACATTAAACAATGATTTTCTGACAATATGGTTCTTAAAGGCCTTATTTGCTTTAACCTTGTCATACCATAAATATGCATGCCATCCAAAAGCATTGTTAAACCCTTCCAGATCTAGCACATCAGTGTCCTCAAGAAGTAGCCAGTCTTTTAGCCAGCAGAACGCTGCGGCTTCATAATACAACTTTAAGTCTGGCAGGGCAAAGCCCCCTCTTTGTTTTGCATCAGTTAATATCTTAAACTTAATTCTGGGCTTTTTGCCCTGCCAGACAAACTTAGAAATGTCTCTCTGCCACTTCTGAAAGCACCCCGTTTTGTCCAAGACCTGAAGTGTTTGAAATAAAAACAACATCCTTGGCAATACATTCATCTTGATAGCAGCAATTCGGCCTAACAAAGAAAGTTTCAATTTTGACCAACTATCTAAGTCTCTCTTAATTTCTGTCCAGCATTTTTCATAATTGTCCTTAAATAGACTTAGATTTTTTGCTGTTATGTTTACCCCTAGGTATTTTACTTTTTTAACCACATTAAGTTCCGTCTCATTCTGAAACCGTTCTGACTCTGTATCAGTCAAGTTTTTCCCCAAAACCTTAGTTTTCTGTTTATTTAGTTTAAATCCAGCCACCCGACCAAAGTCATTAATCAATTGTAATACTCTTTTCGTACTGGGCTCTGGCTTCTGCAAGGTCAAAACCAGGTCATCTGCAAAAGCTTTTAATTTATATTGTTTCTGACCGACCTGAATTCCTTCCACCAACCGATCCTCTCTAATCATGTTCAATAGCACTTCCAGAACCGAAATAAATAACAAAGGGGAAATAGGGCAACCTTGTCGTGTCCCTTTTTCAATTTTAAACTCTTCTGTAACCACATTATTAACTATCAGTTTAGCTTTCTGTTCTGAGTATATCGCCCCGATCCCATTCTCAAAACCCCGTCCCACTCCCATCTCTTTCAAATTTCCCATCATAAATTTCCAGGAGATATTGTCAAAGGCCTTCTCCGCGTCTATAAAGATTAAAACTGCTTTTGTATTTATGTCTGTTTGCAAAAGTTCCAAAATGTCAATAATGTTCCTTGTATTAGCAAACAGATGTCTTCCTGGGAGAAAGCCGGCCTGGTCCTTATGAATTACTTCATTTAAAACTTTTTTAAATCTATTTGCCAAAATGTCTGCAAATATTTTGTAATCCACATTTAAAAGAGAGATGGGACGGTAGTTCTTAAGTTGTGTCTTTTCAGCTTCCGACTTTGGTATTAATGTGATAAACGCTTCCTTCCACGACTCCGGTGCCCTCCTCCCCTCCATAATTTCATTGCTGACCTCCATCAAAGGTTGTATCAAATAGTCTTTTAATGTCTTATAATACTTGGAGGTCAGCCCATCTGGTCCTGGAGATTTGCCAAGTTGCATGTTCTGGATGGCTTGTTCGATCTCCTGTCGTGTTATTTTAGAGTTCAGGATTGTCCTATTTTCTTGTGACAATTTAGATAGTCCGTTTTTTACCAGAAATTGTTTAATCTCAGCCTCATCTTGCGGCCCTTGGGTGTATAATTTTTTGAAATATCTCTGGAAACACTTTCTAATGTCCACTGGATTCTGAATGTTTTTTCCATCAACCTCTAGGTTTGTAACAGTATTTAATCTTTGTCTTCTCTTCAGCTGCCAAGCTAGCAGTTTTCCACATTTATTCGCCGACTCAAACGTTTTTTGTTTCATTAATTTAACCTTCCATTCAATTTCCTGATTTATCAATTTAGAATATTGTGTTTGATAAAGTTTAATTTCTCTCAGAGTTGGCTGTGACTTCGGATTCACTCTTAATTTTTTCTCTAATTCTTTTATTTTATCCAAAATCTTATCTTTTTTCTCATTTTGTGTTCTTTTCTTTACTGCATTCTGTTGTATCAAGAATCCCCTCATTACAGCTTTGCTTGCGTCCCAGATTATTCTTTTTTCCACCATATTATTCATATTTATCTCAAAATAATCCTTCAAAACTTTTTGGGCCTTCTTGGTAATTTCCTGATCTCTAAACAAATTGTCATTCATCTTCCATCTAAAGGATCCAGTTGGTAGTAGTGTCATATCCATCTTTACTGCATTATGGTCGGAGCAGGTCTTTGGGCAGATTTCCACTTTTCTGACCTTAGGTGCCAGGCCTCTAGAAATCCATATTTGGTCGATTCTTGTCCAGGTCAGTTGGGCTTCAGAAAAGAATGTTCCCTCTCTTCCTAGTGGGTTCTTTGTCCTCCAAATGTCAATCAAATCCATATTGTCAGTCATTTCAAAAAAGGTTTTAGGTAGTCTGCCGTCTTTTGTAACATTTTGACTTTGTGACTTGTCCATGTTAGTTGATACGACCCCATTCATATCTCCCATCATTATGATGTTGTTGTAGTCTAGATAGTCCAGCATTGTCTCCTGCAACTTCTTGTAAAATTCCGATTTCCCTTCATTAGGTGCGTAGATTCCTAATATCAGCAGTTTCTCTCCTTGATATTGTATCTCAATAGCCAAAATTCTTCCATGTTCATCTTTAAATAGGAATTTAGGTGACAGGCTCTCTTTTGCATATATCACCACACCTCTCTTCTTAACTTTGTCGGACGATACAAATTCCTGGCCCAATCTTTTGTTTATTAACACTTTTCTGTGGAGCCTCGTCACATGTGTTTCTTGTAAACAAATAATGTCCAATTGTTCTTTTTTTAATATATGAAATATTTTCTTCCTTTTTTCCGGAATGTTACAACCATTAATATTCCAGCTCAACAGTTGCAGAGACATCCTGAACTATCTGGTTATTTTTCAAGGGGTGGTATCTTCTCAGGATCTTCAGGTTCCACAGATGCTGATGTTGGTACTGGCGTTGCCTCAGGCCCAGAAGGTAGTTCAATTCCTTTTTGAAGGTCCTCTCCGTATGTAGACAGGAATTTGTCTCTCTCTTCCAGTGTTCTTACTTTAACCTTTCTCCCTCTAAAGGTAAAAGATATTCCTTGGGGAAATTCCCACCTGAATGGAATTGCGTTGCTCCTTAGTAATTTAACAAGTTCAGAATAGGCGGCTCTAAGATCAAGCAGTAGTCTTGGGATATCTTTATAAATTTCAATTCTTCTATCCAAGACCTCCAGTGATTTTACAAAATGTAGTCCCAAAATCTTATCCCTTTCCTCCTTTGATCTCAATGTTATCAAACAGTCTCTGGGCCTCTCCTTCTTTATGAATCTTCCGAGTCTGAAAGCTGACACGATTTTAAAGTCTTTTTCTTCCAAGTTCCAGAACTTGGAGAATTCTTTGGTCAAAAACTCAGTTAGATGTCCTTCTTCTGCCTCTTGTAGTGATCTAATCCTTAAGTTGCTCTCACGGTTTCGCAGTTCTATCATAGAAAGATAAATCTGATGTTCCCCAACTTGTTTAGTGAGTGGTCTTACCTCTTGCTCTAAATTTTCTAATTTTTGTCTAGTGTCCTCAGTCAATTTCCGATTTTCTGCTGAGGCCTCCGTTAACTGTCCAATTGCTTGTGCATTCTGTGCCACTTGTGTGGTTAATTTATTTAGACATTCTGTGTTTTTGTCAATCTTTGCTGATTGCGCATCTACTTTCTTGTCCAAAGCTTCCAATTTTTCAAAAATTTTGTCTAGAACAGAAACAGATGCTCCTGAGGCCATATCTTCCAATTGTAACTGCTCTGCTTCGCCCTCTCCCTCCACTTCTGAGGGCAAAGTAGGCACAGATGATCTACGTGTCTGTGAGGCTGAGGTTAGAGTTGTTAAAGTTGTTTGTTTAGCTCTCCCTCTTTTTCTTGTGCCACTCATTCCAACGTTATCTGTCAGTCAAGGTCACACTGAGTTATTCCCATGGGAATGGAAAGGTCCAGAGCAAGCAAACAGCAAGGGAATCGAAAGTAAAAAGTGCATGTAAAGTCACTGTTTTAGTCCAATCCTCTAGAGGGAGCTTAATCTGTCTTTCAGAGTCTAATTTAATGTCCAAGAACCTTCAAGTACAAATATTTAGCAGAGTTTATAAATAGTCACTTTGTTGCAGACAGTGCTTATTTATCTCCAAAAAGAATGTTTCAAATTTAAAAGGTCTCAATACCCTCAGATTGTTTCAAGTTCCAATATACAGTATCCAAATCTGCAGTACTGACAGCTCCCTTAGTGCTCAGGCAGCTCCTGACTCTGGGTTTCACCTTCTAATTTGTAATCCAATAAAAGGAGGAAAGTCAAGTGCAAGTAAAAATCCCAAATCTTTAGCTTAAAGTCTTTACTTTAAGATGCAAGTTCAATAGATGCTTAGATCTGTAAAACTTAGGATCTCTTTCTTTCAGCCTCCACTCCTCCAGCTAGTTGCTTTTTTCAAGTTCAATGGCTGCGGAAGACGGACTTCCTGCTTCCACGTCTCTCCGCTTTCAGCCAAGTTCAAGCCAATTTAAATTTTCCCTTTAAAATCTCAAATTCAAGTGACTCAGTCTTTTACTCACAAGTTAGTTGCTTTTTCGTCCAAATCCGTAATTTAGCAGGAAAAGGGATCAGCGCTCACCGACAGTAGCAGCGCGGCTTCGCTCCTCAGGCTGTGAAACAGCTCTCAGCGCCGCAACCCCCCTCCGCGCTCCGGAGCCCCTTACGGGGTTCCTTCTGCACTAGGAGGGTCGCTCAAGGCGCCCACCGAGCCTCAAGACCCCAGGCTCTTGCCGCCTGGGGTTTTCCAGAGTGGGTCTCCGCTTCGCCGTAGCGGACGACCCGTTGCCTGCGGAGCCTCCTCTCCCGTTCAGAAGAGGACCGCCATTGCCGTTCGCGCCGCCCCCGGAAGTCCAGGCACTTAGCCATAATTTGATGGGAGGTTGGTAAACGTGATTTATGTAGGGTTTACCCCTTATCCTTTTCTTCTCCCAAAAATTTCCCATAAGGTAGTGGAGCTTTAGGAATAGTGTTTTCCTTCTCCTAGATGAGCTACCTACCCAGGTTGACAAGCCCTATCTGCCCCTCACTTCCCTCTACAGCATGTGCAGAAACTGCCTTCTTCACCAATGGACCCACTATTGGTCTCATTTGCTCAATCCACCAGAGCCTGTCTTCGCATACAGGGGAAGTTTGCAGGTAATGCACTGCGAACTAGTATCTTGTTGGAGTAATCAAAGTGAAGGAATTGAGCGAGTCACCTACTAGTATACTTCTCACAGTTGGAGCTGTTTCCTGTTATAGTCATCCACAGACCATTCCTCACCCCGCCTCTTAGGTAATGTAACGAAGGGTTTGATGTGTTCTGTGGAGGGAAGTTTTGCAAAGGCCAGTTCCTCCTAGAAAACCCGAACTTTCAGCACCACATGCTGGTGTCCTCAAGACGATTCCCTAAAGCAGGCAGGTAAGTGGATGAGTCTGCCTAACTCTGCATAGGACTGAGGTTGAAGATGAGAATGATGATAAGGACAATACATTAATATATTGGGAACAATGCATTGATAGGCAAAACTTGGTATTCCAAGGTGCTAAAGTTCTACATAAATGTCTAACAAGCTAGATGATAAAAGTGAAGTTGCTGTAGCATTTTGACGGTGAGATCCTCACTGTTCATCATGATGATTGTATCTGTCTTGTATTGCGATGTCAGTCGGCAGACTCAAATCTTACTAAATATTATTTGGAACAGCATATTAAATTATACCAGTCTAAAACCCATTTTGCATGTGATATTACAGCACTGATCATAGTTTTCTTGCAATTGAGCATACAGTATTTCCAATTTTAAAGAATAATCGGAAACAAAATACACACAGAGATGTCTAATACTGTGTGTTTAAATATTAATGTTGTGTTATAATTGTTGTAGCCCATCCTGGGACTTCGGGATGAAAGGCAGGGAAAATAATAAGAATAATAATGCAGTAGTAGTAGTAGTAGTAATAATAATAATAATAATAATAATAATAATAGATAATTTTGAATACAAAGTGATGCACCTGATACTGAATTGCAGCTGTCTCTGATGTGGGGTGGGGACGCGGGTGGCACTGTGGGTTAAACCAAAGAGCCAAGGACTTGTTGATCAGAAGGTTGGTGGTTCGAATCTCTGCGACAGGGTGAGCTCCTGTTGCTCGGTCCCAGCTCCTGCCAACCTAGCAGTTTGAAAGCACGTCAAAGTGCAAGTAGATAAATAGGTACTGCTCCGGTGGGAAGGTAAACGACGTTTCCGTGCGCTGCTCTGGTTCGTCAGAAGTGGCTTAGTCATGCTGGCCACACGACCCGGAAGCTGTACGCCGGCTCCCTCGGCCAATAAAGCGAGATGAGCGCCACAACCCCAGAGTCGGTCATGACTGGACCTAATGGTCAGGGGTCCCTTTACCTTACCTGATCTGGGGTAGATGATTATAAGCAGCTCACATATTTGGAACTAATACAGAATGACTTCTGAGGTGGAACAGCTATCTAGAGAAGGATTCTGCAAATGATAATGAGCTATAGACAGCACCATCATTATCAACAATTGCAACAAATATTTACTACAGCTGTTGCTGCTACCCTTCATAAGCCAAATTGACAGGTTCCTGGCCTCATAGAGCTTACAGCATAAATTTTGACTGGGGAAAACAGAGAAAGGTGAAGGGAAAAAGATGCTGCTCTTATATTCTTAAAGGAAGCAGCTACTATAATAGTACACTCATCACACTCACACTCACACACCCCGAAAGTGAAGCTGCCTCCACAGGAGAGACCTGTTTATACAGGAAATCATTGTCAGGTATTCAACAGCAGCTACACCTCTGCATGAGTCTCCTTATGAATTTTCTAGGACTTCGTGATTACACAGACTGGCATTGCATTTCCCCCCGACTCTTTGCAGCATGCATCAGGGATACAGACCAAACTGCCATGTACTGCCTGGCTATGTAGCAGTTATGGGGTATTCCATTGGACCAGCGAGTAAAAGGGAGTTTACAGTGTCAGCCCAGAGAAGCATTAAATCGCAACAGGAGGCTATCTCAGTGGCAGCTTCTGAGCCAAATCATTTCTGTTCACTCCCGTGTTACAGCAGCATTTTAGAAGCAGAATGTCCAAATCTACATTGAACTCGTCACCAGACTAATTTTACAAATCATATGAAATATAAGAATATCAGGAAATGTCACTATAGGTTGATTTTTTTTGCACATAAATGAGTCAATCTGGATTTTGAATATATACTGAAAGGAGTCATCTCTCCAGTGTTGGTTGTTTCCTAGCCTTAAAGCAGAGAACAAAGGTCCATGTAGGAAAAACTTTATGCATTGGGTATTAACGCAGACCTCAGGAATGAGACTTGCATGGCAGACCTGCTAGAGCAAACATGCTGTGCATCTTGAGAAAGAGGTGTGCTCACACTTCCTATTGCAAGAACAGCAAAAGCAACCAAGTTATTGGCACAGATTTCCCCACATTGCCGTAAAGGTGAAACTTCACACATGTAGTTTTGCTACACAGACATATCCTCTCCACAGGAAGAGAGCAAAATAGCACGTGTGTATGTTTTGCAGTGGTTATGACAGATGTTTTGAAGTTATCACATAAAAATAAACACTTGATCTGTTTTCACATATGATGGTATGCAGTATATACCAGATGTAGCCAGTGTGGTGCTCTGACCATTGGGAAATGAGGAATGGAGCAAATAGGAGATGAAGTCCAAGATAAAAGGAGAGCACCATGCTGCCTACCTCTGGTGTACACAGATATCAAATTCTTCACCACATGTAGTTTAGCCTCATAAAAGGAAAACATTGTGCATTAGTTGCTCCAGTGCTCTTTTTCTAGAAAAAAATGTTCTGGAACTCACCATGAGTGCCTCCCTTCTTCTCTTATAATGGTGCCCACCTTAAAGGTGCTGGAACTGAGTTGCGGTGAGTTCTAGCTGAAAAAAAGCCCTGGTTGGTCCTCAGAATAGACAATGAACCCCTCCAGACAGGTGCTATTTTAGGGAGAGACTCAATCATGTACATTGGTACCTCGGGTTTACAGATGCTTCAGGTTACAGATGCTTCAGGTTACAGACTCCGCTAACCCAGAAATAGTGCATCAGGTTAAGAACTTTGCTTCAGGATGAGAACAGAAATCATGCAGCAGCAGCGGGAGGCCCCATTAACTAAAGTGGTACCTCAGATTCAGAACAGTTTCAGGTTAAGAATGGACCTGCAGAACAAATTAAGTTCTTAACCCGAGGTACCACTGTACTGGCAAATTCATGTTGCACAATTTTTGACTTTTTGTTACAGTATAAGGAAAATGACAGGGGAAAGCACCATAAAGCTTTGGAGCAATGAAGCTTTGAATGCTCAGTAAACAGGTCATCTGGAAGCACACAATATTTTCCAAATAATCCCCCTATTGCAGAAATTCCCATACGTTATTTTATTTTTTGGCTGCTTTAGTACCTGTGTGAGCCCTTGTTGTGTGCAGGAATCACAGATATCCATGATCGATTACACATTTTAAAAAATAAGCACAATAAACACTAACAGAAATGAAAGGAAGGGGTATAAATAAAACTAGAAAAAACTTAAAAGAGTTTTGAAAAGGAGGCACAACCCTCTTGGGAACAAGGTAAAGGTAAAGGAACCCCTGACCATTAGGTCCAGTCGTGACCGACTCTGGGCTTGCGGCGCTCATCTCGCTTTATTGACCGAGGGAGCTGGCATACAGGTCATGTGGCCAGCATGACTAAGCCGCTTCTGCCAAACCAGAGCAGCGCACGGAAATGCCATTTACCTACCCGCCTGAGCGGTACCTATTTATCTACTTGCACTTTGATGTGCTTTCGAACTGCTAGGTTGGCAGGAGCAGGGACCGAGCAACGGGAGCTCACCCCGTCGCGGGGATTCAAACCACTGACCTTCTGATCGGCAAGTCCTAGGCTCTGTGGTTTAACCCACAGTGCCACCCACATCCCTTCTTGGGAACAAAATATGCTTTTAATAATTAAATTATGACCCTGTTGCTGCAATCTATGGCCTCTGTGGAATGATAGAAAACCCAGTCTTTGTTTTCATTAGGAAAAGTAGGAGAAATGGCCACGCATTCAACCTGTATAGTTGGAATCTGTCTGGAATTGACCTATCATATCTATGTTGTCAGAAAGCTCTTGTGTGGAAAGAAGCCTGGTTGGTTTTATCAAATCAATGCAAGTGTGTGTGTGTGTGTGTGTGTGTGTGTAAAAGCCAGCCACTTATATGTTCTCACACACCAGTGATGGGGAACCTCCTCCTGCAAGAGTCAGCTGGTTCCCCCAAGAGCTCAGGACTAAAAATGGAGCATCCTGATTTTGAACAGTGAGATATTGGAGGGTATGGATAGAAAAAAGTAGATCTTTTTCCTCAGTGATCTCTCCCTGAACCAGCCTGAAGACAATTCCACTCCTGCCCCAAAGCAAACTCTTGTCACTTGTGGCAGAGTTTTCTGCATGCAGCACAGTATAATCTGGATTCAAAGGGCTAATTCGCTTAGCAACAGGTTTTGAATGTTAGCATGAAATGGAATTGTTAGATGAGTGCCAGGTTCCTTTTAGCTCTACTGTTTGGTTCTTGTGTAACATTGACTGATATGCAGGATTTAAGATGCAGCAGTTTTCACTTCTGTGTTAAAATGCTCAAGCATTTTGAGAATGGTTAAACTTAGGTTGGGCCCATATATAACAAATATGTATCCCACTGATCTTAATGAACTCGTTCATATATCTGTTTTGTTTTCATACTCTACACAGGCACAGAGCAAGACCTCAATAATGGCAAACTCAGTTGTGATTTCTGATCTGGATTTTCTGGATTATTATCTAGATGGTAATTACAGTGACGTGTACGGCACCTTTGACCCTAACAGTATAGCAGCAGCAGCCTCACCTTGCGGAATTAATGTTACACCAGATGTTTTCAAGTACCTAGTGGCATCCATCTACGGTCTCACATGCCTCCTGAGCCTGGTGGGAAACTCCTTGGTGGTTCTGGTGATTGCCTACAACAAAGGAAACCGTTCTGCCACAGATGTGTATCTTCTGAACCTCGCCATTGCTGATCTCCTCTTTGCACTTAGTTTGCCATTCTGGGCTGTAGAAAGAGTGCATGAATGGATCTTTGGCACTCCCATGTGCAAAATCCTGTCACTCCTGAAGGAAGTCAACTTCTACAGCGGCATCCTCCTGCTGGCCTGTATCAGCGTGGATCGCTACCTGGCAATCGTTTATGCTACTCGGGCAGTCACTCAGAAGAGGAGCTGGGTCAAATTTGTCTGCGTTGGCATCTGGCTGTTCTCCTTCCTCTTCTCCCTTCCTGGGATTATCTTCCGTGAGGCTTTCCTACCACCTGATTTCCACAAGTGTGTTTGCTATGAAAATATTGAAGGGAATCAGACATCTGAGATTAGGGTGAAACTGAGAATCCTGCCACAAACGTTTGGCTTCTTTCTTCCCTTGATCATCATGCTTTTCTGCTATGGTGTGACGGTACAGAGACTCTACCAGACTAATAACAGTCAAAGAAAGAAGGCCATGAAAGTCATCTTGGCTGTGGTGCTGGTCTTCCTGGTCTGTTGGCTGCCCTACAATATCTCTCTGCTTCTTGATACGTTAATGAGGTCTGGAGCTATTGGTGAAACCTGTGACCTTCGCAACAGCATTGATGCAGCCCTTTCGGGTACTGAAATCCTGGGATTTGCTCACAGCTGCATAAACCCCATCATATATGCCTTCATAGGGCAGAAGTTCCGGAACAACTTCCTCAAGATCCTGGTCACAAGAGGCATCATCAGCAAAGAAGCCTTGACTCGGTTTAGAAGGGGTTCCTCCTTCTCATCGACCTCTGGCATCACATCTACAACTCTGTAATAGCCATGCTTGTAAAAAGGCTTCAAGAGTCAGACTCACTAAAGTGATACCACTGAGATGCTTAAAAAAAACACCTGTATACCTTTGGCTATAGGGCGGTGTAGAAATAATAAAATAAATAAAATAAAAATAATCTGCCAGTATTAGCTTAGATTCAGCAATGATTATTGATGACACAAAACATCCCCACATGCTTGTCAGAAAAGCAAATATGTCTATTTTCCTCCCAGAAAGTTTTTGTGATTCAAATAATCTGAACATTTGCACATCAGGTATTGTACACCCAGAAACATGTATAATGTTCTCAAATGGAATTCTGTGCATTAAAACCAAGATGGCTACCAGTTTATGTCCAGTGCAGATAATATGCAGTTCTTTAATAAATGATAGCCAAACAATATCCTGTTCTTCCATAGCCAATCTGTCTAAAGTAGAATCCTGTGACAAAATTCTGGGTGCATTTATATGCTTAACAAAAAATAAGATATATGGAGAGAAAACAAACTTAATTCCAACTCTATCTCGAATTCACTTTTAATTATTCTTTTATAGATCTTTCGTTTGTTTATTTTAATATGAATTTGTTAATACATCTTGATAAAAATATGATTTTGCTGTAAATTTGCCTGCGGAGCTATGATTAAGTCAATGTAATGGAGAGAGGGTGGTAATAAGGAATAATGCACACAATGGCCTTTAGGGAAAAGGCCCATCTCCATAACTTTTACCTGAGGTCACATGTTTCCCTAATAGTTAGGGTATTTTCCCATTACTGCTTTATCCAAATCCAGTGTTTCTACTGCTAGTTTTTGAAGCTGCATTCACACATTATTTACAATTAATATTAATCCTGTAGTTTCTTGACATACTGCTGTTTGCTGCAGTCCTTTCAAAACATTTGCTGTGTTTTAAGCTGCTAATGCGAACATACAATGAATTAAAGAACAGGATGCATAGACCTGATTGCCATAATTCACTTGTGTCAAGGTAGGTAGGTTCATTGTGCACATCTAGAGCCATTGTCAGGGGCTGGGCAGAGGAGGAGGAGTGGTGGAGACCCCCTCCCCATCCTGTCCCTTCCAGGGAGGAGGAAGACTGTATAGATTCACAACAGTGGTTTGCGGGAGGTCACAGCACAGAGGCAGATGAGGAGAAAAGTTGAGAAATAATGGGAGAGGAGGAGCAGGCAGAGCTGGAGCAGCAGCTGGCTGACACGTTGTCACTAGAAAGCATTCTAGACCCACCATCTCCCAGAACCTGGCGAGCCTTAAAAGTAGGAGAGCAACGAACTCAAAGACAGAGGGCACTTAGTGGCACCCGTAGAGGAGATGATGATGATGACGAATGCAGATTCACTCGGGACAATGCCGTTATTCAAGAGGCTGGATTCTGTAGCCTCTCTCTGTAAAGTTTGAAATAAAAAAGGACTGTAAGAAATAAAAAAGGACTGATGCATGATATCTCAGGGATAAAATATCGGCCCTCTGCCTCTGCCTATACTGCCAGTGTTGTAGCTAGCTGTATGAAATAAGAAGGTCTGGCTGATGTTATGTAGATTTGTATTCCTACAAATTCTAAACAGGTGACATGTTACCTTCCTTTATTATATAAGATGTTGGCCCAATAAAGAATCCTGGTTTAACTATTCCATCTCTCTTATATTTTCTACATGTACAGCACCTGATGAAGTTGTTATTAAAACACTAACAACAAAAGACTTTTACAAGATTATACACTGATACCTTAAGTTGCATGTCCTATAGTTGGTCAATCATTTAGAAGTGGCTGCTGTGGAAGAATGCTTGATACCTATGCCCATTTTTTGGCATAGGTTTGGTTGTCTCTCAAGATTTCATCACTTAATTGAGTACAAGGGTTCCTGAGGTAGGGGCAGCAGACTTCATCACCATTTGAATACTGAGGTGACTTCACCTATTTTTTGATGTGATGGTTCCAAACTCGCAGGTTACATTATCCATTTAAAAATCACAATATTTTTTGTTTCTAAAAATTCCCAAGTAGCATCAGGCACTTCCCAATAGGTGTGTGTGTGTTTTTTGTGTGTGTTTATGTGTGTACATCTGTGCATGTATATGTGTGTTTGTGTGTATACACAAAAACACATCAACTGAAGCTTCCAGGCGCATGAACATCCAATGAATAATATGCATTTGTGCATGTAACATATGACAATCTGTGTATGGGTTTCCCACTACCGTATTTTTCGCCCTATAGGGCGCACTAATTTTTTGGGGGGGGAAATAAAGGGGGGGGGAAATTATTCCCCCCCCCGAGCCCCAAAGAGCAAAGAAGCCATGACAGCGAGCGGGATGGATCGCGCTAGCTGTCCTGGCTTCGTTTTTAGCCTTGGGGCTTGCGGGGCTGGGGGCGGGGGAAGCCTGAGCTTCCCTCGACCCCAGCCCCCAGAACGGGTCCGGGAGTGATGGTGAGGTTGCACAACCTCGCCATCGCTCCCGGAGCTTGCTTGCGGGGCTGGGGGCAGGGGAAGCCCAAGCTTCCCCCGTCCCCAGCCCCCAGAACAGGCTGTTGCCTGCAAGCCTTGTGAGCCCGGCGGGAACTCCCGCCGGGCTCGCAAGGCTTGCGGACATTTGCGCGAAGCACCGGGCGCGCTCCGGAGTGCACCCCGTGCTTTGGGCTGCAGGCTGCTGCCCGCAAGCCTTGGGAGCCCGGCGGGCACTCTCGCCAGGCTCCCAAGGCTTGCGGATAGCTTCCTGAAGCGTGGAGAGCGAGAGGGGTCGGTGCGCACCGACGCCTCTCGCTCTCCAGGCTTCAGCGAAAGCCTGCATTCGCCCCATAGGATGCACACACATTTCCCCTTCATTTTTGGAGGGGAAAAAGTGCATCCTATAGGGCGAAAAATACGGTATTTTGTCCATGGAATTGCTTTCCATACAAGTAACACATAATATGGGAAGCAGTCCTGAATCATTTATAGCACAACCCAATACATCCTACTCAGAAGAAAGCCCCATTGAACTTAGTGGGACTTATCACCATGATGGAACAGTGTAGAAGGAGTGTTTAGGAAACCTCATGTGCTTCTTTAAGAAAGTGCTTGCTATGGAGTCTTCACAAGCTGTGCACACTGAGGTTAATTGTTAACATATTTCTTCGTACTGCATTAGAAAGAAGAAGGCGTGATGAGCAGATTAGATGTCTTTTAACTTTAGAAGTCAGTCAGTCTTTGGATGGAAATATTTTAGATATGGGGAATGTGTCTACAGACCTCTCCAGAAACAGATTTTTTTTTTTTGTTTAGTCAATGTTCAGATGGACATGATGTCCAATGACTGTATTTTGCAACAAATCATGTTGCTATATCGACTGGAATCTTTTGATGCAACAGAGACCACAAATTTCCTTTCATGCACAAGTGTACAGCTGTTCTAGAATCCAATAAAATAATGAACTAGTGCATATTCAATGTAATCAATGTGTATATTTGGTAGGATCATGTCTGCATTTTCAATACTGGACCTATAAGCAAAGCAGAAGCTGCCCAGTCTCTAAAATTAGTGACAAATTAGAGGCTTTGGACAAAACACAATATTTTTCTGACCTATTTACAACTTGTTTGTGATGATTTTTTGAGTACAGTGGTACCTTGGGTTACATACGCTTCAGGTTACATACGCTTCAGGTTACAGACTCTGCTAACCCAGAAATAGTGCTTCAGGTTAAGAACTTTGCTTCAGGATGAGAACAGAAATCGTGCTCCGGCGGCGCGGCAGCAGCAGGAGGCCCCATTAGCTAAAGTGGTGCTTCAGGTTAAGAACAGTTTCAGGTTAAGAACGGACCTCCGGAACGAATTAAGTACTTAACCCGAGGTAGCACTGTAGTTCTTTGCCGGTCCTCAAATTCCAGATGATACTATCTTACGCATTATAGAGTCCATTGGGTTTAGAGAATTGTGTTCCCTAGCTACTTTGAACAAAACTAGATGTTTTTCTGACCAATTTATGTCCTTTTTGTGATGATGGTATTCTAGTTAGTAGTGGCTGTCCTCTGCCCCAGAGACAGTTGCAATCCAAGGTTTTAAAGGGATTTCCCACCTTTGTAATGCTGGCAGATGTCATTTCCGGGATGCCAGAGCAGCTGTTACCCAACTGGTTTTTGAGAAAAGCCCCCACATCCTCCTCACCTACTGTAAACAGCTGACATCATCCTCACCCATCACAGCTGAGAGATGCATCCTGGGAGGGTGATGCCACATTTCAGATCTCCTCAACAGGCACATTTTGGAGGGCTTCTGAGCTTCACCATTCAACTCTGCTGGTAGAGACACTTTTCATGGCCAAGGAGCCATGGTGCCCACCCAGGCGAAAGAAAGGACAGGGCTCCCAGACCTTTCATAGCTATATAAAAGAGGGAATTTTAGCAGATGTTGCTTTCATGAAGAGAGTTGGCTGCTGAAAATCTTTCTTCTACACAGCTATTAAAAGTGCAGGGGTTCCAGCCTCAGTACATCCGACCAGTGTTTGAAATTCCCATTGTTCCAGGCGTGTTTTGTGACAGGGAATTTCATAAACACGAGCAGTCTCTGAGCTCCGGACCACAGTACTGCGTCTAAGATTTCAGATTAAAACTGCCACTTCTGGCCCTGAGGGTGTGGGAGGAGAAATTCCTCCCCACTCAACTTCCAAGAGATCACTGCAGCGTCAGGCAAGCTGATAGGTTCTGCCTCTCAGCTGGCCTTAAACGAAGGCAGCGTTTCACTCTCAGTGGCCTCAAAAAATGAACACAAGTTTTCAGTTGCAGTTCATTCATTTCCAGCTTTGTTATAAAAAGGGCGCCTAGACATTCTGTTGTTGCACCCATAACCTAGGTTTAAGGTGCCATTTAGCTCCTAGCTTTCGTATCTCTGTTTCTAACACTGCATCTGATCTCTCTTGTAGAGGCAGCCTGCTTTTTTTCTCACCCAGGACAGGACACCTCTTCTGAGATGGTGCCTGCTGCCTGTGCATCATTTAAGCAAATAAATCATGCTTTGTCTCATTCTTCAGAGCTATTATTTTAATCATTTGCAAATGCCTGTAATTTTAATCACTTCTGCAGTTAAGCAAACAAGGCTGCAACCTTATCCACACATTCTAAGTCAGTGGGGCTTCCTTCTGTGTAGACCTGGTCCCTGCCTTTATATTTATTTAATCACCTGACAGGCCTAATATGTTTACAGGTACAGACTATGCTTCCTTCACAGGCTCTGCATTTCCTCTGCAGCTGCCACTGGGAAACCTCTTGCTTAAGAGATTTCATTGAAGCAGCCTTTTGCAAGAACAGCAGGAAGCCTGCAGAGGAGAACAAATGGTTGGCTAAGAGGCATCTCCCTTGCCCACTGTTGCACCCAGTTGCCTCACAGTTGCAGACAAGAGAGAAAGAGCAGGATGGAGGATGTGCTGAATGCACATTTTCTTATTCATCAACTCTCTAGGGCCAAGTGCTTTTAGGCAATCTGTTTCAGCTAAGATTGCCATATCTTTCTTTCCCCCAGCTCCTCCCACGCCTTTTGATCGTGCTGGTCTTTATGCCATGGAAATCTTTGCAGATCCAGCTGCTGTTAAAAGCACAGAGGAAGAAAGGTGGTTCTCCATCCTGGTTTGAACTATGTGAAAGGCAGTATAGAAATATTGCAGAATATAAATAAACTGGAGTAGCCACTCCATTTTATGGGAAGAATACAACCTTAGACTGGCACTATTTAAAAAAATAGGGCAGGGAAAAGCTTACAGGGGTTGCCAACCTTTTCAGGACACTGGGTCCATTTTGAAATCTGAGAAAGTGTCAGGGAAATAGTTAAGTTCTTATTTCTCATAAGGCAAGGCTAATCAGGCCCCATCTGCACAGTGCATTTAAAGCAGAATCAGCCATGGCTTCCTCCAAAGAATCTTGGGAACTTGTGATGTCACTAGACCCTGCCCTGTGAGTTTTAGAGTTTGGATGCTGCTGACTAGACAACTCTAGGGAAGGATCTCTTGCGCGAAATGGGATGGTAACCAAGTCATGTAAATGGCCCATTTCAAGTGGTCACCAGGAAAAAGATTTGTGCGCCTCCACTCTAGTTTATTGGGTTGATCAAATTGAAGCCCTGGTTAGGCATGTGTTTGACTCTTGCAGCTTCTTTATATGAACATTAAGAGTGAGCAATAAAACTTGACATTCACATAGGTAAAGGTAAAGGGACCCCTGACATTTAAGTCCAGTCGCGAACGACTCTGGGGTTGTGGTGCTCATCTTGCTTTACAGGCCGAGGGAGCCGGCGTTTGTCCGCTTCTGCAGACAGTTTTTCCGGGTCATGTGGCCAGCATGACTAAGCTGCTTCTGGCAAAACCAGAGCAGCGCACAGAAACGCTGCTGGAGCGGTACCTATTTATCTACTTGCACTGCATGCTTTCAAACTGCTAGGTTGGCAGGAGCAGGGACCGAGCAACGGGAGCTCACCCCATTGCGGGGCCTCAAACCACCAACCTTCCGATCAGCAAGCCCAAGCGGCACAGTGGTTTAAACCACAGCGCCACCCACATCCCTCCTGACATTCACATAGAAGATTTAATAGCACATTTCAAATGCCACAGGTAGCTTGATCCACCAACTTCTTCCCCCAGCCACCTTGTTTGCTAAAGTAAGGCATGGGGAGAGAGAAAGACTACATTTTAATGTCACTGTTTCTGCAGCAGCTGACACATATTGACATTTTTGTTGTTGTTATGGATTCCTTTGCTATTATAGAGAAACATAACACTACAAAATATGTTTTATTGCACAAAAAAGGAAGGAAAAGAACTAACACAAAAACCACCCAGATGATTTTCTTTAAGATTTAATTTCTGAATGCTCCACCCCATAAATAATCATTTCTTCCACAGCAATTACATGATTCAATTATGGATTCCAGTTTCCAATAGTGATCTTCAGAGTAAAAATAAAGTACAGTGAACTGGGGACATGACACCTGCCATCCATGGTGGCGATGGGGACTCCTCCCCTCCCATAATTCTTCCTGATCAGTCATCTTCCCAGCTGCCTTAGGAGTTCCCACCACCTGCAGTAGGAAACAGTACAGTAGGAAGCAAAATGCTTCCCTGGGCTAGCTTGGGAATTTGGCGTAGCCACAGCATTATCCCACAAAATTTCTCCTTCTGTGATGCTGCTGAGAGAGAACAGGGCAACTGCTCATGAAGTCGCTCACTTTCAGATCCCATGTTTGCCAGCTTCCATATGCTTAACTTTAACGATGGACTCAAGTTCATTGGGACAATGCCCTTATCCATGCTTCATGTGCTTGCTGTCCCCAGCACCTCAAACCAACCACAGCAACTGTTTGCTGAGTCAACACATGGTATCCCGCAAAGGAGAAGTTTGGGAAATATTCAGCTGCAGGGGCTGAAGGCAAATGGCTGAATCTGAGTGCCTGGCTGCATGCCTCACAGAAACACCAGATAAAAACAGACTTCTAACTAATAGTGTTGGATCTGGAAAGAATGAGAGATTCTCCTACACCACTGGAACCCACTGAATATTTAGAGTCATCCCTGATACAAATTTAATTTCTAAGCCGTTTATCATTACGATGTCCCTGACTGCCACCATACGCTCCTCTTCATTTGGAGGAGCCTGCAACCAATGCCCAAACAGAAGTCACATCCATTCCCACATGACACTCAGGGAGGGAGCCATTTTCTGGACTTGCAGTGTCTGTACCACTGGGTGGAATGGGCTGCCTTGCTGAGCCCTCTGAGTCTGGTCAGGTGCCCTGGCCATTTCTCTTCTGGTAGCAGGGGAGGCAGCAGCGCTCCTTGTGCCCGCTGCTCACCGAGCAGGCGTGACACACCATGCTCCGACACAACCTGAGAAAGCGAAAGAAGGTGAGAATGTAAAAAAGTAAAGAACTTCTGGGAAATGATATATAATGAGATGAAAAAGATGTTGAAATACACATTCTTAAAAAACCCAGAAGCATTTTTACTTGGTATTATAGGTCAGGATATTAATAGGCAAGATGTTAAATTGTTTTTATATGCAACAACTGCGGCAAGAGTATTATTAACCCAGAAATGGAAACAAGAAGAAATTCCGATGAAAGAAGAATGGCAGACAAAATTAATGGACTATGCAGAATTGGACAAAATGACAGGAAGGATTCGAAACCTGCGGGACCAGAGATTTACAGAAGATTGGAAGAAGTATATGAATTATTTGAAGAGCAACTATAATCAACAAATTATGCTAGTAGGATTACAAGAAGTTTTGTAAGGAGAAATATACGAAGTGTTACAAAGTATAAAAAGATAAAGATATTGGTTATGAGTTTGAAATGTAATAGGGAGAATAAGAAATGCATACTGAGAGATTAGATTGGAAAATTTTCAGACAGGATTGATGGAAGTCAAAAATTTGAATAAGATTTAAAAGTATTTTTAATTACTGTTGAAAATGATATGTTAAAAAAACTAATAAAAATTATATTTTAAAAAAAGAGAAAGCGAAAGAGTGAGTGTGCACAGGAAACCACTTTGTTAATGTTTATTAACGACATGTATGCTTATGCTTTATATAATGCTTCTTAAAAATATGTATCATATCTCTCAAATCCTGTTCTGTCCTTTTATTTTTGAAATTAAGTAAGCAGTGTTTTTAACCCAGTTGGACTGAAAATGTAAGTCGTGAGCTTTAAAGAGCAACATTTGCTAAGAAATAGTTCTAGCTCTAGTGACAGCAGGGCAACCAGAATGGAACAGTTACCTTTCTGTGTGTGTCTGCATGAGAGAGATTTCCCTTACAGAGGGATAAGAAGCAAACAAGATTTGCTGTGCGTGTGAACTGTGATGCAAGCAATCTGCATTCTGCTACTTTTAAAATGCAGAAGCTGTGGGCCTATGCAAATGGAGGACATTCCCATGCAAGTGGAGAGAACAATTTCAAGACAAGTTAAATCTGGATCTTGACAGAGAAGAATGCTGTTTTCACAAGTCAGTTGGCTTTATGGATTCTATGGGAAAGATGTGACCATGGCACTTCTTTCTCCTGCCTTACTTATTTTTCCTAATTTTATCAGGCTCCTTTGCCAGGACACTCTTTTCTGGATGTACTTACTTCCTCACTCCTTGGTGTGTGTGTGTGTGTGTGTGTGTGTGTGTATTAGGGTTAGTGTGCTAGGTTGAGTAATGCCTTCACTTTAATCTCTGTTTCTCCTTTACAGTGTTTTTCTTCACAAGGGTGAGAATATCCAAAGCTGTGTAACATTTTGTTAGGCAACAAAGTTTTGGACTTTCATTTTTGGTCTGGTTCTTTGTCCATATATTCCCTTGCAAAGGAAGACCTCAGGTTTTGGTCTGTTTGTTTATCTTTATATCCTTGCATTCCTTTTTCCGAAGAAAGCATCCTATGCTGTGCGTTTCAGGCCTGATCAATTTTGGCAAGCAGAGCAAAGCTGTTATTTAAAGTTCACTATCCAGTTCGATCCCCAAACTGTAACAACCTGACATAAAGGGCAGGGCTAAAAATCCAAACCTGCTCTGAATAGTCATGATAACGCACTACACACATTATGACTAGGGGTCTCAAAAGCTGGAAGTGGCCTGGTCCTCTTGGATCATTGACAGGGCCTGTCTATAGATGCCTCTAGACACAATAAGATGGCAGGTGGCTGGCATGTCACCGGCACTGAACTTGCAGAGCATCCAGCTGCCCTGTAAACAAAGAGTTTATACAAGTTTTTAAAGGCAAGGGCAGGAGATTTAAAAAGTAGAGAGATGATAGATCTGACTGGGGATGTGTGTCCCATCAAATTAGGCCCTGCCACTGCATCACCCCTCTTCAACTGCTAGGGAGCTGGAGACCCTTCATTAGTAACAACAGCTGCAGAAAGGAGAAGTCATGATCCAAAACAAGACATTGTGGTTTTCACAAGCGAGCATGGGAACAACTGACGAGAAATGGGAAACATCAC
Organism: Podarcis pityusensis; assembly: GCF_964106645.2. NCBI lineage: Eukaryota > Metazoa > Chordata > Lepidosauria > Squamata > Lacertidae > Podarcis > Podarcis pityusensis. Next base: position 87,529,683 of record NC_138028.1, read on the forward strand.
GTGAGACACAGCCTGGGCACCTGAAATTGTTGACAGCTAGCTTTCTCACACTATGGGATGATGGTACAAGGAAAAAGATACAAAAAGAGGCTTTTGAGATGGAGAGGATATGAGAGTGTGGTTTTAGGGTATTGCCACTTAATTTATGATGTGCTTATTCACTTGTTTCAGGTGAAAAGTCCGAGTTGATCAGAAACTGAATATGAGCTGTGGTGCAGCTGCCTAAAAAGCTAATGCAAATTGAGGCTGTAGTAACAGAAGCATGGTGCCTAAATCTCAAAAAATGATCACCCCTTTTTGCATCTGAGTGCCCTTCAACGATATGCATAACTTATCTAATATTACCAACGGAGATATACGTCAGCTCTCTCCAGAAGTCCCCGCATGCAAAAGGACACACTGGGATGTTCCGTCATTCGATGCTTTCACATTCTCACTTTGACCAAAGAGACCCATCTGTAGGGGTATTCTTCACTGGGGAGGGCCATTCTCTGGTTCAGCCCCCTTTTCCCACATGCTGTGGGATCCAGTAGGGCAGAAAAACAGAACAGGGGGAGGAAAAAGCATAATTCCTGGCTAAAGTTCTGTTTATCCTTGACACACTTGCAGTGCTGGATTTATGTATAAGCTAAACAAGCTATAGCTTAGGGCCCCACTCTCTTGGGGCCCTCAAATTTTTTAAAAGAAAAAACACCTTGATGTACATTTCCAGAATATAAGATAAAAAAACAAACAAACCTACATACAGCAACAGTGGCAAATGGCTTTAGATACCTATTAGGTCCATAAATTACCATGTAGCATATATTCAACACAAAAAACAGTGACAATTTGTTGTTGAGAAAGGACAGCTGGACATATAAAGGGCCCCATTACCTTCAGTAGTTTAGGGCCTCATCAAACCTAAATCCAGCCCTGAACACTTGGTCCTCCACACTGAACACAAGTTATTTCTTTTATACAGTGGCTCCCCATTTGTAGAATGTTCTCCCTGGGAAGGCTTGCCTGGCGCCTTCATTACATTGAACCAAGCAGCCTCTTTTCCCAGTCCTTTGGCTAATTAAACAGCCTGTCATTTTAAATGTGTTTGTGGGAGAGGGGCTATTGGTTTGTTCTTGTTCTTATCATGTATTTTGTGTTCTCATTTTGTATTTTTATGTTATGAACTGCCCTGTGATCTTTGGATAATGGGCAGCATATAAATTTAATTAATAATAACAACAACAACAACAATAGGACAGACGTTACCTGCACTGGTATCGGCGCGACATGAGCCTGAAATCCTTTTTGCACTGAACACACACCCCTGGGTTCTGAGGAGCTGGGGATACTGTTGTGGAGGCAATGCCTTCTGTCTTTTGCCACAGGGCATCTTTTTCCCTGAAGAAGAAAACGGAGGACAGAGAAATTTACTTTTTCTAGCTCTATAGGCAGCTAATGACCGCCACCAGCCCATGAAAAAAGATGGAGCCTTTAAAGAATTATAGATCATCTCTTGTAGCCCATTGTCAATTCAAGAAATGCACTCAATGTGTTTTACAAGCTGACCCTATGCAATTTGAAGTGAGTACCAATGCAGCTCACTCCCAGGAACCTATACATAAGATTGCAGTTGTATTGATCTTAATAAAATGAATACTACGCTTTGTATTGCTATTCTGTGGTGCTTGTATGTGTGTTGCTCTTTATCACTGCGCTGCAGCTGAGGATTCCAGCTGGGAAGATGAGACTCTGGCTGGTCTCTAGCTTATCTAGTGTGTTTTGATCTTTGTGGGGTCCCCTCCCCCCAGTCGCCTAGTCTGCATTTCCAAAGCCAGCAGCATGAAGGGAGTGCGGCTCCCTTCTCCTCTGCTCCTCATGGACTCAGTTTACTCACCGTAGTAACTCCAGCAGTTTTCCTTTCATGTTGCAAATGGTCTCCCCCTGTTCTGACAGCTCCCCTTTGTACCTCTTCTCCTTCTCTTCCGATTCCTGTCGGCTTTTCTCCAGCAAAAGCAGCAACTGTTCTTTTTCCTGCTGAGACCTAAGCAGGAGGAAAGGAAACTACTGAATACATACACACTGTGAACATCTGTTGTTTCGAACCACTTTAATTGCAATGGCCTGTTTCAAAGAATCCTGGAGTTTGATAATATATGATTTCTTCAGCATTTCCTTAACACAGGACCTGGAGCACACGAAGGGCACTAACAATTCTTTCTTTGCAGCTGAATCACCTGACATTTTATGACATCAGGTGATTGACAGGTGACTGGCCAGATCTAATTCCCTATCCCTGCTTTATAGAAGCACAGGAAACTGACTTACACCAAGTCAAACCAATGGTCCATCTATCTCAGTGCAGTGACCGGTAGTAGTTCTGCAGGGTTTGAGGCAGGGGTCTTCCCAGTCCTACCAGAGATGGGATATGAACTCTTCTCCATGCAAAGCACCTCCTCTCTCCCTGAGCTACAGTCCTTCCCTTAAACCTACCATCCAACGAAATAGGCTCATGCTCTCACCGGCTCAGCTGCTCCATCAGCTGCATCATCGTTTGTTCCTTGGCAGCAAACATTTGCTTTGCTTGCTGCACATCAGCCGTCATTTTCTTCAGATGGTGAGTTAGACACTGAGGGGAATCAGGTAGGGAGGGGGGGGAAGCACAATAGAAAATCAGTGGGTCCCAGTTAGAGAGATCACACAGACCCAGGAGCATGCAACTGTGGGGGTATTGCCAAGGCTTCAAATTCGACAGCTGCATTTTCAAGGCTGTAGCAGCATCTGCAAAATGAAGTTGCTGGGGCAGCACTCCTTCAGAAAATGCCATTGGTAATGGACTGCTAAACTCCAGAACTTACTTAGCTGCTTTTTTTGCCCAGCACTCTAAATGAGCCTATATTTTTGCTCACAATACTTTCTGGCCTGGAGCTTCACCAGCACACCAGGACTTTGCATAGAAAAAATGGTTTTACTTTTTTCTGATACACACACTGTTTGTTCCTGTCTCCAATGTTTCCCCCCCCCCTTGAAATAATGCTACAGAAAAACGTTGCTTTTAAGTTAACGGTTTGATTTTATTTTTGAAAAAATAAATCAGAATTAGGGGATTGGTTTTTAGAGACCAAATGTTTAGTTTCAATTTCCAGATTTGAGTATTGAAATTCAAGTTTTGTCACATAAATTTGAGGATTGCCTAAAATCTGAGTCCTAGATGAAACTCTAGATTCACCCCAAATTTAAAAGTTCAGCACATGACATATAAAACTCAAACTTCATAGTTATTTTGACTTGCCATACATGTGAGCTAGTCAACATGGTGCCCACCATATGTGGCTGGACTCCAACTTCCAGCATCTCTGGCCACTGGCTACACTGGCTGGGGCTGATGGGAGTTGGAGTCCAACAACTTCTGGAGGCCACCAAATTGGCTACCCCTTCCGCAGACTTTCTCTCACTGGAGAAGAGGGATGCCAGTTGCAGGCAGTGCCTCCATATGGTCAGGATCAGTAGCACACCATTTCTCAACTATCATGTATCTTCACATTGTACATGGAACATGAGTCCCTTACCTTCCCATGGGCTTCTGCACTAGGCTTAGCACCGGCCCCTTTCTTGACAGGACTTGCCGCATCTTGCAGCCCATCGACCTGAAGAAACTCTGTGTTCATTGGCCGTGACCCTGCTCCTCCATGGCTGTTTTCCTCAGCAATGCCCCTCCTCCTGACCAGGTCACTGCCCTTTTCATCTCTGGCCCCACAGGCCGAGTCCAGCACAGTGACAGAAGGAGGCCATGTCCTCTGTAGAGCACCTTCCTCCCTGGGCCATTCCCAGCCCTGCTCCAAGTCTTCACTCAGTTGCTCCGCAATGTTTGTGGCCCACATCTTCTCCTGCTCCAGTTGCTCCACTTGATTTCTCAGCTGTAGGCACTCTCCCCTGAGGGCTGAGGCCACTACTTCATTTGTCTCCTGCAAGGATGTCTGTTGTGCTTTGCTGGTGGCCTTGAGCTCCTCCAGCTCGTTCCGAAGCTGTGTAGCCTCCTGCGTCCGTCCGTCCAGAGCAGAAGCCATGCTCTCAGCTTGCATTGCCAAGGCCTCTCTTTCTTTGAGGGCTTGCTGCAAGGTGGCCCGCAGCTGCTGCCTCTCCTCTTGCAGTGTGGCCACCTCCTTTTCAAAAGTTCCCAGCTGGTTCCCTAATTCCTGCAAAGTCCTTTCATGCCTGGCCTGCTCCTCAACAGCTTGGGCTTCCAGCTGAGACTTCTTGCTGGCCGCTTCCTCTAAATGAGCCTCCAGCGTAGTGTTTTTCCCCAGGGCGTCCTGTAGCTGAGCCAACTGGCTATTCAACTCTCTTTGCAAACCCTGAGCTGCTTCTTCCTTGACCCTTAGGGCCTTCTCCTGCTCCTCCAGAGATGTCCGGAGAGTGGCAACATGCTCCTGACATGCCGACAGCTCCTTCTGAAGGTCCTGAACCTCTAGTTTTGAAAACACCAGACTTTTCTCCTGGGACACCAGAGTTTCCATAAGAGTCTCCTTCTCCCTCTCTAGTACCTGTATCTCAGCAAGGCTCCTCTCCAGTTTCCCCTTTAGAGGACCCCATTCCAACATGGCTGGATGTTCTTCCCTTTCTGCTGGCCTGCAGCTCATGCCTTCTGGCTGCTCCTCATTCATTCCCAGCTGGCCACCTTGGCTTTTCCAAGCTACCGCTTGGGCTTCCCACTTCTCCAAGCTCTCTTCGCATGCCTTCAGCTTCTCCTGTAGGCCCTGACACCGAGAGACCAGCTGCTGGCGCCTTAACTCTTGGGCCTCAATGTCTGCCAAGTGCTTCCTCTTCTCTGCCTCCTGAGAACTCAGCCTTTGCTCTGCCTCCTCTAGAGACCTCTCGGCGGCATCTCTCTTGGACCAGGCCTCCTGGCATTCGCTAGTCAGGTTGGCAACCTTGTCCTCTGCCTCCCTGAGGGCCTTGATGGTTTTGGCCAACTCCTGCTGCTGTTTTTCCTGCTCATCCATCTTCTCCTTGTGTTGCTGCTCATGTTTTGCCCGCTCCTCTTTCAGAAGCTGGTTTTCCTCCAAAAGGGCTAGTCTCAGAGATGCATTCTCCTCTTGTTGCTGGGCCAATTTTTTTCGCAAAGCAGCAAGCTCCCACATCAGTGTTTTGAAGTCCTGCTTCCACTTGGTGTCACCTTCAGTAGGTGGACTCTCCATCTTTCCACACAGGCAGTGATCTGTCTGATGAAGCAGGGAACACCGTTCCTCGATGGAAGAGATGCTTCCTGGCTGCTCCTTGCTCAGCTTCTCCACTTGGGTCTGCAGCTCACCATTTCCCTTCTGCACCTCCTTGCCAGCAGCTGGATCCGCTTCCATAAAATGACTCAGCTTCAAGAGAGCACCCATCTGCAGCAGACTGTTCTTCCTGCTTCTCCAGATCCCAACCCATTTCTCCATAGAGTTTTCCAGCCCAGCACTGAGTCGATCATCAGCAGTTGGCTCAACAGCATGTTGGTCACTAGTGGTTCTTGGCGAGCTCTCATGAACTTTGGTGGCCCCTTGGTGGTTCCCGCAGTCCCTGTTTGAGTTCCCAACCTATGGTCAACAAACACATAAATTGTTTGGTACAGAGTGATGGGATCAGGCTGGATCCTAGGAAATTAGAGTATTATCAATGGGTGCTAGATTCAAAAGTTGGTTCACAGCCAGGAATAAAGGCCTCTAAACTACTGTGAATGAAAAAAGTGAACAAGAGGCTGAACAACAATCTAAGGTTTGCAAAGTTAGGAGCCCCCTCGCTTTTTAATGCGAGGTAAGATAAAGACAGACACAACATTTGTAAAGTAATGAGGACAGGTTTTGAAGTGCCCCCAGAGTGTTTAATACAAATGTACCCTTTCCTCTCTTAGTGTGAGCTCCACAAAACTGGCTCTGCACATCTGAGGTGAGGAAAAGCCAGCTGTAGAGAGTGTTGATTGGCTACAGCCCATACCACCACCAAGACACGTTTTCCTAAACCAGGAATGGGGAACGAGTGACCACCACAGCCCTCCTGTGTTTGGGCTGGGAAGGGGTTGCAGGTTCTAGATCCATTTTCATGTCAGGGAAAGGAAAAGCTCTCAAGGTACACCAGTGATCCAAAATCATTGCTGGGGTCTTAGGGCAGGAAGTATTTTGCAACGGGATAGGCAAGGAAGTGGGGAATATGTACCTCAGAGGATGCTTCCTTCTGCTGGGAGTGCATAGCAGCTGGGTTGGAACATCGTGGCAAAACCCTGGAAGAGATCAAAGCAGCGGATTTGCAAGGATGCTGATGATATCAGTATTAGCATCCAGAGATACACTTAGCCTGTACTAGAAAGTGGGCTTTTGGCAGCTCCAGCTCTCTGGGATCAATTACTAACCAAAATCAGACAGGTGTCTCCCATGATGATATTTAGGTGCATAAATGAAGACATTTTTGTTTAGGAAGGCTTTCCTGGAGGTGTAGCCCAGTCATTTATGGAAGGCCAATTTTATGAAATTGTTTTGTTATTTTTAGCATTTGTATGGCTGTTTTCACTGTTTTAGTTTGATGAACTGATTCTATTAGTGCAGAGCTTGCATCTCAGTACTTTTTTCTGTTTCTATGAGGTTTACCACTTCCGTGGCTTTATGCTGTGAAGCTGCCTGCAAAATAACAGAAGCTTAGCAGTGGCAGAACAAGACCTGAACCAAATGCTCTGGTGTGAAAACTTTTGAGGGAAGAGCACCTTCTGCTGGTGACAACATGCAACAAAGCCCCTCCCCTCGCCCACTTCCTTTGACTGCCTTACTCAGAAAGCTCAGAGTGGGGAGGCTGTATCTGCATCCATGGAAAATACGCAGCGCCTGCTACTCACTCAGAGACCACGGGCCACGCAGCATCCAGGTCTCCTCTGCGCAGGGCCAGGTGAAAGGCCATGCCATCCAGCTCATAGAGGAAGCCCAAGATGTCCGTCCACAGCTTTCGATCCAAGAAAGGGCTGCGTGCGTAGTACCACTCACTGCAAAGAGCAAACCATAAATACATACATAGCAGAGACTTTAAACAAACTCATTGTGTTGGGGGACTCTAACCTTTAGGGGCCCAGGTGCACATTTGGAAATCTAAGAAAATGTCCTGGGTGCCACAAAATGCTCATCTCACAGAGGAAAACTGGCGATGCTCAAACCTTCCCCCACCCTAAACCAAACGACGACAGCAACAATGGGAAAAATACCTACATGAACCTCAAAACAAGTAACGCAGAGACAGAAAAGCAGCTGGCTCATATAAATGCATACATAATTTTGTAATGCAGTTATCTTAAAGTTTTTTTTAAAAAAATGTTTTATATATTCCATTTTTACTATGCATTGTTAAAAGATTTGTTGCATGCTGTTTCAGAAATATTTATTGGGAGGTGGTTTATAAATTGTTAAATGAATGAATGAATGGAAAATAATAACAACAACCACCTTCTAACTTTGTCTAAGCCATATAAGTCTTACTATTTTGAAGAATAAAAAACTGGGAGGGACAGAGAGCCTTGGCAGCTACCAGGAGTGTGTGTGTGCATCTCAGGGCACTGTGGTGCCCACAAGTGTCACCTTGGAGATCCCTGTGCTATCCCAACTTCCCCATCGTTCTGCCCTCTTCCTTTGCACTATATGAGGATAGTGTGCAACCTTGTTTTCCTGCATCGCAGATTCCTCTCCCACTGCCATGCCACTTTCACCTTCAAGCTCTTACCTGATGACTTCTGGCTCCATGAAACAAAGCTGCAAGGTCTCCGCCAGCTGCCGATGGACCAGGCAATAACGAATGAAAGCACGGCCCTTCCCCACGGCTGTTTTCAGCTACCAAGGGAAACAGATTCACATTCAAAGGTGGGAAAGCCTTCAAGAGTTGCCCTATTCATTAGGTGATTCTTTATTGACACCATCTCTACCCCATCTGGCCTGGCATAAATTCTGGGTTTGGGGTTCAAGAGGAACAACCAAAGGGCTATGCCCACTGCCCCTCTGCATTTGCTGCCTGAGGCGGTCACCACACACTGCCCAATGCTAGGGCCAGCCCTGAAAATACGGCATGATTTCCCTGTGATTATTCAGCAGTTCTTTTATATACTGTTTATACTAATATATATGCTGCTATGCAATCCTTAGTGGTTCATTAAAAACAGCCCACTAAGAAATACATGTCCATGTGCTTAATTGTAGATAACAAACATAGAACACAGAGCTGTAGAGTTGGAAGGGACGGCAAGGGTCATTCAATCCAACCCCTTGCAATGCAAGAATCTTTTGCCCAGTGTGGGGCTCAGACCCATGACTCTGTGATTAAGAGTCTAAAGCTCTGCCAACTGAGCTATCCCAGTATCAACTGAGCTATCCTGTTATGGGTGTATGGCTCTTAACATTGAAAAACAGTGCTGTATTCTTAAATTATTTTTGCATAAAGCACAGTAAGATGTGAAAGAATATGTGAACAGCCCACGTGTAAGGCACACTCGAGCCTTCCCCAACCTGGTGCCCTCCAAATGTTTTGCACTACAATTCCCATCAGCCACACCCAGCCCAAGGCACCAGATTTAGGAGAGGCTCCCTTTTCAAATAACCCCTAAGGGCTGATTGCCCTTGTTAATATGAGCATCCTTTTGATCACTAGAACAAATGATGTGCAGCATCTCCCTGATTCCTGGTCCCTGCTCTGCAGGATCTCCTTCCAATGAGAAGCACTGCCTCAGGCAGACCCTGTTGACAAGAGACAGTGCCATCACATTGTACCTCTGGGTGGGGAGCGTAGCCAGGATTTATTTTGAGGGCAGGAATGGGTACATGTGAAGAACTGGGGAAGGAGAAAGGGAGACATGGGCGTAACTGGGGGGGGGGGGGCAGGCTTTATGTTAGGGGGACAGAACCAAGTTATCTGTGATGCAGTTGGTTGGCTTGTTAAGTATTTTTCTTTATTTACTTGATTGGGGGGACAGTTGCCCCCTGGCTATGCCCATGTCCCCCTTTCTCCTTCCCCAGTTCTTCACATGTACCCATTCCTTTTTTTAAAAAAAGATATTTATTAGGATTTTCAAAATATTACAAAATAGAAAAAGAAAAAAGAAAAATACAAAATAAAAATAGTTAAAAACAATTCAATCTTTCAATCACTTATCTTTCATTTGCTTGTTTCCCGGACCTCCTCATACCTCCCTTTTTTGTATTCCAGTTCAGTTTGTTGGTTCAGCAAATCCTTACCCTCTTTATTTGTCCTAATCTTTGGTCTTAAAATAGTAACGTTAGATTTTTACCTCTTAACAACCCATTTTTCATATTCCCTTAAAGCATTACAGCTGGAAACCACTTAATTTCTATCCAACATCGTTCTAACATTCATTAATTTTACAATATTTCTGTAGATAGTCTTTAAACTTCTTCCAATCTTCTTCCACCGACTCTTCTCCCTGGTCTCGGATTCTGCCAGTCATTTCTGCCAGTTCCATATAGTCCATCAACTTCATCTGCCATTCTTCCAGAGTGGGTAGATCTTGTGTCTTCCAATACTTTGCAATGAGTATTCTTGCTGCTGTTGTGGCATACATGAAAAAAGTTCTATCCTTCTTTGGCACCAATTGACCGACTATGCCCAGGAGAAAGGCCTCTGGTTTTTTCAAGAAGGTATATTTAAATACTTTTTTCAATTCATTGTATATCATTTCCCAGAAAGCCTTAATCCTTGGGCACGTCCACCAAAGGTGAAAGAATGTACCTTCAGTTTCTTTACATTTCCAACATTTGTTATCGGGCAAATGATAAATTTTTGCAAGCTTGACTGGGGTCATGTACCACCTGTATATCATTTTCATAATATTCTCTCTTAAGGCATTACATGCCGTAAACTTCATACCTGTGGTCCATAACTGTTCCCAGTCAGCCATCATTATGTTATGTCCGACATCTTGTGCCCATTTAATCATAGCAGATTTCACCATTTCATCCTGAGTATTCCATTTCAACAGCAAGTTATACATCTTTGACAAAATCTTAGTTTTGGGTTCTAATAGTTCTGTTTCTAATTTTGATTTTTCCACCTGGAAACCAATTTTCTTGTCCAACTTATATGCCTCCATTATCTGATAATAATGAAGCCAATCTCACACTTTGTTTTTTAATTTCTCAAAACACTTCCATTTCAGTCTATCTCCGTCTTGTTCCAAAATTTCCCAATATTTCGGCCATTTGGCCTCCATATTGAGTTTTCAGAGCTTTTGCTTCCATCGGTGACAACCACCTTGGAGTTTTATTTTCCAATAAGTCCTTGTATCTTATACAGACATTAAACAATGCTTTCCTGACAATGTGATTTTTAAATGCTTTATGTGCTTTGACCTTATCATACCACAGATATGCATGCCATCCAAATACATTGTTGAACCCTTCTAAATCCAAAATGTCAGTGTTTTCAAGAAGCAACCATTCTTTCAACCAGCAAAAAGCTGCTGATTCATAGTAAAGTTTAAAGTCTGGCAGGGCAAATCCACCTCGTTCCTTTGCATCTGTTAATATTTTAAATTTTATTCTAGGCTTCTTGCCCTGCCAGACAAATTTAGAAATATCTCTCTGCCACCTCTTGAAATAGTCCATTTTGTCCACAATTTGCAGTGTTTGAAACAAAAACAACATTCTAGGCAATACATTCATTTTTACCGCAGCAAATTTGAAGCAGTGAAAGCTTCAAATTTGACCAAATTTCTAAATCTTTTTTCACTTCAGCCCAGCATTTTTCATAGTTGTCTTTAAATAAATTCCCATTTTTTGCTGTCATGTTAATCTCCAAGTATTTAACTTTCTTAACCACTGTTAAACCTGTCTCATTCTGAAACCTCTCTCTCTCCATTGGTGTTAAATTTTTCTCTAAAACCTTGGTCTTTAACTTATTCAACTTAAATCCTGCAACTTGACCAAATTCTTGAATCAGTTCTAAAACTCTTTTAGTACTAGATTCTGGCTCCTGTAACGTCAATACTAAGTCATCTGCAAATGCTCTCAATTTGTACTGTTTGGCTCCGACCTGTATACCTTTAACCAACCGGTCCCTTCTAATCATGTTCAGCAGAACCTCCAGGACCGATATAAAAAGCAATGGGGAAATTGGGCAACCTTGTCTTGTCCCTTTTTCTATCCTAAATTCTTCCGTCACCACATTATTTACAATTAGTTTAGCCTTTTGTTCTGAATAAATTGCACTTATACCGTTTTCAAAACCTTGGCCTACCCCCATCCCCTGTAGGTTCTTCTTCATAAAACTCCAATAAATATTGTCAAAAGCTTTCTCCGCGTCCACAAATATCAAAACTGCTTTAGTATTTATGTTCACTTCTAGTTTTTCCAAAATATCAATTATATTCCTCAAATTATCGGATAAGTGTCTTCCCGGGAGAAAGCCCGCTTGGTCTTTATGACTCTCTTCCATCAATACTTTTTTCAATCTCTTGGCCAAAATGTCTGCAAAAATTTTGTAATCCACATTGAGTAACGATATGGGGCGGTAGTTCTTAAGCTGAGTCTTTTCAGTCTCTGTCTTCGGTATAAGTGTAATGTACGCCTCTCTCCAAGACTCTGGTGCCCTTTTCCCTTCCAATATTTCATTGCAGACTTCCTTTAAAGGTTGTAATAACCACTCTTTCAAAGATCTATAATATCTAGAAGTCAGCCCATCCGGTCCTGGAGATTTGCCTAATTGCATATTTTGAATGGCACCTTCTACTTCCTGTTCAGATATTTTATAATTCAGCATTAACTTACTTTCTTGGGATATTTTCTGTAATCCATTTGTCTTCAGAAATCGGTCTATAGCCATTTCCTTCTGTGGCCCTTGTGTATACACATGTACCCATTCCTGCCCCCAATGCTCACAAGTTGTGGAAATTTATCCCCTCAAAGATGCATCTGGAACATTTATTGTGTAGTTTTTGTCATACACTGAAGGTGCAGCTCTGGCCTCTGACAACTCAAGATGCAAATTTGAGGATCCACCCCATTCTCTTGACTGTTTTAACTGTTTTTCGCATTGTATTTTAAAATGGTTGTAACCTGCCCTGGAACCACATAGTGAAGGATGAGTAACAAATTGAATAAATAATAGTGACGATACCATTAATAGCATCAGCCAATCTTACTTTGTCGAGGGAGGTGACATGTTGCACCCCTGCATGAACACCACTGTGCAGTCTGGTCAGGATTCGGCTTAGGAAGTCCCAGTAATCTTTCCTTTGCCCAAAGAGATTTCTCTTTTCTTTCAGATCATACTATAATGACCAAGCAGAGTGGAGGGAAAGCAAAGATAATGGCATTGTTAATTTTTATTTACTCATTTGCAGTAGTATTTGTATCCCACACCCAACAATTAAAATGCAACATGCTGAAAATGCTGGCAGCATTAAGATAAATTCAACAGTGTAAACAAGTTTTGATGAATGTGATAATGAAATACTGAATGGTATACAGTGGTACCTCGGGTTAAGAACTTAATTCATTCCGGAGGTCTGTTCTTTACCTGAAACTGTTCTTAACCTTAGCTAATGGGGACACCCGCTACCGCTGTGCCGCTGCTGCACGATTTCTATTCTCATCCTGAAGCAAAGTTCTTAACCCGAGGTAGTATTTCTGGGTTAGTGGAGTCTGTAACCTGAAGCGTCTGTAACCTGAAGCGTCTGTAACCCGAGGTACCACTGTATATTTTTTGTAAAATATGCAGGGATTTATGGTATGTAAAATGAACCATGGAAAGAGAAGAAGGGAAGTCACTGATATCCTAAGGATGTAAAATGAGTATTTTAAATTGTAAAACAGAAAACTTAATAAAATTATATACAGTGGTACCTTGGTTCTCAAATACCTTGGTACTCAAACAACCTGGAACCCAAACACTGTAAACCCGGAAGTAAGTGTTCCAGGTTGCGAACTTTTATCAGGAGCTGAACGTGCTCAGTTTTGAGTGTTACGCTTCCATTTTGAGTGTTACGCTGAGGTCTGTCTGTTTTTGCGGCTCTTTTTTGTGTTTTTGTGACTGTGTGGAACCCAGTTCAGCTACTGATTGATTGTGTGATTGCAGTCCATTGTTTATTGCTTTCATTTTATGGATCAAGGGTTTCATTAGATAGAAAAATTCATGTTAAATTGCTGTTTTATGGGTTGTTTTTAAAAGGCTGGAACGGATTAATTCATTTTGCATTACTTTCTATGGGAAAGCGCACCTTGGTTTTGGAACACTTTGGTTTGAAACGGACTTCCAGAACGGATTAAGTTTGAGAACCAAGATACCACTGTATATTTAAAACCCCCCAATTAAAATGCAACACCAATCAATAAAGCAACAAGAAGTTACACAAATGTTTCAGTTGCCACCAGTAAAACAACAGAAGGGGATACAGAGCACCACCACTGCAAGGTTCCATGGCTTAAAAGTGTATGGATCCAAGAAGCCTGAGAAAATGAAGACTTCCCCTGCCACTGGAAAGAGGCTAAGATAGGCTCAAGACCAGTCTCTCTAGGGAGGGGCATCCACCAAAAAGGCCCTTTTCACAGTAGCCACCCATCACACTTTCAAGCCTTCCAAGATCTTAGGGTCCAGGTTTGCTCATGTGGATGTTTTACTGCTTTAAATTGTTGACTTGCCTCTGAAAACCAGCTGCTGGGAGACTTCCGGGTTAGCGCCATCGGCAATGGCGGAGTTCCTCTGACCGAGAGGAACCCGCTCCGCGAAAATCGGGTCTTGCCGCTGCGGCGAAGGCGGAGACCCTTCAAAAATCCCAGGCGGAGGAAGCCTGGGAACGTGGGATTCGGCTGACACCAAGAGCGCCTCCCCTACTCGCGGGGAAACCCTTTTTAGGGGACCCGAAGCGAAGTGGGGTGAGTGGCGCGGTGTTTTGAATCGACTGCTACTTTTATGGAGTGAAGCCGCACAGCCATTGCCGGAGAGCGCTGACTTTTTCCTGTGGACAATTGGACTCTAAACAACTACCCGTGAGTAGAACGGAAAATTGGACTACGAAACATTTCAATTTGGCACCGAAGCGGGAAGGTTCTAAACAGGAAGTCCGCCTTCCGCTTTTGTAAATAGACTGAAGCAAAAATTTTGCAAGCTAAAGTCTGGAAAGTCGTATATAAAGGACTAAATTTCCTTCAGTTAAAATTACCAAAACCCCTCTTGGAAGCAGGAGAAGGGGGGGGGGGGATCTTAGATTGTTTAAACCTGTAGGAGAGAGAGTAAAGAAAGATAAATTTCCACCATCTCGAACCTGGGAACGGGGTGTCAGAGACAGACGTTTTGGGGAAGTTCATCGACTGTGAATGAAACGTCTTTTGACAGATAGTTAAAAAAGAGAAACATATTGATTCCAATGTTGCCTTTTGCATTTAAAAGAAACAAAATATTTGAAAAACGAAAGTAATTTTTTAAAATTTTTTTTTTCTTGCTGGACCTGCTTTCAAAAGATGGATACAAATAGAAATTGTCTCCTCTAGAGGGAGCTTGTTAAACTGTTGCTGGAGTTGATCTGGGGAATTCCACAGCTGTGGAGATTAAGGATCGTGAGACTAGACTTTGACCTTGGATAAGAATGTGCTTAGAAGAAGTTTTGGTGCTTGCTTTTTGCAAGACAAATGCTTTGTTGGAGCAGCTGCATGAGAAGATGGATTTGATGACTGCTGCAGTCAGTAATTTTGGACAAACAGTGAATACTTATATAGAAACCACTCAGGAACCAACCCAGGAATCTGCTTTGACAGGGCAAGTGCAGAAGATAATGGAGGAGGTTGTTGTTGAACCTCAAGTAACACAAATGGAGAGACCCGAGGCCTTGTCGGAACGTAAGTTGCTGTCTTTGACGACTGAATCTGGAGAAAGTCAGATTTGGAGAGATGGAGTACTGTTTGGTTTGGAGATGGGAAGTTGGATGGACCCCCCTATGCAGGGATGTCTCAGCTTTTGGGATATGGTTTTGGGCCAGGGGGAGTCTGGAGTTGTGGGGGTTCTTAACTTTGGAGGGACTTTGAAACATGCCTATAAATATTTTTTGGATTACAGTGCTGACTGCGGAGAATGGGCTGACCTGCCGAGGGGGGAGGAAGATATGGTTAGGTTGGAGTCTCCCCGAGACCTACTCCTCAATGAGAAAGGAAGGAAATTAAGAATAAGATCAGCAAAAGACAAAGTAAAGTGCAGGTATAAACAAGAAGAAGATCTGCAGAAGGGACATGGAAAAGACTTAAGAGCCTCGGACAGAAGATCACCAGGTTGATGGACTAGATGGAATGGATAGAAAGGACTGACATAACCCGAGACCAGGAAGAAGAGACGTTGGATGAAGATTGGAAGAAAGTTTTTTAAAAATTCACTTTGAGAATTAGTGTAAAATTAATGAGTGTTAGGAAAAATGTTGGAATGAAGCTACTTGGCTTTAGTAGAAATGATATAAGGAGTTATGTATAAATAAGTATTAAGTTTTAAGTTTTAAGGCTTTTTATGGTAAGATAAGGTTAAAATAAATTAAGGTAATTTAATGATAGAATACAGTTAAAGATGGAAAGGATTTGCTGAGTTAATAAATAGGTTAGACTGTTAAGATAAATTATAGAACAAAAATTGAGAAAGATGGAAAGAATTTGCTGAAACAATTAATTGAACTAGAATACAAAAAGGGAGGTGTGAGGAGGTCGATGAAACAAGTAAATGAAAGATAAAGATATGGAATATTGGATTTTTAGTGTTCTTTTTTGTTATATTGTTGTATTGTTTTTTATGGTTTCCTTTTTATGTATTGTAATGTATGTCTTGTTAAATTTTGTGTTGTTTTCCTTTTTTCTTTTTTCTGTAATTGTTAAACTTTTAATAAATATCATTTAAAAAAAGAAAAAAGAAAACCAGCTGCTGGGAATTGCAAACAGGGTGACTGCTGCTGCGTACCGGTCCCGCCTGCAGGTTTTCCATGTTGCCTATGGTCAGAAGAAGTTGCTGGACTGGATGGACCTTTGCCCTGATCCAGCAGGGCTTGCCATGTGCTCTGACCTTCTTGTAAGCTGCTCCGAGCGTTGTGACTGCACTGTGTGGGCAGGGCATACATTTGCTTTTGAAAGAACAATAATAGCTAACTAAGTTAGGCCCTTTGGGTTCGTATTAATGGGCTGCAGTTGCAGCACAGAAAAAATAGAAACGAACAAAAAACCTGCCCTCTCGGATATTTATCACACAGCTTAAGATGACATAACCTCAAGGATCACCTGCACTTTGCTACAGGATGCAGAAAAGGTTTGTGGGAAGAGCAGCACCAGAGCGGGGCAGCATGAGTTAAATGCTGCAGACTTTGTGGGTGCACCAACTTAAGCTGCAGTTCACACGATGTCTGCTACTATCACATCATCAACCCAAGTCTGTTAGAGGTGCCTTACCTGCAACAGGAACTCCAGCTGGGCACAGAATTGTTGCAGCTCCCGAGTCCCGTCTGTCACCGGTAGTCCCTGCTCCTGGTAGTTTTTGTTTAACTTGGTCACAGTATCTAGATAAAGAAAGGGGTGCAATTAAGCCACATTCCAAAGCGTTAAATGTTCCAGCCCTGCTACCCTACTACGCCCTGTAATGCAGGGCAGGACAATAGGTTTATAGCCAAAATAGCACCTCTGGGAAACAAGAGGGAGATATCTGCAAGCATTGGGGAACCCAGAGATTTGGAGGTGCAAATGATAGTTAACACAAGAGGGGAAACACCCCCAGATCATGCTTTGTATGCATGCGCTCACATGGAGGAAAGGGAAGAAGCACATAAGAAAATCATGTGCACTTACTCTTTAAGTCCTTTACCACACGAAGAATCTCTTTGTCGCTGGCCATAGCTCTGCCTCAGCTTGCCTACAAAGTAAACAACCATTCATAAGGAGAGGGGTGGAGAGCCTTTTTTAATCCCCTGAGCCCAAGGGTAGCAAGGTTAAAGGTAAAGGACCCCTGGACAGTTAAGTCCAGTCAGAGGCGACTATGGGGTTGCGGCGCTCGTTTTGCTTTCAGGCTGAGGGAGCTTTTGTCCACAGACAGCTTTCCAGGTCTTGTGGCCAGCATGACTAAACCACTTCTGGTGCAACGGAACACCGTGATGGAAACCAGAGCGCACGGAAATGCCGTTTACCTTCCCACTACAGCAGTACCTATTTATCTACTTGCACTGGCGTGCTTTCAAACTGCTAGGTTGGCAGGAGCTGGGACAGAGCAACGGAAACTCACCCTGTTGTGGGGATTCGAACTGCCGGCCTTTTGACTGGCAAGCCCAAGAGGCTCAGTGGTTTAGACCACAGTGAACCCTGGGCAACAAACAAACAAACAGGGGGAAATATGCACATGGTTGGCTATTACTTGCAGCAATGCTCCACCATGCTCACGGGGAGGCAATATATCATGCTAATGACATTTGATGGTGACTAGCACTACTGCAATGCTAAAGGAAAAACCTGGTGTGCGTTTTCCCTGCATCCAGAAAGGACCCAAGATTCTGAGCAATCATTCCTTCCCTAAATACACAAGGAACTAAAGCAACTAGTTTCAAGTGGCCAGAATTGACCCAGGCTAGGCCTTTCACAAGGATGTCATCTGCAACTTTAGTGGTATTTTCTGTAGCCTTACCCAGCCCACAATACAGCCATTTGCTTACAGCTAACATTGTTTCTGCTTCTTTCTCCACACATTGCCCCCATTTCCCAGGCTGTGTATGCTCCATACATTTAAAGCACCCCCCTAAGAATCATGCGAGCTTTAGTTTAATACTCGCATAGCTACATTTCCCAGGATTCTGGGGAGGGGACAGAGAGAGAAGTGTTTTAAACATACTTTAAATGTAGGCATACACTTTTCTAAGGCAACTCTGTGACTTTTTCCATACAGTTCACCCATAAAGCCCACCCCCCAGGGCTGTGGTGAAGAGGTGGACTAGGGGACCTGAGCCTTGGGTCTTTTGTGCTGGGGCCCAGACCTCCTGCCTCCTGCCCACACTCTTGAAAATTATTTTTTTTTCAACATTGCTTACAGGACAGCTAAGAATACTATGACAAAGCAGACTGCTGGTGAAACCCACTCACTCACCCTTGCACATGTTAATAATTGAATGGAGTGGGGAAGGAAATTTTGTGTGTGTGTGTGTGTGTGTGTGAGTGAGTGAGAGAGAGAGAGAGACTGTAAATGCATTTTGTGTAATCGTATTTTTACACGGCTTTTAATGTCTGAGAGAGAGGGAGAGACAGAGTGTTATGTACTGAGTTGAATAGGATCCAAACTGTAGCAGTCTGATTGGTCCTAGAACAATAGGATCCAAAAGGCAGCAGTCTGATTGGTCCTAGAACAATAGGATTCAGAATGCAGCAGTCTGATTGGTCCTAGAACAATGCAGCAGTATGATTGGTTGGCAGGAACCATCCAATCCTGCTCCAGATAGAAGTGAATCCACAACCTGATTGGCTTACAGTAGAATTCCAGAATTAGCCAATCATGTGCAGCCCATTGTGTAAATAATGTATATAAAGCAGATACTGTGAGGGGACATTATTCATTCCTCCTCACCACTATGAGCTGAATAAAGAGCATGAAATCACTTTGCGACTCTGAGTATATTTCACAGAGAGAGTCACATCTATTCTCAGGACCAACTCTGGAGTGGGAGGAGAAAAACAAGAACACCACTCCCAAAATTGCTCTAGAAAGCCAAACAAACATGCCATTCCTCTCCAGCCATCTAGCACACTTTTCTACTCATAGCTTTGCCTGAGAAATGCTGGCCACACAATAGCAACTGCTACCTGTTTCTCTCCTTTGCCAAAACAGTTGGTACTAAAACGAGTCTTGTGTGCAGATACATGAATTTCCGTATGCTCGCATGCAAAAGTTGAATAGGTCCCAGTTCTAAAGATTCTCTTACATATAAGCTGAATATTCCCTACTTCCTGAATCCGTGGGGTGTGGGTCTAGCCTGAACACACTGTGGCGTGGTGGGCCCTGCCTCACAGACACCTCTTTGACTTGGTTTTTTCCTGCAAAGAATTGCAAATATAATGCTTCAAGAAACTTGAGAACTAGCCACGGTGTCTGCATGAGATCTTCAGCTTGAGATATCAGGGCAGATTTGAGAGTTTTAGGCAGATGAAGCTTGCCTCCTGGAACCCCTTGGCCCTTTCCCTGATTTCTCTGCCCTCCTTGGACAAAATCCCACCACTGAGCACTGCTGCCTATGTCCTTCTGTGTAGCCAGAGGACTGGAGTTCCCACACATACCTGGTATGAGAGGCTGGATCTCAGCTGAGCACTGCATTAAGCGCTGGCCTCTGTCCTGGTGCCTCAGGACTCATCTGTTTGAGCTCAGGGGCATCTGGTGGCAGCTTCCTCTTTCCTCTGCAAGTCATTGCTTCCCAAAGGCAAAGCATATGAGGAAATCCCCCTGGATTCCAGTCAACGCAGCAGGGTAGGAGGCCTCATCCAGCAGCGCCCTGCCCACAAGCTACTGTTTCTGGAGTTTAGCCTTAAAAGCAGTGCCATATTAACGTATAAGCTAAACAATCTATAGCAGGCTTCCTCAACCTCGGCCCTCCAGATGTTTTTGGCAGGACCAGTGGTCAGGGATGATGGGAACTGTAGTCTCAAAATATCTGGAGGGCCGAAGTTGAGGAAGCCTGATCTATAGCTTAGGGCCCCACTCTCTTGGCCCCCCCCAAAATAATTTAAGGGGGGGAAACTGGATGTACATTTCCAAAATATAAGATAAAAAACAAATAACATAAAACCTACTTACAGCAACAGTGCTTTGTGTTGCATAGGCTCCTTAATAGCTTAGTAATTATTTCACTATTAATATACTTCTTCTGAATTGTATTTCACTATTAATATACAGTGGACGCTTGGGTTGCGAATGTGATTTGTGCGGGATGCATGTTTGCAACCTGCAGTGTTTGCAACCCGTGCCTGCACATGCGCGGGTTGCGATTCGGTGCGCATGCGCAAAGCGCGATTTAGGGCTTCTGCGCATGCGTGACAGCTGAAACCTGGAAGTAACCCATTCTGGTACTTCTGGGTTTTGGCAGTCCGCAACCCGAGAAAACCCAACCTGAAGCGGCTGTAACCCGGGGTATGACAGTACTTCTTAATTGTATTTCAGTTCAACAATTACTTTGATAAAATACATATTTTGCTATGTGCAAATGGCTTTCGATACCTATTAGGTCCATCAATTACCATATAGCATATATTCAACACAAAAAACCCAGCGACATTTTGTAGTTGGCAAAGGACAGCTGGACATATAAAAGGCCCCATTACCTTCAGTAACTTAGGGCCTCATCAAACCTAAATCCGGCCCTGCTTGCAAGCCCCGATTCAAATGTCACAGCGCGGCATTCAGCCCTCGACGGGCAGCTTTGCAGAGAGGAAAGGGAGCAAGACGCCAGGACCGAAAGAAGGGCAAAGCCTTGCTGATCTTTCTCTTTCTCTCTCTGTTCACACACACGCTTTCTCTTTCTCTCTCAAAGCCGGATGACTTGTACCCTTGTGCCAAAGAGGGGGAGCATTTATCCGGTGCTCAAAATTGCACAGGAACCGAAACTGACTACACCGGAGATACAAACTTCAGAGAAGCCTCTTGCAAGTTTCAGTGAAGGAGTCCCAACGGTGCAAGATTGTTTACGGGGCGAACGGGTGGTGTGAAAGCGACAGGGGGCTCCACTCTCCCGTGTAAACACTCTCCCGAGCGCAGGCGTTAGGGTCACAATATGGGGCCGGCACTTTGTAATGGCGCGTTGTGTGAGTGTCCTTCGTCTAGGGCAAAGCCAAGCACCAGCCTGGCTGCGAGACTCACCCTCCTGCCTTCGCTCTCCGGTCCTTGGCACAGGAGAGGAAAAAGCAGACTCCGCCTCTCCCGATCTGTACCTGAGGACGGAAACCAGGAAGCAACGCCCACCTTGGCGCAAGGCGTTCCAGCCAGCGCCTTTTCCGCATCTGGCGCTGCGGGCGCGCAGCCACCAAGGCTTCCCCTAAGAGGAAGGGCCAAGTCAAAGAGCCGTGTCTGTGTGTGCGCGCGCGCCTCAGCTGGCAAAATTGAAGCTCTCGACGATGCCGAAGTTGGTTACTAGTTCCCAATTCCTCATTTGCTCCAAATCTAAAAGAAGAAGAAGGAAAAGTTCATTACGTCACACTGAACTCCAAAATCAGCTTTGGGGTTCCCCCACATCATATATCTCTAGGACTGGGGGACTCTCGACTTCGAGGCCATGGGCGTAGCCATGTGATGGGGTGGGAGCTGTCCGGATTTACTTATAAGCTAACAAGCTATAGCTTAGGGCCCCACTCTCTTGGGGGCCCCAAAAAAATTTAAAGGAAAGAAAAACTGGATAATTCTTCTTAATTGTATTTCAGTTCAACAACTACTTTGATAAAATTTATTAAAAAAATTAAAAAATTGTCCAGTAGCACCTTAACGACCAACTAAGTTTGTTCTTGGTATATGCTTTCGTGTGCATGCACACTTCTTCAGATACATGCATGCACACAAAAGCTTATACCAAGAACAAACTTAGTTGGCCTCTAAGGTGCTACTGGACAATTTTTTTATTTTTTATATATTTTGACTGCGTCAGACCAACACAGCTACCTACCTGAATCTAGAACTTTGATAAAATACATATTTTGTTATGTGTAAATGGCTTTAGATACCTTTTAGGTCCATAAATTACCATATAGCATATATTCAACACAAAAAAGCAACAATTTGTTGTTGACAAAGGACAGCTGGACATATAAAGGGCCCTGTTACTTTCAGTAGCTTAGGGCCTCATTAAACCTAAATCTGGCCCTGCCCCCCCAATTATTATTGGAAAGCATTGAAAGTACTCAAATATCTGAGGTTCTGCACCCCCTCCCTTGCAGAAGCCTGCCCCCTGCAATGTCCTGTTTACGGGGTATTTTCACCCGTGTTTTCCCAAGAAAAGCTCAACAACTTGATTTCCTTAAAAAAGCTCATGTTCAAGCCCAGCAATAATTCTTTTCATCCCAAATTCTGCTTCTGCAACACTCATGAATGTGTGGCAACATCACAATAAAAAAGTAAAAACTGGAATTCCCATCCCAAAATACGCTTCAGGCTGCTACAGATCATACACACCTGCATCCTAGAGAGACTCCTCTTTGTAATGATGTTAAATTCTGCCAAGTCCTCTGGGCACAAGGCATGGTCAAGCACATCTATGTACACCCAATTTGCCAAGAAATGTACCAAAAATACCCCAGAGGACTGGGAGAAGCCTACCCCAAGATATGCTTTGGGGCACAATAAATCATGCACTCTTCAATCCAGAAAAGTGTCCTCTGCAAGATAGCACTGTATCCCCAGTGTTTCCTCCAGGAGGAAAGCACAGTCAACTACAGTTCCCATCATCCCTGTTTATTGTCCCTACTGGCTCAGGCTGGTAGGAGTTGGAGTACCAACAATATTTCAAGGGCAGCTGGTTTCCTAATACTGGCTTAAAACCTTAAACTCCTAACAATGTTGCTGTTTAAAGGCTGCCTTTTAAAGAGCATGCCAGAGCATAAAAGCGGACTCTATGCAAGCATGCTCACACATCTGATGAAGAGGACTGTCATCCACAAAAAGCTTATCTGACTATATTATAACATTACAAGGCTGTCATCATGCTGCAATTTGTGTGGCAGCAACTCCAGTGTGACGACAGACCAGCAGGCATAGGAGCAAGCAAGCAATGTGAGTGGCAGGCAGCCTAGGGTAGGGGCAGCTTGTGAGGGAAGGGGGTGGTTTGGGACCAGCTGTGAGGGAGTAGAGGAGGGGCAGGCTGTGAGGAGGAGAAGGAAAGTCTGTGTAAGCTGCGAGGGTTGCCCAGGTGTAAAAGAAGGGGGCTGGCAAAGTGGTTGGCAGGTAGGTAGCGTTGGACACTGTGAGAATAGGATGCTGGACTAGATGTGCCATTGACCTGGTCTGTCATGGCTTTCTATGTTCTTTATTGCTTGTACTGCACATTAAAGTGAGTTATCGGTATTTGTGCATGGTATGGTAGCACCATCTTCTGGGCATAGAGGGGAAAACAGAAGACTATCTTTCAAAAAGACAAGCCTGGAATCTGCTTAATTCAAAGCCAGTGAAAAAGAGGGAGGTAACCCCTCTGGCTAGACTCCTCTTACAAAGAAGATAAAGGTCCAGGCCTCAATAGAGGGAAATTTTAAATATTACAGAGGTGAAGTGTGATTATGCCACTTAGTACAATAAGATCAAATGAGCCCCAGGGCCCATTTGGCAATCTAAGAAACTGTTGTGGCAACCAGAAAATACAAATATATATATATGGAAATCCAGACAAATCACCTATACTTCTCAAAACAAACAAAACGTAGACAAAAACCAAACAAACAGACAACCCCCCCCAAATACAACAAAAATAAAATTTGAGAAGGGTAGTTAGTTTTTGTGGGCACCCAAGGGGGTGTCTGGGGGTGCTGTGTTAGAGACCATGTGGTTAGAGCATCAGACTAGGACTTAGGAGATCTGGATACAATCCCATTTGGCCAGAAAACTCCCTGGGTACCTTGATCCAGTTGGAAAACCTGTTTTTGAACCAAGTGCTGCTTTCACTTCTGGACAACTTCCAGGGATCATATGCCATTGTTGACAAAGATGGGTGAAGCAACCTATGTTAGCCTTTGCTCAGTAGGCTGGCTTTCTTTTATACTTTCTGGGCTTGGTGAGGCATGTGACCCTCACTGTCCTGAGCCCACTCCAGCTGAGGAATCACATGCCTTTTCCCCAAGCTAGCGAGCCCCACCTGGGCTGTGGGTCCTTGCCTGCCTTCCCTGTTTTCCTAAACTAGCAAGCAACTCCTCTTTCAGGCCGGCCCGCCAGACAGCTGGGTTGCTCCCTACAGATCGCTCCCCTCCTGGCCTCCCAAATCATTGCTGCAGCCAAGTTGCCTTTTACGACTTGGCCAGTGTGTTTGTGTAATGGTTGTTTGCAGGACAGTGCCTAAAACACTCCCACTGCTCTGGCTTCATTGCACAATCCCTTTGTGCCTTGACAAGTGAAAACGTGTCACCCAGCAGAGGCTGCCAGCGCATATCAGAGACGGGACAGTGCTTGATTGCTGAGAAGCCAGAGGTATTTTGCCAAGACAAGAGCTCCATTGAACATCCCATGGAGCCTTTGAAGGCAATTGTCTAGGGGGGAAGCAGTGCTTTTACAGTACCAAGGGGGCGGGTGGCAACCCTGAATCTACCAGCCCCACTCTCCCACGTTGTGTTTGTTGCCCGATAAATGTGCTTCCGGCCCAGTCTGGCTGCAGCTAGGAATGCTTATTAATAATTGACCAGACTAAGATGGTTCTTTTGTGCCAATCCTTCTTTCAGACAAATATTTCCAAGTCTCAGCAGACCCCATTGCTGGAGTGACTTCCTGTTGCCAGTGCAGCAGGGCTGTGGGGCAAAGAGAAAGTTTGTTTGTTTGCTGGTTGGCACGAGCAACACTTAAAATACCCTGTATCTTCACTCTGTGTGTTGCAGCAAGAATGTGGCTGCTCTCCAGGCAGGCCGTGCGCAGATGGAGAACACACTTTCTTTGCAGAAGGTCCAGTCCCTAACACCCCACAATGACCTTGTGTCAAGGTCTCTGGACAAAAGGATCAGGCAGCAAGCCAGGTGGTGGGAAAGATCCTTCTCCATCTCAGACTCAAACTTTTCATAATGATGAGAACGAGAAGATTTACTGCAGGAAAGATGGTTGTGTCCAAGTTTCTCACATGCCATCAGGAGGCCAAAAGCAAGTGCTTCAAGTCTTTGCATGCAGCCTGCAGGCACTGTAGGACTCCTAGAACTGCCAAAAAGTGTTAGCTGTAACAGAATTAAACAACTGATAACATGCCTGCCTCCCTTTCACGCAAACACTGTGAATGATTTAATTAGTGACAAGTGCTTCTTAAAAGGCATTGATCCTCTGAGCTCGGATACCTGGGTAGCCATTAGTATCTTTCTCAATCAAAGATGACA
Source organism: Podarcis pityusensis (assembly GCF_964106645.2). NCBI lineage: Eukaryota > Metazoa > Chordata > Lepidosauria > Squamata > Lacertidae > Podarcis > Podarcis pityusensis. The sequence continues at coordinate 87,554,702 of NC_138028.1, forward strand.
TTGCCTCTTGACACAAGGCTTTCAATTGCCCATCCATTTTTAATGGTCTGGCAGGCTCTGCCCACAAAAAGTGAAGGAGGTGCCAGAACCAAAGGTGAAAATAATGGGACTCTCCTCTCACACATATGGGAAGCTGTGTTGTACTGAGTCAGGCCATTGGTCCATACAGCTCAGTATTGCCTATACTGATTCCATGATGTCAGGTAGGGGTCTTCCCTAGTCTTACTTGGAGGCAGTCCAGGGATTGGACCAATGCCCTTCTGCATGCAAAGCAGAGGCTCTATCACTGAGCTGCAGCCCTTCCACATGACATTGCAGAATAGGCTTAAAGGACAGGAGGGGAGGTGTGGTTGTTGTTGTTACAAAATGCCCACATTGGTTTCCTCTCCTCATTTCTGGGACTGTTAATTGCATGGTTAGCGCAGGCCTCTGTAGCAGATGGTCATTCTCCTTGGCAATAAAGGGACCCTCTAAATGTTGCAATTCTTTTTTATATTGGCCAGGTGGTGTTGTGAATTATAGGTTGCGATGTGTGCAATGATGGACCGATAAGGGGCTGACAGTCGCGTACAATATTGGGCTGGTGAATGACTCTATTTCTCTGGGGAAGGAGCGTTTTCTGTGTTTGGCCAGGTGGGCAACTTCCTTGCCAATTAAGATAGGGAGATTTCTTGTTTCCGTCCTCCAAAGAGCCCTGAATTAGGATGCCTTTTTCAATTTCCCTTAATGCTCAACATTTTAATTAAAAATCCACCAAGGGACTTTGCCTTACGTAATTCTGTCTTATTGGACAGACACCAACCATATCTAGGGGAGCAAAGTCATCAGCTAAAGGGAAGCTTGCAAGGATTTCTACTTTCCTTGGGGAAATTGTGTCTCCTCCTCCTCCTGCCCCCATTTTACCTACAAATTGGAGATATTGTGAGTGTGTCTTGGATCAGACTCTGGTTTGAGACTCGGGCAGCACAGACACAATACATTTAAAGTATGTCCCCCAGCAAAGAATCCTGGGAACTGTAGTCTACCCCTCACAGAGTTAAAATTCCCAGCACCCTTAACAAACTACAATTCCCAGGATTCTTATGGGAGGAGTGTTTTAAATGTATGGAGCATACCCTGTTGCTGCTTTTCCATATGGAGCTGTCCAGCTATGGAATGTTGCTGAAACCAAACTGCCTGAAGGGCTGGGAGAGAGAGATTCTAGATTCAAACCGTCTGATCCAATCTCACAAGTCAGAGGTAAATCTTCTCCATGGGTAGGCAAACTAAGGCCCAGGGGCCGGATGCGGCCCAATCGCCTTCTAAATCCGGCCCACGAATGGTCCGGGAATCAGCGTGTTTTTACATGAGTAGAATGTCTCCTTTTATTTAAAATGCACCTCTGGGTTATTTGTGGGGCATAGGAATTCATTCATTTTCTTTTTCAAAATATAGTCCGGCCCCCCACAAGGTCTGAGGGACAGTGGACCGGCCCTCTGCTGAAAAATTTGCTGACCCCTGTTCTACTCCTTTAGAAACTTGAAGCTAGTGCGAGTTCTCTAGGGAGCTTGGCTTGTGTAAGAAACTAAATCCACTTTCTTTTTAATTGCCTGCTTATAGGCAGTATATAATCACAACCTCTTCTCTAGGAGTACTTTAACGCTGGCAACCAAACATACCACCTAAAGTTGTCCATCTTCAAGAGTCATGAATAGTTCATTCTGCAAAATGGGAGTAAGTAGTGAAAGGAGAACAGGAAAATGTGGCTGTTTTTGTCTTTTTTTTAAAAAAATTGCATTAGGTTTCTATAGCTTACTGTACAGTGGTGCCCCGCAAGATGAATGCCTCGCAACACGGAAAACTCGCTAGACGAAAGGGTTTTCCGTTTTTTGAGCTGCTTCGCAAGACGAATTTCCCTATGGGCTTGCTTCGCAAGACGAAAAACAAAAACGTCTTGCAAGTTTGTTTCCTTTTTCTTAACACTGTTAATACAGTTGCGACTTGACTTCGAGGAGCAACTCATAGAACACAGTGTGGTAGCCTTTTTTGAGGTTTTTGAAGACTTTGGTGATTTTTGAAGCTTTTCCAAAACGTCTTTTAAACTTTTAAAACTTTTTTTGGGGGGGTTTGGATTTTGGGTTGGGGTGTTTGGAATTCAAGGACTTGGTGTTGGGGAGGGGTTTGCAAGAATCTGGAAGCTTGTGTGTTTTTTTTCTGCATTTTTATGATTTTCTGTGACCATTGGGCCACTCTGCTGTTTTTTTTTAAAAAAATTTGGATTTGAATTTCTGTGTGGTGGGTGGCTGGGGGAACAGTTGAGGAGGGGTTTGCAAGAATCTGGAAGCTTGTGTGTTTTTTTTCCTGCATTTTTATGATTTTCTGTGACCATTGGGCCACTCTGCTATTTTTTTTTAAAAAAATTGGATTTGAATTTCTGTGTGGTGGGCGGCTGGGGGAACAGTTGGGGAGGGGGTTCTTCAGCAAGAAGCAAAGAGTGGAAGAGGAACCTTCTTCGAGTTGTCCCCCAGAGTCTTAGAAAATGTACTGTACACTTTGTTGATTTTTAAATGTTTTTCTGTCATGTTTAGAAACTTAATTTATTGTTCCTTCAATTTTTGAAATGCTCTTTACAGTATGTGTGACTTTAAAGAGCACTTAATAAACTCTTGTTGTACCAAATTTGGCTTTGTTTGGACTTTTTTTGACTGTAGGAACGCATTAATTGAATTTCAATGCATTCCTATGGGATTTCGTGCTTCGCAAGACAAAAAATTCACTAGATGAAAAAACTCGCGGAACGAATTAATTTCGTCTTGCGAGGCACCACTGTATTATGAAAAACTTCAATAAAAATCTTAATGCCAATAACTCATTCTGCAAAATGAAGCTGGACCATTATGGGGTGTGTCAACAGAACACCAATACTTTTGAGACTTGTTTTCTGAGGGTGGTGCAGCTGGTGCAGCCACCTTACTAAAGCCAAACAGATCTGGATTTGGTCGGTGCCTGGAATGGAAATTGCCTGGGAACCCCATGTATGCCATCTTGAATTCCATGATACAAGAAATGTGTAAAGGCACTAAATAAAAATAAAATAATAGTTTTGCATATCTTTTTGGCACAGAGTGGGGAATGATCTAGTTTGGATTATAATTGATTTCGCACTTCTGAAACCCACCTTCAATCATAGGATCATTAGTAGGAACCAAATTGTTCTGTGTGGTTGGACAGGAGGGACATATTTCTTGGGAACACCACATAAGACACAGTCTAGGTTCTATTATCACTGTACATGTTAGCACGGATCAAATGAAAGTTTCTTTAAGGAACACTCTTGTCTCCTGCTTACAAAGTCTGCAAAAGAAAACTTCTTCCTCCAAGTTCCACGAGGTTATTCCATATCTCTTGTCAACAATCCCATTAGGTAGGATGGGAAATGGTGACTTGCCCAAAGCAAGCAAGTGAGCTTCATGGTGGACCGGATTATAGGTCTGAGTGCAACAATCTGTCCACTATTAGGTTTTGTAGATTTCAAGCTGCATTTCCCCCAAAGTAGTGACCAGTGCTTGGATCACCCCTTATTGATCAACTTCAATCTCCTCAGATCACCTTCCAATCAGAAATGCATGGATGATATCTACAAAAACATCATGCCCAGATTTACATTCATGCAGATTTACATAAGTGCAGACACTTTCAAATGCACAAATGCACACAGCTTGCCAATGTTAGGATTAGTGCAGAGAAAAGTCAGATGTAATAAACTCCAGATGAGAACATTGCATTTAATTAACTGTCCCTGTTAATGTTTAAATGGGGGGGGGGGGAGCATCTCAGGAAAGCTCACCATTCTTCAAGGCAATTTGTTTCCTATGGTAACTCTGACATCATCTCTCGCGTTCATACTAATGTGTATTCACATGTGTGCGTACACACACACACACACACACACACACACACACAACAATGTAGCAGAATATATACATGAGTAAGGGGGGGTGCTGACTAAGAACTCCCTCTGTAAATCTTACAGTTTCTGGTGCAGAGGTCAAAAGAGAGATTTTCAGAGCTCTTCCCAAAGTGATTGCTTCCCACTGGTGAGCTTTGCAGAGAGGTGTGTTAACATAAGCAGAGGTAGAATTATGCCTATTTTCTAGACATAGAAAATGCATTCATTCATGGCCATCTGCATGATCATAGAGAAAACAAGCTCAGTGTACACATCCAGAGCTTTGCTTAGTTCTGAATGCTCCTTACACAGGGCAGAGAGTGGGTCAGATGCCCTATGCAATCAGAACATTCCCTCCCATCCATCTATGGCTGCATACACATCCCCTACATTTAAAGCACGTGACTTGCCCTCAAAAGAATCTTGGGAACTATAGTTTGTTACAAGTTCTGGGAAGTGTAGTTCTGTGAGGGGCAAACTACAGCTCCAGCAGTTATTTGGGGAAGCAAAGTGCTTTAAATGTATGGTGTGTAGGCAGCCTATGATTCATGGTCCCAGCTGTGCTCCTTCTTGTCTCATCTGATTAATATAATTTGCGGGTAATATTCACCATGCCTCTGCTTTGCTCAGCCATTGCCCTCTCCCTTTCTTCTCTGTTTGAATGGTACAGCACAGTCACACAAGGAGGGAGAGGCAGGCAGGCTCAAGTCAATAGTCTCATGGACACACACCAGCTAAAAAGTAGTGGTGGAGTGTCGAATATTTAGGAGAAAATCATGAACTGCAGCACCTCCTGTTGGTTCCATGCAAGACCTTCAGGAGAATTGTGAAGTTCCTTTGTCACACACGGTTATGCTAGATGTGCACTCTTAGGCACAACTTGAATTCAAAGAGTTGGATCTCTCCAGCAAACCCCACCCGCCCCAGCTCCATTCCCATGCCCTGTGGTGACTGTCAACTCCTGATTTCAATTAGTTGAGATATGGCAGGAATGTAAACCCACCCCCCAAGCAGGGAACTGACCTGGGCTTTCACTCTATGAAGGAAATTGATGGTGTAATGGTGAATGCTGCTGGGGAGGGAAGGCACCAGGTCAGACTGTGTCTGAGTTAGACTAACTCCCTCCCCTGGCTGCATTCTTGCCTCTTGACATTTGAAGGCCATTAAGGTTGGATCAGCGGATCAGGACTTTATTGTTTTATTTGGCAGTTTTCATTTCCACCTGGGGCAGCTTGGGGAAGAAATCAGCAGAGCAACCACTTAGGTCCTATCCTTACACAATACACATGAAGTGGAGGTTGGGATTGCGTCCATAGACTCTGAGCCCTCCCCTGCCCCTTGATCCCCCGGTATCCTGCACTCCTGTCTGCGCACTCCATCCCATCTGCACAAACTGACAAAACAGGTCTAGTCTGCCGTCAAGTAGCCTTGTATTTGTAGCTCAGGTAATCGGGCTGAGTCTAGGTGAAGTCCAAGAAGTACACATACTTCCTGATGGTGTAAGTCTTTGCCATTCAAAGCTATTGCAGGAAGAGCTGGAGACCATATACATCATCTTATGCATTGCTATTCATTCGAAACCTCATCAAAAATCTGACAGGTCTTTATCTGAAGCGGGGGGGGGGGGCGGCCTGCAAGCCTCCAGGTGCTTCTGGACTTCAACATTCATCTGTCCCTGTCAGCATGACTGATAACCAGGGATAATGGGAATTGTGGCCCAGTAATATCAGGAGAGCTGCAGGCTCCCCATCCCTGATCTAAATAGTGAGATTTTGCCTGAGTGCTTTTGCGTGTTCTACTTCTTTCACTATGATTTACCTACATGGGATATGCAGGTCTGCTATGAGCCTTTGGCTCTGGGAAGTGCCTGATTTAATCATTGCTATCACTAGCTGTGGGGGACACAGACAGAGGTCTGTGTTGCAGATGCTGTGATATTTGAAGTAGCTGCACTTGAAGGATTGAAGCCTGAAAGAGACTGAGTTCCAAGTTGTTCTCCACTCATGAGAGAGTGACACAGCAGTCATCTTCCCCTCTGCTTTGTCAGTGATCAGGGTCACAGCCTCTGTCCCCACACACAGTCCAAAAAGAAGACAATCATGGACTTACGCAGTTGCAATCCCATCTTGTTCCTCTTCCAGACTTTCATCTGTTTTTTGCTGCTGTTGCTGACCCAGTCCTCTTGCCTCAGTTCCAGTTCTTCCAGCTACACCAAAAATAACTCCTAAGAACTGCAGGCCCTGAACTTCCAGTTGTAATTTTCAAACAGAGATTTATTTCTAAAAGCTAGTCAACATTTGCCTGGAATTTGCCTAGCAACAAGTGAGATCTGGGCACAGGACAAAAGACTGTGGGCATACGTCCATGACTAGATCTTAAGGATGGAGATTCCTCCCCACTCTGCCATACCCCACATGAAATCCAAGAGCAGTACAGTATAAACATCCATGCGGTGACAGAAAGAGTTTGGTGAAGCCCTACACTGGGACATATGCCTGTGTAATTAGATACCAAAATTGAGCCTCTCTCATTTAAGAATAGGTACCCCTTCAAACTGGTCTTTTGCTTGTATTTTGTGTGTGTGTGTGTGCATTTGTTGGTTTTTTGTTGGTGTGTTCTCCATGCAATAGCAGTGTATTACTAGTGGCTTTATACTGGTCTGTCTGTTCATACCTCATTCTGCTTTATGAAATGTTCTGCAATGCTTCCCCAATATTATTGTATTATTGCTGCCTTTAGAGGCACACTTGTGCTATATAGTGCAACAGAAGTAGACCAAAAGGTATACCAGAACATTTGTGGTATAAAAAGAGGATTTCAGCAGGAAGTTAAGGTGTATGTACTAACTGGAAGCAAAGCAGCATGCCCTCCCCAAAACTTTTGCAGGTAAAAATACTTTTGCAAGCAGGATCGGGTATACCCAGCCAGATACCACCATGAATGCAGAATAGAAAGACTGCACGGGGCGGGGGGGGGCGGGGGGCTAGGTCCACACCCAGCCTGTTTTGCTGCTCCCCCCACCCCCTGTTGTGTAATGCTTTTTGCATTTGTTCAATATATCTGTGTAAAGATGAGAAGAGAAACAATGAGGGGTGTGGCGCATCAAGGGACAAATGTGACGTGTTAAGCCAGGTGGATTTACTTCCAAATAAATCCACCTGGAAGCATCCACTTGAACTGACAGGATGGATGGCCTCTTCCAAGTGTAAACAACAGAAGAGCCATGCTAGCCTTTCATAACGCAGAGAGAAAGAAATGTGTTCAATGGCACATTGAGACTAACTTTTTTTTAGAGGCTTTTATCTTCATAAGTGACCATCTTACTTTACCAGATACTGAGCTGGAACTGGGATGTATGGTTCAAGTATGTTTAGGTCACTGCCCAAGGCTGCTGTTTCAAATTGCAAGAGCATTTACTGATGGTAAACACGCCGGCCTTTTGCTTGAAATAGCGGGCCCAGCTACCTCATCACAAACAGAATTTGTAGTGAGTATATATAGACACTTGCCTATAATTTCAAGGACAAGCTTAAAGCAGGTCAGTATCCCTCCTGATGTCTGTTCTGATGTAGTGAGGGACTTTATGGGGAGGGAATTAGAACCTCTTTAAAGAGGCACCTATTTTCCCAGTGCAAAATGTAGAACCGGAACTATAATCATACACAAACAGTGGCGTAGCGTGGGGAGTGCAGGGGGGGCCGGCCGCACCGGGCGCAACATCTGGGGGGGGCGCTCGCACTCGCAGCTCTCTGTCCCTACCTGGCTCACTCACTCTCTCTCAGCGCTGTCACAGATTTCGCAAAAAATTCGCTATTGTCACACGGATCCTCCTCCTAGCCAATCAGGAAGTGGGATCCACTTCCTCATTGGCCGAAAGGCGAATGCATGCAATTGGCTGAGCTGCCGAGCAGGAGGCAGGAGGACTCGAGGAGACGCGGGGAACTGAGTAGAAGCCGCCGCTGCAGGTAAGTCTCTCTGCATTGAAAGGGGGCACGCTGGTCATTCTGCATGCTGAGCTGACCAGATGGATTGAAGTTTGGTTGGTTCAACAGTGACGAGACAGTATTTTCATAACAAACAATACATGTGCTTAGGGGGTAAGGGTTTCTTTCACTAATCTAGTGGAAGAGACTTGAGTGCTAAAATCCACGGGTTAGGGGGCACAAATTACTTGCCTTGCCCCGGGTGCTGACAACCCATGCTACGCTACTGTACACAAATAAGGGTCAGGCTGCCCCAGCTGTTTCCAGTTATGTTTTGGGACCTATTTGGGAGTGTGTGTGTGTGGGGGGGGGGGACAGGTTAGAGCTGGAGCAGGCAGTGTTCAGAAAAGCAGAGGTCTCTTCCCTTTGCTTGACACAACCAACAACTGGACAGGCATCCCTTTTCAAAATCTCTGGTGAGCATTGTGAAATTGCACGCCCACGCAAGCAGAAATTATGCCTGCTTGTAAACATGTCTCTTTTTATTTCCTATGTTATTTCTCACCATGGAGACTATGGGGAATTCTCTAAAGGAGCAGTGCTGTTTCACACAGTGTAATAGAAATAAAACCAACCCTCAACCCTAAACCTGGCTATTTGCAAATGTAAAAGGAAGGAAGGAAGGAAGGAAGGAGGGTGGGTGGGAGGGAAGACTACCTTATATTGGGTTGGTCCACTGGCTGGTGAGAGCTCTTTGGTGTCTTGAATGAGAGCCTTTAGTAATAATAATAATAATAATAATAATAATAATAATAATTTATTATTTGTACCCCGCCCATTTTGGCTGGGTTTCCCCAGCCACTCTGGGCGGCTTCTACAGAGACCAAAAATACACTAAAATGTCAAACATTAAAAACTTCCCTTAAGATGTCTTCTGAATGTCAGGTGGTTGTTTATCGCTTTGACATCTGATGGGAGGGCGTTCCACAGGGCGGGCGCCACTACCGAGAAGGCCCTCTGCCTGGTTCCCTGTAGCTTTGCTTCTCGCAATGAGGGAACCGCCAGAAGGCCCTCAGCGCTGGACCTCAGCGTCCGGGCAGAACGATGGGGGTGGAGATGCTCCTTCAGGTATACTATTAGCTATTGGGATCATTTGCAGCAGTAGTTGGTTCAGAAACGCAGAAATGATAGTCACAGCCATGCCTGCTCACAGCCACGCCCCTTCTAAGATTACGCAAACTTCTAAAATTATGCAATAATCTTATAATTATACAACAATAATAATTAAAATGCAATGCAGCAGTCAGTGCAGATCTCCATGTGCTGCCTCTCAGCTGAATCTACTCTTTTTTGTGTACACACAGGGCAAACGGTTTAGAGTGCTGCAGTAATTTCATACAGGGTGGCTTAAGTTGTGTTTTCCATGAAGTTTCACTGTACGTAACAAAACTTGCATGCCATTCTCTTAGAAGTGAAGCAGCTCTCTCCAAGTTTTAAAGAAGATTGTTGCTAACAAGGTTAAGATTTCTATTGTAATCAATCCTATATGTTTGGCATTTATAGATATATTTTCCCCAAAGTGTGTAATGAGGACTTACATAACTACCTTTGTCTGATACGTCTATCCATCCCCACATGCTTGCCCCCAAATTGTAGTCCCTGCCGAGCCCAAGGGACCTAGATCAACTACCATAGCAACACTGCATCTATGATAGTGCTTTATGATTTACAACAGGGGCAAGGAACCTTAGCCTTGGGGGCCAAATGCAGCCCTCCATGCCTCTCTGTCTGACCCTCAGGATTCTCCCCAGGTCACACCCCTCACTGGCTCTGCTCCACATCCTCAAATGCATTTACCCAGCTGGAATGTGTTCTTCCTTGAGCAAAGGTAATACCTCTTGCTTGTCTAGCTAGAAGATGGAGAGATGGGAGTCTGAGCCTAGAAACCTCTGACTTTTGTGCTGCTGGTATGTAGCCTAGCCTACAGTGCAAAAGTAAGAGCTGCACCCATTGCCCCGCCTCTTTTGCCTTTGGCCTGAGGAATGTAGCCCCTAGGGCTGAAAAAGCTCCCCAGCTCCTGATTCCAAAGAGGTGGACAATGCCATCTGCCCTGTGCTCAGTCTAGGAAGGGACTGCAGTTTCCATCCAGAGGAAGCGGCAGCTCAGTACATCACGGATCTAATCGGTACATAGATCTAATCGGTACATTCCTATGAAGGCCGTGAAGTGAACATTTTGGGCACTCTGCACGGGCATATATCCCATGGGAAGCAACTTGTGCAGGCAGGCATAACATAGGTGCCAGTTCTGTGGGTCTCTGTGACAGGCTGTGAGGGAGCCAGCCAGGGCGCCTTTGTGGGAGTTTACTGCTCTTTCTCCCCCTGCCCCTGCGCCCTTCCTTCTCCTGCGTGCCCGCTCCAGTGTCAGGGTGCCCTGCCCCACTGTGCCATCTCCCTCTCCCTCGCTCTCTTTCTTTCACAGCCCTGCACAGTTTCCCCTTTGTTCTTTCCTGAGGAGAGAGGATCGTGTGTGATTGCCTGTGCCAGCTTTCCCCGAGCTTCCTCTCTCCCCTCTTTCTGGGACACCGTCCCTGCGCTAGCAAATGGGTCCGTCTGCCTCCATAGGCGACACCCACACACCCCAATCGCTCCCCTCTCTCTAGGCAGGGTGCCACCTGATTCTGAGAAATTCCTCGGGCCGGGTGAGCTTTCCCTCCCTCCGCCCCCCAAGCGAGGTGTGTGTTTGTGGAGGGGGAGGCTTCGCCCTTGAATCCTCCCCTCCCGCGTCCCTTTTGGAGAGAGGCGCTGAAGTGGGGAGAAGTTCGTTCGAGCGCGCGCGTGTGTGTATGAGGTAGGGGGGAAGGTACCTTGACCCAACCTCAGGGAGGAGAAGGGGAGGAGGAGGAGCAGCAGCCCAGCGGGATGAGCCAGGCAGCCCTTTCCACACTCAGGCAACTCTCCCCTCGACGCACCTGCAGCTTTGGGTTGCCCTGAGCTGCCCCCTTCTCCGGGCAGCTGGAGCTCTCGAAGCCTGGAGCGCAGGGGCTTCTTCGCTGCCTCAGTCCCCTCCCCTTCCCCTGGCAGGCTTTGCGCGGGAACCGGGTTGAATGGGATGTACCGTGAGCCTCGTGTGCTGTGAGGGGAGCCCTCGGCCCGTTCCCCTGCCCGGGCCACTGAGGCACCGAGGGACAGCGGCGGCGGCGCCTCAGAGAAGGAAGCAGCTGCCAAGGGTGAGTAATGAGTCCCTGAGGGGAAAAGCAGGGAAGTGGGAAGGGAGAGAGGCACCCAAGAAGAGTCAGAAACTTTTTTAAAGGGAGGGGAGGAATAAAAGGGAAGCAGGGAGAGGAAGGGGGCTTAGAAGGAGCTGGGTGTGCAGGACTCTGAGGGGACAAGGGCAGCCATTTCAGGAGCTGGCCCGTTAGGGTGAAGGGACCACTGTCCCACCCAGCTCAGTCTACTGCCGGCCAGACCCCAAACTGCTCGTGCCAAAGGGTGCCCAAGCCTGTCAACTTCATTCACAGGAGGAGTGTTGCAGAGAGAGGGCGGATAGGAAGGAGACTGGCTTTTATTGGCTCTGCCTGGCCTTGGCTTGGCCCCCAGCTCCTGTTGGGCTCCTTGGCCTCTGCCCTCCTAGTCCCAGTGGGCCCCAGCCGCCACTGGAAGGAACGGAGATAAAGGGAAGGAGAGGTGGGTCAGTCGAAGCGAACTCAGTCGAGTGGATCATCCTCAGGATTTGTCGCAAGGGCCCACTGACACGTGGCTTGTGCGGTTTAAGCAGTGCTGTGCTGCCACACGCAGCTGTTTGGGCAACTTACTTGCTACGTGCTTAGCACAGCCTTGGTTGGAGAGGCAGGGAGGGTTTCTGCTGGCTGTGTGTAGCATGATCATGTGAACTTGCCCTCATTTTCTGTGGTGTGGTGAGAAAGAGACTGAAGCCTGTGGTTTTTAACAGAAGAAAAGAGGCATCACTGGGGGAGAAAGGAAATGTGTTATTGGGGGTCTACATCAATTAAGAAATGCTCAGGGTGGGGCTGTCAGTCCTGTTCTCCAATTCAGAGCTCACACGACCTTATGGAACCTATGAAACTTTGGACAACTGAAGACTTTTATTTCCCCATTTACCTTTGATAGCTGAATGACCATGGCTTTGGATCTGCTACTTTTGTGTTTCTTTTCTTTGCGTATTCCCCCCCCCCCCCCCCAGTATTTCATTCTCATGGTTGCCAAGCTTTGGCCACATATGGCTTCCAAAGGGAAGTCCACAAGCAAAACATGAGCATAATAGCCCTCTCTCACAACTGATCCCCAGCAACTGCTGTATCAGAGGTAATATAGCTATTAAGACGGAAAGTCTCATTCACCATGAACTTGGTTTAGGCATCTGAAAGATGGGGCACCCCATCAAATTTAAGTCATTTCTGAGAGATTGATCCTGATGTTCATGGTACAACATGGAACATGTCAGAAAGAAGGGGGGGGGGAATAATTGTTTGGCCTGTTTGTTGATGATCTGAACAACAGGGTTAAACCATAGAGAGGTATATTGAAGTTAAATATCTGGAGAAATGTCCCAGCTATTGCAGCAGTCAGCTTGCCTAAGGAAGTTGTGGCATATCATAGCTCAGAGGTCTTTGTGGAGAAGCTATACAGGTATCCATCAAAGATGTTTTAGCACACAACGATCCAATCTCAGGACAAATGTTTGGATGGGTGTCTTCCAGGAATGATTCTCTGCCAGTTTATTCTCACTCAAAATGAGAGTAGCAGTCACTGTTCTTCTCCCTGTAACCTGCATTTAGGAGGAAGGAAGGAAAGAAGGAAGGGCCCAGAATAGAAATAAAGGAAAAACACACCCCTAGATTCTGTTTTATGCTTCTCAGTTTTAAATATGAGCACAGTGCCAGAGTGTGGTCATGCCTCATACACCTATAGTGTTGGCAAACCTGCATTGCCCAGAACAGCTTAGCCAACATGCAGCAGCTCTCTATTTTTGGAGCCCCAAGGTCTATACTTAAGCTGAGGCCAGGCTATTTGGAGATTATGTTGCCTTTTCTTTCGCTTGGGGAAAGAGACTCACATTTCCTGCTTTTCAGCTGTGCTGGCTGGGGCTGATGAGAGCTGTAGCCCAAACATCCACAGGGCATTGGCTTGGGGAAAACGGAAGCCATGTATTCCTGGTAACCTCTGCTGTCTTGTCGTCCTCCCTTATTAAGCCACCCACAGTGGTAGGGAAGAGGGAGAAAGCAAGATCACCTGGGGAAAACAAAAGAGGAAACATGCGCCTATGCACTCATCACTTCACTTGTCACCATATAATAAGCAGGCCTCTCTGTGTGTGGGTGGAAGCCTGTGTGCCATTGGCCTGTTGCCCTCTCAGATATGCCCAGTGGGGGGGGGGAATGAGAGCAAGCACCCGCTCTTCATATCTTCTCCTTCAGCCTGCCAACTAACATGCCTTGCACTGTGGCTGAAACACTATTGTGCCTAGGTTCTGTCCTCTTGAGCACTCCCTCATGCTGTAGCCAGCACCAGTTTGCATTCCACTAAATGGCATTGGGCTATCTCTGCCCAGTCCATGTTCACTGCTGCTGTTGGGCCCTTCTCCAGAGGACTGTAGAGAACTGGGCTAACTTGCAAAACCTGCAAGGGAGCCAAAGATGCTCCCCCTTTCAGTTCCTTCTGATATCATTTCACTTTGGCCATTTTTGATTTCCAACAGCAAACACGATGTGGCATTCATCTGGCTTTGACCACCTGCAAATTTATTGACGTAATCTGCTGCCTCTTAATCCTCTCCTATGGGTTGCTTTAATAAAGGGAAAGGTCAGGGTTTTTCACCAGGTGATACAACAGCTTCTGAGAAGTGATTGTGCAGCAGGCAGAGAAAGTTACTATTTGCCTCTGTCTATTGGCTCCAATGGATGCTCTCCAAAGGATGCAAGCAGCAGCCTCTGAGAGGTGATTTTTGTGGAGGCTGTGGTCCCCAAGGCTGCTTTATTAACTGTCGCCTCATATCAACAGCCTCTAGACTAGTGGGCTTTTGTGAGTGTATTGTGCAACCTGCCATTGATGCAACCAGTGGCGTAGCGTGGGTTGTCAGCACCCGGGGCAAGGCAAGTAATTTGTGCCCCCTAACCCGTGGATTTGCGCCCCCTAACTCGTGGATTTGCGCCCCCTAACCCTAACCCCCAGATGTTGCGGCCGGCCCCCCCTGCACCCCCCACGCTACGCCACTGGATGCAACAATAGTGCATTAGTGGTGGATTTATAATGGGTAAGGTATAGGACCCCTCAACAGTTAAGTCCAGTCAAACTTGACTATGGGGTGCAGCATCCAAATACCATTCTGCTTTATTAGTTGTCCTGCAGTGGTTCCCTAATGAGATTGCATTATTGAAATCTCAAGGAACACCCTTGCGCTAGAGCGCAACAAGAGTGGTGCAGGGGGAAAAAGCAGCCCAGGACATTTGTGGTATGGAAAGTTACAGGATTTCAGCAGGAACTTACAGAAAATGTGCTGATTAGAAATCACCCTCTTTAAACCTGGGACATCATTTGCATTAAATTCCTGAGTTGTAATTAATTTGTATGGCCCATTGGCTTCAGGGCATCTTTCACTACTCATGCCACAGATGAATGCTGTTAATGTGGAATAGCAAGAGGTTTGTCATTTGGAAGCACTTTCTGACCTGTGTGGTGTTTACAGCCCAAACCGAGTTAAGTCGCCCACATGAAAACTCCCCCAGTTGGTTCAAATGCTCCAGTTCCAATGAGCCTTCAGTTCATGTGAGGGACAAGATCCTTCTTGGAGCGCAGTCCCCGCTCTTTACTCACAGAACAGCCTATTTTCAGATTATAAGGAAGCTTTTGTGTGCAGTCCGATTAGCCAAGGTATTTACATTACAGCTGAAAGCATTAACTGATAAGAAGTCTCATTCTTATCGAAAGCAGCTGAGCTCGGGAACAACTCTGAATTTTTATTCTGGGCCAGGAAAAACCAGAACTGGAAAGTGATAACCTTAATTTATTAGTGCCAAACTAAAAACAATACAAAACTAATTTGAATATCATAGCTGAGCCATGGAATATGCAAAGCAAGAATATCTCTGAGCGTATGCAGAGCACAAGGCCAGGCCTTCCACTGTCCCAGGCAGCTGATCTGGGATGTCATGAAAGGTCAGTAATTGTTACTTTTTAATTATTATTAATTTTTTAATTGTTGTTACTTTTTAATTATTATTGTTTTTAGTTATATTTTTCCTCCTGGGGGGAAGAGAGCTTGTGGGGCTCCCTGACTCAGGTGCCAACATAGCTTAGTCAGCCTAAGACGTGGATGGTGCTGTGGTCTAAACCACTGAGCCTATTGGGCTCACTTGCCGATCAAAAGGTCAGCGGTTCGAATCCCCGCGATGGGGTGAGCTCCCATTGCTCTATCCCAGCTCCTGCCAACCTAGCAGTTTGAAAGCACACCAGTGCAAGTAGATACATAGGTACCGCTGCAGCAGAAAGGTAAATGGCGTTTCCGTGTGCTCTGGTTTCCATCACGGTGTTCCGTTGTGCCAGAAGCTGTTTAGTCATGCTGGCCATATGACCAAGAAAGCTGTCTGTGGACAAACACCAGCTCCCGCAGCCTGAAAGCAAGATGAGCACCACACCCTATAGTCACCTTCGACTGAACATAACTGTCTAGAGGTCCTTTACCTTAGTTAGCCTTGGATACTAGGCACCTTAGCAAGGGATGGGGAGATTTGCTATTCCGTGCCAGGCAGCATAATGTCTTGGGTTGTCTGTGGGAAAGAGAGGTTCTTGTCCGTACACAATGCTCAGGACCCACAGCCTGTCCACACAATAATAGAATTCAGGAGTCAGGTGCCCCCAGGGCAGATAGCATAGCAACCTTCAGTCTCACCAACTCTTATCTTTTCATTTTAGAAATTATGCACCAGATAGTTATCCTAGCGGGGAATGCCAACTTGTCTGTCTGCCACATTTTTTTCCAGGAGGCGTCTCTGGCTTGTTATGAGATTAATTTCACTGGCTTCTGATTAATCTCAGCCTGAAGATAATCTTTTGTTTGTGACATCTGTTCAGTTGCCGTGGAAATCATTAGGATCCCCTTTCACTAATGGGAGAGGAGCTCTAGAAAAGGTTGAAAGAGAAGCGGGTGGAGAGACATATATTGAGTCTGCAGATACAGTGGGGGCTGGCCTGCTAAGGCAAATACCGTGGTACCTCAGGTTACATCTGCTTCAGGTTACATACGCTTCAGGTTACAGACACTGCTAACCCAGAAATATTACCCCAGGTTAAGAACTTTGCTTCAGGATGAGAACAGAAATCGTGCAGTGGCAGCGCAGCGGCAGCAGGAGGCCCCATTAGCTAAAGTAGTGCTTCAGGTTAAGAACAGTTTCAGGTTAAGAACGGACCTCCGGAACGAATTAAATTCTTAACCTGAGGTACCACTGTAGAGCAGGGCCCCACTAACCTCAATCTGCTTTCAGCCAATCCCTACCCTGAGTGCCTTCCTACTTACAACTAGCTCGGGTGGCAGATGTCAGTTTCCTCTTTCTTAGTCTCAGTGCAGCCACTTTTAGAACTCAGCAGGGAGGGAGATGGGAACAAAACTAGAATTAGCTGGACCTGCCCATCATCTGGCACCACCTACTGTTGGCCTCCCTGCTTTCTACCCTACCAACTTCAACCAACACCCTTGTTTGGTACTCAAGGCCGTGCTGCACTTGCAGTATAGGGCCTGTTTCCAGGTAGGGGGATAAAATGAAACCAAAGTCAGTAAAATGGCTCCATTTCAAAGTGCCTTGAATCTTAGCCTTCAGGCCAAAGAATGCTATGTCAGTCTACCTGCTCAGATTCCCGTTTCAGACAGAACTTCTTTCTCTTCTGCCCTAAAATGTAGTGTAGATGCAAAACACTGTTGTGTCTTTTTCATTCCAAAAGAGAAAAATAGTTTTGTGGTGTGTGTGTGTCTTTTTCTTGCATTTATTTGTACTATACACCTCTCTCAGGGTTGTCAAGGAGGGGAGCATTCCAGGTTTAGTCCATGGGATACCATTTTAGCTTCTTTTCCACAAGAGCAAAAAGATGAGTGCATGAGTACAGACCTGAACACGATTGCCAACTGTCTTACTTTGCCTGAACAGACCTGAAAACCACAACAAAATCAAAACCACCCTTTTTATGATGAAAAACTATTCTGTTGTTGTTGTTCTTTTAAAAAAACTGCTTGGCCAAGCCCACTCAAGTTTAAATATACAGCTATATAAAGCAGAACAATCTCTCTCCCCTTCACACACAAACACACACATAAACTGTGCACACTCTGTGCCTTTAAAGCACAAAGAATTCTGGACGCTGTAGTTTACCCCTCACAGAGTTACAATTTCCAGCAACCCTTAACAAGCAAACATTGCCCAGAATTCTTTGAGAGGGGATATGTGCTTTGAGTGTGCTCTACAGGTATAGTGTGGAGAGAGAGAGAGAGAGAGAGAGAGAGAGAGAGAGAGAGAGATTCCTTCCCTAGAACTCCACACAGTATGTATACAGAGTTATAACATTATTAAGTGGCAGGACTGCTGTGGAAGTGAACTGACTGAGATCTATTATAGTGAACCATTTCTCTCCAGGGTCAAGCTCAGGACAAACTGATTAAGTGAGTGTGCTGAAGAAGCCCACTATGAATAGCACTGATTGGCTCATACCTATAATATTATCACCCCCCCCCCCCCGCTTCAGAACAACTTGGCAAATTCTTTTTCAATTGATTTCACTTTTTAAAAAGAAAAGAAAAAGGCAATGATTGATGATTTAAATAAATTGTACTTGTTTCTTTGAGACTATTTTATCTCACATTTCCTATATATATGTGCATTCAAGGTGGCTAAAAACAAATAACAAAACAAAAACAAAACAACCCTCAACAAGACAAAATAAAAAAGGTGCATAAAAAAAACAGTGTGAAATATGGGTTAACTATCTAGGTTAATTTAAAAGCTCACCCAAATAAAACCATCTTCACCAGATAGCAGAAAATGGAAATTGTGGAATGTGCCAGATGAATCCCTTATGAATGCAACAGGTTAGTCTGCATGAAAATATTTGGGATGCTCTAGCTCATGGGTAGGCAAACTAAGGTCTGGGGGCCAGATCCAGCCCAATTACCTTCTAAATCCGGCCTGCGGATGGTCTGGGAATCAGCGTGTTTTTACATGAGTAGAATGTGTCCTTTTATTTAAAATGTATCTCTGGGGTATTTGTGGGGCATAGGAATTCATTCCTATTTTTTTTCTAAAATATAGTCCAGCCCCCCACAAGGTTTGAGGGACAGTGGAGTGGCCCCCTGCTGAAAAAGTTTACTGACCCCTGCTCTAGCTGCATGTAGAACGCATTAGAGTAGTTTAAAGGTTTGTCACTGGTTTGTCACTAAGGCACAAATTACCATGGCCATATATTATATTGCAACGAAACAAAGCCCTAGTTGGAGTCAAAGCTATGGTCCTATGGGCATGTCCTCTAACTAACAAGGCTACATTTGCCCCCCCCCCCATTCTTCTGAGCCCCTCATACCACACATAAAAGGGTTGATGGCTGGCTAGGGAAGAAGCAACGTCCTTTGGGATACCATGATTGAATTATGCCCTTCAAGGGTGCAAGGTATATTATATTTATAGGATCGTATTTTTAAAACATTTCATAGAGATAAGGCATGGGCTGTGTGCCTGAGGGTGAAGCTGCACTAGAAAAAGCATGTTTACAAAGGCACACGTGACAGTTGTCAAGATGGTTGGAGCTTCTTCATCAGATGTCATTGGCAAAAGACACTTCTAACAAATGCTGCAAAATGTCTGTTTATGGTGTCAATCTGTATTACATGGCAGTTACTGACAGCCACTTTAGAATATTCATACTTCAGTAAACTCCAGAATTTTAAGTAAGGGAAGGACTAGGGATTAACACAGTTCTCAACACTTCATAAAACTATGTTGTGATTTTACCCTGTGAATCGCCCCAAGACCTGCGGGTATAGGGTGGCATATAAAATCATCATCATCGTCATCTACATCATCTTTGAAGGTAATCAGGGCTAAAGTGGTATAAAACCATTATAAAGCTGTAGTGTAGATAGGGGTTAGAAGTTCAATCTCTTGACATATAGAAAACTCTACTTTTACAGAACCTGCCTCTGCAACCCTGATATCTCTCTCTCTCTCTCTCTCTCTCTCTCTCTCTCTCTCTCTCTCTCTCTCTCTCACACACACACACACACACACACTTCCATTTTCTTTGATGTTATATAGAATACATTGAGATCACAATCATATAAATAACCCCTGAGTATCCACATGCAGTTTCATGTGCAAGAGAGGACGTTCCACACAAGAGATCTGTCGCGGTTAAAGTGGCCCTCATGCTCCTCGGTACACATGCACTCATTCTCTGTCGCCTCTGCCTTGCTGCATGAGCGCCCCTGCTCCCTCACAGTTCAGCACTGCAGCAGGGCCCCAGCTGCAGTGGCTCAGGCGCTTTCGCTGCAGCCTTGTGTAACTCAGAGCTCTGGTGGTGCAGCAGCTGCAACCGCTTTGCTGCATGCCTTACAGAAGGAGCCTATTGAGAAGCAGCCAGGAGTCCTCCCCCTTTTCTTTCCTTTTCTTGGTTTTCCCATTGGCTTCTATGTTATCCCTTATCGTTCTTAAACAGACGGAATTAAATGGGGGAGGGGTAATAAAATAAACCTGTGTCAGCACAACACAAAGGCTTGA
Organism: Podarcis pityusensis; assembly: GCF_964106645.2. NCBI lineage: Eukaryota > Metazoa > Chordata > Lepidosauria > Squamata > Lacertidae > Podarcis > Podarcis pityusensis. Next base: position 87,574,326 of record NC_138028.1, read on the forward strand.
AACCCAGTGGAAAAGGAACAGAGAAATCGGGAGGTCTGAATGACAGGGCAGCTATGCTGGCAGATTAATAAATAGGAAGCAATGAGTTTGAGAATGGACCAGACTGGCTCTCTGGAGTTAACTCCTGGCCCTGCACACATTCACCTTGTGACTTTGGTCTAACTGTATCTACAATGTTCTCAACCTATATCCTTTATTGGGGTGTGGGCTGGGCTGAATTCCAGCCAGAGAAACTGCACCAAACACCCCGAGGATAGGAGGCATTTGGGGTGCACCAGCAGGCAATGCACAGAGGAACCTGCTTTACTCAGCAGTATAGGGGCATAGATATTCTTCAGCTAACATAGTTTTCTGCACAGGGTGTGTGCATGATGTGTGGCTTCAAGCTGTCAGTGGCACCGCTTCCTTATTTTTCCTAGAAAGAGAGTACTATAAACATCTACGGGGTGGGCTTTTTGCTTTGTTTTGTTTTGTTTTAACTTCCTCTCTCTCCCTTTCTGGAAATGTCAGAGCTTTCCTCCAACACAGGAGCAGAGGAGGGGAAGCAGCTTTGAGCCATGTGGTTCAGTTCAGATGCTGCCCAATTAACACTGAGCATGCAGCACATGGCATTGCCACCTGCAATACAAACACAGGAGGAAAGATTGTAGGGCTGGCTGCATCTCTTCAATTGTGGGGAAGCACTTATATGATCTACTCAACTAGAGTAAACTTCAATCTGAATTGAAGACACTCCCCTGCCCCCAGCATCAAGTCATCCCAGTCTGAAAAAGACTTCACTCTAAAGCTCTCCTGGTGATGCCTGGGTGATGGTATATAACCTACAGTGGGAGATATATCAGAAAGCCTACTGGAAGTGATGTTGTGCCCAGTGTGATGTGGTGGCTAGAGCACCAACCAGTCATTGTCTCTCAGTCTAACCTACCTCACAGGGTTGTTGAGCGGATAAACTGTGTGTGGGGAGGGAACTATGCATGGTGCCTTGAGCTTCTTGGAGAACAGGTGGGTCTTATAGCAAAGAAAGAAAGAAAACCATTAAATGTTGTATTTTACCCACATTTCTTGATCCATTTTGTAGCCATGGTGCGGACAATTAAGTACAGCATTGTGCTCTATGGCCATTTGAACCACAGAAAAACAGGGTACTCAGTGTGCTCTCTAGGACCATGTTGACCTTCTGGGAAATGGGGCAACCTTTCAAAATAATGGATGCTTTTAAAACGGAGGGGCGAAAAGGTGGTAGTATGACATTGTACAATCCCAAGTGTTTTGCGTATAAGATTGTTTTTACTAAGTGCCTCTTGGTGCAAGGACTGCTGGGCGGAGTGGAACCACTTCAATCCTCCCTCTGGGATGGTCTCTCAGTTTCCTTCCAGATTCTGTGCCAGACCTTTGAGGTTTCAAGCTCTGACCTGCTATTTTGCTAACCAGCATTTCCTCCTTGCACCGAGAGCATTGGCCATGATGAAAAATGATGTCAGATCAAGATGATCTCTGCCCCTTGCTCATCTCAAATAAACTGTCATTGACAAATCCCTTATGAGCTGGCTCCTGGCCAAGTCCACTGCATTTCACAGCCCAAACTCACTGCCGCTTCCTCCTCCTCCTCCTCCTGGCCGTCTGACTGCAGGCAACACTAATCACTTTCCCTTTCCCATCCCGTTTCCCTGGGAAATTGAAAATCTTTTGACTTTTCATCCCAGCCTGGGCTGAATAAATAAATACTTTTAAAACATTTATCGTGTGCATTGTGACCTGGGTTGCTTTTCTACTTCTTTGATTTATATCCTGCAAGATCTGGGCAGTTCACATATTTTCAATTTTATTTTTATTTTAACGGCAGCGGCTGTTGCGGGGGTGGGGGGAACACCCCAGGAAACACAATTTTAACAAACGTTGTTCCAATACACCCACCCTCCCTCCCTATAGGCAGCCCCTTTGGGCATTAAGCCAAAGAGAAGCTTGCTACTGTGGCTGCGTATACACTGTATCTCTAAAGCATATGACCTATCCCAAAGAATCCTGGGAACTGTAGTTTGTTAAGGGTGCTGGGAATTGTAGCTCTGTGGGGTGAAACTACAGTACCCAGGATTATTTGGGGGAAGTGATGCACTTTAAATGTGCCTTAAATGGATGGTGTGTGTGATATTGGCCTTCCTGGGCAGAAATGATGCACAGACACCCCTGTAGCAGCTCTTCATCCTTTGGTGCCAGGCTAATGGCGCCTGCTGTGCTTCTGTGGCCATGGGCCAAATGGCTGTTCTAGCTGAATTCTCTTTGGGAGGGAAGGAAGGAAGGAGGGAGGGGGAAAGAAGCTCTCAGGAGCTGCTGGCCCTCTGGCTAACCACGGTGTCTGGGACCAGGCTGTCCCTTTTCCACAGAGAGACTCTTTCATCAAATTAAATTAAGCTAAATTAAAGAGAAAGTCTCTTTAATGAAGGCACTCTATGAAGCCATGTGTTCTCTCCCCAAGGTGATGAAGGGACCACGACCATCTCCTTTCTGGAGGAGGAGAAGGAGGAGGAAGAGGTTCCCGCTTTGTGTCGTGGGAACTGATTGTTCACTTCCCGTTGGAGTTTCCGCTCTGCAAAATTGCTTCTGGTTTGATGGGTGCAGCAACCCGCCGCCATGCACCCATTTGTCACTTTCCCACAGAGACTCTACCCCACATCTCACAGAGCAACAGTTCCCAGCACCTTTAACAAGGGTTCTCGGAATTCTTTTTGGGAAGACTTGTCCCTTTAAATGTCTGGCCGTAGACACGGCTGTTTTTGTACACAGCTCTTCAGCCAAAAGGGCTCCCAGAGTGGCTTATGTACAGTCAACTGAGACAAGGCTAGCCCTGCCAGCAGGGTCGGGGCACAGATTTGTAAACAATTGTTCTTACAATGACCAGCTTGCCTAGTTCAGGAGTAGGAATTGCCTGAGGGAGCTGGTAGCTGGCGTGAGCATCACCTCCATCTTCTGCTGCATCTTTCTTTCTTTCTTTCTTTCTTTCTTTCTTTCTTTCTCTCTCTCTCTCTCTCTCTCTCTCTCTCTCTCTCTCTCTTAAAAATATTTACACACTGCCCTCACATAAGATATCAGGGTGGTTTACAACAACAGGTCAGGTATACAATAACATATAAAAACCATTTAAAACAGAGCAACTTAATCATTAAAAAGACTGGCTAATTCAAAGCTGCACAGGCCTCTAGGCACAACAAAGTCTTCCATGGGTGCCTGAAAGTCACAAGTGAGGATGCCTGCTGAGCCTGTCCTGGAAGAGTCTTTCACAGCATGGGAACAGGTGACACTGGCGCTTGGCTCCTGGATGAGGCCAGCTAGGCCTCTGTAACACAGGGGACAACTAGCAGCGCTCCTCTGGATGATCTCAATGGTCAAGCTGGAACAGAAGGGCCTAGAGGTATCCTGGACCCTATTTATTTGTGATAGTAATGCCACTGAATTCCAGAAAGTTCAGAATTCTAGGACTGGAGGGCCAATTTTGGATCATTTTGCTTGTGCTCCAAAGCCCCCTGGATCCTCTCTGAATTCCATATTGCGCTCCAGAGTCTGAACAGAATGAAACTGCAGTGCTCGCACCCATCCCTGCTATATAAGAGCAAACACTGTCATGTGACATATCTTGGTGAGTCCTTCCTCTCATCTTTCTTCAGGCTTGGACTCTCAGTGGGCACCAGCAACAAAGCGAAGCAGGAATAGGTAAATTAATTCAGCTTCTAGGCCCCACTCCTAATTGTCACAGGTTCCCCATTTTTAAAACAGTCCAGTCCAAGGCCAGTGCAGCTACCTCAGTTACCCAAAAGAAGCAATCGCTCAGGATTAGGTTTAGATCTCTGCCTCTAGCTCTGTGAACCCAGATTCCACCCAGTTCCTCAAACCACTCCTAAATACCACAGAGCACATTGGTAGTGCAGGAACAGCAGTGTTTGCAAACTGAAAGAGTGTGGTCAGAAGAACCCCCATACAAAGCAATCAAGTTTCTGCTGGAATTTTGTTCTACTTTTCTATCCTCCAATTCTGGCACCTGGCCTAAAGAATGAAATTGCAGCTGGGCCTGTAAAATCATGGATGATTGTCCAGGCTGCTTTTTTCCTATATCACCAGTCCAAGAAGACTAGCATGCCATCTTTTAAAATCTCATACTTCTTCTTTTTTAAATAAAAATAAAAATAAACCTGATCCCACCTGTGTCATCTTGACATCTGGAATAAGGTGTTGCACCAGATCATGGAGCCAAAGTGAGAGTTATCTCTTCTCAAATGCATCCTGCTGCAGGATCCTGACTGTAGGTGAGCTTGCTGTGAAGGTTCTGGATTCTGTTTTGGCTTAAGCAGCTCTACTGGGGAAACAAATCCTAAAGTGAGATCCATTATCTTTGCAAATGACTCATAGGTCACACCTAACCTAACTGTGTTTTCCAAGGGCTTCATTCCCAAAATCTGGGCCAGATTTGTTATTGAAAAAAAGAGCCGGATTCCAATTAGGCACTAAGAGAAAGGGAAGGTTTTCAAAAGCACACAAAATGGATCCACTCCAGCAGTTTCTGTTGTGTCATCTTTGGCTGGATTTTCAGTCAGGCTGGACAAACTTGAAGGTGCGTGTCTAGTCCCTTTCTGAAAACCAGGATTACTTTGGGATGGGGAAGGCTAGTTCGGGTGAAAACGAGCCTCTCAGGGCCACATGCAAACCTGTTATGTTGAACACCTGATCCACCGTAGAAGTGCACTCATCAATGAACAATTTTTTAATTTAGGATCAAACTGAGGGAAGACCAGCTCTGCCAATTTGCAGCAGAAGCTAGTTATGCACAGTGCTTATTGTCTCATCATAAATGCCAGTGTTTTCTAGTAGCGGTATTTGGCTGACTTTGGCAGTGCCTGCCAAGTCCAGCCTTTACCTGCCTCACACCTGACGTATGGCAGGAGTGCATGGGTTGCCTGAAACGGCCTCTCAAGCCATATGGAGAGGACTGGCGGGACAGATTTTGCCCACGGGCTGGAGGTTCTACATCCCTGGGTTACAGCACAGGACATGGGCTGGGGAGACCCAGATTCAAATCCCCAACCAGCCATGAAACTCATTGGGTGACCTTGAGCAAGGCACCTGCCCAGTTCACACATAATATTAAGCCAAACCACGGTTTAGCATGAAGAAACAGACATGCATGTTCCTGGAGAGAAGATCACAGCCACTGTGCTTCTCCCCCTGTCCTGCTTTTGCTGCAGCACTACACAGTGGGGCTAAGACATGGTTTGACTTAGCCTTACATGTGAATCAGGTCACAAACTTTGACTGGAAGTGTATGACTTTTGTTCTAGCCTCTTGTTCCCGTAAAAAAACCAAAGTGGCACCTGCAAGCCTAATGTCTGCCCACCCCAGGTATATGTGAAGCCCTTCAAACATGCTAACCAAGCAATCCTATATATATCTACTCAGAATTAAATCTCATAGTGTTCAGTGGGGCTTATTTCCAGGTACGTAAGTGTATACAGTATTGGATTGCAGCCTGAAGTGCAAAGTGTTACTACTACAAGTTGCAACTAATTTATATTGTTGCGAACAACTTAGAGGTTTTGTTTTTGTTTTACAATAAAACAGTATATATATTTTTTGCTAAATAAACTACCGGTAATTAGAAACCTCTGGTATTAAAACCTACTATTCCCTTTCTGGTATCCATGGGGCATGGATCATGGAGCAAAAGTGACTTGCAGTGACTTTTCTAGTTAAATTCATTTGTGCTTGGGATGAAAAAGCTGGTTAAGGTGGGTTAAAAATTACTGCATTAATAGAGTATATAATTTGTGCAAGAGTCTTAACATGTGTAATGATGGCATCTTGGTTGGGATGCACCCGAGATAGAAATGAAGAAATTGACCTGGTGCAGCCAACATAGATAGCACAGGAGTAGCCTCTATACATTGTTGGGCTGCAACTTCCATCAGCCCCAGCCAGCATGGCCAATGGAGAGAGATGATGGGAAATTTAGACCAACAACATCTGAAGGGCACCACCTTGTATACCCTTGGAGTAGTAGATGTAGAGTAGTAAAGAAACACATATAACCTTTGTTTCCACACGTTGCTGAACAGCAAAATGCTCGTGCTAAAACATATGTTATATTCACACCCTCGGGACATTGCCAGGATCAATTCAAAGTGATATGCCCCTGGGATCTAGTCTAGCATTGTTGGAATTTAATCACAAAGGAGTCTTTCGAGGGAAAGGCCCTCAAGCTCAGCAGCCAATTTGTTGTTCAGAAACTGCAGTTAGAATTGCTGCCTTGTTTCCTGCCGGAGCTATTGAATAGCACTAAAACTAGAAGTTACTTCGCCTGTTGGATTTCTGGCTGTTAACACACAGGAGTCTTGACCAGGAAAAAGGATGGCATCTGTAGTTGGGGACTGCTCTCCTTTCCCTTCTTCTGCTTGCAAAGTGGCTTCCCTCCATTATTTTTTCCATTTGGCCTTTCCCACTAAATTCTCAGCTCCAGCCTGTCTCCGATCCACCTTGGTCTCCCTATGGGCCAACATGGCCCCCTTCCACATTGCCCTTGCTGTGTCCCATGTTTCCAAGTGACTCATCGTGTCATTGAAAAGGCCCTTGTAATCACAATTAGGTAGCTGGCTGTCGTTTCCCTCCCTTATCTCCAAGCATTGCTCTCTTGGGGGCTTACAGACAATCCCCTGCTGATGGGCCCTCTGCAAAACTCCTTTATGTGCCGCCCGGGAGCTCTAGCTCTCCCCACTCCCAGGGTTGTGCCTTCCTTGGGTTTTGTTCCCAGTCCCTCTTTGATGTCTCCCTCGCAGCTGGACCCCATCCAAGAGTGAGACAAACAAGGCCTCTTGCTTGCCTATCGCACTTGGAAGGGAGAAGCACAGAGGAGCCTTTGGCTCGAATGGAGGGCGGCTGCCTGAATCGAAGGCCTGTTTGGGGAGGCGGGCATTTTCTTCCTTTCCCAGGCCCTAGAGGTGACCCTGTCCGGTTCCCACTGCTAAACTCTGCCTACCTCGGCCCCGTTATTTGCAGGTGACTCCCTCCCTCATTCGCCCTTCCCATGCCAGTGCAATTCTCCTAGGGTACTAGGATCGCAAGATTAAAACGTCCCATCTTTTAGGAACGTTTTGATGCCTGGAATAAGGAACACCTACCCCACTGTATGGCATCTGGTGAAGATGTTGCGGGTAGGGGGATAAAGAGTAGGCAACTGGACTTAGGTTTGGCACAATCATTGCCCACCTCCCCCCAGCTGACAGAGGCTGTATGCTTTTAATAGCGGTGGGACAGGAAGACATTCAACAGGTGTAGCATTTCCCTGTCACTCCATCTAAAGGCTAGGGAAAGTTGCTTGCTGAATGTCTGCCTGTCCAGCAGCTGTCAAAGTCTCTGGAGGAAAAAAGGGGGGGAATTGCTATATTGCAAGTTGGGCACTTTTCAGCTAACTCTGCTATGATGAATTACAGTAGGATACAGCCATGAAAAACATCTGGTAAGAAGGGATCTGAATAGCTTGCACATATGAATATATATATATGTGTGTGTGCTTATATTCAAGTATTGTTTACTCAGAGCAGACCCACTGAAATGAATGAAGATAACTAAATTAGGTCTATTCATTTCAGTAGGTCTCCTCGTGTCATCAGTAGCCTGACCTTGAGGTATTTGGGTGTGTTTTAAAATACAAGTCCCTGGCCCTGTGAGGTAGGGGCCACCTTGCCCTTTGTTTATTGAGCCTAGGCCCAAGCTGGGAGTGGATGCAGTGAGAGGATTAGATTAAGTCAGGCATTTTTGGCCCAAAGCATTTAGCCAAAGGGTGTGTGTGTTCCCCTTCCCCATAGAAGCAGTACAGTGGTAGCTCGGGTTACAGATGCTTCAGGTTACAGACGCTTCAGGTTACAGACCCCACTAACCCAGAAATAGTACCTCGGGTTAAGAACTTTGCTTCAGGATGAGAACAGAAATTGCACTGTGATGGCACAGCGGCAGCAGGAGGCCCCATTAGCTAAAGTGATACCTCACGTTAAGAACAGTTTCAGCTTAAGAACGGACCTCCAGAATGAATTAAGTTCTAAACATGAGGTACCACTGTACTTTGAAAAATCTTGTTGCATCATTCACAGCACAACCCTAGGCATGTCAGCTCAGAGATAAGTCTATGGAGCTTACTCCCAGGGAACAGGATTGCAGCCTTAAATACCAATCCCGGCCTCCATGTATCCCTGCCGCTGCCACCACTGTGCCACCTGAAGCAGATCATGCCATCTTACTACATAGCAGAGCTGGCCATGATGTCATCAGGCCTTCAGGGGTGGGATGGCTAAGATGTGGTTCACCTGATGTTGCTGGACTCTATCATCCCAGACTGTTGGCTGTGCAGGATGGGGCCGATGGGAGTGGTAGTCCAACCATAAAGGGAGGTTCCCCACCCCTGCTTTAGATGTAAACTTCAAGTCTCCAAGGTGGGGTGTGTACTTGTAACCCCTAACTCCATGCTGAGAGTTCCAGCATACCTTGAAAGGAATGAAACATGGGCAGGGCTCTCTCAGCTGAGGCAGGACACTGGTGGGTTCTCACTAAAATGGAGGTTTTAGCTGTGGAAAGCCTTGTCACTTTGTAGAAAAAGGCCTGCTGTTCCCTGTCATTAGCACCTTGGCTCCGATAAAGCCAATGCTTCTCCCTTCCCCAAACTGGGCTGTCTGGTAGGTCTCTAAGAGAGAGATAAAAGTCCACAAGATGCTTTTGGGAAAGCCTTTTTGGTCCTTCCTGCCAACATTCCCTGGCTTTATAATCCACATCACAGTCAAGTTTTGACACCCCTCGAGGTGGTGTACGTGTGTAGGTGTAAGCATTTTAGCTGAAAACACTTTCTACAACATGATGCCCATTTACTGTTTAAAAAATGCAGCTGGGAAAAAATTAGCACGGTCAATAAACAGGGTTTCTTCTTGTCAGAAGGTCAGTGGAGTTAAGAAACATGCTACTGCCAGACTGGGTTATAGAGCAATGAGAAAACTCACCCTCTGTCCTGTCTCCTACAGTGGACACCAACCGACACCAGAGAATCAGTATGACTGGGCCATGAGCGATATCCAAGTACATTTTGTGCACACAGGTCATGTGGGATCATATGCACATCTCATAGTAACAAATAAGAGAAAGCACAGGTCTTGGTGGGCCTGCATGCCTGTCCTTGACCTCTGACCTCTTCAGTTGCAATCACCTTGTGGACCTCCAATCTCTCTGCCTTCCCTGGCTCTTTGGGCTGATATGCTCTGATGTAACAGTGGACCTGGACAGACAGAGTTGTCACAATCTCTGCCTGCCATTGACTTTAGCCACTTCCATGTCACAGAAGGGCTAGGGAAGCCCAGTGCTAAGAAACTGAGTGTCCTGAAGACTTGAGACACCTTAAATTCAACCATATAAGGATTGTCAAATTTTAAGCCACTTATATGTGGTCTTGGATGCAGCCTAAAGCTCTGGCTAGACCTAAAGTTCTGTAGCTTCAAAAAGTCAGTTATGAACTACCTTGATGTCTTGTAATCAGGACCAGGTAGCAGCAAATGTGTTGGATCTTGGTGGCTGGGAAACTGCTCACCTGGACAGCCTGCACCTCCTGCCTCTTCTCTTTGGTAGAGAGATTTCATAAAGACGGTATCCTGACCTACTGTAGATGGATTTTTTGTTTGTTACCACTAATAGCAACAGGACGTGGGTGGCGCTGTGGGTTAAACCTCAGAGCCTAGGACTTGCCGATCAGAAGGTTGGCAGTTTGAATACCCGTGACAGGGTGAACTCCCATTGCTCAGTCCCTGCTCCTGCCAACCTAGCAGTTCGAAAGCACGTCAAAGTGCAAGTAGATAAATAGGTACCACTCCAGCGGGAAGGTAAACGGTGTTTCCGTGCACTGCTCTGGTTCGCCAGAAGCGGCTTAGTCATGCTGGCCACATGACCCGGCTCCCTTGGCCAGTAAAGCGAGATGAGCGTGCAACCCCAGAGTCGTCTGCTAATGGTCAAGGGTCCCTTTACCTTTACTAATAGCAACACCGCGTGACTGTTTGCAATAATCTATGTGCCTTCTCCTGTACAGCAGTGGGGGCTGCTGTATTTGGGCAAGTGGGACATTACCCCATCAGCTTCAGCCTGCTCTCAGCCACCCCCCCAACTGCTACCTTCTTACCTGCAACCAGTCTAGTGAGTAGTCCTGGTTATCTTTTTATTTTTATAAATTTAAAACAACAACAACAAATCAATACAGCATTTCACAATTAACAATCAATTAACACTGGGATTTCCCTTCACCCCTCCATGGTTTCCCCGAAGTTTCAAATATTGCTGCATATTATAGTTATTCTATTCCTTATCTCCACCACAGTTTTCTCAGGTACAATTTTACCGCTGTTCTTGTTCAAAGCCTACTTGTGTTTTAATATGTTTAAAATAGTTTTTAAAGTAATCTATGAACGTTTCCCAGTCTTGCTTAAAGTCTGTCTTATCCTTATCTATCAATAGTCTATCAATTTCAGCCACTAGTCCTCTTTAGTAGGTGCCCCCACATCTCGCCATTTTTGTGCATATAGTATTCTTGCCTTAGTTGTTGCATATAAAAATTAATTCATCTGTTTTTTTGGGTTTTTTTGAAAGTCTTGGTTATCAGCTTCCTCATCCTCCTTAGTCTTGGTGTAGCCCTTATAAAATCCAGCAGGGAGGAGGATGGGGGACAGTGCTAGACTTAGGTGGAATCTAGGTAAAGGTAAAGAGACCCCTGACCATTAGGTCCAGTCGTGGCTGACTCTGGGGTTGCGGTGCTCATCTCGCTTTATTGGCTGAGGGAGCCAGTGTACAGCTTCCGGGTCATGCGGCCAGCATGACTAAGACGCTTCTGGCAAACCAGAGCAGCGCACGGAAACGCCGTTTACCTTCCTGCCAGAGCGGTACCTATTTATCTACTTGCACTTTGACGTGCTTTTGAACTGCTAGGTTGGCAGGAGCAGGGACCAAGCAACGGGAGCTCACCCTGTCGCGGGGATTCGAACCGCGACCTTCTGATCGGCAAGTCCTAGGCTCTGTGGTTTAACCCACAGCGCCACCCGTGTCCCTAGGTGGAATCTACACACATATAAAAAACGCTGTGAAAATGCTTTTTTAAAAAACGTTTTGAAAAACACATTGAATTTGGCATAGCTCACTGTCGCCATCTAGTGTCACATTTGTATATTGCACTTTACAACACATTTAAAACGTTTTATTTGCAGCTGTATAAATTAAAGGTAAAGGGACCCCTGACCATTAGTGTTACCATAAAGCACCAATGCTGCAGCAAGCAAAGGCTCTAGCAGCTCAGCCAGCTGCTTGTGGCTGGAAAGCCAGACAGGATGTTTGTGACTGTTGCCATGGGAACAAAGGGGCAGTCCATTCTGTACTGAGCACCGGATGTTAGCTCAGTGTGTGTGTGTGTCATATGACCCGTACTGGATGTACTTGGGAGGAGTTTTCGTCTTGCTGTTGTTGAGTGCAGACATGATTCTCTGTACTGATGTAAGAGGAAGAACGGTGTGTTCCTCTCATACATCTGAGAAGAATCGCCGGACCTCGCCTGCTTATCAGCAGAGTGGAGACGCGGGGAGGGCGACAGGAATATCTGCCGGTGCCTACGCTGTGGCACATTCCTCTGACCCAGGCAGAATTCCAACAGTGGCAGCCTTCGGATTCTGATGATGATGATGATGATGAGTTTGATCTTATTGAGTTCAGTAGTACTGATGATGACACTGATAGCTCAGAGAGTTCAGTTGTCACAGTCATTGAGAGGAAATCTCACATAATGACTAGACCCTCAGAAGAGGAGGATGAACCACTGATTGCTACTGGTTCTCGACAGAGTCCAAAGGTTGAACCAGTGAGCACAGAGGATCAGAACCTCATACGTAGGTCTGAGAGAGCAACGAAGGGTGTACCACCCAAGAGGTATTCAAAGGAGTTTGCTAACCTTGCATATGTTGCTATTGTAAACGACCAAGGACAGATTGAAGCTGTGTCTGAGTCAGAGACAAAGGCACAACAGAGAGTTGTTAACCGAGGTAATGCGAAGTCACACAACCAGAGAGGTACATTGGTTAAACCAGTGGCGGGTAGTTCCAAGGGTGGAACTGAAACAACAGGGGAATGTTATAAATATAACAACTGTTTGTTTTCTTCTCTGGATGACGCTTTGCTCGCGGCACACATTGATACTTTAGGGGGAGTATGTTACCATAAAGCACCAATGCTGCAGCAAGCAAAGGCTCTAGCAGCTCAGCCAGCTGCTTGTGGCTGGAAAGCCAGACAGGATGTTTGTGACTGTTGCCATGGGAACAAAGGGGCAGTCCATTCTGTACTGAGCACCGGATGTTAGCTCAGTGTGTGTGTGTGTCATATGACCCGTACTGGATGTACTTGGGAGGAGTTTTCTTCTTGCTGTTGTTGAGTGCAGACATGATTCTCTGTACTGATGTAAGAGGAAGAACGGTGTGTTCCTCTCATACATCTGAGAAGAATCGCCGGACCTCGCCTGCTTATCAGCAGAGTGGAGACGCGGGGAGGTCGACAGGAATATCTGCCGGTGCCTACGCTGTGGCACATTCCTCTGACCCAGGCAGAATTCCAACAATTAGATCCAGTTGTGGCCAACTCTGGGGTTGCGAGCTGAGTCCTGTGTTGGCTCTGCCTGTCATTGGCTTTGGCTCCACCTGTCACTGACTCTGGCGCCACCTACTGTTGGCCTCCCTGCCTCCTGCCCCACCAGACCCAGTGGTCATGAGTTGCCAGTGTGAACATTAAAAAAGAAAAAGGTTCAGCAAAGGACCTGGCAAAAGAGATGGGGTTGCTTCTTTGACAGAACTTTTGTACGCTGAGGTCCAGCACTGAGGGCCTTCTGGCAGTTCCCTCAATGCGAGAAGCGAAGTTACAGGAAACCAGGCAGAGGGCCTTCTCGGTAGTGGCGCCCACCATGTAGAATGCCCTCCCACCAGATGTCAAAGGAAAAAACAATTACAGTACCAGACTTTTAGAAGACATCTGAAGGCAGCCCTGTTTAGGGAAGTTTTTAATATCTGAAGGACTATTGTATTTTAATATTTTGTTGGAAGCCGCCCAGAGTTGCTGGGGAAACCCAGCCAGATGGGCAGGGTATAAATAATAAGTTGTTGTTGTTGTTACAGTATTATTATTATTATTATTATTATTATTATTATTATTATTATTCTCTTTTGAGTGTGTGTGTGTGTGTGTGTGTGTGTGTGTGTTTAATATGACAGTAGTGTTAAGCTGATATAAGTTCTTATTTCCCCCCCTTATTTCACTGAAATGAAAGAACTTGACTCAGAGGTGGAGGGTTGAGATAGAGAGAGAGAAAGAGCCTACCTATGAGCATGCACAGTTAGGGAGGGCTACTGTTGCCCTCTAGTGGTTGCTTAGATAGTAGAGAAGTTTGAGATGAGCGTGTGCCCTTGCATCAATTCAAAATGCATCTTTAGTTACCTGCAAGGTGTGATGTACTCATTCCAAGAGCCAAGGCCAATCTGGTTGAGGGATGGGTATAGGATACAAAGGAGCATAAGGCCCCTGTAACCTTAAGAGCTGAACAGAAGATGGGGTTGCTTTTCTCATCCCTACACGGCATGATGTTCCTGCTCAAATCCCTTCTTGTACCTGAATATTAGGGAACAATCAAGAGCCCTTTGCATCTGGTCACCAGGGACAGCCCATCCTTGAATCTGTCCAGATGTGTATAACTCCCCAGGTAAAGAGTGAATGGCCTGAAAAAACAACAACATTAAATTTTTAATTTAATTAAAAAACAAAACATAAAACAGGACCACACATATTGAGGAGTTGTGCTGCTGATCATCAGTCACATCACACATTAAAAGTCTCACGGTGCTCACAATATTCACATGACCACATTCCACTCAGGAAGGAAGTCTTCTGCCTTCTTAGGTAGAAAATAATGCACTTCTAAAAGACTAGAGAATGCAGAGTCCCTGTAAAAGATGCATGCACGCGTGAGAGAAATAATTACTTTTTGTACAATAAAAGTGATTGTGCAAGAAGGCCCTTAATGTAAAAAGAGTTTTTTAATAAAATAAAAAGGACATGGTGACTCTGGCGCCAGTCATTCACACGGCTGCCTGTGAATAAGACCTACTGGGAATGAATGGGACTTGCACACAGCTAATAATGTACAGGATTGCTATCCTGGAACTATACTCTGTACAATATAGACTGACCACTCATGGGGTGGGAGGAGAAGAAATTTGTCATAAGTAAAAAGGACAAAAGAAGGTAGATGTTTGCAGATGTGCTACCACTGATCTACAACCCTTCCCTAAAGGAGGTCACATGACCACCTAGTACTATACTTTGTGAGGAGATGCTCTCTTGCTGCAAGAGTATACAGTAGTGAAAGCCCTGCTCAGGGGAGCTACTGCCCTGGCTGGTCATCCACCAGTGATGTAGCTTCTGTCCTCAACCCTCCACTGCAAAACGAAGAGGCCTCTTAGTCCAGAATCAACTAATGCATGTGGTGATGCTGGCTTTATGAATTCAGGACTGAGAATTCTCGGCATTCTTTGAATACTCCTGTTATCCCTCTCCTTTCCTAGCTGCAGAGCTCAGTTTCTTTGCTTGTGTGTCTCATGGTGGCATTGGATTTCCCCCAGCCTGAAATTCAATTTCGAGGATGCTGGGTTTTTGTTGTTGTTGTTATTACAGGAATCAGCCTCCAGTGACCAAATCAGACCCTGGTATCTTTTTTGCCATCCTTTGACTAAATTTGAAATCTGCGTTGTCTAGCTCTCTCGCTCTCTCCTCCCGCCCCCCACCGGATCCCTGCACCACTGCCACTTCCCCAGGCCTCCCTTATGATTAAGCCTTTGCTCTCTTAGACCATTGTGCGAGTTAATTACTTAAATAACAAAATTGCTGGGCTCCCAGTCAAAAAAAGACTTTGGAATCATTGCCAACAGCTTGTCTGAAGCCTCATCTGCAAAACGGTTTCTGCTGTGTCAGGACTGGGATCCCAAATGACAGTGATGATATTGTAAAGTGAATGATTGGGACACGCTGCTCTCTTAGGCATCCATGTTATCCAACTACCCGTAGGAAGATACAGTAGAAAATCAGGATTTTTTTGGGGGGGGGGCAATGGAAATGGGGCAAAAAACACAAAAAACCCCTGCAACGCTCTACCTGTATGGATAGAATGTGTAGCAGCCAGTCCCAGCTTTCTCGGTAATATTCTTCTATGATGCAGGAAATTGTGTGGTGCATGTTTTTGCAAAGACCTATTTGTCTCATTCATATTTCTACATTTTTGGAAGTATATGATTTTAAAAGCACATCAAAAGCACACTGGCCCAGTTTGGCTCCTCCGTTCATGAGTCTCAGGCTTGCAAGGTCTGCTTCCCCCCACTTTCTTCAGTTTAAAAGTGGAAGTGTCTAAAGTTTCCGGTTACATCTGAACTTGGGGAAACTCTGGTTAGGTTAAACTCTGGTTATCAAATATGTTAGGTTCATAAACTAAGGACTGATGCAGACTTGTTTGAAGATAGTTTAAACCAGGGATTGGGATCCCGTGATCCTCCAGATGTTGTTGAGACTTCAACTCCCATCAAGCTAAAGCCAGCATAGCTAATGGTCAAAGATGATGGAAGAGCACAGGTCCCCCACCCTTAGTGTAAATTAACCATAGTTTCTCTGAGTTCAGATGTCACAGGGAATTATGTTTAGTTTAAAAGCATAATCTTCCAGTTTCCTCCTTGTGCCCATGCCAGAGAAGGAGGCAGAGGGTGTGGTGTGCAAGCTTGAGGACTGTGTAGGTGAGGCACATAATGCTAAACCATAGTTTAGCATTTACATCCAAAAAGGCCCAGTGTGTAAGTTGTCCTTACTTATGGAACACTTTGGCTACAATCCTGTACACTTTTACCTGGAAGTACCATTAAACTCAATGGGACTGAATTCTGATTAGACAACAACATCTTAACACAAATAAAAGAATAAAAGAGCAGAAATGTCTGAAGCATAAAACCATTGCCATCAGAGTTTAAAAGGCCTGGAGAGGGAGAAATATTTGCCTGGTGCTGAAAAGAAATATGTAGTTGCAGCAACAAGGACAACCTTCTGTCTCAGTCACCACCTCTAATGGCAGGGGCACTTGGGGGTGGGCCTCCAAGAATTCCCTCAGTGTAGACAAATGTGTGCGCATGTGTGCATTTGTGTGAGTGCCACTGGATATCAGGCAATGCATTTTTTTCAGAGACTAAGCTAGAAACATAAAACACTCTCTTCTACCAAGTCAGATTATTTGTCTTTCTAGCTTAGTATTGTCAACCATGGTTAGCAGTAGCTCCCCTTAGGGCAGCGAAGAGGAACCACTTTTTTGCAAACCGGATATGATCTGTGAAAATGGTCCATGCATGGCAACTTGGCTCATGAACATGGAAGGCTGTCTTCAGGCTGCATGGCTACTTCTAATTTGGCCCTGTCTCTCTTTGCCAGGGTCAGGGTCAACACCTGGCATCCTTTAGTAGCTGCCAGGGCCACAAAAGGGACCCACCACTGGTGCCTGCTCTGAGACCTCTTATTAAAAACCCTAAACACCCAACCAGGCACACCACGTGGGCCCAGCCAGGTGTATACAGGCACAACTTAAATTCCCCAGACTGTCTCTGTCATAGTGTAGTGTAGCTCCAGGACACTGCGAGAAATTAAAATGGCATTTGGGCCAAGCTGCTTGGCAATGTTAGAGAGGCAGCTGACTGATTCTGGTAAGCCTGCCACAGCCTACCAACAGAGGGCTTGC
Organism: Podarcis pityusensis; assembly: GCF_964106645.2. Classification (NCBI taxonomy): domain Eukaryota; kingdom Metazoa; phylum Chordata; class Lepidosauria; order Squamata; family Lacertidae; genus Podarcis; species Podarcis pityusensis. Next base: position 87,591,175 of record NC_138028.1, read on the forward strand.
CAAAGGGCACATTGCCCAGGGCCCTCTAAAATCTGGCACTGGCCAGAGCACAGCGAGGTGGCTGCCTCAAGCAGTTGAGTCTGGGGTCTTGTGAAAGGGCAGCAAATTGATAGCAATTTAATTTCACTGTTGTATTTGCTGAGGCACTTGTGGGATTTATGGTCACCTGTGTCAGAAGAATGCAGCCAACCTTAATGGCCTTGAGTAGGGGAGAGGGGTGCCATTAGCTGTTCCTCCTCAGGCAGCAGAACATATTGGACTGGTCCTGCAGCTGGCCTTGCTTCTCTTACCAGTGGAGGCTGCTTCGATCTCAATGACCCAGCAGTCTCAACCTGCCCTCAGCCAGACCCCCCCCGTCTGCTTTCTTCCTCACAGCCAGTCCAGTAAGCAGTCCTGCCTGTCAGCTTCCTCACCCTTAGTCTCCGTGCTGCCCTTATATAACTCAGTAGAGAAGACAGAGGAGACAAAACTAGAATCAGTTTGCTCTGCCTGTCAGGCTCCCTGTCTTCCACCCTACCAGTCCCAATGGGCACTGGGCACTGCAGACTTGCTTCCTTCTTTCCTCATCAGAAACAGGACACATCTTTAAATAAGATGGTTTAATGGCCTGGCAGCTGTGTTAAGCCCCCTTATTGGTGGGTGCAGGGGAGATCTCGGCCTATGGTTGCCCTCATGCGTATGCACAGGGCATGGGGGAAAGCTTAAAGGAGCTGCTCCCCTCCTCCCCGTTCCCAGTTGAAGGCAGAGGACGGCTGTGCGTCCTTGGTCAGAGCGCAAAATTAAATTAGTTGGGCCTGAGCTCTCTGGAGACAATAAAGCAAATGGGCCAGTGCTGGAAGAAGAGGGGGAGGGGTTCTTGAGCAAGGGCTGTGTGAGGCCTTGCTGGCAATTCCCTGATTAAAGTGCCTGGCAGAGTAATTAGCCAAGTGTTCCTGAGGCGAGGCCAGGCCTAGGCCACAACTCTGTCAAGAGCAATGTCAGCTTCTGCGTTCCTAGTTCCAATGCACCAGGCTGCAGCAGATGGGAGAGGAACAGGACCTCCTCCTAACCTGCTTGGTTTAATAGTTCTGGAAAGGCATTGGCGCAATAAATAGTCAGGGAGAACTGGCACTTCTCTGAAGGAAATAAGAGGCAAGCTTGTCACCTGTGTATGTTGTTGCATTGAAATGAATGCAGAAAGTGAAGTTGTCCATTGCCTGGCGTTGAGGTCAAGCTGGACTGCCATCTGGCATGTTTCAAACCAGGCTGTCTATAGTTTATCTTCCTCCCTCCCTCTTGTTTGGTTCCCAGGCAGATTTTATTCACCATTCATTCACTCTGCAAGGGGTTTGGCAACTTAACATCTGTGAGGAGAGTGATGGTGATGAGGTCTTTGGTAGCAGGGTCATTCAGAAGATGCAGGGATGGGCTAGCATCCGGATTCGTGGCAGTCTCAACATAATCTGGGCCCTCTGGACACTATTGGCCATCATAAGGATACCCTGCTCTGAGTGACAAGAGGCATTTGAGAGCATTGTGGCTCCACTTCAGCTTCTTAGGCTGCTGCATCTTTGGAGTTCACCACAATCCTAAGCTGAAGTGTTCTAGGCAGCAGCCAATGACCAGTTTCTTTACTGGAAACATCTTGAATGTTTCTAGTTGATGCCACTAGAGCTTTGACTTGAGCAGCTGTTCAAGATACATCACTTGGAAGAGGAGCAAATGCTGAATCCAACATGAAACATAGCCTAGGACTCAGGCATTGTGGTAGTTGCAAGGCGTATTGTGCAATTGGACTTCAGATGGCTATGGAATAGCAAATAACACATTGCCCCAAAGGAGGAAATGAATCACATAAAAAGAAACAGAAAGAAGACAAAAGAGGACATAGTTCTGCATAAATCTGCAGGTGCTAATTTATACATATAGATGCCATTTTGCAAATCATTTATATAATTTGAATTGAAATACAATGCATCTCACCACAGCAGGGAAGACTATGACCAGGTGATCTAGCAGATGGTAGTGAGAAGAAACTAATACAGACAGGAATACCTGATTATATCCTGACCTGGCCTCAGTTATCTATGCTCTAATAACCTCTGGGTTAGACTACTGCAATGCATTATATACAGAGCTGCATTTGAAGATTGTTCAGAAACCAGTGTTAGTTCAGAACATGGTTGCAAGAATCAGAGCGACATGTTATGCCAATGCTGCACCACCTACACTTATCCATTGTGCTCTGTAGTATGTAGGGTAGGGAAAATGCACATAGTAATGAGGCAGGATGTGGGTATAGCTTTACTATATGTTAAAGAGGGAAGGGAGGAACTGGATACTGAGTTGCTATTTTGGGGAACAGGCCTATGCTGCTTCCTATAAGATGCCATTCCACCCGGATAAAAAACCTGAGTAGGTCAGTGCCTGCCGCTGCAGGCAGAGGTCATGGGTGTCTGTAGACAGAAGCTTAGTATTCTGCACACTTTGGCTTGGAGGGAAAGATCCAGGTCAGACCCAGTAGCAGTGCAGCGCCAAAGCTCCTCTCTGTGCCAGTAGGTGGCCTGCGGGTTTTTGTGCTGTGCTTGCATTCCCTGGCAATGTAATCAGTAGAGCTGATCGCAACAGCTCAGCTTAACACCTAGCACTGAATTGCTTAAGGGATGCGAGCAGTGTGTGAGTTTTATACGGGCCATACAAATGAATTAGCTAAACGTGGACCCCTGTCTCTGTTCATCTGCAAGAAATAGGCTATTGACAAGAGAGAATTAGACTTGAGGCTGGCCTAGCCCAGGAGCTCCTTTATGAGAGCTGCCCTATCCTTTGTTGTTATGCTGTGCTGAATACATCTGGTGGAACACAGTGGCTAAGAGGCTGAACAGTGAACTAGTAAATTATTAAGGCTATCAATAGTTACTAGCCATGATGGTCATGTCAGAAGCAGTATGCATCTGAATACTAGTTGCTGGGGAGCACAAGTGGGGAGACTGCTGTTGTGCTTCAGTCTTGGTTGCAGGCTTCCCATAGGCGTCTAGTTGGCCACTGTGAGGAGAGGACAGTAGACTAGATGTAAATCCCCTAGTCTGCTCCTCATCTCTATGTTGAACCTGCCCAAAGCGGCCAATATTCCTTCAGCCCACTCACCCAGCATCCTCAAGGTGGGAGATGGCAATAATACTGCTGACCTATCTTGCAAAGCTGTTGTAAGGCAATGACTGAGATAATGCACACAAAATAGATTGAACTCTCTAAAGTGCTACACAAATGCTAAGCATCTGAAAGTGCAAAATGCAATGGGCAGTTGCAAGCCTACCTTTAAGCAGGAGCGGGAGGGGTAACCTGCTGCCCTTAGCCTAACTGCATTCTGATTGGCCAGTGTCATGAACTGGCAGGACGGCAGGGAGGAGGAAGAGGATCCTGGTGAGGGGTTTAGCCATGACTGGGGCACACCGGGGCAGGCTGGGGATGGAGAAGGAGAGATTGGTGTAGAAAGTACTCATGGGGTGATGGAGGATGCTGAGGAGATGGAGGTCAGTGTACAGGAACCAGAGCAGCAGGACCCATCACCAGAGCCAGAGGGGCTCCTGTCTTCCCAAACATGGCAGGCTCTGAGGTGTAAGGAGCAGCAGGAGGTATGCTGTAGGAGGCTGAGGCAGGTGAGGGCCCACAGCCCAGCTCATTAGCTGCCCAGGTGGGGCTCACTAGCTCTGGTGATTCCTCAGCTGGAGTAGACTCAGAACAGGTGAGGGTCACAGGGAAGCAGAGCTGAGCTGCTGTGTCTGCTTAGCTTCCAACATTGATTGGACCATGGCTTGGATGGCCCAGGGAGCTCTTTGGGGCTATGCTTGTGTGGGACTGACCTCCAGGTACCCTGACCCCCAGATTGGCTGCAAAGGTAGGAACCTGGCCAGATTGGGCTTTGGAGTTGTTAGGCTGCTGGAATGTGTGCTAGCCACTGCTGTGGGATTGTGCACTCCAGTGGGACTTGCCGCCATGTACTCCATGGTTCAGAACAGGCAGGGACATACTTAGGGGTTGGGTAGGTTGGCTCCTGGCAAAGGCGCAGGCCCAGAGGAGTGCAAAAATTGTGTCTCTACACCCTGGCCCAGAGCAGCTAGGAAAATAGTTTCAGGCAAGAAATGCACCCCATTCTCTGCTAGGTTGCTGGGATGCGATCCTTCCCACTCATAACTGAATGCTTTTACCCCTGCTCTTCCTCCAAATTGGCAAGAGCAGCTTATAGGGCAGGTGGGAGTTGGAGTCCAGCATCTGGAAGACCACAGGTTCTACTGCTTTAAGGGGCCATGAGACTCTCAGTAGTTTTTGCTGCAACAGATTAACACAACTACTCTTTTGGAAATGATTCCTATTTTAAACAACTCCTTGCAGAGACTAAGCGACATCACAATTGAACCAGCCAATCCTAATCTTTCTTAACTGAGATTGCCAGGATCAAGTAATTTTCAAACTTAGACTGCAATCCTACCATCACTTACCTGGGAATAAGCCCATTTGAACTCAATGGGGGTTAATTCTGAGTAGCCCTTATAAGATTGTGTTTTTAATTTCTTAGAGACAGATCTTACTTTTCACATTTAGGTAGGTATCACAGAATGACCTAAGGCAATGGAGTACATAACGTCAGCAGAGTAGGTCTGCCAGGGCTCACATATGGGGAAAGCTATGAACTATTTAGTGAGAAGAAACAGTCCAGTAATTAGACTATTGTTTTCTTTGGCCAGGAAGAAACAGTAAACCAAGCAGGCCTTTGTACAACAAGGGACGTGACCAGACAGGAAATGGGCAATTTGCATGAGACAAGCTAGGCCAGGGGGGAAAAAAGACTACTGGGGAATGCAGATTTATATACAAACTCAGATGCAGCTTTTGGTGGTCATCCAACATGGAGATTCCTGAGACAAGAGAAAAACAGGAACAAAATTCCAAAATGTCGTCTAATCTTTGCCCACATTTGGGCTAAAACAAAAAATACGAGGCCATGGTGAATAAAACTAGTAGTCCATTCAACTAAGTTTGTTTGTTTTGAACCTAATAAACAGGTTCCTTGCTTGCAGGTTTTCCATAGGCATGTGGTTGGCCATTGTGAGAACAGGATGCTGGACTAGATGGGGCACTGGTGTAGACTCTTCTTAGACAAGTTGGCATTAACACTTGTTGACTCTCCTCTGGAACAGTCTAGTTAGTAAAGCTTGGTGGGTCCTATTTTTACCTGTTGTCCCATCCATTCTTCTGTGACTGGTAGGAGATTGGTGCTTCCAAGGACTGTACACCAGTGAATTCCTCACAGTTCTCTTTCCCTACTAACCAGCAGAGTCTGTCAGTCCTGTGTTTTGCTGCAAGGTTAACTTGCAGCTGTGAACCAACAGTTCACCTTGCACTGCTGATAATAGGCATTAGGTTCTGGTGAGGTTTATAAGCCAGTATTGCAGCATGCTGCCTGGGACCTAGAGATCATTACAGTGAAAATAATAATAATAATAATAATAATAATAATAATAATAATAATAAATAAATAAATTTATATACTGCCCTATACCTGGAGGTCTCAGGGTGGTTCACAGAATAAAATCAAAGTATAAAACCACAAAATACATAATCAAAATAAAAGCAACAACCCAGTAACCCCCCCCCCACATTTTAAAAGGGTATAGGATGTCAATTAAATCAACCAAAGGCCTGGCTAAAAGGGAATGTTTTTGCCTGGCACCTAAAGGTATAATGAAGGCACCAGGCGAACTTCCCTGGGGAGAGCATTCCACAGACAGGGAGCCACTGCAGAGAAGGCCCGTTCTCATGCTGCCACCCTCCAGACCTCTCAAGGAGACACATGAAGAAGGGCCTCAGAAGATGATCTCAGGATCCAGGTAGGTTCATATGGAAAGAGACGGTCCTTGAGGTATTGCGGCCCCAGTAGAGCATCTGCTTTGCATGTACAGCATCCCAGGTTTGATACCTGGCATTTTTGAATAGGTTGGGAAAGACTTCTGCATAAAACTTGAGAGGGCCATTGCCAGAGAGTGCAGATGGACCAATTGTTTGAAACCATATAAGGAAGCTTCCTATGTTTCATCAACCAACATTTTCATGGCATCCAACATTAGTTTAATTTTAAAGGATGACTGGGTGACTCTTAAAAGCAACTTGACTTTTGGGAATCCTGCTGACAGAAGTTTAGTCTTGATAGGCTATATGGCTTCCAACTGGAGGGCTGTTTGGAATGTGGGTTAGGATCAAGAGGCAAATCTACTGAATCTGGTAGTTTTGGTCTCGGCAAAGACATTGACAGAACACAAGTCCCCTTTTCTTGTTGAGGGGACACAGTTGGGACTTGGCCTACATTTAAGTGAGGTGGTGGTTGTTGTTGTTGTTTTACTTCTGTGTCTTTGGTCAAATCCATACCATATTTTCCTTTGTTGGCAGACTTAAATTAGCATCTACTGAAGGAACCTTGTCACGGGCTATCACTGACCTTGTCCATCATGGTGCAAAATAGCTCTTTTTTTCTGGAACGGTACATCCTAACTGATGCATGTCCTATTCCTGCTGAGGTGCCCTGGTTTTTGTGCCAAACACCATCACAGCAAGTATTTGATGACATCAGGTCCTCTTAATTGAGTCTGTGCCCTGTGATGCTGCCAGGGCAGGACTTTGGGGCAGAAGTCCAGGGCCTCACTTGGCAGAAAGAGCAGGAGGGGCTCCCAAACGCAACAGGACTGACTTGCCACATTTTGATGTAAGTGAAGTAATACACAGTACTGTCAAAAAGGGGACCCATGTATGATCACTGAATCCAATCACAGTCTCTCATCACTTACCTGCACTACCAAGTCTGTGCCTTACTTCTGTAGCCTTGTCTCTCTTTTCCCCAACTCTTCCCCTCACCATCTATTTCTTGTCTGCATGGCTTTTCTGCTGCCCAGAAGTGTCTCAGAACCAACCGAGATTAGCAGGGGCCTCCTTTTTGGGATGCTTCCAAACTGGGAGAAGGGAGCCAGTTGGATTCAGATAAGCTTCCAGCCAGCAGCAAATCAACATGTGCCCAAAAGCCAGCATTGTTTCTCATCCTTGGTTAGAGCGTGAGTGCATGAGGAATGCTGGGCTGAAAGCTTATACAGCCCGTTTGGTGGTTCATTGAAAATTCAGATATGTTATTGGTTCAGAATGAGGCAGTGTGATTCTTGAAAAAAGAACTGGATGTAGCCAATAGGGAGCAAGTTGTTGAAATCTCCTTGTGATGACCAGTGTTTAACCTGCAACATCCTTTTGTAGTTTGAGGCTTTAAGCCATTTTCAGATCTCCAGTGTGGATTTGACTTGTGCTGCCCAGTGTGTGCTGCTGACTCTCAACTTTTGTGGATCCCTTGCCCTGCCCATCTGGGTGGGACCCAGGAGAAGGAACAATGTTGGGTGTAGAGTCCCTGCATTCCTATTCTGCTATACCCTTCTATAGCACTGTTGTCACAGAGCATGCTTTGTGTTGATGCAGCCTGCTTTGATGTATCCTGGCTGTATGTGTGCATTTGCACACTGCCTTGAGCCTGCTGCCTTGGCGTAAGTGTGCAGCTTTAGCAAGGCAGCCACTCTTATTGGCCCTCTCCTCCAAATTTCTCAAATGAGATGTCCCACATTTTACTTCATTTTTTTTTAAAGCCTTACACCACTGACTTTGCGGAGTTCCACCTGCTCCTGCGTCCTTGCCTCTTCAAGCACACGCCTACAACTCTGATGGCCCTCAAAGCCAGGACCTGACGGGTTGAACTGACAAGCCGTTCCCCCGCCCTTTCCCAGCGCCCCTCAACGACGCTCCTCAGACATCAAGGCTAAACGCGTGCATCTATGTGTATGCACAGATCCCACTTACTTCTAATTGATACAGGATCACGAGTGCCATTTACGCAGCTCTTCAGAGTGATGTGTTGCTAACTGGTTAATTAAGCATGGCAAACCTAGAGACTGGATTGTGGCAACGAACTGGGGAGGTCAGGAGAAGGAAATCACGTACCCATCGAAGGGGGCACATTACTAAGGGGGCGGGGGGTGTCGATCAGCCATCGATGGAGACGGTTTGATGCGCGCGGAGGGGGGGGGAGAGAAGAGAGGGAAGACGCTGCGCTTTAATCATCCACGAGCAGAACATTTGGGGATGGGAGCGAGACCCAGGGCTGGAGTCCCCCTCCCCTAAAAAACCCTCCGTCGTTGAGGCTCCCACGTCGAAGCAAGAGGTGAAGGCTGAGCGACTCGCAGGATCGATTAGGGTTAACGCCGCAGGGAGGGGGAGGGACCGCTGGCCAGCCCTCGACGCAGGCCAGGCCAGGGCAGTGCTGTCCTTCGCGGTCCGCTTGGGCGTGAGGGCAGGTTCGGGTCTCGGCTGCGGCACGTGCGTCTCCGCCCTCCCCCCCGTCGCCACCCCCCAGCAGCGCGCGGCCCGAACTCGGAGCGCTCCCCGGCGGCTTGGAGGGAGCTGATCGAGGCAGCGCCGCGTCGCCCTGCGCCCCTACGCGCACTGCGGGGCTGGAGAGTCCGCGCTACCGTTTGCCGCTGCCGGAGAGGCGCGCGAGCTGGCGGGCGCGGGGGGGGGGGGGCGGGAGGTGAGAAGGGGGAGGGAGAGGAGGAGGGGGGCGGTGTCGCCGCCACCGCCGCCAGCGCTCAGCAGGTCGGGAAGCCGCGTGCGGCGGGTCAGTGCTGCGAGGGGAATCCATCCGGCCGGCACCGCCGCCCCGCAGGGTCCTCGCCCCTCTTTTTGCCTCCCGCCGCCGGCGCCGCGGCGCGCAGGGCTCTGCAGAGGCTGCGATCGACGAAGCAAGGGGGACGCGACGCGCCTGCACCAACCCCGGCTGTCGCTCGCCTGCCCGCGTCCCTCTCTCCCCTCTCCATTTTCCTCCGGCTGGGAAGGACACCCCCCTCACTCCCCATCCCGCTCCTCGGTCGCCTCCGGGTGGGGGCTGGAGTGTGAACGGGGATTCCCACTTCGGGGCGAAGCGGGATCCCTCGCCCGACAGCGGCAGCAGCAGCAACGATGACGCGCCTGAGCTGGTGCTTCGCTTCCCTGATCCGCTGGGGAAAATACTTCTTCTCGTGCTTCCTGCCCCTGCGATTCTGCCTGCACCGGGAGGTAAGCGGGGCTGCATTGGCGGGGGGTGGGGGGAGAGATGGCGGCGTCACCTCGAAAAAGCTGCGTAGTGTGAGGGAGTTCCGAGTTAACTGGCGAGAAGAGCCCCCCACGCCACCCGCAGCAGCGCGATCATGAAGGCACATCGGACCCCCCTCCCCAATCGAGTTTCCCCCGGTCCTTTCCCCGCGTGCGCTGCAAAAAACTGGCTCGCGCCTTGATTGTTCAGTTCACCGCCCCCCCCTTCTGCACAGGCTTAGTCGTCTGCCCACCAGGCGTGCTTGCCTCGGGGCCACCAAGTCCCCTGCAACCGCTGCCCGAGCGTGCTCTGCCCAACTCTCCCTTGGATGCATGCACACGCACACAACCGTGACATGTTCGCTGGCTCGCAGACTGCAGAAGCGCCCTCGTGCTCATCAGCTGCTGAGAGCGGGACATAGTCGCTGTAACATGGAGCACTGCACACGCACGTCTCAAGCCACTTAAGGCTTATATACCCTTTAGCACACACGCACTCTCTACCATGCACTTGGATCTCTGCACACCCACCAGCTCACCCACATAATGCACCTCTCTTTGGCTCCTGACAAATTCACACAGGTTCCTACAGCAGAAATGGGGGGAAAGGCAACTTGCTCCTGAATTCAGCGATTCCATTGCCCAGAAGGAGCCAGGTGCAGAACGCACACAGTCTAAGCGCTGCAAATAGGTGCTGGGGGTGGGGGGGTGGGGCTACTGACCAATCTCCTCCTGCCTGATTTGCACATTGGTTATACAGTCAGAGAGATGCTTCTGCTGGCTGCTCCAAGGGCCTGTCTCACCCTCTCCACACACCTTGCTTATCCTATTGCCTGATTGCTTCTGTGGCTCTTTCTTTCCTGGCTCCCTTTGGGAATGTCACCAGCAGGGGACCAGGAGAGATGATGCTGTCTGGAGCTGCCATCAGTTTGCTGCTGCTGCATTGTTGGGAAGGTTCTGAACAAAAGGGCTGCTGCTGGTGAAAGCTACCCAGATATATATAACAGGTGGGGGGAGGCAGGCAGGATTGCAAAGCAGGTTCCAGGTGGCTGTTGTCCAGTATTAAACTGCACACTAAAGACCACACTCAAATCAAATGTAGGCATATATAGGGCCCTGCAGTGATTCTGCTTCGGACCTGCCCTGCCAAGTGACTTGTGTCCTCCCTGAGCCAGCAGGGGGTGACACATCACAGCAACATACCACTTGTTACTTGGGTATCCCAGAGACAGATGCTGGTTTCTGCATCTGTAAGAAGCCAGGCTTTTCTTTTCTCTTTGTAAAATCTCACCATATATCTTGAAGGAGAGCATGGTGACCGTGGTACAAGTAAAGGATCTGTCTATCTGGAGAACAGTCAGTGATGGAATGTCAGAAGTGTGTCTGTCCTGGGGAAATGATGCGGAGGGGGGGGGGGAAGAATTCCTTTGGAATGCTTCCCCCTTCCTCAAGCTCTGTGGAATGCAATAATAAAGTAAAATAAGACCAAGTTCTTCTAAACTATTTTTTTTCTCCCGGCCTCTTTTCCTTCCTTCTCCCCCTCCCTTGATTTTTTTAAATGTTCTTCCCGGTTCCTCAGTCATGTCATCACCAGGGCAATGGGAAAGCAGCATGGGTGACCAGCAGCACCCTTTAGGACCCTCCAGCTCACAAGTTCCTCATGGAGCAGATTTGCAACCCACTCTGCTGTCTTTGAGCTGAGGGGGAAGGGAGTCGGTGGCCTGGCATCTTCTGAAGAAGCTCTCCTGGGAAGGGTTTCTGGTGAAGTTTGGGCGTGCATTTGGATGAGCCTTAAGGATGTTTTGGGCCCTGAACACCCTCTGCTTTTGAAGTGGAATTGGCTTGCCTTTGCAGCCATCTGAAGCTTGCTCTGTGTGTTGCCCCAAATGACTGCAGTTCCTGGTACTGAGGCTAGAGGAAGATACCTTCCCAGCACTGGTGACCCCTATGTCTCTTCCGCACCCCAATGTTTCAAGGCTCCCATGCTGAGTGTGTAGGAGCCAGGAAGGATTAGGGATATTCTTGTGGGTGGAGGGAGGGGGAGGAAGCTTTGCCAAGACTGTAGATGTGAAACACAACAGGGGAATATGGCATCATGAATCTGTTACTAGGGCTGTCCATACTCTGCAGTAAACTAAAATAAGATGAAAGTTCTGCACCAGTGAAACCCATATTCTGGCCTGTGAAGATCTGAATTCTGTGAATTGAATAAATTGAGCAGATGTGCATGTATTTGCTTATTTTGCATAATTTGTGCTCAAAAAAAGGAAAAAAACACACACGAAGCCTTCACCTTCAACAATTTAAAATCCTGCTTAGTCCTCTCTCAGGATGTGCAGATATCTTGCTAGCTCCTGCTCACAGTTAAGAGACCAAGAGAAAGCTGTGTGGTTATTTGTTCCTCCCCAGCAGGTTCCCCCCCCAAAACAAATTACATTCTTTTGTCATAACCACAGTTACAGAATATGTCAGTTCTCCCCACTCCCATGGTAACCAGGGTTAAGGCCACTATGGTTCCCTTTTAAACAAGTTTGTTAATCAGATTCAGACCCTGGTTTCAAGTTCTCATTAAAAAGAGAGAGAGGTTCACCTTAACCAGGGTTAATGTCAGTGATGACCAGTTCCTTAACCAAGGCTAAAGCAGGAGAGGGGAGTTTGCTGTGTGGACTAAGCATGCAGTCAACCTCAGCTGAAGTATCAGTAGCCAGTATTGTGGGAACCATAGTTGCAGCAGCACTGGCTCTCAGCTGCCTGACATTTTGCCAATGTACTTTCAAGTCTATCATTGTAGTCCTAAGGCCCAGAAACTTTATTTGTAATGAAACCTGAGTTTCGTAAGAGACAAATTTTTATGTGGAATACCGGATTCCTTACTTACAATGCAGTGCACACAATACACAAAACCATGCTTGCGAAAGGCAATTGACTGCAATAAACATGCAGGCATTTCTCGTTTATTCTGAGGGATCACAGTATATTTCTTACAGCTATCACATTTGTTGCTGAAGAATCACACTTTTCCAACAACCAAGACAACAGTATTTTGTTTCTTAGCTAATGTTCCTCTTGTATTGATGAATGCTGTGCAGAGAAAATGGTTGAATGAGTGTCATAAATACCTATTGGCTAGTGCCCATGCCATCTCCGATGATGTACCATATAACTTTTAATCCCTCCTGCTTGTGGTATTTTTAAAATTTTAAAATGAGCCAGGGCAAAGCTATCCCTCCTGCATCATAGCTATCATCTGTGTAGTCTAGGGATCAGCAATTATAGCACCAAATGCAATCAAAACCCTCAACTGGGAGTAAGCCCCATTGACTTCAATAGGAGAAAGCAGATGTTAGGATAGTGCCGTAAGATGCTGGGAGAAGGGAAAGAGCACGTGGGACCCACAATTAGAGTGAGCAGTGTAGGTTGGAGTGGGAAAGGGGGAATGGAGAGTTTAATCTTCATGCTGGTATAAGCAGCCATATCTGCCCACCGGTGGAAACAGGATACTGGTCTGAATGGCCTGTAAGGAGCTCTAAAAGCTCAGGTTATCCAGCCCAAATTGAGGTGCACCATCAGAGCTGGAGGTGGGAGGAACTAGGAGGGCAGAATGCTAAAGAGAGAGCACCCCCCTTTTCAATCCCAGTTGTCTGAGACCCAGTGGTAGCTGCAGTTTCCTTCACAGAGCAGTGCTGTGTGGCAGGAGTCCCCAGCAGCAGCAGCAGCAGCAGCAGCAGCAGCAGGAAGAGGCAAAGGAGGCAACGGGCTTTTCTTCTTCCCTTTGCCCTTGCAGGGTCCTTTAGCAAAGTGGCTTGTTCCGACTGAGTGAAGCTGTTGCCTTGCACCACGGGCACTTTGCAGCCCAGCTTCCCTGCGCTGCCTCTTTTGTCATGATGATTAGCTCTCCCCTCTCTGCTTGCTTAGCAGGGAGTTTAGGGGCCAAGTTGTATTGCTGCTGCTGCTGAGAAGCTTCTGCCATCCTCACCACCACGCTGCAGTAGCTTTCCTGGGCTTCTGCTGCAGCCAAAGCAATGCCTCCGGAGATGGGGGGTGGATTGGGGAGGGGAGAGAGAGAAGGCAGCTGTTGTCTTTGGTGCAAGAAGTGCTTTGAGCAAATTGCTTAGCTGTAGGGTGTATAGCAAAGGCCAAATTGGTTCCAGTGCAGTGGGACCACACAGGCTTGCTAGCAGACAGCAGTGAGGGGCCAGGGCATTTAGCTCATGTCTTCTCTCTCCACCCCAGAGCCCTTTGTGCTTGTTGTGCTTCTGAGGCCCTGAAGGGGGTGCTGTGCAGTGCAGTGACACTTGTGTTGCAGGGGGCTCAGGAGTTGTTTTCATCCCATTATTCTGGGGCAAGGGTAGGGAACCTGTGACCTTCCAGATACTGCTGAACTGCAGCCCCCATCAGCCCTGACCATTGGCCATGCTGGCCAGGGCTGGTTGTTGTTGTCTAATGATAGCTGGCAGGCACCAGGTTTCCCCTCCCATACCCCTGTTTGGGGGCAACAGTGAATGTCCACTAAATTCTTGGTGGCGGACTGCAGGTCTCTGATGCCTCAGGCTCCCCCTGGCTTAACTCAAGGGATTTGGCTTGCATAATTGATTTATTTTATCATTTGTTGACAGTATTTATAACCTGCTCTTCACTGAATTTTTTTTCAACCCCAGAGTGGGGAAACAAAGTAATAAAAATAAACAGAGAAAAAACAATAGTATTCGCAGATTACAAAATCATATCAACAGGTCAGATAAACAACAAATTTGCCGTTCCGCCATGAGGTAGATGTGAAAAACTATGACAAAAATTGTAAGCATTCCAGTTTAACCAAATACCTGGGTAAAAAACAAACACAAGACATTCAAACAGATTAAACAGCCATTGGTCTTAGCAAGAATCCCCACCCTATTTTTCACTTATGGGAGCCCACTCACTCCCCCTCTGTCTCTCACACAAAGAGGGCCCCACTCTGTGTCAACAGACTCACTCAGTGGCTTTTGAGCAATTTAAGATCTTTCACCCGCCTCCAACTCTCCATCCCATCCAAGCTCTCGCCCTGAGTGGCACAGAAGCATCACATTCCTTAGAGCAGGCCTGAGCCAAAACTGGGAGCAAGGGAGGCAATTTTGGCTCCTTGTATCTGCAGCGCAGGGGCCACCAGAGGAAGTTGTGCTGAGTGTTTTTCCAATGTGAAGCTTCAGTAGACCCCTGGGAGCTTCTGTGTTAATAAAGCCTGGATGTTGAACTTGTGGGAGAAGGAAGAGAGGAGGGGCAGTTGTGATGTGAATGAGCATTGTGGCCAGTCTTGGACTTGCTGTCACATGGCTGAAGGTGGCTACAAATGTGAATGAAGTTAAGAACTGATTTAAGAACTTGTGTGTAGAAACCAGCTTCAGTGTGGGATTTGGAATGGAAAAGTAACAAGGTAGGAGGGGGTGCTTAATCCTTTCCCCTTCCACTACATCTTCCTCTCGAGTCGTTTTCCCCCTGTGGTGTTCCAGAGACACCACTGTAAGAGTACTGCAGACCTGGAAAGTTGCTGGCTGTAGTTGTGGTAGAAAAACAGTAGTCAGTTCAAAATTGCCTGCTTCTGTAGTTAATGTTCCCTAGAAGAAGAAGCTAGCTAGGTTTTCATTCATTCATTCATATGATTTACATATATCCCACTCTTTAGGCAATAAGGGCAGCTCACAAAACAAAGAAACAGTAGTTAGACAGTGCAATTGTTGGTAACATATTATCCAACCTTTTGCGTTCTATGTCTGTATGGGGAGAAAAGCCTACAGGCCACAATCGTGCATCCAAAAATGTATAACGCAAGCCTTTTTAAAATGGAAAAGAAGCATTTGGAGGGGGAAAGCTATACTGTGGTGGGTGCTTAACCCTGTCATCACCCATGGTTTCTCTGCCTAAATGCCTTCCCATCTCACAGGCATGCCTTGGCTGTGGGCAGGATTGGGTGTCCTTATATTTGGAACCAGGGTGGGTGAGTGAGAGGGACAGCTTTTGGGAAGAGGACGATTTGGGAAGAAGTTGTGGATGGGGAAAGCATTAAGCACCCCGTCACTCCTCTGCTTCAGATCCCCCTTCTCAAGCTATTGTTTGTGATGCTGCACAACAGGGCACACAGTGGGTATATTTCTGCCCCAGTGATGCATGGGATTGCAAGCTTAGGCGACTCCTTCAGTTTCACAGGTATGCACTGGCTATGAGAACAGGTCTTGCTGCTGTTGTTGCTTTTATGTTTATGTGCACTGCATTCACATGCGCTGGGGAGTGCATTTATTACTCACAGCTTCCCAGGCTGCAAATAACTGGCACAGAAATTGACCAAATGAATGTGTAGGGAAAATCCAGAGTGTAGGATGATAAGGAGATGGAACTTGACCTACAAATCCCGTTCCTTGTTTCACTAACCCCAGTGACCTTTTGCCTTGTAGCAAAAAGAATGAGAAGAAAAATAGGTCACATATTTTAATATATGCTTTCATTTGGGTTGTATTTCAAAGGTTGCTTCCGGATGACCTGTTTATTGAGCATTCAGTCTGATTTGTTTGCAGGCTAGATGACGCTGGCTATTTAATTAGCATTCATCCTGACATCATTGTGGGGAGGTTAAATGATGTGGCATCAAAGCAAGCCTTGACCCACGGTTTCCAGTGCATTTTCCCATCACTTTCCTTATTACCAAAAGTCTGATTTGGGAGAGTGGGATTTGTTGTGCAGGGGTGCCAAATAAACTGAGATTATGCATCCTGAATTTGCCGGTATTTGACTGAATCCCACCCCAAAATAGCAACAAGTCTGCAAGGACGCCAAGTGTGTGTCAAAAAGTGAAAACTTAAGGTATTTCAGATGAAGAGTGCATTTAAAAGTTTATTGTGATCTGTACAGATGTGATGTGAGCTCACCCTTTACAAGCTTATCTTAATGGGCAGCAACTTGCTTAAAAGCTCTTTCTGTCACTTTTGATCAGTCTTCCCCAACCTGGTGCACTCCAGATGTTATTGAGATTCCAACTCCCGTCAGCCCCAGCCAGCATGGCTGACAATCAGAGGTGCTGGGAGCTGTAACCCAACAACACCCAGAGGGTGTGGTCTGTTGTGGAAGGTATCTTAGATGATCTCACCAGAATAAAAGCCCTTTGGCTACAGAGGTTACTCCCAATTTAGGGTATCTGTTGCTCAAAATGTTTTGGGATAATTTCCACTGTCCTGATTTTCATGCATAGAAGTGCTCCTGCAATGCACTCTTTGCAGCAAAGCAAGCAATGTGGGTATTTATACCAAGATGCAGCCATCATGCCAGCCCCTCTGAGACAGGAGTGGTGATGATGGTGGAGCACCCTTGATTGTGCCAGTCTGTGCCATTCCCTCCTCCCTCCTTTCTCCATTTGACTGTTCATATTGCCTGTGTGATTTCACATAACTCAGGAGGAATTGGGTTTTGCTACATCAGCAACGTCCCTGGTGAAATGAGTGCATCCCGGCATCAGCGTGTCCTCCGCTGACCAGAGATAAGCAGAGCACCTTTACAGAGGTGTGTATGACTGTACCCTATCACAGTAGATTCAAGTGGGTTCTCCCCCCCAACACGCACACATTATCTGTAGCATTTAAAAACACAGAGATTTGATATGGATTGCAGGAACTCTCTGCTGGCTGCAGCTCAGTGTCAAATGCACTTGCTTTGGAAGATGCATGGCTTCTGAGGGCGTTGTGTGAAGTGGCTCTTGTTTTTAAGGGCACATACAAATGTACCTGGAAAACCACATATTCCACATCCCCCCCACCCCCGGCAGTTCCTCCCTGCCTTTTCACTGCAAATGACAGACTGCTATTGTTCTTCTTCATGTACATCGGGCAGACTGTCCACCTCCTCATTCTTTTAAACGTGCAGCTTCAGGGCTGTTGTCAGCACAGAGCTGACAGAGTCTGAGCATCTGAACAGGACCCACTGCTGACACCTTAATTCCCCCCTCCTTGTGCTACAATAAATCCTGGAAGGCTGGGGTTAGCGGAGCCACTCTTAAAATTCCCCACACTCCAACCAACATAGCATTGCTTTTTTGGCATTGTAGGAAATTAAAATGGAGACTCTCTCAGACACGCCTTGGAGCATTTGTTCTCTCTCTCTCTCTCTCTCTCTCTCTGTGTGTGTGTGTGTGTGTGTGTGTTTAGGGGTTTCCAGTGGAGAGCACTTTGCTGAAGGCCCCATCAAGCCCAGAGATGGCCCAATGCAAGGCATACCCTTGTTCAATTGAATATTTATTCATTAGCTTATTTGTTTTTTTAAAAAATCTTAGAGAGAGAGAAGTTAAAAACTGCTGTGGGAAGAGATGACAAGATGATCAGTGACAGAATAGATACAAACCAGTAGGGACTGTGCACAGTCAATTTCTGCTGGAAGCTGGCAGAATTGGCTTTCCCTGAGCTTGATACAAGGGAGGAGAGAGTTTCGTTGAATGTGAGTGCATCTCCAGACTGGTGTTGGTGGTTGTTGTTTTTTGGTGGGTGTATTTTGCAACATGTCATTTCCCCATTAATAGTTAATTAGTGGTGGGTTCATATTGGGCATTCCATTTTGTGAGTTGTTCTGCAATGCTTCCCCAATGTTATCACATTATTTCCTTCTGCCGAGGGGGATGAGTGCAGTCTTGTACTGTAGTGCAGCAAAAGTGAGATAAAATGATAATAAACCAGAACTTTTATGGAATAAATGCAGATAAAAGCTTTCAGCAGGAACTTATGGAACATATACTGATTGGAAACAAGGCAGTTTGTCCACCTGGAAACTTTTGCAGGTCAAACAGTATAGAAAGCAGGATCGTGTGTAACTGCCCTGATGCCATCACGAGCATGAATCATGAATGCATAATAAAAATGATGTCTGGAGGGGCCCAAATAATTCCCACCATGACTGATATTATGCCTGTTTGTACAAGTCCCAAGAAATGTGAAAAGGTTGTTTTGACAAGGTGTGTAAATTTCCCTGCAGGAGATATGAGCTCTTGCAAGGAGTTTGGATTTGTCAGCTTAGCAACTGCAATGCTTCTCTTGCATGCGCTAATTGCAGACAGCATTATCTAAGACCGCATTATGGAGGAACAAATGCAGCAAAACTTTCATTGAGGTGATGTGCACCCAGCATGCTGGCACACAGGTAGTGGTGCTAGATGTAACTGATGGGAACAAACCCAGAATGGAAAGTGGTAGGGACATCATTGGTCCTTAGCATGGTTGTCTTCGCAGCACAAAGAGGAGAAAATGGGCTTGGCACACCCAAGTTTTGTTACGCCTTGCAAGTCTTCTGTCAGGGCTTCTCTATACAGTGGTACCTTGGTTTACAACCATAATCTGTTCCGGAGGTCCGGTTGTAAACCAAAACAGGTTATAACCCAAGGCGCACTTTTGCCAATGGGACCTCCCCCCCAAAATTGTTTGCAATAATAAAAAAAGGGTTGTGATCCAAAAAAAGGGACACACACTTCTGGGTTTGACATGGTTGTAATCCAAAATGGTTGTAATCCAAAGCGGTTGCAAACCAAGGTACCACTGTAGTGGCCTCTTGGTGAAGAGGAGGTGCTGCTGTTTTATTCCTACCCTTGTTCCCGATGTAGATCTTTATTTTCCCCTTGTTCCTGATGTAGATCTTCACTCACCCCTTCTTCCCTGGTGGAGGTTGGGGGGCGCCATCTTGTAGTTCGCCTCAGGTGCTAGATTGTCTTGGGCCAGCCCTGTGTTGGGCGGGGGTTTGAGCCAAGCTGTGGCCCATTTGCTCATGCCTAGCCCCTTTGATTTTGACACATATTCCTTCCTCCCAAGCACTTTCAGCTACTGTCCCTGAAGCCATTTGGTTTTGTTTTCCTTTGTGAATCTGCTGCCAAGGGGGATTAGCATCAGAACTTGGCTTAGGCATCCTGCTTGGAACAGGTATCTTTGCTTTATGTGATCCCCATGTGCCTGAGAGTCGATAATTGGGCACTCATTTGGCTGCGTGCCTGCAATCTCCTTGAGGGGGTGGCAAAGAAATGTATGCGGGGTGGGGAGGGGGAAGGGGAGGGACAATGTTTACCTTGTCACTTTTATTGGCTTTTAATTAAGAATCAGAGCAGAGTGGATTTGCATAAGTGACACTGCCTGTCTGTCTCCCAGCAGCACATAGATGGCCTCACGAGATTTTGTCCAGTGGCTTCTCTACAGCAGTGTAGGGCTGTCTGCTCCTGAACAGTTCTGCTTCAAGCGGAGCAGAGCTGCAGAAGTTTTCCCTCTCACTCTGCATTTCCTGCCCCCCACCCCCTTCACCCCTGAGTCCCATTCCTACCTTTTTCTCCAAGGTCGTGATCTCTGGTGTCCCAGCGAGAGGTAAAGGGCATCACACACATGGTGACCTAAGAGGGTGAGATATTCCCCCTGGAGCCCAAGGCTGCCTGCTTACACCTTGAAACCTGAGCAGTATGATGACGAAACCATTCTTCTTACTGCTGGATGACAAAAGTCATACATGCGGCAGACAAAGCAAACAGATCAGCAAGTGACCTGCCTGGCCACCCCAACAACTAGGGGGAAAGAGTGTGTTAGCCAGGGGGGCGGTGGTGTGAAGCAGTTACTGTTTGTTGGCTAGATAACTCTGCTCCATTGTGCATTTGATTTTGGGAAATTCGCTTAGCTTTCCTTTGCCTTGGTTCCCTCTTCTGCCTTTGTCTGTAATATGTGGCTTGGCTCACTTTCTTGAGTCACCTGAGAATTTTTTGCTTGGAGGGTGTTGCTATGTAGTGTACGTATCTGCCTCCTAATTGTGGCACACCATGGCTAGGAATTGGTCTGGTGCGGGGGTCAGCAAACTTTTTCAGCAGGGGGCTGGTCCACTGTCCTTCAGACCTTGTGAGGGGCTGGACTATATTTGAAGAAAAGAAGAAGAATGAATTCCTATGCCCCACAAATAACCCAGAGATGCATTATAAAGAAAAGGACACATTCCACTCATGTAAAAACATGCTGATTCCTGGACCAACTGCAGGCCGGATTTAGAAGGCGATTGGGCTGGATCCGGCCCCCGGGCCTTAGTTTCATGGTCTGGTGTGTGGCGGGCTGATGCATGCAGGTGATTGTGCCCTGTGGGAAGAGATTGGATTAGGCAGCTGTTTGGGTCGCTTTTAAGTATTTGATCCTAAGAACAAACAATCAGGGAGATTAAAGAGCTTACAAAAGAGTGGGCTTCCATTTTCAAAAAAACAATAGCAGGCATCTTGGTCCAACATAGGAGGCAGTGATGGGCCCTGACATGGGTGACTTTAAAAGAGGATTAGACAAATTCATGGAGAACAATGCTATCAATGGCTACTAGCCATGCTGGCTATGTTCTACCTCCACTGTCCTGCATTATGTCTCTGGATACCAGTTGCTGGGAATCTCAGGTGGGCAGAGTGCTGTTGTGCTCGCGTCCAGCTTGCAGGCATCTGGTTGGCCACTGTGAGAACAGAATGCCGATCTAGATGGGGCCATTGGCCTGATCCAACAGGCTCTTCCTATGTTCATCACAAGGAAGCTTGTCAGCATAGAAGCTGGTCTCTACTCACAAATCAGAAAAGGATCCTACTGCTTGAATGGTGGATGTGGACACCTAACTTCTGCATGTGCCTTTTGGCTCCAGATGCACATGGAAAGTGTTTATTTGAATTGCATTGCAGGCTGGGATGCAAATCCTACTTTATTTTGCCACATGTGTGCAGTTTTTAGTTACACCATATTACATGCAAGTGTCTTTGAGTTTGAGCTAGGATGTGATTAGAAAACAATTTTGAAATGCCCTGCTAGTCTCTCAAATGTGTATGTAGTCTGATATAAGGACATCTGGACTGAGACCTTCCACAGATCAAATGAATTCCTCATGATTATTATTTTTTAATATATTCATTCCTCCATTAATCATGCTGGATAACTGAATGATGCTTTCAGCTTTAGCCCAAACTAGGTAAGCCTGGGGAGTAGTCTCTTCCACACACATATGAATAGTTACCTCCATGTCTCTGAGAACATCAAGCCTTTCATGACCATTTTCACCTCTCTCTGAAGCCAGGTCCCACTGCAGTCTCAGCAGTTAATTACCTCCTGCTTCCACATCTGCTTCATTTCCAATGAAGGAATGCCAAGGACAGGAAATGACCACTGCAGTTCTCAGGACCTTCCACATGGATTCCATGTGCTCTCATTAGCCCTGGTTTCTTCACAGCCCAGAATCAGACCTGGCTGCATGGAGAAGAGGCAGCTCTGCCTGGAGCCCTGCCTCCCCCCCCTGCCATTTGGAGGCCCATGCCCAGTTCTTGGGCTGTTCTCCAATAACAGAGCCCAGTAGATTTTTCTCTGTCTGTTCCATTGTAGTTGCTGCTTATTTCTGTGTGGAGGGTCAGGATTGGTGGAAAAAATTCAGTGTGGGCCATTTGGGAAATGCCAGCTGTGGCTATTTATAAATTACCCCCCCCCCAAAAAAAGAGGCCAAAAGAGGACAGGTGTGAATGTAAATTATTTGTCCAGATGCAAATATAGAAATGAGCACTATAACTTAAATAGAAATGTAATGCATCTCAGCATCAAATATGGTGACCTTCTCAGTCTGCTGTCCAGGAGCTAAATGTTGATGGGCAACTTCAGAGCCCTGATCTCCCTTCGTACGATTCTTAGTGTGGAATTCAACATTGTGCAAGCAAGCAGTACTGCTTGCCAGATGGAACAATTTCGTGGCCTTGTTCTGGGGGTTCTCCTGACACCCCAGAGTAGATTTGGGGGAGGTGCAAGAGGCACATGGGGTGGAAAGCCCTGTTGCACTAGTGGGAGTCCTTAATAATTTAATTGTATATGAACCCCTCAAATAGAGGACTGTGTAAGTTAGGACACATGGCCACTCTATGCCATTACCACTACTATTTTCAAAGCTTCAGAGCTGTAGGAAGCGTAGGGACTTATATAGCTAATCTAACACAACTTGCCACTTTATACCAAGTCAGACCATTGGGTCAGTCTAGTCCAGTATTACCTCTTCTGCCTGGCAGAAACACCCTAGGAACTCAGGTAAAGGGCCCTTCCCTTTACCTGCTATCTGATCCTTTTAACTGGAGACATGGGTGCCCCCCTAAATCAATAAAAATACATAGCTAACTGAGGTTCTGCCACCCCTAACAAAAAGCTTGCCCCCCCAAATCCTCCCATGACTGGAGATTCTAAGGAGTGAACCTGGGACCTCCTCCATGCAAACTCCAGCCGGAAATGAAACATAGCTTAGGCTGTAAAGGAATGCTACTAGGTGATCTACTCAGTGGCCACATTTGCACATCATTGTAAGCCATAAATCTTGGTATGAGGCGATCACATCCATTTCACTGCTCCCTGCTTGTACTGGGGAGAAATGCCAGGCCCAAATCCTGGTTATGTCCGAAGCAGGGACTGTGATTTGCTTTGCTCCAAACCAACCAAGATGTTTAACCAATGGTTTGTTCCTGGTTTACAGTTTATTTCAGTAAAACAAGCCATGATTCCTAGTTGGGACAGAACACTAAGCCAGTGATCATGGTTTGTTTCTTCTCAGCATGTATGGAGTAGAGTAATGGAGACATGACTGGCTTATTCATGTAAGGCTATTTAAATAAATGCGCAGCAAGCCCTGGTTTTTGCCTAAACCATGACGTTCAAATGTGCAGTGGGTGAGAAGGAGGCAAACTGGTAGAATAACTGTGTGTAACTCTGCTGTAAAGAAAAGAAGAAAAACGAAATCTTTGCCAGGGAAAACTTGATTCTGAGACATGAATAAAAACCCAAGTCATGTTTGCACTGAGAAAACCGTGGGTTGATGTGCTCCACAGCAGTCTGCATCAGGAGTGGGCAGAAATGAGATTGGGATTTGCTGGTAGATATCTGGGTGATTTACAGTAGATCAGCGAGGGTTGCTGATTTCCAGTTGTTTAATGATCACAACAGCAAGTCACAGACTCCTGAAATGAAAAAAGCTAACTAGGAGTGGACCTTCTGTATAAAATGACTGTGAGCTCAGTCCAGTTCTGTGAGCACATCTTTGGTTCTTTAATTTTAACAGTATGTCTTTTGCACTTGCCTCCAGGCAGTTCCAGACAGCCTGTTTATTGAGCATCCTTTCCGATTTGTTGGCAGGGAGATTAGAGGATGTTAGTTATTTAATGAACATTCTTTCTAATTTGTTTGTGGGGAGACTTGATGAGGATGCCTCAAAATAAATGTTAACCCATGCTTTCCACTGCATTTTGCTTTCACTTTGCCTTCTGCAAAAAGTCCAACCTTTTGAGGAAGCAGGTTTGTTGTGCAAGACCTCCCAATTAATTGTAAACACACAACCTGAATTTGCTCGTATGTGAGTGAATCTCACCCCAGAACAGTGAGAGTCTGGAAGCACTTTCTGAATCTTAAGCTGCTGCCAAGGAGTGTGTGTGTGTGTGTATGTATGTGTATGTAGAGCTGGAATTTAGAGTCGCACATCTATCCTACTAAAATAATAATTTCATTGGAAACAATGGGTTGGATCCAGACTTAGGCAGCAATCCTAATCAAGTCTACTTGGAAGGAAGTTCCAGTGAATTCAGTAAGGTTTACTCCTAGGTAAGTGGGGTGAAGATTGCAGCTTTAGGGATGCTTGAGTCACCTAACTACGTCTTTTAAGTATACTTGATTAGTAAATGGATTGATAAACCCCAGATTGATTGTTTTTATTGTTTATGTAGAGAATTATGCAGAAATTCTGGTTTAAATATGATTGTGATTGTTTAGAACATTTATTTCTTGCTTTATCAGAGGTGCTCAAGCTGGCTCACAGCCTCAGTTTCAAATACTAAACAATACGATGGACACAAGTAAACACCAAACATGGGAACATTAAAACTTAAAAACAGCAGCACCTCTAAAACCAAAGCACACTCCTCTCTCTGACTAAAGCCCTTAACAAATGTGTCTGAAGGCCAGGAGGGAAGAGCACTGGTTAACTTGGGCAGAGATCTTCCCATGAAATTGGGGCAACCACTGAGAAAGCCCTGCCCCTTAAGTATTGACAATCTAACTTAATGAAAAGAGAGTACTTTGAGGCAGGCTCTGTGAAGCTCTTAAAAGGTGAGTTTGCTGATAGGGAGAGAGATTCTCTCAAAGTTACAGTGGTACTTCAGGTTACATATGCTTCAGGTTACATACGCTTCAGGTTACAGACTCCGCTAACCCAGAAATAGTACCTCGGGTTAAAAACTTTGCTTCAGGATGAGAACAGAAATCGTGCTCTGGCGGCACGGTGGCAGCAGGAGGCCCCATTAGCTAAGTGGTGCTTCAGGTTAAGAACAGTTTCAGGTTAAGAACAGACCTCCAGAACGAATTAAGTACATATCCAGAGGTATATCGAAGGACTTTAAAGCCTAGATCACGTACCTTAAATTGGAGCCAGAAGCTTGCAGTTAGCTAATGCAAATGGCGCACAATATACTCCCGTCATAGTGTCAGATGCCACTGAGTGGTCAAGGTGAGCCAACAGAGATGCAGCCCCATCATCATCATCAACCTGGAAGCCCAAGAGTTGGTCTGCCCCTTTTCATTTGGTCACCCCTTCATTCTCATGTGAATTCCTAGCTAGGAACTGGAAGGCAAATAAATGTGCAAAACTGCAGCTCTCTTCCCACACAATGGGAAGTGTAAAATATTAACAGAGGCCCATGTGGTTGTGTTTGAGAAATAACCAAGATTGCTCAGAAACAGCTGCAGCTGTCAAGAGCAGTATGAGGGCTGGGAAAGCAATTTGGCTCAGCTCTGTCAAGCCCCATGCAGGTGTGCAGGCTTCTCCTCCTGGGGAGCACCTTCATTGAATTAGCTCTCTTTCTTTCTACCCATTTTCATATGTAGGTTGCAAGCCTGTCGGCCTCACTCCAGGCGAGGCTGTTACTCCCCTCACCCATCTTAGCAGTGCTGCTGTGCTTTAAACAGTTGCATGAGAGATAGAAACGCAGTGAGTGCAGTTTTTCCAGGCATGGTGGTACAGTGATGTGGAAAGCATCACCTGCTGGATTTCTGCCTGTCACACAGATAGGCTGGAATGCTAGACTGAAGCCAACAAGATGAAATTCGACACAGAAGGTTAGTGCACTTAGAAACATGCAGTTGTAGAGTTGGAAGGAACCCCGAAGGTCTTCTAGTCCACCCCCTGCAATCTTTTGCCCAACGCAGGGCTTGAACCCACAACCCTGAGGTTCAGAGTGTCATGCTCTACTGGCTGAGCTGTCCCAGCAGTCACTTTTCCCGACTTACCTGTTTTCACACAAGCAGAGCTATAGTTAACATTAGGATATAGGGAGAGCTGGATCAGGCCCGTGAACCTTCTAGCCGAGCATCCAATTCTCACAGTGGCCAACCAGATACCCACGAGAAGATTGTTGTTGTTGTTTAGTCGTGTCCGACTCTTTGTGACCCCATAGACCAGAGCACGCCAGGCACTTCTGTCTTCCACTGCCTCCCGCAGTTTAGTCAAACTCATGCTGGTAGCTTCGAGAACACTATACAACCATCTTGTCCTCTGTCGTCCCCTTCTCCTGGTGCCCTCCATGTTTCCCGACACCAGGGTCTTTTCCAGGGTGTCTTCTCTTCTCATGAGGTGGCCAAAGTATTGGAGTCTCAGCTTCAGGATCTGTCCTTCCAGTGAGCACTCAGGGCTGATTTCCTTAAGAATGGATAGGTTTGATCTTCTTGCAGTCCATGGGACTCTCAAGAGTCTCCTCCAGCACCATGAGAAGATAGCAACTGCTATTCAGAGGCATATTGCCTCTGACACTAGAGATAGAACCATAACCATTGTGGTTCTACACTGGCTGGGCCCATCTGAACTCTATGCTCCATTTTGGGCTCCACATTTTAAGAATGAGATTAATAAACTGGAATGTTCCCAGAGAAGGGTGACCTGGACATGAGGACTTCAAGTGGAATGGTCCAAAAAGCTGAGTATGTTTAGCTGGAGGAAGAGAAGGTTATGGGGAGACATGATAGCTGTCTTCAAACATCTGAAGAGCTATGAAGAAAAACCCAAAGATATAGGCAGTAGACGATGGGAAAGACCTTTTCTGGTTACCTTGGAGTAGACAAAACTGTGCTAGATGGACAAAGAGGCAGCTTCCTATGTCCATCCTTTGTACATTAGTGTGATTGTGCTGTGTTTTGTGTGAAGGAATGCTTCATGTATGCAAAAACCTCTCCAGCTTTTTTTGATGAGTAATTCTTGAGGTCAGTCTAGACTATGCCAGATGTCCAGATCACGACTTTTAACAGCTCTCTTGTGTAGAAGGATTGCCTCTTTCAATGTATGGCTGTAGATTTGCTGTTGGCTAATACAGGGAAGGATCAGCTGGTAAAAATTCTTTCACTTATGCACAATGGAAAACCAACCACTATGTAGCAGACATGACACAGGGGAATTTTTATTTTTCCTGGTTAAAGGAATTTTGTGTTAAAAGGCTTGCTGGATTAGAGTGGGTGAAAAAAACTTCATATTTTGTCTCAGAGCACTTAAATGCTTTTAAATAACAACAATCCTTTGCAGACACAGTGGCTGTGTTTGGACAATGATATCTCCTCCCCTTCTTTGGTGATCACTCGTAGCCGAGTAAAATTGTCTTCCATGTACCCGGTCTTAACGGTGAAGGCCAATTCTGGATCCACACACCTTTCCACAGTGGGGACATAGGTTTCCAGGCAGGAGATGATTGCGGTGAGGGTTTGCCAAACGTGCCTTCCTCTTAGCCTATTTCTCTTTCTCGCCTTGAGTTCGTGCTTCTTCAAAGTCCACGACACCTTTGGTAAAGGCTGTTCTCCAATTGGAGTGCTCGTAGGTCACTGTTTCCTAGTTATCAGTGCTTATACTGCATTTTTAAAGATTTGCCTTGAGAGCGTCTTTAAACCTCTTTTGTTGTCCACCAATATTTCACTTTCTATTCTTAAGCTGGGAATAGAGTAGTTGCTTTGGAAGATGCTAATCAGGCATCCAAACAACATGACCAGTTCAACAAAGCTGATGTTGAAGAATCATTGCTTCGACACTGGTGATCTTTGCTTCTTCCAGTACACTGACATTTGTTTGCCTGTCTTCCCATGTGATGTTTAATTTTTTTGGGGAGACACCTTTGATGGAATCTTTTGAGGAGTTGGAGATGGGGTTTATGGGTGGATTATATCTCATCTCAATAAGAAGCTAATATATGAACAAGCCTTTTGCCCATGCAACCAGTTGCTTTGTATAAGGAGTCTCTAATTTACCATAAGTTCTTGTTTTGTTTGAACCATGAACCTGTGGCTACTAGTCTTGAAACAACCCAAGATATTAAAGCAGCTTTAAACTGTTGTTCAATATCCTGCTTTATTCTGAAGCTGTATCCTTAGGACACTTCCAGATTTTAATCCTGGCCAATTCAGGCTGCACTATTAAAGCTGGTTTGAAGCTCTTGTGAAAAGAAACTGCTTCCCCAAAAGTTTTGACTTTTTCCGATAAAGGAAGTGAGGGGTAAATGTGGGATAAGGCTTGCTTTGATACAACATCATCTAACCTCCCCAGGAACAAATCAGGCTGAATGCTCAATAAACAGATTGCCTGGAAGCAACCATAGTTTCTTGGCTTGAACAAAATGGGAAACTGTGGTTAATCAGAGACTTTATGGCTTGTTCAAAAGTGCTGTGTAGGCAAAAAGCTGGCTCAAATCTCAGCTTGTTAAGCTGATATACAAGCTGATATATTCAAACTGGGCCATTGTTTGGGAGAGCGGGGAGACAGGATGGAAATTCCTGTTGCACGGGTCACTTGTATGAAAAGCATGAAGGTGAAATATGTTAGTATCTGGAATTCCTGTTTCTGACTCATGCTCATTAATGTCTTGGATTCATCTGGAAGAAATCTTGTCCAGCTCTCGGCAAAAGCTTTTTAAAAAACCCCACCAACCCCCCGCCCCTTGCTGGGGAATAGCATGTGGGTGTATATGTATCTGTGTAATTGCCCAAAGATGTAAAACATTGGGGGACATTCCAGAAATCCTGTGCAGGGCAAGTTTTCTCTGCAGAGCAGCTTTCATGCCAGCTGCCTGTGAGGAGGCCTACTTTATGGGCTGGCTCTGCAAGACGGCAGGAGGTGTATGGTATAAATTACTGAGCTCTGGCGGAAAAAAAGTATGGGGTGGAGAGTAAATTAAAGCAACCTGGATGGTCACCATCTGAGTGGAAGAGGCCAAGAGACGGGAATAATATTTTTATAGATGACTTGCGGTAATGAGACACAGTGTAAGAATAAGGCACCGGATGGGGAAGGGAGAGGGTTATTGGCAAGCCGGGGGTCTGGAAATCAGCATTGGATTTGGTGATCTTGGGCCATGGAGAACCTGCTGGTTTTGAGGATAGAACTGAGGTTTTCTTGCTGTAAGATATCTGTGCACTATTCTAGAATGTAGTTCAGTGTGCGTATGTTTGAAGCACTCTCTATTCTGCCATGGATCCATTGGATTCATAGGCAAGGTCTCTTGTGGTATTAAATAACATTTCTCACATTTATGGCAGCATGTTCAGTTGTAAGGAAGCTACAGGATATTGATGTTCATGAATATTCAGTAGTCGTACCCTGTGAATTACCACTTTATGCTCATAAAACCTGAAGAGAAAATTACTGCAAACGAGAGACTATCCATTCTCGACATAAGAGGGTATAATTAACCATATACTCTTGGAAGTGGCTCCAAGCAGAAGAGCCTGCCATTCCGGACATTATGTCGAAGGTGGCAAGGACTCATGGTGACTAGCCATTGTCTGACCTCATGGGCAACACGCTGGGCCTTCCTAGACCATCATCCTCTTGTGAAAGCATCATGTCACTTTCCTTCTGTTTTCCTCTTTCCTGCCACTGCCCCCCGCCATACTCAAACCTTTTAATTAAGTCAGGAAACTGTGTGTCTCTGTGGCTGTTGGACTGGGAGATGTATTTTCCCACTAAATGAGATCTTAGCAAGCCTTTTAAAAAAAAGAAAGAAAAGAAAAAGGCTGGACATTAATCTTTTGGCTATTGGCAGCTTAATAGTTTTCCCGAGATGCTATCTGCCATTTCTCCTGGTCTCACTTTTCTTCTGATTAAATAAGATGTGGGGTGGAGAGGAATGCTCTTTGTTAAGGCAGACATTGATTTACTCTGGTTTATTTCATTTTCAAAAGGGATGAGGGGTTGGGCTCTAGAAGATCAAAGAACTAAGAAAGAAAGTGGGGGTAGGGACAGATGGACATTCAGCGGCATTGGGAAATAAACTCAGCTCTGAAATCTTAATGGCTAATGGCAATGTATGATCTTGTTTATTTCTGTAACAGTTCTTAGAGTTACAAACACAGGTGCTTGGTCCTTGTATTGCCTCCATCTTCTTCAGCCGTGCCCGAGAGTTCGCTGTTTCAGTGCAGTTGGGCTTCCGTGTGCTTGTGTCACTTGGGTGCACCTAAGTCCAACCAGAATGTCTCTTACACGAGCCCCATAATAAGAACAGAAGAGCCCTGCTGTATCACATCAGTGGCCCATTTAGTCCAGCATCCTAGTGGCTAACCAGATGCCTATGGGAAGCCCACAAACAGAACCCAAGTGCAGCAGCACTCTCCCCATTTGTGTTTCCCAGCAATTGATATTCAGAGGCATAAGGCCTCTGACAATGGAGGTAGACCATGGCCATCATGGCTTGTTCGCCACTCATAGTCTTTTGCTCCATGAATTTGCCTAATCCCTCTTTTAAAGCCATCCAAGTTGGTGGCCATCACTTCCTCTTGTGTGTAGGGCTGGGAAATATATTGATATATCATCGAAAACTGTTTTGAAGTCCATATCGTGATATCGATTTCATAATTTTTGATCTGGCAATATATCACAAATCATGATGTGTGTGTGTGTGTGTGTGTGTGTTGTGCAAAAATCACAATGTGAGAAAAACCATGAAGCCAGCCAATGCCTCTACATAGCTCCACCCTTATTTCAGACATTGTGATACATCAGTATACGGTGGTACCTTGGTTACATATGCTTCAGGTTACATACGCTTCAGGTTACAGACTCCGCTAACCCAGAAATAGTACCTCGGGTTAAGAACTTTGCTTCAGGATGAGAACAGAAATCGCGTGGCGGCGGCGCGGCAGCAGCAGCAGCAGGAGGCCCCATTAGCTAAAGTGGTGCTTCAGCTTAAGAACAGTTTCAGATTAAGAACAGACCTCCGGAACGAATTAAGTACTTAACCCGAGGTACCACTGTATTGTGATGTCTAGCTGCTGTTTTATCACAATGTTGAAAACCAGATATCGCACAGCCCTACTCTTGTGGGTGCAAAATTGATAGTTTAACTTTGTGGTGTACTTTATTTTCTATCTTCCAACATTTGGCTGCATTGGATGTCCCTAAGTTTTAGTGTTATGGGGTCGGGGGGGACATCTCACTCCATTTTGTCTCTTGACCTACTTTTTCTCTAAACTTAGAAGCCCCAAATGCTGTAAGCTTTCCTCAAAGGGGAGTTGCTTCATAATGACGTGTGGGAAAGCCAAGCAGAAGCCTTCAAAAATCCTGCCTCTTCCATTCCACCTCATATCAAGGCCTCACAGAGAAGGAGGCCAATCCCCAGGCAAGGATACCAAGGTAAGATTATCAGGAGATGGAAGAGTCAAAAGGTGTTAGTTAGGTGGCGAGCACAGTGAACCAGCCTCTTGGTAAGCGGAAGGAGGAGCAAGGAAATGGCAGGTCTTAGCAGGGTGTTGTGGTCAGTTTTGTCTCTCCTGAAGCAAGCCTGCATCAGGGTGGAGCTGCGAGGAGAGACCTTGGAATTTCTGTGGACTGCATAGACTGGGGGGGGGGGGGACAAAACAAAACACTGCAGTGATACATTGCTGCTGTCAAAAATGTAAAACAGAATTTTAGGGACAATTAGGAAAGAGAATAATGGGGTACAGTGGGGGCATCCCAGAGCCTCTCTGCAGATAAAAGTAAAGGGACCCCTGACCGTTAGGTCCAGTTGCAGACGACTCTGGGGTTGCGGCGCTCATCTTGCTTCACTGGCTGAGGGAGCCGGTGTACAGCTGGTCATGTGGCCAGCATAACTAAGCCGCTTCTGGTGAACCAGAGCAGCACACGGAAACACTGTTTACCTTCCCGCCGGAGCGGTACCTATAGCGCAATATTAATAGCAGTGGTTCTCTGTTGAATCTTGTGCACAGTTCCAGTTGCCTCCTCTGGAAAAGGACACAGTGGGTTGGAAGGACACAGAAGAAGAGGAGGACAGAAATGATCAGGAGTGTGGAATGCCCCAGGATTCTAGTCAGGAAGGAATTTTATTGGAGGTCCATTTCAGCAAGAAGTTTCCCCAATATCACCCCCTAAAACAGACTTGCTGCCTGTCCATCAATAGTACCCCTCTGCCTCTGGGTTTGCAGCTAGTGGGGCAGATGATACCCATCTGTTGGAGGGTGAGGAGTAGCCTCAGGTCCACCAGTTGGTGATCTGTATTAAAAGGCCAGGACTTCTCAGCTCACAAAACTGATTTGTTAAATTTGAATCCTTTCTTTTTGCCAGGGGACTCAGATAAGCATATGTGGAGGTCTCCTCTTCCCAGTTTGGTACTTGCTCTTTGGAAGAAATAGGTAGAGTACATTTTGTTTACCCTTTCAAATTAAACCTTGGTGAAATACAGCGGTCAAAAACTTTTACATGGACTGTTGCTTAACACAGCGTACCATTAATGTAGAGTTGTGATTGCTGACAAAAACTAGGCAAATCAATGGATGAATATCAATAGGTCTTAGACAATATACTACTACTACTACTACTCTAGGCGGCTTCCAACAAAATATTAAAATACAGTAGTCCATCAAACATTAAAAGCTTCCCTAAACAGGGCTGCCTTCAGATGTCTTCTAAAAGTCTGGTAGTTGTTGTTCTTTTTGACATCTGGTGGGAGGATGTTCCACAGGGCGGGTGCCACTACCGAGAAGGCCCTCGGCGTGGTTCCCTGTAACTTGGCTTCTTGCAGTGAGGGAACCACCAGAAGGCCCTCGGCGCTGGACCTCAGTGTCCAGGTAGAATGATGGGGATGGAGATGCTTCTTCAGGTATACTGGACAAAGGCAGTATTGGCCATGCTGTTCTCAGTTTCTGCCTTAAGACTGCAGGACACATAGATAGTGAAAATGGAGCAGAAGTATTCCATAAGCAGGATGGGCTTTTGTTATTGTTGAAGTTTTACTGCATTGCTACACAATCTGCAGTAGAGTTTGGCAGCTGGATGATCTTTGATTTTGTATTTAAAGAAGTTGTGTTTTTAGTTCTTATGGTCACTTAGAAAACAGGGGTGTAGCTATGGGTTGGCTGGGTTGGCCTCTGCCAAGGACGCAGGGCCTGGGCGGGGGGCTGCAGAAATCATGCCTCTCCACTCTGGCTTGGAGTGGCTAGGAGGCTGCTCACCCCTAGCCCTCCCCAGGTTGCTCCTCCAGTGTTCTGGGTGCCCAACATCTCCTTGCCAAGAGTGCAAGGGACTAGAGTGGGGGGCAGGGGGAAAGTGGCAGCAGCAGCAACGATACAGCTCCTTGCCACAGGTGCATGGGAGCCTAGGCACACCTCTGTTATAAAAAAAATGGAATATTGGTTGGATGAATCAACTGCAAGTTCATAAATAAAATTCAAAGAGTCAGGAGATGGGGCTCCTAATCTTGGCTGGTGGTATCTGGCTTCTACTCTAGACACAAAGACCTAGGAGAAGTGAAAAAAGAATGGAAAAGTGGTGTGTGTGTGTGTGTGTGTGTGTGTGTGTGTGTGTGTGTGTGTGTGATGGGATTCTCATATAGGGAAAAGGGTTAAACAAAACTTTTCTGTGTGATGTAATCCCAATCCTGGGTCTTCCCACCCCACCATGACAGTTACATAAAAACAAGTTTTTAAAATGTCACCTAGTTTGCCCCTGTTGCAGGCTTATTAGCATTATCCATTATGAGCGGAATACTGTTTCTGAGTCTGACTGGTGAAAACTTCCTTTTGTTTGTGAAGGTTGATACTTTCTATTTTCAACTATTATTTTACCCTCTCCCTTGATAAAATTGATAAAATGTAAGGTACATTTAGATACTTTTGGTTGCAATGGCATGTTGCTTCATCTCAGTCACTGGATGTGTAGAGTAAAAATTTCAGTAAAGCTAAATTATAGTTTGAATGGTACATAAAAGCAGTTATATGTTTAAGTTTTATAAACATATTAAACACTATAATTTTGTGTGCCAATACACAGTGACTGCATTTTATGTTCTTAAAGTAGAAAGTCTTAGAAAGTTAACCATGCTTATATTTCAATTCCACCCTGCTCTCAAATTTCCTTTCTTTCCCTGGGATGAAAAGCAAAACGGAACCCAATTTCCCCCAGGTATGCCTGGGGCACCCCTCCCCTCCCCTGGGAGAGTGAAATCCTGGAGAGCCACACTGCCCGTCAGTGTAGATAAATACTGAGCTAGGTGGACTAAAGGACCAGTGGTCTGATTCAGCTTTCTGTGTTCTTCCCTGTACTTAAAGGTAAAGGGTAAAGGGACCCCTGACCATTAGGTCCAGTCGCAGACGACTCTGGGGTTGCAGAGCTCATCTCGCTTTATTGGCTGAGGGAGCCAGTGTACAGCTTCCAGGTCATGTGGCCAACATGACTAAGCCGCTTCTGGCGAACCAAAGCAGCGCATGGAAACACTGTTTACCTTCCCGCTGGAGCGGTACCTATTTATCTACTTGCACTTTGACGTGCTTTCGAACTGCTAGGTTGGCAGGAGCAGGGACCAAGCAACGGGAGCTCACCCTGTCACAGGGATTCGAACCGCCAACCTTCCGATCGGCAAGCTCTAGGCTCTGTGGTTTAACCCACAGCGCCACCCATGCCCCATACTTAAAAACACACACACCTTAATCTTAGGGCATAACTAGCTGTTAATGTTAATGTTAATGTTAATGTTAATGTTAATGTTAATGAATGCTGCTGACTTACCTTTCTCCCACACATCATCTCAGCAATATACATGTTTTGCTTTGTTTTTAAAGAAAGACTTCACTGTGGATAACATTTTCTAGCTGCAATTTATTAGTAGCTAGTTGCAGTGAGTGGGGCAAGGCTGGGATTTTGGGATTCTGCATCACCTGAACTAGTTCCTGGAGCTGTAGCAACACCTGAGTGATCTGCCATCCTTCAGGTTTTTTGTTTTCAGACTTTTGTTCAGATCACTGTACTGTATACATGCAGTTTTCAGGAGTCTCACTAGGATTCTCTTAAGTGCTTGTGATTTAAACCGTCATGCAAATTGCTCAGGTGCGCATTGTAGCTTGTAAGTGGGGGTGGGGAATGGAAGATGCAACCTGAAAACTGCAGCAAACTAATGCACCAATTGCAAAATCAATTTTTAATTAATTTTAGATGTTCTCTAAGTTTAACCAGCCGGCAGATGGAGTGGAACAGTGTGGAGTGAACCTACTGAACAAGACCAAAACAGGGGAAATCTCCACACGTTGCTTGTTTCTTCTCCTAGATTTTACCAGGGAGATGTAGCTTTGTGTCAGCCATGCGTCCTCTGTAACATCTAGTTAGGCCTCTAGAGGCAGAATAATCTAGGCTAAGTAAATACACATTCAAATTTAATTTGCATAATTAATAGGGTAGCATTTTAGTTTCCTTTGCGCAGAGATGGCTCAGAGCCCTTGTAATGCTTGTCCCTTGGTCTAGCTTTGACCAGATTCCCCCAACCTGGTGCCCTCAAAACATTTTGGACCACAACTCTCATCAGCTCCAGCCCAGGGCGGCCAATTTTCAGGGATTTATGGGAGTTGTAGTCCAAAACAGCTTGAAAGCATCAGGTTGGGAAAGACTGGCCAGGATCTCGAAGATATCCCCCCCCCCCCCAGAATGAGATCATTTTTCTCCGCCTGCAAATGTTGTGGGGGTATTGTAAGCCAAACCTGGTGGATCCTTTGGTTATGGTTATGTGACTCTTAAAGGCAAATAAACCCTTTCTGGGACTGATGTTAACAACCCATCTCACAGGGAACATGCTACAACAGGGATGGGGAGCCTCAGACCCTCCTGGCCTTTCGTTCTGGCCCTCAGAACTCTTCCCAGGCCACACCCCTCACTGGTCCTGCTATGCACCTTGAATATTTTTTGCCTGGCTGGAACATGAATGCCCAGAATGCCCCTTGCTTGCCTAGAAAGGGTATGGGAATGCCTGCAGAAAGGTAACATTAGCATTTGTTGCTCTAGCCATTCTTGCTTTTGGCCCAGCCCCCCACCAGCAAGGGACCCTCAGAAGGAAATGTGACTTTTGAGCTGCAAAATGTTCTTTCACCCCTCTTCTACAGCAGCTGTAGATAAACTAAGCTGGAGGACTTCCCTTGCAATGACTGCATGGTCTCCCTTTACATTGGGACAGATTACTAATCTGAGGGAAGAGGGTGTCCCTCAAATGCTGCTCCCCATGCTATTTTGAGACACGGCGAAATGAAGAAGTGCACACATGCACAGCCAGTTTGGGGTGAAAAGAAGGGGTGAAAAGTGGAGTGCCTGATGAAACTGCAAATTGGGATTGCCTGTGTCTCCAGTTTCTCCCCCCCCCCCCAGCCTCTTGGTTGCTAGGTGGCCGGAGTCATTCCTGGCGGAGGGGGAATGCAATAATGGCTAATCTGCAGTTCTCCCCATTACACCTCTTAATGATTCCCTAAATCATGCTAATGAACTGCACCCTCACCCCCCTGCCTCTTGACCCTTCCCCTCAGAAGAGCACCAAAGGGCAGCCTGGATCCATTATGCTGGTGAATGCGACGGGGCTAAGATTTATAGAGCAGGCGGGAGCGACGAAGTGGTCTAGCTGGCTCCTTGGCCCTTACAACAGGACACCTGGGCTGTCATTAAAGGTAATTAGTGAGCGAGTGCTGATTGATGAGGGGTCCAAATAGCCTCTTGGCCCAGCAAGGGGGTCTTGTTGGATGGATCAGCTCCTTTTGATGCTCAGAGTGTAATGAAGTCTCCCGTTTGAAACCTTCATTAGGGTCTTCTTAAAGGATCTGGGTTGGGGAGCAGGATGGACCATATATATATATATATATATATATATATATATATATATATATATGATACATTTATGTGTTGAGCCAAATAGGCCTGAAAATTTCACCCTCCTGACCCTTTGATGAAATATTGCCTGAGCGTATTCATCTCCCTCCTTACAGGGTTGGAGTATTTCTCAAGAGAGAAAGAGGTGGTGGTGTGGGGGAGGGGGACCCCTTTCACATTTGTTTATTATATTTGCATGCTGCTCTTCTCCTGGAGCTCATGCAAAAGTTGTAGGAAGAATTCCACCCAACAGTTCCAGTGTCTTGGGAGCCTGATTTCAGCTGCCATTTTGAATTTCATCTGGTTCTGAGTGCTCTGTAATTTATTCAATATTTTCCTTTGTTCATTGTAAGCTGGAGGATGGCCAGTTTCTTGGGAACTGCACTATTCTTCAGGCAATAGTCTGGTAATGGGTATTTTGACATACAATCTCAGCTCTTTGTGGATGGTCAGGTTCTAAAAGTTGGCACTAGTAGTAAGAACTCTACAGCAGTGGAACACATGCACTTGGATTGTAGATCATGTTGGGGGGGTGGCAGAGCTAGGAAGTAGCTAATGTGCTTCCTGCACAATCTTTTCAAGAGGCAGATGGACAGTAGTTGTTCGTCTCTGCACATGAGTTATTGATGCAATAACTTGAGCAGTTTTTTTCCTGCCATACTTTCAAGTTTCTATTCTATAGAATAGAATAACCACTGGGGTTATGTGAAGTTACTTTGGGGGCCAGGTCTGGTCTGGTCCATAAGAATACCAATTGACCATCGCTGCTGTTAGTTACTGCCCTAGATATTTTGGTACCTCTGTGGCCACTTCCAGATGATCTATTTATTGAGCGTTCAGCCTGATTTGTTTGCCTAGAGAATAGACAGTGTTTGGTAATGAATTATCATTCAGCCTGATTTCTTTGTGGGGAGAGTAGATGATGTTGCATCAAAGCAAGTGTTACCCCACACTTTTCGGTGCACCCCCTTGCTTTCCTTACAGCAAAAAGTGGGTTTGTTGCATGAGACCGCCAGGGTTTTGAACAGTAAGTCTTTCCCACCTTCAAGTGACTTAATGTTCTATCAATGCCCAATTGTGTTATGAAATTCTGATAGTTAATCCATTGTAAAATTGCAATTATCCAGTCTTAAATATGTTATTTTAAAAACAAATATCTTGCAGCCAAAGAGTTGAGTGGGACCAGCACTAGTTTATTTTGGAGTCTCTGGATGCGGCACCGAATCTTCCTTCCTTCTGTACTTGCAGATGAGTGGGAAGCCTTGTTCTGCAGGCCTTTGGTAGAAGCAGGAAACCAATAGGTGTAATACCAGCTTTTCTGATACTGGGAGTGATGGAAAGTGCATTCTTGACAGCCTGTTGTATGCATTGCCTCCCATCTACCTCAAGCAGTTGTTCTATTTTGTTCTTGGCATATATTGCCATAGTTTTTTCTTCTGTTTGCTGCTTGCATGCAACACTTGCTTCGCATGTAACCACCCACCATTTGCACTCTTTATTTTGACCTTTCTGCATTTTCGTTGTGCATTGGTGTGAGACACGGGTGGGGAACCTTGGCACAGTGGCTGAATATTGCCCTCCGAACCTCTCTACCTGGCCCTTAGGAGCCACTCCTCCACTTCCCAGCCCACATTCCTAACCCCAGGCTATGCCCCTCAACAGTCCTTCTCCATGCCCACCTTTTGTCTGTCTGGAATGTGCCTTTGAACTGTGACAATGCCTCTTACTCGCTTGGAGGGAAGAAGGAGAGATTTGTGTGGAACGTGGGTGCATGCAGAAACCTCTGACTTGGACTGTCAAGAGTCTCACCTGTTGCTCCGCCCACCTTTGCTTCTGGTCCTGGCCAGCACCGGCATGTGGTCCCTGAAAGGTCGCCCGTGAGGGAATGTGGCTCTGTCATACTGAGAAAGGTTCTCCATCCCTAGTGTAGGAGATGAGATGCTGTGGTTTTAAGGAAGCTGATATAATGTATCTCAGACTGTATTCCCCTATCTGCAACATGGGCAAAACACAGAATCACAGATTTGTGGAGTTGGAAGGGACAACGGAGGGTCATCTAGTCCAAACCCCTGCAATTCAGGAATCTTTCACCCAAAGTGGGACTCAAACCCACGACCCTGAGATTGAGAGTCTAATGCTCTACTGACTGAGCTGTACGACTCTGTTATAAGGCAGCATGCAAAAGAAGATAGGAGATGAAGGGAATGAACAGGCTACTGGGGAGACTCAGCATTTGTGTCCTCTTCCCAAGATATTGGCATGGTCTTCAAGTCTCCAGTTTGGCATCTGTTGCCTGTGGCCTTCTTTCTTGTCTCCCCTGTGCTTTGGGGCAGGGATGTGGGAGGAGGCTGTCCCATCATGTAATGAGATCAGCTGGGCAATGAACTGCATTGGCTACAACTATCACTTTGTAAAGTTTTTTTTTAATAGGAGGGGAAACAGCAGTAA
This sequence comes from Podarcis pityusensis, assembly GCF_964106645.2. Lineage (NCBI taxonomy): Eukaryota > Metazoa > Chordata > Lepidosauria > Squamata > Lacertidae > Podarcis > Podarcis pityusensis. The sequence goes on from NC_138028.1 coordinate 87,629,890, forward strand.
AAGCACTTATGAGGTGATAAAGGGCTTTAATGAGCTGGCTCTTTGATAGCACAGCTGTAAACTGAGAGGGAGGCAGGGAACCAAAAAAAAAAAAAGTGGATGGGAGAGAGCACTCAGGATCCACCTTATGGCCTCTGTTTGTTTCGAGGCTCTAAATCAAGATTTTCTCTGCATTTTCCCATTCCCCAAGACAAAGGCGTATCAATGCAATGTGACCACACTGAATTGTGACTCTGCTAGAGACTTGTGGACTCTCTCAAAATCATTGAGTGGGACTGTGGCTGCGTCCACAGCAAGCATTTAAAGCACCTGACTTCTCCAAAGAATCTTGGGAACTGTAGTTTATTCCTCACATAGTTCTAGTTCCCAGCACCCATAACAAACTTCAGTTCCTAGGATTCCTTGTTGGGTAGTAATGTGCTTTAAATATGCTTAAAATGTGTGGTGTGTGCACAGCCTGTGAGGCATCTGTTGGGGATACTTTGAATTCTAGGAAATTCTGACACAGAACGAGCTTGAGGACCTTGGATATCTAGTGTAGCTTTCTGAACCTGTACAGGACAGATCTACTGCAGTTACATTTTGGACAGGTTGTGGGGAAACTATCTAGGAAAAGAGAAAGATAATCCAAAGATAATAATTCAGTCATATGTTTGGCCAGGATCTTTAGAACATGTACATTTTGCATGGAGGAAATCTGAAGCATGCCTCCGTTTTCCTTAGCAAGAACTTCCTTTAGGGATGGCGTCAGTAAAAATGGCTCCTTTATGATAGCAGGAACCTACTCTGGGGTTGCCACCTCTAACTAGAAATCTAGGCTGGGTGCAATTGGGTGCTATAATAGATCAGAAAAATGCAAATAGTTGTTTTCACCTAGGTGCAATGATAAGCAGGTTCTCCAGTCCCATCTGAGTTGATGATGCTACTGGCAATTAGGAAGAGCACAGCAAGTGCCCTTTTCATGAGCTGAGTTGCAAGTGCTACCCAAGACTAGAGCTCCCTTGCAAGTTAATTAGCAGGATAAGCTTGCCAAGATGTCAGCTGCAAGTCAATTACAATCAGAACTTCTGAACAGAGCTGAATGAAACCTACTGTTTAGCCCTAAAACTTGGCAGTGATAAGTGCCTTGAATGCAAAATGCAAAATATTGAATCTTGTTTTACCAGCTTTCATTTTCGGAATGACTTAAAGGGACATTGATATAGGTGGGAGAGAATACACAAAAAGTGCTTTTATTTGGTTTCCCTTGCCATTTCTCCTCTTTTGCCATGCATTCTTCAAGACACACGTGTAGAGGGATATTGAAACACCACCTTCTCTTTCTTGAGAGGACCTGGGAACCTCACGTACCTTGAATGGGCTGCTGAGTTCTCCAGGGTGCCTTTCTTACTTACAGAGTAGCCCTGTTTAAGGCAGCCTTCACCCATCTGGTGCCTTTACAGATGCTTTGGCCTGTGACCTTATCAGTCCCAATCAGGCAAAGGCTGGTTTAAAGGGAATTTCCCTTAACTTTCCAAATTCATTTTGCACTGGGCATGCTGGGATATATATGCCTTTTGTGAGTCTAGGTATGCTCCCGGTGCCCATAGGTTGGAGTTCCAATATTTAACCAGTTAGAGTTAATAAAAAAATCACTCTTGATGGATTGATAAGGTATCCCAGTTAAGTGGACAGCAGATTTTGTTTTGATTTTTTTTATAATTAAAATAGAAACACAGTATCAGAAGAGATATTTCTTCTTCCCCGTCAAACAGAAGCAAATGCTTCTAAGACATGTCTGCTCCCACACATTTATGTTTCCACCAAAAGAACATCAAAATATGTTTGCTTCAGGATTTTTATGTTTCCTCCTTTAAAAAAACACATTTTAAAAATATATATAGTAAGAAAAGACATAGATGACAACAGGTCATCAAAAAGTAAAAGTAATGTTAGGTCATTGGTGTAGCCAGGATTTTTGTTAGGGGAGGCAGAACCGATGTGATTGGTCAGTTAGTTAAGTATTTCTATTGTTTTACTTGATGGGGGTGGGGGGAGCTGCTCCGTGTCCACCCTTGGTTACACCCATGTGTAAGGTCCATCGAAAAAGATACAGCATGTATTTAAGATAATGGGAGGAGAGCAAAAGAGAAGAAAAAGAGGGGAAGGGACAAGAAAGGTGAGAAAAGGAGAAGAGAACAAAAAGATAGAAAGAAGGAGCTGATACATTTCATAATTGTAATTAAGGTATACAGATTTTTTTTATTTAAAGAAAATATACAGAAAGAGTGTTCAATGAAAAAAAAATACACAATATAGTGCCACACAAATTCTAGTGGTTTCACTGTTTACTCACATTGATTTTATTTTATTATTACTCTATTGTATTGTACTTTATTACTATTTTAGAAATCAGTTTTAACTTCTTTTGATTATAAAATGATTGAGAATTTTCCCCGCTAAACAAATAAAAAATAAGTATCTAATTTGTTTTATTAAACATGTGTAGAATCTGACATTCGTCAGTACAGATAGCAGGGCAATATACAGAACACAGAGTAAAACAACTAAATCAAATAATGAAATAGTAATGATACATACTGAAATGCACCATGAAACAAATAAAGCAGCTGAAAACAACAGAGCAGATTAAGCCCTAATCAGCTTACAAAACTTGGAAAGCCTGGGCAAATGAATTAAGCCCCAACTTGATGCCAGGATGATAACAATGGCATATTCAACCCAAACAATTGATTAGTCAATTAAACAAATGAAACCCCTGCAATTAATTGACTACGATTTCTTTAATTTGGATGACAGACCATTAAATTCCCTAAAGATGCCAAAATCTGGGTTTTATCCACCAGAATCTGCAAAGCCATTTCATTGACTGATATCTCCATGCTGGGGCTTGGCGTGGCTGGGGTTGCGGTTTGGAAGGAGCAGAGGGAAAGGAAAGGCAGAGCTGTGGTGGTTCCTTTCTCTCCTGCTGTGGTACTGGATAAAAGGCGGCATTGTTGTGGTTTCCCAGACAGGGCTTGGCGAGTGAGGTCCCTCATTCTCCAGGCCTGCTGCCGCCTCTGGTTTTGTTGGAAGGTCTCATTGCGTCAGGCAGCACAGCAAATGGAGCGGACTCTGGCACAACATGTCTCTTGCCCTAACCTGGTCTTGAAAAATGTTGTGAGAAAGAGTGGGGCAACTGTGTAAATGAACTAATTAATAGACGCACCAGATGTACTTTATTTTAAGAGATGGCCCCGTAGGCACCTAGGATTTTCATGATGCAACTTTGCAGGAATCCCGAGTTGTGTGATTATGGCCACATTCACCCCATCCATTTAAAGCATTACAGTAACACTTTAAGCAGTCATGGCTTCCCCCAAAGAATTCGAGGAGCTGTAGTTTGTTAAGGGTCCTGAGACCCCTATTCCCATTTCAGAGCTACAGTTTCCAGTGTGCCTTTTAACAACCAATCCCTCTTCACAGGAACTCTGGGAATCATAGCTCTGTGAGGGGGAATAGGGGTCTCCTAAAAACTCTCAGCACCTTTAAACAAACTATAGCTCCCAGAATTCTCTGGAGGAAGTCATGGCTGTTTAAAGTGGTGTCATAGTGCTTTAGCAACAACAATTTAAATAGATGGTGTGAATGTAGCCTATATTAATAGATATGTACCCTTACTATCTCTGGTGTGGACTTCCTGTTTTATGTCCGTAGCACAACAGAACCTGAGACATACATGGCAAAAGTATAATCTCCTGTTAAATGGATTAAATGTTTGAGATGTCTTTGATGCTGCCTTTAAGTTCCTTTAGAGTCCTGTACCTGGAGAAATCAGCAGCATGGAAAATGTCCATAGGCCCGTCCAGTGGTAGCTGTGCTTTGATCAAATAAGTGTTTAGCTCCTGATTCATAATGTCTAGTAGAAATTAACCCATGGCATGACATTTCTGAGTTTTCTTACCACCACAGTTCACATCATTGGCTGCAGACAACAGGGCTGGGGGGAAGTATGTGATGGCAGTGACACTGAGATAGGTAAATTCTTTTAGAATGTTCTGGAAGGAGATGGAGAACTAACCGTGTGGCTGCCGTTTTGTGTGTGTGGCAGCATTTATGCATTGAACTGTAAGTTGAGCTTGCTCCCTTGGTGCACAGGAATTCTGACATATTCCGGAAGAAATTCTTAAACCCAGGGATAAACTGGGCCTATTGGGCTTTGTCCTGATGTGGTAAGCTCTAGTGAGTTGTTTATAGTGGTACTTTACTTCATTGTTGTCTGGGGCTCACCATTTTGTCCCAGCCCAAGGCTTGGGACCATCTTGTTTGCAAGCCAGCTATCTTTCTCATTTTCTCCCTGTCCCCCCCCCCCCACTTCACTTTCCTCCTTCAACCCTCCCTAATCTCGTTCTCCTCTTTAAAAAGCAATACTACCAGAGGAAGGAAATGGTGCCACATTACATTGGGACATGACCCAGTTGTGGGTTTGGTTCTATCAGATGAAGATGAATGTTGAATGGCCATGTCAGACCTAAGCCAATGTCAATTCTGCAGTAGCCAGAGGCCAAAGCCATTGGGCCAGAGGCAACTGATGGCATAGGCTTGTGGTTCTCAAACTTGTTTCTCTGGGCCCTACTTTCAGAATAAAAATTTGCTTTCACCACAACAATTTTTTTAATTGATAAGAAATACATTGGAAAACAAAAAGAAACAACACAGAACACAACTACTTTATAATATGATCATGGGACACCCAGAAACTATAAATCAGTGCAGTTATGAACATGAATCATTCCCACATACTTGATGCTCTCATTTTGAAAAGATATGTACTGTACCCATATTATGTAAATAATATTTGTTTTGTTTTGTTAGTATACTATACTACTCTGAAATGTTTAAATGTTTCTATGATTGTCCTCGAATCTTCCTGCTACAATTGCCATCCTCTCCTGGCTCACCAGTGTGGTGCACCACACCCTTTGAGAACCACTGGCATAGGTGAATGACTTACTGGGCAGCATTCTGCAAGGAGCTCCCTCATGCAACCATCTGCTTGATGTGGGCTGTAGGAAATTCATATGGATCCCACAGAGACAGTGATATCAGTCTCCTGTAGTTTTAGACTTTGTCTCCAGACTGTTCACTTAGGACAGCAAGTTGTTCCTTCAGGTGCCCAAGCAAAGAAGTTTTTGTAAACTGAAAGTCCCCTCCCTGCCTTTGGGCTGCCCATTTGCCACAGGTGTAGGTATATATAGACAGGCAGGCTAGGAATGTCTGTAGGCATATTTTCAAGGCTGCATTTATTGGCCAATAATTGGACATATAAAACTGCCTTATACGGAGCCAGATCATTAGTTTATCTAGCTCAGTATGGTCTACTCTGACTGACAGCAGCTCTCAAGGACTCAGACATTTTCCTCTGCAGCCCTGCTAACCTGAGATCCTTTTTAAACTGGAGATGGTGGTGATTGAATCTGGGACCTTTTGGATGCAAATAATGTGTCCTGCCAGTGAGCTACAGACCCTCCCCATATCAATTTCAGGGCTCATAGGTCTAGGTCTTTTAGCTTAGTTAAGATTGTACAGCGCATCAACCAACCCACCTAAGTCTTTGTCCCTTTCTCTCTCTCAAAGCTTTTCTCTTTTCTCCCCCACATTTACTCCTTTCTTTCAAAGCTGCCAATCACTGGTCCACCCCCTGCTGCGTTTCCAAGGCTTGTCTAATCTGGAAATCGAACGTGAACCGAATTCTGTGTGTTGCTGGAAGGAAATATGAACCAAATGCAAGCATGGCCGTTCAGGGGGAAACACACTTCCAGGCCCAAGCTGTTTTTAATAAGGGATCTCAATTGGCAGGACCCGGCAACGCCAAGGCAGCAGGCTCAAGGAAGCCCAAGAAAAAAGAACAGTCAGCACTGAGCTAGTAGGAGAATGAGGAGGACCCATGTGGTCAATTCAGCTGCTCCAGATTTGCCAAATTAAGGTGGCTTCTTCTTCTTCCACCAGCTAGTTGTCCTTGGTTTGTGTGTGTCTCTGTGTGTGCAAACTCACCTATTTGTAGCAAGGTTATATTCTTCTTTCAGTCTCATGCTGCTGTCTAGTTTTAGGAAGTGGACTGTGAATGGAAGGAGTTGCCTCTCTGCTGCATATTGAGGCAGTGGATTTCAGCCAGTGTGCTGTGGCACCCTGGGGTGCCTTGAATGATGGTTAAGGGTGCCATGGGCAACACTAGCCTCTGTCCCTTTTTCCTTCCCTCCCTCCTCTGATGCTCTCTCACATCTCTGCCTCTCCAAGCCTTGCACAGCTGTTTATTGTAGCAGCCCTGACTATAAGCTCCATAGGTGAATGGTGCTTCCAGGAGGAATCTCTCTTTGGGATGGTGGGGGGTGGGTAGGCAGCTCAGAGACCAGGGGCAACGGCAACGGCAGTGGCAGCGGCTGCCTGGAGGACTCACAAGGAGAGTGGTGAGGAAAGGAGGCTGGGGGAACACTCCACAAGGGAGGGTGTTCAAAAAAGAGTGAGAGACTGCCAGCTCTGCAGGCAAGAGGTGACATAACTGGGCTCCTGATCCCCATAGGGGTGCCACAGAAAGAATGTAGTTGGTTAATGGAGCTGTAGACTCAAAAAAGTTGAAAGCCTCTGGCCTAGGGCCTAGAGGCACATTAACCTGGGGCAATGTGGTTTGACGTCTGTTTCTTCATGTTGGGTATTGTGTATGGCAGGAATTGGAATTAAGAGATATCTAAGGCTGAAACCAAGAGCCAATTAGACTTGCTTTTTGAGGGGGGTGGGAAGCATGAATGTGTCCACCTGTCTTAAGGTGCTTGCAAAAAATGCAGGAAAGTTAATGCACACACCTTATTTTCCAGAAGCAGAATGCATTTGGCAAGCTTCCAAAACCAATTAAGAGAATATGTATTTATCTCTTTTTCAAGCACTTTCTTCCTTTTTGCATTTCCACATAGCATAGGGCTATGCTAATCCCTGACTTCAAAAAGCAAACTTCGCCATAATGATTTCTGTCATAAAAAAACAATTATCAAAATCCTAATTCAGATATCTGATGTTGATATTTAGACTGCAACGATTGTGCTTGTTAAGTTAAAAGAAGTTAAAAGAAAGGCAGCCAAAAGATCCAGACCTCTTTTCATCCCCCAAACCCAAGCCCTACAAGTGAATTCATGGCAAATTGGTTGCTTTTGCAGTGGAACTTAACTCAAATGCCAAATTTTGGCATAAATAGCGACTGGCCAGAAACCAAATTCCATGACTTAAAAGAGTAAACAATCAAAGCCTCTGGCATGAATATCTGCTGCTACAAGTTAGTCTTCATTTAACACCAAAATGATGCTAGGTGCTGTTCATATTTAGAGATGGTGTGACACTCCCACTGCCACCCAGAAGAATTCAGTCCTGGAGATTGATTTTGTCATATTTAATGCTCAGATAGCCTGCCGCTGGTTCGGAGACAGGCTTTCCACAATAAGGATTTTATTGCTCATGGGTTGTGGGTCTAAATCTGCTAGACTCTCCTGAACACGACTTCAGTGTCCTTTCGTGCTTAGCCAGCCCCAGCTTCCCCCGGAGGAGCATAGCCGTGTGTTTCATTTCTCCTTCCCTCCTCCTCCTCCTCCTCCTCCCTTTGCTTCTCTTGTGGGGATGGGGCTGCAGCTGAAACTCGGCAGCCTTTCAACCATTAAACTATATAAAAGCGCGGCAAAGTTATGCAGCTGCCCATCGAGGAGGGGCCTGGAGGGGAGGGGTCTGCAGCCATAAAGAGAGGGTTTCTCCAGAGGCACCGCCCCTCCCCCTTTCCTTTGGAGGTGAAGGAGCTGACCCAAGAAGAAGCAAGGAGAGGAATCCACGGTGACACCAGGCAAGGGAAGGCGAAGAGGCAGCAGCGGCAGAGAGGCACATGCCTATACGTTGTTGTTGGCTGGAAAGCCTCGAGCTTTCTCCTTGCCTCTGCCTAGTCCTCCTACCCCTTGGCTGCGCGGAGGATGTGCTGAGCTGATGCTGTTATGCTGTCGGTTTCATTGAGTCTCCCAAAGGGCCGATCTGGTGACAGGATGACCTGGGTTTGCCTGTCTTGCATGCTTTGGGTACGTAGATCCGCAGCATCATTTTCCTCCCCCGCCTTACTCCCAAGTTGCTTGCTTCCTCGGGTTGTGTTGCAAAGCGAAGCCGGGCTTCTGGTCGAGGGGTTGCAGTTACTGGGCTGGAGTGTTTCCTTCCACTTTTGACCGCATTTCCAAACAGGGCAACTGTAGAGGAGGAAGGAGGGGATGTCGTGGGAGAGCTTTGTGTTTGTTTGTTTGTTTGTTTGTTCGTTCGTGTGTGTGTGTGTGTGTGCATGTGTGCATCCATGTGTTAATGCCAGTTGATGGATGGATTTCAAAGACTGCCTCTCAGGGATTGGAAAGGGAGACGAGGATCGGGAAAAGGAGAGGAAAGCCCTCCTAAAGGATTCCATCTGGATGTGACTTTGCACGGAAAGCCTTTGATGCTTGCTGGGAAGCAGATGTCCATCTATCCGGCTCGCTGTGCCACTGGAGAACACTGCAGGGAAGCCGGGGATGTCGGGCTTAGAAGCATTTTCTTCCTTTCTCCCCTGTTTAAAATGCCATTAGTTTTCACGTGAGGGGGAAATTGACTTTTCACTGTTTTTCCGGCGCTTGTGAGAACCAGATCGCTCGCCCCCTTCTTAACGGTTTTGCAGCGAAAGGGAGGGCAAAACGAACTGTGCTCACTGAGAGAGCCTCTATGGTCATTTGGAGGCGATCTATTAATGCAGATAGTGGATGGGTATTTGGAACTGTGGAAACATGAGCATGACATATTGGAGACCACCCACTAGGCTAGAAAGGTGTTTTGCAGTCGCATCTTGGGACGCATGACGGTGGCACCAATATCTAGAAGTGAATCTGGGTGTTCTTAGCCCCTTCCAGCCATCATGACGGATCATATTGGAGACGTGCATGTGACCTGCTGTACACGAGTGAGTGTCGAAGCTAGGATAATCTCTGGCCACCTATTTCTTTTCCATGTCCTGTAGGTCAGGTAACCTGCTGCACGTGGCTTGTGTGGGAATAAGCAAGATTTCTGATTTACAGTGGTACCTTGGGTTAAGAACTTAATTTGTTCTGTTGGTCTGTTCTTAACCTGAAACTGTTCTTAACCTGAAGCACCACTTTAGCTAATGGGCCTCCCGTTGCCGCCGCACAATTTCTGTTCTCATCCTGAAGCAAAGTTCTTAACCCAAGGTACTATTTCTGTGTTAGCGGAGTCTGTAACCTGAAGCATCTGTAACCTGAAGTGTCTGTAACCCAAGGTACCACTGTTATGGGAGAGAAGCAGCCAGTGGGAAAATACCAAAGGTTAGGTGCTTCCACAGGCAGGAAAACAGAGATGCCAAAAATAATTCTGTTTTTAAAGAGCATTATTTGTGCTTCCTTCCAATACTTTGTCTAGTAATCCTGCTGGCCAGATCCTGATACAGTTGGGCCTAGTGACTTGGAAGGCCACCCTGAGACCCATTTGTAACAAGGCAGGATTTGCTCCGTAGCTGCTCAGCCTGGGAGGGGGCGGGAATGGGCTTTGGGACATAACTAATCGGACAAACATTTGCATGAAAAGAGAACTCTGCTTCTCCAGAGCGGAGCCTGTCTGCCTGGTCCCTACAGTTACAACCCGCTGTTTGTGACATCGCTTTGTTGCCATAGCGATGCTTTGGGTGGTCCCAAAGGCGTGGGGGGGGGAGGTGGTGGGTAGTTGGAGGACAGAATGAAGCCAAGAAGAAGTGGGAGTGGGGGGACTCTGCAACTGCCAAAATTGGCCTGGGTTCTGAAGTGGCCTTTCAGGGGGAGAGAGTGGCGATGGATCAGCAGGCTCTCAAATCTGGGTGGAAGAGCCAGTGTTGTTGGGGTCTGTTTCCAACACTACCTCATATTAGTTACTCCACAGTAATAAAGATGTGAGCTATTCTTGCTGATCTTTGCAAAGCGAGGTGGTAAGCCATGGAGAAACAGTGGCAGATTTTTTGTTCAGTTTTAGATGTCTCCCTAAAGAAACAGAAGCAAGCAGAGGGATAGACTCACGAGTGCCGATTCACAAAAGCATTTCCTACAAGCTATGCTTAGCCACACATCCCATTGCCCCACTGCTTTCTCCCTTGAGGAAAACTGCTCCTTAGTGTTCAATCAGAGCAAACTGCAATTCAGGTTTTCTCTGGACTGGCATTTGCGCCAATCTAGCACTAAAGAGTGAGTTTTCCCTGAGAAACGAGTTGGGCAAGGGGAAAACTGATTGGAGCCATGCTTTCTAGGCATGTGATGCATGCAAATGTAGATGAGCCATCTCTTTGCTGTGGTGACTGGCGTTGTGAGTAGTCAGGAATGTATTTTTTAAATTTCAGAACCCTCTGGTTCCTGAAAACCATTTGAAATATGGGCACTGAGTCAAGATCTCTGTGCATGAATTGGCCCATGATCTGTCTTGCGCAGGAGCCTTTCCCCACTGTCCCATCTATTCCCAGTTAGGGTCAAAATAGAGAGTAATCTGAATATATGAACAATAGGCCTAAACAGTTTCAGCCTTCATGAGACTTACAGGCCCAAAGTCCCCTTGGACTCATGGGGAAAGTTCCTTACTCCTTTGATGGTTTGCTTAGTCTCCTTGCATGTGTACAGAGGAAGCTGAATCCTGTATTCAAAGAATAAGTAAAAAGGTAAATGTAAAGGACCCCTGGATGGTTCAGACCAGTCAAAGGCGACTATGGGGTTGTGGTGCTCATCTCATATCAGGCCAAGGGAGCCAGCGTTTGTCTGCAGACAGCTTTCCGGGTCATTTCACGGAGGACCTTAAGGTCCATAAATAGCAACACCCTAGATGTCCCGGGCCCTAAGGAAGTTAGATTAGCCTCAACCAGAGCCAGGGCCTTTTCAGCACTGGCTCCGGCCTGGTGGAACACTCTGTCTCATGAGACCAGGGCCTTGCGGGATCTGATTTCTTTCCTCAGGGCCTGTAAGACAGAGTTGCTCTGCCTGGCCTTTGGCTTAGAATCAGTTTGACTCCCTCCCCCCCCTTCTTTTTTCCTTTCTCTTCCTGTGATGAGGCTGCATTTTAATGTTTTAATTGTTTTAATGTTGTATTTTAATCTTGTTTTTTAAGTTGTATTTCAATCAGCTTTTTTTTATTTTTGGCTGTTAGCCGCCCTGAGCCCGGTCTTGGCTGGGGAGGGCGGGGTATAAATAAAATTTATGATGATGAGGATGATGAGGATGTGGCCAGCAGGACTAAACTGCTTCTGGCACAACGGAACACCATGGCGGAAACCAGAGCACACGGAAACACCGTTTACCTTCCCACCACAGTGGTACCTATTTATCTACTTTCACTGGCGTGCTTTCGAACTGCTAAGTTGGCAGGAGATGGGACAGAGCAAGGGGAGCTCACTCCATCGTGGGGATTCGAACTGCCAACCTTCTGATCAGCAGGTCCAGCCATAGGGTTCATGAGCTTGTTGGATTCCACCCCCCTGCCCCAGTACCAGAGATGAAAAACAATGCAGGGAAGCATTTAAATGGAAGCAGAGTGTGGCCTCCACAAAATAAGAAGTGTGTTTGTGTATGTTTTCATACCGTGCTTCCCTCGGCTTTCTGATTGCTGGCTACTTAATGAGCTAACGAAGCTCTCCAGTGATGTAAGAACACAACGTGTTCATGCGGAGTTTTATCTTTTCCTTTTTTATTTTTTTTGCTGTAGGGGGATTTTATTGCAATGATTTAAATGATGGGGGGTGACACGTGTTGTGATTTATCATCCTGGACAAGAACAGGGGAGGAGTAGCTTTGCCAGGTCAGAGAGTTCATTGCGCCTAGCATCCTTTCTCTGATAATGGCCAGTTCCAGATGCTTTTGAGGAAATGTTTTAACAGCATGGGGTACTAACCGGGAACTCCAGTCTCTGTTGATCACTTCCAGCCTGTTGGAAGCTGATGTTTTTGGGAGAACAACATAGGAGTTCCCAGGAGCTTGCCTGCTTTTCCAAAAGCAACAATAGAGGGAGGTGAAAGACCAGAGCCAGCTTTTTTGGGGTGGGGGGTGGGGGGATGCTACCAAGTGATTACATATTAGTTCAAGTCTAGACACTAAGCATTTATAGCACCCCTTTCTGATTAAGAATCATGAATGATAATCAGTGACATTTTAATAGGGTTACTTTGGAAATCTGGAAACTATTTGTAATTCCAAGGTGCCAGTCATATTTGTAGCAGCTGGAATCAGAAATTGTGCCAGCTTTATGCAATGAAAGAAAATAAAAGGATGGAAATTCAATTATGTTTAAAATATCAGATTTTTTAAAATAAAAAAGGATTTGTGCAATTTGAAAAGCTCAATTACATTAATTGTCTTTTGTTTAAAAATGTAGTTTGCAACAAAATCTGAATTAGGAAAAGAAACCGATTAGACTTAAAATATTTGATCCTTTTTTATAGATAGCAAAACAGGGTGGTTACATATTCTTCTGCCTAATTATGCCTCCATAATTCTCTGTGTCTGTTTTAGATTGTAATCCTTTTAGGAAAGGGGCCCATCATACCTGTTCTTTATACTGTGCCATCTACAAGGAAGGCTCTATGTCAATAAATCTGCAACCCAAAATCAAACTCTGCATTAAAGGTGTTGTTTGCACAACACAGCAAGCCCAACTAAAGTGGGAGATTTCTACAGCTATTGACATGTGCCCACAACTCTCCATCCTCCATTCAGGCAAGCAAGAGTTGATGGGAGACATTCTAGGCAGACAAATGAACCAGAGTGAGGTTTGGAGCAGGACAGGTGAGGGGTGTCACCTGGGAAAAGGGGGTGCGGCTTTGGGGAGAGTGTGACCTGGTAAGAGGCATGGGGACCAGAGAGCAATAGTGACTGGTAATGGTCTGCCACTGTGCATCTGACTTCCAGGCAACAGAAGCACTACTGCTTACTAGGAGAAGTAAGGGCAAGTGAGGTGGTGGGGATGTTGGCACTGTGTGGGAGCAGTACCAGGGCCCCTGCCCCTTCAACCCTTCTTCTAAGTGGCAGCTACTCTGCTGCTGGGAGGTCATTTGTGTGGCAGTGCCCCTCCTTGCTGGCTGCTACAGCCAGACGGAGGAAGTCTTGATGGCTGCATTTGCCCTTTGGACCTCAGGCTCCCCACCCATGTTAAACAGTTGGTATATAACCAAATGTATATAATTTTGCAGTTCAAAAGGCATGTTAAGGCTTTGACCAAAGGTTCTGTCATATGCTCCTATATAAATGCCCTCTTTAAATGAAAACCGTTATATTCTACCAACTAGGTGGCAAGATGCGCAAAACCTTTTTCTTGGTGAAGTAAACTGCAGATTAAACATTCCTGATTTTATTTAAATTTCCTTGGTTTGAACTTTATAAATTTAACAAAACAAACAATTTCGCGCGTTCCATGCATAATTGCAAATTAACCATAGGTTAATTAACCATAGGTTAATTTTCCCTTCATGGAGATACAGTAATTTCCTGATAGGAAACTGAATATTACAAAGTATGGAAAGGGTGTGTATATGTACTCAAATGGTTTTATTCTCTTGGAACATTGACTGGATGTCAGATATTCAATCCTCTGGGTATCCTTGGATAAAAGGGCATTTGACTATCCATGTCTTTTCTTTGGGGAGGTTATGGCTGTGTAAGAAAAGCTAGTACATGAAACTGCCTTCAGATACAAGCTAGAGGACTGTGCAGTTAGGCAGCTTAGAATCATAGAAGTGTAGAGTTCGAAGGGACCCTGAGGGTCATCTAGTCCAACCCCCTGTCAATGCGGGACTCTCAACTAAAGCATCCATGACAGATGGCCATCCAATCTCGGCTTAAAAACCTCCAAGGAAGGAGAGTCCACAACCTCCTGAGGGAGTTTGTTCCACTATCAAACAGCTCTTTCTGTCAGAAAGTTTGGTTGGAATCTCCTTGCTCGTAACTTGAATAAATTGAATATGCAGAGCAGGAGAAAACAAGCTTGCTCCATCTTCCATAGGACAACCCTTTAGATATTTGAAGACGGCTATCATATTTCCACTCAGTCTCCTCTTTTCCTGGTTAAACATACCCAGCTCCCTCAGCCGTTCTTCATAAGGTTTGGTTTCCAGACCCTTGATCATCTTGGTTACCCGCCTCTGCACACATTCCAGCTTGCCAATATCCTCCTTTAATTGTGGACACAGTATTTCTGGTGTGGTCTCTATAAGGCATAATAGAGTGGTACTATTACTTCCCTTGATCTGGACACTGTCCTTCTGTTGATGCAGCCTAGAATAGCATTAGCTTTTTTGGCTGCTGCATCACACAGTTGACTCATGTTAAGCTTGTGGTCCACCAAGACCCCTAGATCCTTTTCACACATACTGCTAGTAAGCCAGGTGTCCCCCATCCTATATTTGTGCATCTGGTTCTTCCTGCCTAAGTGCAGAACCTTACATTTGTCTCTATTGAAATTCATTCTGTTAGTTTGGGCCCAGTTATCCAATCTGTCAAGTTCATCTTGAATCCCAATTCTGTCTTCTGCGGCATTAGCTACGCTGAGCATTTCATAATATTGGAGCTCTTTTCCATAATTTTAACTTTAATTACCTCTAAAGTGAAGCAATGTAAATGGCTACTACTTCACATAAACAGAAAATATCTGCAAGTCCTAAGTTAGCAACTCTCAATATCTGTGGGTTGCCTGCTTCCCTGCGCCACCAATTATTATTTCCCATTACTATCAGATGTGTTCATCGTTTCCTCTGGGAGACAGAAATTAGCTTGGATTGATGTGTGTGCAGGTGAATGATTTGAGCAATATCACCTCATTGTATGTGTTCAGTCTTGTCAAAGCTCTTTTGCTGTCCTTCAACCCTGAAACATAGTTATTCAGTTAAAAAATTGGCTATGGCTACAGCCCTGGCTTTATTTGTCTGCTTTCAAAAAAAATGTTAGATGCTTACAGTTCTTCATATGGATTCCTTGTGTGCTAGGCAGGCAGCTAAGGTTGCCTGGCAACCATGGCCTCCTCCCAAACTTGCATGGGAAATGGTAAAGAAAGAACTGGATTAGAGTTCTTCTCCTAGAGTGCTGTGGTAAGTGCAGTGCAACTTGGGAAAAGAACACAAGAGCAGCCATGTTTGGTTCGGGCAGTAGGCCATTCAATCCTGTGTCTTTTGACAGTGGTTAGATTTGAGTTTTTCAATACATTTTAATGAGCAGGGTACTTCATTTCCAAGCTGCAATCAGTGGTGTGATTTTGGTGGGAAATGGGGAAATATTAAAACACTACTAATCAAATTTTGGGAGGATTAGAAAGCAAAAGATTTCTGGAGTGAAATGTTGATGCTCAGGACTTCACTAGACTTTTTGCACTAAGGCAACAAACAAGGGAGCACTTCTCTGATCTGTCCAGTATTGGCCGCAGTTAGAGGCAGGTACTGAACTTTGTGCATCATTATTACTGCTCTGGTTCATGCTGGCTGGGCCTCATTCTGCTATCCCTCAAAATATTAAACAGCTTGACAAAAGTCAAATGGGCCTGGGGATGCAATCCTTCCCCCACTTCAACACACTGGAGCTTACTGCTATGTAAACATGGGGAAGATTGTGTTACTGTTGGAATTTGTGTTCAAGGTTAAAATAATCATCTGTCCTGACTGTTGATGGTTTATTCTAAAGCACCAGTAAGGTCTTTCCTCCAATATAGTTTCTGGCTCTCAGAGAAGGCAGAACACATGGATTTCAAAGTCCATGCCCTAAATCCATGCTCTTACTAACAGCACATATGAGGACTCTTTGATTCAGCAAGTAAACTCAGCTGCCGCTGAGTGCAAAGCTGATAGGTTTGGGGTATAAATTTTCTTAATAAATGAACAAACTAGTTCTTGTCCCCGTGGTTAGCCCCAGGCAAGATTGATTTCCTATTCATGTAGCTCAGGGAGGACACAGTCCTTGTGCTTTAGTAAACCTCTCTTGCCTTTCAGTGGCACCCGTGGCCTGTAAACTTAATGAGAATAATCACTCTTAATTAGACAGCAATTTAAAAGGCAGCAGTTGAGCTCTTGATTGGGGAGCCCTGCAGTAAAAACATGTTATGTGAGTGTGGCAGATGGAGGGGAGGGTGTGGCTCAAGGGGAGAACTGCATTGGGATAAAGGGAAGGGAGAGTTAAATGAGGGTTCAAGAAGGTTGTTTGTTTATTGCGACGGAATGAAAAGCAAACCGTTGAGCAACTTTATAACAAGACTATGGGGGAAATCAAAGGCATAAGAAAGCGAAACTGTTTCTTTCCCCAGTGTTAGCCACATAGGGCAGCATTAGAGAAGCAGTAGCAGATGGCATAATGGGGCTTACCTGATCTCTTGGTAAGTCAGTCATTGCTGCTTACTGGAAGGGGCAAGGTGGCAGAGGGGGTGAAATGAGCCAGATGCACTATTAGGAGTGCCAGATTGGCTCAGCAGGTACATTTGTACTGTGATGACCTCATTCCATCAGTCTCACCTCCCCCCATAAGCAGCAGCAACTTGCCTGCCGGGAGGTCAGGTAAGTGCCTCCACCCTACCATGTCATCTGCTACAGTGGAGAAAGCATCTTTCATTCCGACCACAACTGGTGACAAGGGTCATGTCTTCTATTTGCAGGTGGGGATGGTGACCTTATGTGGTACCTTCTTCCTTAACAGTTGTATTGGGTGCGGGGAGCACAATTTAAGGTCCCAGCTCTTGGTCTTATGGTAATGAAGGACTTATTTTCACCCAGTTTGGGTCTTGCTTTTGCAGATGCCTCTCTGCCTAAGATGATAGTGGGTTTCATTCAGAAAAACTGCCTGCAGGTTAAGTTTACTTTATACAAGTGTGATGCTGTGGGTACTTGGTTCAGGCTATGCTTTGTAGCACCACACATCCCATTGGTAAAACCAGCAACAGTTGGCAAATAATGGGCTACTATATGTGCCTTGGGGACGCGGGTGGCGCTGTAGGTAAAACCTCAGTGCCTAGGACTTGCTAATCGTAAGGTCGGCGGTTCGAATCCCCACGGCAGGGTGAGCTCCCGTCGTTCGGTCCCAGCTCCTGCCCACCTAGCAGTTCGAAAGCACCCTTAAATGCAAGTAGATAAATAGGTACCGCTTTATAGCGGGAAGGTAAACGGCGTTTCCGTGTGCTGCGCTGGTGCTGGCTCGCCAGCTGCAGCTTCGTCACACTGGCCACGTGACCCGGAAGTGTCTTCGGACAGCGCTGGCTCCCGGCCTCTTAAGCGAGATGAGCGCGCAACCCTAGAGTCGGACACGACTGGCCCGTACGGGCAGGGGTACCTTTATCTTTACCTATATGTGCCTTACGGGTTCTACTACCAAATTGCAATGATACCTCTCTATGATGGGCCTTAGGGGGAAGCCTAGGCCTTTGGAGGATTGCCCTAACACTGCATTGTCTTTATGCTGCATGGACACTAGTATCCTTTTGTCCTCCATGCACTAACAACAGGACTGCCTTTACTTCAAAGGTTCACTTATCAGATCACTGGTTCATTTAGGCCCATGTTGTCCACACCGATTGATGGTGGCTCTTCAGGGTTTCAAAGAAGGATCTCTCCCAGTCCTACCTGGAGATGCAAATGATTGGACCTTGGACCTTCTGCATTCAAAGCATGTGCTCTACCACTGAGCTGTGGCCCTTGCTCTGTTAATGTAGGACTTGCCTGGTCAGTTATATATCAGTTTGCTGGATGGATTGGAGTTCGTCTTATTAGCCATGGGTCAGGAAGTAGCTTTGTTGTGCCTCTGTCTGCACTGAGGTCTTGTCCACACTTCCGCTGGTCCCATGCCTAGAAAGCACAGGTCCAAGCAGTTTTTCACTTGTCCCGCGCTTTCCAGGCATGGGTCCAAGTGGTTTTGCCTTTGTCCTGCCTCTTCCCCCTGGAAAACCCACTCTTAAGTGCTAAATTGGAGCAAATGGCCATCTGCAGAAAATACAGGTGCCATTTGCTCTAATTCAGTGCTAAGTTGCTGGTTTTCCAGGGGGAAAGCGGTGGGGTAAACAAAAGTATGGCTGAGCTCTTAGCTAATCCTCCTCTCCAAGAATTTTGTTGTTTTTCACTTACGATATTCTGGCGCTGCTTGTCAGCACTCAAGCCCAGGCCTGTACCCAACCTGAGACTTGGAACAATTTTGGATGGGCCTGTTTAAGGCTGTAGCAGTTATATTCCCCCCCCCCTCCATTCCTACTTTTGTGATTGAATTTCCCCATGGAAAGCTCTTTGGCTTAGATACCTTTTCCCTAGGGGCTGGAGGTCACGAGGCCAAGGGAATAATTGACAAGGTCAACAGGCTAAAGTGCTGGAGAAGATGCTTTGGATATTGATTGTGTGGGGTGGGGTGGGGGATGTCAAAGAGCCCCATGGGCTCCTGTCACTTTCTCTGAGGGGTGACTTAGTGACTTTCCAGGCATGTGGCATGAGGACATAGGGATGAGGATAAGTGTTAGATGAGAGGGAAGCTTCCAGTTACAATTGCTTGCCAGGCCATCTGAGGCAGGCAATGCCGTGAGCAACATTCCCCATGGTTCCCGCTGATTGTAAAAATGTGGGTTTCTTCCACCTTTCAGATCAGTCTCTGCCATCCTGGGGCTGATGTGAGCTGTGGACACAAGGTTGGCAGAGGTTGTTTTGAATGATGATGGTAGTGTGGCAGTTTCTCCCAGGTGCTTGGGTACCATACACACATGTCCCTCAGACTGTCTGAAGGAGGTTTCATTGCTCTTCCCATCCTGCACAAATATTCTTAGGGTATTTTCTGAACCCCTGCCTGCTAACCCTTTGGATGCCACCAATTTAGCTTTGTTGCCCTACTTTCCCCCCAGCTCAGCTAAAGTCTCAGTAACTTCAATGTAAAAACAAACCGGGATTAATACTGCCCTTAACAAGAACCAGATAACGGGGGGGGGGGGGGGGATGGAGTGAAGGTGAAAATGTATAGAGAGTTCATTTTTTAAAAATTGTAGTTCAATCAATCCCCCCATATAAATAAACTGCTATAAATCTTTAATACGCCAAATGTATTTCAACAGAGTCTTCCTCGGGGCCATATTTTTGTAATTCTGCAAAAATAAATAAAAACAACAAAAAATCTCAATTTTGTGTTTACTTTGTTTTATTTATTTTCCGTAGGATTGTAATATGTTTTTAATATGCCACTGTGGAAGACTTTGTAGAAACCTGTTTGGCAGATTAAGGATTTATAGCGGTGTGTTTATGTATATATATATCGTATGAGAGAACCATTGACCTGTAATCAAAATGTTGTATTTTCTTTATAAATGTTTACCTTAAACTCATTTTCCCCTCCCAGTTACCCAGCAACTTCAACATAATACTGTCTCAAGGATGGATGTGTTCTCTCTGTCACCCCAAGTTTCACCTGCTTGATATATTCAGCAAAATGATGCAATTCCTTGAAGATATTTTCTTCCTCCCCTCCCTCTTCCCACTTCTGATGTCTCGCATCTGCATTTCACCCTCTGTAACCTCACATTGCATTCTCAACCCTGCTCCCTGAAATCGGGAAGAAGAAAAGTGAGGGTCTGGCTAGATGTTACAAGATACAAGCCGCTATTGCTGCTCAGTGTCTATTCCCAGCAATATCTAATTTGCTAATTTGTTTTAAGAGATACAAATTAGATATCTGCTGACATTGAGGGTACACCAAAAAAAGGAGGAGGAGGAGGTCTGGTTTAAAACTGAGTTGGAAAGCTCTAGTATGGCAGCATCATTGTACACTATTGATATTTAAAAGTATATACAGAGACATTGAGTGGATGCCACATGAAGTCTTCCATTTTTGGAAAACGACACATAAGGATTGATTTACTTTTACATTTCCACACTTCCCTCTTCAAGCATGAGGGAAAGGAGAGGGAGAAAATAGTGTTGGTTGTCTGGATGGGTTGTCATATGTTTTTCAGCATGCCAAAGCTAATGGACCATCTAGAGGAGTTGGGAGCTGGGGGCACTGATGCAGTGGCTCTGCTCCTTCCTCCTGGTCCGTGTCCAGAAAGTGGTGTTGGAGGAAGACTGTTTGGACCCCATGGCTCTCACTTGTTGAGTGCCTCAGGGCTCCATCCTCTCCCCCATGCTTTTTAACATCTATATGAAGCCGCTGGGAGAGATCATCAGGGGGTTTGGGCTGGATGTCCACCTGTATGCAGATGACACCCAGCACTATCTCTCCTTCAAATCAGAACCAGTGAGGGCAGTGAAAGTCCTGTGTGAGTGTCTGGATGTGGTTGACAGATGGATGGTGGCTAACAGATTGAGGCTGAATCCTGACAAGACAGAAGTACTGTTCTTGGGGGACAGGGGGCGGGTGGGTGTGGGGGACTCCCTAGTCCTAAATGGGGTAACCGTGCCCCTGAAAGACCGAGTTCGCAGCCTGGGAGTCATTTTGGACTCACAGCTCTCCATGGAGGCATGGGTCAATTCTGTATCCAGGGCAGTTGTTTACCAGCTGCATCCGGTACACAGGCTGAGACCCTACCTGCCTACGGATTGTCTCGCCAGGGCGTATGCCCTGGTTATCTCCCGCTTGGACTACTGCAGTGTGCTCTATGTGGGGCTACCTTTGAAGGTGACTCAGAAATTACAACTAATCCAGAATGCGGCAGCTAGGCTGGTGACTGGGAGCGGCCGCCGGGACCATATAACGCCAGTCCTGAGAGATCTTCATTGGTTCCCAGTACGTTTCTGAGCATCGATTCAAATTGTTGGTGCTGACCTTTAAAGCCCTAAATGACCTCAGCCCAGTATACCTGAACGAGCGTCTCCACCCCCATTGCTCAGCCCAGACACTGAGGTCCTCCTCTGAGGATCTTCTGCTGGTTTACTCACTGTGAGAAGTGAGGTTACAGAGAACCTTCTCGGTAGTGGCACCCTCCTTGTGGAACGCCCTCCCTTCAGATGTCAAGGAAATAAACAACTATCTGACTTCTAGAAGACATCTGAAGGCAGCCCTATTTAGAGAAGTGTTTAAGGATTGATGCTTTTTATTATGGTTTTAGCTGCCCAGAGTGGGTGGGGAAACCCAGCCAGATGGGTGGGGTATAAACAAAAAAATAATCATTATCATTATGTGATGTGTCCTACATTGTTTCTTACAATGATAGCATGTGACTGGCAATGGGGTGCATGGCTAGATTTCATGGTGGCCCAGGGACCATCGTTTAGAGGTAAAGCAACAGTTTTTATACTTCCACGTTTATTTATTCATACTATTTATTTTGTGATTTACAGCATTTTATTGCCACCCCCGCACTTTGCCGAGAAGGTTCCCAGAGTGGCTTATGAAGATAGTAACACAGTCCTTTCTCACAGGCTTACAATCTAAAAGCTACGACAGGCAAGGAGTACAGGGTTGGGGAAAGAGGAGGACAAAAGCAAGCTCAGATACCAGTTCTCAAAGTTTCAGTTCTTACAACAACTGGCTGAGATGGAAACAGTTTTTAGCTAGATTTTAAAATGCCACCGATAGCTGCTCCCCTACCAAGTTTCTTTCTTTCTTTCTTTCTTTCTTTCTTTCTTTCTTTCTTTCTTTCTTATAATTTTAAAAGCATAGTAGCACATAGGGATGCATTCTCACGATCAGCTGCTGCAAATGTATTCAAATTGAACCATTGTGGGGGATCAAATTGACTGTGCATATTTGGTCTGAACCTCTGGTTTGGACTGCAGTCATGTTATCAAACTTATACAGCAGAGCAGCAAAGTCCTCTTCTGTGTTCTTATTGATTGGCTAGACTATATAAATAAGTTGGGATGGGATGTTTTGAAGAAAAATCTTCTAGTGCTAGCTTGTATGCAAATATTTAAATTGGAATTCTCCTTCCTTTTAATGTTTCTGTGGATAGAAAGAGGGAAGACAGACAGTTCAGAATATGTTCTCCCCTAGGATCTTTTCCTGATTGAATCATACAGGTCACTGGAGAAGGCCTCTTGCCCCTCCTGCCTTCAGCTGCTGATGGCATTCAATTCACCATGTTTGCTCTTTCCCTTTTGGCAGTTTGGGGGAAAAGGTCCTTGCCTGTACTGCACGCAACCTCTGTGATGTACCGTGTTGGTGGCCTTGCCCCTCTGATTGCTTGATTGCTGTCGGCAGTTGGGTGAAGAGCCTTGTGAGAAAACAGTGCAATGCCAGGGGTGCTAACAACACTTTGCTCCCACCTATGGGAAGAGCCAAAGCTCAGTGGTTAGAGAATCCGCTTTGCACCCAAAAGGTCCTGGGTTAAATCCCCAGCATCTCACAGTAGGGCTGGGAATGTTCCTTGTCTGAAACCCTGGAGAGCCACTGGCAGTCAGTCTAGACCAGGCATTCCCCAAACTCTGCCCTCCAGCTGTTTAGGGACTACAAGTCCCATCATCCCTGACCACTGGTCCTGGTAGCTAGGGATGATGGGAGTTGTAGTCCCAAAACAGCTGGAGGGCCAAGTTTGGGGATGCCTGGTCTAGACAAAGCTGAGCTGGAAGCACCAGTGGTCTCAGCTGATATAAAGCAACATCATATGTTCCTCTTCCTGTATCCTATTAAACTTCCCTGATTGAGCACATTTGTACCCCATTTTCCCCATTCTGAGGTTACAGATGTGGGGAGTGGTGGTGGAGGGAAACTTGCATGCAAGTGCTCAATCTGGTTTCTCTCGACTCACCCCCCCCCCCAACTTAGCCTGAAAGGAGCAGTCTCTATCTTTATTTGCTCTGATGTAATGTGATGTCTGGGGCCAACTCTGGAGGAACAGAGGAAACGGTCTGGAAACAAAACAGGCTAATCCCTCCTCCCTCCACCCACCCCCATTGCCTATCATTGCCGTGAGGTGGGGTGAGGGTGGAGTGTGGGAATGCAGACTTGCTTTGGGGTCTCAGGGATTGTTTTGCCTTGACTTGGAAGCAAAGGGGTCTGAGGAGGACAAGGGCACACATACACTGGGGTCCCCTCCTCCTCTTTTTGCCTGAGATTCTGATTAGAAAGCAACTCACATTTGACTGTCCTCCCAAGATTTGTGCAGCTGTGTACTGTGTGCGTCCTTCTCTGCTCTGTATGGGAACAAAATGCCCTGGGGGAAATGGGCATATCTGGGAGACGAGAGGGCCTTTTCTAAGGGCTACCTTCCCGATGTTGCTATCCAGGGTGGAATATCTTTTCAGAGGTTTTCAAGACAGTGTTGGTTTTGCACAGGGAATGCAGAGGCATTTCTCCATTCCTGGCACAGGACGCAGATGGCAGTCTTCCCACTTAGTGCATCCATTCCCAGGAATCACATTTTGCACAAGGAATTGCATTCTCAGTAGCAAACCAGTTACTGCTTGCTCCCTGGGAGTTCCACCTATCATGGAAATTGTGGCTGTCCAGATTGTGGATGTGCAGAGTGTGATGTCATAATTGTGGCAGCAGCATAGGTACCTCTTCTGCCTTCCATACCATTTAAAACTGTTAAAACGAATGACCTTGTATTCCTTTCTTCTGCCCCTTCCCCCCTTTATATTAATTCCACTCCGGCTCTTCAGCACTGAGGTGCATTTCCTTCCCCCAGTGAAATCCCTTTCCAAGTATTATCCAGCTATCCACACAACTTCCAGACTGGGATATAGTCTCACTAGTATTGGATGATGTGCTGTTTTAATGCCCACAATAAGAAGCAATTAGAGGGGACAGGGGTGTTGTTTGGGAAGGGCCTTACATTGCATTGTAGCATGTGTGTGTGTGTTCACAATCAGGATTTCATTTGGGTTCATATTTTTTTCCTGTGACTTCTCATTCTGATAACTCCCTCTGGCTTTGAACTCTCTGTGTAGCTATAAAACAGGGTTAAATCACCAAGCGGTGATTGAATCCGTAAATGTGGTTGCCAGGAACTTCGTCCGCAGCTGGACGCAGTGTGGATGTGTAGCCAATATATACTCTCCCCCTCTCTCCCTCAACCCCCCAGCCCAGCTTTGGTTTCTCAAATATTTGTGTTGGAATCTTTCCTGCAGTTTAGGTTTCCAGTGAAGAGTCAGCCCTAAATCTCAATTCTAGTCCTTTCCTTGTGTCTAAAGCCTTTGGCCTGTGTGCTCCAGCTAAACCTATTCTCAGTGTCCCCTTTGAATGGCCCCTGGTTCCTAAAAGGAAGCTGTGGGATTCTGAGGGGAGAGCTTGGATACTGCAAACAGCATGGTGGGTCTCCACCCTTTTCTTGTCAGGGGAAAATAGCATGTCTCTGGGTAATCTCAGGATAACTGCTAGGTTCCCAGTCTTGTTGGGCCTCTAAGCTGTCTGATTGCAATCCTGTTGTTTATACTAAAGCAGTGCAAAGTCCATGGTTTTGGGCAGATCTTGGGAGTGGCTGACCTGGAATAAAATAGCACAGCATCGGCAAGCTGGAGAGAGGCCCTGTGGGCACTTCTCTGCCCCACTGAGGGAAGAAGAAAAGGGGATTGGTCTTGTCCTTCTTGGGAAGGGTTCAGAGATGTGTTCTGGTAAGTGGTCCAACCCTTATCTGAATCTTTTTCTGTGTGTGTCTTTGCGAGGAAGATTCCACCACACTAGGTATCCTATCTGCAGCACTAAACTCTCCGGTTATAGGATGAGTCTTTATCCTAGGTTCACAGTACCCATGAAGATTTTCATTTAGCTAACAGTGCTTTATCCAGTAGTGGAGGAACTGGAACATGGTCCTTTAACCCATTTTGTTGGCAGAGAAACTGCAGCATTAAAGGCAAATACAATGATGGGGCTTAATGACATCCACTTTTGCACATTTGTTTGTCATGTAGCACATCTAGAGTGCAACCAGCTCCTTTTCCCACTCTAAGCTTCTCTTAAACTGAATAGCTCTCATCCTTTTTAAGGCTCATGCTATACCTCAGTAGTTTAACTAATTTTGTCTGAACATTACCCTGGCCATCTTCCATTACAGTATATCATTATATAGAATGAATTCACTTAAGTCACAATCCTTCTTGGGAATTAGGGCACTCAGGTAAAGTGCTGGATCAGGTCATTACTGCACAGCTCTATCTTTCTTGCATGACATTGAATTAGATTACCTTTTGGTCCCTTTCAAAGTCAAGGTGGAAGGAATCGCCCAGGTTTCTCAGGTAGATAGCATCCATTTTAGAATATCTACCCTCTCCCATCATCTGACTGAGAGCAGCTTCCATAGCCCTTATGGATGTGGGGACTGAGACTGTTTGGGAGTTGAGGGATCCCTTCATCACACCCAGCATTTGTCATTATGTGGCCAAAAGGCAAAGTTCCAGATGTACCTCTTACTCCCATCCCACCCAGAAGGCTGTGTGCGTGTGAAATTTAGTGTTGGGAGAGAGTACAGAGCATCTTTTTCCTCTGTCTTTTTCTTTCTCATGCCTTCTTTCTTAGCAGTGCTGTGTCTGTGTGAGTCTGTGTGGGGTGTGTGTCTGTGTGGGGTTTTCAGCCATTTCTGTTCTGAGGGAGAACGCTGTCAGGCGAGTGGTCCGCTAAGGCCTTCTTTCCATTTGCTGAGGATTCTTTTCTTGACTTAGGGAGGCTCACGATGACGGCGCTTGAAAACCTCTGCTTAGCTCGCTTGACGACTCAATACAGGCCTTTCTCTCTTTATGTGTCTATATTTATTTATACATTTTTGCACGCGCACACAATTTCAATTCACATTTTTGTGACCGTATCTGTAATTCTGAGACACATTAAGAAATGACAGTAGATGAGGGTTTTCTTGAGGGGGGTTATTTTATTTTCTAAAAGTGGGGGTTGGGGCGGGGGGGAATGCAGATGATGAAGTGTTCGTGACACCCTAAATAATGTTTGCATCCCCAAGCAAAACATCCCCTTGTCTGAAGCAGCTGCGCTGTTTCCTCTCAGGAGCCATGCAGTGGCCTCATTGAGTGCCTGAGTGCCGCTCAACAAAGATGCTAATCTAATTAGGTCTTGAGTCACCATGGAAGAGGGGAGATTTAGTTTTACACTGACAACTTCATATTTGGGAAAAAGTCCAAGTTTAATCTCCCCTCCCCTATGTATCTCTGAATCCTTCATTCGCCACCGGCTGCCCCCTTGCAACCCCATGAGGCTCATGTGACCTGGCTCATGAGTTGCTGCCTCCCCCCTTCGCCTGGCAGGGGGAGGGGAGGGAATTGGGGAAAGAGAGGGGGCTCTTTTCTGCCACAGCCCCTTTGGAGCCAACATGAACCGAGGAGGTTGAGGGTCAAGGTCTGGGAACTTCCTTGCCAGCCCAGCTTGTGCAAACAGCTGGGTATCGTTAAGGCATGAGGTGTGGAGCGATGAGGCGGGCAGGGGAGGGGGAGCAGACTGGCCTGATTGTCTTTAACTCAGCAACAGTGCCCTAATTTCTCCATGGGGACCATCAAATATAAAAGGCCCCAAAGCCATTTAGAGGGCTGGGGTGTGGGAAGCCTGTAGGCCGGACTCTCATGGGACCTGTATCATAAAACATCCAGGTTTGTGGCATAAGAAAACAACACACAAACAGTGCCTCCTCCATCCTTTATGTATGGGGTCAGACTCCAGTCAGTTTGACTGTCTGCTGACCGATAATGCAGCAACATAATCTTATTCTAAATGTTTGGTGGAAAGGAAGGAAGGAAGGAAGGAAGGGAGCCCAGGTCTCCTCTTACCTTCCTTGTTTTCTTTTGTCATTCCCAGCAGTGCTTCCAGATCTAATCTTTTATCGTTATCATTATTATTAAAAAAAAAAAGAAGTTGTAAGAGCAGAAATTAAGTCTCCTCCCCACAACTTCTTTATGGAGTTGCAATGACTTTGGATGAGGAACTGTCATAGGGTATATTGAGAGGTTTTGGATTCTTGAAGTATAGGAATGCCAGAGAGTTCTGTTTGGTCCACATTTTTAAGCAAATTGGTCTAATCTCCACCATCTCAGGGCTAAGTTATGGTATCTGCACTTGGTCTTTGGATTTTGCGGTGCAGTTCTCAGCTAAAAAAACCAAAAAAGCACAAGAAAATGCATATACAAATGTGTGCCTTGAAGAAAAATGCATACAAAAATGTGTATTTTAGCGGGAAATAGGTGCAATTTAGATTTTTTTTGCTGTGTTTTTCAAAAGAGATGGAAAACAGGAGTGAGCTATGATTGAAAGCATGCAAAACTGACACAGGCTGGTGATAGGCTGACCTGCCCATCTCTCAATGGGAGAGACGTTGCTTATGGCCACTTGTGATTAGTTCTGAACAGAGGAAAGAAAGTCTGCACTATTTCTGCCTGCTGACCGGCTGCTCTCTGGCCAAATTTAGCAAATGGAATTGCTTCATTGTCCCGCTGCTGATGGCTAGACTAGGCAATCTGGAAGGGCTGCCTCTGGGAATCACCACTGCTATTCCTACCCTCCCACAGGCTCTGGAGAAGGAGCCCTTCTAAAATAAGGCATCCTTGAAAACAAGATGCCTATCACTTTTAGTTCTGGGCCAAGCTACATATGACAGCAGCCATGAGATGGCTGCTGAAAGTCATGTTCTCCCCTATTTCCTCATAATGTGTGTCTTCACATAAGCCTTTGATGCAACATTGTTATGTTGTGCATGGTCCTCCACAGTAGCTGCTTCTAGTGGGATGTTATAAAACATGACATGATGGTCCCTGCTTCTGAGAAGCTCAGTGCAGCTGACACTTTGCATGTGGCCTGGAGTTAGGTGCTTATTTTGGTTTTGTTCTGATCAATGAGCCTGGTGTTATTGCAAGGAATCAGAGAAGGATACAGTAGTTCAAGCTAAGTCTTTTATCAGGGAAGTCCTAGTGGTTCCAGCCAAATGCCCTCACCCCAGTAGTTGCTGCATGGAAAATTTCCTGTCAATATCAGATGTGCACACTGAGCTTCCAGTTAATGCAAGGGCATAATCTGAATTAAGTCCCCAGAACCTTCCCTATATCTAATGCAAGTAGACACCCTGTTCAGTTACTATGTAACTCAAGGAAAGCAATATTAAGGCAGACTCCAGAAAACATCTTCCACAGGTAACTGAATTAAGTAAAAGTTCAATTTCATATGAAATGTCTCCATCTTTCCTTATGAGGGACAGCTCAGTCACGTGGTTGTACTTTCTGATTGCCCAGAGACACCACATGACCTCCCAGCCACTCTCTGGCAGAAAAAAATGTACTGTGATTCCTGCTTATGGCTCATTACCTGTGCCCTTTATCATTCAATGTTCCTTCCACCCAGTGCTTAATGAGATCACTCTATATATTAGAGCTTGTGCCCATTAGGAATCCCATTGGGTTTGGTGGAGAGGAAGGCAGGAGGACCAACAGTAGGTGGAGCTAGAGCTAAGGACAAACAGAGATGACTAATTCTAGTTTAGTCTCCATCCTCTGTTGAGTTCTACAAGAGACTGAGGAGGAGGAAGCTGATTGTGCCACTTCCTGGACTGGTCATATGTAAGAAGGTAGGCAAGTGGGAGCTTGCTTGGACAGACTGAGATTAGTGGGGCAATACTTGATTTGTCCTGATAGACCAGCCTTCATGGTCCCACTGGTACCTACCTGGTCCTTTTGCCCATTCTCTCTACCCTTCCCCTGCTTGCTGTGCAACATACCAGGCGTCTTGCAATGCTTCAGTAGGGTGAGGGGAGGGGGCCGATGAAAAGGCCTGGAGCATTTCAGCAAAAGTTGTGGCTGCTTCCTCTGCTGCTTCCTTGTTGGTTTTAAACCTATGACTCCAGTCTCCAAGTTTTAGCCTTCTAACCCTATGCAAGTCCCATGCTGTAGCTCTTTGTTCAGTGCTGGGTGTTTCTGAATAGTTTTTCGTAAAAAAACAACAACACATTAAACGCTAAAATAGCATCAGCAGAAGTGGTAATAGTAATACAGAGTAGTGGCAGCATCTGGTGGAAGCAGCAGTGTTGTGAGAGAGAGGGAGGGAGGGAGGGAGGGAGGGAGAGAGACACTTCTGAAAGGGGGAATGTATCTGCAGTCTGGTATCCAGACATAGAGTTTATCAGGCTGACAATACTTCATTCTTCATGTGCAAATTAAATAAACAGCCATCCCTCCCCCACTCAACTCTCCCTTGAGGCTGAGAGTGAGAGTTGGTTGGGGAAGGAAGGAACAGAGGTCATCTGAGTGGAGGGAACTCATGATCAAGTAACTTTCTTTTAGCAGGGAGGTTTGGACTAAGATTTAGCACTGATAGTGGAAAGTGTTGGGTGCACAACCTCCCCCACCCCTTGAGGTTTTATTAAAGCTTGAATGATGCAGAGAAAATTGGTGTGTAGTTTGACTTTATCACTTAGCATAATCAAAGCACTAGATGAAATGAACATATTTAATGCAATTTAAGCCTCCTCCCTTTGTGTTCACATACTCAGGATGATCAAAAAGCAGTTTAAAAGGATGTATTTCTTCTGCGCTTCCAAAGAAGTTCCTCCAGAGTGAAGTGGTGATTCACTTCAAAATTATCGATTGTGGGAGAAGTCCAAGTTAAGAACTCTGAAATCACCGACATAAATTACCATGGCACAGGGAGGATGCTATCATAAATATGCAATTTTGTAGGAGCCTACAAAAATTTGTAACTTGGCCTGTATGGCGAATGAGCTTGGGTGTGTGACAGTCAAAGCAGTCCGGCATCAGAAGAACTTTTGATGTGCAGAGTTCTCTGGGTTGGTACACTGGGGAAAGGATTGCTTGAGGGGGTACTTGAAAGAGGAAGAGTGTTAGTGGTTCCCTTCTGTTCCGGTAGTCCAGGGAGCTAAGCAAGTGTGGGATGATGAGAATTAGTGCAGTTCAATGAATGAAGCTGGACTTTGGTCTAGAACAGGGGTCAGCAAACTTTTTCAGCAGGGTGCTGGTCCACTGTCCCTCAGCCTTTGTCAGGGGCCAGACTATATTTTTTTTTTGGGGGGGGAATGAACAAATTCCTATGTCCCACAAATAGAGATGCATTTTAAATAAAAGCACACATTCTACTCATATAAAAACACAATGATTCCCAGGCTGTCCGCGGGCCGGATTTAGCAGGTGATTGGGCCAGATCCGGCCCCCGGTCCTTAGTTTGCCTACCCATGGTCTAGAAACTCACCTCTGCCATGGATTCATTATGTTGCCTTTGGACAGGGCAGTATCTTTCTCTCCATCCCAGCTTTGCCACTCCAATTGTGGCATTGTGAGATTAGACACAGCCAAGACTCCAAAATGTTTTGCAGTATTTCCCGAAGAATAAATATTGATGGGGTTTAAAAACTTAACTAGAGCACCCTTCCCCAACCTTTCATTTGGGGCTACAGCCCAAACTAGCGTGGGTGATGTTAGGGGTGATGGGATTTGCATTCCAAAGCATCTAGAAGGCAGCAGGTTGGGGAAGGATGAGCTATAACTTGTCTGTGCAGGGTGATGCATTCCATCACTGAGGTTCTTGCTCTCTGTGGAATTGAATCAACCAGCATTCATCCTTCCAACTTTCCAAAGGGCCCAGGGAATGTTCACCCAAGAATGGTCCAAGTCTGTCAAAGGAGGAAATGAGTACGTAGCGTTGGATTGCTGGACGTTAAAAGGGTTTGCTGCCAAGCAGAGGGCAGCTCAGCCTTCTGAAGCTGGAGGAAGGTAGGAGAGGACACTGGAAGGAGACAGCTGGTGCCCTAATAGTTTTACCTCAGGTGTTCCCAATTCCCTTGAGGGTGGGAGATGGAGGGAACTGGGGATTGATTTCCTTTCCATCCCATCACAGAAGGATGCTGCCTCAGCATGACGGCCCCTCTTCCTTCCATAACCTTGGAGCCTGAGAAGGAGGCAGGCTCTCCATCTCTATATCAGGGAGAAAATTAAAATGGCTACCCATGGCCTCTTGTGGGGAGGAGACAAGAAGTAAATGACTTGTGAGTGGTGGGATTTGGTGTGGGTGTGGTGAGACCAACATACCCCTTCATCTTGAAATTATTCAGAGCCAGGACTACCTCCTTACTGCCTACACTGACAGGCAGCAGCATGGGTGTAGCCAAGGTTTTTGTTAGGTGGGGCAGAACTGACATGATTGGTCAGTAAGTTAAGTATTTCTATTGTTTTACAATGATCTGGGGGGGGGGTCCCCCTTGGCTACACCCATGGGCAACAGGTCTCTGGGATTTCAGGGGGTCCTGTCACAGCCCTGTCCAAAGATGCTGCAGATTGAATCTTGGCTCTTTCTGTGTGCAAAGCAGGATGCTCTGCCACTGAGCTATAGCCATTTGCAGCACTTGGTTCCTAAAGGATCATGGTACAGATGCTGTGAAATTATATTTTGGTGTGCCTGTGAAACTCCACATTAGGCAACACTACCAGGGAGGTTCTGCCTGGCTGAGACTGTGAGTCAGATCTTTCAGCATCCGAGATGCATGTATTGAAGTCTTTTCTGACAAGACACAAAAAGTAAATTTTAATAACAATTCCTTTAGCATACACTTACCCAGATATACCCTTGGCTACATTTGTTTTCCATTTGTGGTAGCTCGTCCACAGCATCATTTGGAAACCTGTGGTTAGGAGGAAAGAAGGGACTTTGTGTTCTGTTGTGGAAGCAAGGGCTGGTCTCTTTGAGCCAACATGGTCTTTACACTCAGGCCCACCCAGCTCTACAATTAGTTTGCTTTTGTCTCTCAAGTATAAAAACAAAGTCTTATGCTTTGGCTGAATCGAGAGTAGCTGAGAGGAGCCTCAGTCCACCAGTCATTGCAGGCAACTAGTCACACACAACAGGTGCCCCCTAGATGCAGATGGGCTCTACTATTCACATTAAAAGTTGTGCCTAACCAGTTCAGTAGGACAACTGGGATATGTATGCAGTAGTTTTGCAGATGGGATTGTGCATCTAGATGTGTCTGCAGTGCACACAGAAGGCTGCACTGGAGTAAGGGATGATATCCAAATAGGAACAGAGCTGATGGGATGTCTGTGTGCCCTTTTCCTCTTAATACACATAGTGGGATTTCCCATCTTTATCATGTGCCATTGTAACTAGTGTTGAAATTTTGCGCAGATGAATTTTCAATTTTTTTTCAAAAATTCAGAACATTTCAAAATTTACTGTGGTACCTCAGGTTAAGACCTTAATTCGTTCTGGAGGTCTCTTCTTAACCTGAAACTGTTCTTAACCTGAAGCACCGCTTTAGCTAATGGGGCCTCCTGCTGCTACTGCGCCACTGCTGCACGATTTCTGTTCTCATCCTGAAGCAAAGTTCTTAACCCAAGGTAATATTTCTTGGTTAGCGGAGTCTGTAACCTGAAGCGTATGTAACCTGAAGCGTATGTAACCTGAGGTACCACTATATATGCATGTTGAATATCTACTCTTTCATTTTTTTTCTTCTTAAAAATGTGACTCACACATACTCCCCCCCAACCCCCCCAAATGAAATACAGTGGTACCTCGGGTTACATACGCTTCAGGTTACAGACTCTGCTAACCCAGAAATAGTACCTCGGGTTAAGAACTTTGCTTCAGGATGAGAACAGAAATTGTGCTCTGGCGGCGCGGCAGCAGCAGGAGGCCCCATTAGCTAAAGTGGTGCTTCAGGTTAAGAACAGTTTCAGGTTAAGAACGGTCCTCTGGAACGAATTAAGTACTTAACCCGAGGTACCACTGTACTTGTACAGTTTGTACCCAATCCTTCATTCAAGTAGCATCATGGTGAGAAAAGCTAGGAAAATACAAATGTGAATGTTGGCAAATTAATTTGAGCTTGGAGAAATTAACAGGTGAATGTCCCCCTCTTCTTCCCCTTCCCCCTGCATTGCTTTACTTCTAACTATATCCAGGCATCTCACTAAAATGGCTCGCTGTCTGACAGATGCTTTTACCCAGAGCCCACTTGCTAGTAGGTAGAATGTTGCTGCAACCTAAGTGTCTGCGAGAAAAGCTAGCAAGGTTCTTCCTTCAGTGGCTGTCCCTAGGATGTTTGAGGCAACATCTGACCCAGAACTTGCTTTGCTGGTGGATTAGCAATGGAGACTGGCACCCAGTGGTGCAGTGAAGAAATGAACCTTTAAAATAATAATCCTTAGTCTGAGGCCCCATCTGCCCTATACATTTAAAGCACTGTAATGCTACTTTAACAGTCACTGCTTTCCCCAAAGAATCTTGGGAACTGTAGTTTGTTGAGGGTACTGAGAGTTGTAGGAAACCCCTGTTCCCTTAACAGAGGTACAGATACCTGAATGGTTTACCAATCAATCCCTGTTCCCAGGGAACTTTTCGGATTGTATCCCGGTGAAGGAAATAGGTGTCTCTTAACAACTCTTCATGGGACATGGGTGGCGCTGTGGGTTAAACCACAGAACCTAGGACTTGCCAATCAGAAGGTTGGCAGTTCGAATCCCCGCGATGGGGTGAGCGCCCGTTGCTCGGTCCCTGCTCCTGCCAACCTAGCAGTTCGAAAGCATGTCAAAGTGCAAGTAGATAAATAGGTACCACTCCGGCGGGAAGGTAAACGGCATTTCCGTGCACTGCTCTGGTTCGCCAGAAGCGGCTTACTCATGCTGGCCACATGATCCGGAAGCTGTACGCCGGCTCCCTCGGCCAGTAAAGCGAGATGAGTGCCGCAACCTCAGAGTCGGTCACGACTAGACCTAATGGTCCGGGGTCCCTTTAACAACTCTCCATATCCTTAACAAACTACACTTCCCATAATTATTTGCTAAAGTGGTATAATAGTGCTTTAAACATGTGGTGCAGATGTGGTCCAAGAACCAAACGCTGCCTCCAGGGGATCAGTATTTTGCAGTGGAAATTCAAGCACATGTGAGAAATTTAGGTTTGTGCAGTGGTGCAGCAAACACACATTTTTTAAATAAATGGACATTTTCCAGTTTGGAAAGCGATGGGCAAATGCACTGGAAAATGTGGGTTTAATAAACAACAAATGGGGAGATGTGTAAACTTCATGCAAGCAAAAACAGAATGAATGCTCGAGAAAGACAGGACAAAGTGGAAACAAATCAGGATGAATGCTCAATGAACAGCTTGTCTGGAGGAGCCCAAAGTTGATGCAGGAGGGAGATCCGTGTTCATTGTTATGTACCTTTCTTATTCACATATGGGGGCGGATCTGGTTTTTCACAATAAAATGTGACACGTAATGGGTGAAGGGAGCTGAATCTTCCCTTACTATACCTGTCCACACTTTGTGGCTTTGAGTGCTTCTCTCCCCAATGTGCCCCTTTTCAAGTGCTGAAGCTGGACTAGGAGAAAAGTGCCTGAGAGCAGCAGTGTGTGTGTGTGTGTGTGTGTGTGTGTGTGTGTGTGTGTGTAGGAGGGAGCAATCGGCTCCCCACACTTGTGTGCCCCTTTTGATGTTAGCATTAGTCTCACCTGCATTTTATTTGTGAAGGGGGAGGCATGTGGAGAATCAGCCACCACACCCCCACCACCCCAGCTTTGCCTCCACCCCCAAGCTTCTCTCCAATAACAGGGAAGCAATTTTGCTGCACTTTAAGGATATGCATTATATATCGGCTGGTGCTTGCTGATGCTGGATCCTAGAAATCCTTAAAAACGATCTCATTTATTTGTTTTTGAATGATATTTATGAGTAGCCTTTCAGCTGAAGTACCCAGAGCAGTGTACATCGAACCATAAGAAGACATGATAATTAAAAGCCTTCAATAAAACCAAAGAGCAGCAAAACATTACATGGCATAATGTTTCAAAACCAGTTGGCACCTTGGAGCTGTTCCATATGTCGCATTTTGCACTCCCAGATATAAAACACAAATTCATAGTGTCATTAGTTTTTTAAATTGAGCTCAAGAGTGCAAAATGCATACTACCGTATTGGCCCGAATATAAGCCGCTCCCTTAAACTTGGAGGGGGGGGGGGGAGAATTCCAAAAGGCACTCGCCCAATGAAGTGCAATCACACAATGGGGAACACACACACACGGCTTGCCCAGGGAGGGTTGGGGGTGGGAATCAAAAAGGGATTAACAAGCACCCGTCCCATTTGAGGTAGAAAAATAATTTGGAGTAGAAATGATATACAGTTGAAAAAGAAAACTAAGGAACCGGGGGGGGGGGGAGTCACGGGATTTGGAGAATCCCATTTTATAGATTTGATATTGCTTTATGTATAATTATCTTTGTTTATGGATGTTACTACATTTGTTACTGTCTTTTTTATTTTTCTTTTGTTACTTTTGTTGAAAACTTAATAAAAAATACCATTAAACCAAAAAACCCCCAAGCACCTGTCCCAAACAAGCATACTCACCACTGAAGCCCACGTGGTCGTCCGCTGCCGAATACAGTAACTGGAAGACGCCTGCTGCCCAGCTGTAAAGGAACCACCTCACAGCTGATTGGAGATTGCAGTGCATAGGACACCGCTGCTGTGTAGGAAAAGCCTTGCGTGGGCAGCAGCCGCTGCTCAGCTTGGGGGAACACCACCTCACAGCTGATAGGCTTCTGCGGCATTTCCGGAGCCCGTGTGGTCCCGAGTGCTGCAGCCAAGCTCTGCCAATTCCAACACCGCCGCTATCGCAGACCAGCTGAATGGCTCCCTGCAACAGTGCACCACCTCACAGCCGATCAAAAAGCCAGTTTTTGTAAGGCTGCGAATATAAGCCGCACTTTAACTTTTCCGGGTCAGAATTTGGGGGGGGGGGGGGAAGTGTGGCTTATATTCGGGCCAATACAGTAGCTAGGGGATGAAAATGCTTATTGGGCCTCACACATAGGGTAAAATCTATCGTTACATACATGGGGTCCTTTGCTTCCTTCATGTGTTTCTTTGTGCAAAATGAGACGTGTGGCGTGCTGTTGGATCTCCCATGTCATTCAGTTTCTCTAAATTCTGTGGATTTCCTGGCTGGCAAAAAGGAGTTTGTCCCTGGACATGTGGAGAATTCCCTTTATTATCAAGGAGCTGCCACATTGTCTTCATCACTCCCTTTCTGGGCTTAGGTAGCATAGTAACAACAACAACAACAACAACAACAACAACAACAACAATAACAATAAACTTATTATTTCTACCCTGCCCATTTCGCTGGGTTTCCCAAGCCACTCTGGGCGGCTTCCAACAGAAGGTTAAAAATACATTAAAACATCAGTCATTAAAAAACTTCCCTAAACAGGGTTGCCTTCAGATGTCTTCTAAATGTCGTATAGTTGTTTATTTCTTTGACATCTGATGGGAGGGCATTCCACAGGGTGGGCGCCACTACGAAGAAGGCCCTCTGCCTGGTTCCCTGTAACCTCACTTATCGCAGTGAGGGAACTGCCAGAAGACCCTCAGCGCTGGACCTCAATGTCCGGGTAGAACGATGGGGGTGGAGATGCTCCTTCAGGTATACAGGACCAAGGCCATTTAGGGCTTTAAAGGTCAGCACCAACACTTTGACTTGTGCTTGGAAACATACTGGGAGCCACTGTAGATCTTTCAATAGTGTCTTGGCAGAACCGCTTCACTTTCTCCGGAGAGGTTTTGGCACTGCTTGGTTAGTGTGCTGCAAGAGTAACAACATGCATTAGATGAGGCATGTTGGGCTCTCCTTGGTCATAAAAGCAGGGACTCCACAAACTCTGCTTAGTAATTTCTTAATCCATTCACTGGTTTCGAAATGGAGAACTTTTACTTCTTTTAACAGTGCTGTTGCTCTTTCCTTTCCTCCCTGCAGCCTGAGGACCTTGAAGCATCCACATCCCACACCTTCAAAGTGAAGAGCTTCAAGAAAGTGAAACCATGTGGGATATGTCGTCAGGCTATTACCCGGGAGGGTAGCACCTGTCGAGGTGAGTGAGGCTGGGCGTGGAAAGGTTGGAATGTGAAATATAGCTCGTTTGTTGGGTGGGGAAGGAGAGCTGATTCAGTTTGGTGAACAAACTGTACAATGGTACTGGCCAAAATATGTAGCACCCTGTTCAATCTTCGCCATCCTCAGCCAAATGAAGAAGCAGTGTTCAAGAGTATAGTGTGAACACACATGAGGCCGCCAGCTTGCTGAAATGAAGCACATCTAGATCTGGGTCCTGCTTCCTGGGAAAAAGGTGGGATATAAATATGAGATACAGAGATAAATTCTAAGCTATAGCAAGGAACAGTGATGTCCCCATTTTACAAGTGTGGGGAGGAGGGACCATGTGGAGGTTCTGGAGCTCCAATAGGTGTCCACAGATGACTGCTCAATCAATGATGAGCTTCTAACTTACTACCGTGTGCATGTAACCATGTCCGTTACACATTCTGTCTGTCTATAGTATCTGACCATGTAACAGAGCAGACACTCTTAGATGATATATGGGAGAGCATAGGCACCCTGAAATTCACTATGTGGCTAAACACTAGAAGTGTCCTGCCTCCATATGGCAATACTGTGGTAAGTTGACACGGGGTGATTGTGAAATAAATAGTCATTTTGTAGCCCCTGTGGGTCATTTTGAAGCCAGTGGGGAGGTGGGAGCAGAGGTGAAATGATGCAGATAATGCTTTTTACCATAACGCTTCATGGTGTTTCCAAGGCTTCCTAGGTCTTCTCAATAGTATTTCAGTGACTGTAGTTTTGCAGTTGGCCACAGGATGTCACACTTAGCATCTACTACCTTTTCGTTCCATGGTAGCTTTGTGTGAATGAAATGGAACCATTGCTTGGTGCAGTTAATTACCCGCATTCTGTTGTGGCAGGAAAGGTGCCAGAAGGGGTATGTTGGTGACTTTCATAGCACTCCATTCAATTTCCTTACCAGGAAAGTTTGGCTATGGTGTGAATGTGGTGCATTATTCACTTCTGGTAATTGGCAAATTAACTGGAAAGGCATAGCTAGGAATCTGAAAGCAAAGTCCGGGGGACTATATGCTTTCAGGTCTGTGAATAGCACAAGCACAACCATAGAAAAATGGGTGCAGAATCATCTTCAGACATTCAGGTGCTTTGGCACTTACACCAATTGATTGGACGGATACATGATAAGACTCAGCAGTTCATTCATTTATTCATTCTTTCATTTTATTTGTTTGCTACTTTCCCACAAAAAAACCCCTCTGCACATAGCAGCCTGCAACAAAGAAACAGAGTTGCATTTCAAATGAACACTATAAAAACAATTCCATAATAACATAGCAAAATAGTAACAGTAACAATTTCATAATAACATAACAAAGCAATACCATAGTGACAATTTCATAATAACATAGCAAAACAAAAATACAATAACATACAACGCTCCCACATTTCAGTACTATAAATATAACCAGATTACTTAAACAACATGTAGCATCCAGTAGCAAAAATAACAAGGGAGCTTTACAGTTTCACCTTAGTCCTGGAAACACCCCTCCCATGATGTTGCTCCCATATGAACTTTCTGAACCTCATAGGAAAACTTGCCATGCCCAGCAATCACGGAATGTGGGAAATGGGTTTCTGAGGTGGAAGTGATCCAGCATGCTAGCTGCACATGGTAGGAATTACAAATGAACATAAACAACACACAGTGGGCTTAAACATGTGGTAGATGTAATGTCTAGACCAGACTTGGACACTTTTGAAGGGGGGGGTGCAATCTTTAGCAAAAAGTATAGAAATGTGGGCTTCCCTGATACCTATATATTTAACTATAATACTGCTATTCACAAAGCATTTACTAATCTAGGTGCTCTGTGCTAACATATTTTGAAAAGACCCCTAACCCCTTTGCTAGCCCACGCATGTGCCGTG
The DNA here is from genome assembly GCF_964106645.2 of Podarcis pityusensis. NCBI lineage: Eukaryota > Metazoa > Chordata > Lepidosauria > Squamata > Lacertidae > Podarcis > Podarcis pityusensis. The sequence continues at coordinate 87,668,585 of NC_138028.1, forward strand.
TGTTCATGTGAACCCCAGGAATTGCTGAACTGGTATGACATGGAGTATGGGCTTCGTAAATAGGGTAAGCACTTAAAAATGTGATGGGTTGCCTTTCTAAGTAGATTTTCATGTTTCAGTATTGCATTTATAATGATTTGGTATTAGGTCCTCATCTGCTGGCAGTGACTTCAGCTTTTATCATACCCAATAGATAGAAGAACATGCTTTGGAATTCTGCAGTCATGACCCCAAAAAGAATTATTGCAGGCAACTCCTGTAGCTGCAGGTTTAAGCACTTGTAGCATGTTTGTACTCCAGGCTGTTCCTTGAGAGTGGTGAAGGTATCCCCATGCAAAGTCCCAGTTTTCTGGTAGGGTATTTCCTTCAGAGCCACGTTACCTATTGCAAAAAAGATGGCAAAAGAGGAAACATGAGTGATTCATGCTCCTTCCTCACCTGCACTTTGATTTGGGAAGTGGGACTTGGGAAGTGGGACTCTCATGCGCAATGCATGAGATCCATAAGTCCCAGAAAATAAATGCAAGACGCACCCTTGTTCTGCTTCCTTTTAACATGTGGACCAGCCCTTATGGTACAAGAGGGGGGCACCCACTCTTAGTCTTGTGAGCCAAACATAACATCTGAGCGCGTCAACTGTCGATGGAAGCAGAGCTGCAAAAAGCAGCTCCTTGTGGGCTTTACATGCTTAGGGGACTGCTGAAGAACAAGTTTTCCCATGACCCCTGGAGTAGAGGATGAAGTGCTGGCTGCGGTAGCAGTGATGTGGACTCTTTGGATTTCAAACATAGGTAGTCACAGGGGAACTTGGGTTGGGCTGGGGAAGGAAGCAGTGTAGTTCAAGGTGGCAGGTGAGTGGCAAGAAGCAGAGGATGGAGTGCAGTGGCAGGACATGCTGGTTGCCTGGTTGGTTGTTGGGAAGGGGGAAAAGGTAGCTGAGTTGGGAAAGTACTCTATGCTTGAAGGCTACATGGAGATTTTGGCAAATGACTTTTAGACTTTGAACATTCTAGCCTCTGATAATTCACTGTTATGTTCTAGAACACACTGAATGAGATAGGCCAGTGGTGGGTGGCATGCAGCTTGTCAGGTGTGGGGAACCCGTTTCAGCCTGAGGGCTGCATTCCTTTCTGGGTATCCTTCCAAGGGCCAGATGCCAGTGGTGAGCAGAGCTAGAGGTAAAAGTGGACGGAGCAATGAATGTGACTCTTAGATTTGTATTTTTGTTGGCATCTGTCTGCCTTGTAAGACAATGGGGACAAAGTCAAACTGCTGGAGAATCACAGTGCCCGCTGTGGCTGCAGAGACTGGTAACTTGTAGCTGCTGCCTCCTATGTTGTTTTTGCTGCGTTAGCAGCACCTGAGTGACCTTCCCAGGGTGTACAGGCAACAAGACAGCTCTCTTAACTTGTTGATGTGCTCCAAAAAAAGCAGAGTAGTACATTTGACACCAGCTTGGCTGCAGCAGTTGCTGGAAGGGGGCATACAAGGCACCTTGGGGGCTCCACTGCAGCTTTTATAGATTCATAAAATTGTAGAATTGGAAGGGACCACGTTTTATCCTTATCCTTTTCTCCTACTGAAGATGTCCTGCAAGGCAGCTGGTACGGATTTTTCCTTGGAGATTACTCCTCAAGCCCTTCTCACAAATGTGTATAGTTGCAATGCAGCGGAGGTTAAGGATTAGAGTTTCCCTTCTCCTAGATGAGCTACCTTCCTAGGTTGACAAGCCCCACCTGCCCCTCACTCCTCACTTCCCTCTACAGCACATACAGAAACTGCCTTCTTGACTGTTGGACCCTCTATTGGTCTCATCTGCTCAATCTGCCAGAGCCTGTTTTCACATGCAGGGGAAGTCCCTAACTCTCCGAGGGTTTAAGACCCATTGGCCATGCTCACCTGAGAGCATGTGGTTAAGAGCGGTAGACTCGTAATCTGGGGAACTGGGTTCGCTTCCCTGCTCCTCCACATGCAGCTGCTGGATGACCTTGGGCTAGTCACACTTCTCTGAAGTCTCTCAGCCCCACTCACCTCACAGAGTGTTTGTTGTGGGGGAGGAAGGGAAAGGAGAATGTTTGCCGCTTTGAGACTCCTTTGGGTAGTGATAAAGCGGGATATCAAATCCAAACTCTTCTTCTTCACCTGGTTTAGCCAGCCAGTTGAAGACACTTCCTGGGGTGTGGCTGCTGTCACATGCTGATAGCTTCTAGGAGTCACAGGGTGGGGGACCAAAGGTGGACAAACTACCCCAGAAGGAACACACTGTGTCCCCCACCAGGGGTACTATCCCTCCCCTAAGACTCCACACACTCCTTCCTTTGTATAATAAGCTGTTTTCTCTCACATATCCCTTTCTGTCCTCCATCCAGGAAAACAAGAGACATTATAAAATTTCAGGGACACATTCTAGTCAGGCAGAACATTTTGGGCAGGAAGCAAGACCTGCTAGAGATGTGGCTTGGGGAGAGGCCTGGAGGGCCATATCTGCCTCTAGAACCTGGGGTTTCCCATCCCTGTCATAGGCTAATTCCCACTCTTAATGATTCACTACAGCTCTTTTAACATTTGCTACTTATGTTTTTAACACTCTTTCAAGAACAAGTATGTGATACCCCCTAGCCTTCATCTGGGCTCTCATACAGTCCAGGCTAGCTATACAAGTTGGAACATATCACACACATTTAAAATAGAAGCAATGAATGTTAAAGATCTGGCAGCACTTTCTAGGAAAGAGCTGGGATGTGAATTGACCTACTGTGTTTCATCAAATACACACACACACACACACACACACACACACATGCACATATATACCATCGTATTTAGTAGCCCCTTAAAATAAACATCCCTTCCAGAGCACACTTTAATTATATTTGCTTAGGATGTTGCTGCCATGTTTGAAATGCTAATTGAGTGAACACTGACAGCACACAATTCTTCTCCCCCCTTCCCCCCCTTCTGGCGCCTTTGAAATCTGCTCTTGACTGATTTTTAGCCTAAATCAGGATCTGTGTGCACCCCACAAAGAGAGCTTTCCAGCTAAATGTATTCTCTTAGCCTCTCTGTTTTTGCTCCATGCGTGAAAAGACGCAAAATGCAAAGTATCTTGGCTCACAGCTGCAGTCCATGTTTCATATTGGAGGCACGACTCCTTAACACCAAAGCCCTATCTCTGGCTCTGTCAAAACCCCAACCCGGGTCCATTTTGAAAAATAAAAAGCTTCTTTTCACCCAGTAAGACAAGGAGAGCTTTTCCTGCAAGCCTGGAAAGAGCTGAGATGGGCACCTGGGGTTTATTATTATAAAGGTTTGGGAGAAAATGTTTAGGGAAATAGCCCACCTGCTTATGATGGAACAGTTCCCTCCTCTGTTGGAAGGCCTCTGCTTGCCCTCCCGCTTTTTGTTACATTCCTGCACATAACACATAACTTAAAACGTTAGGTGGGATAAGAATTGACTCATGGCTGAGGCCCTGCAACCCTTTGGCTTTAGCAGAAGAGTCTGCTTTTTATAGTTTTAACTTGTTTATTTATTTTACTGTTTTATATATAGTTTAGGGCTTAAAACATTCATGCTGCATTCAGCTTGTGAGTGGTTCATCATCGCATAGCCTTTGACTTTGCACCCTCTCCAAACCTTTTGAAAGTGAGTTGAGCGATAGCATGCAAAATCATGGCTGCCACTTTGTGATGAATCACTTCCACATCTTGTCCATGTTTTGAACACAGGATGGTTGTGTGAACTGCCCCTCGGTGGTCTCTGTGGAGGGCAGAGCAAGCAGTGCATTTCAGTTTAGTAACTCTTAAAAAAATAACCAGAGTCTAAGGTGGAAGAGAGAAAGAAATTTGGAGGCATTCATTCAAACCATCACAAGTTACAGTTTTAGCTAAAGGTAGCTCTGATTGTTTCATATTTGCATAGTGCACTGCTCTGTAAGTTTAGAAACTCCTGCACTCTCAGCCAGAATGGGTTTTGTCACTGGTAGAAGGATGGTCTCTGGGAGGGGAAGGATTCTTCTGCACAAATAACATGGATGAGTAAAGTTGAGCAGGAGGTTACTGCAGGAATGGGAGGTCATTACCTTCCCGTCTTGCATGTGACTCAGAAGAGCGCACATGTGCCGGAAGGAATGGGATGGCCCACTGCAGACCCCAGCAGCTCACGCTGTCAGTCTGACACAGCTGATACAGATCAGGTGGAAGTCACTGGGCAGCGAGTTGTGTTCATATGTTCAGCCAAGTTCTTTTTATCGGACCTGGTCAGGTGCACAGTTCTCTTTCCGATGTCTCAGACAAGGAGGAAATGCTTATTGAGACTTCAACAATGCCCGCTTCCTGTGTTCCCTCAGGCAGGAAACAAGCGCAGCAGCAGAGAATGCCTGAGGGCTGATTAAGCCACCAGTCTTTGCTTGGAAATCTGGGCTGATTCAGGCTTTTCTCCCTCCATTGCATGGCGCTTGCACGTCCTACCCTGGCTGCAGTGTGGAAGGGAGCAGCCACAGCCCCTCTTGCATCTAAACAGGAAGCCCCAAAGAAGGCACTTCAATGTTTTAACCTAATGGCATGTTTGCTGCAGAAAGTCTAGCTGAAATTGTATCTTCTTACCATGCATGTGTGCACGTACATGTAGTCTGGCTTGTTCTGCAAACCAAAATTTCAGTGGCACATCCATTAAATTAGAAATATTTGGGAGAGCATAAGTGGGCTCCACCAGGGGTCCCCACTTGCTACTTTGTGAGCTTCTGTTGGTGCTTCTTTTCTGAGCATGAGCACTAGGAAGCCTTTACCGCCTGAGATAAATAAAGCCTCTGACAGTTCTGCTGCTCCAGAGGGGCAGAGAAGGTGGCGGAAGTTGGGAGAGGAGGAGGAGGTGGAAGATGATGGGAGCTTTCAGGAGAAGTCCATCTTAGTCAAGCAGCTGGAAGTTTAAGAGAAAGCTCCAGAAGCAGGCACACAAAACTTAAAGAGGTTGTCTTCTCCAGCTTTTGATAACTCTCCAGAAGCAACCAATCTGAAAACACTGATGGCGAAGGTGGCTAGTCTGCCTCACTTTTTAAGTAACTGGATTGCTCATAAGTCCTATTATATTTGTGTAGCATTGATGTGTATGTTTTCGACTTTATAAGCCATTGTTTACTGAAGCTAGGCACAAGTGTTGCCCTTCCCATCTTTTTCTCTGTGCTGTGCCACTTTTTGGTTTGTTTTGGTTTGCGCAAAGTGTGTGACAACCTTTAATGTTGCTTGCCCTCCACCTTTGCTTGCAACGTTACCTAAGCTCACATTTAACAAAGGGGGAAGCTGAAGGGCAATGACTTGTCCCACCGAGGATTGGCTCATACATGAGCATGCATCATTCATATTTCTCAACATGTGGGTGAATGTATAAATGGATCCCATGGTTTTCAAAAGATGAGTGTCTTGAGATAGTTTGAGGTAGTTTGGAAGTTCCATTTGCAGTCTTGGATGTGAGCTGACTCACTGAGACTTGCTAGTCATCACTTGATGGTGCAGCGATTAAATTAGGAACATGGATATAGGAACTGAATTCTTCTAAAAGCTGAAACCCAGTATTTTGCCTGCTAAACAACACTGATTTCCTGTAACTTGCCTATTTATGCGCCAGCATCTCATATGACCCGAAACAGCACTTGCTGCTTCCTGTTCTGCTGGAGAGCTAATAGCTGCTGGTTTTATTTGCAAACATTTCTTGGTCATTAGTTGCATTACAAGCGACTGGACTGTATCAGAAATGAGAGCTTAATTTGGGTAAAATATTAACAAATACAAGTGTTTCTGGAGAAGTTCTCAGATGCTTGTAATTCCAGAGTGCTTTTCTCTACTCCCAGGAGGCCATTACTGTCCATTTCCAGATAAGAATGGTAAAGCTTTATGCCAGCTAAAAATGCTGTAGAAAAACAATTAAAATTAAACAAGAATAAATGAATTCAAGAGGAACGGAGCTGCTTCTCTTCTGGCTTTAAGGACTTGGCACCAATGGGAATTTGGATTACCGTACCTCTTGGCAGTTCTTCAGCGATTTGGGTTCTCTGAACCTTTCAATGTGCTTCCCTTTGAGTGGCTCTTGGGTAGCTTGGAGAAAGAGAGAAGCTATAATGTTGCAGTGGAAACAGGATAGCCTTTATCTGACTCTTTCTGCAGTGCCACTGGCAGCTGCTAAATGGAGTCTGTTCCCTCCTCCTGCTCCTAACCAAAGTTAGGAGAATCTGGAGATAATAGCCAGATTCTCAGGATGAGCAGTGGTACATGAAAAACAGGACATATGGAACAGCTCTCTGCCCCCACCCACAATGCAGTGCCATTTTAAGTGGCCACCCAAACACTGCATGCTAGTGTGTGCCAGGCTAGAGGTGGTGCCATGGTTGCATCTTATCATAACACAGTTCCAGTCATTATCATGCCATTGCCATGCTCCACTAAATTGTATGGCTGGAAAGGACCCAAAAGTCATCTAGTTCATAAGCCAGCACTTGACACAATTGTATTTGTTTGCTTGCATAATATATATCCTGCACCTTCAACCACTAGGGATACTCGGGTGCCCAATAATGCATACAGCAACAACAATTAAATCTGCAAACTTATAATTAATTGCAGTAATAACAAAGCAGTACAAATAGTAGCAAATGCTTAATAATGGCAGTCATAAAATCAACCCTACTGCTTGCAGTTGGAAAATCCAGATATGATCAAACACAGCACTAAGGTGTCTTATTTTTATTTTCCCAGATATCATTCACTGAGCCCTCACTTAATTAAGCACCTTTTTTCCAACCTGATCTTTTTGAGTTGGAGTAGTTTGCATGCAATTGTGTAACGGCAATCTTCTTGCGATGAATAACTGCTGGTCTTGCAGCAGCTGTTAGCAGCCAGATGTTCTATAGGCAGGTACACGATGATGTGCTTGGCAGATCCACCTCCATCCTACTCTGAGTGATGTAGTGCATGTAACCCTTCAGCACTGCTGCACTTTTTAGGCAATAGGTTGGTGCACAGCACCAGCACCAGCACCAGCAGAAACTACAGCACAGGCTCTGGGCTTCATTGTCCCCACAGTGCATTGTGTTACAGCTTTATGAGTAGCCCTGAGATCCTGCATGCTGCTTGGCTGGTGGGCTGTCTTGGTGTCATTTGGTTTTGGCATATTTGTAGATTGCCTTGGGTGACCTATTTCAGAAAGACCGTATAAAAATGTTAAAACTAAATAGCTTTGGGTTTTTAACCTTCCTGTTCATTTCTAGTTGCAACTGGCCATTATGCACCTATTGATTAATCAAAACAGAATTATACACCTATTAACATGCCTCTCAAAACAAACAAACAAACAAACAAACAAAAAACAACTCCTTTGAATTATGCAGGCCTGAAGACCATAACAGTCCAGAAGAAGAAAGAAGCTTGATGGTTTGCATAATTCTAGTCATGATGGTCATATTACTCTGTCATGAAACTTGGAAATATTAAGTTGGCTATGTTGACAACTGAGGTATTTAAGAAAAATTGAATGCTGGGGGCTTGGCTATAAGCCTTTACAAAGGAATTCAGTGAAAATTCCTCAATTCTTGTGGGGATAGGTGTGTGTGTGTGTGTGTGTGTGAGAGAGAGAGAGAGAGAGAGAGAAATTGACTGGAATTCACCGGCCTCTGTCCACTTCTGATCAGCTGAAAAGGTTGGTAGGAAGGCTCAGGATGACTAGATAGTTCATATAGGAACCTATACACAGAGAGATTGCGTATAGAGCAGGGAACTGAAGTGCCCCTTTCTAGGCCTGTTCAGCTTTTCAAGATTAAGTATGCATGCTATGGTCAAGATATGACCATTTGGGTGAATATGTATTGCTCTGGAATCATTTGCTGGCTGTCACATTCAGTGTCCTGACCCTGAAGTCCCCCACCCTTTGACTCATTTTGCAAGCAAAGGCAAGAACCCTGGAAGAGATATTTTAATATTTACATATGTTTGGATTGCGTCCATACATTTTTGTTGAAAACAAAGCTGTCAAAAGATATCTGATATTGTTTTAAATTTTTATATATCTTCTTCATTTGAGTGACTGTGGGGCCCCTTTTCAGGATCAAGGTCCTTTCAAACCCACTTTCAATAAAAAATTGTAACAAAATAATTAAAACCACCTATAGATTAGAACTTTTTAAAAATTTAAAAACCAACAGAGCAGCACAAAGCAAAAACAGCATATGTGATAACATGACAGCCTCTAACATCAGATACCATTCCAATAGCAATAATAAAACCAGGTTTTAAACCCTACTGGCTACCTAACCAAAGGTGGATTGAAAAAAATATATATTTAGGGCCTACCTAAAATAAAACTGGAAAGGAGCCAAACATAACTCCTGGGAGAAGGAGTTCCATAGGTGAGGGATCACTGCTGAAAAGGTCCTTCCCTTTCCTGCATTCCCTCAAGCCTGATGGTACCCAGTGGTGCACCTGCAAGATGGGCAGGCTCATATGGATGCAAGTAACTTGACCCCTAATCATTTAGGGTTTTAAAGGTCAGAGTCGGCACTTTAAATTGGACTTGGACGTTAAGCAGCAGTGAGTTCTTCTGAACAACAGAGCTAAGGCTGCCAGCATAGGCTCACTTCCTTGGGAGTCTTCCCTTTTGTCACTTTTGCTACCTGCTGCAAATCTTGTTTCTTTTGAGTCCCTCCAGGTGTCCCTTTTATTCCGCATGGGGCGATCACACTGCTTCATTTTCAGTCAGTGCATATCACATAATTGTTCTGGTTTATTGTTGTTGTGCTATAGCAATAATGTGGTAACATTGGGGAGGCATTGCAGAACAAACTAAAGTATAATAAATCCACTTTAGATAAGGCTAAGCAGAACAAAGAGAGTTTCATGGATAAGATTCAAAAACTGTTGGGAGGGGTAGATCAGCCCAGATACTGATAGCCCACTTCCCAGAAAAGTACAGTTAACAAGTCTGGACTTGGCTGCATTCTTGTCCCAAGTCTCTCTCTCTCTCTCTTTTTTTTAAGAGAAGGACAGAGAGGGCTGAGGAGAGTCCAAGTGCCCTGGCTCCTGCTCCTCTTCTGCTCACTGCTAGGCCAGGTTTTCTCTACTGTTCAAATCTTGGCCTAAAAATGCAAAGGTAACATATCCTGTATAGCAATCCCCTGCTCCTGTAACCTTTCCTTGCTAAGAACAATGGCTGTCTTGTGTATCAAAGTAACAGATGCTGTTTCTGGCGAGGGCTGCAGCCGCCAATGTAAACCGCTCTGGGGTGATTGAACTTGACCCAACCCAAGGCTTTGCTGGCAACATACCAAAGTTTTGGGCTTCACAGGGGTGGGCTGGGGAGGAAAGGGGAATGGAGTGGGACTTTGCAGTGCATAAATCTGGAAATGTTGCCCCTCGACAGGGCCACGTCCCCATCTAGAGTGAATTCTGTGCTGGTGTGCAGCACTTAATCCGGGTTAAAGTAGGTGCTAGTTCGACTTGACACCCAGCTATATTCATTCCCATTATAATAAAAGTCAGTGCCTCCGTATTAAACCATATTCCCCGGAAAGAATTACACAGCAAGCGAGTCTTTTAAAACTGAACATAGCCGTAAGATTTATTAGGAATAGTGTAGAGAACCAAGCGTCCCCTTTCTTATCATCTGTACCATGAATAAACAACAGGCTCTTTACCAAAGATGAAGCTATATTTTGATTTATTTTTTTAAATGGCTGGTCTAGTACTACTGCTGTAAACTCAAGTCTCCCCTCAGCTGTGCAGGGAGATGGCTTTAGGGAAATCTCTTCTCCCCTTTAAAGCCCCAACACACGCAGACACCTACCTTCAAAGTAAGAACAACAGTTCTGGACTACCTTATAGGACCATTATATGGATTTATGAGAAAATGTTCACAATGTGCTTTGAAATGCACTATAGCCAGACTGGTGTATATACACCGCAAGATCTCTTTAGCGAAGGCAAAGTTTGTGTTGGATGTAGTTACGTGCATTAGAATCGCCTCTTTGCTAATTGCTCATCCAATGGAGCTCAAGATCAGCTAGTGACACATTAAATATTAACAGAGCAATAAACCTTAAATGCATACCTTCCCCCACTGTGAGGGTGAACATCTTGTTTAGCAATGAAGGCCACCCAGGAAATTCACCATGGGCCAAATGATGATATGTCACTTGTATATTGTCAAAGTAACTCAGCCACAAAAATCTGAAAAATTGTGCTTGTGTATGTTGTTAGTTACCAGGCCACAGTTGGGTGGAGATGCAGGGCTGCTTCTTTGTCAGAGCAAAATTAGGAACTAAACCCTCAAAATCATGCAAAATCACAAGATGCTATATCATCAAAAAGCATGTTTGTTGTTTTTCCTGTGATTTCTGAGCCCCATGGAAACAGGACTAAATGATTATTTGTTTTGTTTTTCCTGTAAACAGAAAGGGGTAGTATTTGGGCATGTTGGGTGTACATGGGGTGAAGATGGGTGGGTGGGAATAGGGTACATCAAGTATCTATACATATAACTACTATCAGGTAACAGATCTTCCATTTTTGGTACATCTGGTGCCTGAGTGGTGAGGCTTAGTAGACCTGGCCTTACACCAGCTCTCCCTCTCCATGGTTTCTCCATTGGTAGACCTCTCATTCATTGGGCACACTTGGTGTTTTGATGATGTCCTTCTTCTCTTTTAAAAAATTAATCATTTTGAAACAATAACAATACTTCAAATACAAAATGCAGAATTGGTATTGACTCCCACCTCTGCCATGGTTGATTTTGTTAATTTCTTTTCCACTAAATATTCTAATTTTCCCCATATCTTATTTTTTGTCAGTTTTATAATGATAATTTAATAATAATAATTTATTATTTATACCCCGCCCATCTGGCTGAGTTTCCCCAGCCACTCTGGATGGCTCCCAATCGAGTGTTAAAAACAATACAGCATTAAATATTAAAAACTTCCCTAAACAGGGCTGCCTTCAGATGTCTTTTAAAAATAGGATACGTACTTATTTCCTTGACATCTGATGGGAGGGTGTTCCACAGGGTGAGTGCCACTACTGAGAAGGCCCAATATCTCAATATTTCTTACTGCTGAATTTCATCTTTTAGTGTTAACTTTTTAATTTGTTTATGGTAAGTTTCCAAATAATCTTGATGATATCCTTCCATCTGCAAATGAAATACTCCATTCTTTTCCTGATTTTATTCCCCCATCCGCCCTTAATTAATTGCACTGCTGCTGCAATCAACTTCACAATTCCATGCATTTCTCCTTAAAAAACAAAACAAAAACCCAACATGACAGGATAAAAAACAGCACTGGACTGTGCTGCCAGAATGCCATACAGAACTCCCAGCAAAATGGATATAACAGTTACTTTGCAAGACTGGCTTAAATCATGCTCTCAGCCACAGTCCCCCTTGCCCCTGTGATAAATGGACCAAGAGGTTCTTTCTCCAGACAATAGTTGTGTCGTGTTCTACCCTTCTCTTTATTTAATTGTCTAGACCGACTTCATAAATCCCAGTCATTGCTACGACTTCATTCACTTCCCCTCACAGTGCTACAATCAACCCTTCTTCCCAGGGAGTTCTGGGGATTTTAGCTCTGTGAAGGGAATAGGGGTCTCCTAATAATGATAGCTCAGTTGGTAGAGAATGAGGCTCTTAATCTCACGGTTGTGGGTTCGAGCCCCATGTGGGGCAAAAGATTCCTGCGTCACAGGGGGTTGAACTAGATGACCCTCTTGGCCCTTCCAGTTCTACAACTCTAACAACTTTCAACACTCTTAACAAACTACAGTTCCCAGCAGGGCCGGATTTAGGTTTGATGAGGCCCTAAGCTACTGAAGGTAATGGGGCCCTTTATATGTCCAGCTGTCCTCTGTCAACAACAAATTGTCACTGTTTTTTGTGTTGAATGTATGCTATATGGTAATTTATGGACCTAATAGGTATCTTAAGCCATTTGCACATAACAAAATATGTATTTTATCAAAGTAATTGTTGAACTGAAATACAATTAAGAAGTAGTATATTAATAGTGAAATACAATGTATTTCCCTTTAAAAAAATTTTGGGGGGCCCCCAAGAGAGTGGGGCCCTAAGCTATAGCTTGTTTAGCTTATACGTAAATCTGGCACTGGCCCAGCATTCTCGGGAGGAAGCCATGAAACTGCTTTAAATCTATAGTGCAGCTGAGGCCTTACTTTTTTGGTTCAACCAGGGGAGGCAGGCATTCCCTTGCCTCCCTACTCCAGATTCCTATGACTGGTCCAGCAACTGGTGGCCCTGTAACTACACCTGGCCAGCAGATGGTCACTGTTGGTCTGCAAGCCATACTATGGTTCTTCAGCAGTAAGCTACAAATAATATTCAAACGATGGTACCGCACGGCACATAATCTAGTGCAACATATTCCCCTTTGCTATCTTCACTGAGACTGTTCCCACAGCAAAGGCAGAAGAGGATGGGTATGGCTGACTTAGGCCTTAAAGCAAGATCCTGGATATGTTTAATCAGAAGGAAGCTCTGTTTGCTTCAGCCGGACATTTCCTAGAATATAAGGCAAGCGTGGTGTGGTTATTGGCATGTTCTTTGTACCAGGACAGTAGTCGGGTGCATTCCATTCCTGGCTGGCCCTTTCCTTTGGTAATTGTGGGCTTGTCCCTGCTACCGCTTGTGCTGTGCTTTCTAGGCACAGTTCCGATAGGTTTTTTTCTTTTGCAGCACCACTTTCCCTGGGAAAACCCGTTGTTTACTGGTGGATCGCTGTTTACAAACCTGAACTGGGTTTTCTGCGAATTGGTGTTTGTTCCGATTCAGCAGTAAACAGTGGGTTTTCCTGGGGAAAGTGGCAGGATGAAACCCTTTGGAACCCTTTGGAAACCCTTTGGACCCATGTCTAGAAAGCAGGAATAAGCAGAAGAAAACATGGGACAAGTGTGGCTGAGCCCTCTCTCCCTGTGTGTGTGTGTTCCATTCCCTGTCTCCTCTGCTTGCCTTGGGGTTCCTTTGCCCTTTGTTGTTTTGACTGTGGCAAGTTTGGACAGTCTCTCCAGTGCTTGATCTCAACTGGGGTAAGGAGTCCAGTTCTGTCGATGCAGTTATTCTTCCCCAGTGGCGGCAACGGTTGGCTGGCTGCCTCTCTTCCTTCTCTTTCTTCACTTCTTCACTTCCTCCTCCTCCCCTTTATATTAAACATGCTTGTGCTGTTGTGCACTGATAGGAAAAGAAAACGTTATATTAAAAAGTGTGATGGAATGCGTCAAAGGAATTTTTAAAAATTATTTTAATTTCAGCATTTGCCTTTTAAAGCAATGGTGGGAGGAACCACACTGCAGGACCCATAGCTGCTTTGAGCACCATTTGGCAGAAAGCTGGGATACAGATTTAGCAAATAAATAAATAAAATAAAAGAGTAGCCTGGCACTCATGGAAGGCAGTGCAACCAGGAAATGTTGGTACATCTCCACCCACAATAGCTCCTCTTAGCTGCTGTAATAAAGCTTTGCCACTTCCTGATGGATAGGAAATGTACTGCATTTTTTAAAAAAAAGTGCTATGAACCAAAGAAGGATGGAAGAACAACAGGAGAAGTATTGGATTGCAACAGCTTGGCAGTGATGTTGTTTCAATTCTTTGTAATATCAATGAATGAGTGAATGAATGATGCAAATTTGAAAGAAAAGGGGCTGGTGTGAAAGCAAGCTGTTATTTGCCTCCACTAAGTTTATCACTTGGACAGCACCGTGTATGTTCAATATGGAATAAAATAAATTATGCACCCAGACAATTCAGATTGTGTGCCAAGAAATACTGAATTCTACAACCTAAATAATTTATGGTTAGGCTTGTCCACCTTTGGGCATTTTTAGCTGTTTATCCACTTTCCCTCCATTCGGTTTAGACCAGAATAGACCACATCTGCACGTATTTGAATTTGTATAGGAGGAACAGCTTCAGTCCTTCTTGCTCATAAAAGGCATTCCTTTTAGTGTTTCCCTGCCCCAGAATTGTGCAAAAGCACACAGCCAGGCACTTGTAGATTTGCTTGTGCAGCATTTTGTTTTTGTGCAAATCTGATATATGGCTATGCTCCTTTCACGCCTTTCTGTTGAAAAAAAGAAATGAAAGCAATTGTACATTCTCAGCACCGACTTTTCAGATTGCTGCCCAGGATATCTGATACAGAATTTTTTTAATGTGGTTTGCTTGTGCAGTTTTCTGTTTTTGTGCAAATCAGAGGGATTGGGGGGGAAAAAGAACCTCTATTCAGGAGCATACCAGTTATGAAGTGAAAGCATTGAAGAAGTAGTGGACATGAAAAGGGGAGCAGCAGAAAGTGACAATTGATTCACCCACCCCAAAGCACCAAAACAAATAACCTGCAACCCCAAATGGAGCAGTTTGAACAAATCTGATTTCCTGCAATTTACCCATATTGGGTAAACCTGAAATTACTGGGGCATTTACATGGAAATGCAAAGAGCTGCAAACAGATGGTGAACTCCAGTGTGAACAAACCCCAAGTAGTACAAGCGTGCATTACTTCTCTTTATTTTGCATAATTTTCAGGCTCTACCCCTTTTTTTGAAGAATTTGATTTTGTTAATAATGAGGAGGAAGAAGCAGTTATTGAAGGTTCTGATGTCTCATGCCCACCCCCTAGAAATCTTATTCAGCCACCATTCCAGCAGGCATTGATCACACATTTCTAAGAGCAGCTATGTAAAATGAATTCTGGGATTTCTTTAAAGCACTCTGAAGCCTGCACTCAGTATGACATTCTGTGCCTTTTCTGTTTGTCCTTGTGACATGGGAGCATACACAGAGCATTGCTATGTAGGGGCTAATGCGCCTCCATGCATGGTACTAAGCTGGCCTTGCAAGTTGGGTTGGGAGCTTTCTTTCCCAGACAAAATTGGATGGCACTGGGAAGTGATTTTTATCAGGAGCTCAAGATCTCTACCAGTGTGCTGGGTTAGGGAGGCAGGGAGAACATGTGCTTGTGGAATTAAGGCATTCCCATGACATTCCATGTATGCATTTATTGTTCAGGAGTCCACCATGCTCCCCGTCCCACATGGAATGTTTTATAGAAGGTACTTTGAAATGCACACAGTCTCCTTGCAGCGCTTTCTGTAACTGCTCTGTGCTCACACAACTTCAAAACCTTAGAGAGGAGCAAAAGCAATGCATCTGGCTTTGCTCTATCTTGGGCTTTTCTTTTTTAACATAAGACATTTTTTAAAGCCTCAAGGCAGTTTAAGCATGAAAAAAATAATCTCCCCCCCTAGTCCCCCCCCCCCCATCTTCACTTCATCCTCAAGCTTGTGAGGATTTTGATCACACAGAGCCTAGGGCTTGCCGATCAGAAGGTTGGTGGTCCGGATATCCTTCGGCCAAATGGCCGAAATATTGGGAAATTTTGGAACAAGAAGGAGACAAATTGAAATTGCAGAGTTTCGAGAAACTAAAAAATAAAGTGAGAGATTGGCTTCATTATTACCAGATAATGGAGGCATATAATTTGGATAAGAAAATTGGCTTCCAGGTGGAAAAATCAAAATTAGAAACAGAACTGTTAGAACCCAAAACTAAAAATTTGTCAAGAATGTACAACTTGCTGTTGAAATGGAATATTCAGGATGAAACGGTGAAATCTGCTATGATTAAATGGGCACAAGATGTTGGACATACTATTATGTTTGCTGACTGGGAACAGTTATGGACCACAGGTATGAAGTTTACGGCATGTAATGCCTTAAGAGAGAATATTATGAAAATGATATACAGGTGGTACATGACCCCAGTCAAGCTTGCAAAAATCTATCATTTGCCCGATAATAAATGTTGGAAATGTAAAGAAACTGAAGGTACATTCTTTCACCTTTGGTGGACGTGCCCAAGGATTAAGGCTTTCTGGGAGATGATTTATAATGAAATAAAAAAGGTATTTAAATATACCTTTCTGAAAAAACCAGAGGCCTTTCTTCTGGGCATTGTCGGCCAATTGGTGCCAAAGAAGGACAGAACTTTTTTTATGTATGCTACAACAGCAGCAAGAATACTCATTGCAAAATTTTGGAAGACACAAGATCTACCCACTCAGGAAGAATGGCAGATGAAGGTGATTGACTACATGGAATTGGCGGAAATGACTGGCAGAATCCGAGACCAGGGAGAAGAGTCGGTGAAAGAAGACTGGAAGAAATTTAAAGACTATTTACAGAAATATTGTAAAATTAAGGAATCTTAGAAGGATGTTGGATAGAAACTAAGTGGTTTCCAGCTGTAATGCTTTAAGAGATATGAAAAAATGTTTACAAATGGGTAAAAGCTTAATGCTAAGGATTTGCTGAACTAACAAATTGAACTGGAATACAAAAAAGGGAGGTATGAGGAGGTCCGGGGAAATGAGTGTAAGGAAGATAGGCTATGGAAAATTAACGTGTTTTTAACTGTTTTATTTTGTATGGTTTTTTTGTTTTTTTACTTTTTTGTTATATCTTAAAAACTTTATTCTCTTTTCTGTATTCTGTATTTTTTGAAACCTTAATAAATATCATATTTTTTTTTTAAAAAAAGAAGGTTGGTGGTCCGAAGCCCCTCGACGGGGTGAGCTCCCATTGCTCGGTCCCTGCTCCTGCCCACCTAGCAGTTCGAAAGCACGTCAAAGTGCAAGTAGATAAATGAGTACCGCTCCGGCGGGAAGGTAAATGGCGTTTCCGTGCGCTGCTCTGGTTTGCCAGAAGTGGCTTAGTCATGCTGGCCACATGACCCGGAAAAACTGTCTGCAGACAAACGTCGGCTCCCTCAGCCTGTAAAGCGAGATGAGCAACCCCAGAGTCGTCCGCGACCGGACCTAACGGTCAGGGGTCCCCTTACCTTTACCTTTATCATCTAGGTGAAGTTTGTTATTACATTCTCCTAGCCTTTCGGCTAAGATGAGCTGCGGTTTTGTAGGGCTGGACTGGGGGATGATGGTGGCTCTCAATATACTTTTGAACTCCTGTTTCCATTGAGCCCATGTGGAAGGGATGCAACTCAGGGACAGACTGTTTGCCTAACATGCAGAAGGTTCCAGGTTCATTCCCCCACATCTTTAGGTGGGATACTTATGCCTGAAATCCTGGAAAGCTGCTGCCAATCAGAACAGACGCTACTGAACTCGATGGACCCAGTGGGCCAAATCTGTATAAGACAGCGGTCTATATCCCTAGCCAGTATTGCCAGGGGTTTGGGATGATAGGCTCTGAGGTTCAGCAACATCTGGAGGGCACCAGGTTGCCCACACCTCTTGTAGGAGATAGAAAGCTGGACTTGGACCAGAGATGGCAGTGGTTTAAATCCTTACCTGGCTGCAAAGCCTGTCCATGTCTGCACAGCTGAGCAGTGGTGGCAGATTTCTAGTTAAAATATGTTCAGCTTCAACTCTCAACCACAGCTCTTATTAGAAGGGATAGGAAGCATAATAAAGTACTCACCTTTCTGCTCATTTTATGATGTGAATTGATTGGGAAGAGCTTGTTATCATGATGCCAACTAGAGCAGTCTTTGGAACAAGGGGCTTCTCCATGCTTGTGTTCAATGTGGATAGTAAGCTTCCCGTAGCTCCTTTAAGCGTCCATTGTCCATTTTACGTTCTCCTCCAAATCACTGCCTTTCTACGCTTTTCCCTCTGTCAATCTAGATTTTCTTACACCAGGGATATTCTGAAAAGGTTAGGGTATGAGGAAATCTGGATTGTGGGAGGGGGAAGTGTTGGAAGCAGTGATTTTGAGGGAGAATGTTATATGGACAGCAGAGAATGAATGGAGGCACAGGAAGCTTGCTATCCATATTAAGTAACAGCATGAATGAGTCCATAGTCTTCCTCTTTCACTTGTTGCTGGTCTTACCTGAGTGGAGACTGCTGGGGTTGGCTGCAGAGGGCAGTGAGCTCCACATTAGATGTGGATGCCAAAGAAGCCACAGTTCAAAAGCAGAGTGGGATGAGAGGCCCTTTGCTGAATCATGGTACAGTACTTTCAAATGTAACATTCCTTGTGAATTGGTTTGTTCCTTGTGAATTGGTTTGTCTTATTGGTTAGTTGAGCAGACTAGGACTTTAGTGGTTGGCCTGGAGCAATCCTACTTCCATGTCCTCAGTTCTTCTTCTGCAAAATAGGAACAAAATGGGCTCTTATGAGGACATGGATTGTAAGGACTTTCCCCAGCCTGAACAGCCAATATAATAAAATAATGACTTTGCTGCCTTGCTGTCCAGTGAGCTTTTGCAACAAGCATTTCAACAAAGCAAAGCAAGGTGAGATGAGAAAATTAGGCCAAGAACGCTCATCCTTTTGTTTCCTAAGCTGTTTTTTTTGGGACAGTGGGAGGAGGGAGGAACAATCCCCCCTTCTTTTCTTTTCCTGGTCCTGTTCCAAATCCATACAACCGTAAAGTGATGCTGCCTCCTAAGGAGGGGAGCATAGCCTGTACATTTTCAACATTCTTGCTGGAGTTAACGACTTAGAAACATGACTCCCCAAAAGAGGGAGGGCTCGGCCCATTTGTGTGTGGGGTGTGTGTGTGTGTGTGTGTGTGTGTGAAGTTTAGTCACGAAAGGAGGGGTGGAAATAGGAAAAAAATGCACAGCCTCAGGGCTGTGGGCTGACAGCGCAGCGGGCTGGCAGGCAGCTCCCAAACAATGTGCTTAGTATTATCCCCAGGACTGGAGCTGTCGGAGCGGGCTGGCGCGTACCTGTGCAGCCTGGGCTATCTTTGGCTAGGTGCCAGCGTGCGGAGAGGGTTACTTCCCCCCTCCCTCTGCCTTCCCTCCCTCCTGCGTGTGGTGTGTAGCCTTTCTCCCCCTTCTCGCAGGAGTTGTTCAGAAAGCCTGGAAGCGGCTCCTTTTGTAGCACAGTCTAGGGTTGGGTGGAGTTTTTTTTGGTGATTTCCCCTCCCTCTTTTTTTTTTTTTTTTTTTTTGGAGGGGGGGATTTGCTCATCTGTTCTTTCTTGCCTTGCTTCCGTTTTTTCCCTGGGTGAGGCCCCTTTTCTTCCCCAGTTTCTTGAATGTTTCAGTTTGAAACGTAAGATTTCTTGTTTTTCATTTCTCTCTTCTTCCACCCCTCCCCTCCCCTTCCCGCTCCTTTTCTGTTTCCCGTACAGGTTGCAAGCTCTCCTGTCACAAGAAATGTGAAGCCAAGGTAAGAGAGCGCCTTGTTCCTACTCTCATTGTCTTACAACAACATTGCGGTTTGTGCTACCTTTTCCTTCTGTCTGATGTGAATCTTCTTTGAAAAGTCATTTGGATGAGGAACAGGGAACTTCTGTTGCTCTCCTTTTCCCTCTCCTTCTTTCTCTTTCTCTTTCTCTCGCCCTCCTGCTTCTGTACTTTGTTTATCTTTTTTGAAAAAGAAAATGCTGTGATTGTTCCTCAAGGTGAAATTTGCCAGGTTCCCACCAGGTCTGGAAGTTCTTATTGCAAACTCTTGGGGAGCACCTCTGCCCTGAATTGCTTGCAAAGAGAGGAGGGGACCTACCTTGATCTGCAATGTTTAATGTTTTGTTTTTTTTTGTTTTTTTTTGCAATAAGTCTTTTGAAAAAATTCTTCCCGGGCCAGCATTATGGCGGTCTGCCTCATTCCCCCCCCCCTTTCTTTCTTTCCCCTCCTTCTTCTTTTCTTTCCCCAGAGGAGGATGCTATATTAGCAGGAAAGGTTTGCTAAAGCTCTCAAGGTGAACGATCTTTCCTCATCCACGGGCAAGGCTATAAAATAAATGCAACCACCTGAGTATTATTCTGTCCTTGCTAACTCACTTTAGGAGGTCGTATGCCCTTTGAAGCAGTCAAGGATGCCTGGGGCAGTTGAGTTGAGCTACAAAAGAATCTCTTCTTTTCATGCTCTGTGCTTTAATAAGATCCATTCAGTTTGGCTCTTGATGTTAAGAAATGCTTTATCGTTCTTACTGTGGTGCTGCGCCTCATGCCATCCTTGATGTATTATTCCCATTTAACAGACTGGGCTTACAGGCCACCGGATAGTGACTTGCTCAGGGCTGCCTAGTGAATCTGGGTCTAAAGTGGGGCTTAGATTGGAAAATCAGCCCACCCCTCTGTCTCTGTTGGATTGCATTGGTTCTTAGAAGCCAGGCAGACCTAGGCTCAGCGGTCCATGGATAACATTAGTGACCTCCACAAAGTAAAGAAACTGAAGTTCTTATGCTGCTCTTCACAGGGGTGGCAACAGTCTAAGCTTAAGGCAAGATGGTGGTGACAGAATGGGGCAGTAATGCGCCACCAGAAGAAATGCTGCTGGCACAGACATAACTTCTTCTCCCTTAAGTCGTCCATGAGCCCAGCCTACCATTGGCAACCACTTTCATTTGGGCTGGGTGCTTGCTTATTTTGTTCTGACAGATCTGAACAGGGCAGGTCTTTGTTGAAGGTAGATGGACTTAGCACTGCATTTCCTTCTTCATTACCCCATTGCTACCATCCTTTGCTCGCTTCAGTGGAACTTGCGCCAGTGGTGATGCATGAAGTTCCAGGTAGCACACCCCTACTAGGGATTTTTGCATGGTTGATTAGGAGGTAGTGGCAGCCGTGGTTCTTCCGCATGTTCCTCTGATGGACTGTACCCTTCCTGGCACATTCATTGCTGTGCAAGGGCCCGTTTGCCACATTGTCCTAACAACATTCTGGACTGTTTGGACCTGACCATTTGTGTGGAGAGGGCACAAATATGCCAGTCAACTCCTCCAGCTGGCATGCCATCCCCATATGTCCAAATTATGGCCCACACTCAGTGCAAATTTGCATAGCTAGTTCTTGGATTTGCATAGCTAGTTCTTGAAATTGGACTGTATCCCCCCTTTTTTTGCCTATGCACATAGGCCAAAATTCATGTGCCAGCACGGCATGGACATTCAGGGACAGGGAAGGAGGGGATGATGTGCTGCTGCATGCAATGTTCCAGTTTATAACTGTGTGGCCTCAGTCTCATTTCTAGGTTCTGCCATTCAGATATGCTTCAGCATCTGTCTTAGCCTTTACACCTGGAGCTATTTAAGCAGAAGCTGGACAGTCTTCTGCTTAGGATGCTGCAGTTGCATTCTGCATTGCATAACTTGCATTCAGCAGAGTGCTGGGCTAAATGATCAGGGTACCAGCCCTGCAATTCAATGATTCTTTGATCTACCATGGTGAGGGCAAAGGCTCTGACCTTCACCATTCACCATTTTTCATCTTCTTTTTAATAAATGTTCCTCCTGTTCTGTTCTGAAAGAATTGCCTCCTTGCCATGACCTTTTGATTTTTTTCTGTTTTCTTTAGACTGTAATACAGGCTTCCTCAAACTTGGCCCTCCAGATGTTTTGAGACTACAGTTCCCATCATCCCTGACCACTGGTCCTGCTAGCTAGGGATCATGGGAGTTGTAGGCCAAAAACATCTGGAGGGCTGAGTTTGAGGAAGCCTGCTCTAATAAGTCTGTTGGGCTATACACCTATCTGATGTATAGGAACAGTAACATGTATATTGGCACTAATTCAGGGCTGCAAAGGGGAGGGAACCCTTGAGGGATTATTCCTGTTGTTGAATGGGATGCCTTGTGAAGATGGTCTGGGTCTTTATTCCTCTCCTACTTTGTAAGCTATATAAGTAGGTGGAGATGGAATTATGGAGAAAGAGAAAGACTTGTTGAGTCTTTCTCTCAAGGTGTTTGAAGGTGGGAATGAGAACAGATCCCAAATGAGAAGCATGAAATAAAAAGTACAATCATATTCTCCAAAGAAGCCAGTGGTGTGTTGGATCAGGATGGAGTATGTCCACAATGAACCAAACTGCTGGACTGGATATGACATTAGTGAAAGTGGAGATAAGGATCTAGTGGCAGGATCCAGCCAATCAGGGGTCACAAACTTAGCCCAGGGAGAAAGAAGCAAGGTTCAGTAAAGGGCAGGCACATTGATTAAGGGTGTGGAGCAGCTCCCCTGTGAGGAAAGGTTAATATTTTTGTTTGACTCCCACAAGAGGTAGTGAGAGCCACCAACTTGGGTGGCTTTAAAAGATGATTAGAGAAATTAATGGAGGATAAAGCTAGCAGTGTCTACTAGTCATGATGGCTATCCTCTACTTCCATTGTTGGAGGCAGTATGCTTCTCAGTACCAGTTTCTGGGAATCAAAGGTGGTAAGAGTGCCATTGTACTCAGGTTCTTGTGGGTTTCTCATAGGCTTCTGATGGGTTGCTGTATTGAACTAGGTGGGCCATTGGCCTGCCCCTAAGAGGCTTTATAATGCGGTGAGTGTTGCAAGACCCAGTTATGCAAAATGGTCCTCATCTCAGTTTTGATGTGGCATAGTTCAATTTTAAAAGTTTATTACAACTTAACCAGAGTCAAGCAAATCATATGTGGCCATCATGTAAACATTCATAGGGCTACAAGTCCTGTTTTGAGTATTAGTTTAAGGGCATCAAAACCAGAATTTGAACTGTGATGCAGAAATGCCTGTTTTATTTCATCAGTAAATCAACTGCTAACTTAGATTTCATGCCAGAGACATTGGGTTTTAGATTGAATTGCAGTTGTATTTTTACCAATTCCAATTGGCTCATAAAAGTCTCACACATCTTGCACTCTCCCCAGTCTCTGTTCATATGACCCAAGTTCCCTGACAATGCCTTATCCCTTCTCAGTGCTGATGGTCACCCCATCACCCCAGAACCTTCCAAGTCAAAGTCATTGGCTCAGGCAACTTTTAGTCGAGAGGGCATTCTCAGCAGAGGTAATGCACTGAATCGCCAACCCTTTTCTCTCTGATGAAATTGCAAGTCAGTAATACTTAGCAAAGTGATAGTCATATGCAGTGCCTTTATTGAGGTTGGTGGTGGTAAAAAATGATGTTCTGGTGCTCATATCTTGATAAAAGTGCCATGAGTGCCAGTGCAAAATGGATGCCATAGGCAGCAAAAAAAGCAAAGAAAAAAAAAGCTGATGATTACTCTATATCATTGAGTACCATCACAAACTAAGAACTGGTCCTATGGGGAATGAGTCCATGTATGTGAAAAATCCATTTATGATTGTACAGTCTCATTAGAATTGTAAAGTTCCTGTATTTTTTATTATATACACTCACACAAAGATTAACTCAAAGGTGTAATGCACTAAATATTTCAGTCATTTGAATAAACAGCACAAATAGAATGAACAACAAATCATCTTGAAAAACTCATTATTTTAAGTTTTGTCGTAACAAAACAAATAAAACACCACATCATAGCAAAGTGATTAATATTGTATTTTTGTGCTCAAAAACTCTATTAGGCCCTCCATGTTGATGCCCAGGGCAGTCTCTGATGTTTTTGAACTGGTTAGCTGTGTTGTATATTTTTTAAAAAGTGGCAGAATTACAGGTAAACAGGACAGAATGCTGCAGTGTGCGGAGGTAAGGCCCGGGGTCAGGTGATATATGACATGGCATACAGCACGTATTAGGTGCATCTATGTCTGTGAGCAAATATTGTTGTCATAAAGACAAGCAACATCTAGGTTTGGTGCTTTAGACTGGAGAAACATCACACAGTGTTTTACAAGGAGATTGTTTTTTTCAAAAACGATTTATCAGATGAGTGGAAAGAAATATGAAAGCATTTAAAGAGTACAGCTCTGTTAGGTACGACATCTACCCAGCTCCCAAAGGCATCACGATAGCCGTATAAATAGATTAAACAGTTGAATTCCACGTGCAAGAGTTAGGAAAGATGACAAAGCTCTGCTGCTCCCTTGCATCTTCACCTAGAGTGGGGAGACTTGCTGAAACAAGCCAAGGATATATGGTGGATTGGTGAGCAGTTATTTGAGTGTGTGCAGCATGAAGTTCAGCATGCACACTAAAACTGTCCTGCAAGCATGGCCAGCCCCTGTTGCTTGAAGAGTAGGCAGCCCTGTGCTTATGAAGAAAGGTGGGCACAGAGTTGGTCCTTCTGTTGAAGTGAATGCTGTGTCTGTTGGTGCAGGTGCTCTGTGAACTAGAGCTGTAGATTGGAGGCAGGAGTCACGCTGTGTGGCTCTTTGCATGTGAAGGATATTGCCCTCTGTATCTGAAACCACGTCATATACTGGATTGTGCTCAACTGGCAGATGTCTTTTTACTGCTAAAACCAGTGCCTTGTTGTTGGTTCATATATATATGATCCTATATATGATGTTGGGCTGCCCAATCAAGTTTGGTACCATGATCCATGGGAACTTAACCCTTGGTGCTCCTGCACCAATGAAAGTGTCCCCTATCCCCCACTATTTGGCGCAAGAAAGAAGCTTTCAGTATGACACAGATATTTCAATCTCCTGTCTCACCTTTCTCTCTCTTTCTTTTTGACACAAAAATATAATGAACCGTCCAGCGGGTGCAGGTGGGAAGCATCATCATCATTGTCCTTCTCACTAACAGTGAACATGAGTGACTGAGTGCTGACAGTACCGTAGCCAAAATGTGGGCCAGTGAGAAAGAAGAGGGAGCTATCAGTATGCTTATGTGATCCCTGTGGTATGTTGAAGTACAGAACATTTTTAAAATCCCAAAGGGGATTTCCACCCCCACCCCAGGACCAGTAATTTCCTGGAACCATAGAATGTGGACTGGAGGAAAAAATGGAAGACCAAAGGCAGCAGAGCGTGTTAGCCTTTCAGCTTCTAGGATCTTGGAGGAAGGTGTAGCTGACTGGCTTGAACTCTCAACAACAGCACCATTTTGTTGCAGGTCACACATGATGTGCAAGACTTGAAAAGTATGCTTCATGAGGCAGCAAGGAATGTTTCTTTGGGACACGAGGGCATTGTATGCACCATACATTAAAGGCAGGTTTAAAGCGCATTTAAAAACATCACTTTCCACAAAGAATCCTAGGAGCTGTAATTTGTTAAGGGTGCTGGAAATTGTAGCACTGTGAGGGTTAAGCGACATTTACCGGGATTCCTTGGGGGGATGTCTTGTGCTTTAAAGGTATGGTGTATACACAGCCTGGCATTATGCTTAAGGAAGCTGAGGTAAGCACAGTCTTGTTCCCATTGAAGCATTCATCTTGGGCTTTAGAAGTCACAGGTAGTGTTATCTCCGCTGTATATATTGCCATTGTTCCTCTCAGCATTATCAACTGTGAATTTGAAGGTGGAACTGTTGCATAATGCAAAGTTGGCAATGAACTCAAAAACACGGTCTTAGCACTGCAAGCCTGTGAGCAGATAATGCGCTGGAAGTGTCAGCATTTGGAAGATGGAAATGTGTACATGCCGAAGAAATTTGGCAGGAAAGTTAATAAGGATGTTCTGGCTTCTCTCCTTCTCTCTCTCCTCCTCTCTCTCCATCACACACGGATGCTAACTTTTGCTTCCTTTCTAAACTTTTGCTTGTTGTTTAACAAATTACCCAAATTTTAGTCTTGCCAAGTCTAAGTGTTGGTTAAAAAATAAAACGTCTCCTCTAAAATCACAAATCCATCTGTTATCCAATGCAAATGTATCATATAAGCAAGGCCACTGGTTCTTTTCTTGGGGTCTGTATACACATGGCAATTTTTGCTTCATGGATGTCTAGTACTCTGATAGGTGTGTGCAGTAGTAAACACAGTACAATATATTTTTATTGGGTGTGTAGTTTTTGGGGACCTGGAATTGGAGTGAGTCCCAAACAACTGCATAACTGACAAAATAAAGCCTTGTGTCCTTTATGCACTGGTAAGTTATGCATTTTCCAACAAACATGGTATATTTCATACTGGGGAAATGTTGACTATGAAGTGTCTGATTTGTAGCTAGGTATTTTAGGCTGCTAGGCCTTTGCTACCTTTACAAATTCTTCTTTCTTCCCAGACTCCCTTAGGTGATTATTTCACATATGTCAACAGCAAATGCAAGATACAGATTAAAATTCCTTTCTTTGACACATAAACCTGCCCCATGGGGGAGGTAAAGTCAATAATGTTATATTCGATTTTCTAACATTTGCATGTTTTCCATCCACATTCTTAAATGATATGGACACTTTCATACCATGTTTTGTGAATAGCTAGTGGTTTGTGCAATTTTTGCAAAGAACTCTTTGGACATGATAGTTGGCCTCTGACAGAACTCATCCTTATTTTAGGTAGGGACAAATAACATCTTTTCCAGAGAGTTAAGGTCCTTCGACAGAGGGATCACTTCTCATGATGCATCTCTGCTCTCAGCCCTGGCAAACAGGCTTGGCAGGTTTTTGCATTATGCCCAAATCCCCGGAAAACTGTTTGCCCAGAGGTGGTAACAAAATAAACATTTGTGAACTATATGAAGTGTTGTATGCCTTTACCACCTTTGAAGAGCTGAAGAGGTAAAGATTTTGCAAAGATCTTGGATTTGATTTAGCAGTTTTTCTTTTTCATGAGCTACTGGGTTGCCTTTGTGATACTATGTAGGAAACCTCAGTGAACATAAGGGCCCTACTGGATTATACCAAGGGCCCAGCTAGTGCAGCGCTCTGTTTTACAGTGACTGACCAGATGCCTACAGGAAGTCCAAAGCAGGGCATGAACACAGCAGCCTTCTCCTGCTCATGATCTCCAGCAACTGCTATTCAGAAACACACTGTTTCTGATATGGGAGGTACTACATAGCAATCATGGTTGGAAGCCCTTGATAGCCTTAGGTGCAAGTTGTTGTTCAGCAAGGGAGTTTCCCAGCATGTTTTTCTTTTAACACTGTGGCTAGCACAGTTGGTTCACAACTAAGGCATAAGAAACCAAATGTGCTGGTGTTACCTTCTGGATGACCTGGAATACAACCCTAGCCCAGCCATGTCCATAGGTGGTGACAGAACAATGCAAAATTCTATTCCATATAAATAATTTCCTTAAGTTGACTGCATCAGACAAATCCTGTGTAAGCAAGCTTTGCTTTTTACAACACAGGCTTTAATAGGTATATACATAAAATTCTGAAGGGCTTTTGATCCATAGGGCAGGCATAATTTAGGAGCTGACCACTCACAGATAGGTAGAATGTATGGATCTTGGAATATAACTACCAGACTCAGAGCATACCTTGCGGTTGCCATGGAACTATCACCCAAAATGAGTTCAGTGTGGCAAGTTGCGCTTGTTGCTGCCATAATGTCTGCAAGCACTAATCGTTTAGATTGGTGCCATCAAGTGGCGGTAAAGCCAGAATGGGGCTGACACACCATGGTAAAGCCATTTTTAAAGCATCTCTGGTGACTGTAACCTATGCTGTAGCCCCCCAAGTCAAATCCTCACATACAGGTACTTTGGGTAGGGCTGTGAACCAAAGCTAATTTAACAAAAAGGAAAAAAAAGGAAAGGAAAACACTTCAATGAAGAATTAAGGCAAACCTCACTGAACGCCTCCAGGCCCAAACAGTCCATTAACTTAATGCATTTTTATGTCAATTGCTGTGTTAGGTTTTCATCATCTATCCATTATTCATGCTTTGATTTATACCTACCACCCCGGTCTTAGAAGATATTATGCTGAAATAAGTTGCATCGATTTCAGTGGAATGCACTTCCACATAAGTGGCTTAGGATCATAGCCCTGAGTGCATATTTTATCAACCATACTCTTTGTTTTGGTATAGTGAAAACTTCTTTTGGTTATAAGTTTCCATGTGACACAGCCAACAAAATATACAATGCAGGTGATGTGCAAAAGAAAGCAATAGATGTGTGGGCATTATGTAATGTCATGACACTTGCTCAGCTTCTAACTGGGACCAGGCAAAGTAGAACGACATTTTGCTAGGGCTTAGTCAGTTTCTGGGCACAGTGTGAGGTACTAGTGCTTACTTTCAAAGCCTTTTAGATTGGGACTGGAGAACCTGAAACTTTGATTGATTTATAGCAGTCTTCATCCTTCAGCGCCCCCCCAAAAGCTCTCACAGTGGCTTACAAAGATCAGTAAGACAGTCCTTACTCTCAGATTTAGAATCTAAAAGCCACAACACAAAAGGAAGAGGGACTGAGGAGAAGGAAAAACAACAACAGAGGCACCTGATCTGAAAAACAAAGTTCCTTCAACAATCAGCTGCAATGAAAACTGGAAAGAATTAGCCAACAGTTGCTTCCCATTTTCTCTTCCCCGTAGCCTGATGTAATGCCTGCTGACAGGTGTGAGGGACAGGATTGATTTGATAATTTTGATTCTTTAATTTGTGTACTGCTTAATATATTTAAAAATATATCTAGGTGGTGTACAGAAAACAGGAGCGGCAACAAACAATTTAAAGAAAATATTACAAAGGTGCAACCGGATGCCGCCTTCTGCCTCAGCTGCAACAAAACATGTCTCCTCACATGGACACTACTTCCAACTGCAGTGTTCTGGGTATGTCTGGGAAATTCCAGACGTATGGCAACCCTAAAATCCATCATGCTGTCCAATAGACCATACTTGATACCATCAGTAGGAAATGTCTGACAGAACACTTCCCCCTCAGCCTGTTGTTCCTGGTTGTGAACTCTGAATAAATCACATCCATTATTTACATTTCCTTCCCAACTCAGCCCGTCTTTAATAAATTAAAATTAAAATAGATTCTGATTCTTTCCCCTCTGTTTCTGAGAGCCTGAGAACTATGGATTGTGGGTAAGAAATGTGGGCAGAGGAGGAAGTGAATTTATTAACAGGAATGACTGAGGGGGGTATTAATGGGTATATGTGATGTGTGAGGAAAGGTTAAAGGGTCTGGCTGTGTTTAATGAAAGTAAAGATTAAGGCAGGAATGGAGGCCCCTAGAAAGGCACAAGGATATGCCCAAGGTCACTCTGGGAGTTTATGGCACAGTTGGAATTGGATTCAGGCCTTTGGAGGCTGGTGGCCTTTCAGGGACATGTGCTTTAACTGCCAAAGTCACCTTTCGTCTGTTTAAACTAGTGCCCCTTTCAGTGCTTGTAGTGTGGTGCTTGTCACATGACTGGAGTCGGTTAAATGCTGATGTGTTTTGTTTGCTCTTTGTTTTTAAGGGTTTCTGTATTTGCTCTAGCTGTGTTTCGCAACTTTCCGTTTAATGGGTAGCACTCTACCTATAAATCCAGCTGTACACTTCGGCAAAGGGGTAGCCATGGATTTTGGATTCAGACTCATATAGTTATGCACGGCAGAGACCTTTCGCGTGAGAAAGGGACCACCCAATTTTGCATTCATAGCCAATGCAGACATCTAGGTTGTGTCTGCACAGCAGGATTTCCCAGTTACATTTTGTGCAATTTGAGTTCATGTTGTTTAGAGGACAGAGGTTCAAGACCTGCAACCAGACCTTGGGCCAATGTTATAATCGTTGTCCTAGAAATACTACCATTTTGAAAGCAAGCTGATATAAATACTTATGCTCATACTTCCACTTGTTAGGAAAAGATGCACTGGCCACATTTGCCTCTAACTCAAAACAGTGGTTTAGCGGATGATCCTAATTGAAATGTCAGACTTGCGTGCTGCCAGTCACCTGTGCTCCACCCACATGGCCGAAAAGGAGGAGTTTAGTTTCACTTCTAAAGGGTTACAATTTAGGGCTAGGTTATGGTTGCATTCAAACGAACTATCCTGATTTAAAGCAACAGTGAGTTCCATAACAGTGTTAAAAGGTTTTCACTGTATACTTGCAATTGTTCCATACATATTTTCATTGTACTATAAATCTCTTTGGGATGCCTCGTGGGAAGTGATTCATTCATCAACAAAAAAATGTCAACTTGGCTGACTACTGTTTGCTTTAAACTTAGAATCTCTGGTTCGAAAAGAAAGCTAAGCAGGGATGCTTTAAAAGTGAAACTAAACTCTGCCACACTCCCCCCCCCCCGACTCCATTGGTGCGAGGAGGAGAGATGATGGAGCAGGGAGGAGTGGGGAGCACAGCAGCTCTGTGCTTTGCTCAGACTTATCTATTTAGTTGCCATGTTCATTTCGCCTACTTTTCACAAAACTATATTTCATGTGCATTCACGAAAAGCAGCCAATCTGCCTCTCGAAGGAATAACGCAGGGAGCACTTTAATTCCTTAGCTCCACCTTTCCTGTTTCTGCTTCCTTGTACAGTGGTACCTCGGTTTATGAACTTAATCTGTTCCAGAAGTCCGTTCTTAAACAGAAACCGTTCTTAAACCGAGGCGTGCTTTCCCTAATGAGGCCTCCTGCCACTGGTGCCCTTCCACTGTTCGGATTCCATTCATAGACCGAGGTAAAGTTCGTAAACCGGAACACTACTTCTGGTTTTGCAGAGTTTGTATACTGAATAGTTCGTAAACAGGGCTGTTCTTAAACCGAGGTACCACTGTACTGAGCACATGCCTGGTAGCTGCTGAAGAAGTGTAGAGCCTTCACCTGCTCCCTCTGTTCTGTCTCTACCCAGGGACAGCAAAACTTGCAAGCTGGGAACAAGCTGGTTTAAGCAGGAGCTCAGACACTCTAAGCAGCTCATGTTTTCAGATGCCGTTAATCCAGAGACGAGGGGACCTGTGGTGGTCCTGATGTTGCTGGACTCTAGGTCCCACCATTCCTGCCCATGGGCCATGCTGGAGGGGACTTATGGGATTTGGAGTCCAGGCATATCTTGAATGCCACAGGTTCTCCACCCCTGTATTAATCACAGAACTTTGCTGCCTTGAGCTCTGTGGGGAGGAAGGAGAGGATATCAATTGAATTAGTAATAACAACAAGAATAACAAAATCCTCAGTATTATATATATATTTTTCAGTCTGAAATTCATATATTCAGGTATGGTAACTTTGTGTACCCGTAGGACCACTGCTGAGTTATTTTAAAAAGTGGTTTTAGGATTGTGGCCTGTATTTACCTCCTCAGAAGCTACTTCTGCATTCATTGGTGCCTTGCAAACATGGGGATGTGGGCATGGGGATTGCAGTACTTCAGCTGTGCAGTGCCAAGGTGGGCAGGTCTTTCTCATGTCTTACACAGATGCATCCTTAGGAGCCCCTTGCCCTGGGTTGCTATATCAAGAACCCTGGTGTGGGGGCCAGGAGGTTGCTGGCTGCTTACAATAGCACTGCAGGGCTGCCCATGAAGTTGGTCTGTGCTACTAATAAGCTCTTACCTCAACATTTTGGAATTTCTCCTTCCCTGCATTCCTGGTCATGGGGATGTGGAGCATGCTCTCTCTCTCCCCCACCCGACATCCCCCAGGGGGGAAACTGTTTCCTTGAATTGGCTCCAAACTTATTTGGCACTCGATTGCTAAAATTGCTGACATCTGGTCAGTGTTATGCTTTAAACGTCATGAGGTTGGCCATTAAAAGCAGCCCCCTTTTAGGTCTCTTTATCCAAAAAAGCAGCCCCCAGCATCAACTAGTTGGAATGGATTTGGGGGGGGGGGATGCAGAAGAACTGTCGCCTATAGGAACTTAGCCTCTTGTGCTGGCGAAAGCCTGTGGCTTCTGGAATCACTGGCTTTGCAGGGAAATCCCTTCCTGGAGTTGTTCAAAATTTTGTTTATCCCCTTTCTTCCTCTGCTTCCAAAAAGCTATGGCACGGGTTCTGGTGACTAGGGTGGAATTTACATTGGGGGGGGGTGGGACATTTTTGTAAAAACTCAACAATTCTGGTGGTTTCCTGAAAAAAAGCTCAACAAGAAAGGGGTGTCCTGTTGAAATATGGCAACCCTACAGGTGAGCAGCCATTGGCCCTTGTTAAATGGACTATTTGGACAGGAGTCTCTTGTTTCATGGGTCCAATGGACTTGTCTGTAAAACCCAATACTCATAAAAACTCTCGCCAGTGCCATACAGGAGTCTACCACCTTCCAAGCTTGAGCTAGGAATAGTTGTACATTCTGATATACATTCTTGGAGTTGGCTGTAGTCAGAGATGGAGGAGACAAAGGTAATAGCCATTTTCAAGATGCATCTGTCTTATTTGTTGAAAGATCATAACACCTTTCCAAGATGCATGCAGCATATCTGTACACCATCTGTGCAGGCAAGACGAATCAAGGGGAGAGATAGTTGGTCAGATTAGGGAGAAGGGTCTCTTGTAAAGAAAATGCTGAATATATTAGCAAACAATATTATGCAATCTCTGCATTACAAAAAGGAGGTTCACATAGGTTCACATCTTCTATTTTCTCCCTACTAGTATATTTTCTCCCTACTAGTCTCAGTTTTCTGACCAAACTGCGGGAGGCAGTGGAAGACACGAGTGCCTGGCGTGCTCTGGTCCATGGGTTCACGAAGAGTCGGACACAACTAAACGACTAAACAACAACAGTCTCAGTTTGCGTTTCTTTCTAAAGCTGCGTGAGAGATAGTGCCATGGAGAATTGGGCTTGGTTGTTCTACTTCCTTTGGAGTTGGCCTGTGACCACGTTCACTTTTTTGGATTAAGAGTCTATGACTGTAGGAGTCATAGACTTGTTGATTTGAAACATTATTTGATCTGAGGTTCTGCAGATATTGTTCCTCTTGCTCAAGAGACTGTGAAGCAACAGAGCCCTATGGCAAGGCTTTCTATCAAGATGAATTTATAATCTGAGCAGAAGAGATAGCCAGAGCAAGGAGAAATTGGGCTGCAGGAAGCTGGCACTGTGGTATGACCAAAAAGTATTGTGGCATCTTAAAAGAATAAGAAGTTCATTTTGACATAAGCTTTTATGGGCCAGTGCCCAGCTGAAGTGGCACAGCAAATGATTGAATTAACAGTCCTCAAGATTGTGCCCAAACTACCAGGATGTTGATTGGCCTGCCTGCCTCTTTTCTCCATGGAGGCAATTTCTGAAACAAGAAGCAGGAGTGATTGCAAGCTGAAGTGTCAAATTGCATTATCTCCATTTCTCTGCAGTGTGTCATTCAGCCACTAGATGTCTCAGTAAATTGCATTGAGATCCCCGTAGAAAAAAGCTCTTCCCAAAAATTAAAAATAACAATCTGGATTATTTGCTGCTTCTCAAGAATCCCAGAAGTTGCTTGTAATGTCTTAATTTGCAAGTTCTAGATAGAGACAAATTGATACAGTGTTGGTCAAGAACTGGGGAGACTGGAGTTTAAATCCTTAATCTGCTATGCAATGACACTGGTTTATCCCTGTCTCTCAGGTTAACCTACCTCACAGGGTTGTTGTGAGGATAAAACAGGGAGGGAAACAGCCTTGTCTGTCACTCTAATCACTTTGGAGGAAGTGTGGGACAGAAATGTAATGGATAGTAATTTTATCTCAGCTTTTCCTCAGAACCCTGTCTCCTTCACAGTTAGGCTGCATCTAGGAGCCAGTTACTTACCGGCAAAGGTTATCATGCAAGTAATAAGGGCCCCAGCATATCAGACTTATAAAGAGACCTCTCACTAGAACAACAGTGCTATTCAAGGCTTCTTTTTCCAGAGGCCACATTTCCAGAGTAGCAGCCATGTTAGTTTGTGGCAACAAGAAACAAGTCTCATGGCATATTAAAGGCTAACACATGTATTTTGGCATAAGCACTCATGGACTCAATCGGATGTTGTCCTCAGCTGGAAAGGATATGTATATGCATGGGTACAGAGGTAATAAACTATATAGTGAGATCAGATGATAATTAAATGGGAAAAATTATTCTCTGACAATTACATGAAGCTTAAATGTAAGCGTAATAAACACTTGCCTGGTTTAAAACTTGACTTGATCTGAGTGACCATTTGCAGCAGCAGTAATTGATGGCAATACAAGCATCCTAGAATCGCTAATTAAAATCTTTATTGAGTTAGGCAACCATTGCCTCTATTCAGGCAGAACTGAATGTCCTGATAAGTTGCAATTCAGCAGTTTCATGCTGGTGTGACCCTTTTAAAGTTCCTTTGTTAAAGAATGACCACTTTAAGGCCAGCAGTGGAATGCCCTGGGAGGTTGAAATGTTCTCCCACTGGTTTCAACATGTTGTCCTTTCTGATGTCAGATTTGGGTCCATTTATCCTTTCATAGAGACTGAATGCAGAAGAGCATTGCTGACGGATGGTACACGTATTGTGTTGGTAGATGAGCGGGTGAACGGATCCTTGATGTTCTGACTGATGTTACTAGCTCTCAAAATAGTTGGGAGACAGTTGGCATCTGGGTTTGCTTCAGGTATCTGTTGTTTGTGTCTTTTGGGGGTTGTCTGTTGCTGAAGTAACTCTTCGATACATCTTGTTTTTATAGCATATTCGTAGTGATTTGTTCTCATGATTCTGTTGGGGCGGTCACATGAGAACCTGCTTTCAATACTGTTTGTGCTGGAAAGAGATGAGAATGCTACAACTAAAGCTCTACAGTGGGTAGCCAGAAGAGTGCTTTTAGATGTTGTTGGACTACAAGTACTATCATCCCTGATCATTGGCAAAGCTGGCAGGGGCTGATGGAAGTTGGAGTCCAACAACGTTACCTACCCCTACGCTCCATTGAGGAGTTTGTACAGGTTAATAATCTGTGTATTTATTGTGCTATAAAGTGACTGGGCTGACAGGTCCTAAATCACTGATAGTTCCTTGAATGGGTTTGCTTAGTAAAATCAGCAAGTGGAGATTGTGTGCTCTTCAGTTTGCTTCTCACCGGAACTCCCTGTTGCCTCATATACAAGTAGAACATATATAGTTTTTAAAGAGGCCGCTACTGAGATACGGAGATGAGTATCTCATGGCCTTGTAAATACTGCCATGCTTAATGGAGTAGATCAGCAATTCCTTGGTGTGATGTCATCACCCCTGGGGTGCCAAGGTAAAAGGTGCCTTTGAAGCCCACTAAAGTGAATGTGTATGTTGAGTTAAGGATTAGCACACTTGATCCATCTGAAACTACAAGGGTGGGGGGATTATGGCTGAGCAGAACCTTGGCAATGAGAAGGATTAAGAGGCAGAAGGGTGGGGAAAGAGAGATCACTAGGCAAATGCTAGTATAAACAGGTAATGGAGCAGACCCTCAGCTGCATAAACACACAGGCAGAGCGTGACCCAACAGAGGGAATATTGTTCCTCCTATAGCCCTCTTAAAATGTGCAGAACCCTTGGGCTTGAGGAATGTGGTCTAATTTATGGGCCTGCAGAGGGAGTATCCCTCATCCTGTAAATTGTGTTACAATCCCCTACTTTTCTAGGAATACGTTCCTGTGTATACTTACCATTAGGATGAACGTTTTATAGAGGTACAGAAATTTTGCATTTCTGAACTGTGTTTCTGAATGCATTGCTCCCTCTTATAGTAAGCAAACGTAGATGGAATAAGGATGAATGTTTCTGAAAGCCTCCAAGCTAAAATTGCACAGGATTCCACCCCTTAACCTCTTACTTTATTGTTCTGTGGGTTGTCTTTGCCATGTATGTGTTCCACTTTCCCTGAATTTTGTTGTAGGAGAAATTTCTACAATTAACTCAGGAGCTGAAGGATATGCATTTTGATAGGCCCATCAGTTCATTTCCTCCTTCTCTTCCTCCCTCATATGAATATGTGCATTCACAAAACACTGCCAAAAAGAAAAAGTGGTGATGGGGGCTGTACATATGAACTCATCACAGTTATTTTTTGTGGGATTTGAAGGCTGGATTTGCTCTTGCACATTGGTAAAAACACACACAAAAGAAATGTATTTTTGGTGTGTGTTGTAAACTGCCTTGAGCATGTTTTTAACTATGGAAAGGTGGCACAAAAGGAATGTATTTTTGGTGTGTGTTGTAAACTGCCTTGAGCATGGTTTTAACTATGGAAAGGCGGCATACAAATAAAATTATGTATGTATGTATATCCTGTCTGAAAGCCTGGAGAGCCGCTGCCAAGTCAGTGCTGACATTATTGGCCTTGATGGATAAATAGCCCGACTCAGTATAAAGCAGCTTCCTATATTCCTGGGAGAAATCAGCTCATGAGGCTGCCTGTGGCTTTTGAGTGAAATCCCCCATTCCTCGGCTGCTTTTATTCCTACACAGCCCTCCAGCTGCAAAAAACTTTGGAGCTCTGACTCTGACCCTTGGGCTGCAACAGGCAGAGATGCAGGGGGCAGGGGCAAAAAGAGAGAGGAGTTTCCAGCACCGCAGGGCATGGTCTTTTGCTCAGTCTCTGACAAATATACCATGAAAAAAGACTTCCATAGTGTGCCCTCAAACAAAGTACATTTGGCCAGGAGATTATACAACCAAGGAAAATTCAGCTCTGTAGCTAGAAGGAAAATTGATTTTTTTTTTAAAGGGAGGGGATCACGGTGGAATGCCCTGCCACTTCAGACACTAAGAGCTGCCCACGCATCTGGCAGCTTTCCAGTCTGTTGTTTTAATGCTACAAAGCAGCGAGAAATATATAGTTTCCTGACTGGGGAAATGATAGCTGGTTCTTGTACAGAGTGCATGGCCAGTGCTGTCACACACACCCTGCTGCAGATGTGCAGTGTTGCAAGATTTCACTGACTGATCAGTATGATTAACTGGTTGCACTTTTTTCAACGGGAGCTTGAAACGGGAGTTTGACCTCATCAAAAGGACATTGTTTGATGTAAATAACATAACGACCCCCACCAAACCTATAAAAATTTGCCTCCAAATTACCTCTTGCAGACTTTTACTTCCAAGCAAGCCAGCAAGCCAGCAAGAGCTTCAATCTGTCCCCAGTTTAAATCAAGATCAGCTATTCTCTGCTAGGATCTGCATCAGTAGGTGGCACTCTTTCATCTGGTCACACTAAAGTTGGATTTACTTTTGAAACAGATAATGCGAAGGAAGCGTGTTTGCTTTTATTGGCTGGGAGTGATTCTGCTGGTGCAATTTCGGTCGGCTAAAGTTCTATGTAGGCACTGTCCTTTGCTCCAAAAAATGGAGAGGCTCTTGTGATTGCTGGGCTATATGCTGGTTTAAGTCCTCTAGTGGTCATTTAGCTTTAGAGCATAGTTGCCTGTGATGGTGGCACCTATACAAACTCACACTGTGTTTGGTTCATCTTTCTTAGTAATTCATAGGAACCTTTCTGGTAAATAAGCTGCTGCTGTTAGTTTTGGTGCTGTAATACAAATCTGGGTCTGTGAGACGGTTCTCTTCCTCCTGAACACATGGCTCCAGAAGCCAATGTTTAATGTCTAATCTATTAACCTGGAAGTGAAAATTCAACAGCAGCAATTTGTTTCAAAAGTTTTCCTGCTCCACCCTGTGCGGCTTTCCTCCTGGATGTTTAGCTTCAGGGACCAGAGGGAGGGGAAGAGGGAGAGAGAAGCTTGAATGAGCATTTAAGAGGAGGTTGAAGATGCTTCTTGCATTGGTCTGCATCCATCTGCCACTAGAGATTTGTTTCTTCCCAGATTCCAGGGTGGAAAGAGCATGGGAAGAGGCGAACTCTGCCCCATGCATTCCCCTTCTGGGACCATCAGGGATGCTCACGTGTTTGAGGATTTGCAAAGGTCAGTGAAACAAATGCATTCTGTTTTCATGGCTCATGTAATGAAGAACTATGAAGGGTGTTGGCTTGCTCTGAATCCAAAGTGCAAACACATTTTTCTTCTCCTTCCCCATCTCCTCCACTTTCACGTATACTGTACCAGGCCACAAATTCAAACAAAGGACAACATATACAACAAAGAATCTAGTGGTGCATTTTCCTATCATTGCATCTATATAACGTGCAGTCCAACTGTCTGTCTTTATCTAAGGAAGTCAGTGTTCTGTATTGGTTGTGTAGATAGCTATCATGACTGTTGAGCATGCTCACTGGGACTGATGGCAGTTATGTTTCAACAATATATGGAAGACACTACATGGGCTAGTGAGACGTTAAGAGTCTTGTACTAAGACCAGGGAGATCCAGTTTCAGGTTCCAACTCAGCCATGAAGCTCACCAGGTGATCTTGGATCAGTCAGTATCTCTCAGCCTAGCCTCAAAAGGTTGCTGTGAGGATAACATTAAGAGTGGCATCACATGGACCAATTATGAGCTCCTTGGGGAAAGGGTGGGCTGAAACTGTATTGGGGGTGGGAGGCAAAACACACCCACCCACCACCATTCTGATAGCTTCGTTCTATGAAGTGTGTCTGAGACTTCTGTGCCGCCACTGCAGCTCAGCCAATCTGCTTGAGGGGTGTCTACCACAGAATTTACATGTAAAAAATACACTATTCCTAACTATAGGACATAACTATAGGATCTAATTTATTGTGCAGTTATTACCGTATTTTTTGCTCTATAAGACACACTTTCCCCCTCCTAAAAAGTAAGGGGAAATGTGTGTGCATCTTATGGCATGAATGCAGGCTGCTGAAGCCAGAAGAGCAAGAGGGATCAGTGCATAGCGATCCCTCTTGCTCTTCTGGTTTCAGGGTTAGCCACGCAAAGCTTCTTGAGCGTAGCCAGAGCACTCCTGCCTCTTCACTCAAGAGGCTTTGTGTTGCTTTCTTGTTTTCCTCCTCTAAAAACTAGGTGCGTCTTATGGTTGGGTGTATCTTATAGAGTGAAAAATACAGTAACTTCTGTTTTAGAAGGCACAAGTCCGCTTATCTATATTGTACAACAGTTGCATGGCAGCCTTTGGTCATATACAGAAAAAATCCTTGCCTCAGTTGCCTCATATAAGTTAGACTCTAGGTGAAAAAAGTAAAAAAAAAAAATTAAAGTAGCAGACAGAAATATTTATCGTAGCGCAACAAATAACAACCAAACTTATAAGAAAGCAAAGAATATACATTTTAGCAGCACAGCAAGAAGACGAAGAACAATAGTAACTGACTTGTAAGCATTGTGGCAAGATCCCATCCTGGTTATGTAATATCTATTGATAGCCAAGAGAGGCCACTTATGTAAACTGCTGCAAGGGAAAAATGGAAAAAAATAAATATTAAATGACCTGGAGTCATTCAGAAACAGCTCTTCCTTGAAACAGAAAGCTCAAGGTTGCCAGTGCTCTTTTTTTAGCTTGCAGGATCAACATACAGACAATGTGCTAATATAGCACTGGAAAATTTTGAGGCCCTTTGTTAGTGGAAATTAATGCGAATAGCATCATATTCCTGCTGGGGACTCTGGGATGTGCAGTCCCAGCCCCCTTCTTGGCATAATAAGACATTCTGCTCTGAGCACCTGCAATTGCCACTTCTTGCTTCTTTCCTTGGGTAGGTTTCACAGGTCCCTAGGAGGGCAAGGAATAGGGAAGATGGTTGAGGTAGTAGCAGTGGGTACTTGTGTATTTGATTCCTCATGACACCCCTACTCTTTATACAAACCTTTTCTCTGTGTGTAGTCATGCTGTTTCCCCATTCTATACCTCTCCTTCACTGATTGCATCCAGACTATAGTTTATCATGATGAGAAGGAGCCTAGATGAACAGGACTTGCACATTCTCCTGTCCTCTAGCATGGACATGAGAAGGAGATTGGAAGCTTCATTAATTGTACTTTACCTTTATGTCCAACTGTGCTTAATCCTTGCTATGGTTTGTTGAAACAAGCAAGCTTCATAAGCCATGGTTTTAAATTAGTTTGTTTTAAACATACCAGAGTAACTAACCATGGTCTGCCAGGTTCAAATAAAACAAGAAGCTGTGAGTTAATGAAAAAACCCAGAAACAATTTCTTCCAAACTCTTTTTTGCAGCT
Source organism: Podarcis pityusensis (assembly GCF_964106645.2). Classification (NCBI taxonomy): domain Eukaryota; kingdom Metazoa; phylum Chordata; class Lepidosauria; order Squamata; family Lacertidae; genus Podarcis; species Podarcis pityusensis. Next base: position 87,708,142 of record NC_138028.1, read on the forward strand.
GTGCTGGAAGACCAATGTGGAGAAAGTTCACAGGCCCTAGGCTTGCCAAAGTTCATTCCTATTTTAACAAATCATGGTTTATCGTGATATGCTAACCCAGCCACTGCATTTTACAGTCATACCCCATGTTGCATCCGCTTCAGGTTATGTTTTTTTGGGTTGCGGACTGCCGGAACCCGGAAGTACCAGAATGGGTTACTTCTGGGTTTTGGCAGTTGCGCATGCGCAGAAGCGCCAAATCACAACCTGCGCATGCGAACACTGAGGGTTGCGAACGTGCATCCCACATGGATCATGTTCGCAACCCGAGCGTCCTCTGTACTTACAATCTATTACTTATGTTTTGTTGAGAATGTTGTGATCCTTGAGGGGACAGTAGATATTTTAGTGTTCCCTACAAATACTATGGATCCTAGTATTCCACTTTTGACTTTTATGCTCGGATCCCTATCTTACACTTCACTCTGTCCATTTGCAGTGACAGAGTATCTGCCCTGCGCAGTCTGTTAGGTTACTGAGCCACAAGCAACTTGTTATTGCAAACTAGTGTGGTGTTTTTCCCTTCTTCAGAAATCTAAGTTAATGGCCATGTGTACATTATTAAACAGGCTGTTGGACAGCAGCCAGAGGAGTCTGGGAGCCAAGACTTGGTTCAGCCTGAACATTGTGTTCTCAGGACAGTTGCTCAGGGGATCTGGGCAAACCTGGGCAAACCCGAGAGCAGGAGGAGAGTGAGGAGCAACTTAGGGTTTTCCTCTTGGCGTGGCCTGTATCTATGCCTCTTCTTAACTTGATGGTATTAAGAGTATTTGTGCTGCCGTTCTATCACCTTCCAGCACAGACACACCCGCTCTCTTGTTCTTGGGAATCCAAAACATGTGGGTGTGTTTTTTTTTAAATACAGCAAGGTATCCAGGGAATGTTCTATCTTTTAACTCAGAGAGCAAGGCTGGAGCCTGTCCCCCCCCCCCCCGCTCTGCTTTGGAAACTTACTTAGAACACCTTCATCTTGTGGCAGCTCACATTAAGAATAGCAAGTAGATGGCAGGCACACTGTTTATCTCTGCACTTTGTCTCCGCAGGGTTCCTACAACCAGTTTGATTTTTAATTACCGTATTTTTCGCTCTATAACACGCACCCGACCATAACACGCATGTAGTTTTTAGAGGAGGAAAATCCGTAGGCATGCCACCCGTAGGCATTTCCTTCATAACACGCACAGACATTTCCCCTTACTTTCTAGGAGGAAAAAAGTGAGTGTTATGGTGCAAAAAATACGGTAATTTTTTTTCTGGTGGCAAAACTCTCTTCCACTCATTGGGATGCATATTTACCCAGGTTTTGAAGACTTGAAGGCATACCTCCCAGTTCCAACTGTAGCAAAGATACACCTTTCTCCTCTCTATTTTGCACAGGCAAAATATGGCATCAGTAGTACTGGCAGTCAAGAAGGTCCTGTATTAGATTTACACAAAAGTGTGGTTGGGATATACTTCATCTGATGATGGGGAAAGGGGCCTAATAATTTCCCAACATCGCATTAGTTGCTTTAACAATACCACTTACCTTAAGCAGTGGGTGGCTTTGCCAGCTGCCATAGCAGCTGCAGCAATGACTCCTGAGCTCTGCCTCCAGTTGGATAGTTTAGATTTAGCCAGCCTGCCAAATTGGGTCAATGGCAGGCAGGCTCAGGGGAGGCTCACTCTGGAGGGCAGGGGGTGGGCCTGACTGGGTCCACAGAGGACTCCATGCAGGTCCACTCCCCAGGAGCAGTCAGGCTGGTTGATATTGGTTGTAATCCAATTCCTTTACCAAACATCTTGCATTTGTCATCAAGAAAGTTTTGGCCTGATTTGAACCATATAAGGTTGTCACAAGTGGTCTTTGGTCAGTGGTGGCCTGCAGGGCAGTGGGCAGCATGGCACCTGGACATGCAAAGAAGTGCTATAAATGACTCCATCCTCAGGTTCTTGCCTAAATTCTCAGGCCTTGTGACATCTCTCAGTGGTAGCTTTACCCTATAGAATTTTTCTTCCGCTGGGTTTCTTTGTTTCCTGCATGAAGTAGCCAGGGCTTCTTCCACCAGGAGCAAGAGTGGAAACCCCCTATTCTTCATCATCTGGTTTAGAGATTTTAACAATTCACTGCACTCAGGAATATAGAGTGAATGGGCATGCTTCTGCTGCAGAGGGATTCCTTCTGGGGAGCAGTAGAACCGCTTCAGTAACTGCTTTGTTCTCACAGGGGCCAACCAGATGTTCATGGGAAGCCAGAAAGCAGAACCTGAGCACAACAGCATCCCCCTGCCCTGTGATTCCCAGTAACTTGAATTCCCAGCACAGTTCCTCAGTCAATGGAGGTAGAACACAACCATTGTGGCAAATGGTAACCTTGTTCTCCATTAATTTGTCGAATCCTCTTTCAAACCCATTCCAAGTTGGTGGCTGTCACTGCCTCTCTGACCCAGGACTTTTCCACACAGACCACGAGTAACTCCTTTCCCCCTCCCCTCCCCTCACTGAGAGCTATGCAAGGCCTCTTCCATCCGGAAGCTGGAGTAGTCAGAGAGGCTATCTCCATTTGACAGTTTATGGGAATCCAGCTTGCTGCCCCCCAGTCTCCTGCTCTTGCTACAACTTTTCAGAAAAGCCCCACCTCTAACTCTAGTCATTCTCTTGCCGCCCACTCACTCTATAGACATATTATTTGGCTTGGTTCTTGAGAAATGGCTGGGAACAGGAAGTAGGTTTTGTGTCACACTGTCTGGATCAGAGGCGATGCTTTCTTCCTACGAGGCTAGGGAGAGATGCTTCTGGGATGTGTCATTGCTTTCCAGCTATGAGGGCAACTTTGGAACACCTGCCTTTAGCAGCTTGGGGCTACAGTCGCTGCTCATGAATCTCTGCTGCTCATGAAAGGAAGAAGAAAAGCAATTGTGCTTCTATTCCCTAGTCTGACGTGAGGAGATCTTCCTTTCCCTCTTGCTAGTATTAAAACATGCCCAGTATCAGCCTAATGAGTGGAAGTGTGCTCCTCTTAAAGATCTTCCAGCTGCCTGAATTGTCCTCACTTTGGCCAGAATGAGTTTAGAACACCCCCCACAAAGAGTTTCACACAAAGCTAATTTGGCATTAGGGGCAGTATCCAGCGAGCACATTCCTTCAGCGCAATGATTTATGCTTGTGCAACAGAACTCCCCCCCCCTTCACTGTGTGTGTGTGTGTGTGTGTGTGTGTGTGCCCTGCATCTTCCCCAGATCTGCTCTGGAGGGTTGGGGGAACCCCTAGAACAGATTTAGTGGGTGGGTGGGGAATTCAATTGCTCAAGTGTAAATCCTTGTGCTGATGGGATGTGTTATCTGAATACCACACTAGAAGCCTCTGCAGACTTGTGGTTTTTTTTGCAGGACTATTCAGCACTTTGCCATTGATGCAATAAAAGTGCATTAGTGATGAATTTACACTGGGCTATCTACACATCATCTCAGTTTATCAGTTGTTCTGTGATGCTTCCCCAACAGTAGTCATTACCATCATTGCTATATGGAAGGGCCCTCTTGCACTACAGTGTAATAAAAGTGGACCACCGCCCCAAGCATTTGTAGCATAAAATGTTACGGGATTTCAGCAGCAAATTATGGGATTGATTGGAAATGGAGCAGCACGTCTGCCCCCCAAAATTTCCAGGCTCAAACAATATGGAAAGCAGTACTGCAAATAACTGTCCTCATGCCTTCATGAGTAGAGATTATGATGGATGCACAATAAAAAGGTTGTTTGGAGGGGATCTAGGATAAAAATAGGAAAAATAAGGGGTGGAGGTGCCATATGGTGTGGAGATTTCCTCCAGTATTTCACTATATATAAGCAGCGCCTTTGGTTCCTGCTCTTTCTGTGTTCACCTGCAGGTTTTGTGGTGATGAGGTGTACTTAGTCAACTCGTTCAAGCCCTGACAAAATGCCGTGTGTTGATATGCCCTTAGGAAGCCATGGGAAGCTTGAGCTTATTTTGTATTTGCATTTTTGTCTGCCTCTCGCATAATTTTTAATGAAGTTAGCATTCTCAAGATTCCAACGAGATTGCAGGTTGCACAAGAGGAGACTGAGGTGCCATCTAGCCACTGGCCCTCAAGACATGTATATCAAGTGGGTGTAGCCAGTGCTAAAAGTTTAAAATGTCTGGGCAGTGAAAAAGGGGGATTCTGTAGCCTGCATGTATAATGCAAATTAAGCAAATACATACTTAGCATAACTCCGCTCATGGAGAAGTGCAGATGTTACTTGAACTCGTCCCTTAGCTGCATCACTTTGTTCGTTTTCTCTGCACAAATCATCCCCTACAGAGTTACTATCAAACATTGCTAACAAAACCCAGCTGTAACTATGCATGTGGGAATGATAGTGTTCCTGAAAATCACCTTTTTTGTTCATGAATTTGGGGCTTTGTTGTTGTGCTGTGTTTGTATTGTTTGGGGATCAAGCAATGCATCACATCATTTTTCAGTGGAAATCTTTTGTACTCAATATTTCCCAGGATTTTTGCGTGCTTTTTCTTTTTTCTTTTTTAGCTATAAATTTTTAATGTTTCCCCAATGAAATGCAGTTGACAGAGCCTGGAAAGAAGCTGTTGGAATCTCAGGAATGTTGTCACTGCTTGGAAAAATGGAGTGTGTGCTTGTCCCTGGACACTCACTTCCTTTTTGCTCACTACATCAGCGGCAGGGCACATGGAAGTAACGCTAGCACAATTCAGAACATCATGCAAGATTTCTCCAGGCAGCAGCTCCAGAGAGTGAAGCAGCACCTGCCTATGGGGAGCATTGTGGGATGTAGCAAATGGGAATAGCTTTCATTGTAAGGAAAGGGTTTGTGGGTAGGTTGAGGGGTGGATGACAGTAGGTTTCTAATCAGTAGTGTCATCTCAAGCTGAATTTGACAAGTGACTCTGATGGATTACGTAGTGTCTTTGTCAGCTGATCCAGGGTGTGCATTATCCTGCTGGTCCTGTATGCCAGTTGGCCTGACTGCTGTCCATTAGTTCAGGATAGTAAGGGTTCAGCTTAGATCTGATGGAATGCGTAATGAGCAATATGCTGTAGCAGCTGCTCTGTTCAGGAATGGATTGATTTATCTAGCATACCTATGTTCATGTAAGGCAGTTACAGTGGTACCTTAGGTTAAAAACTTAATTCGTTCTGGAGGTCCGTTCTTAACCTGAAACTGTTCTTAACCTGAGGTACCACTTTAGCTAATGGGGCTTCCTGCTGCTGCCGCGCTGCCGCCGCACGATTTCTGTTCTCATCCTGAAGCAAAGTTCTTAACCCGAGGTACTATTTCTGGGTTAGCGGAGTCTGTAACCTGAAGCGTCTATAACCTGAAGCGTCTGTAACCCAAGGTACCACTGTATTTGGGTGCAGAAGCATAACATTCAATAAAATCCTGAAGTCTAACATCAGTAGCAGCACACACATATGTAGTCACAAAAATTTCTGGAAGCCACAGGAGGGAAGAGTGCTCTTGTGCTCAAATACAGCTTGCCAGTGTCCCATGAACATCTGGTGAGCCACTGAGAACAGGGTGATGGATTAGATGGGCCTTTGGCCTGATCCAGCAGGCTCTTCTGATGTTCTTATATATTTGTAGTTACATGTCATTGAACTATGAAATATTAAAGTTGAAAGTGTTTGGGTGTTTCTTTCCCCCCCTTTTTAATAAGATACCTTCAATGGTGTGAAGGTAATTACGGAATGAATGATTGACCCTGGCCACACCCGTATACTTTGTTTCATTTCCTATGTTGTTCAGCCTTCACACAGGATTGCCACAGAATTCCCAGATTTGTTACTTCTGGAGCTGGTCAGAAATCTAGCATACAATCTCAAAGTAAGGTAGTCTTGCTCTGATTAGTGATCCAGACCCAGAGCAGCAACTTCCACTTTAGGTTTATTGTGGCATGGCTGTGTGCAACTGGTTTCTGTTTAAATGAACTTTTATTGCAATTTCCATAGTATAATTAGAGAGTCACTGTATAATAAGTAGTAGAGAACTTAATCCATAAAGAGCACATGAGCTTCTACCACATGCTTCAGATGTACACCATTCTGTTGCAGGATAAATAAATTCTGTGCCACATTTTTTAAAAAAGGGATAAGTTCATAATGCCCTTTGGTGTTGCCATCCTTTTCATGTGTAGGATGAAGAGTGCTTGTAAAAAGCCACTCTGAGATGGAAGTACATGGCTGCGTTTTCATTTCAGTTGGCAATACCCTTGTATGGCTTTGCACGGCTTTTGGGTTGACATTTACAGTGGTTGCAAATTGTATCATTCCTTTGCTGTGTACTTTCAGCAGCAGCTCCACTAAACTTTCTTTCAACTCTTTTGCCAACTGGCAGAATGAGTCAGAGGGATGCATTCTGAGTCAGCAGGCTCTGCCTGTCTGTGGCTATCTAAACTAGAAGCCTTAACTTGGTAACTTTCACAGGGCTATTGCAACACAGACGAGAATTGCGAACCATCTGAAAGGTCTCAGTTGGTTCATGAACCTTGATCTAGTCAGAAATCAGAGCTTGGAATAGGCAGATACGGAAAAAGTAAAATCCAGTCTTGGAGGAAAGTGTTTATGTTTTTTCTGTCACACCAGGAGTGGCCAATCTGGTTCCCTCCAGATGTTGTTGGACTACAACTCCCAGCATCCCTGACTATTGGGCCATGTTGGATGGGGCCAATCATAGCTGGTCAGAGCTGATCGGAGGGAACCACATTGGTTACCTGCACATCTCACTATCTGCCAGTTGTAGCTCTGGATAGGAAGACACCTTGAATGACAAAGAAGCAAATGAGAAACCTAAATTTAAGAGCTGCACAGTTGTAAAAAAAATGGCGGGAGGAACGTTGACCCATATTGAATGCTGTTGGAAGCTCATTGTAAGCTTTCTCTGATCCCTGCTGGCACAGCTTGTGTTTATGGCTGAAGAGGGGCAAGGTACAAATGCTTTAAATATATAAATATTACTTTTGCTTAGAGCAAAATAAAATCAGTCCCACCCAGGCAAGAGGAATCAGCCATCCCTGCATCTGACCATTCTTTGCAATCCAGAAAACTGTTTGACACATCTAGACACATCTAGGGAACAGATGTATTTCCAAATGATGTATCGGGTATGTATTTATTAAGTGCATGGAAAATAGGTTAGGTGGGAAGGCAGGGTATTTGCAAAATTCAGGTGAATTATTGGGAGTTTTGGTAAACTGAACATATCTAAATGTGTTGAATTGTTTCTTTAAATGTAAAGGTTCATCATTGTTCCACCCGATGTGTATGTCTTTAAGGGGCCAGAGCAAGGGCCAGAGCAAAATAACGAGACCTAGCTTTACAGCTGTGAAACATAGCAGGTGCTGCTGAGTTGTATTGATTAAGCTGTGTCAGCAATTGGGTGTAGTATATAAGGAGCCTAGACAGCATCTTAAAAAGTAGAGACATCACCTTGCCAACAAAGGTCCGTATAGTAAAAGCTACGGTTTTCCCAGTAGTGATGTATGGAAGTGAGAGCTGGACCATAAAGAAGGCTGATCGCCGAAGAATTGATGCTTTTGAATTATGGTGCTGGAGGAGACTCTTGAGAGTCCCATGGACTGCAAGAAGATCAAACCTATCCATTCTGAAGAAAATCAGCCCTGAGTGCTCACTGGAAGGACAGATCGTGAAGCTGAGGTGCCAATACTTTGGCCACCTCATGAGAAGAGAAGACTCCCTGGGAAAGACCCTGATGTTGGGAAAGATGGAGGGCACAAGGAGAAGGGGACGACAGAGGATGAGATGGTTGGATGGTGTTCTTGAAGCTACCAGCATGAGTTTGATCAAACTGCGGGAGGCAGTGGAGGACAGAAGTGCCTGGCGTGCTCTGGTCCATGGGGTCACGAAGAGTCGGACACGACTAAACGACTAAACAACAACAACATATAAGGAGCAGCACCTAGCTCTCCCATTACCCTGGGGGATGGGTTGGTGGTTGGGTCTGGTTTGTTGTTGATGTATTTAGTGTAAATGGAGTTTTTGTTTTTCTTACTAAAACCTTGTTTAAGTACTTTATGAGTCCCTTTTTAATGCTTGGTCTCCCCAGCAAGCTCTTTGCAGCGCTACTAAACTGCAAATAGCCAACAAAATGAACCTCTTAAATGTAAAAATGGAGGGAGGACTCATGTATCAGATGGATAGCAACTCAGTGGTATGGGAAAGGAGATACAAGCAGTGGACAGAGAGCAGCATCTTTGGTCATGTAAGATGAAGGATTTATGGAAAAACATGTAGAGAAAAGAGGAGAAGACAAATATGTAAAAAAGTACGAGACTGGAAAATTAAATCAAACCCAAACCCAGAAGGTCCGTTTTAGCACAATTAAGTTGGAGAAAATGGGCATTCATTCTATGAGAGATGGCAGAGTAGGCCAGAATAGAAGATTGGGGCAAGAGATGAGTTGAAAAATTAAAGTAACAAAAGTTGTAGGTCATCATTCTTAAGGTGGTGTTGAATGCAAAATGAATATATAATGTAAAAAGAAGGGGGCCTAATACTGATCTCTCAAGAACTCCTGTAAAGGGGAAAAACTGTAAAAAATGAACAATTGGAAAACTCCTTAAAAGAGCGATGAGAAAGTTGTTATTAAAATCATGAGAAAACAATGCCTGAAAAATGTAAGATAGAAAGGAGAAATGAATGGTTGTCTGAATCAGAGACTGTATTGGAGATGAGCCCAGCACTAGATGTGCAGAATATTAACTCTTAGATTTTGCTGAAAGGAGATACGCAATTGGCAATATGCGTCAGAAAAGAGCAAAACCAGATTGAAAAGGATCTATAAGAGAAAGTGAAAGAGAGGAAAGTAGCAAAACAACCCTAGGCATGTCTATTCCTAAGTAAACCACAGAATAAGATTATCAATAAGATAAGATAAGAACAAAGGAAGAAAAGACTTAAAAAATAAAATAAAAAGGCCCACAAGGGCAGAATTAAAGGAAGAACCCGAAGACAGAAACATGGCAAATGTAGAATAGAACCTAGAAGGAAAGTTCAAAAGGGTAATAGAATTTTACATGGGAACTTGGTCAAGAGGATTAGTATTAGCATGGATTTAAATGGAAACAAATCAGATAAGTTAGAGAAAAAGAAGCAAAGGAATCAGCATCTTAATGATATGGAAGAAATGTCAGAAAAAAAGCAATGCAGAAGATGTTCAGAATGAAGGGCAGATAGAAAAAAGTCTTGTCCAAAGAAAATTCACTAAAAGCTAGTGGACAAAAGAAAGAAGAGCATGGGTGGCAGGTTGAAGAAGTAAAGTTTACAAAAAGGAAAGAGTAGGGGATGAGAAATGTATATGAGAAGAAATTTTTAATTGCTTAGCCAAGGACAGAGCTGAAGAAAACATAAAACTGCAATGAAAGTATTCAGGAGAAGAATGATCTTTACACCATAGACCTTCAGCAGAATGAAGGGTAGAGATAACGAACATTTGGAGTAAACAGGATGACAGAAGAAAAAGAAAGCATGATCAACACAACAGAGCAAAACAGACAAGCGAGAAAGGAAGTACAGAGGTAAGTGATGATGTTGCAGAGTGTGCGAAGGAAGCAGATGAAAGCCGATAGAGATAAACAGAAGTTCTTGGGATCACATGACCGATGGTCAAATGACAACATGAGACAGAGGAGGAATGCGAAGGAGAATATTGAAGAATAAAATAAATAAATGGTGATCTAATAAGTTCATTAACAGAACAACAAGAAGAAACAACAACAAGATCTTGGATATTATCAGCTGTGTGAGCAGGGCTTTCCCCCCCAGCTGGAACTTGCCAGAACTCAGTTCTGGCACCAATCAGGTGGGTGCCATTGCCATTATAAGAGAACAAGGGAGGTGCTCATGTTGACTTTCAGCACCTCTTTTTCAAGAAAAATAGCACTGTGTGTGAGCAAGGGGAAGGAAAGAGCTCCAGAAGATATGAGGATGTCTGCTCAGATGCCCACAGGAGGGCGAGGCACAAAGGAAGGGAGAGGAGAGGAAAAAAACCAGGTCAAAGATTGACTCATCAAGCATTGAGCATCACCTCCCCAGATGACCTGTTTATTGAGCCCCTAATTTGCTTGCACAATGCCTGTCTGGATGTTAGATTATATCCAATCTTTATTGAGTATTCATTCTGATTTGCTAGTGGGGTGTTTATACGTCTTCCTGTTATTCAGACACCCCAGACTTTTCAATGCATTTCCCCATAACTTTGTAAATGGCAAAATAATCTGATTCTTTTTTAAAAGTGGATTCGTTGGGCTGGGGCAACAAAGCCCTTTAATCCAGTTTAACTGCAGAAACCTACGGTTCTAATATGTGCTTGTATCTCTCCTGCATAATAGTGACAGTCTGGAAGAACCACAGTCCTTTTTTGGAAATTGTGTACTGTGCCCTGCTTTGATACTCTCCCCATCCCTGCTTTTGTGGTCCAAGAGAGGTAGCAGTATGAGGAGATACATCGAGGTGCTGGTTGATTGCAGCTGGATAGGTTAGTCACTATTCAATGGCCTTCTCTGGCCAATGATGTGAGGGGAAGTGTAGTACCCATCCACCAGGTCTTCCAAAAAGAAAATGCACTGCTCTCTACAGTGGAAGATTTCAAACATCAGTCCATACATCGTATAAATAATATAGAAGGTTCCCATTGCCAGCAGTCAGGTGGACACTTTGCATACTGAAGAAATCAATTCGTGAAGAGTACAGGCACCATCTTTCAGTTCAGCCACACTTCTGTGCAAAAGCAGGGAATGGGTGGGCACAGCTGAAGCAGCCTGAGCACAGGCAGGGAGAACTGTGGAAGAGCAGGCGACAAGGGAAGGACCTGTGGATATCCATTCATTTGGCGATTAGTGTCTTGGAAGGACACCACTTGAGACTTTCTGGCTTCCTCCATCCCCAAGAGCTTATCCTGGTATGTCACCTCTCATTCTCTAAAGTATTCCGTGGTGGCCAGGCACTCTGCAGGGTCACAGCATTGTTCAGGCTCCCCTTCCAAGCTTCCATCTTCAGCAAGCTCACACGGTCGAGCCCGGGAACGGCAGCAAATCCCTTCAGACTTAACTTGGTTTTAAAACGTTCCCTTCTCTTTCTTCTTTTGTTTGAGACATTTGGCGGCTCCAGCTTTTTAGAAGCAGCCATCTCCGAGACAAATGCCCCTAATGTGCAAGCCACAACTGGATCCAGATGTGCAATAAAGTTGCAGCGTAGGGATGGGAAGAGGGGGAGGCACCCGGAAAGCTTGACTCATCAAGGGCCGACTGTGTTTTGGGAGGTATAGGCTTCTGGCCAGGGAGGTGTGTGAGCGGGGGGATCATAATGCATGCAGTGCGACTCCCCTTGAGCTGATGGAAATTTTTAAAAAGGCTGAGAGAAGAATTAATCCCAGAAGTAAGGGAGGGACCAGTTCCTGTGCTGTCTTCCAAAGAACTGCCCTTAAAGGAACTGTCCAGCTGCCCAAATGTTTGGGCAGTTTAAAAGGAGCTCAGTAGAACCTTCCCGCTGCCTGGGTTTTGTTGATGTTGCAGTTGTGCCTGGTGAATGCTAGCATCTGCCATGAGTAAGTGAATGTAAAATGTCAGTTCCTCTGTGTCTCTCGTGGGATTCTGCAAGGGGGGGGGGGAATCAGGAGAGAAAGGATGGGCTAATAGAAGGGCAGGGCTGTGGGTATTTCATACTTGCTTAATAGACACTGTGGAGCCTGGTCCAGAAATTTCTCTTACAAATGTCGTTGGTCTCGATACTCCCACAGAATCAGAAGTAAAATGCAGCATTTGTGCACATGTCTGTCTGTTCTGAACACATCTTTCATCTCCCTGTTGGGCATTTTCCTGTCCAAAAACACCCCTCTCCAGCTGATTCCCTTCCATTCCCCAGGGCTACAAATATAGGTTCGTACCCTTGTCAACCAAGGTTGTGTGTGGTCCTCTAGGTGTTACTGGACTGTAACGCCCATAATCCCTAATCATTGACCATGGCTGGGCTGATGGGAGATGGAGGGCCACAAGTCCTCCCCCCACCCCACAACTGCTAGAATATTGAGGGTGGGTGGAGAAGCAGCTTGGGAGACCAGGGTTCAAATCATGAAGCTCAAAGGGTGACCCTGGGCCAGCCACTGTCTCTCAGCCTGACCAACCTCACAGGGCTGTTGTGAGGATGCAGTGAGAAGGGGATACTTTTGTTTGCTTCCTCAAGCTCCTTGGAAGAAAGATGGGAATATAAATAGATAGAAATAAATAAATCTGGAATCAAAAAAAGGGCTGGTGAAGTTTGCATGTAACATGTAAGTTTATGTCCTTGAGTCAGAGAAATGCAGTTTTTGTATTCCTCTTTCTCAGCCTTACAGCACAATTCTATGCATAGCTATTCAGAAAAGTTCCATTGGATTCAATGATAGTAAGTGAGTATAGGACTACAGCCTTAAACTTGGCCTTGCTCTGCACACATTCTCAATTGCTGTTCTCCACGTTGTCAAGGAATAGCCAAAACCTTACCCAGTAATTACGGGTTAAGGCGGGGCGCATCATGGCCTGTCCCTCACCTTCTGTGTATGATCTGACATGGACAGCTAGGTAAACAAAACTGCGAAATGGTGAGCGTCTTGTCTAAACACTCCTTGAGCCTCCTTGTGCTGGTTGTAAAAGGATTAATGGAAGCAGGGCTCTATGCTGAACACATTTTATGACACAGTATTCCGTGTGTGTAAGAGCAATTGCATTCTGTGGGACTTCAGAACTTTAGGAAGTGACTGCTCTCTAGCATTCTATAGAAATTGATTTGTCTGGGGGAAGGGCCAGAGCTCAGTGGGAGAGAATCCACTTTGCATGCAGAAGGTTCCAGGTTCAACCTCTGGCTTGGGAAAATTCCTTGTTTGAAACTCTGGAGAGCTACTTGCAGCCAATGTAGACAATATTGAGCTGGATGGACTAGCGGTCTGACTCTGTTCCGATGTTATCTGAGAACAGCTCACACTTGCAAAGACGTTAGGCTGTCTGGACTATTTATATGGGGTGTCTTTGGGTTGTCTACAAATGCAGCAACCTGAAGCGGCCGGATCCTGAGATAGTAGTGCCACCCCAGAGTGTAAGTCAGGGAGTCCTTTATTGAAAAATGTTTCCCCATATTAAAATCCCTGTAGGGGGAAAAATAGTTTATCAGGGATAAAAATTATAGCTCAACCCATTTCCTGCATTGTTGGTTTTCTTCTTGTGAGAAATCTTTAAGCACAGGTGGGCATTAACAAATGCCACTTGCAGTCTAAAGTGGTCAGTGGAGGCTAACCCACTAGGGACAATGGAGCACTGCCTCACCAACCTCAGTCTGCCCTCAGCCACCACCCACCTGCCTGATTTCTTACCTACAACCAGTCCAGAGCATGGCACTGGCTGTCAGCACCTTCCTCCTTAGCCTCATGGTTGTCCTTGTAGAACTTGGAAGGTGGAAGGATGGGCTTAAAACTAGAATGAATTGGCCGTGGCGCCACCTACTGTTGGTCTCCTTGCCTTCTGCCCTACCACTCCCAAAGGGAGCAAGCCAACACTGAAAGCAGTGCAATCGATTCTCTCACCTCAGAACTCTGCCCCCTCATGCCCACCTTAGTGAGCTGCGCTTGTGGGCCAGGCCTGCATGAGTTCTGTGGAGAGGTCATTTTCGAAGATGGAGCATGAGGTATAGCTTTCCTGAGAAAGCCCCCAGGACATCTCTGCTCAACTCTGCTCTCCATTAAGAATGGCATGGCAGACATGCCCCATTTTCCAGCTCTGTGTCTGGACAGGCTGATAAGACTCAGACGGGCAGCCCGTTTGCATAAGGAATTTGCAATGTTTTATTTCACCCTCCCCTCCAAGAAACAATCCATTCTGTCGCCGCCCCTTGGACTCCCACTCTGATTCTTCATATGGGCTAGCTTATGAATGCCATGCCCTTTAAAGCCGAAGGAGGGAAAAAGAGCCCCGCACAGCTAGTGGTGTTGTTTTTGGGCGTGTGTGATGTTGTACTTGGACAGTGATGCATTGACGGGTGGGGTGGGGGGGGGAGAGAGGCTGTGCTAATAAGGTGGAGATTGGGAAGGAAAATCCCTTTCGAGTCTGAAAGCTTTTTCCTCTCTGCTTAATCACACTGCACACCCTGCTCTCCCAAGCTCACCACCCCAGAAAGCCCCAGACAAGCAGGTCTGCCTCCCCTTTCACCGATGTCTGAAATCAAGACCTTGGCTCCTCTCCATCTTCAACAGAATACTGTGTAACTTCTTCCTCCTCTCTGCCAGCTTTGACTAACAGCATCTGCACTGGCTAACTTTTGCACAAACAATTGCTGCTTCTTACTTCACTATGGCAGAAGGAGAAGCTCACTAAGGTGAGGCCAAGAGTTTCCTGTCCCTTGGATGTAGTAACCATCTTGGAGGTGCAATTTGAGATAGAACAGCGCAGCGAGATGGATTTTGGAAGCGTAATGAACCAGGTACTATTTATCTGTCTTTTTTCTCCCCCTCCCCTGATTTAATAGGGAAGTTGGGAGAAGTGTCAGTGGGAAATCAGAAGAACTGCTTGAAAGTGAGTGAAGAAGTGTATTTAGTTTAATCACAAAAATTCTAGGGGCTAGAAGTATACAGGGATTATAAAATGAGTTGCAAAATGGTGACAGCTAAAAAAACCAGCTGGGCATTTGGGGAAAGCATTAAACATCTGAAGAAAGTTAGGTATATGCTGTTGAAGGATTATGTTCTGTACCGTTCTTCTGTTCCCATAGTAATCTATTTTCAGTTCAGTGTGCTTCTGTGTTCTCTCCTTTTTATTGGGACAGGCGTATCTTTCCTTCGGTATGTAAAGGAGATGGTCTGTCATTCAGTACCCATAACCCTGCTAGCACCACTGTTAGCTGGCATAAAGGAATATACTGTAGCAGGCAAGTTTGATGGGGCAGTTTTGGATTCAGCACTGTGAAAGTGAGGAGGAGAAGGTGGGTGCCGGCACATAAACTCTGCCCCCTCCACCTGTTGGCTCATCAGTTTGGTAAGGATTATGGGGCAAATAATTGGAAGGAGCGTGTAAGGCGTTTGCAGGCAGCAATCAGAAGAAAGTGCTAAAGTTAGATTTCAAAAGGGTGACGTTCTTTTATATCGGAAGGAGATGTGTACAGCAAAATTCAGATTTGACCACTTTCCTAAATCCCCAGCATAGAGACATGTACACACATCACTTGCCAAGTCTGATTAACTTTACCATCAGAGCAGAAGTGATCCTTGTCATTGATTGTTCATTATGCGCGATTGTGGAATTTTTTTTGGGTATCATGTTCATATATTTAGTAAGCACTTCAGTGGTAGAATCAGTATGTCACATGAACTGCAGGTAACATTAGCTTTGATTTTTAGTAGCAATTGTAAGGAGCTAAAGTTGTCACAGCTGAAAGTCAGAGTCAGCTGCAGGTCCAGATTTTTACTGAATAATTCCTCAAAGCACATGGATTCAAACTTGCTCATAATTTCAGCTCTGGTTTGTGTTCCTTGCTTTAAGTCTTAACTGAAGCTCTTCATTAACCAGGCTGCAGGGATCCACTATCCAATGCATATTTGCAATCTTTTTGTAAAGCTCTCCCAATCTACCTTCTATCCAGAGAGCAGTAACTCCAGCCTTTAACACCAATGTCTACACTCTGTGAGGGTTTTGTTAGGAAAGAGATGGGATAATTCTGACCGTTTTCCAGACTGGGGTATCCATGGCTGGCACCGTCTCTTTCTGCCTTCGATGTCAGGTCCTGCAGTAATTGTTCTTCTGGTTAATGAATGCCAGCACAACTTGGTGGCATGAAATTCAAGAACCCAAGTTGCAGAAATCCAGAATTCTTCTCCATCTCCTCAGCATGGCAAGTATCCGTGCTGTACCCCAGATGCTCTGATTTTTCTTAGGAGACTTATCAAGAGAGGCTTGACAGTCCAAGAGAAAGCTAGGCTAACGCAATGGTATGTCTGGCTTGATTTCACACTCTGAGCAGAGCTTTCAGCACAGATGGATTTAGGCTTGGTCCGCAATCTGTTCTTTGAAAAAGGAAACAGCCTTTGCAAGCCTGGAAATGGATGCGTCATCCTACAAAAAAAGCAAAACAAAGGCCGCTGTCGGAAGCTTCTCATGACCGGCCGGAGGCTACAGAAATCAACAAGCTCCAGGCAGTCTGTGCATAGTACATGTTAGAGAGAGAAAAGCTTAGGAGTAACTGCATGTTGTGACATGAATCTTGGGCATATTGGAGAGCATTCTAGGTTGCAGGGGGAGGAATCCCTCACCCAACAGAGGTTAGCCAAGGGGTCATTTTTCTCAGGCAGAAGGACTCACTAATACAGGCTGGTATGCAGGTATGTGGTGAGATGTTCAATGTTTATCCACTAAATCAACATCAGTGACTACAACCTCTGAGCCCAGGCACAATGATAAACACAAGAGCACCAAACATTATATGGAAAAAAGTTCAACTACAGTCAAACAATGGACACATTTCAGAAAAGGGTAAGCACACTAAAATCCTTCTGAGATAGATGGGCTTTTAAGTTCTGATCTGTGTGGTTTATGTTGCATTAATGTCAATTAAACAGAAACATGTCAAGCTTTGCTTGGAGTGATTCCTGTGCGTTCAGCAACAGAGTTCAGTATACCACATCCTTCAACATTTGATGGACATTTGCTTTGTATTATGGTCCCAATTCAGATTTAGTCAGGTCCTGGGTGGAGATGTGCACCCTCTGTTCTCAACCTTTGGGTCCCCAGATGTTGTTGGGCTACAACTCCCATCATCCCTGAGCTCTGGCCTTGCTAGCTAGGGGTGATGGGAGTTGTAGTTCAACAACATCTGGGGACCCATAGGTTGAGAAAGGCTGAATAAAGAGACAATTTCTTTTGCAAGGTTTTATACTTTTGTTAGGGACAGGGGTGGCGCTGTGGGTTAAACCACAGAGCCTAGGACTTGCCGATCAGAAGGTCGGCGGTTCGAATCCCCGCGACGGGGTGAGCTCCCGTTGCCCGGTCCCTGCTCCTGCCAACCTAGCAGTTCGAAAGCACACCGAAGTGCAAGTAGATAAATAGGTACCGCTCCGGCGGGGAAGGTAAACGGGGAAGGTAAACGGAAGGAAGGTAAACGGGGAAGGTAAACGGAAGGTAAATCTTCCATCATATTGTCCAAGCAGGCACTGTTTGCAGGTGACTGGGTACCCACATTTAGGCAAAAACCAACCCCCTCCCAAACCCATGCACGTTAGCTTACCAGTGCACATATAGTAATTGAGAAATGAAGCTATAGTTGAAAAGACAGGACCTGTGTAAGGTAAAGGTAAAGAAACCCTGGACGGTTAAGTCCAGTCAAAGGCAACTATGGGGTATGGTGCTCATTTCCCTTTCCAGGCCGAGGGAGCCGGTGTTTGTCCACAGCTTTCTGGGTCATGATTAAATCACTACTGGCACACGGAGGACCATGACGAATGCCAGAGTGCACAGAAACACTGTTTACTGTTCCACTGCAGCGGTACCTATTTATCTACTTGCCCTGGTATGCTTTTGAACTGCTAGGTTGGCAGAAGCTGGGACAGAGCAATGGGAGCTCATCCCATCACTCAGATTTGAACTGCCGACCTTCCAATCAGCAAGCCCAAGAAACTCAGTGGTTTAGACCACAGTGCCACCAGCACCTTTCCCCCAAATCATTGTAGATGTGTTCATGAAGCCAGTCTTCCTGCATAGGAGGAATGCTGTGAGACAGCTATGTGGTTTTAACCCATGTTTGGAGTTCACCGTATTTCTAGGGTGGGTTGAGGGGAGAAAGCTTCAGCAAAACACTTAACAAAGGGCTAGAGTTCTTTATAATAAATCTGCCTTGGCAATTAAAGCAGTGTGCTTGGGGCATTGTTTTGTGGAAGGGTGTAACATTAATGAGACTTCCTGGGGCTGGGTGAACTCTTTGGGAAGTGTGTTTATTTTCTGCTTGTTTGGACTGACTTCCCTTGGCTATCTCTTTGGACCATCCCATGCTTCCCATTAGCTGCTCTAGCCACTGTTGTCTTCATTGTGTATTTCTCCAGTGTGTTGCTGAATACCTTTGTTGACATGTCAACACTGGGACTTCTGCACAAGCATAAAAAGGGCCCTAAGTATTAGAAGGCACTCTACTCTCTTGAGATAGATGGTTAATAATTGGGATGGGGACAGAGCAGGGATATCAGTTCCTAGAACTGCCGAGCAAGAAGAAATCTCTTTAATCCTCCATCTCAAACTTGCTGGGGCAGGGGGTGAGTTCTTTAATTTCTCACTATGCCAGATCCAGGGTGGCAAAGCAGAGGACCATGAGAATCAGCTCTTTAGGGGGTTTTGGAGGACTGTGGATCAACCAGATCCAAATCCACTGGCACCCCTCTCCTGAAATACCTTGTATGGGGGATTTTTGATTACTATTACTGGTGGGAGAATCACAGTTTTCAGCCTGTGTGGGTGAAACTGGAGTCTCTGCTGTGGTGGAGCCCTCCATTCACCCATGGCAAATGATGGCACTCTTCTGCACTGATGGGGGCTATTTGGGATGCAGTTACACACAATCCTCTTCCTCCCAGCCATTAACAGCAGGGAGCAGGTTGGGTCTGCACTTTAAACGTTTTCACTTTCATTTAAATGCATCTGTTAAAATTTAATCATGGGCATGTGTACCTGTATAACAGTGCAGAATCAGCAAACTGAAACATTATTTGGTTTAATGAGACTATAAGCCCTTTCCCCATGTCCTCCTCCACCTCGTCCTTTAGAAAAACTTCCAGTGCATATAATGGAAGATAATAATTTCTAGTCCTTACAAAACGGTAGAAGAAAAAGAGTGAATTCTTCTGACTGCTTGTACTGATGAAGGCTCTGAAGTCAAAGAGCTAAACATTGCAACTTCTTGCCCCCACCCCCTTGTGGTTCTAAGTCTCTTTCTTTGCTCCTGCCCCTCTTGGCCTTAGACATCCTTCTCACTTTCTTTGCCACCTCTCCCCCAAGACATTGGCAATGTATTCTGCATAAGTCCAAGGCCTGTGTTAAGATCAAACAGTAGCTTCAGTGAGGGACATATCCATGTTTGCAGACATTTCTGAGTGTTGCATAAAGCCTGAATTGCACCTTATTAAAATGAGAAGCGGTTCCCCCTTATTCTATCCTCAGCACCTGCAGAAAACAAGTGATCTCTGTTCTCTTTCACATAGTAGAAAACAATTACCTTATCTTACTTCTATATTCTTTACTTGAGCCTAAGCCTAATCAATTCCATCCTAGTTTCTGCTCAAAGCTGGAAAATATGAACTCTAAGACTGCTTTCTTTACTTTTTGGTCCCCTTGGTTCTTTTCCCACCAGGTGTAAACCATGCAACTGGCTGCTGTCTTCTACATGGGGGTGGCCTGGCATTTAAAGATGTTTGAGACCTGCCAGTGGTATTTGCCTCTGGAGACAGACCTCCTTTCCCAGGCCTGCTGGTTCTTGCAATATCTTAGTTGAGATCTAATAACAGCAAGTTACTTTTGGTCTGAGGTTGAAGTGAGTTTTGCAGGCAGCGCTGTGCTTACATACTGCCAAGTGTAACTAAGCAGATGCCAATAACTAAGTAGTATCGGAGCCCGTAATGCCTCCCTGCCCACCCAGATGCACTCTGGGAAATCATACATAGATATCTATATCTTCAAGGAAGCTGTTTGTTTGCTAAATGTATGCATTTCCCTTTCAACATACAATGTTTGTGCCTTCCAGCTCTTTTGCTTTTTCACACTCTAATCTCTATGTGTATCCATAGGTTCTGTTTTTCTCTTGCTGGGAGTGTAAATGGATTCTCTCCCACTGTAGAGATGGCTTTCTCCCGTCCTTTCTCTAAGGAGCTCAGGATGGCAATACATGAGGCTTTTCCCTATTTTACCACAGGGAGGGTTAGGTTAAGAAATGGTGATTGGCTCAATATCACCTAGAGAGGGTCATGGCTAGTTGTGGAGGTGAGCATGGGTCCCTCCAGATCAAGACACTTTGGTCTAGTCAGTGCACCACACTGACTCTTTTCAGGTCTCCAGTTGTGTACTTCATACACACAAATAGCCAGTACTCACCACATGGAGACTTGTGGAAATGTTGCTGTGCGACAGCATCACACTCCTTGTGACAGCTGACACTGGCAAGGAAACTCTCTTGGTTTGGGCAATCCATGTGGTGTGTGACCCTTGCATTTTTCAGCCATTACCTGGCACCTTTGTTTTCAACAAAAGCTGTCTCGGTGTAACATTTCTCATTGTGGAAGACACACTGAGACTTCTTGGTACTGGATGAACTCTTTGGGAAGTGTCTTTTATTATTTTCTGCTTGTTTGGACATACTGCACTAGGCTATCCCTGGGTCATCCCATTCTTCCCGTTAGCCGCTCCAGACACTGTTGTCTGCATTGTGCCTCTCCAGTGTGTTGTTGAATAATTTTGTTGACCTGTCAATACTGGGACTTCTGCACAAGCATAAAAAAGGCTATAAGTATACCTCTCTTGAGACAGGTGTGGTAAATAATTGGGATGGGGACAGAGCAGGGATATCAGTTCCTAGAGCTGCCGAGCAAGAAGGAATCCTCTGCCATCTCAAACTTGCTGGGGCAGGAAATGAGTTCTTTAATTTTCCACTGTGCCAGGTCCAGACTGTGTTGCAGAAGTGGGGGTTATTGGGGCTTCAAGGTGAAGCCTCTCGCATGACACAGTGTTGTCAACACTTTTGAACATGTGCATCAGGCCTGGTGCCATGGAGGGGAACTATATTAATATGATCAGGGATGTGTACATGCATTCCGTTACCCTGGCCCTGTCTGGGAGTGCACTGTTTGTTTGTTTTTGCACGCCCAGGGTGAGAACCAGGTGGCTAACAGGCACGCTGGTTGGCACTACTGAGACTGCTTGGCAAGGCTGTGCTGAGTCATTGAACGGTGTTTGGGTGGATTGACCATGACTCCCTGCCTGGGTTTCCATTAGGCTGTATAGATCCAAGAAATCGTCCCAGGCTAGAAAGGGAGGAGGAGACCATAGGCGTACACTGCCACTGAGCTGTTGGGTCTGGCATCATCAGAAAGTTGGCTACAGGCTTCTGCTTTCTTGGAAGGGGTTCTTGGCAACATTTCTGTTTGTTGCAAAAGCAGCACTTCCTGGTGCAATTTTATTTTTTTAATTGTAGCATGGACATGCTTCGTTGTTACATATGTTTTGTGAATGCTAGCACCAAGGAGTTCCAGGAACAAAGTTGGGAGTCCAGTGTGCTGATAACTGTTGGTTCAAACATTTGAAAGCAGATCACAGCTCACTCACTGAAGGACTCCCAGCATTACGAAAGTGCTAGAGGATATAAAGGACAATTGGAGGAAGCACAATATTATTCTTCTGATTTATGCAGTGCTATCAGTGTACATGGTTTGGTGCATCATAAACACAAAAGACAGGTCTCTGCCCCAAGAAGCTTTCACTGGAGAAGAAAGCAGAGGGAAGGAAGGAGAGAAAGCCAAGGGTAACAAGTTATGGCTCGGTGACAGCAAATGAAGGACTTAAGCAATGGTGTGAAGGAGAAGTGTGCTGTAGGCAATGTGACTAATTTGCATTATACTTGGGAATATTGACAAGCACTCACTGGGGGGTCAGGGTGCCAGTCCCTGGAAAATTCCATGAGGGTAGCCATGTCTGGAGTAATGTTAGGGCCAGCTGATTTATCGTTATGTGAATTTCCATTGGCAGCTACATACTTCTTTATCAGATGCATTTAGTGAGGTGAGAATGTGGCAGGTAGGTGTGTGCAACACATGGCTGGAGGTGTTTGTAGATCAGCTCTGTAACATGGGAACTCAAGATGTCTGGAAAAAGCACCCTGGTGGAGGCAGCTCAAGGTGAATGCAGTAGATTAGCTTAACATTTGTTGAAACAATGTAGCATGAATGCTAAACATGAATGCGCTAAAACAGCCAGCCTGGGAAGCAGCTATTTTTGTTCAAGCCTAAGGCCAGAGACAGGAGACTCTTGTTCATCTGAAAAGTAACAGATAAAACCTAGTGGAAGGGTAAATGACAGGTCAAAGGCATCAAACTTTGCACTGGCCTTTTCCTCACCGCTGTGGCCAATTCTAGTCTGGGATTTGGCTCTGCGTGTGTGTGACAGGTAAAACCTGTCTTTGCTGCAGACATAAGTAGGATTCCCTCAGGCTGTGTGCTGGCCTGGAATAAGTGGATGAAGTCAATTTGGGTTTCCCACCCTCATCCTGAGCAAGACCTTGGCTACTGGGGGTCAATGCCTCAGCTTGGAAAATAGGATGCAGGCCAGGAAGTGAAACCCATAAGGTAAGGCAGGTGTTTGTAGATTAGACCCCCCACCATCTTCAGATGTCAGCTGGCAGCTGCTGCCAGGGAAAAAATAAAAGCTGGTAAATCATTTATCTAGACAGGCAGACATAGCAAACTCTAGATGAGTTTAGCTGGGAGAGTTGGCGCAAAGGGAATTTGATTAGCATACTAAGCAGGCAGAAATCTACAGGTGACTTTGTCTTCTCTCTCACATTTTCTTCAAAAAGTAAAAACTCAGGGGTGCACATGTGCATTTTAGAATTAGTTTGCCAGGTAGAGAGCTTCCCATAACTCCCACCTTGTAGCTGCTTTTTAGAGCATTACCTGCTTTCTTATCATGTGTACCAGTTAGTATTCACAGCTAGCTGACTGGTAAAAAATAACCTTTTGGGTGAGAGGAACATTAACTGCTTTGCTAGCATATGTTGAGATTTGAAATTCTGGAAAAGGGTGTAATTTGGATTTATCTTTGTATTGACCTCTGGAAAAGACACAGGCTTCTGATCTGTTGAAATATAAGTGTGTACATACCATAGTTCTTAGCAGCCTTTCAAAAAAGTCTATAAAAGTAATGAGTGTATCAAAATATTTACTAGACCACTTGTACTGTATCCATATTAGTAACTGTACTTTGTTAAGGCTTGCTGGGAATTTTAACTTGGTGAGGGATACACTATCTTGCCCAGAATTCTTTGGGTGAAAGAATATAGTGTTTATGCAGCTAGGTTTACTTGAAGGGAACAACTACAGTTGCTGTTAAAAGTTGATGTCACTGTGTCTGCCTGGGAAATCACTTGAAGGGGCAGGAAATGAATGTAGGAGAGAAGCTGTACTCTCCCCCACCCTCTCCCTCCCTATGTAAATATTTATGTGAACTGCCCCAGGTTTTATGGCTAGGTCAGCTTTTAAGCCTAAATATGTGTATAAATGTCAGTAAGTCCATTTGGATTTTGCATAAATAAGCATATGTGTGCAAAGGCAGGCAAGCGTGCTCCCATGTAAGTCATGCTCAGACCCCCCTTGTTCCTAAATGTGAAGGAAAAGGCAGATCCACATGAAACATCTGAAGCTCATTTAAATCACACGACTTCCCCAGAGCATCCTGGGAACTGTAGTTAGTTCAGGGTACTGGGAATTGTAGGTTATTGTGTGTGTGTGGGGGGGGGAGAACTGCAGCTGCCAGGATTCTTTTGGAGTGCCATGTGCGTAAACATGGGATTATGTGGGGCAGGGTTCTGTGGAGGAGTGGATTCAGGCAAAAAGTCAGGGCGGAACAGCAGGTTTGGGGTCAGGAGATCTTCTGCCGACTTCGAAGCTGGTGGTTTCCAGCCAATTTTCAGCGCCACCCTCTATGAGTCCCAAAGAGGAGCTTTGTAAACTTTGCCTTTTTAGGCCTGGGAGCCAACAGCAGCAAACAGAAAGGCCCAGCTGCAAATGAAAATCCTCTCCTTGTGCAAACAACAGTAAGTAGGAAGCTGCCACTTGCCGCGTCTCGCTCAAAAGGGCACAACAATGAAGGTTTTTAGGAAGTATTCAAGAGGTTTGTTATCCTGGCCCCCATTCTACAAGCGGCAAACAGGCAAAAACCCTGGCAGCTGCTGGTCAGGATTTATAGCTCTTGGTTTGTTTTAGAGACTAGAGAAGGAGGGGTGGTTCTGACAATAGCAGCACCTCCTGACGCAGGTGAGGTTGCTTCCAGGTCACCTGTTTATTATTGAGCATTCAACCTGGTTTGTTTGCAGGGAGATTAGATGAAGTTAGCTATTTATTGAATATTCATTCTAATTTGTTTACAGGGAGGTCAAGTGATGCTGCATCAAACAAATGCATTTTACTGTCATCTTCCAGTTTTGCAAAGTGTCCAATCTTTTAGAGGAGTGTCAGAGTTTCAGCTATAAGTGCATAGCCTGAATTTGCCAGTATGTGTTTGAACCCTACCTGAATATATAGTGACAGTTTGGAAGTGCCCTCCTATATTTTTTCCTACATGAGCAAGTAATTTTGAGGAAGGGTTTTTCCCCATTGGTAATGCAGGCTATGTACACATTAGCCACCTTCCACTGTGTTTCAAGTTGCAATTGCACACTGTTGTACACACCAGAGGTTCATTCAATGCACATTACTTGTTTGGTATTGGTATTATATATATATTTATACCCCACCTTTCCCCTCAAGACTCAAGGCTTTCTCTGCCCCTACAAACCCCCAAACTCCTGTCCATGAAGCTGTCACCTGTACATGTTCTGTCATCCATGTATGCACAATGGCTGTCTAAAATGTAGACACCTCAGCTTAACTGTGCAGTGAATGTGGCTCAAGTTTTCGTGTGTGTGTGTGCGCGCGTGTGCCATGGACTTGAACCAAATCCCTTCTCCTAATTTTTTTTTTTTTTGTAAACATTCGAAAGGATGGGAGAACAAATCACAGATCTTCATAATCTCATCTGAATCAACACAGTCCTGGCCGTGGTGATGAGGGAAAAGCAGACCTGAATGAAGAGTTCTGCTGCATTCTGGGCAGAATTGTCAGCCAGGCAGAATTTCTCATCCTGGTAATAAAGATGTGAGCCAGAAAGACCCTTTGCTTAACCTTAGATCCAGGAGGGTGGACTAGTAAGTGAGGCTGCCCTGGCAGATTAGTAAGAATAAAAATGCAAGAAGGGAAGAAAAAAAATTGAGACATTTTTGCTTTTCCTTGTAATCTCTTCAAATCTGATCTGGAACAAACACCAGGCTATAAATATGCAACTTCCTGATGTCATTTGTAATGGTATTTCTTAAGTTCAGATTACAGTGTTTCAAGCCCTACTGATATTTTATCAGTCATCCTGGCTTTTAAATAAATAAAGCAGCAGCTGACCAGAAGGGAGTTGAGATTCCATAGCAGGACAAGTTAGAGCCAGATAGGAACTGAATACTTGGGAAAGAAGGTGGGAGAGATCAGATAGAAGTATGATCAAGTATGATCGCAGATGCCAGCGGCATCATTGAGCTTGCTTGTATTTCTTAAATAAGGCATAAGGAATGCAGCGGATTTACAGTTCCACAATACAATGCATTACTGGTAGTTTATTGCTGGGTTTACTAACAGAGCATTTGACAGTATAGATGTTATTACTGTAGCTATAACTCTTAGCTGATTGCATTATTGACCTGCAACTGGTGGGTCATGGAAATCATGAAGAGAGTCCAGGTCATGGGTGCTTGTGTGTGTGTGTGTGTGTGTGTGAGAGAGAGAGAGAGAGAGAGAGAGAGAGAGAGAGACAGTTCTAGATGAGTTAATGGATTTGGCGGTTGCTTCTACCTGGCATTGATCTACCTCCCACGAATTTGCCTTGGTTGTTCTTCCTTTTTTCATTGGGTATTTCTTGTTGGAATATATGGCCAAAATCGGGTGCAATAAAAGACCAAAGAAAGGGGATGGAAATGGATTGGGGTGGGAAATAGTAAGCCCTGGGGGTCAAGGTTTAGACGCCAAGGTGAGGAACAGGAGAGCTGTTCCAAGAACAGAACATCCCACTCCTTTGTCACCAGAAGCCCATTCCATGGCTTCTTTTGATTTCATAGCCTTTGCATAGTTTCAGACTTTCTTGCAACATTATAAAAGCTAGAAAATTCCCTTTTTTGGGGAAAAAATGTAGATGGGAAGATTCCTAGGGAGTAGGATTCTGGTTTGGAATGCATGTTCTGTGCTTCATAGCACCTATGAAGGCAAGAGGAATACACATAATCCAGCCTTTTACTAATACTCCTTGCTTCCTGAAGGCATTCATCTCCACATTTCAGAGTCTCTCAGTAAAGCTTGCTTACTTGTAGTAGCTGAAGGGTCCCTTGTATCAAGGATCCCTTTCATGTAGGGCGCTGGCTAAGGCCTCTTGAACCTCACATCACCATGGATAAGAAATGGTGGGCAAATAGCCTTTGTTCACATTGAAAGCGTGCAACTTCCCCTCAAGAATCTTGGGAACTGTAGTTTGTTTGTTAAGAGTCCTGGGAATTGTATCTCTGCCAAAGGGAAACTACAGTCCCAAAGACTCTTTGCGGGAAGTGCATTAAAGTGTATGGTGCGGACGTGACCTTTCTCAGGGAAGCACAGTTACCATGGTTGATCCAATAATCTTCCAAGGACCCTCAGGCTTCCTGGGTCCTCAGTCAGAATTCTTTGAAATCCACATGGCTCCATCAATCTTTGCAACTCTGGTTGCTTCCCCTCTGGAGCCCTTTGTTGCTGCAGAGGCAACGCCTTTCCAGAATTAGCTGGAAGTGCAATTAAAAACAGTGCTTCCATGGAGTGCTTAATTAATTCAGTACTAATTTAACTAGCCATTCCCCTCTCCATGTATACGATCCTCTTGTAATATCTACTCACAAGCAAGCTCCAGTCAGTAAAGGTTCTTTCCAATGACAATTGAAAGATTCCTGTTTGCAGGTTCAGCTGTTTTATTGCCACCCTGGTTAATGTGGCATGGGGTCTAGTGCTGAATTGCCCCCTTTTGTCACATGACTTCTTGATTTGCATACATTATTCATTTCTTTACATTGGGTGGTATTCAACTGAGATTTACTCAGAGCAGACCCATTGAGATTAATGAACACGACTAATTTAGGTCCATTAATTTCAACGGGAGTACTCTGAACAATACTTTGTTGAATACTACCCATTCTTTTAAATCTCTTTCTCCCCCCTGCCCCCGCCTCCTTGGTAGCAAAACAACACTGTTCTCTGCAATGGGAAGAAAAGATGGAGGAAGGAGTAAAGAAATAGCTGTTGTTGTTGTTGTTGTTTAGTCGTGTCTGACTCTTCGTGACCCCATGGACCAGAGCACGCCAGGCACTCCTGTCTTCCACTGCCTCCCGCAGCTTGGTCAGAAACTGCTGTACAGAGGTCTAATAATTGGCTCAATAACTGGCAATTCAACATTAATCCTTTAACGGTGCTGACCAAGGAAGCAATAAAATAAGCTAAACCCACAAACAGGAGGTTTTCAATTTAAATGAACGGTATCCCTTAAAAGTTCAAATAGTTGTTGCTGTCATTTTATTTGATAGCAAAATAAATAAATAAAAATAAAAAATTGCCGCAAACCTCCCCCCCCCCCCCGGGCATGTAATGATTTAATAATGGCATTGTATGGATTCCTCATTTTTAAAAAGTGATTGAACAAAAGATGGAAACCAGAGAAAGGGCAAATGTGGAAGCAATGTCTGGCCTTTTCTTAATAGTGTTTGTGGATGAAATGAAAAATAGTTTCTCTTTTTCTGTTGGTTTTCAGGTAAAGTCATTTGTTCTCAATTAGAATAAAATGTTAGGGCTTGCATTCCACTGCCAAAATTCTTGATAAATTCTGTCTCTAGGCTAATAATAATTTTTTGTGGTTACTCCTTATCTCTTTTTTAAAACACACAAGAATCAGGTCATCCCCTCTTCTGTCATTGCTGGGCACCAGATTGTGGGCTTATCACAGTGTGCAGAAAACTAATGATCTTGTACTGCAGCTGGGGAGTCTCATGGTCCTGTGATGGTCCTGAGATTTTGATCTGCTGTTGCGTGCTCCAGTTGCCTACACACACTATTTTTTATCTCTCATTTGAGCATGCAGATAGTTCAACCTTGTGACTATGACTAATATTGCTGGCTGAAAACACAGCTAGGTTGTTCTGGTTGGTGAGAAAATGCATCAAAATGCATGTTTTCATAAGAAATGACAGGATAGATAAGGATTACAATATGGATTGCAACTAAGGTTGTGCGTATACTGCTTCCCAAACCAGAAGTGGGAGCGCACTGCGTATGCAGAGTAAATGGGAGTGTGTACACAGCCTAGATGTTGTGCTGTGTTAACTCTGATCAGCATGGCTTCTCTCCCACAGGTGCAAAGAGCTTGTGTTTAAATGCAAAGACCAGAAGCTCTGTAACCAAAGAAGCAAAGGTTTCTGTAGCCAAACTGCTGCTCACATTGCATTAAACATCATCCTCCATGTCTCCCCACTAAGGTCTAAGTTCAGATGAGCCCACTCACTTTCCTCCAGCAGAAACGTATTCCCCACCAGCATGTAGGAACCTAACCTGGAAAGAATCCAGCTTCCAGAGGCCACAATCAGGTCAATTTGAATCTAAATATGTTTGAGTAGTGCATGGCTACCACCAAAATAAAGCTGCTGAGCATGTCTGGCAAGGAAGGGCAGACCCAGGTTTTCGGCAGATGCTCTCTGTGTGGGCGAGTGTCCTCAGGCAACTTTAAGTTAATAAAGCATTCAGTAGACAGTGCTTAATCTCTTGGTCTGAAGCATGGGAGAGTGCTGCTGTGTTCATATTTTGCTTGTGGGTATTCTGTCAGCATCTTGGTAAAAACACTGGACTTTGGTTCAATCCAGCAGAGGTGGTCTTATGTTCTTAACATACAAAGCAGGCAAAATTGCCTTTCTGCTTGGACCAACTTAGATTGTTGGAGCCACATGCAAGCTTCCAGATGTTCTCTGAACTCTTCAGTGGGCAGCATGCAATTGGATAAACATTTCAAAACAATACAGAGAATGCTAGGATAAAAATAGTTTTTTAAAAAATATTTCCATTGCAAAGAGGGTTTGTGTTCCAGTAGACACTTTCATACACCCCCCACCCCCTATCTTGAAAGTGCTTCCTTTTCATCTATTGAAAGAACTGCATGAAATTTTAAAATTTTGATGCTTTCTGCAGCAGTCAACAAAACCTTATTATCTTTGGTTTATTCCTTTTGGTTTGTTTTTCTTGTACACAATAACACTTGAAACCTGTCTCCCCTCTGTGGATGACAGACACATATGATAATAGACCTAGGTCTTTGGGAAAGAAATTCAAGCAATACCGGCCAGCGGGTCAGCGGGTGTGCTGGGGTTCCTTACTTGGCTTTCCAATACCATTCTTTGCTACCATTTTTTATGGGGGTTAGGATGTGCAAAATTGTTTCAATAGGCTGTTTGCTGTGGCGGCAGTGGCTTTGTTCCCACTGCCGCCACCCATTTTTATAGCAGCGATGGAGAACCTGTGGCTTTCCAGATGTGGTTGGGCTTCAGCTCCTCTCAGCCCCTGTCCGCATGGCCAACAGTCAGGGATGATGGGAGCTGCAGTTCAACAAAGTCTGGAGGGACACCCCTTTTGTGAAAAAGAAAATCACCCCTACAAAATGTGTGGTCCATTTTTCTGTTGTTCTGTCATATACCGTATTAACCAAAGGCATATTATTATTCATTTAAAAAAAGATTGTCAGGCATCCTAGATTTTGACAAGTTCGGGGACTTTGGCGATTGGTGCATACCTTAACTTTACAAAGCAGCCAAGGGCGCTTTTTCCTCTTTGAACATTTTTTTGCTTAAAAATGTGTATCGTCTTATCTTCATGCGAGACACTCTGACATCTCTGAAGCCTCCCAGCTGGCTGCACTTCCTAGAATCCTCCCAGGGGCAATTCAGAAAGAATGGCCAGGCAGGAGGATGTGGAGATACTGCAAAGTATTTTGCTGCTATGAGAAAGATTAGTGGAAGGGGAGTGGGAACCTCAACCACCTCATAAAGGTTTTCTTACCCCTCATGTCTTTAGTTTCCTCCCACCCTGCTAAATAAAGTCGGGCAGGATATTTTGATACGGCTTTAGACATATTGTTTTGCTGCTGCTTGTGGTGGTGGTGGCAGCAGCAGCAGCAGCAGCAGCTGTGTGGCTCCTTATGACAGAAGTTTAGCTGACAGCCGCCACCACCCTACACTCCTGGAATGACATCATGAGACATAAGAAAGTACTGATATTTGGTGAAGAGATCTAAATGTGTAAGAGAAAGGATGACTCTTCCAAGCTTGTTGGTCAGCAGTAGCTCCTGATAACTTTGAGCTGGATAAAGTGTGAGCCTAGCAGTTCTCATCTTCCTAGCATATTGCTTTAATTGTTCCATCCAGTGTATCATCTGGGGATGTGGTGTTTCTAAGAACTGGCAGGGGTTGGGGAGCCTCTGAAGATCCCAAGCCTTTGACTCACCCTGTGACTCAAGCCAAACCATCCATGTCTCAGACTACTAACCCTGAGCTGGGTATGAAAAAGGTCCATGAGCCAGACAACAGAGCAGATTTGAGACTCATAGGTAACAAAGACATACAAGGATACCCCTAAGTGTTTTTCTGTGGATGATGCACCTCCTTTCCTGATCCCCAGGGTATTGTGTATCATCTTTCCTTCTTTTCTTGAGGATCCACTTTTAGTGTTCCGTTCCTTCTCTCCTGTACATCTGAGCGGGGACCACGAATTCAAGCGTTTGAGCATTTGAAGACTTGGGATCGCGGTGAAAGGTACAGGCTCTGTTTTCGTGGGGAAAACAGCCAAGTAAACTTGTGTCTGTGAATGGAAAAAAAATTAATGCAAAAGAAACATCCCGTACTTGTGTTATATAAACAGAAGATTATCCGAGGCTGTAAGAAAATGTATCGTGTATGAAAAAAATAAATAAGATAGTGGCAGATCATTGGGCTTTTGCAAAGGAATTTAGTGTGAGAGATTGTGGCATCCTGCTGATGGAACAGTGGACAGCTGTTGTGCAGACAAATGTTGGGGATATCTGTGTAAAGGGGATATCTGTGGAAAGCCAACAGGAACTTTCAGTTTTGGCTAAGGGTGGGTTGAACATTTGGATATTTCAAGCTTTCACCTCTCTCTCTCTGTTTGTGTCTTTGTGTGTGTGTGTGTGTGTGTGTGTGTGTGTGTAAAGTGAAAGTGGGGATGAAACTGTCCCTTATTTTCACATTTTCCAGGGTAGGGAGAAGTGTTGAGGTTGGGTACCCAAAACCCACTTGTTCTTGACTTGCTCCTCCGTGTTGCAGATTGCCATTTCCCAGTCATTCTTACTCTGAAACTCTTACTCCATTCAAAACTAATAACAAGGCATATTTTAACTGATATTGTATTTGTGCACTTGCTGTAGGAGTGTGCTCAGAATTTGATTCCTCTAACCTCTTTCTTTATCTCAATGGGAAACTACCCATTCTTCCTGATTGCTACGTTTGTAGACAGCTGCAGCAGCTTCCACTGTTTGGATGTGTGGCTTCCTCAATCCTAGCACTGGAATCATCCAAACCTTCATCCACTGATCATAAGGATGCCGTAGCAATAGGATTCCTAGAGACTGCTGCAGTAAAATGCATAGAAAGGCCCACATGCGAAATGTATGTGGTTTCCAGTTCCGTGCATGTAACATAATAGCATATAAAAACATTTTCCATTTGTGCCCTTTTTGGATTCTTGTTGAACCAAAGTATCTTGACCTATAAGGAAAGAATAAGCCAGCTTTGAAGGTTTGCTGCCCTTTGGGACTTTTTTTTTTTGCACTCCACCCCGTAAAAACAGTAATACCAAGGAGAAAATAATTTGCTTATTACACTTATACCCTGTTCTTCTGGCAATACACTTTCCTGGACTACAAGGCAATACCTGTTTAGACACTGATTGGACTGAGACTTGTTTAGCTTCAACAATTCAGGAATATCATTTACTTTCTGATCATTCTGTCTGTTTTGGCCCTCTTTGAGGGAGAGGCCATTATTGCTAGATAAGGTAAGAATGTGAACTCCACCTAAACCCCAGTCCATGTTTATGTTGCCACTGATGATCAATATGTGTTGTCCAAGTTAGCATATTGGATTTGAGAATGGGAAACATGGGTCCAAGACCTTGAGCAGCTATGAAGTTCACTGGGTGGCTTCAGGCAATTTTCTCTCCTTCAGCCTTGCCCTCTTTCACAAGGTTGTAAGGCTGAAATGGCGGCTACCTGACCTCCTTGTGGGGAAATGCAAGAAGCAAATATAATAAGTACATGAAAATCCTGCATGCAGTTTTTAAACTGTCAAGCAGCACAGTGGCAATAAGTTTTTGCCAATGCATCCTAACTTTAGCACATAGCACGACTCAGGAATTTTTCATGAAGTGGCTAATGCAGTAGTACCTTGGTTCTCAAACTTAATCTGTTCCAGAAGTCAGTTCCGAAACCAAAGTGTTCCAAAACCAAGGCACCTTTTCCCATAGAAAGTAATGCAAAATGGATTAATCCGTTCCAGAGTTTTAAAAACAACCCCTAAAACAGCAGTTTAACATGAATTTTACTATCTAACGAGACCATAAAATGAAAGCAATAATCAATGCACTGTACTATAAAATAAATAAGACAGTATTGTAGATGATAAAATAAAATAAAATTCTTACTTGCACTGATGACAGTCATTGTTAGGATGGGGGGCTTTTATCCATTTCTGTAGTCACATAATCAGTCAGTCAGTCAGTCAGTCAGTTGATCAATCAGTAGCTGAAATGGGTTCCACACAGTCACAAAAACAAATTAACTAAAAAAGCCTCAAAAACAAAAACGCAAAATAAATAGCAAAAACAAAAGCGCCAAACTTAATCCATTCCCAAAGTTTGTTTGACTTCTGAAATGTTTGAAAACCAAGGTGAAGCTTCTGATTAGTGCAGGCGCTCCAGAAACAATAGCTGACAGCCGCA
Organism: Podarcis pityusensis; assembly: GCF_964106645.2. Taxonomy (NCBI): domain Eukaryota; kingdom Metazoa; phylum Chordata; class Lepidosauria; order Squamata; family Lacertidae; genus Podarcis; species Podarcis pityusensis. The sequence goes on from NC_138028.1 coordinate 87,741,058, forward strand.
TCGGATGTTCGGCTTCCGAAAAAAGTTCGAAAAGCGGAACTCTTACTTCCAGGTTTTCGGCGTTTGGGAACCAAGACATTTGAGTACCAAGGCATTTGAGAACCAAGGTACCACTGTATGTTTTTGGAAGAGATGGGAGTGAATTAATGAGTTATGGCAACATATTTATGGATTGACTGACTTCCACACCACACCCATCCTGTAGCTGAGCACAGGGTACTGCTCCCTTGACTTAGTCATCTGAGTTTGCACTCCAAAACATATAACTTGTTGATCAACAATCAGAGGAGACTTCAGGATATGGATTTGTTGTTCACTAACAGGGACTTGCACCCCACTCTTCCCCAGTAGGGCTTGGAGCAGAATGTTGTTGCAGGGATTATATTACATGATATTGTTTAAAAAATATAATTAAATCCTATTCTCTTGCATATTTTATTCATTTTCTTCAAGTTCAAATAATGTGTTGGCTTAAGGCATGGGTGGGGCTGTGATTTTATGTTCAGAGACTGGGGAAAAGACGCAACAGCTTTATTTTGTGTGTCAGGAAGGAAAGCTGTAAAGGCGGTTCCCATCTGCCTGGGAGATACTTTCATGCAAAGTATCTTCCACTCACTGACATCCAGGGATTCCTGAAAGGCACTGTGTTGCCTTAACTTGCCATTTCCTTTCTCTAAGATAAAGGGCCCAGCTACAATTCACACACACAAATATATAACAGATGCTGCTAGGACTTTCAGGGCTTGTCTACATTGGGGTTTGCTACGTGTTTGCAGCTGTTTGCTTTCCCATTTAATTTCAGTAGCCCACATGATGCTACCTGCAAACAACACCAATCTTAATGCTTTCCCCTTGTAAATTAGGGTTATCCATACAGGTGATGACTTAACACTATTTATCGTACCTCAGGGTTCAAAATATACCCTATTGAATATAAAAATATAACACAATATTTAGAGCCTTCTTCCCAGTGTGGAGGAAGAAATATCACGGATTTTCAACATGATGTGCTAAGTGTTCTAGTAACTAGCTACAGAAGTCAGCTGGGGAAAGGAATTCTCACTCTTTAAATCCTACATTTTCCAAATTTAATTAATGTTGAGTGAATATTGCACCTTTTATCCCAGCTTCACTGGTGTGCTTTTGTTGAGTGTGAATCAGTTGGCTGCTCAAAAATATGGTGAAGTGCACATATATACTGGGTGTATTTGGATAATTTAGTGAGAGGTGCTAAGGGAAGTTGGATGTGATCTCTGTGGCAGATCACTTCCTTATGTTAAGCAGCTCTGCATGCTTGGAGTTCTCTTAGTTCAGCTCTTGGGATGTTAGGAAAGAACAGCTGAACTATCTTCTGGCCAGTTGGACTGTCCAGCTCAAATTTGTTAAGAAGAGAGCTGGTTTTAGAAAGTGCCCAAATGATGCTTCATTTCTGAGGAACTCATGCTTGATTTGCTTGTTGCAGTGGCGTAGCGTGGGGGGTGCCAGGGGGGCCGGCCGCACCGGGCGCAACATCTGGGGGGGCGCGCTCGCTGCCTCCGGAGTCGCCGAAGAGCCTCGGGCGCAGGCTGTAGCAGAGCCCCATGTCTCGTGGAACCGACGAGCTGTGCGCGCGCCCGGGCTGAAGGCGTCCGGCAGGCAGCGGCTCTCAGCCCCGCGCGTCAGGGCCGCGGAGGACGTGCCAGGCAGCCCCTCCTCACAGCCCCGCCTCCGCTGCTGCTGCTGCAGCTGCTGGGCCATGTTGCATTTTCCTCGCCTCTCTGCCCCCCTCCTCCTCCGGGCAAGCGGCGTGGTTTGGGCGGCAGCGCCAGCAGCAACTCGACTCAGATCGGCAGGTTAGGGGTTGGGGGGGGCGCAAATTACTTGCCTTGCCCCGGGTTAGGGGGCGCAAATTACTTGCCTTGCCCCGGGTGCTGACAACTCACGCTACGCCGCTGGCTTGTTGTATAGAGAGATCCACATTAAATGTAACAATATCTGGTTGCCTCTTCTCTTTTGGGATTTAGTTTCATTACTTTTGTTCCTTGGATCACTTCCGAAGATTACAGTATACTCTGTCATTAAATAATTGACAGTCCATAGTTTAGGGTTATTTTTTAAACTAAAAAGTTGACTGTGATCTAAAGTAGGAATGAGCAACTTCTATGTTGAAGGTCACTTTCTTCTGCATACAGTGGTTTGGATGCCCAGGAATATGTTTTGCCATTCAATCTGACTTCCTCATAAAATTATCTAGCTGGCCCCAAAATAAAACTGATGGTTCATAATTGTAGAGGAAATGCACCCGGGCATAGCAGGAGCATTACATACACAGTCTGTGGCGAGGAGGAGATGGTAATGGTTTACATCACTTATCAATCACTCTGTACAAAACACCAGTGTGACTTACAATCAAACAAATGATGCCAGTCAAATGCAAAAAGGACCTATACAATTTAAAAACATAATAGCAGCAATCAACTACAAGTAGCTGTATAAATAATTCTCAGTTCGTTAATCAAAACCCCTCCCAGATGAATAAACATGGTCACCATAAAATTAATCAACTAAACAATATTCCCTAACAGTAGCAGTAAGATATCAGCAATCAAGTGTTGGGGGCACAGGCTCCTTCAGGTGGAGATGTGCTGTGAGGTACTGGGCTCCTGAGCTGCATAAGGCTCACACATTCGAAGCCAGTGTAGTTGGTCAAAAATTGGTGTGATATGCTCAGATAGTACAGGCAACTCCTAATTTACACAGAGGTTGCATTCCAGGACTCCACACGTGTAACCAAAAGCGTGTATATTGTGAGCATCCTGGAGAGTCCTCCTGGCTTGCAAGGAGACCCTCCCCAGAGCCTCAGGAGAACATTCATTGTATAGAAATAATTGTGCTGACAGAAGCTCTTGCATGTGCCTTGGAGACGTTGGACTGCATTAGAGCTGTAGGTGGCAATCCCAAAGAGATTAGGCAGAGCTATGGAGAGTTCACTCATTCCTGGTTGTAATGTTGCTCAGCAAGACCGGCATTTTTTCCTCAGTGGAAGAACGCTCCCTGAACATTTATTTTTGAGGGAATGTTCAGGTGTTGCAATGGTAGATCTTAACATCCACATATCCCAAAGATAGCTTCTGCGTGTTTTTCCTCTCTCATCAGGACAGTATGTTTTGCAGCTGACCCAGTCAGCAACCTGAATTTTTAAGCATGCAGAACTGACATGGCAGACAGAAAATTGTCTGTCTAGAGATGGAGAACCTGGGCATACAGAAATTTGAAGGGAAATAGTATTAGTTAAACTCAGAGGAATTCATCAGATTGCTTACTTGGAGGGGGCAGTGTCCTTGCTGTTCCCTTCTTTTTACTTTTCCCAGTGGTGGCTTTTCAGCATTTCCCAGAGTTTCCAGCTAGGGAGGAGACTGTGCAGAGCTGGCCATGTCTTCTCTGGGAAAGCAAGCGAAGCCTGAGGAAATTCACTGGGTTGAAGGACCAACCACTGAGCAACATCTGGGGCAGTTTTCCATAACACTTGCCAGTGGGAAACTCCTTTTCCCTTCTCTTTTAAAATCAAAAATCTGCAGTAAGCAAAAACCCTCCACTTTCCCTCGTGCTTGGAAATTCTGGCTTGTTTTGTTTCTTGTGAGTCCTTCAAACATTCTCCATGTTCTGCCACTTGAAGCACCCCAGAACAGCAGTATTTTTTTTTTGGGGGGGGGCAGATTGTTATCAGGATTGTGGCATGGGGGGAAAGTGTTTAAAAAATACATTGGTGCACACAAGTGCCCTAATTGCCTCCCCAGTGCTGATATTTAAATAAATGACCCACAGAAACGTGTCAGATGCTGCCACGTGTTTCACTTTTTGTCTAGTTAGGCCCATCCGTCATTTTCTTTCCATATCCCTGATCCACACTGTTAAAAATTGTAATAAAGCTTTGATTAAAGCTAAGTGAAAAAGTGGCTGAGAGGGGCAGAGACAAGAGAAGCATGTTGAAGAAGCGCCATGAAAGCAGCAGGAAAAGGCCAAAGAGGCTTGATGTGAGTAAAAAGATGGATTGGCTGCCGCAGAATTGTCAGAGAGGTCTAAACCAGGCTTCCTCAAACTCAGCCCTCCAGATGTTTTGAGACTACAATTCCCATCATCTCTGACCACTGGTCCTGCTAACTAGGGATCATGGGAGTTGTAGGCCAAAAACATTTGGAGGGCCGAGTTCGAGGAAGCCTGCTCTAAACAAAAGGACTGTGGGGAACTTACCACTATCTCCAGGAGCCATTCATAACTTGGAGCATTTCCTATAGAGAGGAATTTCCCCTGAATATCACTATCCCACTCCCCTCCCGATTGGTCTAACTTTATCCCACTCTACTCCCAATTGGTCTAAGTTTCTAGTCTGTTATGGTCACATGACATTCCAGGAGGAACGTTTAAAACATTTGGTAGGGGGAAAACCCATAGGGAAGAGTTGCATTTGTGTCAGAAACAGACCTGACAATCCACTGTGACTTGAAGGCACTGGGATGTCTGCCAGCAGTGTTCAAACCAGAGGAGCTTCCTGAAGCAGAGGAGGGAACTATGGGCAATGGTCATATAAAACAGCTCCCACTCATCTGCCCACACCCCCAGTCCTCATCCATCATGAAGTAATCTGCCTGTATAACTCAGTTGGCCATTGCTCAAGTCTGTTCTACTTCTTTCGCTGAGTTCTGACTGAAGCAGAAGCAAAGGCACATTTCTAGAAACACTAGTAATAATCAGCAACACCTTTCTTTGTATTTAGATGAACATGTTCTCTTGTTGGTCTCCTGATCCACCCACTTTCTTGCTGAGAAAACTTTTGTCTCCTCTGAAACTGCAAGCTTTAGCTACTGAATATTTAGATAACACATTCCCAAGTCTCATTGAAATAAATACGATTAAAAGACTTAACATTCACATGTAATATCCATTGCATTCAGTGATACGTTAGCAATCCTTATTCACCCTCAAAACCCCCAAAATGCATAAAATTGTAGTTTATAAGGAAGATGAATACGCGACAAGCCATTGTAACTCAGTCACTTGCCCACCTAGCTAGTTTGTGGTTATATACATACAGCAATTTCAACCATCTTGATAGTCGCTGTGGAAAACAAAGCTATTGGGCTAAACATGGCTTAGGTTTGATCTTTGGGGCGTGCATGTTTGTGTATGTATGAGACGGAAAGAGAGAGATCTCAGTGGGACCCATGTCTGTCTTCATGCATACCAGAAGTTGGGCACCCCAAAGCAAACGCTCACGATTTTCACTTGGGTGTGTTCTTTTTACACACTGGACTCAAAGGCAGGCTTTCCAGGACCTTGTTTTCACAGCCTTCCTTTCCACTGCTGCCAATACCCGTTGGAAAACGTGGATGCCAGATTTCACTAACGCTGCGCACAGGGCTTGGAATCACATGCCTGTTGGCTCCACACGGAGCACTTCTCAGCAAACAAACAAGCAGCAGTTACCATGCCCTCATCCAGCTGCGTGTTCACTCCCAAAGCATTCCCAGCTGAACAACTTCAAATAGTCAGGTGATGGCATCATCCAGTGACCTCCTCCGCACGGGAACATTATTTCCCGTGCATTTCTTTCCTTCCCCTCCCAGCACTAAAGGGGAAAAAAAAAATCTATATAAGGGAAGGAATCAGCAGTCAAGAACAAATGGAGCAGAGCTGAGATTGGCTTTCCAGGAATGGCATGGAGCAAAGGAGGGTAAGAGTTACGGGAAGCTTGATGGATGAGAATGGGCAGAGCTTCCAAACCAGATGAGTTATAGCACAATATCTCGGCACCGTGGTGCTCTGCCTCTGCCCGGCACTTTGGCAGGAGATGTGCTGGGAGCCACATGCAGCCTGCTTTCCATCAGCACTGCACCCCCCCCCCACTGCAAGAGAGCACGTCTTCAAGGCTTTATAAGGTGCTAGGAGAGTGTGGGGTAGGTAGTGCTGTTGTGCTCCTAGAGTCAGAGTGTTTGATTGTGTGTAGCTTCTGAACACTCAGCTTCCATGCTATGTTTCTTGGTCCCTCCTCTCAGTCACTACTCCCCCAACCTCTGCTACCTTTCCCCATTCTGGGCATATAAATAATAATTAATAATAATAATAATAATAATAATAATAATAAAATAATAATTTTTTATTTATATCCTGCCCTCCCCAGCTGAAGCCGGGCTCAGAGCAGCTAACAACACTAAAAATAACACAGTTTTCATAAAATCACAATCAATTAATTGAAATACATTCTAAAGTCAATTCATTCTAAAATCAATTCAGAGTCAAATTAATGGCAACCATTGGGCTAGAGTTTTATGAGGATTACAGAGGGGGGGGGGCAGACTGTGCCTTGGCCAAAGGCCTGGTGGAACAGCTCTGTCTTGCAGGCCCTGCGGAAAGATGTCAAGTCCCGCAGGGCCCTGGTCTCTTGTGGCAGAGCATTCCACCAGATCAGTGCCATATAGATAAAATCCCCATAGGAAGCATGAACGACTCTGAGAGCAAACAGGTCACTGTTGTTTCTCTCCCCTACAATTTTTACTCATTTGTCCTCAATCTGGCTTCCACGCTCCAGGTCACTGATCTTTTCACAAGTGTACATATTCTTTACATATAATGTGACTTCTCCTCCCTTCCTGTTTGTTCTATTTCTTTTGAGCAGGTTGTACTGCTCAATTTCTACATTCCAGACATGAAAGTGACTGGATACTTAATGACACCAAAATTCAGATAAACAGGTCTTGCGCAAGTCCTCTGTATTTTTTATTTTATTTTAAAAATCCCAATGCACATACTGCAACTGCACTCTCCAAAGTATTTCCCCACACGTGTTGAGATCTTGAGGGAACAGTTCCTCCAGAGTTGTTGAAATTCAGAGGTGTTTCAGCATACGGTAATCGGCATATGGAAGCAGGCATGCTCTTATCATTTGGGCTGCTAGAACAAAATGGCTAGGGTGTGCATATGGGAGGAGCAAGCACTCATAAGAGTTGTGGCAGTAGGAACCACCCACCAAAGCATCACTACATAGCCACCCACCAAAAAATTAAAAATGCAGTAACAAGCATCCACATCAGTGGTGGGTGTGGATGCTCTTATATATTCATTTTGATGAGGATGACATCATGCAAATGGTGTGAAAAAATTCCACAGTACATCTCCATCTGGGAGCATCCAAACTCTCCCCCACTCTCAAAGGCAGAAGATAATCTGGCATAAATGTATCCACTAAATAAAGCAGGACAGAAATGTTGTGCATATAATTGGAAAAGAACTACAGCAGCAAGAAATACTGGATCATGCTAGATGAGACATTAGTCCAGATGATCTTTGTGAGCATTCTGACTTTAAAATATCTGAAATTCACAACCTACCTCTGCTGTGGAACAAGCGCTCCTGTCCAGGGCAGAATATTTGTGTTGTGCTACACAATCCCTTCCCCCAAATATCTGGTGCCACTCAATGTACCTACTTCATTATTTGAGCTCGGATTGCATGTGCCAATCTTTCCATCACTTCTCCTGCTGCATAAATTCAGTCCTGGAACATGAGCCTGGTGTGCTATCAACACTGCTCTGTGTCTGGCTTGCAGGCTGATGGATTCCATGTGCGCAGTGGCTTTCATGCTGGGCCAACAATCAGAAGTGCCGCAGACACCGGAGAGCTTTGGTGAAGTGCAGATTACGGGGAGCTTTTATTTGAAGATTTCTGGGGCCATTACTAAGATAGGGAAACACAGGAAAACACAGCAGATGGCTAAGGGGCAGTCATGATCAAAGTGAGTGCCCTTCCCCTCAGTGGCCAGCAGTCAGTTCCTTCATTGAAGTGGTCAGAACAGAGATGTCCATGTTAGCAACCTGTGGTCTCCTCCTTAAGCACAAAAAGAGGCTCCATGATGCTTATTGGATGGAGACAGACTGGTAGAGGCCTCAGGGGAGCTTGCTTGCCGTGTGGTGCCAGGGGTCATAGTACTTAGGTGAGCGTGCATGACATTAACAAACATTAGATTTAGACAACCTTTTTGCGAATTTAGCTTCCAAAGATCTTGAAGGCATAATTCCAGTAGTGATTTTACCTTGTATTATTTATTGTGGAATCACAAGCAGGGAATGCTACTTATCCCATAGGCTGGACCCATTATTGTAAGAATGCTAAATATTCAGTATTTTCTAATGAAGTTATCTTTAGTGCGCTACCAGTAATATCTGCAGAAGGAAATAGCAATAGGGTACAGAGTAATAACTTGGAGTAATCTATTTATTATACAGTGTACCTCGAGTTACAGATGCTTCAGGTTACAGATGCTTTAGGTCACAGACGCCGCTAACCCAGAAATATTACCTCGGGTTAAGAACTTTGCTTCAGGATGAGAACAGAAATCTTGTAGCGGCAGTGCGGCGGCAGCGGGAGGCCCCATTAGCTAAAGTGGTGCTTCAGGTTAAGAACAGTTTCAGGTTAAGAACGGACCTCTGGAACGAATTCAGTTCTTAACCCAAGGTACCATTGTATTTATATAATACATTGCTGTCAAGGCACCCAAAGCAGGTGTAAAATACTGCAAACAAATACTACAAAATCTAAAACAACTGAGTTCTTTCAGACAAACTGATGTCCCGCAGGGAGCCATTAGCACAAGCTGCTTCTGCACTTCTGCCTTCCCTCAAGACACACAAGGTAGTATTCTACAAAAATTTTACTCAGAGTAGACCCATTGAAAGTAATTGGGGGGCTAACAAAGCTATGCTCATTACTTCTACTGGGTCTACTTTGAGTAAAATTTAGTTGATTACCACTCATAGTTCTTAAGCAGCCTCAATAGTTCTCTTGGGTCCATTGATGGTCTCTTTAAAAGCTCCCTGGTCTTGGTCTCTCCTCTCCTGCCTTCATTTGGGATTCATAGGTCTTAAATAGTAATTACCAGAGTCATAAATAATAAAGTCCATTACTGCTGGACTGACTTCTGTAAACTAGAGATGCTGAATAATTGGTATCCAGTTAGAGACAATATGGTATTAGAGGTGGGGAGTGTATGTAGATGTCACTTGTTAGATGTTAGGCAAAAAAAATAATCACAAACCAATGAACACATGTTTGTTTTGCATGCACTTTTGACTACAGTTACGTTGACTGGTATGTCATCTGTGCATTTTCAGTGAGTCTCCATTGTTGCCCCTTGTTCTTTGTTGCGGAGTGTTAAAATTCCCTTCTGAATGAGAGGGAATATCATTGGGGGAAGCCATACAATGATGGACCTGTGCTATTGAACTATGACTGTTCTCTGTTTTGTAGTGTAATAGTAGGCATTCCATGGAGGAAGAATCCCTTTGGGGAGCTTCACTGTAATATTTTAGTTTATTTTCTTGCCATGGAGTGAGCAGATAGATAGGTATTTGGGATTTATCCTTGTGCTTTTGGATTCTTGTCTAGCACCATCCTCTGTTCACATCTCATCAATTCATTTCGACAGTGTTGACTTTCCACCCTTGATGAACATCTGAGCAGAGTTTTATTTTCCACTTCCATGGCATACGTGACATTTGTGTGCCAACCGCAAGTGCCATCAAGAGCTTGCTGAACCCTAAATGCGCAAAAACACAAAACAAATGTGTTCTTAATCTACAGTTAGTGAAGCAGAAAACATAGAAGTGGCAAACAAACAGGCAAAGGTACAATGAGTGCTTTAAAAAACAACAACAATCAAATCTTTTTAATTCTAATTATTCCTTGTGGAATCTTCAGGGCTGAAGTTCCTTGTTAACAGGAGATTTCAATCTAAGGCTGGGGAAGCAAAGCCCTTAAATGGCACTTATTGCATGCATATACCACATTCCCTGTGGACAAATGACAAGCTTTCCTTCTGTCTGTGCACGTGGTTTGCACATGAGCTGCTATTGTGTGTATGTGTGTGTATGTATGTTTAAAAAATTATATTACAAAAAACTGTCCGGATGAATTGGGTTCCTACTCACCCCCTCTCCCTTTCAGGCCCAAGTCTCAGTTTATATTTCAATGGAATTTACCTCTAGGATTGATTTGGTGGTATGGTTAACAGATATCCTTTGCATATAAAAAGGGATGCTCCTTATTTAAAAGTAGCATTATTCCTTATATAGGGTTCTATAGAGCAGAGCTTAGTAACACTGCAGAACTTAGTAAGTTCTCCATGGTGCACAACAAAAGAGATTGTCTCACTGTGCACTGTATTTTATTTCCCTAAACCAGGGATCAGCAACCTTTTTCAGCCGTGGGATGGTCCACCGTCCCTCAGACCATGTGGTGGGCCGGACTATATTTTGAAAAAATAAATAAATGAACGAATTCCTATGCCCCACAAATAACCCAGAGATACATTTTAAATAAAAGGACACATTCTACTCATGTAAAAACACCAGGCAGCCCCCACAAATAACCCACAGATGCATTTTAAATAAAAGGACACATTCTGCTCATGTAAAAACATGCTGATTCCTGGACCATCCATGGGCTGGATTGAGAAGGCGATTGGGCTGTATCTGGCCCCCGGGCCTTAGGTTGTCTACCCCTGCTCTAAACTGATCAGATTTGAGCCCTTCTTGTAAGAACACATGAATCTTGAACAGGCCAAGGTCCATCTAACCATTCCAGAAGCCCCTGGAAAATCACAAGCAGGGTATGATGGTGACAGCCATGCACTGTTGTTTGTATTCATTCCAAGCCTATGCAATACATTTTGCTGTCTGGGGGCAAAGGAGGTGTAGCTCCACCTGCACCTTCAATTTCCCTCTTCAGAAGACTACCAGGCTGTCATTTGAATCTTGAACACTGATGATAGGGGTGCAGGGCTGGCTATATGGCACTGCCCCAATCCTCCAACACCTTACCACCACTACCCAGCACCTGCAGCATGAGGAGGCTGTCTCACTTTGCCTAATGATAGGACCAGTCTGGCTCAGCAATACACTGACTCTGAACATGAAGATTCTATTTTGCTTTCATGGCTAAACACAGTTCATAGATTTATCTTCCATGAATTCATTAAATCTTTTTTTTTTTTAAGCCATTTAAGGCACATCTTGAGCTACTGAATTCCAAACATTAATTATGCATCGTGTGAAGAAGTATTTTGTTTTGTCTGTCCTGAACCTGTTGCTGATCAAATTTGCACCCCCGCATGGCTAGACCACAGTTTGATGGAACAAATCATTGTGTGGTTGAAGAAGGCAACTCTTTGAACTGATGAATGAGGTTGCTGCAGGTGTGCTACAGGAGCTCAAGAGGGTGCTTCTGAAATATTGGCCCTCTCTGTGCAATTGCCTGGAGATGCTGTGTAAACATAATATCTTCCTTGAGCCAAAATCTCTCCCTGCTTGTAACTCACAAGTGGGCCGAAGCAGAACATTCCTTGCGCTTTGTGGATCAGGGCCAGCCCTGAAGGCTAGGAGAAGGTCCTTTTATGGTAGCATTTCTCCATTAGAATATATATATATAAAGCCACAACCACTCAGCCCATAACAAAACAGAGGAGAGAACACAAACACAGTCCCTGGAATGTGTTCAGTGCTGGCTGGGGAACAGTAATGCTGAAGGGAGCCCTTGGGTGGGAAGACAGATCAAATAATTAGGAGTGCAAAAAAACCTCTTCTCCGCTGTTGGTAGGATGATAATGCAGGAATGTGTGTCTGACGGGCAGGGCGCGACATGCAAAAGGAGAGAGCAAACATTTTCTTATGAGCTTTGTTTGGTCACTTGGTGAATTGACTGAGGCATTTTTTTGCGGGGGGGGTGGGGGGTGCAGCAAATAGTTTTGAAGCATCAGAACGAGAGGGGAACATTCTTTGTAATGTGTTTTCAGTGCTGTTGGCTAATTATTGTCTAACTGACTACGAACAGCATCTCTAACGTCGCTGCACTGAGGCCAGGAAGCTCTGCTTATCCAGCGAAGTAGGAAACCTCTATTATAGTTTTGCTGTTCTGCTTCGTGCTTTGTTTCACCGGCTGCTTCCAGACCTCAGATTTCTCTTGTGGCCAAAGGGAACCGTGTGGTATTCCAGAGGCATCATCCACTTATTCATGTTAGCTGCCCAGACATGCTTTTGCTGTGTCAATAATGCAGTGGTGGTTCACCACTGAGGACATGATCCATCCACAAATGGTCCCTTGCATAGTTGTGCAGAATACACTGGGCAGTTTTTGTGATCCCTCAATGCAGATTGCTGGTTCGGGACGTTTCTCCATGACTGGAGAGACATACAAGCGCCTTGAACAAGTAATGAAGGAACCAGGCAGTAGCATCCTGGTTGCAGCTTCTGGTCATGGGGTGGTCCTCTCTCTTGGTTAGCACAGGACAGGATGTAGGATTGATCTTGTGCCTGCTTGAGAGCAAAGAGAGATGAACAGGGAAAGTAATGAACAGGTGGACAACAATATCCATGAAGCAGGATGCACAATAGGACTCTGCAATGGTTTCCCTGGGTGTGGCTTATATCCTAGTGGTGGTGTGCTGTAGTTGTGGATTGACCTGAGTTGAGCTAACTTAGATGTCTCTGATGTTTTTTGGGCCCCTGGGCACACTTGCAAACTGCAAAAACTGTAGTGGGCACCACATTCCCCACAACCAAGCACAGACCAACAACCATTGGCTACCGCAGAATGCTTCTTTCAAGCTGAATTTCAGAGAGGGGACCCTACAGGCACCAAGGAAAGCATCTTCAAGTACATGTGCATCTATGAGTGCCATGTGGGTGACCCCTGAATCACAACATATCCTGTCGTCTGTCATGGGAATGTGTGCACAGCAGTCATTGACTTGGAAATAGCTATTTTTTCAGGATACCCCCCTGCAATTGAAATCGATAGGAGAGAAACTCTTTGTGCCAAGTATGGTTGGTGTAAAGTTGTGCTGTCAATGGAGAGATGGCTATGAACTGAAGGCAGAGATTTAAGTAAAGTCACTTATTTCTTATTACCTAATCAGATATTTACACTTCTGCATCTGCCGTCTTGCATGCATCTTCCCTGTCTATAACAGGGCGATCATGCAGACTTCGTTTTCTGTGACAGTAACCTCTCTGCTCGGGGTTGTGCTTTCAATGCAGCCAAGCAGTAGATAACAAGGTGCAGCTGAAATGGTTAACTGCTTGTGTTCCTTGGCATCCTTCCTGGCTACTGCATTCCTATGGACCCAATTTCAAGAAACACAGCTTTGATTTTCCAGCTTTGCTCTGCTTTCAAGAAAATTGCACCGAGGATTCTGCTCAGGAAGGTCCTAGAGAGCACCCCCCACCATTTAGGAATCCTTTTGTTGGTTACTTTAAAAAGTGATTGCATTACAGGACAAAGAGTGAAACATCATCACATTGGTTGCCAGGGACTCACATTGCTCAGCCAAAAATAGTTCTTAGCCACTAGTTTTTTCCTGCAAATTATAGGTTGGGTCAACAGTGCAATTTGCTGGAAATTCTGGAAGAGACTTCTTGCTGAGAAGACCTTACAGTGTGTCTTGGAAGGCTTAGGACATAGGACAGTTACTCTGGCAGAGAGAACAACCATGTATAGTGGGGGCAATGTGGGGAGAATAATTTTAATACTCAGAAACAGACTGGATCCAACTCAAATCCAGTCTAGCAGCTTACTGCCAAATCAGCCAAGTTAGTGTGCTGCCTGCTGAAATGTTCAAAGAATATTTGCTTGCCGGACTGTACTGTGTATGTCAAGAGTGTTTGATTCTAATTGCCTCTTATCCAGAAAATGAACCTGCTTGTTTCTGTGAGGATGGAGGGCACAGCCTGGAAAATATTGACGAATGTGACAGGCTCCTGTGGGCTCTCGCAGTTCCAATCTGTTGATGCCCTCTGCTGTTTGGAAGTCAATATTGTCACTAGTCCCCTCTGTTTGCAAGGGTTCATAGAATCATAAAATTGTGGAGTTGGAAGGGACCACGAAGGCCATCTAGCCCAGGCCTCTGCAATGTAGGAATCTTTTGCCCAACATGCAGCTTGAACCCATGAACCTGGCTTACTGACTGAGCTATTCCTCTCTCCCCTACAAGAAAAGAATACAAGAAAGAGTTGGCACAAAGAACAACTCACAAAGGCCGAAAGGCCAAATGCAATCGCCTCTGGAAATGATTGGAACTGTAGCTTGGCTGGACTGGGTGTTTACTTGGCATCTGTGGAAAAACTCTTCCCCCATCCCCTTTTGTTCTTCTACAAATATTCCGTAACATGGGGGTTTAATTAAGTGGATATGAAGTTCTTCTGGCTGTGGCCAACTTTCTTGATTTTTATGATGGCTTTTACAAGCAGTTGTTTCTCCCTCCCCCTCAGAAAAAAGAGGCCCTGCATGGCACAGTGAATCAAAGGGTCTGGTTAGAATGTGAATCTTCTGCTCACCTAGTTTATGGCCATGGGAAAGTCACTGTTATTAGTCCACAGTGCAGGATTGTTGTGAGGGAGAAATGTGGTAAGAAGTGTGAAGCTTTTGTACACTAAAACACTGCTAATGAGAATAAGAACAATAATGAGGCTATGATAATGGTAATTTTAATGGTAATTATGGTAATAATGAAGATTCTGGAGTCCCTTGTTGGTCCCCCCCCCATCAAACTCAAAGTTAATGGTTATCCAGGAATAGGGTAGGGGCATGATCAATTGCTTCAAAACTGAGAAGGCAAATAAAGAAACCCCCATTTAAAAGTGAAGTATTTTAAATCTCATTATTCCCAAAGTAACCTGAAAGATGATATGGCTCATGTCAGGCTCATTCACTAGCTTTGAGGTGTTACATGGAACATCTGGATAACAAATACATTTTATTTAAAAGCAGACCACCCTTATGCTCCACAATTTAGGCTACTTGGTGTCTGTGGTCAGTAAGAAAAGCTGCTACCCACATTTGCAGGACTGGTGGGATCCAGTGTGACTGTTCCATTATCTACCCATTCTTGATTTCCTGTTCTCTGTTATTTTAATGCTTGCCCATGGTTGTAAGAGAGACTGCCTCTTCAGAACGAAGGGTGTGCTTGGTTCCTCCTCCCTTTTTTCCAGAACAGTTCTGTGGACTGAACTCCACATGGAAGAGAGATGGCACGTCTGCAGTAGCCTCTTCTTAAATGTTCATCCAGCAACATTTGTATTACTACATTGATCCATGATGTAAAACAGTTCTTAACTAATGCCCCACAGTGTATATGTACAGAAACCTAGTGAGGAAATCAGTTTTGTATTTTAATTCCAAATTTGGGATTTCAACCTGGATTTCTCTCCATTGAAGTTGCCTTTTGCAGAAGCAGGCTGAATCGATCCTATAAAGCAGAGATCAGGAATCTGTGGCCCTCCAAATGTTACTAGACTACAGCTGCTGCCATGGTCCCTGGCTATTGACCATGCTGGATAGGGCTGATGGGAGCTGGGAGTCCAGCGGCATCTGAAGGTCCACAGATTTTGCCCCCCCCCATCCTTGCCATAAAAGACTTCAGTTGTGAACTTGTGCAGCTGCAATCTCAATGCTGACTCAAGATGTGGTCATTTGTAGGTGGCAGCAATGTGCAAATGTGGAAAATAGGCAGGCTGAATATTATTTAATTAATTCATTTTAGACACACACCCTTCTTTTCAGCTCCAAGTCTTCATAAACTGACAGCACAGTAATTAAAAAAGCAGCACTACAAAATGCATATCAATATACTGTGAAATTTAGCTTCAGACAGCATAAAATCATTCAAGAAATGGCTAGAGAGAACAAATGATTCTCTGTGGTCCATTTAAAAAGCAACCCAAGAGGAGGCTTGATGGAGGAGTGGCAGCCTGATCCCAGGGGATGGGATTACAGATATGGTGGAGCCAGCACCAAAAAGTATTAAATATTTCACCTGGTGCCTAAAGTTTACTTGTTCTCACAGGGGTTTTTTTTTGGGGGGGGGTAGAAAAAGAGTTGGCACTTAGCTAGGAGGAAGAACTCAAGAAAGAGAGCATTCTGCTGTTCAGAGACACTGACTGTGCAGGTCTTAGCAAACTTGAGGGAAATTATCTTCAGATGACATTTGTCCCTGTCTCTCTGATTCTGGACCCTTTTTAACCAGGGTTTCTTTGTTGACTTGTGCAGGAGTACATTCATTCTTCAGCTGCACTTGGTTCATCCTTTGGCAAGCATCTCCCCCCCCCCCCAAGGAAACCAAAAGCAAGTTTAAAAGGAGATTCAGAAGTACAGTACCCCTCCTTCATGTAATCCTGTTCCCTGCCAGTCACATTTTGCTTCATAATGCAAAAACCATCCACCTGGCAGGTCTTGGTCATCCTCCTCATCTTCTCTGAGTGACAGCTTGGAATAGTCCAGAGCGTGTGCATCCTTCCTAGGCTGCATCTTCAGTAAGAATTTTCACTCCTGGGCAGTTGTCCTGGATGCAGATTTATATGGGTTCTTATGGTAGGGTCTTGAAGTTTCTGTATATTTTGGACCTTGTCCCAAGCAACTACTCAGAGATCTGGCTAAATCCTTGGTTAGTTAGTAGGAAGGGAGAAGTTTCCCAGCACAGGTGGAGCCGCTCAGTATTGGTGGGACTACTCTTTGATGGTGGGACAGAGGTGGTTACATTGTACAGATAATGCTCATAATGCTGTCTTTTCCTTTCTCTTCTCTTTTCTCTTTACATTGCAAGTGCAAGGATTCTAACACTGCTCTCTTTTGTGTTCTGCCCTTTAGGCTGCCACGCCTTGCATGCCTGCTGGCAATCATGAGCTGGTAAGTGACCTGTTTCTTCTCCTCCTTTGGCTGTTGCTTTCTGCCCTCTCTGCTGCTGCCTCAGGCACCAAAGGCATTTATTTGCACATGGACTGCAGAAGGATGGGCAATTGGAGGGTCTGCAAATTTACAACGAGGTGATGTGCTTCAGCTCTGTAAAATGTGCCCCAAGTAAGGTGAAGTGAGGTGAAGTTCAAAATACATAAGAGGGACAGCTCTACCACTCCCCCTCTGTCACACATGCACATGGTTAATGTATTTTATGTTATTTGTTTTAAATTGATTTTCTGGATGTTTTAAAAATGTATGACAAACAGATAAAGGGGTGGGAATAGACAGCGCAAGCAAGCATATTGCATTGTTCCCATATTAGTGCCATAAAGACTGTCAAATCATCCTTGTAATCATGAAACATCCTCTAGTCTCTGTTTACTGTACATTCTTTGTTGCGACCATCAGGGTAAATACTGTCTCCTTATCCTTTAAACAGCCAAATGCAGAATCTCTTTTAGATAGGCTAACAAGAAAATCTTTTGATCCATTTCTGTACACTATGAAAGCCTTTATTTGTAAATGGGATTTTGCAGGGGGGTGTCCGGGGTGTGTGTGCTCAGCATATGTATCTCACTCTCCAGGGACTCTCAGAGCAGCTAACAAAATTTTTAAAGTACAGTAAAAAAACTGCAATAAAACATAAAACAGGTGAGGGATAAAAAAGAAAAAACCCCTCAAAATTTAAAACAGAGATAGTGGGTGCTCTCAGATTTCTAAACAATGGTTAAGGATGCCCAGAAGGAGGCTTAGAGCAGCATGTGCTCCCCTCTCTCCACTCCTGTCTTAGTGCACTAGATTCTGCACTTCAGTCCTGCTCTGTTTAAAAGGGAACACCCTGATGGAACCAAAATGGGGAACTGCCATTTAATGTTGGTTTACTAACCACCAGGAACTTAAATCAGGATCAAGCCGTGGTTTACGATTCTGGTTAGTAAACTGATGTTAAGCCACAGTTCCCTGTTTTGTACATGATTGGGAACAGTGGTTTAAGCTGGCCAGGACTGCAGTGCCAAAGCCAGTGTGTTAAAGGGGAGAAAGGTGAACGGGGGAGTGTGTGGGCCCTAATCTCTTTCCTGACTCATGGTATAGGAAGGCGAGATAGTTACATCCAAAACGGTTGCTTGTTGTTCAGGTTAAAACATAAATCTAAAACAGAAAATCTGAAACGTCTTCAATGGGTGATAAAAAGACATCGGGGTCAGGTGATCATCTCTAGGAAAGGCATCCCAAATAGTGGTATCACTACTGAGAAGGCCCTATCACAGGTCTCCCTACATTTCAGAATTGCAAGCTTTCACTATTAACTTCTTGGATAGGCAACATAGTGGTAAGGTAAAGGTAAAGGGACCCCTGACCATTAGGTCCAGTCGTGACCGACTCTGGGGTTGCGGCGCTCATCTCGCTTTACTGGCCGAGGGAGCCAGCGTACAGCTTCCGGGTCATGTGGCCAGCACAACTAAGCCACTTCTGGTGAACCAGAGCAGCGCATGGAAACGCCATTTACCTTCCTGCCAGAGCGGTACCTATTTATCTACTTGCACTTTGATGTGCTTTCGAACTGCTAGGTTGGCAGGAGCAGGGACCGAGCAACAGGAGCTCACCCCATCGCGGGGATTCAAACCGCCGACCTTCTGATTGGCAAGCCCTAGGTTTAAACCACAGCACCACCCACATGGTAGACTGTACCAAATGCTCAGCTCTGCACCCATACACGCACACACTTTGGTAGGACCATTTGTCCCCACATAAATAGCTTGTTGGTGTCTTTCAGAGGGGTGGTCTTGCTGAATTCTAATGCTTTTCAGGAGGTGGCTTAATACCACTGACCAGGTGGTTCCCACCCCACCTATAGAAATATTTTGCTGCCTCTTGAAACAGTGGAGCAGCCTGGCAGCATTCCTCCTTAATGGTCCATTGCCATGTCATGGGAATAAACCTTGCAGAGAGACATTATTGGGTATGGATAGGACTCAAGGCACAGGCCCATGGCACACTAATTTGCACATGCTACTTGATATAGATGCATCTGAGCAAATAAAGATTGCTGATGCTGAGGGTCTCATCAAAACTGAACTCAGCAGTGCATCCAGTTAGAAGAAGAAGAAGAGTTTGGATTTGATATCCCGCCTTTCACTCCCTTTAAGGAGTCTCAAAGCGGCTAACATTCTCCTTTCCCTTCCTCCCCCACAACAAACACTCTGTGAGGTGAGTGGGGCTGAGAGACTTCAAAGAAGTGTGACTGGCCCAAGGTCACCCAGCAGCTGCATGTGGAGGAGCGGGGAATCGAACCCAGTTCACCAGATTACGAGACTACCGCTCTTAACCACTACACCACACTGGCTCTGTAAGCATTTTGTTTGTTTGTTAAACAGACCACAAGGGAAAGGGTCAAAAGACCCAGGGCATGGTGTAAAAGCCCCAAGTCTCAGATTCCCCAGGGCACCAGCTAACAATGTCCCTGGCCTTGTGTGTGCATCAGAGCTCCAGAAGCAAACAAAAGAATTGCTGTATTGAAAAGCTGCCCTCAACATCATTTATATGATACATTCCAGCATTGGCTTGATTTATCATCACTTCAACATGATTCTCCTTTCATTTTGGGGGAGTTTGTGTTGTTTTCCATATGGAAAAGTGTCCAGCCTGCAAGGGCAGATTCTTCTGGCAGAGTCCATCCCTCCCATGTCTGGAAGGGTGGGGTTGGCTTAGTGAAAGCTCCAAATTGGTTTGTAACTCTTGCATATTGAAACCACCCACATGCTGCTCCAATCACATTGTGGGCCCCAGCATGGCTCTGCCAAATCTGAATAAATCAGAGTTTAGCTTTGGAAACCGTGTCCTTGGCTCACCCAGGGAGGTGGGTGGTGGGAGGGAGGAGGAGGCTTGCTTGGGGGCTGCCCCTTAGCAGCTGTGCAATAAGTCTACTTGCAAACAGGACCTCTCTTCCATATTTTTAAAAGAAATCTGAAGGCAAAAAGGAATCTTCCTACTCTTCTTACTTGGGATTGCAGAGGCTAACATTTTCCATTCCAGGAATGCAATTCTTTTTTTGGTGCTCACATTTAAAACAGAAGCACACCCTTTAGTGGCAGGGACAGTTTCACCAAATGGGGAAACTGGAAATCACAGTGGTAGTAGGCTACGAATTTGGTAGCTGCAGGGGTGGTATGCACTTGGCTCAGGAAGAATAAATCCGGCAGTGCTTCCAGATTCGGCAGAGACAATGAAAGTGGATTTGGCGCTCTTGTGCAACAAACCTGCTTACAAAAACAAAAAATCAAGCTTCTTTGAAGTAAGGAAAATAATGAGGAATTGAGGGATGATTGGTGTGACAACTTCAGTTTAGCACTAAAGTAGGAGTGCTTGTCGGAATTAAGGTACTATTTCTTGCATCAGGTCCCCATATTCTTTAACTGAAGAAAATCATGCAGAATGCACAGTCTGTACATAGACTGAGGACCTGGGAAAATGTAGGTTAGATGCAGATACACTTATGCAACCTTTTCAGAGCCCCAGTGTAGAGGCTTCATAATTGGCCTTAGCCATACCTCTTAACTTGCATGGCTGCTGTCTTGTGCCATGTAAGTATTTTATCCTTTGGGTGACGTCAGGCATCTGGTTCCATTGCAAACTCACAGTATCTCACCAAATGCAAGCTGAAAGATTTGTCCACATCTCCAATAGGCGCACAGAGTTGTCGCTTCTCCTGTGCCCTTTCCCATTCTTGGAATGGTCCTCCTGCCGCCAGACATGGCTGACGGTATGCAGTCTCTGTGTCTCAGAGCGCTTGGCATTGCCTTCCCAGCACAACACAAATCGCTCCAGCAGATGGTTCTTGGGCTTTGTCGTCATTGCCCAAATCTTTATTTTTGTCTCTTCCTTTCCCCTGGAAATCTCTTAATGGTAAGTCAGAAGCTGTTAAGGAGACAGGCAGCAGGGCACTCTGGATCAAAGCTTTGCAAAGCCCTAAGTTGCCATGAAAGAGGAGCAAGGAATTCCGGAAGAAGCTCTCTGTGCAAAAACAGTCAGCATGTTCCATCTGTGCTGACATAAACAAGTATCATGGGAAGGAGGCCCTGCCCTCCTTTTCATAGATGTTTCTTGTTCTCTACAAAAGCTGTGACAAGATTGGGGGTGGCAGTAACAAGGAGCAGTGTAGAACTTGAAGAAAAACCTATTGTCTTCCCCCTGCCCCAGTTTCCAAATGCCCCATAACCGCTGCCCCACTTGGCCTCCTTTTCTTGTGGAACATCTGCCGCTTCTTTGCCAGTGTCATGTGAGTCACACACACAACCTGGTGCTCCCACACAATGAACATTACTATTACAGCTTCCTGAGCACCGGGGATCCTAGGAAATGTACTTTTCCCAACAGCACCAACTATATTTCCCAGAGTCCCTTTCACCTGAGATGCTTTCTTATTGTCTGTCATCAGAGCAGCTGCAGCAGCAAAGTGGGAATGGGAGCAAGCAAGGGAGGAGTTCTGCTTTAGCTCACATGAAAAGAGCCCAGTCTGTAGCATTGTATGTCTGCAGGGTTTGTATTTTGAGCCAAGGATGGGTGGATTTCAGCAATGTTATCAGTTACCAGTTGCTGGAAACCACAGGGCAGGAGGTTGTGCTCAATTCTTACTTGTGGATTTCCCATAAGCATCTGGTTGGCCACTGTGAGAACAGGATCATAGCTGTCAACTTTTCCATTTTCTTGCGAGGAATCCTATTCGGAATAAGGGAATTTCCCTTTAAAAAAAGGAAATGTTGACAGCTATGAACAGGATGCTGGACTCGATGGGCCATTGGCCTGATCCAGCAGGCCTCTTTTTATGTTCTTAACATCCATAATTCTAACAGTGTTTTAGTATACAGAATTGCTGAAACAGGGGCTCCTGTATGTATGTAGGTCCAAGAGGGGTGTACTATAAAAACAGCCATCTTCACCAGCGGTATAATCCCATCAAATTCCACAAATTCTCTTGTCATGGTTCCCATGGTGAGTATTCCTCCTTCCCCCACCTCTGTCAAGCATAAAGCTCAGTGTGACAGGGACAAGCTCCCAGTCCCCCGCCAGTCTCTTAGCTGGGATGGAGAGTGGGCTTCTTAGGTGCTCAGAGGACCTTTGAAGCTGAGCACAACAGGGACAAGCCCTCAGCCCCAGCTCTGACTAGGCAGGAGGACTGGGCTCATCATATTTGGTCATGGACATGTATAGAACACCTCTTGTAAGTTCCCAGTAACTGGGATAAGCCTCCATCACCCTCTCCAGCTTGGAGCTGGAAAAAGAGAGAGTGGGGGCTTATTCCTACACCTGCCCCTTCGGAGACCCTGCCCCTTTGGAGAGGAGCACAACATTTCATTGACTGCCACGGGTGGGCAAAACTTGTGGATTCCTGTCTCCAGCAGTAGCTGCCCACATTCCTCTGGAAAGTCACAAGCTGTGCCTAATGATAAACGGCTCTTGTCTTAGCTCCAGCAGTTGAACAGAGCATCTGTGTTCAGAGGCAGTATATCTTTGATTATCAGATGCTAGGGATAAAGCACAACACAGCTGTCTCATGATCCCTTGCTGGAATTACAAATGGCAGGGTTAGACCAAACTCTGCTCCCGATTCCCGTTATTGTTCCAATTTGGTAACTCTTGAGACGCATGCCTCTGTTCTTTGGCTGGCATACCAAGGTCTGGAGCCCTTCAAATGCCCTGTGATCCTTTGCCAAAAGCAACTTGCTTGGGTAACTGGCTTGCTGGCATACAGAGCCCTATCTTCTTGGGCTATTCAGCGTTGCACCCCGTCTGCACTGGCAGCAAGCCAAGGCAGCAGTTAGAGGTGGCCTCATGCAGGTACCTGCACAGAGCCCTGCCAAGCCATAGACATGCCTCTCCTCAAATCTAGCCCCCCCCCCCCGTCAAAACAGAGCATTTTGACTATCTGCTTCTGTGCTCCTTTGCTGCCAGCTGCTTTGCAAGTTTCTTTTCACAAGTGGTCTGCTGCTTATTATCTTTGTACGCAGATTAATCTCTGTGCACACACTGGCATATTTGGATGGTAAACACAGCATACATAGGTCCCCGAGAGAGCTTCCTAGGCTGGCCAGGGAAGTTTATCTGTGGAAGGCACATGCTCTGGTCTCCTTGGGACCGTTATTGTGGGTTTGTCAAGGAAGCTGTGCGGTGTGCTAGGAGCCAGCCTTCTCCTGAAGGGCTGCCTAACAGACCTGTACATTTGCCAGGAACCCAAGGACTCTCCACAATGGCACCATTGTGCAGATTTAGAATGTGGCATGCTCCGAGTTCCTTGGCTGGTAGGCACGAGGAGTTGCCAGTGGGGAAGATTTATAACTCCTTCTTGCCAGCGAAGACTTCCCAAGCTAGGTGAAGGAAATGTCTTCCCTTAAAACAACAGCCATGCAGAATCCACGTTGCTCAGGAAGCACGTTGCCTTTAGCAAATGTTCTTCCTCTTCTGAGATGGATGTTCCCTTCCCTTCCCAGCCTGCCATGTGGCTGTGCTTCTTGTCTGTTTCTCATTTGTACAGAAGTGCCTTGGTTACACAGAGATGGGAGATGGCAATGTTGGGTCAAATTGTGCAGCGTGTAGGCATGGGATGTTCCTCTTCTCTGAATTAGGTCTGCTCCTTGTAAGAGAAAGACTTCAATTATACAGAGGACAGTCATGAATCATATGGCCAGTCTGATTCATTCTTGCAGATGTAAGCTAAAATACTCTTCAGAAATGTGAACAATGCACACAGATCAGGAGATTTTGCCAAAGAAGATATATGTTCAGCTAAGGAGGAAACCCTGAACTCCTTCAAAACAACTTTTCAATCAAAAAGCTATGAGCGATATCTTTAAAAATATGTGTAATTAGTACATGGCATATGATACTTTGAGATACCGAGTGCTGCCTTGAACTGCTGCCATGACTAATATGCTAGAGGTCTTATTTTTAATATTTACAGCAAAGCATCTTAACTAGTACTCTGGAAGAACAACACATAAACCACAGAAAACAGGGGTCTCTTGTATGCATCCAAACCGCCTTAGGCATGGATGGTGTTTCATGACGGCTGGCTTGCAGAGACACATCTACCTCCAGTGGCAGTGAGCTTTGCTGCTTCTGTTTACATAAATTCAGAAGGAGATGGGGTGAGGGGAGAGGGGGAAGCACCAGCTTTTACAGCTGATTCAGGAGATGAACTGGACTCCCTTGCCTTTCTGCGTGATCAAAGCTCAGGTTGCTAATTGAATTATGTCTGGAACATTTAACATCGTTCTGTGCAAGGAACCAAGGCAAATGTGTTTTTCCTACAGAGGCTTTTTTTTGGGGGGGGGAAAGAGCAGAAGGATAAATTTATTAATTTGCCCATTTATTCAATTTGTATGCTGACTTTGGCACAATAAGGTCCTCAAGATGGTTCACAATCAAATCCATTTAGATTATTAACATTAAAACAAAAGTAAAAAGTGCATTAAAAAGCCAGCTGTTATTGCCAACTTTTATAGTAAAAAAGATGTCAAATTACAAAGAGAATCAAATAAAATTTCAAGGAATAAAAATAAAATAAAATGGTTCACTTAGCCATCTCTAAATGATCTTAAAACTAGATGGTCCTAAATCCTCTTCTAAGAGTCTGAAGGGAACCCACCCAGATGATTTGCCTAGAGGTGGAATTATGCAGAATGATCTCCATAATTGAAAAAGCCCTCATGGTAATCACTCAGCCCTCAAGAACAGAGCTTACTACTTGTAAGTAACCTAGAAAAATTGGCAGGTTGTAGGGGAAAACTCAAGACTGTTTGGCCAAACACTGTGATTCAGCGAACTGGCATCAGCTATAACTCCCAGATTTTTCTTTTGGCAACCCCCTTCCGCAATGCCTATTGCAATGCCTTCATTTGCAATATGAAACATGAATATTTGCAAATAAAAATGTGGATTTTCCCTGTGACTTTTAAAAGGGCTATGACCCTTCTAGGTGATACATATGAAGGTGCAGAAAAATGTGAGGTTGAGGCTATAGAAATAGATAGGGTGCGAGATGTTGGAGGGTAGGGAGGGGAGAAACATGAAATAAGTGGGCAGAGGTCTACACATATATAAAAAACATTTGGGATATGCTTTTTTTCAAAAGCTTTTTTAACAATACATTGAATTTTCCATAAGGCTCACTATCGCTGTCTAGTGTCACATTGTATATTGCACTTAAAACGTTTTATTTGCAGCTGTATAGGAGCAAGGTTTAACACAGAAGGGAGACATGGTTGTGCCAAGAGAGAAGAAAGAGTACTGTGGTGCATTGAAGGAGGAAAGGGAGCTGACTGAGAATAGTCTATAAAGGGCCAGCTCCACCGTTAGGCAGAGTGAGGCAACCACCTCAGGCAGCAGATGCCGGGAGTAAGGTATTGGTGGGCAGAGATGTGCATGTCATGCAGATTCCCCCAGTGCCCCCTAAGTGAGCCAGCGGCCCCTAGGTGCACCGTCCCTTTGCCAGTGTTGAATGTAAGATTCAACTGTTAGTCCAGTTATTTTCTGTAGGTGGAATTGTGGTGTGTGTTTGCCACCTTGCCTTTTGCCTCAGGCAGCAAAATGTCTTGAGCCAGGCCCTGGGCTACAAGAAAACGCAGAATCAGAACGGTGACAAAATGCTTATTTACGATTAGCATAGCGATGTAGATCTCTCTGGTTAATAACAATTTAAAAATGGTTTTCCAAGTGAATTGTTGCGCACTAAACATTAACTTCCTCTCTTCCCATTAAAATTCAACTTTGTCTCAAACTGAGAAGTCTGGCCCACCTTCCAGGGACCTCTTGAATCTTTTCCCTCAGTTTTGAGAAGGAAGTAGAATTTTTGAACATTGCCTGGGAATGTGCAGCTTAGTACTATAAATAAGTGGGGGAACTTTGAACTTATGCTAAGCCTTCATGCTTTCTCTATCTCTCTCCCCTATACAGCCATCCACTGAG
This sequence comes from Podarcis pityusensis, assembly GCF_964106645.2. Lineage (NCBI taxonomy): Eukaryota > Metazoa > Chordata > Lepidosauria > Squamata > Lacertidae > Podarcis > Podarcis pityusensis. The sequence continues at coordinate 87,766,777 of NC_138028.1, forward strand.
GAAAGTCCTGCGAAGCACTTAGAAACCCCGGTAAGTGATATGATTTTCCTCTGCTGCAGCCAAGAACATTTAGGAGGGGGAATGTCCCTTGGGAATCCCATTGCCTTGTGTGCAGTGGTTCTGCTCCCTGTCATGTGTCTTCCCATTTACTTCTCTGCAGCTTCTTAATCCTCCTGTCCTTGATCTCCCTGCAAATCTCAGGTTCCCACAACCTTTCCCATTCGGGCTTCCTTGTAGCCTACTATGTCTCTTAGCTATTTAGCAACTGTATTTCATCTGATTTCAAGCAGAGGCTTGCTCAGGTCTGTAAACATAATGCAAGCAGTCTTGTAGTCAAGTATCAAGTTCATAAGAACAATTACTAAACAGTTACACGTGGCACGATTTACGAAATGGATTCAGAAAATGAACTGTGGCATAGTGAGTCTTGTTCAAAAACCGCTCTAGCATCCCCTGTGCTTAATTCTACATTAAAGTAACATGGCCTTGTTTAAAACCAATATAAGCTACATTTCCAAAGGGCAGGCATGTTTTGAACTCGGCATGTTGAGTTTTGATATTTATATGTTACAAATGAATAATGAGACCAATTCAGTATGCTCAAATGCAGCATAAGGTACACAGCTTCCTAAACTGCAGTGATTGATGGATGATGCTGTGACGGATCGTGATTCGTCAAGAGGCATGCTGCTGACTCTGTTTGCATATGATGCTAAGCCAAACTAGGACTTGGAGTGAACGTGTGAGCATGTGGGCTTCTGAAGAGGCAGTCATCGTTGTTTTGCTCTTCCTGCAGTCCTCCTCCTGCTGCATTGCTGTGAGCTAAGCCGTGGTTTGTCTCAGGATGCCATCCGAACCTGGATTAATGGTTTGCCTCACTCCAGACAAACTATGAGCTGTAAACCAAGAACAGGCCTTGGCTATGACTTGTGATTTGTCCAGAGCAAGACAAATCGCAAGTCTGAGTTCAGTCGACATGTTAAGCCAAATCATGGCTTAGCTAACACCAGTGCAGCTGCAGAAGGAGGACCAGAGGAGAAGCAAAGCAGTTGCACTCACCTCTCCAGGACCCCACACACTTATGCATTCTTAAGCCATGGCTTGACTTGGTGTTATGCGTAAGCTGGGAGGAGCTTGAGTTTCTCTTGTCAGCTGCTTGCGCCTCCATAGTAAGCCCCACCTCACACCTGGAAAACCATTGATTGCTGACTAGCAGGTATGTTCAGGGATTGAGAACAGTAGCGAGCCCGCATCTAAAGGGTGCAGAAACATCTGCTGAAAGAGAGATACTGAAAAGATGATGGCAACATATCCTGTACAATAATAATAATAACAAATAAAGAAAGACAAAATAAAACTTCTGGGGGAAATAAACAACTTTGAGAAATGTCAGAAAACAGCTTTTCTTTTTATCTCACACAGCGCTGTTTTTTAAAAGGCAGTTGAGGAATGCCAAATAAAAACTTCCTTGCAAATCCCCAAAATAAAAGTCATGTTCTGAAGCATTGAGGATAAATGAGTTCTGTTTGTAGTTTTTAAGAAGGCGGGGACTTGTTCTATGTGCAGTTGTGCAGTTGTGAGATGTCTGATCCCTTGGAGCTTCTGCCTGTGTGCTCCATTAGGGTATGAAACAGAGGAAGGGGTACACCAGTTCACAAAAAAGTATAGTAGAAATCCACAAAAGATTTTTTTCTATTGACAGTGCAGTAATATTATCCTAATGCATTGGAATCACAAGAGCTGTTGATCAGGCAACAAATTTAATGTACTCAGTGGTAAGCTATAGTGCAAGGCACTTGCCAACAGACTAGAAGTCACAAAGGCAGACTTGTCAGCTATTGCCACTGTGGTGTCCCTTAAATTTGTTGCTCTGACGAAGAGAAACTCAGTTTGAAACTCATTAGGGTAATTTTATTGCATTGCTATCAGAATAATTTGCTTATTTTTTTTGTCCCTTTCCCCTGTGCTTTGTGTGTGCTTGTGTCCTTTTCCATTTGTTCTGTTTGGAATTCCAATGTGCCAGTAGTCTTGTGTCTACATACAGTACAATTGAAACAGATCAACCCTAAAGGACCCAGTATCAAAAAGTGAGGGGAAACTGGTATTTTTTGAAGTTAGCCAGTTTGCTAAACCCCTGTAAATAACTGTCCTCATGGGTGGTCTACTTGTTTATGAGCTGCAGTGTCTGAAGTAGGGAGTCACAAAAGGTTGCACAGACTACTTCTGTGATTAGTTAAATTGCAAGAAACCCTTCTCCTAATCACCAGATTTAGACATTGCAATCTGTGATCCTCTACTTCAGATGTTTTGAAACATGAAAAGAGAAATGGATAATCTTTAGAAATATGACATCTGCTCTGATAGGATGGAAGTTTTATGAGATTCAAGGAATTTCTGGAAACAAAACTGTTATTATTTTAGGATGTATGCAAAACCTCTTGCCCCAAGCTGAATGGCTTTTGTACAAACACAGAGGTATGAAGAGACTCTTCCTGGGTCTTCCCTGTTTGTTTTCCAAAGAGGATTTTCTTCCCCTCCCTTTTTGGCTCGGACGCCCACCTAAAGCATCTAGCAAAAGATGCCGGGAATACTAGGCTAGATGGAATGTGTGTTCAAGCCAATCTTGCATTAGCTCTGTCCTTCCTTATGAGGGGGTGGCATTGGATGCCCCTCCAGATAGATCCAGCCAATCCCTTGTGGTTGCCTTGGCACCTCAGGACCTTCAATCTGCATTGCCTGGGGAAAGTGGAGGTGACCTGGCATCATGAGATGGGTTGCTCCCTCCTTGGCCATCCAGTCAAAATTCTTAATAATTAGGAAAGCTGAAATCAAATCATGTGGATTTGAACTGAACAAGGCTTCTGTGTACTTAGGAAAACAAGATTCTTCTGGCACTGTCCCTTTTTTCCATTACATGCATAGCCTTTAAACACTGATGGAGGCCCCTCCCTGTAGCTGAGCACCTATTCGTTACCATGACACTCTTTGCTTATCAGTGGTCTCTTGGAAGAGACAATGATGTCTTCGAGGATTCTCAAACTGTCATAATTTTACATGCAGTACTTAATTTTGTTCCCTTTGGTGGGCCATCAGTGGAATATGGGGGATGTATTTATTTATTTTAGGGACGCGGGTGGCGCTGTGGTCTAAACCACAGAGCCTAGGGCTTGCCAATCAGAAGGTCGCCGGTTTGAATCCCTGCCATGGGGTGAGCTCCCGTTGCTCGGTCCCTGCTCCTGCCAGTTCAAAAGCATGTCAGAGTGCAAGCAGATAAATAGGTACCGCTCCGGTAAATGGCATTTCTGTGCACTGCTCTGGTTCGCCAGAAGCAGCTTAGGCATTCTGGTTACATGACCCGGAAGCTGTCTGTGGACAAACACCGGCTCCCTTGGCCAGTAAAGCAAGATGAGCGCCGCAACCCCAGAGTCGTTCGCAACTGGACTTAACAGTCAGGGGTCAATTACCTTTAACTTTACCTTTATTTATTTATTTTTTTACCAACCAAACAACAACTTCTTCTTCTTCTTCTTCTTCTTCCTACACAATGTTATACAGTGAGTTTCAGACTATATACCCAGAAAGCTTTTGGGGTATTCTTCACTGAGAAAATCAGTGGTGCTGGACAAAAGTTCCTCCTGAAGGAGTTTCCCAGCTAATACCAATAATCACCTACATTGTGCAATAAAAGTGGCTTGGGTCATAGGAAGCACCACATCATAGGGTTGATGCAGGGAAACTTCAATTTTCCTTCTCCCTTCTGCAACCCCCCTCACCCAATCTTGAAAAGTATTTCCTAAGAGATTCAATATTGCCCTGAATGGCATGGACACATGGAGCTGGTTGGAGGGGTGGGGAGATCACCCCAAGCAGGGTACAGGCAACTTTTATAAGTGGAAAGGAATTAACTTCACTATGGAATGAGTTAAATTTACTGCTTAAGTGGCCTCAAGTTCAGCTAGAAAGCCTCGTCAATACATGAACTTTTTTAAAAAACAACAACCCCAGAACCAATTCAGCACAACAATCAAATAAATAACAAACCAAGAGCAACATAATGCTGGGGGTATCCAGGTAAAATAACAGCACCTCGCAGTTCCTGTGCAGAATAGAAACAGTTTTATGGTTTCTAAAACTTGATTTCCCCAAAAAATCACAACAGAAAAGACCAAGTTCCTGCTTGCATCAACCCTACCATCTGATGGAGGCAGAATGGTGTGGACGCTTTCTCTCTCTTGCTCTCTCTCCCCCAATGCCTGCTGTCAGTTAAATTTGCCTAAGGTTGAGTTTATACATTCTTGTAATTCTTCTATAGTTACTTATGATTAAAAAAAAAAGTGCTGCTGCATGGATGAAAGCAACATAACAATTGTATGAAACTGGATGTTTGAGAAGTAGCCATGATCTAGATATGTGCGTTCATTTAGAGTAGAGGTGGAGAATCTGTGGCCCTCCGGATATAGCTGGACTTCCAACAGCCCCAACCAGTACAGCCCATGCCCAGGGATGGTGGAAGCTGTAGTTCAGCAATATCTGGAGGGTCACAGGTTCCCCATTACTGATGGAAGAATTACAGGTGCAGGAACTGGAAGCATTAGAAGTCAATTACTATTGGAACCATAATATGCCTTCTTTCCCATTTTCTTTCCCAGCTTTCCTTGTACGACTGCATTAGTGGAAACAGGGGAAGGGTGGCACACAAGAAGCGATTTTCAAACTTTCTAGTTTCAGGAGAGTCTTCCCATGCTCGTTTGTGGGGCAAGAAGCATTGCATATCAGCCTGAGGATGCCTGTGGGTGTAAAAGATTCAGGGGGCATGTTGTGGGGCATATGGCCCGGGATCCAACTAACCCAGAATGCAAACAGAAGCTCCTGCTAGTGCAACAGGGCATCCCCCTCTCCTCTCTACACAATCTCCCCGTGCCCCCCCCCCCAGATCCTCTCTAAAGGGTCAGAAGAACTCCCAAGAACAGCACATGAAGAGAGGAGAGGGCAGGCTGTTCTGCCTGGGAAGCAGAAATGTTTGCGCTGATGGAATGATAAGTAGAGGGTGACAATGAATTCCTCCTATACACCTCAGAGGCCACTGGCCAGGACTCTTTAGGCCTCATTGCAGCCTTGTGTAGACTCAAAATGCTCTCTAAAACCCACCTAGCACTCTCCAGCAGCAGCATGCATTAGGGATGATTGGTAGCAGCAATGTGCAAACTACTTTTAAGGAAATCCTGCCTGCCATTATACTGCTCCTTGTTGAAGCACCCCTGACGAATTTTCTTGGGGTTCCGAGGAACACTCATACATGATGACCTGTTAAGAACCTGCATGTTTTGAAGATTTCGACATCATTAATCCAGATGAGAAAAAAAACCCATTTCCATTTTTTAGCTCTCTATTTCTATGAATCCAGCTGTCAGGCTCATATTCTGCAGCAGTGACCTTGGTTACTAAGCCTTGTGGCTCTTGGTTGCTTTTGCTGCAACAGGCTGGCATAGAAACAGAAGCAAGGTGTGTGTCGAACAGTAAAGAAGGTGGTGATATTGAGGGCAACACTCTAGAATAAGTGGGGTGCCAGCCTTTAAAAAGGATCATTTGTCACTTTCACCATTCCGCCTGGTCCTGGATTCTGGATAGGGTGCTTTCTGAGCATTTAATTTGCCTGGAAGCTGTTATTCCTATCAGCTGATATCTGCCTGACTCTTCCTCGTGGTGTGGGTGTGTGTTGGGGAGAGCGTTTCAGGAAGGGGTGGGGCTCCATTTCCACCAGCAGTAACAACAACAGGAGAGCTGTTTGTGGTTAGTGTGTTGCATCGTGAACCACAGGGACCCAACGGCAGCGTCAGCGACTGACCATGCCAAACATGGTGCCCACTGCGTGCCAGGCTTGTGCCGCTCTTTAATCAAACACCGTCCCTTTATTATTGTGGACTTCCTTGGATTGAGTCTCTGAGGAGGAGAGAGGGATTGCTCTGGAGAGAGATTTAAGAAAGAGTGGGCACCATGCCCTGGAAATGGATTAGCAAAACTGCTACTCTCCCGAAGGTAAGCCTTTGTTTAGGGTTGGAGGGGTGTGTGCGTTCTGTGGTGGAGATGCCAAGCCTTGTAATTGGATTTGCACATAGGAAAAGGGTGGGAATTAGTTAAACATCTCCAAATAGGGATTTGCCTTGAGCTCTGTTCTCTCTGGGCAGGATGGAATCTTTGGATCAGATCTTTATACGAGTTTTATGAACAACAACAACAACTACAGTTACTGCATGCACATGGTTCTAGCGCACATCTCTTTTGAGCAGCCTCATAGAGAGCTGCTTTGATGGAAGGAAATCCAGATCTGGCTCTCTGTGCAGCTTGTTTTCTCCCTTCATCACAGCCAGCTGGCTCAACGAGCCAGGAGTAATTTGTTCTCATGTCTACGGATGACACCAAAAGGGGGGGGGGGATATGGTGTTTCAAGGTTTTATTATCGCTTTAAAGTCTGAATATCCTATACCTCATATAATCAGAATGGTTTTTCTAATCTGTATGAAATTTATTTGACACTGAGAATCTACTTGTTTTGTGGTGTAGTCTGTAACTGAATTTCATAGGGATCTGATGGAGAATGGCCAAGTTATTCAGCTTAAAACTTTTGATTTAATGCCTGTGTGAGGCGGCACCTCCCCCACACTGCCAAGTAATACCTTAAAAATATTATTTTGGCAGTTATATCCAGCATTCAGGTATGTTGCTTGGACTTCTCTTTTGTTGAAAATCCACTGTGTGCATATAAAGGAATAAGGTTTGAGAGTTAATCAGTTGTAATAAATGGGAGCTGAGGCAAGGGCAAGTTACACTGTGTGTGTGTGTGTGTGTGTGTGTGTGTGTGTGTGTGTGTGTGTTTAGCCATTAAGACAGGTTCAGACAATGGCAGCTTATCAGTTTAAGAGGTACACCGACTAGCACTTCCTGGAGACATTTGAGTGCCTACAAATGGCATGTGCAGCCACTTGAAGCCAAGCCATTAATGTGTGATGATACCTGCATGCCACCCTGCCTGCATGAATCTGCTTGGCTGAGGGGAGGCTGTACAGTAACCTAGATGTGCTTTCTAGATGTGCCAAAGCAGGGGACCCCCCACCCCCTGCTCAAAGCAAAAGTACATCCCTTCCCTCCTGAGATATAAACAGAACTGTCCTGCCTCAGGCAGCAGATACTGAGGAGGGGAAAGGGAAAGTGATGGTGAGCTGTTGGCGGGCAGAACTGTCTGTGCTATGTGGGTTAACCTGCACCCCTTACACTAGCCTGCTGCTTCAGCTGCGATAAAGGACACTTTTACCAGTGTTGAAGTAAGATTCAATTCCTAGTCTGGTTAGGTTGTGTATATGGTGTGTGTGTGTGTAAAAATTTCCTGCATGGGACAGGTGGTTGAAACGTGTATGTGCATTTGAGGGAGTTTGCTAATGTGTATGCGTATTTTATTGTGTGTCGCTCTGTGTGAGAGAGCACGCGTATCTCTCTCTGTGTGAATGTGTATGAGGGAAAATGGTCCCCCCTCTGCATCTGCATATGTGTGAAGAATTATTTTGTAGGAGTGCATGTGGGAGAGAGGATGGGAGACTTCTAACTGCCTTCTAAAATTGTCTTCATCTGAATTTCTCACTGGATGTTAGAGATCTGAATTGTTTCAGGAGTGGCTCAGCTGCACTAGCGGTGGGTCATCATTTTTGCTTGGTGGGCCAGATCCTTATCTGCCCCTACCCTTCGCAGATACACTTTGACAGATGGGTGGGACACCATTGGCACCATGGGCAGGTTTGTTTGTTTTTGCCAAGCCTACCTGTCAAATCCCATGCACAGCACTTCCAAAGCACCTGACAACCAGCTTGTTGTTGGCCACATGGGTACCACAGCACACGAAGCTTGGCCAACCCTTTGCTTGGCACTTGGGAAACGTTGAGCATAAGGGCTTTTATAGCACTTTCCAAACAGCAGCTAGCTCAGGAATAGGCAAACTCGGCCCTCCAGATGTTTTGGGACTACAACTCCCATCATCCCTAGCTAACAGGACCAGTGGTCAGGGATGATGGGAATTGTAGTCCCAAAACATCTGGAGGGCTGAGTTTGCCTATGCCTGAGCTAGCTGTTGAGTGTTTGGGAATCACTGTGCAAAGTGCTTTGCAAGCTCTGTACTTAGCAGTTTTGCCCCCCTATTCTTGGTGATTGGGAAGCGCTTTCTGTGGGGATTAGCTGTGTGATCAAGTTTTCCATGGGGAACTCAGCTGCGAAGCCAATTGAGCAGGCTTGAACTCACTGCTCATCCGTTGAAGGGGTGGGAGCTTCAACCCTGTTTTCTGTGGGGATCAGCCACGCAGTCATGTTCCAAATGGGGAACTTCAGTGAAGAGCTGATGCAGATGAATCTGTACATGCCGCATACCAGACATTAGATATGACATTAGGTGTGATGTAGGTGGCCAAGGAAGATGGCCTTGCAGGCCAAATTGGGACCTTTGCTGGGCCAAATATGGCCCACAGGCCAGAACTTCCCCACCTCTCTGGTATAACACATGTAATCAAAGACAAACCCATAATGACCGTCTTTAGGTTCAGCATGCTGCTTTGTCCTTATTCCCTCACTTGGCATTTCCATTACTGGGACCCTATAATTCAGCAGCTGTTTTAGAAGTAGGTGATTAGATCTGAGCTCTGCAAACTCACCATGTGAGTTTGGGCATGGGAGTGTGGAGCCACCCTGGGACGAGAGTTTTAGTTACTAAAACTTTTAACAAATGCTTTTAACTGAAGATACCAAAACAAACAAGGTGTGAATGTATATTTTCCTCTCAGTCAGATCTTTCTTTAATTAGAACCCCCACTTAGTGTTTCAGATGAGGTCACAAAGTCACCAAACAAATCGAGCACATATGGAATTTTTGAGGCCATGGGAATGGTGCACAAATAGAAGCTTCCTGCTCATACAACTCACACATTTCCTCCTGGTGTTCTGTTCCATCAAGGCCCAAGCCAAGGCGAGCCAGAGTTCAGTTCCAATGGCTTGGGGAAGACCTTTCCGTTGCATAGCGTGATGTTTTCAGCTCTGTAAACCTTACTGCTGGGCTGCTCCAATATAGTTATAATGGGGCTGTTAAATTCCCTGCATCCAAAGTTTTGTAGCATCCTCCGGCAAGACTTTGCTCTCACTTGCATGTAACACTGAGCTAAACAGGCCAGATTTATATGGTTGTCCTTTGCATGGATTATTCAGTGCATGTGTGTGTGTGTGTGTGTGTGCGCGCGCACGCGCACACACACACGGACCAAACTAGTCTTTCCAGTTATTCTGAGTGCTTTGAGATTGTGGCTTTTAAATGTCCTGGAAAATCTTGGAAAAGTGTTTAGTTAGGACATCATCTTAGAGCAATATATCAGTCGTACCATAGTGAAGGTTAGTGTGCTCTACTCTCACTTTTCCAAAATCTGATGCTGCAAGCGAAGTTAGCCATCTAAGGCAGCATACCCCCCCTCCTTACGTTAGGGCAAAGCCTGCTTTTATAATCTATCTGCACTTTCTAGCCCCTCCCCAGTTAATGAACCCCTTGATTAAAAAGGTTTATCAAGACTGCATGCCCTGCTTGTGAACACAGAATATTTCACTTCTCTGTAGTGTGCAGCATCTTACGCACGAAGAAACAGTGGCTATTGTACAATTAGTCTGGGTTGGGGACCCTTTTGGGCCCCTGTGCATCAACTGAGGGGCAGGAGATTCAAATCTGCTCTGTGGAGGATTCAGGCAGAGGAAAACTTCCCCATGCATCAGCTGATGGGCAGGGAGTTCAGTCCTGCTTTCTGCTGGGATCTGCTCCCCAGCTGTGCCTCTGCCTGCACCACACCTGATGTCACATATAATGCCAGGTGTGGGGAAGGTGGGTGTGGTTTGGGGAAAATAGCCACATGTGCCAAATGGAGAACATACCTTTGGGGCTCCCCAGTTGTTAGAGCAACCCAGTGTGTGTATATAGAAGGTGAACTAAGCACTAATGTATTGTCCAAAACTAAGCCAAATCTCCATCTAATAGAAGCCGGTTAACTGGCAGGTCATTCGTTAAAAGGAGTGGTTGTGATTCATCTTCTGGAATGCCACACTTGGCAACACTGAGATCTAAATTCCTAGTTTCAAGTGATAGTGGAGTGAATGGAGCCATTCACAGCTTGCACAGAACTGATGCGCATTAAACATGTGCGGTGAACACTTTTCCTCATACACACCCCACAGTTGTCCATGGTGCTGACTGTGCCGGGCACAATGCAGTGCATGTACTAAAGCCATCCCCATGGCCTTGATCTAACCTTGGGAACATTTAAATTATGTCTTCTGAACATGGGAATATTCAGTCCTGGAACAGTTTGTCCTGCCACAACACTGACATAGCTGTGACAAGACAGTGCCTGAAAACCTGCCTAGCAGATATTCCCTTGATACCACAGATAAATTATAAGTGATCCTAGCACCCCATAGCTTTTCCTACCCTAAGTGATGGACAGAAGCCCTGACCTGTCTTAACTGAACAGATGTGACAAAGGCTAGCAGATTCTGTCCTGAGGAAATTTACTGTCATTGAATCGGAGCAAATACCTTGACTGGAAAAGGGCTCTTCAGTATCTTCATGGTAGTGATTGCAGCCTATGTGCTTGTGCAGTAAAACTGGCCTTGCATTGATATCTACTCCACCAGCCTTCCAAGCCGCTGCTATTATCTTGACTGACTTTCGAGAAAATGAAACTCAACACAGCCTTTAAATTACTTCCTGCAGTTCTCCTCCTCTTCAATCCCTGGTGGCTTTTGTTCTGTCCAGCTTGATAAATAGTCTCCTAATGATCCTTGTTAGGGCCTTGATCCCCCATGTATTTGTAAACCCCCAGCTGCTAATTAGCCAATTATCTCTGCTAGTAGGACCAAGGAATTCAGACTACAGCAGGCTCAGTCAAGGCATTGTGTGGTGTTCTGTGCTCCTTTTCCTCTGCTAAAGTAGAAGAAGCAAAATCAGCCTGGGATGTGTAACACTGGAGGTGAAGCAGTCTGCCTTTTCACCTGTGAAGGAAGAGAAACAGGGTCCCCATATCCATGGGCATAGCCAGGATTTATATGGGGGGGGGGGAATCAATGTTGGGGGAGCAGAACTGAGCTATCTGCTACACAATTGGTCAGCTAGTTAAGTATTTTTATTTACTTAGCTATACCCATGCCTATGTCACTTTAAAAAAACAACACCTTCATTGAAACAGATCCCAGGATAGCGCACAACAGCAACAATTAGAAATAATTTTCACATTCAATAAAAGCAGAACATAACCTATCAAAAAACCAATATATCAGCTGTCATAGAACAACAAGACAGCTAAAGTCCCAAATGGTAGCCCCTTTAAAAATGCCTGGGCACATTTTCCACTATAAGTAAAAACTATGGGTAAAAAAATCAAAGAAAACAGCTGGGCAAGAATGATTCTGAGCTTGAAAATTATCAGAGGGAAAAGGGTTAGGTGGTTTTTCTCCTCCTCTGTCCAATATGCATAGTCTCCCTCGCTCCATCTTTCTATCCTTCTTTTTGGTGGAGGGGCAGAGTCTCTGCAGAGGAAAAGAGCATGAGGCTTGCTGTTAGTTTGAGCTTTAATGGAAGAGACATATCTCGCCTTGGGCTTCTGCAGAGTCATATGGATGTTTCTGTCCTAAACAGCCCTTGATTGTGACAAGAGCAATCACAGAGCTCCCTCCTATGGCAAGAGGATTGTGTCATTGGTTGGTAAAGTCAACAGATATAGAACACATGCAACTTTTACGTGCCTGGATAGGCTTGCCTCAAGGAAAGGCCCTGGGGAAACACAACAAAGGTGCCGGCCTGATTTCAAGAGGGAGGGACTTCTAAAGTATGGGTGCTGCCCCACTGAAAGGTTTATTTCTTCCAAGTGCAGAGCAAGTATTATGTGGCACCTGTAACAGTGCCATTAGCATATGGGATATTTCATAAGTAGATTTTTAAAGAATTTTGTGGATGGAGACATAGGACTATCGCTTACAACATGCAAACTGATGCACAGGTACTGAGCAACAGCAGATTTTCATATTGATATGAGATATTCTTTCCTCTAGGAAAATACATGCACAGAGAACAGCCCCAACAGAAATCACCCCCCCCCACTACACCTTACATGTATCAGTTAGCTGTGCAGGTTAAGATAGTGCCTACTCTTTGCATAAATATTTCACAGCTCTTCTCCAGCCTCCTTACTGCCTGCTTGCTTTCATCTCCCTGTTTACTCTTTCCTCATGGGGCTTTTGTACGTAGTTCCTTGCCCACCAATAAGTGCTGCGTGATCTTTTGTTTCACCACTACAGCTGTCAGGATTTGGCTCTATTGAGAGGCTGTTGAACTGCCAAATGATATCTTAACTCTGTGCAGAGCTCAATTGTCACCAGTAAATTATGTCTTCCACCATCCCTCATTTCAAAACAGGAGGAGGCGAGGGGGATAGGTTTGGAAATAAAGGGGGATAGGTTTGGAAATAAAGAATTATTGTTCATTATTTATTTCATAACACATCGCTGCTCCATAGATCCTAGTGGATGCTCCTCAATTCAGACACTAAGATTTCACAGTGGCTCTTCTGTTTTGAAAGTTTGATAATCTTTACAGTAGAGGAGCTGTGTGGTGATACTTGACCCGGAGCGTTGTTCTTATTTCAACCCACAGCAAGCTATGAAAAGTACCTTCTGGCAATACTCTCAAAACTGTGGGTAGTCACAACCTTACAGCTTTAGAGAGGTAGTCTAGAGAAGATAAGGGTGCTATCAGGTAGCCTGCCAGTTATCTTGTTAGATATTTGAAGATTTTGTGTGTTGACTTTGTGGGTTGCCTCAAAGCACTTGCTCCTTGATTGAAGAGGGAGTAGCTATGGGATTAGACCTGTGGAAATCATCCCTCCAAGACTGAGTAGCTGCTCTGTTTGTCTAGGAGCAAGCCCTTTCAGTCTTCACTGAGACCAACACAAGATACGTTGGCTGCCTCAAATGATTATGGTGCATCATTTGAGAGGTGTGTGCCAGCATCTGCCATGACTGAGCATGCTGGAGCCCACCTCTTACTTTGTGTATCATTACAGTTGCCAATATGGGGAACATTTGCAACCTTGTAAAGGATTATACAGTTCCTTGGCTTCCATCATACTGGGTGTGAGGGACAATCTACCAATTGTGCCACCCCCACTTTGGATGCTTCTGCCATTAACTTGGAGCCCTGGAATTCATGGAATCAGCCTTTGACATCTAAATACATTTTAGCACAGAGCTCACTTCCAGGTCAGGTTGGGCCACCTGTAAGTATTCTTTGGGCATGAATCTGATGTACCCTTTTCCTTCCATGGAGCAATATTGGAAAGTGACTGTTAAAAAAAGATGATTTTAACTTGTGTATTTTGCTTACAAAGCCCACTCCCTACCCTCCTTTTTTTGAGGGGCATGCTCTGGATTTCATTTGCTGAGCTGTAAAATGGGAAAAAAAATCCTTAATTTGCTCCATTGGTGATGTTCAGTGAAGTAAACATTTGGTGGAAGGCAGGGTGCAGTACTGAAGACTATTCAAATACCTGAGAAGTGGGGAAAAGAAGGAGGTTGCAGTCTAACTGAAACTCCAGAACCTTAAATGCAGATGTTCCAGAATAAGCTTCTATGAAATATCTAGAACAGGGATATTTTGTGTGTGGAAGCAGAAAATATGTTTGATCGGGCTACCTTAAAGTGATATTTTCCAGGTCAGGCTAGGCAGGTCAGGCTTAGAAGCTAGGCAGAAGGAGACCAGTTGCTTCCATTCCTGCTGAACGTGTCACTCTACAGTGAAGCAAGTACTGCAGTAACATGCTTTCTCACCCTTTTGTCACTCTCGTTTTATTAGGTGTTTGCAAAGTCCCCCAAAATTATCCAGGCACGACGTAAACCCTCAAGGTAAGGCTCAGTGTTTGATGAGAGTGCTTCATGGAGAGTCTTTCTTGTGAAACTCAAAACACCAAGAAACTCAAGTGGGGTGAGCGCAGCTGTGTTCAGGTTCCGCTTGCAGGTTTCCCACAGGTATCTGCTTGGCCAGTGTGAGAACAGGATGCTGGACTAAATGGACCTTTGGCCTGATCCAGCAGGGCTCTTCTTGTGTTCTTCCACTGCTCTCTTCATAATTAGGGACATGCAAAACTGCCTCCATTACTTCCATGGATATATCTGCTGTGATGGGACGATGAGCTGCTTGTGTGTAAAATCCTAGTCCCTCAGAGTTTGGTCAAGTTTGCAAACCTCTGTCTGTAACGGAGCCCCTTAAACATGGCTCCGTCAGTCGCTGGCAGATTCCGACAGTGGTTGCTTTCGGAATCGCTTCCAACATAAAAGCTCCTTAACGGAAACACGTCTTCTGGACTCTCTGCGTGACAGTTTCCGGCGAGGAGTGGGTGTCCCTACAGGAGGTCCTGAAACCTCCCCACTGTTTTCGCTGGAAGTGTCTCTGAGCCATCCCTCCAGCTCCCTTTCCCTCAGCTCAGCTCCTCTCCCCCTACTGGTTCCCTCTTCAGCTGCTGAGTCTCTCCCAACCTGTGTGAGCCCTTTCACTTCCCTTCCTTCCGATGGCAGTTCCCTGACATCCACCTCCCCTCCAGGGCCCCCTTCATCCCCTCTCGCCCCCTCCTCTACGGGCGGTGAGGAGGCAAAACCCCGGAATGAACTTCCTTCATCTTCCGATGTCCCGAACACTTCTCTCCACCTGTTGCGGTTCCTGGTCTCGAAGTACTCCTCCTCCTCAGAGTCCATCTCCCCTTCCCCTTCCGATTCCGAGAATCCTTCCAACTCCTCCTCCTCATCGGTGGTCCCAAAGTATTCCCTCCGGAACCTCTCCACAGGCTGAGGTTTCCTTGGGAACCTTTGATGGAACGTTTCTATCAATACCTCGTCATTGATATCTTCTGCCATTACCCAAGTGTTTTCTGACTCCGGTTCTCCTTCCCACGCTACCAAATACTCCACCTGATCCCCCTTCCATCTGGCGTCGAGGATTTCTGCCACATGGCTGCTGCATTCCCTTTCTTCTATGACCGGTCCCCGAGTGGCCATCCCTTCTCGTCCCCCCTCATACGGTGACAGTAACGACCTGTGAAATACTGGGTGCAGTTTCATGTGGTTGGGTAACCGGAGCCTGAAAGCCACTGGGTTGACCTGTTGAATGACCTCAAAGGGACCCAATCTCCTGGGTCTTAATTTCTTACAACCTCCTTTGAACGGCAACCCTTGGGTTGACAGCCACACCCTATCTCCCACCCTTATGGTTTCACCTTCCCTTCGGTTCTTGTCTGCCTGCCTCTTGTATTCTTCCTTCGCCCTTTCTAAGTTGAGTTGGAGCTGACGATGGATTGCTTCCATTTCTTCTACAAAATGCTCGGCTGCCGGGACACCCCATCTCTCCCCTTCTCCCCCTGGGAAAGCCCTGGGATGACACCCATAATTAGCCACGAAGGGGCTCATCCCTGTGGACACATTCTCGGCATTGTTGTAGGCAAATTCCGCCAGCGCCAACTTTTCTACCCAGTCATTCTCTCTGTCATTGACATAACACCTCAGGTATTGCTGGAGGACCCCGTTTGCTCTTTCCGCCTGCCCGTTGGTTTCAGGGTGCCGGGCAGTCGAAAAGTTGACCTCCACCTGCAGTAAGCTCATGAGCTTCCTCCAGAACCTGGAAGTAAATTGTTTTCCTCGGTCTGAGACCACCCTCAATGGCACCCCGTGCAACCTAAAAATGTGTTCTACAAATAACTTCGCTGTCTCTTCCGCCGTGACTGCATGCGAGCAGGCTACAAAGTGGCACGTCTTTGTTAGTAGGTCTACCACCACCATGATGGCTGTTTTCCCCTTGGACTTCGGCAGATCAGTCATAAAATCTATCGACACTGCCTCCCAAGGTCGTTCTGGGGTTGGTAAGGGTTCTAATAGCCCCGCCGGTGCCCGCCTCTCCCCTTTGGCTCGCTGGCATTGCTCACACCCTCTTACATACTCCCGTACATCTTCCCTCACCTTAGGCCACCAAAATTCCCTGGTGACCAACCACATGGTTTTGTGTTGTCCAAAATGCCCCCGCCGTGGGGCTGTCGTGCAACTGCTTGAGTACCCTCCCCCTTAAGTCTCCTTCAGGGATATACAGTGCCCCTTTGTAATACAAAGCTCCATTTCTTTCCTCGAAACCCCCTGGTTCCTCTCCCTCACCCCTAAGACCTCTGAGCTTATTCTGGGCGTATTCATCATTCTCTGTTTCCTCTACCAGTTCTCTTTGTCCCACCAATGCCGCCCCACACACCCAGCGGTCCTCTGGAATGACATGTCTCTCTTCGGGTGCTCCCTCCCCCTCCAAATATTCAGGTTTGCGTGAGAGAGCGTCCGCCCTAATGTTCTCTGGGCCTGGCACGTAACAAATCTCAAAGTTAAATTTGGAGAACTCCTGGGCCCATCTCACTTGCCGTTGGTTGAGCACTCGTGCCGTCCTCCAATACTCTAGGTTCTTGTGGTCAGTGCACACTTGCACCTTATGTTGTGCGCCAATTAGCAGGTGCCTCCATCTCCGGAACGCCTCATGAATGGCTAGTAGTTCTCGGTCATACACCGTGTAGTTCCTCTCGGATTTGTTCAGCTTTCGCGAAAAAAAGGCACACGGTCTCCACTCTGACTCCTCCTTCCCTGGCTGCAGAAGCACCGCCCCAATAGCTCTGTCTGATGCGTCAGTTTCCACTCTCATCGGTTTTTGTAAATCCACATGCAGGAGTTGTTGTTCCGAGGCGAAGGCCCTTTTTAGTTCCTCAAATGCTCGCTCCGCCTCCTCAGTCCAAACGAACTTCTTCTTACTGCTGAGACAGTCCGTAATGGGCGCCGTCAGGTGGGCAAAGTTTCGGATGAACTTACGATAGAAGTTCCCAAATCCTAGGAACCTCTGCACATCCTTCCTTGTTTTGGGTGTTTTCCATTCCAGCACCGCCTGGACCTTGCCGGGATCCATGGCCAATCCCTTGTCTGACAGGCGATACCCCAGGAATTCCACCTCCTTGGTATGAAACTGACACTTCTCCAGTTTCACCCACAGCTGGTTGGCTTGCAGCCTGCTCAACACTTCTCTGACGTCTCTCACATGCTGCTCCTCATTCTCAGAATACACCAACACGTCGTCTAAGAAGGCCACACAATTCTTGTAAAGCAAAGGCCCCAGGACGTGGTTCATAAACGATTGAAAGCACGCGGAGCCTCCTTGTAGGCCGAAGGGCATAACTAAATATTCAAATGCCCCCAAAGGGGTGAACATGGTGGTTTTCCATTCATCCCCCTTCCTTATTCGTATCAGGTTGTACGCCCCCCTTAGGTCCAGTTTAGTAAAAATCTTTCCCTTCCTGACCCTTGTCAAAATGTCGTCAATCCTGGGCATAGGGAAAGCCACTGGTTCTGACACTGCATTTAAGGCCCTGAAGTCACACACAAGCCTCGGCTTGTTCGTGTTTTTTTTTATCCACAAAAAACACTGGGCTGCCCCCCACCGCCCTGGACTCTCTGATGAACCCTCTCTTCAGGTTCTTGTCAATGAACTCTCTTAGCTCCTGCATCTCTCTGTCTGACATGGCGTACAGCTTGCCTACAGGGAGCTGTGCCCCAGGGAGTAAATTGATTTGACAGTCAAAGGGTCTATGCGGGGGTAGTTGGTCAGCTTCCCTTTCGCTGAAGACGTCGCGGAGATCTGCGTATTGTCGTGGTACCTTCACGTTCTCCGTTACTTCAGTCCCTGCTAGGGTGGCTTGGGCCCCTGCCAAACCCTTTCCCTCTTTGCAGTGTTCTAAGCAATGTGCTGAACCAAAAGAAACCACTCTCTGATGCCAGCCCACCAGCGGATCATGTAACGCTAGCCAGCTCATCCCCAATATAATGGGAGCTCCTCCCAAGGTGGCCACATTAAACGCTATCAGTTCGGTGTGCCTTGCCACCTTCATTATCATTGGGACGGTCTGCAAGCTGACTTCTCCTCCCAACAGCTCCCTGCCATCGATCGTGGTCACCTGCAGGGGGTTGCTTAAAGGGATCGTCTGTATCTGGTGTTCAGCTGCAAACTCTTTGCTCATGAAATTGCAGGAGCTGCCTGAGTCCAACAGCGCCTTTATCTTTAGAGGGTGTCCGTTTGGCAGCTCTAGCGCCACTTCTATCACTAGGGCGGGTTTAGGAGGTTCTGGCGTGGGCACTTTCACTGCTCTTTGGCCTGGCTGCTGTGCCCCGACGGTGGCAGCCAGGCGTTGGCTTTTACTTGCTTCGGTATTTCTTCCTCTCTTCCCTCCACAGCTCCTACCATCCCTTGCCATTCCTTCCTCTGGGGGCAGACTCTGGCAAAGTGACCTGGCTGTTGGCAGAGATAGCATTTCCGGGCGCCTTTTCCCTCCTTCTTTCCCCCCTCACTGGGCTTTGAAACTGCGCGCGCGCGCGCGCTGTTCCGATTTCCATCGGCTCTGCCGGCGGGAAAGTTGGCTCTGGAATGTCTGGAATGCGGAACTCCTTCCAACGTTCCCCCTTCCCTTCCCGCCTCTCCAATGCTCTCGCCTCCTGGCGCGCTCCTATGGTCAGCGCTGATTTGGTCAGCTGGTCCATAGACTCCGCCCTGGGCGCCCGGGAAAGTTCGTCTTTCACAGCCGAAGAAAGCCCTTCTTCAAAGAGCATTTGAATGGGTTCCGCCGATAGATCCCACCCCAATTTATGGATCAACATGGTGAACTCAGTCCAGTACTCACGGACAGATCGGCTCCCCTGTTTGCAAGCCATTAACTGTCTGCGGACCACTCCCTGTTCAATATCGCTGGAAAACATCAGATCCATGGCGCGAAAGAACTTCATCGTGTCCTTTAGGACGTCACTATTCGCTGCCATCAGGGGTCTAACCCAGTCTCTCGCCCCCTTTTCAAGATGCCCAATCACGAAAGCCACTCGTGATTCCTCGTCAGGGAATTCATCAAACTGCAGATTGAGGGCATATTGCATCTCTGTCCGAAAGCCATGATAGTCTTTGGGCTCCCCCCCAAACTTCTGCACCAATCCTGGTACCTTTCTGACGAGCTGGGTGTCTTTCCCCTTTTTGTCTGCATCCTGAGCCCTCCTCTCCTCAAGCCTCGCCGTCTGCAGCGCTAGCTGGACCTCCAACACCCGGTACCTTTCTTCCAGGCTTGGACCCGCTCCAGCTCCTGCTTCTCCGGTTCCGGCTGGGTTGCTCATGATGCCTTCTCCTGCACAAGCTGCTCACGAAGACTGTCGGAATGCTGTGATGGGACGATGAGCTGCTTGTGTGTAAAATCCTAGTCCCTCAGAGTTTGGTCAAGTTTGCAAACCTCTGTCTGTAACGGAGCCCCTTAAACATGGCTCCGTCAGTCGCTGGCAGATTCCGACAGTGGTTGCTTTCGGAATCGCTTCCAACATAAAAGCTCCTTAACGGAAACACGTCTTCTGGACTCTCTGCGTGACAGTTTCCGGCGAGGAGTGGGTGTCCCTACAGGAGGTCCTGAAACCTCCCCACTGTTTTCGCTGGAAGTGTCTCTGAGCCATCCCTCCAGCTCCCTTTCCCTCAGCTCAGCTCCTCTCCCCCTACTGGTTCCCTCTTCAGCTGCTGAGTCTCTCCCAACCTGTGTGAGCCCTTTCACTTCCCTTCCTTCCGATGGCAGTTCCCTGACATCTGCCTTGCTTAAAATTGATAACACATGTTCAAGATATTTATCTGCAAAAGCTAATACACTTTTTTTTAAAAAAAAAAACAACAACAAGGGTAGGGTTTCCCCCAGATAGTTATTTGACATGTTAGTTCATGTGTTCAGATCTGCTGCTATACTGCTTTGTTCTCATTTAAAGGCACAGAGATTTAGGATATGTTGTGCATGGCTCCCAGCTGAAAGGCAAGGAGTAACTGAAAGGAGTAACTGGAACTGAAAGGGGTAACCTTAAGAATATAATAAGAGCACTAAGAGAACAGGCCAAAGGCCTATCTAGTTCAGCATCATGTTTCCTATAGTGGTCAACAGCATGTCTCTTGGGAGCCGAAAAGGGCAGTCACTCTCTTCTGCTATTTTCTCCCAGTAGCTAGTATGTTGCCTCTGATGCTGGAGGGAGCCTTTGCATATGCACCCATGCTTCTTCTTAGAAAGAGCACTTACTGGCTTACTCTTGAATAGGGTGCAATGACAATTTTTGTTTCCTATTTATGTTATTGCCAGAAGACTATTTTCAGGGTGCATATTAACATCCTGCACAATAGGGCAGCGCTTGTTTTTGTTCTACTTCCCCATGAATCCACAAACATTTTTGGACAAAGGGTTTCTTAATTCAGGATGCTTGTTAAAAGCTGGAAAATGTGTTTCCTTGTGGCCCTACGCTTGCGTTACATGGTGTCAGTGCTGACATCCAGTGTTTGGCTTAAATATTTCCCCTTCTCCAAACACACATGCACTTATAGACATTATGCAACAATACTTCTTTATGGTGCTGTATTCCTTGGTTGGAATTATTCCCACAGCAGTTTCTCTGGTTGCTGCAGTCTCTGGGTATCCCCAGATTTCTTTCTCTGCATTTTGCACCGGTCATCCTGCACAATGGAACCATATTCTGCCATGCAGTATTTCAGTGAAAGAAAAGCTCAAAGAGAATGTTGAGAATGGTCTCTCTCTTCCTTGGAGCCACAGTATGGCCTCACTCCTGATAAGTGTTCATAAGCACACATGATGATGATTTAATTAAAATCTCCATGGAACAACTGCACTTTAAAAAATGTTCAGAAGCCCACTTGAAAAAACCCTGTGAATGTCCTCTAAAGTTGTCTGCAGAAGCAAAGTGAAACAAGTTTGTGTATTTATTACTGCTAACAATAATAGTTTATTAATCACCTTCCACCCAATTGTGTCATGGTGATGTGCAATAAACAAAAACCGGGAGGAAACAGCTGATACATTTAAAATAAAACTAACACAATACAGAACAGAAACTCATGCCAAAGACCCATTCTGGGAAAGCCTGCTGGGGAACCAATGGTTTCTGGAAAGGGCAGATAGTGGGCACCTTTGTACCTCAACAGGAATGCTGTTCCACAGAACAGGCAGCCATGCTAAAAGTCCTGCTCCAGATTACTTGCTTTGCTTGCTCCACCAGCCTGCTGGAATATTTCTCGATTCTGTCCTCACCCCAGGTGCTGGTGGCAGCAATAGCAGCAGCAATGGTTGCTTGCTCCACCTGCTCAATTGGGACTTCTTGGACTTCCCTTGCCGTGTTGAAGCTTGACTGCACAACAGACAAGTGCAAGTAAAGTAAAATGATGTGTATATACACACACACACACATACATGCACACAGATGCACAAACAGTGCTAGGGGAAGATTACACAGACAGACTTTCCTATCTTTATACCTTTGTTCTTTCCTCTCTGCCATTGACGGTTTAGTTGCTTCTCTTTGCCCTAGGAGCTTGAGCCTAAACCAGGCCATGGAGGATACTTGTGAACTAGACCTGGTGTATGTCACAGAACGGATCATTGCTGTCAACTTTGCAAGTTTGTCGGAGGAGCAGACCTTCTCTAGCAATCTGAAGGAGGTGGCACAGATGCTGAAATCCAAGCATGGGGACAGTTACCTGGTAATAAGAGTGGGATATTTTAATGCATTTTTAGTGTCTTCAGAAAAATGCTGGAAGCAACTGTATTCTGTGAGCATTGAATTCTGACATCATTAGCTATATTCTATTTCCCACAAATGCACCATATCAAAGAAGTCCAGACTTTCTTTTGTAATTGGTCTAGACCTAACTCATTTTCCTGGTCATTGATGAAGCCCTTCTTTACTGATTTCTACTTTTCAAAATTTCATTGTGGTTTTGTGTCACAACATCTCTAAACCCCTTTCGCCATAGACAACGCTGCTGATTCTGTCCACTAGGTGGTATTCAACCAGGATTTACTCAAAGAACACTTAGTTATGTTCATTAATGCCAATGGGTTTACTCTGAGCAAACCTTAGTTGAACGCCACTCATTTTTGTTGTTAACGTAATGCTGGCAGCTTCAAAATCCTGAAAGCCCACCTCATTCACAAATCCATTTCATTTTCCATTCAAGTAAATTGCAGAAAATATATGGGTGCCTAAGCAGTACATGGAGCTAACTCTGAAAATCCATATTATCATTATTATTTAGTGTACAGCTCATGATTGCAATTCCAGGAAGAGGAAGCACATGTGCATGTGTGTGTTTGTGGTAGTGGTGGGGGAGAAACATGTCATAGCCTTGGAATCCTTGGATGCTCCCATTCAGGTTTCTATCATATTGTTGTCCACAGGCCTCCACCTCATCAACCAACTCATCTAACATGGTTTATTTCTTTCCCATCCACTAGCTTTTTAACCTGTCAGAGAAGAGGCATGACATCAGCAAGCTCCATTCCAAGGTAAGATGGAGATGCTTATTGATAAATCAGGTTTTTTGGTGGAAAGGGTGAAAGAGAGATATCTGTGACAGGCTGGGGAAGAAAACTCTATGATACTCAGGGTCCCTTCCAGCTATATAACTCTATGAACCTAAACATGCTACAATTCAACCTCCAGATCTACTTCCCCTCAGTTGTATGTAGTTTTTGGCTCTGGGCTTCAGTCTCAGAGGGGACTGCCTGAGTTGTTCCTGTTCTGCTTTTTGGAGTTCCCTCTAATGTGCTGCTCCTTAAGCCTTTTGTATGTGTACTTCTCTCTGCATGTTTGTTTTGTCCACTAATCCAACCATGCTGCTGCTGTTTTTGGTTGCCAAAGAAGCTGTTCATCCATCTAAGGCCAGGCACATGGCTGAAATTCTTTGCCTGCCTCTCTGCTCTGAAGGAACAGCTAATGTTGCAGGTTTGCCACCACGTGTATCAAAGGACAGTGGAAGCAGGTTGATATTGCTAGGTTGGCAAGTTGTAGTCAGGCGGGGAGCCAGGGGCAAAATACCACTCTCCTAGAAATTTCTGGGACAGAGATAGGAAGTGGTTTCCTTCTGCAAGCAAAGGCTCTAGCTTCACTTGTCAGAAATCACAGCAAAGCAAAAAGACGAGATATAAGTATTGGAAATTGGGATATGACTGCAACCTAGCATTTACTGTATATAAGCTTTTGATGGTGTTCAAAGTACTTCATCTAAGCAGTCTTTAGAACAACCCTGTACAGTAGGTCAATATTATTACCCCCCTGTTTCAGAGCAGGGTAGAAGCTGAGGCTGAGATAATAGTGGCTTGCCTTGTGAGCTCCTGGCAGAGCCAGCCATGCTCGTAGTCAACACATGAGTATGCACAAAGATCCATACTGTAGGATGGCCAATTATTCATCAATGAAGGTTGTTAGCATTGGCAGTTCTGTATGCAAAATATGGCCTTTGCAAAGTTTTTCTGGAAGCTCTTGAGATGTTCTTAAGGAATGTGCTCAGAGCTCCCCAACTTTCTATATAAACTCAGCCTCAAAACTCTGTAAAGTGGATTACGCCATGAAGTACTATGGGAACTGGGACGCGGGTGGCGCTGTGGGTAAAATCCCCACGGCGGGGTGCGCTCCCGTTGTTCGGTCCCAGCGCCTGCCAACCTAGCAGTTCGAAAGCACCCCTGGGTGCAAGTAGATAAATAGGGACCGCTTACTAGCGGGAAGGTAAATGGCGTTTCCGTGTGCGGCGCTGGCTCACCAGATGCAGCTTGTCACGCTGGCCACGTGACCCGGAAGTGTCTTTGGACAGCACTGGCCCCCGGCCTCTTAAGTGAGATGGGCGCACAACCCCAGAGTCGGACACGACTGGCCCGTACGGGCAGGGGTACCTTTACCTTTACCTTACTATGGGAATTTCTTGTCTTTTCATGCTGCCTCAGAATCTTGTGCCTGAATTGAGCTAGCCTCATCCTGCCTAATGGCCTTCAAAACTGGGATTTGTTGTTGTTGTTTAGTCTTTTAGTCATGTCCAACTCTTCATGACCCCATGGACCAGAGCACGCCAGGCACTCATGTCTTCCACTGCCTCCCACAGTTTGGTCAAACTCATGTTGGTAGCTTCGAGAACACTATCCAACCATCTTGTCCTCTGTCGTCCCCTTCTCCTTGTGCCCTCAATCTTTCCCAACATCAGGGTCTTTTCCAGGGAAAACTGGGATACCTTTGTTCAATAGCAACATCTAACCAAAAATGTACCGGGGGAGGAATCTTCATCTTCTTTAACACTTTCCTTTCTTCTTCGTCTTCCTCTTGCTTGGAAACCTCTGCTCTCCTTCCGCCACAGGTGCTGGATTTCGGATGGCCTGACTTGCACACACCTGCCCTGGAGAAGATATGCAGCATCTGCAAGGCCATGGATACGTGGCTCAATGCTGATCCTCACAATGTGGTGGTTCTGCATAATAAGGTGAGAGAGAAGCGAAGGAGTTTTCCCTGCAGAGTTTCTATGTGGTTCCCTCCTCTGCTTAGTTGGAAAGGACAGGATAGGTGGCTGTGTGAATGACAGCCATTTGTTTTTCACTTCTGTGTTTGTGTGTGTTTTGGGGGGCGTGCGGGGGTTATTTGGTTGTTGTTTTTATTTTGATTATATACTTTGAGGTTTTATATTCTGATTTTGTTCTGTGACCCGCCCTGAGACCTCCGCGTATAGGGCGGTATATAAATTCAATTAATAACACCACCACCATTTGAACCTGGCATCTGAAACTTACCAGGGATGGTGCCCGCCTGATTTCTAATGGGAAGGAATTCCCTAGAACTGGGTCTACTACATGGAAGGCATGAGTCCTCATTGCCATAATTTGTGCTTCTGGTCTATGGGAGACCATTAATATGCTCCCCCAGATCATCTCAGTGATTGGCTTAGGACACACAGGGTCAAGCAAGCCTTCAGGTATCCATTGCCTAACTTTTGCAGGGGTTTTGTACATTAGTGCAACCTGGCCTAGTAGCAGATGGAAAAGAAAGTCCACCCTCCCTTTAGCAAGCCTATGACAAACACACATGGCCAGACTGGCAAGTGAATTTTATTTCTCCATGGCAGCTGTGGGCAGTAGAGTGGCTTCACAGAAGGCACATGCAGGCTGTGTGGTGCATACAGATCTCTCCTCTAGTACCTCCCTGCCCTCATCATCTGTCTTTCTCTGCCTAATGGTAGGAGCAGCCCTGACGCTGCTGGTATTGCATTAATGATCATATTTGCATTGTTGTTATATTTGGACATTTTATTCCTTTCATTGCTTATGTATGAGGATGGAGAGTGTTGTTGCTTATAAAAGGATTCTTGCTATTTTGTTCAGATCATTAAACTTCAGTCAGAAATGCAAGCAGTGGAAAAAGGAAGCAGTTAACTTCTATGCCTGTAATGGGAATCAGAAAGTATAATGTGTATAAGAGAAGTGTGTATATGGAAGAATAGTATGGGAGTAAAGATGGGAGTTGGATGGGGATTAGGTATTTAGCAAGCTGTGAAAGGAGAAGGAAGCATATCTTTATAGATCACTAGACTTCTGTGATGAAAATGCATATGGATTTGATATGCATCAGCTAACTGTGGAAGATTAATCAAATACCTTTTAGATTATAGTTTGGGGCTTTCTACTGCCTTTGGATTTCTGCTGTTGGTGGTGTAGTCCTTTGTTCTGAAATCTGCATGGAACCCCTTTGGAGAGATTGCTTGAGATTTTTGGAATGAGGTGCCAAGAGTATGCTGATGACATCCAACTCTGATGGCTTTTTCAGATGTGATTTTCCTGGGTTTAAAAACCATAATTAAGCCATGAAAGTCTGTAGGGCCTGCACATTTCTCTCTCCCTTTCTCTCCCTTTTCTCTCCCTTGGTCCTGGTCAGTTTACATTGCAGTTTCACATCATGTCCAAAAAGGCGGAAATATGACTTAATGCCAACTTATTAACCAGGATCTTAAAGCCAAATCAATCCAGCAAGGTTACTGTTTTCCCCAGGCCATTTGGGTGTGCAGTGCAATTTATCTGCCACTTCAGTTTTTATTTTAGTGCTTTTTTATGAGTTTGGGTCCCTTTTTATGTTTTTGCTGTATTGTATTGAATGTTACTGTGTTTTATGTTTTTATGCTGTAACCTGCTTTGGATTGATCAGAACAAACTCTGTGCACAGTTTTAAGTACAACAGATAAAACAAAATAGACCCTGACAACAGATTCAGAGTCATACTACATGCAGCAGGGCAGCCATGCTTATTTGTGAATCTGCCCAGCTTGCTTATGGAGCAGGATTGGGGTGACGCCCATTTTAAAAATTGAAACAGAGTACATAGATGAGGGATGTTGGTGCTAACTTCTCCCCAATGTACTTCCTTGCCCTCCATTTCTCCACTGTTCCTTTCAAGCTTCCAGCACTGGAGTTGAATTGAGAGAGAGAATTGTTTGAAGCACAGCTAGCTTATGTTGTACCCTCCAGGTCAGGGTGGTCCAATACATGGCCCAAAGGCCCTCAGCAACATTTGACCCTTGTGCTGAATTCCAGAAAGGTGCTGGGTTTTGGGAAAGAGGCGTGAGGGCTCTGATAGGGTCCTAGAGTCCACTCCTCCTTCCCAAAGCCTAGTTAGTGTTTCCCAGCTTTGGGAATGAGGTGGGAGGACTCTGGGACCCTGCCAGAGCCTTGCACCTCCTTCCAAAGCCTGGAATTTCCCTTACCTGGCTTTGGGAAGGCAGTGCAAGGGCTGGATTGGGTGGGTGTCCCTGGGCTCCTTTGGGAGGAAGACTGGACAATAGATAGAAATAATAAACATAATACCCAATAGTTTCAGGGTGAAGCAGATAGGTATGCACAGATCTCCATTATCCACTGTACTACAGCAGCTTTCTCATTTTAAAATAGCTCTCTGGTTAGACATTGAGCAGTTTGTGTTTTGAGGTATGACAGTGGGTGCACCAGTTTCCTCTGAAAAGTCTTTTCTTCACAACGTGGAGATTGGATTTATGAGAGGATGCCACAAAATCAGAGCTCTCTAAGGCCTCTTAGATTCCCTGCAGGTCAATTGGTGTCAAAGGGAACAGCGACATCTATTGACCGGCCTTTCCTTCCTGGTGGAAAATGCATTGTAAGGAGTAATCGAGAGTGAAGTGGAATCAACCAGCCAGTTTCTCCCTGCCAGCCAACATAACCTTTGATTCTTTTAATTTCCAGTAATAGGCTGCCTGGTCTGAATGGAGCCTGCTCCTCTCAAAAGCCTGGACGTATCAGTAGGACATTGTTCCATGGAATGCTTGAGAAATTAAACCTTTGCAAATGCCGATATGAATTGACCTGATTTGGACCTTCTGGACCAACATGTAGATTGGAACTTAATTACCCACAGCCTTTCATGTTTCCTGAACGTTCTGACAGAGTTCTTGGTGCAAAAATGTAGCAAGTTACATTTGCAAATGTGCATTTTGAGAGAAAACACATTTTTAAAATAGGTATTCAAATGCACCTTTTTGTGTGACTTTTTAAATAAAAAGAATGCAGAGTGATGTGGAAATAAGTGTACATAGGCAAAACCGACATGGATTGAATATTGTTGTTCTATTCACTTTGGAGAGATCAGACCTTTTAGTGGAGATGGATAGCTGCTTGCTCTTTTACAAGACTTTCTTACTGGTCACTCTAAACCACTTGTTTTGCTTATGTCTTCTGCAGGGGAACAGAGGCCGGACAGGAGTAGTTATTGCTGCCTACATGCACTACAGCAACATTTCAGCCAGGTAAGAGAGCCTCATGCTATGTTGCATGAGGGGTGGTGAAGACTGTAGTTTTAGTGGTGAGAGGTAAAGTGGAAGAAGGAACAGGCTATTCTGGAGTCTCTGCAACTTTAGCATGTCTGTTTTGATCATAGCAGTCCAGAAAACAACCTTGGAATGTACTTTCCTGAAGCAAAGTCCCAGATCACCCATCCTAATACAGGCACTCCAGTCATGCTCTTGTGCCGCATCAAAGCTGGTGTTGATTATAGAACTGTTCTATAGAACACAAAATACCTAATGGGAAATAGCTCTTGTCTGGCCATTCTTCTGTGAGTGGGAGAAGTTTCCCACAGTGCTTTGGCTTCTGGAGAAAGCCTTTCTGTTTGGTTTATATGGGAACGAAGGGCCCCAATGAAGCTTCCTGCTGGCCAATTCTCCAGGGAATGAGCTTGAAGGGAGGTGGCCAGAGAGAGTGACTGGAGGACAAGGCCAACAAAGAGGGATGAGAACATGCATTAGGGCCACTGAGTTGGGGTGCAGAAGCTTTGATCTTCTGGGTCTCAATTTTTTTGGTCCCAGAGGGGTCAGTGAAAAGGAAAAAAGTTTGTTATAGTTAGGCTGAGACCATTTCCTGCTCTACAAGTTGAGGCAGAATCTCCAGTAAGTGACAGTATTATATACGTACTATACTAGAGAAAGAAACATAAAGCTGTGATATATGCATTGCTCTACTGAGGATTGGCTTATTGCATCAGTACCTCAATTGACTTATTGCATCAATACAGTCAATTGGCCAAGGCAGTCAATTAACTTATTGATAGGATGCCTAGAAATGTCATCATTTTTCATTTGAAACAAAACATTGGGCAGCATGATAACCCATCCCATGCATGTCTATTCAGAACCCCTACTGAATTCAATTGGATTTGTTCCCAGTTGGGTGTGTATAGCCAGTGTTGTGCCCTATCGATGTTATTGGGCTGCAGCTCCCATCAGCCCCACTCAGCATGGCCAATAGGCAAAGGTCAAAGAACTCCAGCAACATATGGAGGGCAGCATGTTAGCTGACCTGGGATTGCAGCCTGAAATCCCTATTGAAATTCCCTATATCAATTATTGGGGAAGAAAGAAGAAACCTCTTCTTACTTGGGGCCTCTCTTTTTTTCCAGCTCACTTATGAACTTTCCCCCTTTCCCATGGAATATGTCTGTGCCAAACTCTTTTCTTTATTCCACAGTGCAGACCAAGCTCTGGACCGGTTTGCCATGAAGAGGTTCTATGAGGACAAAGTGATCCCAGTGGGGCAGCCATCGCAGAAGAGGTTAGTCTGGAGGGCAGGCTGGTGAGGGTTTTCCGCCTTCTATTGAGTGTGGGCTGATTTTGTTGTGAGACATTCAGAATGGATGTCTTTATGGCTATCATAGTGTAGATATCAAAGCTCAGGATGTTTCTCATGTTGCAAAAAAACACTCTGTTTAGTGTTGAATTTCTGAAAGTAAGATACCTATTGGACCTGCAGTGTATTTTCAGTCAGTTTCACTAGGTGGTGCTGGAGCCAGTCATGATGAGTCTTTGGTTTTTAATGGGCAAATGTTCCTCTGTCTTGTAGCCACTACCGACATCTCAGCATAAGCTCTCCTTTTTAAAGGGCGTTCCAGCATCAAAATATGATCAAAATATGAACTTTGCGTTACATAATATAAATACATTTTTCATGTCTGAAAACAGTTGCCCCGCAAATAAAGTGGAACAGGGGACGAGTCGTTCTGCTGTAGACCCCTGAAGTAAATCAGAACTGATTAGTTAACCATTGGCACTCTAGATAATGCATACAGAAGAACTGAAAAGACTTAGGTCGGCACCTCCATTTTTTTGTGTGAAGGGTCCCCACTTCCGAGTAGCCTATGGGCATTTGATTGGTTCTCCTAGTGCTGTTGGGACTATATCCAGTGGCTCTGTTGACTACAGAAATATGTCTAGGCACCCAGGCTATGTTTCTAGGTTAGCCAGAAATGGAGACACCAGGACTGCATAAAGCAGCCTCTTAACAAGATTTCATCCTTGTGAATGTTATACTACAAATGAAGATACCTGTCCAAGCCCAGAACTGCACTAGCAAGATTTGACACCAAATGTATATCTGGTTGGTATTTTAGAATATTAAGACTAAAAAGAACCAAACTTGTGCCAACAGCTGTCAGGAAGATTATTCAAAAACAGGCCCTACAGTGCCTAAAGCCAGGGAAGGCAACACACTAATTCCAGACAAGTTCTGCTGAGCAAAAATCTTTCATGCCAGCTTCTGAGATATCTTAAGAAAATCATGAAGCACGTTTAAAAAACAAGCAGATTTAGAGACTTGTGACTGAGACTTTAGTATAAATCACTATGAGAGAATTGCCCAGTTTCACAGACTGTTTGCAGAGGGCAACTTTTCTTCATTGAATCATTAGTCTTTTAAGAGGCTCCAACTCACCTCCTGACTACTATTGTGGTTTCTTCCCTAGGTATGTCCACTACTTCAGTGGTCTGCTGTCTGGCACCATCAAAATGAACAACAAACCCCTCTTCTTGCATCATGTCATCATGCATGGAATTCCCAACTTTGAGTCTCAAGGAGGTAACTGGCCTTTTCCAACCCAGCCAACATCATGCAAACATAGCTGTTGTGAGGCTGAAAGATAACAATGTCAGTTAGTTGATGAGGAATCCCGTAATTTGTAATTCTCACTACGGACCGACAGATACAGAAGAACAAAGTGACAGTATATTCAGTAGATAGAAAAGACTGCGCCATTGTAGAATGCAGGGTGCAGATCATGTTTTTAAATGTCCTCCTCCATTGCAAATTTCTTGCAAGCAGAAAGCCAAATCAAGGAAAGGGCACATTAGGAACCATTTTCCTTGACATGCTAGTTTTCTGTTTGCATGGATTTCTTTTTCTTCCTTTTTTATCTGGAGGAGGATTCAGAAGTGGTGTCCTACATGCCTAACCTGAAGTTGTACAATTTGTTTTACCACCTTATACTGCAACATGATAGGGCCACTCACAGCCACAACTGTCTTCCTTTAACCCATTGCTCTTGCTTTCAGCAGCTTATTTTGGCAGCTTCTGTTGGTTTTATCACATGGAATTGGAGCAGACGTTCTCACATGTTCCAAGTCAGCTCAGATTCATCCATCTACTTGCAGTAAAATCCATTTTAACATCCTTGGGCCGAATGTTCTTGCAGTTATTCAATTCCAGCTCAGGATGTTTGATAAGAGCATAAGAACAACCCTGCTATGTAATTTCCAGTGTTCCCTCTACTTGTGTATCATGCCCCTAGGACACTGCAAAGCAGTGGAACAACAGTTTTGTGTCACCTTAAATTTTATTATGACATCAACTTCTATGAACTAGAACCTATGAATCAGATGCTTGAAATGTAACATTTACTTGGCAGGTATGTATATGCATATGGGGGAGGGATTGTAAGCAGTGAGATCAGAAGGAATTGAAATAGAAAATAGTGCAGATAGTGACAATTCAATTAGAGCTAGAATGCCTGCAAGATCAGCACAGCTACTTTTTACAACAGCAGTGCTAGGTGATAAAACAATCCACTTGACAGAGCCACGCTAATTAACATCTGTAGAGGGGAAGGAAAACATCAACTCTATTCAGATCCAAATGAACAGAGTTGAACTTCCAAAATCCATATCAGTCTAATACCTTTATTAGGCCAACTAGAATGCCTCAAAATAGTATGCAAGCTTCTGACTTATCCAGATCTATTCATCAGCTCATGGTAAACAGAGTGGGGATAGAGAAGAGAATATATCTGATCACAGTCTTAAAGCAGAATGTGGGAGGCTGTAGTGGGAGTTCAAATGAGGCTTTGTTAGCTGTTATGCAGGTTTTAGGTTGCACCTGGAATTTTGTGGCAGTTTGGTTGGCCTAATAAAGGTATTCCTCTAATAAGGATTTTGGGCTTTCCCCCATGAGCCAATATGGTTATCTTTTCTTTTTGTGCAATTGTTATTACAATTTCTGGTTTCTCCTAGTTACTTTGACTGCACTGAACTCCCCACCCCACCCCCTTGCTGTTGTTTGTTTATATTGTTTTACTGTTTTTATTGTACACCACTGATATCCTTAGGGAGAAAGAGTAAAAGGACGATGATGATGTCAGGCAGTTTCATGTTGGAGCCACTTGTTTTTCAAGTACTGCCACTTTAAGATGAGTTGCAGAGTGTTCTGGGAGATTGAAATGTTACTGTACTGGGTTATATTGCTGTTTCAGATGCCAGATTTGTGTCCATTTATTCTTTAGCATAGGAACTGATATACACATGGTACCACAAAACTCTTCTTTGGTTTTGCTGCAACAGTTGTAAATCATCACAAGAATGGGGTGATCCATTCTGTGACACCAAGACCCAGCTTTCAGCCGTCTAGATCTATGTGGTCCTACACACAGCACTCTTTGATAACTTTGATACACACACACACACACACACACACACCCATACACACCCCCATCTAATGTGAATGTTCTGGGCCTACAGATTGGATGTACAGTATTATTTATCTGAATTTGGCTGCCCAACAGAAAGCTGCACTAGTTCTTTTGGTTTTCTGTCCTCTGGGCTTTAGGCGCACAGCACACCTTTGCAACAGAGAGAGCTGGGCAGGGGAAATTAGGCAGTACATTCAGGGAGATACCTGAACCCCTTATGCCTCCAAATATAGGAGGAGCCTGCTGTTTGTGCCCGTGTTCTTTTCCAGGGCATCTGTCAGTGTCACAGACCACGTCTTGTTGGCTGCAGGGTCACTGGAAAGCTCTCCTCCAGGCGAGACTGTTTGTCTTGGCCTCTTGCTGTTTGTTTTCCCTTCTCCAACTAATCTCCCTGACTAATGAAGGTCTTTTTCTCCCTGTCTCTGATTTATGTTTCTTAGGCTGCCGGCCCTTCCTCAAGATATACCAAGCTATGCAGCCTGTCTACACATCTGGAATCTAGTAAATATTGCCCTGGAATTGGCACTTCTTTTTTTTATTCCCAGCACTCGTTTCCCCTGTGTTCCTTTCAGACCAATGGGGTGGGGACTCTGTCTGAATCTTGGGTAGAGGTGGGATCTGGGAGGGTTCTCATTGCACATCATTTGTCCTTTGCTCTAACCTACCTTGCCAGGAACCTGCCAAGAAAACCATAAAGGAGGGAGACCTATTGAACTGCATAGGCATAGCAAAGGGCAGGAGAAGATATTATGGACATACTATCACCCATGAGAGCAGCATTTAAGACTCTCTGCATGTGACACTTAATTTTTCCTCCATGTGGGAAAAACATCATCTACTAAGTAGCCTTTGGTATGTCTACAGGGTTAAGCTGTTTTCAGCTCAGTATAACTTTTCTCCCAAGGAAGGTGGCAAATTGTTGGTCTATGAAACA
This sequence comes from Podarcis pityusensis, assembly GCF_964106645.2. Classification (NCBI taxonomy): domain Eukaryota; kingdom Metazoa; phylum Chordata; class Lepidosauria; order Squamata; family Lacertidae; genus Podarcis; species Podarcis pityusensis. Next base: position 87,799,952 of record NC_138028.1, read on the forward strand.
GCTACAGGTCTTAATTGGCTATTCTTTTTTAAAAAAAAAATGGCTACCAAGATGAATTTTAACTGAGGGCTTACTTATATTTAATCACTTAAATATAAAAGTTCATATTTAATAAATCTACACTAAAACTTTAGATGTGTTTTATTCAAAAGGAAATTTGAGATTGAAAGAAAGGCAGTCTTCAATACCTTCTTTTTTGTTTTCAAATCAACAAGTGTGTCATCCAGTTTCAACCTCACCCATTAAAATTTGTCCTGACTGATTTTTGACCTGCGAAAGCTTTGGTTGATTCTTGTACTGATTGAATCTCTGGTTGCAGAGCAGCAGCAGCAGCAGCATTGAATGAGCTGAAAGAGTTCTGCAAACATTTGTCTAGACATATGCAGCACTGAAGGGAAGGATTAGTACCTGTTTATGGAGTAGCAGCTTCCATATTAAGAAACTTCAGAAGTGGAAGTGCTGAGTAGATTGAGTAAAGGAGGTTAGGATTGTGCAAACTAGTCATGTTAAATTCTGGGACAAGATTTTGTGAAGACCATACAAGCTTTCTCATCAGCAATTTTATTATGGAAGCTCCTCATCCATGTCTTTGCTGATTGCTATAGGTTGTCTTGCCTAATTGACATGTTCATAGTGCCGATCCCCTGTTCTGATCTCTCCAAATAAGACAGGAATGATCAGTGTGAGTGGCAATGGAACTGTAGCCAACCAAGGCAGCCCCAAACTCTCACACTAGTTGACTCTCCTCTGTTCTTCTGTCCCAATTTCCTGTTTAGATCTGCCCCGAGTAAATGAGGCTCCTATGTGGACCCAATGTTAGGGAACAGCATCCCAGCTGTCTATTCTTAACTTATTTCTTCTTTTTTATAGCAACGTGCAGGGGGACAGTCAGACCAGCATCTGCATCACTATAGAGCCTGGACTACTCTTAAAGGGAGATATCTTGGTAAGAGTAAAACATAGCTGGTCCGTTTGTTTGCTTTGGTCCCTTTTCTGCCATTGTGGGGCTTTGGCTCCCTCAATTTAGCAAGGAATGAGAGAGAAGTTAGTTCTGTTCACATTTCAGTTCATGCTTCCTGAACCAATGAGGCTGCATACACACCATACATTTAAAGCACATTCCTCTCTTCACCAAAGAAACCTAGGAACTGTTGCTTACTACTCACAGAGCTACAAGTTCCAACATCCTTATCAAACTCCAGTTCCCATAATTCTTTGTGTGTGCATGTGCCTTGAATATATGGTATATAATGTGGGGACGTGGGTGGCGCTGTGGTCTAAACCACTGAGCCTCTTGGGGTTGCTGATCGGAAGGTTGGAGGTTTGAATCCCTGTGACGGGGTGAGCTCCTGTTGTTGTGTCTCAGCTCCTGCCAACCTAGCAGTTCAAAAGCATGCCAATGCAAGTAGATAAATAGGTACCACTGCGGTGGGAAGGTAAACGGCATTTCCGTGCACTTTGGCACTCGTCACGGTACTCTGTGTGCCAGAGGCGGTTTAGTCATGCTGGCCACATGACCCGGAAAACTGTCTGTGGACAAACGCCGGCTCCCTTGGCCTGAAAGCAAGATGAGCGCTGCAACCCCATAGTCACCTTTGACTAGACTTAACCGTCCAGGGTTGCTTTACCTTTTTTTACCTTATATAGTGTGTACACAGCCTTAGCAAAATGAAACACAGCTGTCCTTTGAAATTTGCATTTCTCCAAATTTTATGATACAATTCCTCCAACCAAAAACTGTACCACTATGCATATATCAGTGAAAATAACATACAAAACATTATAGTAGGGCAGGTGTAGGCAAACTCGGCCCTCCAAATGTTTTGGGACTACAGCTCCCATCACCCCTGACCACTGGTCCTGTTAGCTAGGGATGATGGGAGTTGTAGTCCCAAAACATCTGGAGGGCCGAGTTTGCCTATGCCTGTAGTAGGGGAAATTGCTTGCATAAAAATGTGTGTATTAGGCAAATGTGCATACAAATATGCATATATTGGGAGAGATGCACACAAAAATGCACACAATTTTGCATGCAGAATTTGTGAAGATTTTTTTGTTCTCAAATTGATGCAAAAATGGGGCAAACTGCATAAGGTTGAGAAAATTCGGAACTGACATGGACAGATTCATCCATCCCTACATGCCGCATTAGTAGGTGGTTCAGTTTTGGAGATGCCAGAATAGGATGCTGGAGACATGCACAGTCTGCAGGCCACAATCTGCTTACTCTGGGATACTGTGCAGCTGGTGTGGGGTGGAGAGAATTGTTTGTTTTCTGGCAGGTCCCCAAGCTTATGACTCTTCCCTTCCCTTCTCTTCACCCACCGGCAGTTGAAATGCTATCACAAAGAGTTCCGTAGCCCAACTCGAGATGTGATCTTCCGAGTGCAATTCCACACCTGTGCCATTCATGACCTGGCCATTGTCTTCAATAAGGAGGACCTGGATGATGCCTTTAAAGGTAAGAACAATTGTATAAATGGGAATGAAGGGAAGCTGGCTTAGTAAGCAGAGGATCAAATCATAGAATTGTAGCATTGGAAGGGACCCTGAGGGTCATCTAAGCCAACCCCCTGTAATGCAGGAATCTCAACTAAAGCATGCATGACAGGTGGCCACCCAACCCTTGCTTAAAAATCTCCAATGAGTATAAGAATGTTGTTGTTTTGTGTTTTTTTTGTTTGGAGAGTGGTGCCCCCTTTCATGTAATGCAGCTTTCCTGTAGTTCCCCTCACTGTGGCACTTAAGAGTGTAAAGGAATATGCTGTTTATTTATAAAATTTATATACCACTTTAAAAAAAATGCAATGTTCATAAAACTGCATGGAACAATTGCCAATGGGCACAGATAAAATCAGGGAAAACTTAAAAGCAAATGCTAAAATCTAGATAGGCTTGTTTAGCTAAATTAAAAAGTATGAGCAAGTGCCTAAAAGAGTAAACAAAGTTTTCTGCCAGATGTTAACAGCAGAGAGTTCCAAAGGACAGATGCTGCCATGCTGAAAGACTAACTCCCAACAGATGTGAAACAAACATTATATGGCACTTGTAAAAGTGGAAACTCTGCAGTTTGAAGCACTCATGTAGGCACATGTGGGGCAAATCGATCTTTCAAGTGAACTGGACCCAAGCTGTTATTTTTGGTTTATGTTAGGATCAAATCATTTAGTTTGTTGGGCCACAGGTAGATTGAAGGATCTGTTGGTGACTGTAACTATTAACCTTCTCTGGAACTTGGCATTCTATTCACTTACATTGTTATCTCTTCCTTGATTTTGATTTGCTGCACTACGCTTCTATTGACCATCATGACATTACCCAAAGTAGTGCAAGAATCAGTTTGGAAGTGCATAAAAAAGATTCTGCCCCCCACCCCGGGCTTTACAAGCCAATTGAAATACCAGACAGATGAATTGACCTCCTGTCCTCATTCTGATTGTCCTGCCAGTGTGGTAGGCAGGGACCAGTGCTTGAGAGGGTCATGTGAGTGACTCCTCCATGGCTGCCAGCCATTCCAAGAACAATCCCTCTTCAGTCTTACTTCCATCCCAAAGCCATCACCTTGGCTCCACTAGAAAAAGAGGAGACTTCATTGTGCTTTATTCGTATAGTGCCAATGCACGTTTGAAGAGGGTGAGCTGCCTGGTGGTGTGTGAGACAGTTGTTGGCTGTGATAAGAGTGGTCTTCACCAAGAAGTGCAGGGGATGGGAAGAAATGTCATAAACATACTCTCATTAGAGCCAAAGCTGTGCGGATGTTGTCTCATGGTGAACTATCCTTTGATTGTTCTGTATGGGACAATGACAATAAAGATATCGTATCGTAGCTAGATGAACCGAGAAAAACACAGATTATTCATAGTAGTCATAGCCATGAGGATGGGCAACTTGTTGGTGTGAGACCCCAGGATATCTAGACAGTGAAGCAATGATCCCTGTTGGCATATCCCTAGCAGATCCCCACTGAATTCAGCTTCCCTAGCAGTCATGGTATTGCCCCAGTTTATATGTCCTAAGTCAGTATAGACAGCTAGATATACCTGAATATCGTTTGGTCTTCTTGTTCATTGCAGACGAGCGGTTTCCAGAGTATGGGAAGGTGGAGTTTGTGTTCTCCTATGGACCTGAGAAGATTCAAGGTACTGTGTTTTCTAATCACCAACCTCTGGCACCTACTGCTCCCATTCCCTGCTTCCTCCCCATTGCCAGGCCCTACAGATCTGTGTCTGGAGCTCCCCGCATGATTTCTTCACAGCTTGGCCATTCTTTGCTGATAGGGCAGGTAACCTTGCATTGGGACTTCCCCTTCCCCTTTGTCACTGCTGCTGGTGGGCAGAGGGTACTTCAGTTCACCAGCATCATCATAACTAAGAGCCAGCTGCTGATCCAGTTGAGCCACCTGGTCCTGCTTTTCCTTACCAGCAGACACCTTCTTTCCCCATTCATGCTTGCCTGGTTGATTGAGGCTTCATCCATGGCATTCCCAAATGTCCGTAGTGGACTCTTCTGGGAATAAAATCTTCCAGATCCATCTTAGGTCCTTGCTTGAGTGGCAGTTCACTTGGTCTTAAGAACTGCCATATACTCAGTCAGACCATTAGTTTGTCTAGCTTAGTATTGTCCACACCTGTGGTAGCTCTCCAGGGTTTCAGACTGAGGTTTCCCCCAGCCCTGCTTGGAGATGCTGGGGATTAAATTTGGCATTTTCTGCATGTGGATCAGATGCTCTGCCACTGAGCTACAGCCTTGCTTGTCCTCAGGCTCTTCCATAGCTGCCCACCCCACCTGCAGCCTCTAACCTTGCGCTGCTCCCCTCTTTCTACCCTTTGATTCCTAACTGTGACTCAGTTCTGGGTTTTCCTTGCATCATCTGTCTTCTACAGGTTCTGTTTCCCCTTTGTCTTGCTCCCTCTGTCTCTTCCCTTCTTCTTACCTTTTCCTTACCACATTGCTGGCTTCTTCTGTGACTGGGCATGCACTGGAAGGGGTCGGCCAGCTCTGTTGCTGAAACCGTGCTGTCCTTCCTCTCCAGGCATGGAGCATCTCGAGAACGGCCCCAGCGTCTCAGTGGACTACAACACCTCTGACCCGCTCATCCGCCGGGACTCCTATGAAAACTTCAACATGCGTCGTGAAGACAGCATGGAGGGTAGGTGCCTCAGACTCCCATTGTATACACCCTAGCTCAGGGGTACTGGTGTGCTTGGGTGCCACCTGGTAAATGCCATCTCAGTGAAAGCAAGCATTTTTTTGGCCTATTACTAGGGATAAACTTTCTGGAGGGCATGAGATAAAGCCTAGCATCATCTTACACTTCAGCGTTGTGATCCAAGTCTTAAATTGATGGATGTGCTTCCTTTGGTGCCCTTCAGATAGTGATATCTATAGCTCCCATCAGCATTCCTCCCCTATTTTCAAATAACATTTTAGGACAATGCACATGATTGTATGCATCTGTGAAGTGCTTCTCGAGACCTTTCATGCAAAAAAGAGGAACTCTGGAAACTTATCAGAAGAAGACTTCATAGTTCACTAGCATTTATGCAGCACAATCAGTTCAGGTGGGGCTATGTTGCTCTTCTGGCTTCCCAATGCCACTGCCCCTTACACTGAGGTGCAGTGGCAAGGCAGTGGGGAATGTGGCACAGAGCAGGAGCGATGGTGGAGCCCACTTGATGCTTCACCTGCACCATGCTAAGCTCCCTATCACCTCGCCCTTCTCCCTCTTGGTAAGCAGCAGCAATATGCAGTGCTAGGAAGCACTAGCTGCTACTGAATCCACATGTTACTTTAAAAAACAGAAGCAAGAAGCAGGCCTCTGCTCCAAGGAGCTTACAGTCCAGATCTGGCACTGGAACAGGGACTGAGGGAGAGACAAGGGAAACAAAGCAATACTGAGAGGGAAGGAATGGGAGATGCTAGTGCAACAAGAGCTAGCTTTCATGCTCTTTGTTTAAAACAAGGTCTGAGTCAAGCAGGGGATCACACTCCTTACACAGGGTCTAATTGGCATTCCACCCCCCCCCCTTTCTAGTATTCTTATCCCAAACCATTTCTGCTTTCAGTCTTTGAATGGGAGTTCTTGAAAACCAAACCTCGATGTTATAATGTCTGTGCAGTTTCCACTTCAAGCCCTCTCCCATATTGTGACCACACTTTTGAAGGAGCACAGTTTCTTCACTTAGATGCCAGAATTGGATGGTAGCCTTCCTACTTACTAGTCTGGAAGGGGGAGTGCCTGTGTGGGGTTGGTCGACTGGTTGTAGAATGACACAAAAGGGATGGAGAAGAGTTAACAAGTATACAGATGGGCAACATACTACAACATTGTGTTTAGGTAGCTGCAAAAATGTATGTGTTGGGCTCTGGAAAATCAAAGATTCAGGTACTTTTTGAATCAGGTTAGGCAGCGGGATATTCTACTGCTGAGCATATGACGCAGAAGTTGATACATTAGGCTGTCTTTTTAAGAAACTTTGTTTCGTGCAACTCTCCGGTATGGAATGATGCCAATAGTGGCAGTGTAAGTAGAGCTCCATAAGGATTAAATACTTTCTGAAATGGCAATAGCTGTTCAACAAAGATGATCAGTGGACTGCCAACTTCATGCTCAGGATCTCCCTAAATCTCAGTCTGTTAGATGCTTGGGAATGAATGGCTTTGGGTGAACGGCTGTATTGTATGTGCTTTTGAGGGGTAGGGGAGGGGGAGAATTACTCTAAAACACACTTTGGAAACAGGACAATGGGTTGAATAAACCACTGTTCTGACCATAACTACCCAAAGCTGTACAGCAAGACTGTGGCAGAACAGGTAAAAGGGGGAGGAGGCTTTTTCCTGCAGCCCTACTGAAAACCAAGTGTTAGTTAAAGCAGTGTGAACCAATGTATGCAACATTTTCACATGGTGATGCATAAATCAGTTTTGTTTAAAAGTGGCTTGTAATATGAAAGCAAAGCCTACATTTCCCCTCTTTTGCTTCCTGTTACACATTAGCAGCACTCACAATACGCGGCTCAGAAAGTGCTTTTAGTGTTGCATCTGGAATTTCCCCTTAGTGGGCAAAAATTGGTTTGATTTATAAGGAAGCAATTGCTAATGCAAGTAGCCACTGCAAATGCATCTTTTAGTCAGGCAGCCCCTTTGCCTTGACCTCTGCGTCCAACTGAATTAAATTGGCTTGAGATCATTTCCAGATGAATCCCGTGATGACACCAAAAGGGTGAGTTCCTTTTCCTAGGGCCAGTTTCCACTGAGGTCACTCGACAAACTTGGCAACGGTGTTTTATTTTGCCTTGGGTTCCCCCCATCCCAGTTGCTAAGTCATGGTCACTCCTATCCTTGCCCACATGCCTAGCACAGACTGTCACGGGCAGCCTGCCTCAGAGCCAGTGTACGAAGAGGAATGGGGAGAGGTGGGAACAGATGCATTTTCTGGACGGCCTGAAGGTCACGTGCAGCAAGCGGGCCCTGCCCAAGAAACAGATGGCATGGATGTTTGCGAAGTGCCCGACTGATGTGTATGATAAGGCCCAGAGAGCAAAGCCAAGATTTCTGCCGAGTCTCTCACCCAAGTCCTCAGGCTGAGTGATAGGTTAGTGATAGGTTCCATAGAGACAGGATGCTTCAGCTGCCTGAGAGTGAGAGCGAGTGCTGCAGCTATCGATGAGCTGGCTGGAATGGCATGGCTTCCCTCCCATCCTTGCTGGCTATGGAGAAATGTCTGGACTCCTGCCTGAGAGAGCAAGCTGGGCACACAAACTTGAACACATGGTGGGCGTACTGGTAGTTCAGCTTGAGCTCACCTATGCTGCTCCTAGAACGGGCTGCAATCGCGACCAGTTTCTCAGAAGACAGTCCTTTGGCATTTACATTTGGATGGGCAGAAAGAGGTCCCTACCCACCAGAACTGTGGAGAGTTGTTGTTCTTTGCTTACCATCTCTGAGAAAAAAAATAGGGTTGAATGTTCACTGTGTATAACTAAGCAGCAGAGATGAGACCTTGTTGTGTGCGCAGGGGTAGGGGTGGACAGGGCTGTTGGAGAATTCTGACGAAGAAGGAGAGAGGACCAGAAATGGCTGAGATTTATTTATCTGTCCCATGTTCGGAACAGAAAACAATCCAGAGAGTGCAACTGGTATTTGCTGCTGCTGTTGCTTTCTTTCCTCAAATGATATATTATTGATTACTTCCCCTCCATTTGCATTGATCCCCCCCTTGCATTGAAATGAATGGAGTGCAATAACATACAGTAATGGCAATGTAACTTATGTAATTAATTGTGTAAATAATGTGATTTTGCCACAGTGGACAGCAAGATGAAAAATGTAGTCTTTGGTGGAAGATGAACTGCAGCAGAATGGGAACAATGCTGCATGTGACTTTGAAACCAGCAATGCTTGGCTTCTGCTTATCTCACCCAGCAAAAGCCTATTGTTATTAATTTTACTGAGTGATGAATAAGGTGGATGATTCTATGGCCTGAATATTTTCGGTATATAAGGATCCCCGTTGGATGCTGTTCCAGAGAATTAGAGACTCTGTAGCTTCTTTTGCATGTGCCAGTTTATTGTGGGGTGGGGGGAAGAGTTTTGAGGAATGTTGTAAAATCACCACAATTACCAGCCAAGCAGAAAATTGGATCAACTTTGGGAAATGTAGTGATTTATATTGGCCTCTGTGGCCTGTTTGGCCCCGGATGTAATTTATTGAATCCTAAAATTATCTGTTTATGCTTGGAGTTACTATTTTTTATTGGGAGTGTGTATGTTACTCACCCTCCCATTCAGGTTTAAGGATGGTGCTGAGGAGATGAAAATATTTTCTCCTGGGGGGCTTCATAGACAGATATTCTTTCCTCACAGAGCTCCAATTCCATATCAGGGGGTGAATGTTGGTATGTTTTGTTTTCCTTTGTACTTTAGCAGTCTGTCTTTCTTACTTGAACCAACTAGTTGCACATCGCTGAAAAGTTCCTTATTGTAGAAACCTTTTTGACCTGCTTTATCTAGACTTCATGGTACACTATGAGCCTGGAGATTTAGGCCAGGGGTAAGGAAACCTGTGGCCTTTCAGATATTGCCGGACTCCACCTTCCATCATTCCTGACTATTAGCTAGGCTGGCTGGGGCTGATGATAAGAGTTGGAGTCCAACAATATCTGAAGGGCCACAGGGACCACATCCCTTTATAAAGTCTCAAGTGATAAGGATGATAAATGCTGAGGATTATGCTTCATAGCCTGGTAGCTTAGGATAGCTGTTGAGATGGACACAGACAGTTCTGACTTCTGCCTCTTAACTGTAAAGCAACAACTGCTGCATCAGATCTCTCCTTCTCAAACTTCCACCTCTTCCTGACAGTCCTGTCCTCTCCATACTGTGTAGGCACCGAGTTGTATTATCCATGATGGAAACAGAGCCTCCTCAACCTCCTTTGTCTGTTTGATTTTGTAGAAATGTGAAAAGTGTTTAGCAGAGCTCTGACTACTTACAGCTTTTGTGCTTAAATAGTTTTTTAGATGCAGTTTAACTGAAAACAGAATGTTCACATGCAATCAAATATTGCATTGGGCAGAACAAGGATAGGTTGTTTTGGGGATAATCTATCTATATAGGGACCCAAGTATTAATAGAAACTGTTCCCAGCCTTTGGAAAATGCCAGCCCATTTGCAGAATTGTCTCCAACTAATGCACTGTCTCCAACTAATGGATGTGCAATATAAATTTTCAGCAAGGCCTATTATATGCATCTGTGCTGCACAATCCCCACAATATCACCCTGGAATGTTCCTAAGCTTCACTGCCCATCTTCCATGTAGAACCCCCATTCCATTTCCTTGCAAGGTTAGCAAAGGTTTCCATTTCTGGAGTCATTAGCATTCAAAGCACTTCATCCCATGTGCAAGGAAACATTAATGATAATGGATGGGTTGTGAAAATCTCAAAGGAGTCCTTGCTTCATCTTTGGTATTTATGGCTTCCCCCTGCTTGTCACGCATCCTGTAGTTTCAGAAGGTGGAAGATGTGCAGAAAGGAGGGAACTGGGATTGTATTTTCTAATGCTGAGCCTTTCATTGTTGGACAAAGTCCCTGCGTGGCAGCCACATGGAAAATACTCAGGCAAATTGAGCCAAAAATCTGTTCAGGAAGGCTTGGCTCATCTTCCAGTTGGGTTTGGTATTCAGAATTGTTCTTGCTCCTCTCTCCTCCCCCACTCCCCTTTTTCTCACAGCTGGAGAACTTCTACTTCATACCTCAAGGAGTTCTTCATTTTGAAAAAAAATTGAAAGGAGAGAACAGGATTTCCTCTCTGCAGTAAGGCTATACCCATCTACCTTAGATCTAGGCTAGCATTGCCATAGCAGTATCATTGTTAGGGAAGCTAACAGTGCATAGATTCAGGTTGCAGTTCTGTACACACTTTAGAGTAGGCAGGATAGAATTGCATCTGTCAGAACAGGAGTGAGGAATCCTGTTCAGCCAGAGGGCCACGTTCGCTTATGGGCAGCCTTTCAAGGGCCACATGCCAGGGGTGGGCAAAGCCAGAGAAAAAAGTGGGCAGAAGAAAGAATGTGAATTTTATTTTTGTACTTTAGGCTAGTTTCTACTCACACTCACACACCCCTCTCTAACCTCCATCCAGACCAGTGAGAGGTGTCAAGGACACATTCCAGCCAGGCCAAAACACGCAAGGAGGGTGCGAAGCCAGTGAGGGGTGTAGCCTGGGAAAAGGGGGGGCAGATGGGCAGAGCTCTGAGGGTTAAATAGAGAGGCCCAAAGGGCTGTGTTTGTCCCATGGGCACGAGGTGACTCACCTGTGCATTTGGCTGTACACAACCCTGCAGAAACTAACTGCACAACGATCTGCTCACCACTTTTGGCTGCAGAGGCCAGTGGCACAGAACAATGACAATTAATTTCTGCCTAGGGATAGAAGCAATTTCCGGTTGCAGGAAATTTCACTTCAGGTAATCTCCCTCAAAGCCCCCATCCTGCAAAGTATTTGGTTGTTCTTGCTGCAATATGTTTTTGTTATCTGGCTTTAGACTGCCCAGATGTGCTTTGGTGCAAAGTGGCAGGGTATAAATATTGAAATACACAAATTTTAAACCATCAGTTGTGATACTTGTAATTCCCCAGGTCGATTCCATGAGCAGATGCCCATGCAAGTTCATGCTCAGGTTACCGAAAGTCTCAGTACTTTACTTTATTTCGCTTTGCTTACTTTCTTTCCATCTGGGACTTCCCTCCCTGTTCTCAACATCTCCTTTTTCCATAACATGGGAGGCGAGAGGGATAGGATGAGAGAAATGGTCAAGTTTTCTCTTCATACACTACAAGCAAGCACAAAGCGCAGGAAGTGCAAATCTACTACTGCTTCCTGTTGCCCATTTATTAAGTAATGTCTGAAGTACTCCAGGATATACAGAGATACAAGCTGGGATGTAGGCAGATATTTGTTCAGTCTGCTTTTATCAGCTGTTGTAGCAGAGTGACGAAGGGCCAGGTGTGCAATGTATTTGCATGCATCCTGTTAATTTAAGGGGGGTGGGGTTGAGGAACACACAACCAAACCATTTGGGAATTCTGTCTAGCTGGAGTTTTTGTCAGAAAGAAGGGAAAAAACATGGCCAGCACAGAGCGGTAGGTGGGTGGGACTGGAATGAAGGCAGAATATTCCTTATTTACAATTTTTCTTGCCATATTTGGCGATGGAGCTGCATGCAGATTTTCTGGCACAGCAATAATATGTGTGTGCCTAATGGTCAGGAGAAGCTGGCATGAAGTTGAGGAAGTCAGAGCAAGGCAGGACAGATGGTAGCTTCATCGCCAGAATGCTAACACGAGAGACACAGACAGAGAGGGATGGGAGGTTTCTCCAGACAATGATGGTTCAGTTCTCAGTGATGTGCAAGATCTTCCTTTTCAAGGGGGTGGGGGGTAGATAAATAAGAAAAAGACTTTAATTCCCTTCCTGACTGCCACAAGAAAAGTGTGCCAGTTGGTTGCTAGAGCAGCTTCCTTCTTTTGTAAAGTAGCTGGGGATGTTGTGTCGCAGTCTGGATTTGATCTTTTATTAACTGGATTAACAGATGTAGTAGGTAAGGAGCCAGCTACACAGTTGAAATGGCTGAGCTGTTGATCTAAAGTTTACTCCCTCATCACCACCCCCCACCCGGCCGGCTGCCTGTCCTGCCAGTTGCTGGATGAAGAACTTATGGTTTCTGCTGTGGCATGGGTTCAGTGGCATAGCAGGTGGTATGCATGGCTAAGCAAGAGAAGATTGGGAGGGTTGGACTAGATGATCCTCTGGATCCCTCCCAACTCTACAATTTTATGGTTTCACGTTGATCCAACAAACGAGCCACCCCCTGCCCTTTTTAAAGAGTAGAACAGGTACCACTTTAGTGCAGCTAGCAAGAGGCATCTTTGGACTGGGTGAGCAAACGGGCACTCCTTCAAGAGGCTAGCAATTGAGCAGTCTCTTTGTACCATCATTTGGCACCTTCTCTGCGAGTGCAGACTCCTGGACAGGAGGATGGTTCCTGCATGGAAGGGGGCTGGTTGGAAGCATCTGATGACACAAGGGTGGGTACCTGCTCTGACAATCTACCTGGTCCTTCCCTGGGATCCAACTCTGCACCTGTGGCTTCCTCCTTGGCTGACTCCAAGGTTTCAGATCCTGACCTGCTAGGACCCTCCCCAAGGTCATTGGGCTTCAGGTCTTTGAGCTCATCTCCCCCTTCTGCCTGATCTGACCATCCCCTCCAGGAAAATCTCCACATGGCTTATGACACCATCCTTCCCTGGTGTACAAGCACATTGGAAGGACTGAAACTCTGAAAGCAGCTTGTCTTTGCAATGTGCTTCTGCTGTCTCCAGCCCCATCCCCGAATGAAGTTGCAGGACATGGGGGTGTGAGAAGGAACAGCCCACCTGAAGCTGTGCTGTTTTTCCAAAGCAGAATTAGCATGTTTCTCCAGTGCTACTATAGCTGCAGCCAGAAACTGCTGTCTGGCCATGTGTTGCCTTCTCTGGTTGCTGGAAAATGTCAGGCTGCAGGTGGTGCGCTGCATGTATGCCAATCTTGTCTGGAACTAGAGTTTTGCAGAGTTCCTCATCCATATAGTTCCATCTAGCACAAATCTAATCACTCCTCTTGGCAGTGGCTCTCCAATGTCTCACATAGAAACTTTCCCAACCCCGTGACCTAAGATTGCTAGAGATGATTAAACCTGGGTCTTTTTGCATGCAAAGTATGTGCTCTATTACTGATCCCATCATTTGTGCCACAATCATCTTTACCATGAGTTATTTTGCCCCCAAAGACAGTGACTAACATGTCAGCAGAGAAACCAGGCAATAGCAGAACTCACTGCATGAAGGGGTTCCCCCAGTTCAAGTCTGTCTTTAAAACTATGAGAGAGGAGATACCCTTCCATCTTTTATTCCTAAAATGAAAGCTTGTATGTACAAAGGAGAATTTTAGCAGTGGATACCACTTCTAATATTCAGGTACATAAAACTCATAGGAAATTTGTGGCAAAACCTCAAGATTTTGCAAGTGAAAATCAAGCAAATGGAGATATTAGATCTTGCTACCAATGAAAACTCAGGGCTTGTGTTTAGAGTTTGTATCCTTTCGGAAATGCATTGCCTTTAAGCGTAAGTTACTGCTTTGTTTTCTTTCAGCTGAGCCAAATATCTTGGTCCACTGTGCCACTGGCAAATTGCTTCAGTACCCTTGCAAATGCATTTGGGCCAAGCTGAGGCTGGTCACATGGATGGGACAATGCCAATGACTTTTCCAAAGATAGACTCTCTGTTACAGATGTTACATTGTTTGGCCAGAGCTTTGCCCCCACCCTCTTGAATTCCTGCCTCAGTGCTTCCTAGATGAGAAGGGATTCAGAGTGGGGGGAAAGGGGTCACATTCTGCTCAAGTGCTTCATTAAGAGTCCCTTTGGCCTGGCAATAGCATAACTGGGATACGATGTCTAACTAGGAGTCTGAAAGATGGTGGTGGGGTTTGGGAGCACCACAAGAAACATGAATACATACACACCATACCAGCCTAGGAAAGAGCCAGTGCAATTGCATTGTAGCTGCATAGAACAGAGGCTGGCACTTATCCAGAAAAGTGCCCTTTTATTCATCCTCCGCACTGAGAAGATGGTTCCCAGTACAGCGGTATGGTATGTGCTCTGCAAAATCTCAGCACAGCCTAGTGCTGCTAAGCATCTGTAAAAGTTATTCTCCAGGGCAGAGTTCAGATTTCACAAGGGGTCTACCAAGAAGTTGCAATACTTAATCACAGATTCCAAGGAGCCAGTCATGATAATTTGCTCTAGTATACTAAGAAGAGCTCTGTGGCACATAAATACTTAAGATTAAATTGGTGCACAGAATACTATATTGCAGAGCCCAGTGTGAAAGAGTTATCTAAACATTGCCTAACTCACAAGAGTAATCACATTTATTATTATTATAAAAACGAACAGTAGAACTCTCTTTCCATCAAACGTTGATGACAGGGATAGACAATGTGGAGCCCCCAGATGTTTCTAGATTGTAACTCCCATCATTCTTGACCTTTGCAATGATAGCTGGTGCTGATGGGAGTTGGAGTCCAGCAGTATCTGGACGGCAGCACACTGGTTCCCCCTGGTTTATGTCCAGGTTTTGGTTTAACCATGAACTACCATAGCCTTCATATGCAAATGCTACCAGGGACTGGGGGAGGCATCCAACCAAGTAGCTCTGTTAATGCTAGGATTTATATTTTTGCAACCAAACTTCTTCCTCTCTTCCCCATGCCCCCTGGCCCTCCCCAACTCTGCTCCAGATGGTTGGGGGACACCCACCCACACCCCGAGCAGACTGGGGGCTGCAGAGAGTGGAAAGGAAGCTGCAGTTCCATTGTGCAGCCAGAAAACTTTGTGCTAATGGAACTACCTCCCCACATGTTCTACAGTGATACCTTGGGTTAAGTACTTAATTCGTTCCAGAGATCCGTACTTAACCTGAAACTGTTCTTAACCTGAAGCACCACTTTAGCTAATGGGGTCTCCTGCTGCCGCTGCGCCACCACAGCACGATTTCTGTTCTCATCCTGAAGCAAAGTTCTTAACCTGAAGCACTATTTCTGGGTTAGCGGAGTCTGTAACCTGAAGCGTATGTAACCTGAAGCGTATGTAACCCGAGGTACCACTGTATTTACTTTTTGTCACTTACCGGTAGTTATCTGTAATCTATCCCCATCCTAAAGGCTAGTGATGGTTAATGCTTCATTTAAACTCCAGGCTTTTAGCTATTTTATCCTGTGGTAGCAAATCCACAGAGTGTTTTGTCACAGGGTGCCAAGAGTATCTGGTTTTTTTTGCGGCATAAGCTAGAGTGCACATCTACACTTAAGTCTACAAAAGCTTATGACATAATAAAACTATTGTATTCAAACTTCAATCCATCTTTATCAACAGGTCCAATAGCAGCTTCTTCTTCTTCTTCTTCTTCTTCTTCTTCTTCTTCTTCTTCTTCTTCTTCTTCTCCTCCGTGCGAATGTGCTTTCAGTTTACTTTAAAGTGGCTCTAAGTGGTCATTAGGACAGCAAATTCAGTGAGGAGAAAAGGTATAATTGGCAGGATGGTGAACTGCAATCCCCAAAGGGTCTTCCTAAGAGGAATGCAAAGCTTTCTGCAGGTGCAGCCTTTTGGCAGGGATGCCAGAGCCCCGCCCCTGTTTCTCTGAAATGCTGGATTAGCAGCATGAAGGATGTATCTCCGCTATCCCTGCGACAGGCTGCCAGAAGCAATCACTCCTGCTGCACTCTAATTACCCTGTGGCCTGGTGCCAGCAGACGTTCCTACCAGGAGAGCTTGTTGTGAGGCAGGCAGCAGCGCAGCTTCTTGCTGCGTTTGTGTGTAGAAGGTAATTGTTTTTCTGTGCTGGGATCATAAAGTAAAATGAGGGTGAGGGTAAATCCATTTGATTCTGCGCACGGCAGGATTCCCGGCAACTCTTTAGCATGCATTTATCTCCAACCGTCTGTTGCACGCAGTGAAGCTCAAATAGCTAAGAATAATACAACAACAACACCTTCATAATTCAGGCCTGCCACCTCATGGAAAATCACTTTGGATTTTGAAATTTGCTGTTTGTAAGGGCATGCCTTGGTTTAATTAGTTCTGCTTTCTTTCTCTGAATTGCAGCTTCATTAGTTCTGCCATTCACTGGAGAACTAGCACAGTGTAGTGGATGGTGTGTCAGACGAGAACTGGGATGGCACAGGTTCAAATCCCCACTCAGCCTTGAAGCTCGCTGAGTGATCTTGGGCTGGTTGTTATCTTCCAGCATGACCTACCTGACAGGGTTGCTGTGAAGATAAAACAGGAGGCAGAGATTTCCTTGGAGGAAGGACTGGATAAAATTGTAAACAGTAGATTCAAATAACTCTGTCAAATGCCTGGGAGAATTCCAAGGGCTGGCCAAAAGCAGAAGAGAGTGGAATTGCCCAACAGTGAGGGAAGGCCTTGTGGTTTGCAAGGGGGATACTTAATGCTGATTAAACTGCAAGGTAGATGATCTGGAGACAAGGTTCCCTGCCTAGAATTTGCACAGCTAGTTTTCTTGCCCAGTTAATTGGTTTCAGGAATCTCGGGTTTGGGGAATCCTAATCACATTTTTGGTCTTTGTTCTTGGTTCCTTGAGTAAAGGGGAGATGACCTCCAGAGAACACTTCATCTAAGAAGGGCAGTCCAACTTTTCATACGGGCCACAAGAGTGCTTTGAAATGGAACTCATAGACCTCGCACTGCCTTGTTGCACAGGGTGTGGGGAGCAAAGCTAAAATTTGACACACGCAGCCCAGCCCTCACACTTCCTTCCCAAGGCCTTGAGAGCTGCATGCATGTTGGACCACCCTGATTGAAGATCTTAAAAGTACCAAATATTCATTTGACGTGCTGGCTGAGCCTGATGGGAGTTATAGCCCCAAACACCAGGATGGTAAATGATGCTCTGTTGGAACACGATCTGCACTAAATCTCTTGATTCAAAAGGATCAGGAAGAATATTTAAGTTTACACAAATACAGTGGTACCTCGGGTTAAGTACTTAATTTGTTCCAGAGGTCTGTTCTTAAGCTGAAACTGTTCTTAACCTGAAGCACCACTTTAGCTAATGGGGCCTCCTGCTGCCACCACGCCGCTGGAGCACAATTTCTGTTCTCATGCTGAAGCAAAATTCTTAACCTGAGGTAATATTTCTGGGTTAGCAGAGTCTGTAACCTGAAGCGTATGTAACCTGAAGCGTATGTAACCCAAGGTACCACTGTATAGACATTCCCAGAATAAATAGGATAACTTGGGGGAAATGTAATTAAAATGAAGCATACATTTTTTCCTTCGGTGTATAATTTACAGAGATTGTGGCTGGAGAACTCAGAGGCATTTATAGTGTACAATTCTAAATCTTCCTGGGCTCTTCAGGATGAGTTAAAAATAGCCCCTTTCGTGTATTTTGGAAAGCATGTTTGATCCGTGTATCTGTGTGTGTATATGTTGGTTGCTGTACACATGCTTGTGCTATAAACTAATACAGTAGCTGCCTGCTGTCGTCAGTGCATGTATATGTTACATGAGGCTCTCTGCCTTCAGATGTTTGCCATGCTTTCCCCACTAAGTCCATATTGTTATTTACAGCCCACTACGTCGGTTCCTCCCCATCTTTGGTATCATTTTTTAATTCACGGAGTTGAGTGCTTGGAGCCCTTGTAAATCATCTGCCTTCACACCAGGGAGCAGAGCAGTAAAGGGGGGCGGGATATATCTAGTTTGCCAGTGAGGTCACTGCGGGTTGTGGCGCGGAAAAGGCTCGCAGCAGCTGCTTGTGGCACAAGTGTCTTGTCTCTCTGGCTTGTTAATACCCACAGGGCTATATATATTGGTTTTAGGCAGTATTTCAGATATTCGTGTCACCTTTGTGTCACAGTGTGGATCAGGGCATGCCTAAACCCCAAGCTCCCTCTGTGGGTTAAGTTCCCTCCATCAGGCAGAAACCTGTCACAACACCCCATGTTTGCACCCTACCCATATTCCCAGGATCATCTTGTGTCTCTTGCCCTCCATGTTTAACATTCATTGCATCTATACCTTTTGGACAAGACTAAACAGATTAAATCCAAGCTTGCTGCAAGAGCTCCCATCCAGTGCAACTACTGTCATGGCCCCAGCCTTGAGCCCAATCCCAGAGGAGGGTAAGCTAGGGCTGCTGTTCCACCAGCTGATAACTGGACCGGGATCTTGACACCGAACTTGTGGTTAGTGGTCAACAGCTGGTAGAAGCCAAGCCTGGACTCTAGTGAGCATCTTCTTCCATGCCCACTTCACCTGAATCAAATGCCTCCCTCTACACTGTACCTGCCCAGCAGGAGGCTACAGAAAGAAAAAGTGCTAGTCTGTAGGCCTAGTGGGTGACCCATTAAGGATTCACCCTCTTCAGGGAAGCAGGTGGAGCTTAGGAGTGGTGCATGGGATGGACAGACTCACAAGGCCTCTGTTCACCACCAGCCTTGTTGGAGCAATTTGCTCAGTTGATCTTTCTATGATGCTGTCTTGTGAATCCATCAGTCCATCAGTACAATTATTAGGATATGCTTTGCAAGAATCCATTTGCAAGAACACCGATTGAAATTTACGAAAACTGGAAAGACAGAATGAAATGTTCATTAAATCTATTGTTCAGCTCTAAAATGTAGCATCACTTAATATGTTTACCTCGAGCAATAAATTTAGAGAAGTAATCCAGATTAATATACAGATATTATAAGAAATGATTACGGACCTTTTGAAAGTTGTTGACTTTCACCAGGATTTAAATTTCAGAGATAAAATGAAGGAGCCGAAAATGCCTTATTTGTTTTTTATACTTTTTTTAGTAGGCATTTTCCAAGGACCATCAGAAAAAAATGGTTCTGCAGAAGTGTATAGGATATATTTTCTTGCTGTTTGGTTGGGGGGGGGGGGGTTAGGGTCTGAGATACAGGCTGTGTCATGCGTGCCATAAATAAGCCACACTGGGTATATCAATTTTAGTTATTTAGAATGCACCGCAAATCTTCCACACACGAACTGCTGCCTAACTGGAGCCAACATGGTGTAATGGTTAAGAGTGGTGGACTCATAATCTGGTGAACCGGGTTCGCTTCCCTGCTCGTCCACATGCAGCTGCTGGGTGACCATGAGCTAGTCAAACTTCTCTGAAGTCTCTCATCCTCATGCACCTCACAGAGTGTTTGTTGTGAGGGAGGAAGGGAAAGGAGATTGTTAGCCGCTTTGAGACTCATTAAGGGGAGTGAAAGGTGGGATATAAAATCCAAATTCCTCCTCTTCTTCTTCTGCTCACTGTCCCATCAAGTGGTCACTAACTTGATAGTAAAGGTAAAGGGACCCCTGACCATTAGGTCCAGTCGTGGCCGACTCTGGGGTTGCGGCTCTCATCATGCTTTATTGGCCAAGGGAGCTGGCATACAGGTTGCGTGGCCAGCATGACTAAACCACTTCTGGTGAACCAGAACAGCACACAGAAATGCTGTTTACCTTCCCGCCGGAGCGGTCGGTACCTATTTATCTACTTGTACTTTGACATGCTTTCGAACTGCTAGGTTGGCAGGAGCAGGGACTGAGCAACAGGAGCTCACCCCATCACGGGGATTTGAACCGCCGACCTTCTGATCGGCAAGCCCTAGGCTCTGTGGTTTAACCCATAGCGCCACCCATGTCCCAACTTGATATATCACTTTATTTATTTATTTATATATTTATTATTAAATATATATCCTGCTAAGCATAGCCTAGTGGAACCTTCAGGTAGGCTAACAACATGTACCAAAGAATGTGACACAGAAGGAATTCCCCATCACCACTCATAGGACAGGTAAGAGGAGAACCAACAAACTGAGATCATACCAGCTCCCAACTCGGCAAGGTGACCCAGAAGGATCCCATGGCTCATGGTACTAAAAGCAGCAGAGCAGTCCAAGGAAACCAACAGTTTCACACTTCCTCCACAATAGAGAACAAAACAAGGCCCAAAGCCAGATCAATACGAAACACAATGGCCAGTATCACCCAGCACTCCCTGGAAATGAGTTATCACCCCCATCTGACCATCTTGCTTGAGAATAGTATATTAGAAACTGGCTCCTAATTATTTTGCAACAGAAGGATAAAATGTGGGTACAGCATGTATTTGCTGATGGTCAGGCTAAGTCCCTGGTAAGAACCCCCTACACATTAATTCCCAAACTATCCTTAATTTAATAAGCTCTATGGACTTGAAAATTCATCTCAGTCTCTTCTGCTACAGAGACAGTAAATAAATCTGGGCCTAACCATGCAGGGCCAATAGAAATAGATCTCCCAGAGTGAGTTTATTTAAGGGACTGTCTCTGTAAGGCACCATATTTATCCTGTTTGTCCAGGGTTTTGTGGCTGCCTCATAAATAGCATTTAGGGTCGGAGAAGAGCAGCAGCGAATGTAACCAAGCTACTGTGGGTTCCTAAATCATCCTGGGATACTGAGAAAGAGAAATGATCAGGGGGCATTTGTGTGGGAAGGATGTGAAGTTGAATATCAACAGACTGTCCCTGGCAGCCACTTCCGTCTGTGTATTTGTGGCCACCCTGTGTTGTTGTGATGGGTGGCCATCTTGGGAAAGTGACGAGATCCTGATGTGCCTGTAGTATTTAAGGGGCAGTTGTGGTGGGGGGACGATAGAGAATTGGACTTGCTACTCATTTTCACATGTCACTTTCTTGAAATATTGCAAATATAGAGCAGCAGTACTTCCTAGCATTTGGTTTGGGCCGTAGGTCTGCTGGGCATGGATCTACAAAACAAACAAAGAGAATGTACTATTTAATACAGCCAAAGATGGCATTTATTTTCTACATTCAAATGAAGCTTTAAAGAGGGTGAATGAAGTAGCATTCTCTACCTTCGTAAGCAGTTTCCTGCTGTGAAATTAACACAATGTGGATTTTTTTGAAGTGGAGCTCCATTTTCCTCAATATGTTCTTCTTTCATATCATCATGTCAGTTGCTTTCAGTGACAGGGAAGTGGCTCTCTTGATTCTCTAAATCAGGCGTAGGGAACCTTTGACTCACCAGGTGTTGCTGAACTACAACTCCCACCATCCCTGGCCATGCTTGCTGGGGCTAATGGGAGTTGTAGTTCAGCAACATCTGGAGGACCAAAGGTCCCCCACACCCCTGCTGTAAAAGGTTTCCTGAAGCCCTTTGAAAGGACTAAGAGCTGTTGGAATGACTACTTTTTCACCCACGGCCCACTCAACAACTGCAAGGCCTTTACCTTTGGTTTCCTCACCTGCCTAATACTGCTGACAGACATATAAAGATAAAGGGACCCCTGACAGTTAAGTCCAGTCGCGAACAACTCTGGGGTTGCAGCCCTCATCTCGCTTTACAGGCCGAGGGAGCCAGCGTTTGTAGACTCCACAGACAGTTTTCCTGGGTCATGTGGCCAGCATGACTAAGCCACTTCTGGTGCAACAGAACACTGACACCGGAGCAGCGCACGGAAACGCTGTTTACCTTCCCACCAGAGTGGTACCTATTAATCTACTTGCACTTTTTGGCGTGCTTTTGAACAGCTAGGTTGGCCGGAGCAGGGACAGAGCAATGGGAGCTCACCCTGTCGCAGGGATTTGAACCGCCGACCTTTTGATTGGCAAGCCCAAGCGGCTCAGTGGTTTAGACCACAACACCACCCGCTGACATATACTTTGAAACAAATGAGCAGAAATCCATCCTGGTGCTGATCTCAGGGCAGCTCAGCTCAAAAAGGCCTTAAGAGGCCCTATATGTTCCCATCTTGCCTCCCCCACTGACTCTTCTCTCTCTTTTCATCTTCTGAGTGCCTCTCATTTCATGCCCACAACACTCATTTTGTTCTTGGGATGTTCCCAAGCAAAAACTTCACAAATATGTGGTGGGAATTGTGGGCTTGATTCCAGTACTTCATAGTCCTGAAGGTGTGTGTTCTGAATTCTCTTCCGTAGCTTGTCCCCTTGCTCAGCTACTCTCAGAGGTTCAGCTGTAACTAGAAGGATACAGGAGTGGGAGAGGGATGTGGAAGAGTCATTTTTGTATGGAATTATGATTTATCATTTTATACTACTAATAAAAGGTGGGAAAAAAATGGTGTGAAGTTGGTAGAAAGTAAAAGCTATGGTTTTCCCAGTAGTGATGTAGGGAAGTGAGAGCTGGACCATAAAGAAGGCTGATCGCCGAAGAATTGATGCTTTTGAATTATGGTGCTGGAGGAGACTCTTGAGAGTCCCATGGACTTCAAGAAGATCAAACGTACCATTCTTAAGGAAATCAGCCCTGAGTGTTCACTGGAAGGACAGATTGTGAAGCTGAGGCTCCAATACTTTGGCCACCTCATGAGAAGAGAAGACTCCCTGGAAAAGACCCTGATGTTGGGAAAGATGGAGGGCACAAGGAGAATGGGACGACAGAGGACAAGATGGTTGGATAGTGTTCTTGAAGCTACCAGCATGAGTTTGACCAAACTGCGGGAGGCAGTGGAAGACAGGAATGCCTGGCGTGCTCTGGTCCATGGGGTCACGAAGAGTCGGACACGACTAAACGACTAAACAACAACAACAACAACAACAAGGCTCAGTATCTCATTAGCATCTTTCTGTGGTGTTTGTTGAACGCAAAGTTCTTTCTCTGTTTGAACAGTGACTCCTTTGCCCAAATCCTTAGTCCATCACCTTCCATGTCTATCTTTTGATAGTGTTGTTGCTGTTGCTTAAATCTCAAGCCAGGGAAAATACATTATTTAGAACCTTTTCTTTTCTGAAAACTCTTAGGAAATGTTCTTTACAAATCTTTAAATATTTAATTTGCACTTGGAACCTCAAGATCTTTTGGTTAGGACTGAGGCCACAAGTCATCCAAACTCTTTGTCTAAGAAAAACAAATGCTTGGTATATATCTTTGTTTTTTGAGATTCCATAGTGCTGCTTGTTAAAAATGAGTCGATGGATGTTTCTTTATACGCTTGTTTCAGTGTTGTATAGGTTTTGATCTTAGCTATTTAGCAGCTGACCTCTTGCAAAACTTATCCTAATAGTTATAACAGTGGAGCTGAGCTCTTGTGATAACTTTGTGTTTACTCCAGTGCCACACAACTTGCTCAAAGGATCAACATGCAACAGAAAATAGCAAAATGGGAGTTATGCTGTGCATGGACTTCATAGGTTTTGGTAACAGCATGGTGTGGAGTGTACCAACTTGTTTTTCCCTTAATAATAATAATAATAATAATAATAATAATAATTTATTATTTATACCCCACCCATCTGGCTGAGTTTCCCCAGCCACTCTGGGCGGCTCCCAATCAAATGTTAAAAACAGTACAGCATTAAATATTAAAAACTTCTCTAAACAGGGCTGCCTTCAGATGTCTTTTAAAGATAGGATAGCTGCTTATTTCCTTGACATCTGAAGGGAGGGTGTTCCACAGTGTGGGCGCCACCACCAAGAAGGCCCTCTGTCTGGTTCCCTGTAACCTCACTTCTTGCAAGGAGGGAACCGCCAGAAGGCCCTCGGCGCTGGATCTCAGTGTCCGGGCTGAACGATGGGGGTGGAGACGCTTCTTCAGGTATACAGGACCGAGGCCATTTAGGGCTTTAAAGGTCAGCACCAACACTTTGAATTGTGCTCGGAAACGTACTGGGAGTGATCAATCCAGGGATCATCTTAGCACCTGCACAGTTTGTGAGCCTGAGCAATGCCACTGGGCTTATGTGCCCAGAGCCTCCGTCCTGTTTACTAAATGGCAGCCATTTTCCTTTTTCAGAGTGGGCTTTAATTTTACATTTAGTCTGTGGCTGCTGCGCCTGCACTTGATGACAGTCTGACCTAATTTGGCACATATGACTAGGGGAATCTGCTCATCCATCTGGGTGAAGCAGATGGGTTGGCACATATTGAAGTGCTGCTGGGAGCATGGGAATGAAAATATTCCCTTCTACAACTCAGAAATGAGAAACGCAGATAGTGCCGTGATGGTGAGCGCATGTGAAATACAGAGGATGCAAGCTGCCAGGCATACAGCTGTGCACATGAGTTTGCCTCATGGCTGAAGAGGAGGGATAAACTGTGCGTTTGACACTGCCCATTTGAAGGGAACGTTTCCTCAAGGGAATGTTTAATGCAGGGAACAACCAGTGCGGTGCCTTTCAGATGTGGTTGGACTCCCCGTTCCAACTAGCATGACCAATAGAAGAAGAAGAAGAAGAAGAAGAAGAAGAAGAAGAAGAAGAAGAGTTTGGATTTGATATCCCGCCTTTCACTCCCTTTAAGGAGTCTCAAAGCGGCTAACATTCTCCTTTCCCTTCCTCCCCCACAACAAACACTCTGTGAGGTGAGTGGGGCTGAGAGACTTCAAAGAAGTGTGACTGGCCCAAGGTCACCCAGCAGCTAAATGTGGAGGAGCGGAGACGCGAACCCGGTTCCCCAGATTACAAGACTACCGCTCTTAACCACTACACCACACTGGCTGTAGCCAGGGACAGTGGGAGTTGTAGTTCAACAACATCTGGAGGGCACAGATTCTTACTGAAAACTTCTTGCCTTAGACTTCTCTCCTTCAGCTCACCTAAGCAGACTTGACAAAGAGTTCTCCTTTGGGAAACGTATCTATTGTGCTTCTGTCCCATTTTCTGCTTTTTAATTGTCTGCAGCTCTTATTGATCCTGTCACTTAATGTGGCTTTTGTTTAATAAGATAATATAAGGGCCTTTTTGAAGGCAACCTGGGTCCTGTGGGGTACTATGGGTGCTGTCCTTTGATTTGCCACCCCAATGGGCATATGTGTCATTAGGAGCACAGCCCATTGCCCCCGCCCCCACCCCCAGGAACATTAAAATGAGAAGGGTGGTATTGGTCTCAAGCCCAGCATAAAGAAGTATGAACTCAAGAGTGAAAAGACCACAATAGTCAATACACTTTCAAACCACAGAAAAGCTGGCGGAGGTGAGTGATTGACCGCCTTTCACATTGAGTTGTGCCTTCTGTCTGCCTGAACTGCTAAAGCTATCGACAACCCACATGAAACTCCCATCAGCAGGCGTAAGGCTTTTGTTTTCACCATTGTGTCTGGCTCCTTCACCCTCTCTCCCCTCCTTCCCTCCCCTCGCTCTTGCCTGTAGGGAGATGGAGGCTGTCTCCTTGCCTTTCAACAGCTGACTAAAGCAAGAGGAATCTACCTTCTCTGCTCCCTCCCCCTTTTGTTGGCATGGACAGCCTCTACTGTGGTCTGAGTTTTCAAGGTGCAGGACTAGGAGCTGGCGGGAAGTCTTCTTGACTGCCGCAGTGCAGAAGCCTTTGCTGTGAAATAGGGACAGCCCTGCTCTGAGATATGGTGCATTGCAGGGCTGGCCCACCCATGAGGCAAGGTGAGGCGGCTGCCTCAGGCAGCAGGATCTGCAGGAACAACAGATCCAGCCTCCAAGGAATCCATTGCCCACTGCTACTGCATTCCCCCCTTGCCCCCATTGTAGATCTTCACCCCTCCCCCTTGTTTTTGATGCAGGTCTTCACTCACCCTTTCTTCCCTGGTGGGTGGGGAGGCATTTTGTGGTTTGTCTCAGGTGCCAAAATGTATTGGGCCAGCCCTGGTGCATTGTGTGATATGATGTGGAAGCAACACCACCTTCCTCTGAAAATACCTTCCAACTTTGGAGTTAAGCCTTGGACAATACATCTTTCCATATCTGCTCAGGCTGGACCATGCCCCCTGAATCTTTATGTCTTCTAAATAGGTACCCCACCTGCCCCACCACCATGGGTCATTGTTAGAAAACCTCCCCACCTTCCATTCCAGAAGCTCTGAAGTTGTGCTCCAGGTGTCATCCTGAAAAACACTAGTAGAGCACTTCAAAGAAGGCATCATTCCCATTGTGGGGTTTTAGTTTTAAAGCGATTTTGGTGCACTGGTACTTTGCCTATGCCAACCCAGTGGACTCGCAACAAGTATCATCCTGAACAGCCCTGATTCACAGAACTGTGAAATGCAAATGGATAAAAGTAGGAAGCAGGCATTCTTCTGTGCAGAGTGAGAATGACACTGGTGTTTGATGGGCCCTTCCCCAATCTTGGGGCCTTAGCCAATGGCCAACAACACTCCCCTGAGGAGCCTGCCCTGGCAGATGTGGGGAACATAAGAAGCTCTGTTATGCGGAGTCAGACCTCTGATCCATCTAGCTCAGGCTTGTCTGCACTGACTGGTAGTGACTCTCTCAGATTTCAGACCTACCTCCCAGTGCTACTTGGAGATGCTGGGGATTGAACCTGGGACCTTCTGCAAGCAAAGCAGATCCTTGACCACGTAGCAAAGGGCCTTATAATGTCACCTTTCGTTTGCAGTTGCTAACACTCAGGAGAGCTTAAAATGTATTTAGAGTTGCATTCTGCAAGCTGGCTCTACCTCTCAGGGGCAGACCCTGGCACTGTCCATTCTTCACTTGAAGTGGTGAACGACATCATCTACCTTCCTCTGAAAGGAAAGGAGGCACTTTTTTTGTTGTTAGGACAAGGATATGAAAAAAACAAAGCAAAGATGTTCTTTTTCACTTCCAAGATTCCCTTCAGTTGCAAGCCAGCCTGAGTAATAAGAGTGTATTTGGCTGGAATTGTTCTGGGTTTTTTTTGGGGGGGGGAGAATGTGCACACCTCCCTGTCCTGCATCTGACTGTGAATACAGCAGGAGCATCAAATGACTATATCACTCAGTTGCAACAGTACTAATAAAGCTTCAGCCTCTGAACAGTCTTGGAGAAAAAAAAGTTTTAAAGCCCCACTAAGTTACATGATGATGACAACGATGGTGATGTATTAAATTTATATACTGCCCTTCATCCGATTCTGCTCTGCCCACCATGGTGAATGATGAGGGCTTGGCTTCAAACTAAGACATCTTTTCTGATGTAGGTTGCAAGGCGGTGGGGAGAAGGCTGGCACCTCCAATCCCCAGGAACTTGGGTGAGGAGAAAGAATATGATGGGAGTTTATAAGAGAAGCAGGGAAGCAGCGAGACAGTGCTGGTGTCAAGAAGCGTGAAGGAGACTTGATATTTAGTTTTCTGTTGGTCTAAACCCATCAGTCCATTAGTTTTAACACAGCGAAAGGTGTGGACTTGACCCAAACAGTGTTCTTTAAATGCCATCTGCCCTTATTTAAAACCAAGGCTGCTGGGCGCGGGGGGGGGGGGGTGAGGAGAGGAATTATGCCTTTCTATGTCTTCATTGTTCAGCAGCTGGAAAAATGCTGCTGTGGTTGTGTGAGGTCCCTCTGGAAGAAAAAGAAAAGTTTTGGCGAGTATGGAATGGAAAGGAATGATCTGGCTGTGTCTCTGGTCTCCTCCCCTTTGGGCAGAACTGTCTCTTTTTCTCTCTCCCTCTCTCCCTCCAGCTGCACTCTTTTTCCACTCCCTTCTGTCATTCTGCCTCTTTCCCCACCTCTTTCCCTCCCTCCTGCTCCCCCCCCACCACTCCCCAACTCTCTGTGCCTCTCAGTGACTTGTGTTGAGCATTTCAGTGGCTGGGAGCTCCCAGCAGCCCTCCTTCTTCCATGCTCCGGTCACTCAGCCTCTTCTGTGATGTCATTTCTGAAATCACATAACTACGGGATGATAAGTGGAGCCCTCGGGATCTGACTGGCTGAAATTACAGACAGGGTTTTATCCCACTCGCTTCCTACAAGCCAGGGGGAAAATAAACCTCACTCCCATGCCTGACAGATGGAAAGGCAGTGTGCTCCAGCAGGGTCTTCCAGGAGCAGCCGCTGCAAACTTCAGCTCTGAAGAATAAATAGCCAAGCCCAGTTTCTCTCCAGCTGAGGAGAGGCTTTCCTGTGCGGTGAGTTTACCTTCCCTGTCTTGGGGTTCAATTTTTCTCTTGGGATGATCCGTGCTCAGAGTGTTCAGTCCTTCCCACCTGGGTTGATGGTGCTGGGAGACAAGGAGCAGTTTCTTGATATTGCAGCAGCCTCATAGCAGAAGCTAGGCTGGCACTGAGGTTCAGAGTACACAGTGCACACAGCTCTCCTGGTGGAACTGCGGCGTAGCCTTGCCCCCTCAGGGTCTTCGCCTACCTACAAAGAGAGCATCTTGTGCAGGCCACTCTAACTGCAAGCAAACTGGAAATCTGCCCAGGGCAAGCCACTTTCTGATTATAATTATCATTGGGTTTTTTTTGTTTTTTGTTTGCAACATACACAAATAGAAGCCTTGTAGTATTAACTTGATTGAACTTGTGTGAGTTAATCTTCACAGCATGCCCACTCAAGGTGTTTTCGTCATCTGCCATGTGTTAAGACTTGTCACACAGTTTCTCGGGATGGCACAAGGGTGACAGGATGCAAAAGCTTTACCTAGAGGTTTCTGGGTGCAAATCAGTACTCTCTGGGGTCAGTGGGGGCTGGCGGGCTGAATCCTACCAAACGTACCTCTCAGGGTACTACTACATACTGAGCACAGGTTGAAAGCTGAACCCAGTGCTAACTGCAGTCCTCAGGGAATGGGAACTGAACTCTGAAGAATAATCCAGCCTCCCCAACCCCATCCCACCCAAAGCTGAATATTTGATTTTGTACTCTCTTGTCTTAGGGGTTGTTGTTTACTCCGACATGTAAACGATTCCTTCGCGTTCGTATTTTTACGCAGGGATGCAGCTGACGCCACCCAGGCTTGCAAAAAGTATATTTGGAATTGACTTTCATTTCATTTTCATTTCCAGAAAGCTGGACTCTGTGCCAATTGGCACCACTGCCTTTCTTACTGCTGCTTCTGTTTATATCTTTTGTCTATCTGGACATGGACTTGTTCCTTTTTGTATGTGGGGTGAGGGGTGCAAGATATGTGGCCAAGGATTCAGGGAGACAGAAAACTGCTTGAGTATACTGGTATATTATTTTCAATTTTGGTGAAAGAAGTGCAGCTTCAAAGGCTGGGTGTGGTATATGCCCACCTGGCTAGGCTGGTCAATATCCATCAGTGAAGCAGAGAGCGGGGGTGAGATCCGGAGGGGAAAGGGCTTGTTTTCTCCTGGTGTTGAGATCCCCGTTCTTGCATCTGAATCAATACAGATAGCTCCAGCTACTTCTTCCCCCTTTCATACCATCGCAGTATCAAATGCCTCTGACAGCTCTGGCAGCTGGGTCAATAAACAAATGGGTGTTCTTCCTCCTCCCTTCATGTCACTTGACTGAATAGCTCTGCTGGCACTCATTACCGTAACAGAGGAGATGGACAAGAGGGGCACCTGTTACTAGTAAGCTGGGCATCGCAACAGGTTTTTGTTGTTGTTTAGCTTCTGGGGAATTGGCCCTTGTGTTAGCTGGAAACAATCATTGAGTGCGTGCAGGAGAGAGTGACAAACAAAATGTTAAAATAAATCTATTGACAGAGGGCATGTGAGGGTGGTTTGACCTGTGGATTCCTGTTTGTGGCACATATGGTGATTCTCCATCATAATAGGGTGCCAGCGGTAATGTTGATCTCTCTTGGAAGAGCTCACAGAGATGGCAAACAGAGACAGTGAGGAGCACTGCAGTTGTTCACCTGCCTGGATCTTTCATTTCATTGTAGTTTCACAAGTCTGCTGACTGGTTTTTGCCTATTGGAAGCAAAACCTTATATTCAGGAGGCTCAAAAAGCATGAACTTTGGAGGTAAAACCCATGACTTCTGTGGCAGCTGTTTACCTGTGAGAGCAGCCTGTGCAGAAGGACGGGGGGGAGGAGAGAGAACACACAATGGCCTTGGTGCTGGGTTCGTAGTTGCCTCTAGGGAAGGAAGAGGGTACCAGAGGTTTTTATGTGGCTGGGCCCCCATTTTTTTTTATAAGATATTTATTAAGATTTTTTTAAATATTACAATAACAAATGAAAAAGAAAAAACAAAATAAAAATGATTAAAAACCACTCAATTTTTCCATTGCTTATTTTTCCTTAGCTTGTTTCCCGGACCTCCTCATACCTCCCTTTTTTGTATTCCAGTTCAGTTTGTTGGTTCAGCAAATCCTTACCCTCTTTATTTGTCCTAATCTTTGGTCTTAAAATAGTAATGTTAGATTTTTACCTCTTAGCAACCCATTTTTCATATTCCCTTAAAGCATTACAGCTGGAAACCACTTTATTTCTATCCAACATCGTTCTAACATTCATTAATTTTACAATATGTCTGTAGATAATCTTTGAACTTCTTCCAATCTTCTTCCACCGACTCTTCTCCCTGGTCTCGGATTCTGCCAGTCATTTCTGCCAGTTCCATATAGTCCATCAACTTCATCTGCCATTCTTCCAGAGTGGGTAGATCTTGTGTCTTCCAATACTTTGTGGCTGGGCCCCCATTGCTCGATGCACATCGAGGGTCGCCACCTCTGTGTGGTCCAGTAGCCCCTCTGGATTAGGTCTGAAAATACCAATGTGAAAGCAGACTTGAACTGCACATCGTTTCTGTACCATAATGCCACCTCTAAGGAGAAACATAGACAACCCAAATTTTGTTGATTTTATCTATAACTTTTGATAAAAAACTTTACAGTATTTTATGTAAACTGCTAAGGTCTTTTTCTTTTTCTTTTGATCAAGCGGTCCATTGCATTTTGTTAAGTAGAATAAACAACCCCAACTGTTTCCTGCAGCTGCTGCTGTTATGTAAAACAACAAAATGGTGGGCACACCTGATCATAGATGCTGAATTGCATCTGACTTGGCCCTGATCTGTCATACCTTGATGTGAACTTCTCGCTTGCCACAAATATTGTTAGGCCCATTTTCATCCTCAACAGTGAGGGTACACAGCAATGTAAGCCCTATGGAACCGAGGCACCCTGGACATCCTCAAGTCCCCCCACCCTTCTTTTGCTAAGTGGCTTGTGGCATGTTCAGACTGGCAGGATGGTGGTCGACTAAGTTCTACTCAAAGTAGACCAGCTGGTATTAATAAACATAACTTAGTGGCGCTAATTAATTTCAGTGAGTTGACTTTGAGGAAAACTGAACTGAATACCATCCTCAGTATTTTGTGGGAGAGATTCAAGTGTCTGCCGGAACTTTAGGTTTGCACAGTTAAAGTGGATTACAGGCTTCTGTCACCCTTGCGTAGCAAATCCACTAAAAAGGGGAAAGAAAAAAACCCCAGACTTTTTGTGATTTGGAAAGTGATGGAGAAATGCATTGAAAAATGCATGAACACATGTAAATCGGGTTGAATGCTCATTGCCATATACTGTAACTGTTCTGTAACGCATTGGAACAAGTGCTGAATAAAGACCAGACATAGTCTAACAGCTGGGTAAGCTCCGTGCAAGCAGATCAGGGTGAATGGTAAATAAACAGATCCTCTTAATGTGCTCTTTCCCCTCTGAAAATGGCATTTCAGGGGAAAGGGATGAGTCTCTTTCCTCTGTGTCCCCTACTAATGTTACCGTGGGCCTTTCAAATAGGATGACACTCAGGGTGCATTCTGGGATGTTTTCTGGCTGTGTTTGCAATTTAAAAATAATCACTTGAGCTTGGCAGAAGGATAACTTTGAGAGGGTTCTACTGGCACCAATAGGCGGATGCTGGTCCCATTGACCAAATAAAGATACATGTGCTCCCCCTTTTTCTTTTGTTCCTCTGTTTCCTATTAGTGCCACCTGCCCCATGTGCTTAATACAGCAGCAACACCAAGAGACCTGGACAAATTCACCCATGGCCACAGTTCCATCTTTCTCCACACAAACTATCTGAGGGAGGTGGTTAGAGATCTGGAGAGCTGGTGTTCCTTCAAGAAAAGTGGGGAGTGGAGTGAACTTTCTCCTCCAGTATTACTTTGTGGCTTCCCCACAAAGTTCACCAGTTGATTTGAGGGCTATGTGTGTGGTTGCCCAGCCCTTGGGAAGAATGTTAGAGCTTCGTCCCATCCTTTTTAAAGCGAAGTGGGAGGCATGCCAGCCGATGGGCAACCTGGGCTACAAATAACCATTGTGGGAAAAGGTCAGTTTAGAGAAGCTATGTATGGAGAGCTGCTTCTCAAAAGGGGCCAGAAATTATTTGATAGGCTTGGGTCAGCTGGATACATAGAAAACACTGGGAGGTAAGCTAGTATATTTTATGGCTGCAGCTTTGTGAATACATATGTCTGCG
This sequence comes from Podarcis pityusensis, assembly GCF_964106645.2. Classification (NCBI taxonomy): domain Eukaryota; kingdom Metazoa; phylum Chordata; class Lepidosauria; order Squamata; family Lacertidae; genus Podarcis; species Podarcis pityusensis. The sequence continues at coordinate 87,832,184 of NC_138028.1, forward strand.
TTCTCTGGAAAACAGTTACTTTAAATAAATTTTGGAATGGTGCTGAATGTGTATCCCATACCACTGTCCCATAATTGCTGGTGTGTGAAAGAATGTACATTATGTGCCGCTGCTTCTCTGGGCATATACTGGTTAAGCACAACTGTCTCTGTGTGTATTTCTTGATGGTTACTCTGTGTATACACATATAAAAAGTGTGATTGTTGCTTTTGAGTAGTATTTTATATGCAATTGGTGGTGGTGGTTATTCTGAGTCCATGTCTGTTCCCGTTTGCTGAATATTTGTGTGTGCTACACCCACCCACACCCCTATAAACACCCAAGTTTGGTATTCTCTTCTCTCTTTTTGAAGTATTCTACAGCTTTAGTAGCTGAGAAAGAGGGGAGTGAAGTAGGGCTTGGTCTCAGTGAAGACAACACAACTTTACTTGGTTGTCTGCCTTGTGTGATGGTTGGTCTAAACCTATTTTCATTTTCTGCCTGCTGCTTCTGTGTGTTTGTGTTTGTGTGTGAACATGCTTGTGCTTAGGTAGTGTTCTGTAGGAAAGAAATTGGGCTTCCAGTTGGCAGGTTAGAACTTCGAAGCAGTTACGGAAGTGCTTGCTGTTTGCAGATAGGAGCCCTATGACTTCACACTCTTCCATTAGGCCATCTTCCGTTCCTGAAGTCAATCCTTGGCTTATTGCCAGATAGAAGTCACTTTTTCCCCTAAATGAAAGCATTCCATATTGTGGTGCAGCCAGTTCCAGGAAACCTCACAGGAGACCTAAGAAAAAGGCAGAACGTTTCTGTGTGAGAAAGAAAGGATCCTCCAGCATGAGCTGGAACTCATGTTGAAACAATCCTATATCCCAAATTGCTTTGTTTTCTGTGCAATTAAACATTGCCATTTTTAAAAAATTTTTTATGTTTCATGAGCCCACTTCATGCATGCTTAAAATCCCTTCATGGAGCAGTCCTGAAACCTCAGCTGCAAAGAGAAAGTTATGTGTGATCTAATGAGACCATATAGTTTTCCATTGATGATTACACAAGCACAAGAGTATAATAAAAATTGTTGTTGTTGTTATGTAATAATGTATTAGATACCATGGTTTTAAGTCATGGCTTCTTAAAATGATTAAAAACAAATAAACAGCATAATCACAGTCATGATAACAGCAGTAAAAGTATTGTAGATCAATAGATCACAGCCAACTATTTTAATGTAAGACTATAAATTGAAGTTTGCCATCTATAAAATCACCTTTTTAAAAGCAGTCCTGAACAAAGACCTTTTTAAGAACCCAGGTGGAGGGGCTCATCATTTATCTGGGGGTGGGTGGGAGAGTAATCCATAGTTGTGGGGCTGCCTCAGAAAAGGTCTCATCTGTTGTACCAGCCAGCCAGCCTGACCTCCCTTCCTGGTGGGCACATGAACAGAACTTTGGTGGCTGATCTCAAATCCTTGACCGGTTACAGTACAGGTCACAGGTGCTCCTTTGATTTACTTGGTCCCAGATGTTTCAGGAGGACTTTAATGGTCACTATTAGGGCATATAGACAGAGAGTGCAGCTGAGGCAGAGTAGGTGGGTCCTCTGTGCCCACATGAACTGTCACCAGTGTCTTGACTATAATAGTGCAATAGACTATAATACTATAATAGATTGCCCAAAGAAGGTGGGGAAAACCTGTTGCTGCATAATCCCATGACTGAGGAGATCGAATATCTCCTCAAAACATTGCTGCCTTACCTTGCAAACCACCTGCAGCATAAGGTTCATCTCTAGATCTGTCTATACAATTCTTTAGTGCCCGTGATGCTAGTGAAAATTAGATGGATCTTCCACTTGCTTGTTTATTCATTCATTCATGCATGCATGCATTTAACATGATTTATATACCGCTTAATCTGAGAAACCTCCAAGTGGTTTATACAAAACAGTCTTACGGTGAGCAAAAGTGTAAAATGTTCTCCGCCACAAACACACATTTCTTAAAAGCTTTCCCAGTGCTATTCATACCCATGTTTCTTTTCACTAGGTTGATATCATTTTATTTTATTTGGTTAGGTTCTCTTTTTTCTGAAGTGACCCCATCCAGTCAAGCACCACTATTAGTGAGTGCCAGGCTTGCCTAATTCCAACTGAATTCAGAGAGAAGGCAGTGCTTCCTGCATTGCATGATCCTTACTCTTAATGGGCATTTGTGGGGAAGGCAGAACACAGCAACCACTTAAATGGGTATGAAGAGGAAGGTAAATTCCTGCACTTGCAACACTACAAACACTTTTTCTCCCTTTCAAGCTCCCTCTCTCATCACTGAAAAGAGGAGAAGAGGTGCCGATTATAGATTAAAGTGTTAGTGAGAAGTGCCCCCCTCCATTTTAACTTGGCCCTGGCCTTCAAAACATCTTAATCAAAAGCAGAATGAAACATTAGCAGGAGAGCTCTTTTTATCCCCATCAAGACCATTTGTTTTATTTTGGACTGCAAAGTGAACACAGTGCTTTTTTTAGTTGATGGAATCAGGTTGTTGTTGTTGTTTTGCTGTTTAAAAAAGCATTGTTTCTTGAATTAAGGTTAAATGCCAGATGAGTTTCCATGTTTCTCTGAGCAGGCACACTTGGGCTACTTTTGCTCTTACGTTAAAGTTCCAAACCTATAGAATGGAAGCTGGTGGTTGGCTTCCCTCTCATGAGAAGGTTGCTTGTTCTGAGCCTTTGGTTGGAGGATCCAGCCTTGGTGCTACGTCAGGGTTATACAACACCAGGGCTGTACGACAGGTGACTCACCAAACCTAACACAACCCATCAGCTGCATATTGGGGCCTGCCTGTGCCTAAAAGCCC